>NC_090656.1:85112349-86312349 GCF_040937935.1 Hyperolius riggenbachi
TTCCATTGTTGCCCTGGCTTTATGTTTAGGGTCATGGTCCTGCTGGAAGGTGAACCTCTGCCCCAGTCTCAAGTCTTTTGCAGTCTCCAAGAGGTTTTCTTCCAAGTTTGCCCTGTATTTGGCTCCATCCATCTTCCCATCAACTCTGACCAGCTTCCCTGTCCCTGCTGAAGAGATGCACCCCCCGAGCATGACGCTGCCATCACCATATTTGACAGTGGGGATGGTGTGTTCAGAGTGATGTGCAGTGTTAGTTTTCTGCCACACATAGCGTTTTGCATTTTGGCCAAAAAGTTCCATTTTGGTCTCATCTGACCAGAGTACCTTCTTCCACATGGTTGCTGTGTCCCCCACATGGCTTGTGGCAAACTGCAAACGGGACTTCTTATGCTTTCTGTTAACAATGCCTTTCTTCTTGCCACTCTTCCATAAAGGCCAACTTTGTACAGTGCATGACTAATAGTTGTCCTATGGACAGAGTCTCCCACCTGAGCTGTAGATCTCTGCAGCTCGTCCAGAGTCACCATGGGCCTCTTGATTGCATTTCTGATCAATGCTCTCCTTCTTCGGCCTGTGAGTTCAGGTGGATGGCCTTGTCTTGGTAGGTGTACAGTTGTGCCATACTCCTTCCATTTCTGAATGATCGCTTGAACAGTGCTCCGTGGGATGTTCAAGGCTTTAAAAATCTTTTTGTAGCCTAAGCCTGCTTTAAATGTCTCAATAACTTGATCCCTGACCTGTCTTGTGTGTTCTTTGGACTTCACGGTGTTGTTGCTCCCAATATTCTCTTAGACAACCTCTGAGGCCCTCACAGAGCAGCTGTATTTGCACTGACATTAGATTACACACAGGTGCACTCTATTTAGTCAATAGCACTCATCAGGCAATGTCTATAGGCAACTGACTGCACTCAGATCAAAGGGGGCCGAATAATTATGCACACACCACTTTGCAGTTATTTATTTGTAAAAAATGTTTGGAATCATGTATGATTTTCGTTCCACTTGTCATGTGTACACCACTTTGTCTCGGTCTTTCATGTGGAATTCCACTAAAATTGATTCATGTTTGTGGCAGTAATATGACAAAATGTGGAAAACTTCAAGGGGGCCAAATACTTTTGCAACCCACTGTATATACTGTGTATGTGTGTATATATAACAGCCATTATTTCCCAAGTTGCAACACGGTTCACAGACAGGAAACTGTCAGGGCCATGGCCTGACATCAACTGTGGGAGGGGTTTTACCACATACAGACCCCCCCCCCTGATGATCTATTCGATAAGGTAAAGATTTCTCTTAGGAAAGAGGGTATTGGCTACTGGTTGGGATGAAGTTCAATCCTGGGATAAAGGAAATACCGTATTTCGCGCCGTATAAGACACTCCGGAATATAAGACGCACCCAGGTTTAGAGGGCAAAATCCAGAGGAAAAAAATATACTAATCCTGGTGTGTCCATATTCCAGGAGCGTCTTATAATGGTGTCCCCTTCTGTCCCCAGAAGTCCCATTCTGTCCTCTTTGACCTCCTGTGTGTCCCCTTCTGCACCCAGGTGTCCCCTGTGCCCCCAGGTGTCTTCTTCTGTCGCTGGGTGCCCCCTTCTGCGCACTGTGTGGCTTCTCTGTGCACCTTCTGTTCCCCAGGTGTCCCCTGTGGTGTTGTCTTATTATGTGACTGCCCCCCCCCCCCTGACCCCTGTGTAGCCTCTGTCCAGCCCCCTGTATTTCCCTGCGTATTACATGTCCCCTCGGCTCCCTGTGTGGTCTTTCTGTCTCCGCTGGTGTGCCGTGTCCCCCCTTCTTTTACCTATGAGGCCGCTCTGACAAGCCCAGTATATGTGCATCAGCTTATGCGTATAAAGTCTTTCCTTGCGTCATGTGGCCCCGCCCGCTTTGTCCCGCCCCCCGCCCTTCCCGGTCGGTGTCTCCCCATGCCTGTTAAAAGTAGTTCTAGACAGCGTATCTTACTACATCCACGCTGCCCGGGGATCGCCGATGTCCTCACTTCTTGCTCTAGTGACCGGCGCTTGTGGAGATGACGTAATCTCCACAAGCGCCGGTCACTACAGCAAGAAGTGAGGACATCGGCGATCCCCGGGCAGCGTGGATGTAGTAAGATACGCTGTCTAGAACTACTTTTAACAGTCACGGGGAGACACCGACCGAGAGGGGGGCGGGACAAAGCGGGCGGGGCCACACGACGCAAGGAAAGACTTTATACGCATAAGCTGATGCACATATACTGGGCTTGTCAGAGCGGCCTCATAGGTAAAAGAAGGGGGGACACGGCACACCAGACATGCGGCTGGGATTATGCAGGGAATCCCCGATGATGCGGCGGGTCGGCGGTTTGTAACGGCGGGCGATCGTAGCTCGGGGATTCCCTGCCTTTGCCGTATAAGACGCAGTGACTTTTTCTCCCCATTTTTGGGGGAGAAAAAGTGCGTCTTATACGGCGGAAAATACGGTAATATCAAATATAATATCAAATATAATATCAAATATTAAATATCACATCTGATCAACATCTGCTGAGATTGAGTGTTTTACTGATTGATATTTGACTATAATATTGCTCAAGCATTGGTCAGGAAATTCCAGTCAGAGCCGCGTTACAGGCAAAAAGCATTGTATATGGTATATTATTGCTGTGTGATCTGATGCAATTAATTTTCCTGAACTCTGTCCCACCCAGAGGATTAAGGAATAAAGGGTTATTGTACACTACCCCTTTACATTTTTTTTTCTTTTACCTTTGCCCCCCTCTTCTCTCCATCCTTGTCCAAACAGACCTAAAAATAATATTTTGTTTAATTTCCTGACCTCATCCGCGCCCAGACCAAGGCAGCTACAATGAAAGTGGATGTAACTTAGGTAGGTATGGTCAGAAATGCCGATTTTTAATTCTGCCAATGCCGATAACCGATTATGCTCTTTTCCGAGCTGAGTCATTTTTTGCATTCTTTGATTGGCCAAGTACTTCTGAGTTGACTCTGCATTCTCTGATTGGTCCAATGTTTCCGAGTTCTGTGATTGGGCTAAAATGACCGGGTTGCGGTAATGCGGGATTTCCACTGAAATACAATTTCCGTTTTCTGCTTTGCAATCGTAAAGGCCACAAAGTCCAAATGAGCATCTCTATTCAGCTGTTGTTTATCACGCTGTATTAACTGACCTAATTAGAAGATAACAGATACTGCGTGATTTATCAGTCAGGTGATGAGCAGAAAATGTTATTATTTAAACATGTTATGCCAATCAGAGAAGCGTATGACTATGCATTATGTGAGAAATACCAGTGCCAATACAAAAGACTTTACTCCCCTAGCAGCCTGATCATTACCTAGAAACAAACAGAAAAGAAAGAAGGGGACTTTTGAATTGGAGAAACATATTCAGCATGTAAACAAATAAAATAAATAAAACATAGTTTATTGTATCGAGTTAAAACATCCACAGGGTACAGCAAGTCAAATGCCGTCCTCCTAAATTTGAAGGTTGCAAATCTAAAGTGACAGTCGTCTTACAAATACAGCCCAAATCATGTCTAGGCCGAACAAGAAGATTTGTTTGCCTGCAATACAAGGCATGTATTGGGCTGTATTTGTAAGATTATTGTCACTTTCCATTTGCAGCTTTCAAATTTCCAAGGTTGGCATTTTACCCATTATATTTTATGGATAAATATGCATTCCCCTTGACTCTATACAACAAGAGGCTAAAAAGAGAATACAATCCAGTTAGTTAGAGAGCTGATACCTGTGGCGCAATTTGTACAACAATCTTTCAGATGTAATGAAAACAAATCATTATCTGCTGTTTCAGCGTGGCTGTATGTAAACAATGTCCTGGACATACATTTTAATAATTAGAGGTTGCAAAGGGGGTTAGAATAATATTGTGCTGAATGTGTAATTTTCTGACACTTATATACACACACATTACCTAACATGTACAGCTGTATGCTAGTTTACCTCACGTTTAGTATTTGACAACAACTATTGTAATAGCATACCTCCCAACTTTCTGAGGTGTGAAAGGAACCCACCTTTAGGATATGCTTTGTCACACCTCAAGGCACGCCCCTGCCACACCCTTAGTTGCCCATACCACTAAGAATTCATAAGTAGAGATGTCCCGAACGGTTCGCACGCAAACTTATTCGCACGAACAACGTGGGTTCTTGTTCGCATCAAATCGCGAACTTTATGTGTGTTCGACCTGCCCCCTATACTACATCATTGGGCTAAACTCTGACCCTCTACATCAGTCAGCAGACACATGGCAGCCAATTAGGCTGCATTCCCTCCTGGAGCCCCCCCCCCCCCCCTATATAAGACATCAGCGTCGGACATGTCCTCACTCTGTGTGCTGCTGAAATGCTGTTTTAGTGAGAGAAGGGAGAGAGGCTGCTGCAGAGATAGGGAAAGATTAGTTAGGCTCTTGTTAGCTTGCTCCTTGCTGATATTTGTTGCTGAAAAGCACCACCAAAACAGCTCTTTTGAGAGCTAATGTTCTTGTGATGTGTTTTTTTTTTTTTATTTGTGTGGCCCACTGACATTGCATATACAGCCCTGCCTGTTGCAGCTGGTTCTTGCTAATTGCTATACTGTGCCAGGCCCAGCACATTCAGTGCCTAGTGTGACAGCTGCACATTGTATTATAATACCAGTCACTGCATACCTTTCAGTGCACCTGTGTGACCGCACACTGTTTTTGATAGCAGTAACTGCATACCTTTCACTGCATCTGTGTGACCGCACACTGTTTTATATAGCAGTCACTGCATACCTTTCACTGCATCTGTGTGACCACACGCTGTTTTATATAGCAGTCACTGCATACCTTTCACTGCATCTGTGTGACAGCACGCTGTTTTATATAATAGCAGTCAGTGCATCCATTTTCACTGCCCCTGTGTGACTGCACATTGTTATACCAGCAGTCACTGCATACCTTCCACTGCACCTGTGTGAATGCACATTGTTATGCCAGCAGTCACTGAAACCTTTCACTGCACCTGTGTGACTGCACATTGTTATACCAGCAGTCACTGTATACCTTTCACTGCACCTGTGTGACTGCACATTGTATTATACCAGCAGGCAGTGTATACCTTTCACTGCATCTGTGTGACTGCACATTGTATTAGTCAAGTCAGTGCATACCTTTCACTTTATCCCCCCAATATGGACAAAACAACAGGCAGAGGCAGAGCCAGAGGCAGGCCACCCGGCAGGTCTGTTCAAGGTCATGCTGTCGTGATTTCGTGCAGCCCTCAACCAAAGTACAGTGCTCAGAAGAAGGCACGTGCCATCAACCCCCAATATTGTCAGGACGTAGTTGACTATTTAACACAGAACACCGCATCTTCCTCAGCTTCTGCACGGAACCGTGACATATCTTCCTCCTCCTGCTCCGTTTCTGGCACCCCACTTATGACTCCGTCGGCAGCCATCACCAAAGTACCATCATCCCAGGGCTCAGCGGTGTGGAAATTTTTTTGTGTGTCTGCCTCAGATGAGAGCAATGCCATCTGTACTCATGGCCGGATTTCTGGCAAGGCCACATAGGCCATGGCCTAGGGCACCAGATAAACAAGGGGCGGCCTGCAGACAGTGGGCATTATTTGCAGGGCATTATTTGCAAGTGTCCAAACAAATGAAAGGGGTCAGGATAACTGCACTATTAGTACCAGCTGACATCTGCCTGTGCAGTGCTACAGGCAGCTGCAGTCTGTTAATTAAATGTTTGTGAACAGTGTGTGACTAGCAAAAACCTAGAGCTTGTCCAATGACATAGCAGCAGCTGCAGGCAGTTACAGAAGGCTGGGTCTCACGCACTTGGTGTGGGGGATGAAAGGACCAGGGCCAGCACCAGCAAATAGTACAGAATACAGAAGGCAGCCTCTCACAGTACCCATTTCTTAATTATTGATTGGCCAGCGCTGTTACCCTGGAGACAGCAGTGGGTACAGGACTCACTTTTACGTGTTGCTTACCCCACCCAATGTCCAATTGTGAGCCACTTTTGACAATGTGTGTGTGGTGGACTGCTCCCACCATGCCCATCACCTGTAGATCGCTTAATTGACCAGTTCCCCCGTGTGACGTGATTGATTCCCTTCACGTTGCCATGAAGACCTCGGCACTAGCCACAATAGTGGACACCAGCAGGCCAAAATTTTTTGGGGTGTGTGTGTGTGGAGAGAGGTGGTAGGATACGGTTTCGGTTGGGGCGGCTGGTAATAGTCGGCCTTGGGCGGTAAGAAGTACAAATCCGGCCCTGTCTGTACTCTCTGCCACCAAAAATTGAGCCGTAGAAAGACCAAGACCTGTGTAGGGAGAACGACCTTACGAAGGCACATGATTACAAAGCACAAACTGCAATGGGATGACTACCTGAGTAAAAGCAGCACACAAAAGCAAAGCCACACACCGCAGTGGAAGATACCAGGCCGCAATTATTTCTCAAAAAAGGCGATACCCAAACTTTACCGTGATGTTGAAAGGCAAGTGGTGTCATCTCTGGCACACAGCGTTGGGACAAGGGTCCATCTGACCACGGATGCCTGGTCTGCAAAGCACAGTCAGGCCTGCCCGAAGACTAAGTCAGTCCCAACACACAGCATCTCTGCCTGCACGCTGTGTGACTGCCTGCCCCAAGACTACATCGGTCCCTACACAGCATCTCTGCCTGCAGGCCGCTTGACTACCTTCTCCGCCACCACCAACAGGGTCCAGGACTCCAAGTGGATTCCTGAATTTTTAAGGCCGCAGCTAGCAGCGGCTGATATAATAATTTTTCTGGTGCGTGTAAATGCCTGCCTAATTTTTCTGGCTGCACTGCGGCTGCAACAACAAAACAAAAGGCATGTACATGTGTCTATTCCCCTTTGTGATCATTACCTTGCCGCGGTGAAGGGGCTTGCGTATCACAATGAAGCAATGACAGGCTATATTAGTGTGTTGGGGTGCACACCTGACCCAAGAAGATAATAAGGTTGTTGCTTCATTGTGGACAGACCAAATTCGATCAGCTGGACACTCAGTCACTGTTGTTCTCTCTTTGAACTGCCTCAGCCCAACCATATGGGCTTGAAAACCACCATCGCCTGCACTCTCCGCGTGGTGTGCACCAGTCCAGCACGGCCATCACTACACAAACAGCTGTTTGTGGTGCGATACACTGTGAGTTTGGTCTGTGTAAAGCAGTACACTAATTACACTACCTGATTAATGTATACACACGCAAGATGTTTAAAGCACTTAGGCCTCAAATTTAGCAATGCAATGTGATTTCTACCCTTAAAACCCTGCTGTGCGTCAAATCCGTAATTTTCCCTGGGACTTCTGGCATGTATCCCACTCCGCCATGCCCCCCTCCAGGTGTTAGATGCCTTGAAACATCTTTTCCATCACTTTTGTGGCCAGTAGTGTTTGTAGTTTTGAACGTTCGCCTGCCCATTGAAGTCTATTGCAATTCGCAAACTTTTTGGCAAGTTCGCATTCACGGTTCGCGAACCAAAATCCGCGGGTTCGCGACATCTCTATTCATAAGCAAAAGACATTGTTTTATCATTCAAACCATCTGGTCCTTTTTGTCATCATTAGTTTTCCTTCATATTAACATTTGAAAACAAGAAATACATCAATTTAAAAGGATAGTAATAAAGTTTAGATTCAATTAGACACATTTTTTTTCAATATAAAAAATACATACGGTGGTGTGAAAAACTATTTGCCCCCTTCCTGATTTCTTATTCTTTTCCATGTTTGTCACACTTATACGTTTCTGCTCATCAAAAACTGTTAACTATTAGTCAAAGATAACATAATTGAACACAAAATGCAGTTTTACATGATGGTTTTTATTATTTAGTGAGAAAAAAAACTCAAAACCTACATGGCCCTGTGTGAAAAAGAAATTGCCCCCTGAACCTAATAACTAGTTGGGCCATCCTTAGCAGCAATAACTGCAATCAAGCGTTTGCGATAACTTGCAACAAGTCTTTTGCAGCGCTCTGGAGGAATTTTGGCCCACTCATCTTTGCAAAATTGTTGTAATTCAGCTTTATTTGAGGGTTTTCTAGCATGAACCGCCTTTTTGAGGTCATGCCACAACATCTCAATAGGATTCAGGTCAGGACTTTGACTAGGCCACTCCAAAGTCTTCATTTTGTTTTTCTTCAGCCATTCAGAGGTGCATTTGCTGGTGTGTTTTGGGTCATTGTCCTGCTGCAGCACCCAAGATCGCTTCAGCTTGAGTTGACGAACAGATGGCCGGACATTCTCCTTCAGGATTTTTTGGTAGACAGTAGAATTCATGGTTCCATCTATCACAGCAAGCCTTCCAGGTCCTGAAGCAGCAAAACAACCCCGGACCATCACACTACCACCACCATATTTTACTGTTGGTATGATGTTCTTTTGCTGAAATGCTGTGTTACTTCTACGCCAGATGTAACAGGACACGCACCTTCCAAAAAGTTCAACTTTTGTCTCGTCGGTCCACAAGGTATTTTCCCAAAAGTCTTGGCAATCATTGAGATGTTTTTTATCAAAATTGAGACAAGCCTTAATGTTCTTTTTGCTTAAAAGTGGCTTGCGCCTTGGATATCTGCCATGCAGGCCGTTTTTGCCCAGTCTCTTTCTTATGGTGGAGTCGTGAACACTGACCTAATTGAGGCAAGTGAGGCCTGCAGTTCTTTAGACGTTGTCCTGGGGTCTTTTGTGGCCTCTCGGATGAGTTTTCTCTGCGCTCTTGGGGTAATTTTGGTCGGCCGGGAAGGTTCATTACTGTTCCATGTTTTTGCCATTTGTGGATAATGGCTTTCACTGTGGTTCGCTGGAGTCCCAAAGCTTTAGAAATGGCTTTATAACCTTTACCAGACTGATAGATCTCAATTACAGAACTTTTGTTCTCATTTGTTCCTGAATTTCTTTGGATCTTGGCATGATGTCTAGCTTTTGAGGTGCTTTTGGTCTACTTCTCTGTGTCAAATAGCTCCTATTTAAGTGATTTCTTGATTGAAACAGGTGTGGCAGTAATCAGGTCTTGGGGTGACAACAGAAATTGAACTCAGGTGTGATAAACCACAGTTAAGTTATTTTTTAACAAGGGGGCAATCACTTTTTCACACTGGGCCATGTAGATTTGGAGTTTTTTTCCTCACTAAATAATAAAAACTATCATTTAAAACTGCATTTTGTGTTGAATTATGTTATCTTTGACTAATAGTTAACGGTTTTTGATGAGCAGAAACGTTTAAGTGTGACAAACATGCAAAAGAATAAGAAATCAGGAAGGGGGCAAATAGTTTTATCACACCACTGTATATTTACGATTCTATGAAGCTCTGTACATCTGTCCTGAAAGAATGACAAATGAGGAAGAGATAAAGACAGGGGCATTTTGTTTCAAAGAGGCACTGTCCCTCCAAAAAAGGGATGGTTGGGAGCTATGTAACATGTTGTTTAAAGTATTTACCAAGCTTTTTGAAAGAGAACTGTAGAGAGAGGTGTATGGAGGTTGCTATATTTATTTCCATATAGCAATACCAGGTACCTGGCTATCCTGCTGATCCTCAGCCTCTAATACTTTCAGGCATAGACCCTGAACAAGCATGCAGCAGATCAGGTTTTTCTGACAATTTTGACACATATGACAAGATTAGCTGCATGCTTGTTTCTGGTGTGATTCAGACACTTATTCAGCCAAATAGATCAGCAGGGCTGCCAGGCAACTGGTATTGCTTAAAAGGAAATAAATATGGCAGCCACCATATGCCTCTCACTACAGTTCTCTAACTGGGTTAATCAATGAAATAGCTGCAGCCAGGCTTAACGCCAATGTGCTTGTCTGTGCCTTTATTTATTTGGTATTTTATAGGTTGATGAGGTGTGGAGTTCTGCCTACATTTCCATGTAGGGTTGCCAGGTCGGCTGATGGAGAAAACCGGACAGGGGGTGGAGTTAGTGGTGGAGTTAGGGGCGGAGTCAGAAGCACACTTTTATGTAGAGTGGGGCTAAGCAATGGGCTTTTAAAAAAATTTTTTTTATAGTATTTATATCGCACTGACATCTTCTGCAGCACATTACAGAGTACATAGCCATGTCACTAACTGTCCTCTCCGGTAGTACTGGTCCAGTGCACATAAGAGACAGTTTTTCACCAGTAACTGCACATAAGAGACAGCTTTTCACCAGTAAATGCACATTATAAGAGACACCTTTTCGCCAGTAAATGCACATAATAAGAGACAGCTTTTCCCCAGTAAATGCACAAGAGACAGCTTTTCACCAGTAAATGCACATAATAAGACACAGCTTTTCACCAGTAAATGCACATAAGAGACAGCTTTTCACCAGTAAATGCACAAAAGAGACAGCTTTTCACCACTAAATGCACATAATGACAAACAGCCAGTGTTCCCAGTATATGTAGCCAGGGATATATGTGCCCAGTATATGTAGCCAGGGGGTATATATGTCCCAGTATATGTAGGCAGGGGTGTAAATGTCCCAGTATACGTAGGCAGGGGTATATATGTCCCAGTATATGTAGCCAGGGGGTATATGTGCCCAGAATAGGTAGCCAGGGGGTATATGTGCCCAGAATAGGTAGCCAGGAGCTATATGTGCCCAGAATAGGTAGCCAGGGGCTATATGTGCCCAGAATAGGTAGCCAGGGGCTATATGTGCCCAGAATAGGTAGCCAGGGGCTATATGTGCCCGGAATAGGTAGCCAGGGGCTATATGTGCCCGGAATAGGTAGCCAGGGGGTATATGTGCCCAGAATAGGTAGCCAGGGGCAATATGTGCCCAGAATAGGTAGCCAGGGGGTATATGTGCCCGGAATAGGTAGCCAGGGGCTATATGTGCCCAGAATAGGTAGCCAGGTGCCCCCCCCCCCCCGCAGGAGGAGAACAGTGCAGCAGAGAGAGAGCTGGGAGCAGCGGTGGAGAAGGGGGGCAATCTCCCCCCCCTTCCCTCACCTTAGGGTGCTCTCTCTCCCCCGCTGTCTCCTCCAATATGATGTGCAGGCTGGCGGGTGGCTGCGGGCGGAACTTAGCTCTGTGTTCGGGTCCCGCAGCCGCTGAGATTCGACTCAAAAAAGATCCGGATCAAAGATCCGAATCATTCATGAGCCGGACAACACTATTCAGACTGATTAGTGTTGTCCGGCTCATGAATGATTCGGGTCTTTGATCCGGATCTTTTTTGAGTCGAATCTCAGCGGCTGCGGGACCCGAACTTCCGGCGCTGGAGCGACACAGAGGTAAGTTCCGCCTGCAGCCACTCGCCAGCCTGCACATCATCCTGGAGGAGACAGCGGGGGAGAGAGAGCACCCTAAGGTGAGGGAAGGGGGGGGAGATTGCCCCCCTTCTCCACCGCTGCTCCCAGCTCTCTCTCTGCTGCGCTGTTCTCC
Organism: Hyperolius riggenbachi; assembly: GCF_040937935.1. NCBI lineage: Eukaryota > Metazoa > Chordata > Amphibia > Anura > Hyperoliidae > Hyperolius > Hyperolius riggenbachi. Next base: position 85,123,784 of record NC_090656.1, read on the forward strand.
TCCTGCGCTGCGGGGGGGTGGGCTCTAAACCGGACAACTTAATTGTCCGGTTTAGCATGCCTTTTTGCACCGGACACAGCGCACAAAAACCGGACTGTCCGGTGTAAAACCGGACACCTGGCAACCCTATTTTTTTCATGTGTTATTTGATATATGCAGTTTTATCTCACACTTAGCAGTTGTCTACTACCGTTGTGATTAGGTAGGCAGAATGTGTTTTATAGTTGACACTTACACATGCACAAAAATATCATCCTTTACCTCACTTTTAGTAGTAGTAATAATAGGTCTATTTCCAGTCACTAATTCATTCCTACTCTGATAGGAATAGCAGGTACATCAATGAGCAGTCAACACAGCTGAAGTGCATGATTGGGTGTGCAGAGGCACCAGTTTGTAATCATTAGGAGCAGGGGCCAGCCTCAGGGTTCAGTATGTTATTGATGCTGAGAGGATTTTCCCTCCTGGCCTGTCCTTTGACACCAGCAGAACAAAAGACGTAAGGTACATTTTCATCACTGTGAAACAAGAAAACAGAGGTTCTGACCCTTTGTAGTGCTGTTCAAACACAGGGAAAAGTGACTTTAGAAGATTAGGCTTTAAATGAAGCAGATATCTTTTGGAAGAATTTACGGTACCTACAGAATGTTTGAAGGAATTGCATAGAGTGGCTATGTATAATATATAATGGGACTGCTCAATAGAATTATTGGTTTTGTAATATGTTTAACCACTTAAGGACTGCAGTCATAAAACCCCTTAAGGACCAGAGCCTTTTTTCCCATTCAGACCACTGCAGCTTTAACGGTTTATTGCTCGGTCATACAACCTACCACCTAAATTAATTTTACCTCCTTTTCTTGTCACTAATACAGCTTTCTTTTGGTTCTATTTGATTGCTGCTGCGATTTTTACTTTTTATTATATTCATCAAAAAAGACATGAATTTTGTCAAAAAATGACTTTTTTTACTTTCTGTGCTAACATTTTTCAAATAAAGTAAAATTTCCTATACATTTGAGCGCGAAAATTATTCTGCTACATGTCTTTGATAAAAAAAAAAAACATTCAGTGTATATTTATTGGTTTGGGTAAAAGTTATAGCGTTTACAAACTATGGTGCAAAAAGTTAATTTTCCCATTCTGAAGCATCTCTGACTTTTCTGAGCACCTGTCATGTTTCATGAGGTGCTAAAATTCCAGGATAGTATAAATACCCCCCAAATGACCCCATTTTGGAAAGAAGACATCCCAAAGTATTCACTGAGAGGCATGGTGAGTTCATAGAAGATTTTATTTTTTGTCACAAGTTAGCGGAAAATGACACTTTGTGACAAAAAAAAGGAAAAAAAAAAGGTTCCATTTCTTCTAACTTGCGACCAAAAAAAATGAAATCTGCCACAGACTCAATATGCTCCTCTCTGAATACCTTGAAGTGTCTACTTTCCAAAATGGGGTCATTTGTGGGGTGTGTTTACTGTCCTGGCATTTTAGGGGGGTGCTAAATTGTAAGCACCCCTGTAAAGCCTAAAGGTGCTCATTGGACTTAGGGCTCCTTAGAGCAGTTAGGCTGCAAAAAAGCGCCACACATGTGGTATTGCCGTACTCAGGAGAAGTAGTATAATGTGTTTTGGGGTGTATTTTTACACATACCCATGCTGGGTGGGAGAAATATCTCTGTAAATGACAATTTTTAGATTTTTTTTTACACACAATTGTCCATTTACAGAGATATTTCTACCACTCAGCATGGGTATGTGTAAAAATACAGCCCAAAACACATTATACTACTTCTCCTGAGTACGGCGATACCACATGTGTGGCACTTTTTTGCACCCTAACTGCGCTAAGGGGCCCAAAGTCCAATGAGTACCTTTAGGATTTCACAGGTCATTTTGCGACATTTGGTTTCAAGACTACTCCTCACGGTTTAGGGCCCCTAAAATGCCAGGGCAGTATAGGAACCCCACAAATGACCCCATTTTAGAAAGAAGACACCCCAAGGTATTCCGATAGGAGTATGGTGAGTTCATAGAAGATTTTTGTTTTGTCACAAGTTTGCGGAAATTGACACTTTGTGAAAAAAAAACCCAATACAAATCAATTTCCGCTAACTTGTGACAACAAAAATAACTATGAACTCGTCATACACCTAACAGAATACATTGGGGTGTCTTCTTTCTAAAATGGGGTCACTTGTGGGGTTCCTATACTGCCCTGGCATTTTAGGGGCCCTAAACCGTGAGGAGTAGTCTTGAACCCAAATGTCGCAAAATGACCTGTGAAATCCTAAAGGTACTCATTGGACTTTGGGCCCCTTGGCGCAGTTAGGCTGCAAAAAAGTGCCACACATGTGGTACTGCCGTGCTCAGAAGAAGTAGTATAATGTGTTTTGTGGTGTATTTTTACATATACCCATGCTGGGTGGGAGAAATATCTCTGTAAATGACATATATTAGATTTTTTTTACACACAATTGTCCATTTACAGAGAGATTTCTCCCACCCAGCATGGGTATGTGTAAAAATACACCCCAAAACACATTATACTACTTCTCCTGAGTACGGCAATACGACATGTGTGACACTTTTTTGCAGCCTAGGTGCGCTAAGGGGCCCAACGTCCTATTCACAGGTCATTTTGAGGCATTTGTTTTCTAGACTACTCCTCACAGTTTAGGGCCCCTAAAATGCCAGGCCAGTATAGGAACGCCACAAGTGACCCCATTTTAGAAAGAAGACACCCCAAGGTATTCCGTTAGGTGTATGGTGAGTTCATAGAAGATCTTATTTTTTTGTCACAAGTTAGTGAAAAATGAAACTTTGTGAAAAAACAATAAAAATCAATTTCCACTAACTTTTGACAAAAAATAAAATCTTCTATGAACGCTTCATACACCTAACAGAATACCTTGGGGTGTCTTTTTTCTAAAAAGGGGTCACTTGTTGAGTTCCTATACTGCCATGGCATTTTACAGGCCCAAAACCGTGAGTAGTCTGGAAACCAAATGTCTCAAAATGACTGTTCAGGGGTTTAAGCATCTGCAAATTTTGATGGCAGGTGGTCTATGAGGGAGCGAATTTTGTGGAACCGGTCATAAGCAGGGTGGCCTCTTACATGACAGGTTGTATTGGGCCTGATCTGATGGATAGGAGTGCTAGGGGGGTGACACGAGGTGATTGATGGGTGTCTCAGTGGGTGGTTAGAGGGGAAAATAGATGCAATCAATGCACTGGGGAGGTGATCGGAAGGGGGTCTGAGGGGGATCTGAGGGTTTGGCCGAGTGATCAGGAGTAGTGATGGGCGAACAGTGTTCGCCACTGTTCGGGTTCGCCCGGATTTTGGCCTGTTCGGGTTCGGTTCGGCACCCCCCGAACACCTCATGGTGTTCGGGAGGGTGCTCGGGCACGCTGCCTGAACCCGATCAGGCCTTCTGTGTTCGGCCAAACACAGCCGTGTCCGGCCGAAGAAAGCCCCCTATAGAGTCCCAGCATAAAGGGAGAGCATGCCCCGAGCGGGGGGGGGGGGGTCGGAAATGCCCCCCACCCCTCCCCGCTAAGCTCTCCCTTCTGCTGGACCCTATAAAATTAAATAGAAGTCCCCCAAAGTACCTGTAGCAGGCTGCCAGGAAGAGGACAGGAAGTGGGCAGCCGGCGATCACAGGTATCAAGTACCGCGATGACGCGTACGAGGGTACGTGTCATCATGTAGATGACGCGTACCCTCGTACACGTCATCGCGGTACTTCTGCTCTCTCTTGACGCGACTTACAAATGTAAACAGGAAGTGCATCAAAGAGAGGGCGGAAGTACCAGATGGTACTAGCGCCTATGCTCTCCGGCTGCCCGCTTGCTGTCCTCTTCCTGCCAGCCTGCTACAGGTACTTTGGGGGACTTCTATTTAATTTTATAGGGTCCAGCAGAAGGGAGAGCTTAGCGGGGAGGGGTGGGGGGCCCCAAAGGGACATGTTCGGGTTGGGTTCGGCCCGAACATGCCGAATATCCGGGGCATGTTCGGCCGAACCCCCCCGAACCCGAACATCTCAGGAGCCCACACGGGGCAAATTAGGGTCTGATTTGATGGGTAGGTGTGTTAGGGGGTGACAGGTGGTGACAGGAGGGGATTGATGGGTGTCTCAAGGTGTGATTAGTGGGGGGAATAGATGCAAGCAATGCACTGGCGAGGTGATCAGGGATGGGGTCTGAGGGCGTTCTGAGGGTGTGGGCGGGTGATTGGGTGCCCTAGGGGCAGATAGGGGTCTAATCTGATGAGTAGCAGTGACAGGTGGTAACAGGGGGTGATTGATGGGTAATTAGTGTATGTTTAGAGGAGCGAACCTATGTAAACAGTGCACTTGGGAGGTGATCTGACGTCGGGTCTGCAGGCGATCTAATGGTGTGGGTGAGTGATCAGATTGCCCGCAAGGGGCAGGTTAGGGGCTGATTGATGGGTGGCAGTGACAGGGGGTGATTAATGGGTGGCAGTGACAGGGGGTGATTGATAGGTGATTGACAGGTGATCAGTGGGTTATTACAGGGAAGAACAGATGTAAATAATGCACTGGCGAATTGATAAGGGGGGGTCTGAGGGAAATCTGAGCATGTGGGCGGGTGATTGGGTGCCCGCAAGGGGCAGATTAGGGTCTAATCTGATGAGTAACAGTGACAGGTGGTGATAGGGGGTGATTGATGGGTAATTAGTGGGTGTTTAGAGGAGAGAACATATGTAAACAGTGCACTTGGGAGGTAATCTGACGTCGGGTCTGCAGGCGTTCTAATGGTGTGGGTGGGTGATCAGATTGCCCGCAAGGGGCAGGTTAGGGGCTGATTGATGGGTGGCAGTGACAAGGGGTGATTGATGGGTGATTGACAGGTGATTGACAGGTGATTGACAGGTGATCAGGGGGGATAGATGCATACAGTACAGTACAGGGGGAGGGGGTCTGAGGGGGGGGGGTCTGGGGAGAATCTGAGGGGTGGGGGGTGATCAGGAGTCCCCAGGGGGAAGTTTAGGGACTAAAAAAAAAATAGCATTGACAGATAGTGACAGGGAGTGATTGATGGGTGATTAGGGGGGTGATTGGGTGCAAACAGTGGTCTGGGGGGTGGGCAGGGGGGGGTCTGAGGGGTGCTGTGGGCGATCAGGGGGCAGGGGGAGGCAGATCAGTGTGTTTGGGTGCAGACTAGGGTGGGTGCAGCCTGCCCTGGTGGTCCCTTGGACACTGGGACCACCAGGGCAGGAGGCAGCCTGTATAATACACTTTGTAAACATTACAAAGCGGATTATACGCTTCCTATGCGGCGATCGTCGGGTTAACAACCCGGCGGCGCTTCCGATTATCCGGTGGGCTGACGTCGCGGGTGGCCGGAGCCTACTGCCGGCGAATGCGCGCGCATCCCAGCGCGCGATCCCCGGCAAAACAGTGCCCCAGGACCCGACGCCATTCTGCATTACGTGGTCCTGGGGCTGCCACTTTGCCGCCGCCAATATGCAGTAGGCGGTCGGCAAGTGGTTAAATTGATTATAAAATGTAGTAACACAGAATGAGAAAGAGATCAAAGCAAGTGAAAAATGACCTCAACAGAAGGATCTTCCTTTATTATCACATGTTCAATCAATTTAATCAATTCAGTCGTGATTCCATTTTTAGCCATTCTGACAGAATTGTAACACTGCCCATACACTAAAAAATCATAGAACAGCTGATCAATTTCAAGTTATCCTCAATATATACAGTATATAGTATTTGATAACTAGACTGAAAAGAAAGGATCAATGGTACATATCCGTTAGCCGGGCGCATCCGGCAGGTGGCGACAAAACTCCACCAGAGTTACATACAGATCCCTACTATCCATGGCGGCCTGGAGGGGGAATAGTAATTAGCGCCACCTGCCGGATGCGCTCGGCTAATGGATAAGTACCAGATCAATTAACCGACTTTAAAATTTGCTGGGAGGAAGTGGTGGACTTACCTCCATAAAGCAGACACAAAAGACTGTCTTGAATAGCAGCAATCACGTTTATTAAATAGTACCCCAAGAAAGTGCAACGCGTTTCGCAGGCTCAGCCCGCTTCATCAGGCAATAAACGTGGGGACAAAACGGAATTTCGGCATTAGCCGGTGTAGCGCCTCAGTGAAAGGTCCTCAAGAGGTTAAGGTGGCCATTAACAGTACTGTACAATATGTTGGACAATCAATTCTCCAATTCAATGTTAATATCTACTGGAAAAGGTAACTTGGGCTAACTAACACAAGTAAAGCTGCTATCCAATTCAGTTGAATTAATGGAATTTTACGATCGATAAAAATTAGCTGCCATCTGAACCTTTCAGATCCTTTCAAGTGTATTCAATCCCCATAGAGATTGAATCTTCTTTATTGAAACATTAATTTCCATAAAATGTTTCCCTTTTTTTCTACTGTAAAATCTGTTGTAATCTTGAAGTATGCACATAATGCAAGTAGTACGCAAATGGTAACACTGCTGTTGAGATTCTTTTCTGGATTCGTTTTAGCATCTAATGGAAACAGTCATTGATGAGCGAATTCATGTGCTGAAAAAACACACAAACACACACCTAGTGGAAACAGGCCCAAAGGACACCTGAAGTCAGAGGAATATGGATGCTGCCATATATATTTCGTTTTAAACCATACCAGTTGTATGACTAATTAAAGGCAGAGGATCAGTAGGACAGCCACTCAACTGGTATAGTTAAAAAGGAAATAAATAATGCAGCTTCCATATCCCTTTCAGCCCAGGTGTCCTTGCTTCTGTCATGTCCAATTCTTGAGATACTCTCACGTCTGCTATTATCAGTTCTGACTTCTAGCAATCAACAACACCAATTATTCCCTGTACTGCCCCCTCACTTTTCTGTAAACAGTAGGAGAACAGAGGCGCCAGCAGGATAAAAGTGGATAAAAACTTTAAAATTTGCTTGGAGGAAGTGGTGGACTTACCTCCATAAAGCAGACACGAAAGACTGTCTTTATAATAGTAATCACATTTATTATATGGTACCCCAAAAGTGCAACGCGTTTCGCAGGCCGAGCCCGCTTCATCAGGCAATAAAGTGGGGACAAAACAGAATTCCAGCAGTAGCAGGTGTAGCGCCTGACTGAGGCGCTACACCTGCTACTGCTGGAATTCTGTTTTGTCCCCACTGTATTGCCTGATGAAGCGGGCTCGGCCTGCGAAACGCGTTGCACTTTTGGGGTACCATATAATAAATGTGATTACTATTATAAAGACAGTCTTTCGTGTCTGCTTTATTGAGGTAAGTCCACCACTTCCTCCAAGCAAATTTTAAAGTTTTTATCCACTTTTATCCTGCTGGCGCCTCTGTTCTCCTACTGCTATACCGTGTCCACCCCTGGTGGAGGGGTGATCTACCCCTTTTTCTCATCTACAGAGAGCGACTTCTTAATCCTGAGTGAGGACAGGTCTAATCTCCTCACCTGCTTATACAGTGGTTGCCTGTGTGGTAACCCACGTTTGTGAGTATATTTTTCTCACTGATTTGCCTTACTTCACTTATGTTTTGACATACTACACTATATTGGGCTCTCGGTTTCTCTATATTTTCTGTAAACAGTTTAATCTCACAGACGACAGGCAGAAACATAGACATAGCCATATTGAGTATGCATGGCACTTACTTACCTCTTAAGGTGGCCATACACTGGTCGATTTGCCATCAGATTCGACCAACAGATAGATCCCTCTCTGATCGAATCTGATCAGAGAGGGATCGTATGGCCACCTTTACTGCAAACAGATTGTGAACCGATTTCAGCCTGAAACCGTTCACAATCTGTGGTGGTGGTGGTGGTGCGTCCCGTCCCCCCCCCCCGCATACATTATCTTCTCCGCCGGCGCGAATCCCCGCTGTCACTGCTGTCTTCTCCGCTCTGGTCTAGTCTGGTCTCTAGCATGCTTCACTTCTTCCTGCCCGGCAGGAAGTTTAAACAGTAGAGCGCCCTCTACTGTTTAAACTTCCTGCCAGGCAGGAATAAGTGAAGCATGCCGAAGACCAGACCAGAGCGGGGATTCGCGCCGGCCGGAGCAGGTAATGTATATCCGCTACATTGCGTCGGTCGCCGGGCATTTTAACGCCGCTAACACCGCACTCCCGACCCACCGGCGACCAGTGCTAACACCGCACTCCCGACCCACCGGGCTGTGTTCTCTCATAAAAAGTGTACATTTCCAGTCCAGTCCTGTCAGTTTTGTATCAGATTTGTATGTGTTTCCATGGCTGTGTTCACACATAAAAGATGTACATTTCTGGTCCAGTCAGGTAAAACTGATAGAAAACTAATGCAAAACTGACAAGACAGGACAGTACTGGACCAGACTGGAAATGTGCAGATTTACACAGTATGTGAACCAGGCCTTGTTTAAATTATAAATCGCTACATCAATTTATTAAGTGATTTTGAAAGCGCTTTTCTAAGTGCCTTCAGAGCGCTTAGAAAAGCAGTTTTCTAAGCACTTATGTGTAGCAATGTTTTTTTCGCTTCCTGACGTTAGTCAGGAAGTTAACTCTTTGCCCTGGAAATGAATAACTCAGTTATCACGCCTAAAAACACAGTTATCACTCCTAAAAGCTTTGCATGTGCAAACTAGGGTGCTAAGTAGTTTGCACCCTAGTTTGCATGTGAAAACTAGAGTGCAAACTACTTAGCACCCTAGTTTGCACGTGCAAAGCTTTTAGGCGTGATAACTCAGTTATCACCCTTTTGTGAATCAAGCCCATTGTATTTATTTATAAAAGTGCTTGGGAAATCGCTTTTCAAAGCACTTTCTCAAGCACTTAGTGATTTTCCGGTACTTATCCGTTAGCCGGGCGCATCCTCTAGGTGGCGACAAAACTCCACCAGAGTTACATCTTTCCCTACTATCCATGTCGGCCTGGAGGGGGAATAGTAATTAGCGCCACCTGCCGGATGCGCCCGGCTAACGGATAAGTACCGATTTTCCTATCTTTTCTATTGAATCGCAAACGCTAAAAAAACGGTGCATAGAAAGCTCATCGCTCATGTGAGAACACTCACATAGAGCAACATTGCAGAAGCACTTTTAAGGCGATTTTTAAAATCTCCAGAGCTTAAAAATAAGCGAACAGACTCTTAGTATGAACAAACCCTAAAAGAAGGTGGCAGAAGCCTGCTCTCTGCTCGAGGGTTGAGGAAGAGGAGCCATGGTGTATTTTGTGTTTGTGTGTGTACAGAATGTGTATGTCGGCGTGTGTCTTTCTAGTGTGTGTGTGTGTTGTGTGGGTGTATGTGTGTGCATCTATCACTCTAGTGTGTGTATGTTTGTCTCTACTTGTGTGTACAGCATATAAAGTTAACTGCTTATTTGTTGTTGTTTTTTTCAAATCTTTTTATCGTGGCACAAAGAAATATATGCATTCATCATATATGAACAGCTTATTTGAAGGGGAGTGTGGGTTGCACTTTGGCATCTCTGCCACAAGTTCTAGCAGGCCTTGCCACGGCACTGGTCCACTTTGTGCATGACTAGGTGTGATGAGGGGTTCTCAGTGTCAGCCCTACCATGATGCCACCAGTGGCGTCATCTTTAAGAGCAACTCCAGCCAAAATTAGGTTTGAATGGCAATGCATATATGCAGTATATGCACTGTGTACAGTTAGATGAAGATATAAAGTTTACATCTGGTACATCGTAGTGCATAGAACAAACTAACATTTATATCTGTAGCAGCTAGAGATGGCCCGAACGGTTTGCCGGTGAATGGTTCCCGGCGTATTTCGGTGGTTCGCGTTCGCCCACGAATGCGAACTTTATGGCAGTTCGATTAGTCTCCTATACTACATCATTAGGGTCAACTTTGACCCTCTACATCCCAGTCAGCAGGCACATTGTAGCCAATCAGGCTACACTCCCTCTTGGAGCCACTCCCCCCTTAGAAAAGGCAGGCAGCGCCTGGCATTGGACTCACTCGTGTGCCTGCATTAATTAGAGAAGGGAAAGCTGCTGCAGACGCTCATAGGGAAAGCTTAGTTAGGCTCTTGTTAGGCTCTTGTAGGCTTCTTAGCTTGCTCCTTGCTGATTCTTATTGCTAAAAAAGCACCCCTCAACTACCTTTTGAGAGCTAATCTTGTTCTTGTGATCCAATTTTTTGTGTGTGTGTGTCCGACTGACACTTGTGTTGTATAGACAGCCTTGGTAATTCCTATTGTGTGTGCCACTGCCAGGCCCACCACATCCAGTGACTACCTGTGTGTGTGACAGGCGCACATTGTATTTCCCATCACTGCATATACTTACCTGTTGTACACAGTGCACCCACCTACCTACGTGAGCGCACGCAGTGTCACTGTGCCTGTCCGGTACCTGTCTGTGTGTGACAGGTGCACATTGTAATACCCATCACTGCATATACCTACCTGACAGTCACTGTTGTTCTATCATTGAGCTACCACAGCCCAGTGACCATATGGGCTTGAAAACCGCCACGGCCTGCACTCTGGCCATGGTGCGCACCAGTCCAGCACGGCCGTCACTACACAAACAGCTGTTTACGGTGCGTTACACAGTGAGTTTGGTGTATCAGTGTGAAGCAGTACTGTAATTACACTACCTGATTGATGTATACACATGCAAGATGTTTTAAAGCACTTTAGGCCTCCTATTTAGCATGCAATGTGATTTCTGCTCTTAAAACGCTGCTTTGCGTCAAATCCAGATTTTTCCACGGGACTTTTGTCATCTATCCCACTCCATCATGCCCCCCTCCAGGTGTTAGACCCCTTGAAACATCTTTTCCATCACTTTTGTGGCCAGCATAAGTGTTTCTAGTTTTCAAAGTTCGCCTCCCCATTGAAGTCTATTGCGGTTCGCGAAAGTTTGCGCAAATTGAACGTTTGGAGAAGGTTCGCGAACCCCTGGACCTCTTTCTGTGAGTGGTGGGGTGCAGTTACAGATTCTAGACACATTTCTTGTCTGAAGGAAGAGTGGGGCAGAAGCACTTAGGCTGTGCATCATGCAGCAAAAACATTAGAACTAGCCCTCTAGGTTCTGGCGGCCACCGCTTCATAATCATCATTAAACCGGACCTGTGTGATTTTGCTGTTAAGAGGATTTACCAACATGCCCTGCCCTTTGACACCCAGCAGAACAAAAGACATTGAAGAAATTTCCCTCATGGTGAAGCCAGACAGCACTGAACATTCCACTTGATTGAAAGTAATTACATTTTATATTTCACTTTTGACCACAATGCTCTTATTTGCAAGATGTTTAACAATAAAAACCTAGCAAAGTGTTCCTCCTGGCTGAAGCAGATGGCAGGGGATCAGTGTACAGTAATCATGGCCTGGGAAACTTCACTTCAAGTATCAGGGCCGTAAATATTTGTCTTCAGTGGTGGCGGGCAGCCGCCTCATGCGCTCCCGCACAGGTACTCGTCGCCTCCTGTTACCGGGGAGATGAATCAATGGGAACGCAGTCCCCATGTAAAAAGTCCCTGTGTAAATGATCGTCAGCATCAATGAGATGCCTGCATCATTGTATTTGTCGTATTAACACAGCTACGCGTTACTACCTATTCATATACTCACGTATGCAAATAGGAAGTTATGCGCGAGGACATCTTGTGGCCAAATAGTAAAATTACACCTAAATACATTTTGTTTAATAAAAATACCCACACTTACAATTAAAATTAACTCCTTCCGTCACACGCTCTCCCTTAGTAGTGAATTTTTTTTTGCGTAAAAAAATTGACATAAAAAAAGTACATAAATAGTTACCTTAGGGACTGAACTTTTTTTTGTATGTATATATATATATATATATATATATATATATATATATATGTCAAGAGGGTATATTACTGTTATTTTTTAATGTATGGGCTTGTAATTAGTGATGGATGCAAAACTGAAAAACTGCACCTTTATTTCCAAATAAAATATTGGTGCCATACATTGTAATAGGGAATTGTTTTAAATGCTGTAATAACCAGGACAAAACTGCAAATAAAATGTGTTTTATTTTAAAACTACAATGGTCGAAAAGTGAGAAATAATGATTTTTTTCAATTTTTTTTCTTATTATTCTCATAAAAATGCATTTGCAATAAAATAATTCTAAGCATAATAGCTGCGGCGAGGGCACAGAACGACTGCCATGGGCTGGAGGAAGCCCCAGGTAAGTGGAGTTTGTTTTTTTATTAGCTTGGATGTTTCCTTTAAAGGGGAAAAAAACCCTTAGTGGTCAAGTGGCTATTTGGATCAAACTCAGAATTTCAGTTGCATGTAAAATCGCAGCAAAATTGGAAATCACATTTGTAGTTTAAAAGAGACCTCACTCAGCAAATAAAGTATCCTGGAACATCAAACTGCCACTCCCAGAAAGAGATTCCCAGATTCCTCACACGTGAACTGTTCCTCTTCTCTTGACACACAGGTTACATGTAAAAAATAGAGATGGAAAGCACAATAGTGTATATCTGCATGAACTGGGATCCTGCATCTCTCCCAGTGAGTCAAAAGCCATTCTGTTGAATATTTTAAAAAGGGTCCCAGCACTGGAACGGAGGAGTGTAGGAAGATTGTGGCTCCCCTCTATTGAGGTTTCTTTCTTTTTTATTTTACCTTGCTTTGGGTACACAACCATTCTGACAATTGTCATGCTAGCCAAGCACCAAAAGATAGAACGATTGATCGATTTACAGTGATGGTCACATCAATTGTGTTTAGCCTAATGGGGACCGACGTAGTACAAATCTACGTCCAGCAGGTGGTGCTGCCACTCTGACTGGACGTAGAATCAACGTCCGTGAAAATTAAGCGTCCCACCGCGATCATGCGCACCCGAGAGGGGAGATTAAGCTGTCATATGACAGTTTACATCTCCCCTCAGTGATCAGGAGCCATCGTGCTTTGCTTCTGATCGCGTGATCACTACGTACGCAAGGTGGATCATAGTGATCGCTGTTAGTGATGTGGCGGTAGGGGGGATAGAAGAGGATCCACTCACCTTCCTGCTGTTCGCCCGGTGATCGGCACTCCCCTCCGCTCTGGCTGGCATCCCCGCTCACTCTGACGAAAGTTTCTGGTCCCGGCCTGGAACTGAGCAGCTGTACGAGCGGGGATGCCGGCCAGAGTGGAGGGTTATACATCGGCTCATCGCTGGAGCCTGTGAGGTGAGTAAAGGCTGCTGGCTAGGGGGGGCATCTGGCTACAGGGGGGACACCATGTTCAGCAAGCCACACTCGGGATCCTGCTGCCTAACCTCCTCAAACGCTCCGCTCCCTCATGCAAACTTGTCTGGCCCTTAAGGGGGGTTTGGCAGCTGGTCCCGAAAGGGTTAAAGCGGAATATAACCCTGCATTTCAATGTGACTCATCTCTCTGACTGAGCTGGAGGACAGCCAAAGTGTGTAACATTCAACACTTAGATACATTTATGTAAACAAAATGTAACTATCTGAGCTTCGGATGCGTCTGCAGAAATCTCCAGGAACTTTAAAGCCCTGTGTAACCCTTCCAATGTGAATGGGAGAGCTGGCTGGCACTCGGGAATAGTTGTGGATGACTGGCATAAAACGTGATGCAACCAGTACAACTATGTGCTCAAGACAAAAAGCCAGTTAGGCCCTGTTTTTTGTAAAGTTCCATTTTTTGCCACTTGCAGGACCAAATATGTGGTCTATGCACTTTGGTGCCCATGCCAACGTTTTTACATCGGCAAAACGACCAGGATGGTCAAAGAACGAATCTTGGAACAAGTGCGTCTGCTACCAAAGGGCAAAGGTTGCCCAAGAATAGTCGAACACATGTCCCTCGTCCATGAAAATAATCCAAACCTCTTGTCGTTTGCATGTATTGATGTCTGTAACACCCCCCGAAGAGGTGGTGACAGAAAGAAATTACTGCTTAGGCAGGAAGCACATTGGATTTTGCGGACCAACGCTATGGGTGCACTTGGTCTGAACGATTATGTGGACCTTGCATGCTTCCTGGAACCTTAGGCTTTGGGATCTGAATGTTTTCTTTCTCCTCTACCCGTATTTATACCTTCCCTTGGGTCCACCTTCTGTTGCCCATACTTTTGCATCATGGCAGTTTTTTGACCTTTTTAACATTTTGTCACTAATTTTAGTATTTTTCAATAATGTTATTACTAGTGTGAGATACATTTTTGTGAGATAAATTCTTGTGTCTTATGGTCAATGCCATGATGCAATCGTCTCTCCCCTTTTTGCCTCTTCTACGGCATGTCTGTTTGGAGGCCTGTACATCCCACCTCCCTCTCGGGTCATCTCTTTTGTGTACCAACACATTCTCACTTTCACCTATTTTTTTTCCATCACTTCTTCCCCCACATCTTTATTTTCTCACTTTCACTTTGGTACACCTTAGCCCACTTTCTTCCCCCCTTCTGGTCCTTTGATCCAGGTGTACTTCCTGCCCCTTTGCTGCATAATTCATTTAGGCTAATAAGCCCTACAGTGCAAGAATTCCTTGCACTTTATGGTCATCAGCATATGTGGCTGTTTGATCTTTTTTAGGTCACAGCCACCAGTTGTATTACCTGCACCTTGTGACATGGCCTGGTTTGGTCGCAGCTCGCCGCGCCTGCTCTGCCCCTCTGTTCACATGGGAGGCGGTGCGGCCCGCCGTGATCAACAGCGTTTCGTTACTAGGCAACTGCAGCCATTAGGTATGGACATGGGGGTTGGCTGCCTGTCGATTGGCTGCTGCTCGCAGCGTCATTACGACGTGCGCGCGCAGCCGTTCTTCAGTAGCCGGCCGCCTCCCCCCTTTCCTATTGGAGCAGGGGTTCTGGACCAATCACTTGGAGGAGGGCGGGGGCCCCTTCAGCGTGACGGAAGTGCGTCCCGATACGGACGCATATCTAGTTCCGCTGCTGTCCCACACACTTAGTGCACACCTCAGAAGAAGCTTGGCAGCCGCCTTGCGAAACGGTCGTAAGGACCGTGCACCTCCTGGCGCCCACACCAGCTACCTCCCATGCACCCAGGTACAGCTAAGACGTCATTCACAGCACACGTGTTTTGTTGCATTGAGTGTTCCACTTGCAATGTATCTACCATGTTGTTTTCTATACAATACGTCTTTTTGTATGCTGCACATTAAACTATAGTGCCAGACATCTTCTAACCCTTCCAATGCTGGTCTAGTAAAAAAAAAAATGCTGGTTGCATATAATATACTGTAAATAATGTTTTAGAGCAAAGTTGAAATGCAGGGTTATATTCCCCTTTAATGAACAGGTTGAAAGTGAGGGATCAATTAACCATACACATTTTAAAAATGTAGATTTCCCATCATGAATCTTTTATAAATTGATCGTTTCGCTGATCTTACTTTCGATTGATTCATGCTTTTCAAACTTTTTATACTACTGATTGTCACAACACGCTGTATCCTGTCTAGATATCAATTATAGTGGCGACTCCTCAGAGACCTGAGTTCAGTTTCTGTGTATGGCTGTATAGCAGGTGCAGCGGAACAGTAAACGACTTTGATGAAGTCTTTATTTACGTGCAATATAAATAATTAATATATATACAGAAAATCGTTAAAATCAACAATTATAGAGACAAATGATAACACAGTATAAAACAAACTAAAAGGGATAAAAAAATACTTAGATTTGTGAAAAGATGTCCTTTTGTGGGAAAAAACTTGTAGAGTTCCTTTTGTTTCAGTTCACAGTTCAGAGTTCAGACCAGGTGGATGCCAGCATATCCTCAAGCTGGCACAGATGTGATCAAGATGGTGTTTCAAGGTGGAGGACACTTGCGTTTCAGCCTGTCAATAGTTTTATCACCCATCGCTGCGGGGAGTGGCTATGACAGGCACAAGTCCAGCCTCGGGAGGATGGAGCAGGGGCTGTCTTATCCTTACAGAACCTCAGACTGGCAGAATTCTAGTTCGGCCCGTCTTGGGGTGCACGTGGGGGCAGTTAAAACCTATACCGCATATTCACACTCAGCATGATTTTACGAATCCTAGGACATCAAATATGACAGGTCTATCATGAGAATTTACCCCCGTCTCTTCAAACCCATATTGCTATGAGAGTTTAGGGGACAGAGTTCTGGGAATTTCACAGAACCAGCACCGGGACTCATGCTACACTTTCCCCACGTTTGGCGAAGCTGCCATCTCAGAAACCCCAGAAATATTCCAGATCTGGGAAGTTATGGATTATGCTATGAGCCTCAGGTCATTCAGGGTGTGTGCTGGCAGCTGGCTTCCCTTTGATCCTTACCAGGGAGCAAGGTGTCAAGACCTCCCGGGGATTCGTAGCCTGCCTGGCTGAATCTAGGCCTCCTTATCAGAGTGAAACAGCTGGCATATCCTCTGAGAGGGGCCATTAGCTCTCCAGGGGGCCGGGGAACCAGCTTGTTACAGCTGTGTGCTAAACGCAATTAACTACCTTTCCCAGAACTGTCTATCTTAAAACCAAAGTTTGTCATTCTGAGCCCTGCAATAGATGTGCGATTGATTGCGGTGATCAGAAACGACTGTTGGATCTGCGATTTCTATGCATTTTGGACGACTGGGCGTCGCCTGGCGTCACACTGATTCTTTATTAATTGATCAAAATTTGTCCCCGTCTGATTTTTTTTCTGAGTGCAGTCAATTCCCAAAAGCAGCATGAATCTTATTGATTGAAACATGGATTCACATCACAGTTGTATTTGATTATTTTGTTGAATCAATTGCAAAATCAATTGTAATTTAAATGTATTGTATGTATAGATTGTATGCCATCATTAAGTCAATGATTTATAGGATTGCGTCACGTAATATAAGTAAGTAACATTTCTGTGTTGATAGAAAAGAGATAGATGATATTTTTGTATCTGCTATGCAGTATAAATGTATAAAAATCCTTATTCTGACTAACAAAAGTGAACTTGTTTATTCTGAAGAGAAACTAGAGGCTAGCAGAATTACCGGTATGTGTTTTTTTTATTACTTTGCATAAAAATGTTCATTTCACAGCTAACAGACATATTATTATCAGTGTGATCTATTCTTCCTTTGACCTGGACCTCTGCAATTTGCTGTCCCTGCAGTGAATTTCCCAGGAAGAACATTGGCATCGGTTGCTTTCAAGACAAGACACGTACCATTTATATTGCACTTTTCTGGCAGAGCCAGAGCTGCAGCCATTAGGACACGCTGTATTGGCAGTAGCAGTGTTAGGGAGTCTTGCCCAAGGTCTCCTACTGAATAGGTGCTGACTTACTGATCAAGAAGAGCTGACATTCAGACCCTGAACTCCTGTGTCAGAGGCAGAGCCCTTAACCAGAACTCTATCCAGCCACTACTTTTTACACCACATTATTATGATCACCATCCTGAACCTGAAGTGAAATCAAAATATACTGTACAAAAACGATTGGTATTCAACAAAGCTTAATTGAGGTCAGGCTTAAACTGACTTTGAATTAGAGGAAGGTGTAAGTATATAAAACCGTGCTTCTGCAATAGTAGTGTAAGTCTGGTAGTAATATAGGCTTATGCTACTACTATAGGAATAATACTGCAGTTGTACTGTGGCATTTAGAAGCAAGCACAACTACAAAATTAGCTAAATTTGAAATAAATGTAAAACTGACCTAAGAACCCAAATATACTAGCTCTTAAAGTGGACAGCTTACAGAACTCTTGCAATAAATCTGCAGTGTGTCTACTTCCTGGTTTCATGGAAGCAGGCAAAGGATTAGCATCCTATGTTTACATATTCGTTGTGTCTGCAGGACTGATGAATTTCTGTGCTAACACAGCTGAGAGATCACATTACACTTGTGATTACTCAAAGATGAGGGGGAATTAGACAGGTTCTGTTTTCCTTGTGCTCTGTGCAAGAGTTCCGGTCCACTTTAATGGTCGAAAGTGGAAGATAGGTGGAAGGTCTGTGTCACAATAATATATGTAATATGGAGAGTGAGACAGGGCAGCAATAAAAATCCAGGAGAGGTGGTTCTAACCCATTACCACATTATCTAAATCCACGTGTTTATTTTTTCCTGGCAAGCCATGAGAAAACGCGGAAAAGCCGCCACGTGTGCTCAGAACAAGGCGGCTGATTCCGCATCTAATGCGGCGGTTTGCACGCGTAGGCCTACATCTGCTAGTATGGCTGAACACGGAGAAACCGCCACATGCCCTGATAGCGGTGCGGCTGGTTCCGCGTCCAGCGCGGCGGGTGGTACACAACACATGTCTGGTGTGGCTGGGACTGATAGTCCACACAGGTTCAGAAGGACGCGCGCGCTGAGAGGCAGAACTTTTATGACAGCCAGAAGGGAGTCAGCTGACCAAGCCGGTCAGCTGACGATTCTACCAGTTCCCATTGGTCCAACACTTAGGGGAGGCGCTGGAGAGCGCTGTGCTATATATACTGGGTGCTGGTCATTCACTGGTTGACTGCCGTTGCGATCACTACGTGGAAGCACTCAGACCTTTTTGTCAAAAACTGTGTTACTATTCTGTTATACTTCATACTAGTTCCAGGGTGTTGATGATCACGGACCTCACACCCAAGATTAGGGACTTGTGTTACCATTCTGTTATACTTCAGACTAGTTCCAGGGTGTTGATGATCACGGACCTCACACCCAAGACTAGGGACTTGTATTACCATTCTGTTATATGTCAGACTAGTTCCAGGGTGTTGATGATCACGGAGCTCACACCCAAGACTAGGCATTGTTATTATCTGTTATGACTTTCTGCTTTCCTGACCACTCTTCTGATCACTGATTCGGTACTTCGCTATATCTGATACTCTGTTGCCAAACCCTGCGTGCCTCAGGATTACCGAATCAGCCTCCTGTCTTTGTACTTTATCTGTCCGTGTGTTGCCGACCTGGCTTGCCCGACCTCGAGAGCTATCTCCCCTGTTAAGAGAGAGTTCACAGATCAGTCAGTGACATCCTCCTATTGGTGTCACTCACGCTCTGGTCCTTCCTACTCCCAGCCTGACTCCTCCCTTGGGAGATTCTCAGGCTACTGTTAGGTTCTTGTTCTCTAGTGCAGTATTCCTTACTGCCTTTGTACCTGTTCTCCAGGTATTGTCCTCAAAGTATTACTGTTGCACCAAACACTCATATCACTCAGGTGTCCAGAGGTTAGTAATATATCTGATTATCGGTGATTCTGCAGATCATCAATAATCAGGTATATATCTGTATTTTTGGTGATACTGCAGATCACCAATAATCAGATCCTCTCTGTATTACACCGATCGTTACACAAGCATAAGCACGGGTTTGCATAATTAATATAAGGCAGTCCTACACAATCACTGAACTATCAATCAGAGCCTCAAAGAAAACAAAATGTACTGCCAAAATATGTCCTGACAAGCAACCACAGGATTTTACCGAATACTGTTTTAAGTCCATTTGATTGAAGTACAGGGTCTTCTCACAAAATTAGCATATTGTGATAAAGTATTTTCTGAAATGTACTCATAAACATTAGGCTTCCATATATTTTAGATTCAAATACACACAACTGAAGTAGTTCAAGCCTTTTATTGTTTTAATATTGATGATTTTGGCATACAGCTCATGAAAACCCAAATTTCCTATCTCAAAAAATTAGCATATTTGATCCAACCAATAAAAGAAAAGGGTTTTTAAAACAAAAAAAAGTCAACCTTCAAATAATTATGTTCAGTTATGCACTCAATACTTGGTCGGGAATCCTTTTGCAGAAATGACTGCTTCAATGCGGCGTGGCATGGAGGCAATCAGCCTGTGGCACTGCTCAGGTGTTATGGAAGCCCAGAATGCTTTGATAGCGGCCTTAAGCTCATCCAGAGTGTTGGGTCTTGCATCTCTCAACTTTCTCTTCACAATATCCCACATATTCTCTATGGGGTTCAGGTCAGGAGAGTTGGCAGGCCAATTGAGCACAGTAATACCATGGTCAGTAAACCATTTACCAGTGGTTTTGGCACTGTGAGCAGGTGCCAGGTCGTGCTGAAAAATGAAATCTTCATCTCCATAAAGCTTTTCAGCAGATGGAAGCATGAACCCACTTTTGAACCAGAAACAGCGGCAGAAGCGAGTGACCTGGGCTACAGAGAAGCAGCACTGGACTGTTGCTCAGTGGTCCAAAGTACTTTTTTTTAGATGAAAGCAACTTTTACATGTAATTCAGAAATCAAGGTGCCAGAGTCTGGAGAAAGACTGGGGAGAGGGAAATGCCAAAATGCCTGAAGTCCAGTGTCAAGTACCCACAGTCAGTGATGGTCTGGGGTGCCATGTCAGCTGCTGGTGTTGATCCACTGTGTTTTATCAAGGGCAGGGTCAATGCAGCTAGCTATCAGAAGATTTTGGAGCACTTCATGCTTCCATCTGCTGAAAAGCTTTATGGAGATGAAGATTTCATTTTTCAGCACGACCTGGCACCTGCTCACAGTGCCAAAACCACTGGTAAATGGTTTACTGACCATGGTATTACTGTACTCAATTGACCTGCCAACTCTCCTGACCTGAACCCCATAGAGAATCTGTGGGATATTGTGAAGAGAAAGTTGAGAGACGCAAGACCCAAAACTCTGGATGAGCTTAAGGCCGCTATCGAAGCATCCTGGGCCTCCATAACACCTGAGCAGTGCCACAGGCTGATTGCCTCCATGCCACGCCGCATTGAAGCAGTCATTTCTGCAAAAGGATTCCCGACCAAGTATTGAGTGCATAACTGAACATAATTATTTGAAGGTTGACTTTTTTTTGTTTTAAAAACCCTTTTCTTTTATTGGTTGGATCAAATATGCAAATTTTTTGATATAGGAAATTTGGGTTTTCATGAGCTGTATGCCAAAATCATCAATATTAAAACAATAAAAGGCTTGAACTACTTCAGTTGTGTGTATTTGAATCTAAAATATATGAAAGTCTAATGTTTATGAGTACATTACAGAAAATAATGAACTTTATCACAATATGCTAATTTTTTGAGAAGACCCTGTATACTTTGAAGTTACCTTGATGTAGCTGAGATACTTAATAACAAAGGCAGCTGTTTGCAAATTTCAACCCCATGAGAAGCAATGCCAGATTCTCCAAATGCACAAATTTGCATGTTACATGTGACATTACCAATTATTAGGTGACAGTAAGTAACAGCTATGAAGCTGTATCCCTTTCTATGTAAATGGACCACACTGCTCCATCATACTGTCCTCTCCTATATGCATTATACATTACAGGGATCCCCTTCTGGTCCAAAAATATACCAACTTGCGAAATCTTTATCATTTAAATCTCCCCCCAAGCTCTAAAAGGCAGTGCTTCCGGCATATAACCCTGCCCCCTTGCAGCAGAGCAGCTTGGCGTTCTCTGTGTCAGGGCCCGTTTCCACTATCGCGAATTCGCATGCGTTTGCCGCATGCGAATTCGCATAGCCAATACAAGTGGATGGGACTGTTTCCACTTGTCAGGATTCCTTTGCATTTTTCGGTGCAGAAAAAATCTGCACGGCAGAGCCATCAGAATTCGCATACCGCTATGCGAATTGCATACAATGTATTTAATAGGGAATTCGCATGCGGTATTGGTATGTGAATTTTCATGCAAATTCGCATATGATTTCGCATGGAATCAATAGAAAAGCACACAGGCACTGTCATGGTTAAATTCGCATACATCGTCATCAATGAAAATATGCATATAACCGCATGCGAAATTCGCATCCGCATGCAAATTTTTACCGCCGCGATTCCCACCGCACAAGTGGAAACGGGCCCTCAGAGATACAGAGTGCCACAGAAATACCATAGCACTCAGCTGCATCTGGGCAGAGCTAAGTGCCAGAAGCGTTGGCTTCCAGGGCTCGGGGGAGATTTGAATGCTAGAGCTCAGCAAATCGGTGTAACTATTTCCAAGAAGGGGATCCATGTTACTTAGTTATTTGGGATGAAAAAAGACATACAGCCGTCAAGTTCAACCAGAAAATAAAGTACAACACAAGCCTGCATGCTCTACATGTCTCTGTTGATCCAGAAGAAGGTGAAAAACTCGTACAATGCATGTAAAGTATACTTTTTGCCTTACAGTCCAGGGTTGCTCGTAAACTACGCCAGCGCGAATCTACGCGTCATAGTACGCAATTACGCATTGTAGTTCGTAGACGAAGTTTAAGAACTACACGTACGTATTTCCGCGTAGTCGTAGTCCTGCTATGCGAAGCTTCGCCCGCTACGCGTAGTTAACGTATGTATTGCGAAGTCAACTACGCGTGCGGTAACTGCATCTATATGGATCATTGCGCATGCGCAGAAATATTATTGCCCTTTTAGACGCACACAATTCCGCATTGGAAGGTGGAATGTACGCTTATATTAGTTTATATTTGCAAATAGGTTGAAGATTATTGCAGAAATTTTTCCGCATAAGGGCATAAGCGGTCGCATCAACTACGCTTCGCACTACGCAAAGCTTGCATAATTTAACTCGTAGTCTATGAAATGCAAACGTAGTGAAGATTCTGATTACATAGCCGTAGATTGCGAAGCGTATTTGCGTAAAAATACGTGTAGTTCCAGCGTAGCAAAGTTGGCTGACTACGACCATCCCTGTTACAGTCTATTTAACCTCCTTGGCGGTAACCCCGAACTTAGTTCGGGGTAAGCCACCGGTTGGTGCCGCTCAGGCCCTACTGGGCCGATTTGGTTAATTTTTTTTTTTGCTGGACGCAGCTAGCACTTTGCTAGCTGCGCCAGCACACTGATCGCCGCCGCCCCGCGCACGATCGCCGCTATCCGTCGCGCCGCACGGTCCCCCCCCAGACCCCGTGCGCTGCCTGGCCAATCAGTGCCAGGCAGCGCCGAGGGGTGGCCCGGGACTCCCAATGACGTCCCGACGTCAGTGACGTCGGCGACGTCATCCCGCCCCGTCGCCATGGCGACGGGGGAAGCCCTCCAGGAAATCCCGTTCTTTGAACGGGATTTCCTGATCGGAGATCGCCGAAGGCGATCGAAGAGGGCGGGGGGATGCCGCTGAGCAGCGGCTATCATGTAGCGAGCCCTGGGCTCGCTACATGATATAGGAAAAAAAAAATTAAAAAAAACCTGCTGCGCTCCCTCCTGGCAGATTTTTTTATACCGCCAGGAGGGTTAAAGGGAACCTAAACAGAGAGGGGTATGGATGTTTAAACAATACCAGTTGCTAGTCAGTCCTGCTGGTCTCTTTGCTGCAACAGTGGCTGAATCACACACCTGAAACAAGCATGCAGCTAATCCAGTCTGACTTCAGTCAGAGCTCCTGATCTGCATGCTTATTCAGGGGCTGTGGCTAAAAGTATTAGACACACAGGATCAGCAGGAGAGTCAGGCAACTGGTATTATTTAAAAAAAAAATACATGTCCTTCTCAGTTTAGGTTCCCTTTAAGTCACCTTTCTGTGTTATTTACCTGTATTTCCCAGTTCATCTCTGTGAGACTATTTTACACTATGCCCCTGCCCCTACCAATTTCTAAAGACACAAGTACTCTCTGTTATGGTGCCCCATTACCCCTTCCCAAGCGATTCGGTTTAAGTTCCCCTTTTTAGTGCCCTCCTTCTGTACGATGTGCCCCTGTATAGGACCTCCGTATGTAGAAAGGTCCACTTATAGTACCCTAGTGAACAAACCAGTGTTAACAGTTTCAATATCAGAGGTAAGGTATCCAAATCTCTGATCAAAGCATTCCATGTCCTCCACACTTGGCATAATTTATGAGTTCTGTACAGCTGGGGCCCATAAACATGCAATTTACCACTGACCACAAGGAGGCAGCTAATCAGTCAATTCATTCAGCAGCCTCCCTCCCTAAATTTCCCACTCTATCCCCTGTGTAGCCATCATACCTCCCCCATCCCACATTATAACAAGTGTGTCCACCATTACGAATCCCCCAATAACAAGCACTGCTACCCTGCCCCACACACATAAAACAAGCATAATAAACTTTGCCCTGACAACAAGTGCTACCATCCCCCTTCCCCCTCATAAAAAGGCTTTACTAGTACAAATTTCCTCTGCTGATACTTGCACTCGGGGTTGGGATTTGGAAAATATGTAAATACACCATATAACTCCATGATGATTTTTTTTTTTAAATTCATTTTATTAAACAAAAGGAACAAATAATACATGACATGGCTTGCTCATAACAAGAATAGTCCATCATGTACATAATATTCTTAAATAAATGAACAACAGTTACAGGCTGTCATATATAACTAAAACAAAAGAGAAATACAATATCATTACAGATCTTTTATATAACCAAGGCACCAACAGGGCGCCTATTAACTCCATGATAAATGTTAAATGCTGTCACCATTTTCCTTTCTCCCCCATAACAAGTGTTGCCAACATCCCCTATGACAAGTGTGGCTACCATTCACCCGATAACCTCAGCCATATTTATACTTTCTCCTCATCTAGGCCAATTTTCTCCCATGTGCAACCTTTCTCTCATAAATAGTATACAGTACACCCTTGTATGTATAGGAAACCTGCTCCCATTCCATGTTCAGCCCACTGTTCTATGTTTAACAACAGCTCCTGTGAGTTTCAGCATCCATCTCTTATGTGTTGCTCTGAATTTTCAGCTTCTTTATTCCTTTGGCGCCTCCTCTTCCATGGACAGCAACCACCTCTTCCGTGTCCAGCCATTTGGGAAATAGCCACTCTAGCCTATGGGCCTTTGAAGAAATCTAACTGACTATGGGCTCGATTCACCAAGCGGTGCAAAGTGTTAGCACCGTGGTGAAAAGGCCCTTATCACGCCTAAACTCAGTTTAGGCATGATAAGAAGGGCTTCGCGCGAAGTTACCGCGCGTACGCGCGTAAGTGCGCGCGCAGCACCCGACGCTTCGCGCGAAGCTCCCATTAAACCCTATGGGACTTTGCGCGCGCTCTCACGCGCGTACGCGCGGTAACTTCGCGCGAAGAGCAGGAAAAAGCAGTGATAACTCAGTGGTGAAAAGGTCATCACGCCTAAAGTCCTTTAGGCGTGATAACTGAGTTATCACCGCTTGGTGAATCGATGCCTATATGTGATACACATGTGATATATTTGGACTATATGGAGTGTATAGTGAGATTACTGTTCACATCCCATCTGATCTATAAAGTTACACTTGAGCCCTGAAGTTACCCTTGAGCCTCTGGAATTACTCTGCAGTTAACTTTAGGTCAGCATAGCATGTTTGTTCCATTACAGTTCCTCCTTTATATTGTTCTAACTGGTTTTATCTGTTTTTTGCACAGTATGTTTTCATAATTCATGGAGTCCAAAAACATGCTGTCCATTGCCTGTGCAGTGTTGTATTGCACAGAAGCGGATATCATAGATTTGTACTGTGATCATGAATCTACGACGTGCTTGCGTGTGTTATGGTTTAGGGGGTATAATTGGGAGACTGATGATGGAGCAGAGCTCCGTCATTCAAGTGGAGATGCGTGTGCTCCTGCAAAACCCCGCCCCAGGACTTGACGCCAATTGGCGTTAGGCGGTCCTGGGGCTGCCGCCACGTTCACGCCCATTGGCATTACATGAACATTAAGAAAGTAATAATACATTTATATTTACAACAGAATTATAAAACAATAAATACTATTGTTGTTTAAATTATTCAGTTTTGCTTATATTTCTTTTTAACCTACTGTTATGAATAAAATTGCATATCGCGCCCCACCAATGACGCACATCGATTGCGCCATCGGTAGACGTGACATTCTCGTTTAGAAATGACAATCAGAATCAGAATGTTTTTCTCCCTTTCTCTTCCCCCCCCCCCTCTGAGAGCATTGCAGAGTACAGTAACCTTCCCCCATATCCTGTGTCAGGTCAGCAAGGAATGTCACACGTGGCCCGACCTCCTGGGGAGAGCCATTTGCTGCACAGCTCATGTCCCAGAAACTAGATCCAACCAGTAAGATAAGAGATTCTCTCTAAACTCGTAGACTCAAACAAAGGAAACGTTAATGTATTTGTATTTCAAAATAGGCTTGTCACAGAAAGACAAAAATTACATTTTCGGATACCCATAAGCCAGTTCTGTAATTCCACTGAATTACAATTTTCCAACTGTCAGGAGTCAGTAGGGAGACTGCTTTATTCAGCCTGCGTAGAGCAAATGCGATACAATAGGCATGTGTAGCCTCAGTTGATACAGGGTCGCAGGCCGCTTATGAATATAGCCTCGGATTTGCGATGCGCCAATCTGGGGCGGAGTCACACAGATTATTAACAAATGGTACATTTTCTTGCTCTGAGTCTGGGGGTGGCAACCTTGCTGCCAGGAGATAACCCCGCCTTCCCTCCACCTAGTTTGGAGGTAACCAAGCCCCAATTCTAAGATTGTATAAACATGGGGCCAGCAGAGCCCGTCCCTGTCCTTCAGCATTTCATCTGCTAAAGAAGAGCTTGGAGCATGTGTTCCACAGAGGGACCAACGCATGCATTTTTCCAAGGACTCTTAAAGCTCATTTAAACTGGACTCTTTCTTCATACTGCTGTCATAAGACGACAGCCTGACCGCATTCAGCAAGCGGAACGCGGAGGTTTGTCCGCGTCCGCATCAGCGGCACCATCCACCGCAGGGTCGCATGCGGAACGCGGAGAGACGTCCACATCAGCAGTGCGATCCACCGTTCAGTCACAGGCCTCTCGGCGTACTTTACGTCGAGGCTGTGGTCCGGTTCTTCCCTCACAGGCCTCAGGGCCTGTCACACACCAAAGCTCTCCTCAATCCAGTCTGGACCCCGTAGGAGCTGCCCGCGTGTGCAATAGAGCCTTTTATACTCTTAGAAGGTGAGACAGCTGACCGGCTGGTCAGCTGACCTCAGTAGGGTCCTTGAGCTGTGCTGCAAGGTCCTTGAGCTGTGCTGTGATTGGCTGATTGGCTGGGCAGGCTGTTAGAGCCCAGCACAGTATAAAAGCAGGCATTCTGTCAGTTGCAGGTTGTCTGCAGTAAGCGTTACTTTGTGATAGCCCTCAGAGCTTAGCTAGATCTGAGAGAGACAGTCCTAGCTGGAGCAAGGCTCCTGTCTCTCATCAGTCAGTCTTTGTTGTTTTCCTTATTATTGTATATCTGTATGTAACCTGATCTCTGTTATAGTCAGCCAGTCAGTTGATCTAATAGTCAGCCAGATAGCGATCTGACAGTCAGTACGATCGTGGGCCAAGTGCGGCTTGCCGTAACTAGCCCACAGCAGTCAGATTTGTTACTTTCCTGATCTGCGACATATATTGGTTTTGGCCAATATATTCGCAAGCACTATTGTTATCTGTGCCATTTTCTGATCTCCCGTTGCCGAACCTCTGCTTGTCTATTTTCCTACGAGTTCGGCTTTCTGACTTTGTACCTCCACCTATCTGATTTCCGTTACTGACCTTGACTAGATTTCTGACTCTGCTCTTTGTTTCACGATTCAGTACCTCACAGCCAGTTTGTTACCGAACCGTGTCCGTCTGACTTTGCTCCCTTTAGTGGTTCTCCCACTAAAGGGTTTATTCTGCTGAAACCCTCCTTGCGGAGGTCTCAGTGGTTCCCCAGTATATCCTTGCTGCTGGGGAACGCGATTTTAGCGTTACGTCATCTAGTCGCAGAATCGCACACACTGCATTCTCTTTTAGAGGTGGTCAGTCCTCTTAAAGATATCAGTGTGGTGGGTTTTCCACTGTCGTTATACGTATAAATATCTGCATTATTGGTGATTCTGCAGATCACCACATAATCGGATATATCAGCATTGTTGGTGATACTGCGGGTCACCAATAATCTGAATACTCTGAGTGTGCACCAAACACCACACATTGTTACAACTGCTTCATGGACTGCTCAGCCGTAACTAAGTAAGAACTTTCTAATTGTATCCCTTTTATTTTAAGCTTTGTATGTATATGTTAATTTGTGTATATAACTGTATGTAATGCATTTTTGTTATTAAATGTTTAAAAAATCGTTAAGCGGTTATGACCTGTTGCTGAACATACACAACCTATTCTCCTGAAACCACTACCGTGTTTAATAGAATTGTACCGTTATAACCCGTGTGCGAGAACTCAGCCCAGATATAAAGATCTGACCTAGGTTCCTGCATACTGCTAAGGATTAATAGAGCATTCTCAAAATTAGCATAATTACAGTAGCGGGCTGTGTAACCCGCTTGGTGGCAGATCTTTGAATTGTATGAGTGTGGTGAATCCTTTGGTGTCTGAACGCTCTCTCCGCGAGTCAGTTCATCAAATTGCGAAGTCAGGTTACCCTTCGTGATGAGCAAAATGACCATGTGAGAGGATTTCTGACTCTGATCGATTGACCCGCCCGCAGACCGGCCTTGCGGTCTGTGACACCTACTATCAGTAGTGTGCGCTTTGTCGTTTTTGGGCAAAACACTATAACAAGTGTGGCCACCATAAAAACTGTGGCCACCTTTTTCTCCTCCATAACAAGTGCGGGCACCAATTCTCCTTCCTCCTTTCCACACGACATTTCCTCATAAAAAGTTATTTCTTCCTTCCATCACATACACATTGCCTTATAACAGATGTGACCACCATTCCTCCCTTAACAGGTGTGATCACAGAATATCTCATATCAAATGCCCTACCATTCTGACTTCCAATAGTAAGAGACACCATTTCACAGGTGCTGCCACCATTCTCCCTCCATCTAATAACAAGTGTGGCCAACATTCACCCACTTACTCACCATAACGTGTGACTAATATTTAACGCCCCACTATAGCATGTGCAACCACCATCAGCCTCTTCCCCTCATCCCCTGTGCAAAATAACACTGCCAAAGACTGCAGTACTTGATTCGGTGCTAAGGCTGTTCCTCTCTATTCACAACCATCATGCTCCTGTTTTTTTACTTGTTGCAGGATGTCACATGACAGGCAAGAAGAACAAACTGGAGGTCAGTGACAATAGGCAGCTGCAAAAAAGAGAAGCAGACTTGGCACTGAAACATTTAATGGACCACTATCACATATATTTTACGTATCATTACTGATATTCTACTAATGGGTATTGGAAATAGCAGAATATCAGTAAAATTTGGTACTTCGGCTCGGATGGTATTGCCAAGCGCCTTTATTGAATGTATGCGTTCCTGTGTGCCTGTGATGCACATTTACTGTAGTGACGTGTACATCAGAAATCAGATTTCCTACATAAAAACAAATACACTGATATTCTGCACCTATTAATTATGACTTTCCTGAAAAGTCGTTAAATTCACAAATTCGTTAATTTAAATATTTATCTGCCGTGCTACTCTGAATTAGGTCATAGAGTGAAGGATAGAGTGTTAGAAAAGGGGTCTCTGGGAGTGAAGGGAAAGGAGAAGCCCTACCTAACATCCCTCTCTTGCCTGAGACCCCCAGGGGATGTGGAGTCTCCTCGCCTGCTAGTTAGGTCCCTGATCTGAACAGAGATTGCCTTCAGTTGATTTTTTTGCTCAACCCTACATATGTAGTAATATAGACAGATTCTACTTTTATTATAGTATCCTTCACTAGAAGAATGAAAGCTACAAAGTACTGTATTTACAAAGAGTTGACATGGTGTGACTGATGGATATACTTCCCTTCAAGGTATATTTTAATAAACAGTTAGACTCACTTGTTATCTTAATTTTTAACGTAGCTTGGATCATGTCAGAGGCCAGTCTTGTGGTATTACAGTTGGTTGTCATGGAAATCTGAATTCTATAACAAAATATTTACTGTATGTGGAGCCCTGCTGCTGCTCCAGGTGACAGTTGGAGATGAGCCTTCAGCACTCCAGGATGTTGTTTTTCCCTGGATCACTGTTATGACCTGAGTACTGCAGACTCTACAGTAAGTGCATAGTCTCACTATTTTTAGATGTGCGCATTTTCTGCCAACTCTATTTATATAAAAGGCCTCTTCTGAGTTTAGGTGCAGAAAAAATGGTCTTTATCTCAGAGATGCTTTAAGTGTAACTTCACATTTATTAAAGTTTATACTCTATATACAGTTTCATGTTATTAATACACAAACCTTTTTGAAACATAATGCAATATTTCTATACTGTATTACCTTTCCTGTTTAATTTACGGTTGGTTTTCTAAACTTGATGAATTATGCTTCCTTGCAACTAATCCAGTGTTTGGTGAATGAAACAACATTAAAGAACCGCTATTGCAAAAAAAATTTGTAAATTTAAAATACAGTGGCTTGCAAAAGTATTCGGCCCCCTTGAAGTTTTCCACATTTTGTCATATTACTGCCACAAACATGCATTAATTTTATTGGAATTCCATGTGAAAGACCAATACAAAGTGGTGTACACGTGAGAAGTGGAACGGAAATCATACATGATTCCAAACATTTTTTACAAATAAATAACTGCAAAGTGGGGTGTGCGTAATTATCCCCCCCCCCCCCTGAGTCAATACTTTGTAGAACCACCTTTTGCTGCAATTACAGCTGCCAGTCTTTTAGGGTATGTCTCTACCAGCTTTGCACATCTAGAGACTGAAATTCTTGCCCATTCTTCTTTGCAAAACAGCTCCACTTCAGTCAGATTAGATGGACAGCGTTTGTGAACAGCAGTTTTCAGATCTTGCCACTGATTCTCGATTGGATTTAGATCTGGACTTTGACTGGGCCATTCTAACAAATGAATATGCTTTGTTTTAAACCATTCCATTGTTGCCCTGGCTTTATGTTTAGGGTTGTTGTCCTGATGGAAGGTGAACCTCCGCCCCAGTCTCCAGTCTTTTGCAAACTCCAAGAGGTTTTCTTCCACGATTGCCCTGTATTTGGCTCCACCCATCTTCCCATCAACTCTGACCAGCTTCCCTGTCCCTGCTGAAGAGAAGCACCCCCAGAACACCACCATATTTGACAGTGGGGATGGTGTGTTCAGAGACAGAGTAATGTGCAGTGTTAGTTTTACACCACACATAGCTTTTTGCATTTTGGCCAAAACTTTCTATTTTGGTCTCATATGACCAGAGCACCTTCTTCCACATGTTTGCTGTGTCCCCCACATGGGTTGTTGCAAACTGCAAATGGGACTTCTTATGCTTTTCTGTGAACAATGGCTTTCTTCTTGCCACTCTTCCATAAAGGCCAACTTTGTACAGTGCATGACTAATAGTTGTCCTATGGACAGAGTCTCCCACCTGAGCTGTAGATCTCTGCAGCTCGTCCAGAGTCACCATGGGCCTCTTGACTGCATTTCTGATCAGCGTTCTCCTTGTTCTCCTTGTTCGGCCTGTACGTTTAGGTGGACAGCCTTGTCTTGGTAGGTTTACAGTTGTGCCATACTCCTTCCATTTCTGAATGATCGCTTGAACAGTGCTCCGTGGCATGTTCAAGGCTTTGGTAATCTTTTTGTAGCCTAAGCCTGCTTTAAATTTCTCAATAACTTTATCCCTAACCTGTCTGGAGTGTTCCTTGGACTTCATGGTGTTGTTGCTCCCAAGATTCTCTTAGAAAACCTCTGAGGTCGTCACAGAGCAGCTGTATTTGTACTGACATTAGATTACACACAGGTGCACTCCATTTAGTCATTAGCACTCATCAGGCAATGTCTATGGGCAACTGACTGCACTCAGACCAAAGGGGGTGAATAATTACGCACACACCCACTTTGCAGTTATTGATTTGTAAAAAATATTTGGAATCATGCATGATTTTCATTCCCCTTCTCACGTGTACACCACTTTGTATTGGTCTTTCATGTGGAATTCCAATAAAATTGATTCATGTTTGTTGCAGTAATGTGACAAAATGTGGAAAACTTCAAGGGGGCTGAATACTTTTGCAAGCCACTGTATATGAAAACACATAAAATAAAAGTACATTTCTACCAGTGTAAAATGTGCTATAAATTAGGCTCGGTTCACATTTGCATTTTTTTGTGGAACGTAACCGGAGAGTACAGTATACTGTACAAACGGAACGGATGTGAAAGGATCCAATGTTAACCTACTAGACCGTTCACATGCATCCGTTGGTTCGTATACGTTACGTATGTTCCGTTCCCCGGATCGAAAAATTGCTGCAAGCACAAATTTTCTGGACCATTCCGCCCAGCAGAACGGAACCAGACAAAAATGCTGCAACATTGGGGCAATGGAAAATGGAATGTTTCTTCACACTAGTGATGAAACGGACCGTTCCACGGGGGATGGGGGGATGTGGGGATGTGAACCTGAGAGGCAGGAGGGTGAGGGAGGGTTGAAGCCAGCGGTAGAGGCTTCTAGTCACATGACGAGCTATGTAGTCACAGCGGAAGAAGAGGAAGCCTATACCGCCGGCTGCAAAAGAGCATTAGGTGTGTATTTGCCGGCAAACTGAGTAAAAATGGATCCGAACGATCGTTGGTCAGATCCGTTTTCACTTTACATTTGGCAGTGTGCACAGAGCAATCTGGATCCGGTGAAGCGGAGACTGAATCCACTCACCAGATCCATTTGGCTCACAAACGCAGATGTGAACCGGGCCTTACTTTTCTCCTGTGTTGTTGTCACATACAGTAGGTAGTCGAAATCTGACAGAACAGACAGGTTTTGAGCTAGTTTATCTCCTCATGGGGGATTCTCAGGGTTTTCTTTATTTTCAAGTGAAGTATGGTCTGGTGTTAGTCGAGGAGCAGAAATGCAGACATGATCCAGTTCTGTATAATGCCTGTAGAAAAAACTTAACGTTTCGAAATCTTTCAATAAACCATTTATGTTAGTCATTACAGGTACAGTATTCCCGGAATCAATGTTTGTCGGTTTGATGTCTGCATTTTTTTTTATTTTCAAAAGCACTTAGTGAACAGCAGTTGCCTGGTCCAACTGCCAGAATACAGTGCAAACAGGTAGGGATGGGCTCACGAACTAATCACGAGTCCGTAAGGATTCAAATTCGTAACTAAAATGAGCCTTAATTGCCGCAGCTCTGCAGCTGGATGATAAGAGGATATTTACTTACAATTCCGCCATCCTGCCTGTGCTCCAAATAGCTTGCACGCGTCCTATTAGATGCAGCGCACTTCCTCCTTCCGGCTTGAGGGAGGAAGTGCGCGTAGTGAGGCTTGCAACGCATCCAATAGGACGCATACAAGCAGGCTCAGACTGAGCCACCTAACCACCGAACCACAGATATTTCCATCAGTGGGCCCCGCTTGCCCCGCCTCCTGGGGGCTCCAGAGCTGAGAAGGAGGGGGCACAGCGCAGGAAGGGGGGAAATTGTGCACAATTGTGCAGAATTGCAGCCAGCCAGCAGCAGCAGCGGGGAATAGCTTACCGGCATCAGATCGATAGCTCTGCATGCCGCTGGTCTGGTCTCCTGCACTGATGCTATCCAATCATGCTCTCGCAGTACTTCCTGTGAGAGCGTGATTGGACAGCAGTGCAGGAGACGGAGACCAGCCCAGCCCAGCGGCACGCAGAGCTATTGATCTGATGCTGGTAAGTGATTCCTGCTCGCTGCCGCTGCTGGGTGCAATTCTGGAGGGTGGGGGGGGGGGGTGTGTGTGGAAGGGGGGCCCCTAGGTGAGGGAGGGGGGAAAACTTCCCCCCTCCCTGCCGATCTGTGCCCCCTGCCCTCCCTTCCAGCATGAGGGCCCCTACTAACTGGGGACCTGCCTTTGTGGGTATATGTGGCGCCAATCTAATTGCAATTTGTGGGGATATCTGCCGCCAATCTAATTGTATTTTGTGGGGAAATCTGCTGCCAATCTGATTGCATTTTGTGGGGATATCTGCTGCCAGTCTAATTGCATTTTGTGGGGAAATCTGCAGACAATCTAATTGCATTTTGTGGGGATATCTGCCACCAATCTAATTACATTTTGTGGGGATATCTGCCACCAATCTGACTGTATTTTGTTGGGAAATCTGCCGCCAATCTGATTGCATTTTGTGGGGAAATCTGCCGCCAATCTAATTGCATTTTGTGGGGATATCTGCCACCAATCTGATTGCATTTTGTGGGGATATCTGATGCTAATCTGATTGCAATTTGTGGGGATATCTGCCGCCAATCTAATTGCATTTTGTGGGGAAATCTGCCGCCAATCTAATTGCATTTTGTGGGGATATCTGCCACCAATCTGATTGCATTTTGTGGGGATATCTGATGCTAATCTGATTGCAATTTGTGGGGATATCTGCCGCCAATCTAATTGCATTTTGTGGGGAAATCTGCAGCCAATCTAATTGCATTTTGTGGGGATATTTGCCGCCAATCTAATTGCATTTTGTGGGGATATCTGCCACCAATCTGATTGTAATTTGTTGGGAAATCTGCCACCAATCTGATTGCATTTTATGAGGATATCTGCCACCAATCTATTTGCATTTTGTGGGTATATCTGCTGCCAATCAGATTGTATTTTGTGGGGAAATCTGCCGCCAATCTGATTGCATTTTGTGGGGGTATCTGCTGCCAATCTGATTGTGTTTTGTGGGTATATCTGCTGCCAATCTGATTGCATTTTGTGGGGATATCTGCTGCCAATTTGACTACTTGATGAATAATCATGAGGCATGTAACTACTTATTTTATCTAAAATGTATCTGGTTGGACCTAATCTCTGTGAATAACACCGCTACTTATTTTGTGTTTTTTTTTTAAGTCTGCCCATGACTCATCATGACCACGCCCATGTTCCAGTGCCTGGTGACATGTGGACATATCACTATTGGAGACTGTCCTCAGAAGTACTCACAATCTATTCCCTACCATAAAATCATGCAAAATTTGTAGAGTACATGTGTATGTGAGCCCAAAATGAGGGGGGGGGGGGTATGGAGGAGAGCGAATCGGGGGGGGGGGGGGGAGGATGGAGAGGGGGGCGGGCCCCAGGCTGAAACTTCCTTGGTGGGCCCTTAGTGTCCCAGTCCGACCCTGCGTACAAGATACTTGGAGCGCAGGCAGGACGGCGGAAGTGTGGGTAAATAACCCCTTATCATCCAGCCACACAGCTGCGGCAATTAAGGCTCATTTTAATTACGAAGTTGAGTCCTTATGATTAGTTTGTGAGCCCATCCCTGCAAACAGGTAGTAGTGGTGGTGGTGGTGGTGGTGGTGGTGGTGGTGAGGGGGAAATCAGTTAGTTTATGTTTCCATTAGTGATTGTAAACAATAATTTCCAATCGTTCATATGAAGAATCGTTCGTAAATGATTGTTCACCAAATTGTATCATTAGTGGCCACCTTAAGGCCTCTTTCACACACTGGGCTTGATTCACTAAACCGTGATAAGACAAATATCACACCTTATCTAATATATCACACGTTATTAAATGTTATCACAGGTTATCAAAAGTTATCACGCGTTATCAAAGTTAACACGCCTTATCAGAGTAGCATAGCGAGAGCTACGAACCCGCAGGGGCTCAGGGCAGGACGACTGCCATTGCCAGTTAGCAGGCATACGTTCAACTCATTCGGGTTTCAATACCACCTCTATGCAGACGATACACAACTGTACCTCTCTGCCCTATATCTTAACTCCCTCCTTAAACGTGTTCCTGACTGGGCCGAACCTCCGATTTTAGGTTCGTGAACCGGGTTCGCGAACTTCCGCGGAAGGTTCGGTTCGCATTAAAGTTCGCGAACCGCAATAGACTTCAATGGGGATGCGAACTTTGAAAAAAACAAATGTATGCTGGCCACAAAAGTGATGGAAAAGATGTTTCAAGGGGTCTAACACCTGGAGGGGGGCATGGCGGAGTGGGATACACGCCAAAAGTCCCCGGGAAAAATCTGGATTTGACGCAAAGCAGCGTTTTAAGGGCAGAAATCATATTGAATGCTAAATGACAGGCCTAAAGTGCTTTAAAACATCTTGCATGTGTATACATCAATCAGGTAGTGTAATTAAGGTACTGCTTCACACTGACACACCAAACTGTTCACTGAACAGAACAGGTATGCAGTGGCGGGTTCACTGAACAGAACAGGTATGCAGTGGCGGGTTCACTGAACAGAACAGGTATACAGTGGCGGGTTCACTGAACAGAACAGGTATGCAGTGGCGGGTTCACTGAACAGAACAGGTATACAGTGGCGGGTTCACTGAACAGTACTGGTATGCAGTGGCAGGTTCACTGAACAGGTATGCAGTGGTGGGTTCACAGTACAGGTATGCAGTGGTGGGTTCACAGAACAGGTATGCAGTGGTGGGTTCACAGTACAGGCATGCAGTGGTGGGTTCACAGAACAGGTATGCAGTGGTGGGTTCACAGAACAGGTATGCAGTGGTATGTTCACAGAACAGGTATGCAGTGGTGGGTTCACAGAACAGGTATGCAGTGGTGGGTTCACAGTCGCGGTATGCAGTGATGGGTTCACAGAACAGGTATGCAGTGGTGGGTTCACAGAACAGGTATGCAGTGGTGGGTTCACAGAACAGGTATGCAGTGGCGGGTTCACTGAACAGGTATGCAGTGGTGGGTTCACAAAACAGGTATGCAGTGGTGGGTTCACAGAACAGGTATGCAGCCAGGGACAAGCTAAGCCTAACTAATCTTTCCCTATGAGAGAGAGTCTGCAGCAGCTCGCCCTACTCTCACTAATGCAGGCACACGAGTGACCGTAATGGTCGCCGTTGCCTGCCTTTTAGTAGGGGGGAGTGGCTCCAGGGGCTAGTGTAGCCTAATTGGCTACACTGTGCCTGCTGACTGTGATGTAGAGGGTCAAAGTTGACCCTCCATGGTGCATTATGGGGCGAATCGAACTTCCGTAAAGGTTCGCCTGCGGGACGCGAACGCGAACCACGGAAGTTCGCATGGAACCGTTCGCAGGCGAACCGTTCGGCCCAACTCTATTCCTGACTGCTTGTCTGCTATGTCCTCCTTCATGTCCTCTCGCTTCCTAAAACTTAATATTAGTAAAACTGAACTAATAATTTTTAACCGTCTCTGTCCACCTCCCTGCCTGAAATAACAATAAATGTTAATAACACTCCCATAACTTCAGTTCCCAAAGCTCGGTGCTTGGGGGTAATATTCGACTCATCTCTCTCTTTTATTCCTCATGTTCACTCCATAACCAGCTCCTGCCCTCTCCAACTCAAAAACATATCTCGCATCCGTCCTTTTCTCACTCAAGACACAACTAAAATGTTAATACATGCTCTCATAATTACTAGGTGTCCTAAAACACACCGCTTCTATATATTTGCTGCATACTACCCCTCCTCCTGTTTCCCCCCATTCCCTTTAGATTGTAAGCCCGCAAGGGCAGGGTTCTCTCCCCTTTTTGTGTTTTGGTAACCATTATACATTTTATTCATCATGTTAATTTTATCACTGTCATTACCAGTTCGATAATTTGCTTTTGTATCATTCTTTGTATTTTGTCACTAATTATGTATCTTGTATTTTGGTGTACACCATTGTCTGTATTATTATGTACCCCATGTTTGTTTCTTACTTTGTACAGCGCCACGGAATATGTTGGCGCTTTATAAATCAATAATAATAATAATAATAATAATAATAGCACTCGCTATGCTACTCTGATAAGATGTGTTAACTTTGATAACGTGTGATAACTTTTGATAACGTGTGATATCTTTGATAAGGTGTGATATTTGTCTTATCACAGTTTAGTGAATCAAGCTCACTGTACGCTAAAAAACTGATGTATGTTGACTAGTGTTGGGCGAACACCTGGATGTTCGGGTTCGCGAACGTTCACCGAACATGGCCGCGATGTTCGGGTGTTCGCGCCGAACTCCGAACATAATGGAAGTCAATGGGGACCCGAACTTTCGTGCTTTGTAAAGCCTCCTTACATGCTACATACCCCAAATTTACAGGGTATGTGCACCTTGGGAGTGGGTACAAGAGGAATTTTTTTTTAGCAAAAAGAGCTTATAGTTTTTGAGAAAATCGATTTTAAAGTTTCAAAGGGAAAACTGTCTTTTAAATGCGGGAAATGTCTGTTTTCTTTGCACAGGTAGCATGCATTTTGCCGCCATGCAGTCATAAATGTAATAAAGATAAGAGGTTCCATAAACAGGGACCGGCAACGCTAACCCAGCCAGCAGCAGCACACGTGATGGAACAGGAGGAGGCGCAGGAGGAGAAG
Source organism: Hyperolius riggenbachi (assembly GCF_040937935.1). NCBI lineage: Eukaryota > Metazoa > Chordata > Amphibia > Anura > Hyperoliidae > Hyperolius > Hyperolius riggenbachi. The sequence continues at coordinate 85,161,893 of NC_090656.1, forward strand.
GCCACGCTTTCAGACACAACAACCCAGGCCTTGCATGAGGACAAGAAGCGTGCGGATAGCATGCATTTTGCCGGCATGCAGTCATAAATGTAATAAAGATGAGAGGTTCCATAAACAGGGACCGGCAACGCTAACCCAGCCAGCAGCAGCACACGTGATGGAACAGGAGGAGGCGCAGGAGGAGAAGGCCACGCTTTCAGACACAACAACCCAGGCCTTGCATGAGGACAAGAAGCGTGCAGATAGCATGCATTTTGCCGCCATGCAGTCATAAATGTAATAAAGATAAGAGGTTCCATAAACAGGGACCGGCAACGCTAACCCAGCAGCAGCACACGTGATGGAACAGGAGGAGGCGCAGGAGGAGAAGGCCACGCTTTCAGACACAACAACCCAGGCCTTGCATGAGGACAAGAAGCGTGCGGATAGCATGCATTTTGCCGCCATGCAGTCATAAATGTAATAAAGATAAGAGGTTCCATAAACAAGGACCAGCAACGCTAACCCAGCAGCTTTCACAGGATTTCTTCTTCATTTCACTTATCCTTAAAGTACACGCTGACTGGCAGCAGTACAGTGGCAGTACAGAAATGCTATACAGTGGCGGATGAGCGGTGTACTACTATTCCCAGCAGCAACACAGAGCACAATGCTATACAGTGGTGGGTGAGCGGTGTACTACTATTTCCAGCAGCGACACAGAGCACAATGCTATACAGTGGTGGGTGAGTGGTGTACTACTGTTCCCAGCAGAGACACAGAGTGGCAGTAAACACAATGCTATACAGTGGTGGCTGAGCGGTGTACTACTGTTCCCAGCAGCGACACAGAGCACAATGGTATACAGTGGTGGGTGGGTGAGCGGTGTACTACTGTTCCCAGCAGCGACACAGAGCACAATGCTATACAGTGGTGGGTGAGCGGTGTACTACTGTTCCCAGCAGAGACACAGAGTGGCAGTAAACACAATGCTATACAGTGGTGGCTGAGCGGTGTACTACTGTTCCCAGCAGCGACACAGAGCACAATGCTATACAGTGGTGGGTGGGTGAGCGGTGTACTACTGTTCCCAGCAGCGACACAGAGCACAATGCTATACAGTGGTGGGTGAGCGGTGTACTACTGTTCCCAGCAGAGACACAGAGTGGCAGTAAACACAATGCTATACAGTGGTGGCTGAGCGGTGTACTACTGTTCCCAGCAGCGACACAGAGCACAATGCTATACAGTGGTGGGTGGGTGAGCGGTGTACTACTGTTCCCAGCAGCGACACAGAGCACAATGCTATACAGTGGTGGGTGAGCGGTGTACTACTGTTCCCAGCAGAGACACAGAGTGGCAGTAAACACAATGCTATATAGTGTGGGTGAGCGGTGTACTACTATTCCCAGCAGCGACACAGAGCACAATGCTATACAGGGTGAGCGGTGTACTACTGTTCCCAGCAGACGCACAGAGTGGCAGTAAACACAATGCTATATAGTGTGGGTGAGCGGTGTACTACTATTCCCAGCAGTAGTGATGGGCGAACACCTGGATGTTCGGGTTCGGGAAAGTTCGCCGAACATGGCCGAGATGTTCGGCATGTTCGGGCCGAACCCCGAACTTTCCGAACATCCAGCTTTTGGGGGCCATATGGGGTCGCAGGCATAAGGGGGGAGCATGCCTTGATCGCGGGGGGGGTCGGAAATTCCCCCCACCCCCTCCGCTAGCGCTCCCCCCTCTGCCCGCTTCCCCATTCAAAAGTTTAAGCAAAGTACCTGTAGTGGATGGCCTGGCAGTGGGCGGCACTGTGGAGTGAGGAGGAGGAGTCCGGAGAGTGACGAGTTGAGGGAGGCCGGGCAGCGGGCGGTTCAGCGGAAGTACCCTTGTGGTACTTCCGCCCTTTCTCTGACCTCACGCCCGCTGCCCGGCCTCCCTCAACTCGTCACTCTCCGGACTCCTCCTCCTCACTCCACAGTGCCGCCCACTGCCAGGCCATCCACTACAGGTACTTTGCTTAAACTTTTGAATGGGGAAGCGGGCAGAGGGGGGAGCGCTAGCGGAGGGGGTGGGGGGAATTTCCGACCCCCCCCCCGCGATCGGGGCATGCTCCCCCCTTATGCCTGCGACCCCATAGGGGGGCAGTATTCGGCCGAACAGGGCCCTGTTCGGCCGAACAGGGGCCCTGTTCGGCCCTGTTCGGCGGCCATTAGAAGTTCGGGGCGAACCCGAACTTAAAAGGCCGAACACCATCAGGTGTTCGGCCGAACGCGAACATCACCCGAACAGGGTGATGTTCTGCAGAACCCCGAACAGTGGCGAACACTGTTCGCCCAACACTACCCAGCAGCGACACAATGGGCCTGATTCACAAAGCGGTGATAACTCAGTTATCACGCCTAAAAGACTTTAGGCGTGATAACCTTTGCACCACACTGGTGAAAAGTCAGTTTAGGCGTGATAAGTTTAGGTGTGATAAGTTTAGGTGTGATAAGATTAGGCATGCTAAGTTTAGATAAGTGTAGATAGCGTGCAAAGTCCCGCACGAAAAGCAGCGCCATTAAACTCTAAGCGAAGTGCACCAGACTTTGCTAGCGCAAAACTTTTGATCAGCTGTGCACTGCGGTGCTAACGCAGTTGGCGCTTAAACTTATCACGCCTAAACTTATCACACCTAAACTTATCACGCCTAAACTTATCACACCTAGGGCTCGATTCACAAAGCGGTGCTAACCCAGTTAGAGACTTTAGGCATGATAACCATTGCACCACTCTGGTGAAAAGCCAGTTTAGGTGTGATAAGTTTAGGCATGATAAGTTTAGGTGTGATAAGTTTAGGCATGCTAAGTTTAGATAAGTTTAGATTGCTTGCAAAGTCCCGCACGCAAAGCAGCGCCATTAAACTTTATACGAAGTGCACCAGTCTTTGCTAGCGCAAAACTTTTGATCAGCTGTGCACTGCGGTGCTAACCCAGTTGGCGCTTAAACTTATCATGCCTAAACTTATCACACCTAAACTTATCATGCCTAAACTTATCACACCTAGGGCCTGATTCACAAAGCGGTGCTAACAGTTAGCACCCTGGTGAAAAGCCCTTTATCATGCCTAAACTCAGTTTAGGCATGATAAGTTTAGGTGTGATAAGATTAGGTGTGATAAGTTTAGGCATGATAAGTTTAGGTGTGATAAGTTTAAGCATGATAAGTTTAAGCGCCAACTGCATTAGCACCGCAGTGCACAGCTGATCAAAAGTTTTACGCTAGCAAAGACTGGTGCACTTCGTATAAAGTTTAATGGCGCTGCTTTGCGTGCGGGACTTTGCAAGCGATCTAAACATATCTAAACTTAGCATGCCTAAACTTATCACACCTAAACTTATCATGCCTAAACTTATCACACCTAAACTGGCTTTTCACCAGAGTGGTGCAATGGTTATCATGCCTAAAGTCTCTAACTGGGTTAGCACCGCTTTGTGAATCGAGCCCCTAAACTTATCACACCTTGGGCTTGATTCACAAAGCGGTGCAAAGTGTTTGCACGCCAGTGAAAAGCCCCTTATCACGCCTAAACTCACTTTAGGCGTGATAAGAAGAAACTCGCGCGAAGTTACCGCGCGTACGCGCGTACGCGCGTAAGAGCGCGCGCAGCACCCGACGCTTCGCGCGAAGCTCCCATTAAACCCTATGGGACTTTGCGCGCGCTCTCACGCGCGTACGCGCGAACGCGCTTACGCGCGGTAACTTCGCGCGAAGAGCAGGAAAAATCGGTGATAACTCAGTGGTGAAAAGGTCATCACGCCTAAAGTCTTTTAGGCGTGATAACTGGGTTATCACCGCTTTGTGAATCAAGCCCCTAGGGCCTGATTCACAAAGCGGTGCTAACAGTTAGCACCCTGGTGAAAAGCCCTTTATCATGCCTAAACTCAGTTTAGGCATGATACGTTTAGGTGTGATAAGTTTAGGTGTGATAAGTTTAGGTGTGATAAGTTTAGGTGTGATAAGTTTAGGTGTGATAAGTTTAAGCGCCAACTGCGTTAGCACCGCAGTGCACAGCTGATCAAAAGTTTTACGCTAGCAAAGACTGGTGCACTTCGTATAAAGTTTAATGGCGCTGCTTTGCGTGCGGGACTTTGCAAGTGATCTAAACTTATCTAAACTTATCATGCCTAAACTTATCACACCTAAACTTATCATGCCTAAACTTATCACACCTAAACTGGCTTTTCACCAGAGTGGTGCAATGGTTATCATGCCTAAAGTCTCTAACTGGGTTAGCACCGCTTTGTGAATCGAGCCCCTAAACTTATCATGCCTAAACTGAGTTTAGGCATGATAAAGGGCTTTTCACCAGGGTGCTAACTGTTAGCACCGCTTTGTGAATCAGGCCCCTAGGGCTCGATTCACAAAGCGGTGCTAACCCAGTTAGAGACTTTAGGCATGATAACCATTGCACCACTCTGGTGAAAAGCCAGTTTAGGTGTGATAAGTTTAGGCATGATAAGTTTAGGTGTGATAAGTTTAGGCATGATAAGTTTAGATAAGTTTAGCTCGCTTGCAAAGTCCCGCACGCAAAGCAGCGCCATTAAACTTTATACGAAGTGCACCAGTCTTTGCTAGCATAAACTTTTGATCAGCTGTGCACTGCGGTGCTAACGCAGTTGGCGCTTAAACTTCTCATGCCTAAACTTATCACACCTAAACTTATCATGCCTAAACTTATCACACCTAAACTTATCACACCTAAACGTATCATGCCTAAACTGAGTTTAGGCATGATAAAGGGCTTTTCACCAGGGTGCTAACTGTTAGCACCGTTTTGTGAATCAGGCCCCTAAACTTATCACACCTAAACTTATCATGCCTAAACTGAGTTTAGGGGCCTGATTCACAAAGCGGTGCTAACAGTTAGCACGCTGGTGAAAAGCCCTTTATCATGCCTAAACTCAGTTTAGGCATGATAAGTTTAGGTGTGATAAGTTTAGGTGTGATAAGTTTAGGCATGATAAGTTTAGGTGTGATAAGTTTAGGCATGATAAGTTTAAGCGCCAACTGCGTTAGCACCGCAGTGCACAGCTGATCAAAAGTTTTGCGCTAGCAAAGACTGGTGCACTTCGTATAAAGTTTAATTGCGCTGCTTTGCGTGCGGGACTTTGCAAGCGATCTAAACTTATCTAAACTTAGCATGCCTAAACTTATCACACCTAAACTTATCATGCCTAAACTTATCACACCTAAACTGGCTTTTCACCAGAGTGGTGCAATGGTTAGCATGCCTAAAGTCTCTAACTGGGTTAGCACCGCTTTGTGAATCGAGCCCTAGGTGTGATAAAGGGCTTTTCACCAGCGTGCTAACTGTTAGCACCGCTTTGTGAATCAGGCCCAATGACCGGGGGACCCTGGCTAGCCTAGCTGGAGAGAGAACTACCCTGCCTGCCTACCCAAAGCTAAACCCACAGACAAATGGCGGAGAAATGACGTGGATCGGGTATTTATTTACCCGAACCACGTGACCCGTTCGGCCAATCAGAGCGCGTTCGGGTCCGAACCACGTGACCCGTTCGGCCAATCACAGCGCTAGCCGAACGTTCGGGTAACGTTCGGCCATGCGCTCTTAGTTCGGCCATATGGCCGAACAGTTTGGCCGAACACCATCAGGTGTTCAGCCGAACTCGAACATCACCCGAACAGGGTGATGCTCTGCAGAACCCGAACAGTGGCGAACACTGTTCGCCCAACACTAATGTTGACTAATCAGTTGTTCCATAGCACTGCATTGTAAAACATCTCTTAGTTAAAATACATATAATGTGAATTGAGTTATCAGGAAGCATGAACTTTACCTTTATCTGGGCTGCACATCAGTTGTCCTTTCAGTTATAACTTACAGTAACTGATTTTGTTTGAAGGGACCCTGACAGGCTTCTTTTACACTGAGTCCGTTGCTTTCAGTTATAACTGAAAAGACAACTGATGTGCATGGTGATGTCCTTGTTTTGCTATGGTCTCTACCATTATGAAGGCTGAAGAACTGGAGCTTTTTTGCAATGCACTGCTATGGAACAACTGATCAGTTAAAAAGAATCAGTTTTTCAGCATACAGCGTAAAAGAGGACTAAAGCTACACAAACTTAATTCCCTCTGAGGATGTAGGAAAATCGGCGTAAGCACAAAATCACAAGTGATTACAGATGAGTGCATAGTAGCCAACCTATATAATAACAATACATTCTACAGATAGTGCCACCATAGGTGCAATTAACATAATTAATCAGATTATGTGCCCAAAATCACTGCATCAAGTGACTGGACCTACGTTATGCTTATAAATTGTAACTATTATTGGGATTTCTAACACCCATAATGTGTGAACTCAAAAATTAGTTCACTCTCAAGTCAATTTCTAGCTAGTAGTTAAAAAGATGGGATATAGATGGAAGTGTATATGTGCTGCTCACACCCAATAAGGGAGAGAAATATGTTGGGTTAAGCAGAGCAAGATCATGCACAAGGCAACCTAGGCAGGTGCATGGGGCCTGGTCGGTGTCAAAAGGCCCATTTGCCCCTTCATTGTTTATTGCCTCACTGCTGCTTAACCACTTCACCTCCACGGGTTTTCCCCTTAAAAAAAAACAGTGATTCCTTCAATTCAATCGCCTATAACTTAATTACTACTTATCACAAGAAACAATCTATATCTTGTTTTTTTTGCCACTATTTAGGCTTTCTTGAGGGGGTACTTTTTTCTAAGATTTTTTTTAAATTCTAAATGTGTTTTAACGGGAAAAATAAAAAAAAAATGAAAAAAATGTATTATTTTTCAGTTTTCGACCATTATAGATTTAAAATAATACATGCTACCGTAATTAAAATCCACACATTTTATTTGCCCATTTGTCCTGGTTACTGCAACGTTTAAAATATTTCCCTAGTACAATGTAAGGCGCCAATATTTTATTTGGAAATAAAGTTGCATTTTTACAGTTTTGCGTCTATCCCTAATTACAAGCTCATAATTTATAACGTAACTGTAACATACCCTCTTGACATACATATTCAAAAAAAAGTCAGTCCCTAAGGTAACTATTTGTTTTTTTTTATTGTAAACTTTTTATTTACTTATTTTTACAAAAATGTTTTCGGGGCAACTATTGGGAAGAGTGGGAGGTAAGGGGTCAATTTAAAAAGTAGAAATGTCTTTTTATTTAAAAACATGTTTTTGGATGTAATTTTACTATTTTGCCACAAGATGTCCTTGCGCATAACTTTCCTATGCATACTATTACTACGCATAGAGGAAGTAATGCGTGGATGTGTAAGTATCAGCTTTTATGAATGGCGGCACTGTCTCTTAGACGGTGGTGGTCAATCATACGGGGACTTAGATCAATGAATGGGAACTGGGAGCAGGATGGGACATAGTAACTATGTCTCTACACGGAGATACAGGTATGGCATTTTGTAAGGATGTGGTTACTCGTCCTGAGGGAGGGGAAGTGGTTAACTGAAAGACTATCCTAGGGAGCCAAAACTTGCACTGGGGCCCATAGCTCCTTAGCTACACCACTGACTGGAGTGCTGGCATGTTTACTGAATTGCAAACACAAGAACAAGGTAAGAACAATACAAGAAAAATGTGGTTAAATTACAGGTATCCCAGTTCCAACTTGCTGTGTTATATATTAATACATTTGACAAGTTTTACTACAGATTTGCAGGCTGTGCTTTCTGTGACTATTGCAATCAGCATCCTTTACAAAATCAGGTCAAGATAAAATTATTCAAATTAAATGTTACCTAGATGATCTATTATTCACATTCAATAGTCCCCAGCTGGTGCTAATGAGTGATGCTTAACAACAGAGTTGTCCTGAAGAGCCAGGCTATTTAACAGATGGAAGTGAACAGGGTGAGATCTGGGATCCTGATTGGTGCGTGTTTGGAAGCTCCGTCCAGTAAACTGTACAAAAATTCCAATTTTTATTTTTTTCCTGAGTAAATATAGTTTATTATACTTACTGGGTATTCCAATGTCTGAATTTTGCCCATAGTCCTGCCCCCCAGCAGAAGAGGTCATAGGTGCTTCTCAAACGCCAATCAAAGAAGCGCCTGAGACCTCTTCTGCTAGAGGGCGGGGCTACAGATGATATCTGGACATCGGAGCGCCGATAAGTATAATACATTTTATTTAAAAAATAGGCCCCCAAATTGCTGCAAAATCGCTTCTGAAAAGTGATTCAAAAGCGATTTTGCTGCGCTGTTTCTAGCAGGTTCCCCCACTCATTGGCAAAGTGGGTTTTTTTTGGATTTGGTGGCGATTGTTGGATTTCCAAATGCTGCCAAAATGCACTCTAGTGGATCCCAGCCCTATGGTATGGTTCATCAAGTAAAAGGGCTCTGCCTGTGCCTGGCGTGGATATGATCCAAAAGGATTAGGGTTGAACAACCCTGGTATTGAGAGCGCCATCTTGGTTTCTTCTATGGAGGAGGAGGCGAGGCAGTGCACTCAAATCACAGTGACATTTTGTGCTCCCCACCATTATCTTCCATCACTACCTTAACACTATTGTGCATGGAGCTAAAGCTTCACAGGATGTGACTGGAATCCTTGTCCACTTTTCCATGACAAATTTAGGAGGTAGGAGGCGCCCAATTTGGAAAAGTAACAACACAATTTCGATGGTTTGTTTCAAAACTGATGGAATAATAGTAGTCTGCCAATAGTTAAAATATAATTTCATTTATTGGTTGTGAACAGCACAGTGACCACTACCTCCTAAATTTATCTGATATACCCTACCCATTAAGGTTTTCGACGCCTCTCGACTAGGCAAATCGAATATATTTTTATTTGGAACATGCGACCGAGACTATCCAAGAAAAGGCCGAGTGGGGACGGCACTTCCCCATCTGCACACACGAGTGGTTGCCTCTTTGAAATGAAAAATGAAATGAAATGAAAATGAAATGAAATGAAAAACTGCACCATATTTTTTTAAAATGTTATTAATGCTTATCACAGGGGGGTCTTAGGTTTAGGCACCACCAGGGGGGTCTTAGGTTTAGGCACCAACAGGGGGGTCTTAGGTTTAGGCACCAACAGGGGGGTCTTAGGTTTAGGCACCAACAGGGGGGTCTTAGGGTTAGGCACCACCAGGGGGGTCTTAGGTTTAGGCACCAACAGGGGGGTCTTAGGTTTAGGCACCAACAGGGGGGTCTTAGGTTTAGGCACCAACAGGGGGGTCTTAGGTTTAGGCACCAACAGGGGGGTCTTAGGGTTAGGCACCACCAGGGGGGTCTTAGGTTTAGGCACCAACGGGGGGTCTTAGGGTTAGGCACCACCAGGGGGGTCTAGGGGTTAGGGATAGGTACAGGGAGGGTTCTGTGTGAGAGTAGGGTTAGGTATAGCTTTAGTAAAATTCTTATTAATGTTTTATAAAACGTTATTATAAATTTCAATTTTTAAACAGGGAAGATTAACGTTTTTAAAATTGCCGATTTTATACACATTATTTAATGATTTATAACTTTATAAAACATTATTTTTAAACGAAATATAACACAATTTTTTTTTAAACGTTATTCATGATTATCTTTTAAAACCCTGCGTCCTTTTTTCCCAGCGCCCTTTTTTAACGTACGCCCCCGGAAATACCAGGTGCCTGAATTACACTATGCCTGACTGTAGGCAAGAAACACTTGTTTTTCCACTCCTCACCTGGGTGCCGCCACACATGCTTGACACCATCTAAACCGAATATGTTTATCTTCAACTCATCAGACCACAGGGCATGGTTCCAGTAATCCATGTCCTTAGTCAGTTATGGGCTTACTCGTGCATCATCTGGGATGTCATCCAAGCAGACCAATTTGATGCAGTGTACGGTGTATAGTCTGAGCACCAGAGCCGGGACAAGGTCCTCCAGCACCCAAGGCTGAGACACCAAAATGCGCCCCCTCATCCCTCTCACCCCTGCCATCACACACTGATTGCTGTTAGACTAAGAGGCGCCCCAGGCCCCCAACACCTTAATCTAGTTATCTGGCTTGCAGTCACTGCCATGTATTCCATTTTCTTATATCTCTCTGCTTCAAACACAATAGGTGAATTATAGCTGAGTGAATTGTGCGCCCCCTCCTACACTGCGCCCTGAGGCTGGAGCCTCTCTCGCCTCTGCCTTGGCCCGGCCCTCCTGAGCACTGACAGGCTGACCCCCCACCCCATCAACTCTACAGCAATGCTGTCAGCACTAACTTGTCTATTTGCAGAAGACAACCTCTGGATATACCGGTAACGCTGAGCACGTGCACTCAACTTCTTTGGCGACCATGGCGAGGCCTGTCCTGTTAACCACTGTATGGTCTTGGCCACTGTGCTGCAGCTCAGTCACAGGTTGTTGTAAATCTTGTTATAGCCTAGGCCATCTTTATGTAGAGCAACCATTCTTTTTTTTTAATACTCAAAGATGATCCTATCCTTGTAGATAAGGTAGAGCCTGCTGTTTCTGTGGATATAGGTACATGAGAGTGTCAGTGTGCGAAGGTGCATGTGTGTGTTTTTATATTTGATCCCATACAACTAAGGTAACATATACACTTTACAGTACTAAAGGCACTTGATCCCTTGGGCATAAGTCAGGGAGAAATTATTTAAAGAAACATTGCTAGTTTAAAAGTTAGGGGTGCATCTGTTATTTGGAGTAGGGAGGAGGGACAATGCACGGCGGGGCAGCTTCTGACAGGTGGGGTGAGTGGGAGAATAAAGTGCTCAGGGGTCCCTTTGACAGCAGATGTCACTAAAGATCTGGCATGCTGGCAAGCTAACAGCCTGTTAGGATGATGCAATCCCATTCAACACATAGATCTGAACATGTTAGGGCACATTATGAGATCAAAATATTGTGTGAGTATTGTGTGAGGAGTGTGCATGTCAGCGTGCGCATATGTACGCATGTATGTGTATGTGCGTATATGTTTGTGTGTATATGTGTGAGTGTGTGCGTATATGCATATGTATTTATAAGTATGTGTGCGTATGTACAGTGGGTTGCAAAAGTATTCGGCCCCCTTAAAGTTTTCCACATTTTGTCACATTACTGCCACAAACATGCATCAATTTTATTGGAATTCCACGTGAAAGACCAATACAGAGTGGTGTACATGTGAGAAGTGGATCAAAAATCATACATCATTCCAAACATTTTTTACAAATAAATAACTGCAAAGTGGGGTGTGCGTAATTATTCGGCCCCCTGAGTCAATACTTTGTAGAACCACCTTTTGCTGCAATTACAGCTGCCAGTCTTTTAGGGTATGTCTCTACCAACTTTGCACATCTAGAGACTGAAATCCTTGCCCATTCTTCTTTTTCAAAACAGCTCAAGCTCAGTCAGATTGATGGACAGCATTTGTGAACAGCAGTTTTCAGATCTTGCCACAGATTCTCGATTGGATTTAGATCTGGACTTTGACTGGGCCATTCTAACACATAGATATGTTTTGTTTTAAACCATTCCATTGTTGCCCTGGCTTTATGTTTAGGGTCATTGTCCTGCTGGAAGGCGAACCTCCGCCTCAGTCTCAAGTCTTTTGCAGTCTCCAAGATGTTTTCTTCCAAGTTTGCCCTGTATTTGGCTCCATCAATCTTCCCATCAACTCTGACCAGCTTCCGTGTCCCTGCTGAAGAGATGCACCCCCGAGCATGATGCTGCCACTAGTGTTGGGCGAACAGTGTTCGCCACTGTTCGGGTTCTGCAGAACATCACCCTGTTCGGGTGATGTTCGAGTTCGGCCGAACACCTGATGGTGTTCGGCCAAACCGTTCGGCCACATGGCCGAACTAAGAGCGCATGGCCGAACGTTCCCCGAATGTTCGGCTAGCGCTGTGATTGGCCGAACGGGTCACGTGGTTCGGACCTGAACGCGCTCTGATTGGCCGAACTGTCACGTGGTTCGGGTAAATAAATACCCGAACCACGTCATATCTCCGCCATTTGTCTGTGGGTTTAGCTTTGGGTAGGCAGGCAGGGTAGTTCGCGCTCCAGCCACGCTAGCCAGGGTCCCCCCAGTCATTGTGTCGCTGCTGGGAATAGTAGTACACCGCTCGCTCAGCCACACTATATAGCATTGTGTTTACAGCCACTCTGTGTACCTCGCTCAGCCACACTATATAGCATTGTGTTTACTGCCACTCTGTGTCTGCTGGGAATAGTAGTACACCGCTCGCTCAGCCACACTATGGGCTCGATTCACCAAGCGGTGCAAAGTGTTAGCACCGTGGTGAAAAGGCCCTCTTCACGCCTAAAGTCACTTTAGGCATGATAAGAAGGGCTTCGCGCGAAGTTTCCGCGCGTAAAGTTTTGCGCGCGCTGCCGCGTGCGTGCGCGCGAAGCGCCCCGCACTTCGCGCGATGCGCCCATTAAACCCTATGGGACTTTGCGCGCGCGCCTGTGCGGGTGCGCGCGCAAAACTTTGCGCGCGATAACTTCGCGCGAAGTGCAGGCAAAAACGGTGCTAACTCAGTGGTGAAGAGGTCATCACGCCTAAAGTCCTTTAGGCGTGATAACTGGGTTAGCACCGCTTGGTGAATCGAGCCCTATATAGCATTCTGTTTACTGCCACTCTGTGTACCTCGCTCAGCCACACTATATAGCATTCTGTTTACTGCCACTCTGTGTCTGCTGGGAATAGTAGTACACCGCTCGCTCAGCCACACTATATAGCATTGTGTTTACTGCCACTCTGTGTACCTCGCTCAGCCACACTATATAGCATTCTGTTTACTGCCACTCTGTGTCTGCTGGGAATAGTAGTACACCGCTCGCTCAGCCACACTATATAGCATTGTGTTTACTGCCACTCTGTGTACCTCGCTCAGCCACACTATATAGCATTCTGTTTACTGCCACTCTGTGTCTGCTGGGAATAGTAGTACACCGCTCGCTCAGCCACATTATATAGCATTCTGTTTACTGCCACTCTGTGTACCTCGCTCAGCCACACTATATAGCATTCTGTTTACTGCCACTTTGTGTCTGCTGGGAATAGTAGTACACCGCTCGCTCAGCCACACTATATAGCATTGTGTTAACTGCCACTCTGTGTACCTCGCTCAGCCACACTATATAGCATTCTGTTTACTGCCACTCTGTGTCTGCTGGGAATAGTAGTACACCGCTCGCTCAGCCACACTATATAGCATTGTGTTTACTGCCACTCTGTGTACCTCGCTCAGCCACACTATATAGCATTCTGTTTACTGCCACTCTGTGTCTGCTGGGAATAGTAGTACACCGCTCGCTCAGCCACACTATATAGCATTGTGTTTACTGCCACTCTGTGTACCTCGCTCAGCCACACTATATAGCATTCTGTTTACTGCCACTCTGTGTCTGCTGGGAATAGTAGTACACCGCTCGCTCAGCCACACTATATAGCATTGTGTTTACTGCCACTCTGTGTACCTCGCTCAGCCACACTATATAGCATTCTGTTTACTGCCACTCTGTGTCTGCTGGGAATAGTAGTACACCGCTCGCTCAGCCACACTATATAGCATTGTGTTTACTGCCACTCTGTGTACCTCGCTCAGCCACACTATATAGCATTCTGTTTACTGCCACACTGTGTCTGCTGGGAATAGTAGTACACCGCTCGCTCAGCCACACTATATAGCATTGTGTTTACTGCCACTCTGTGTACCTCGCTCAGCCACACTATATAGCATTCTGTTTACTGCCACTCTGTGTCTGCTGGGAATAGTAGTACACCGCTCGCTCAGCCACACTATATAGCATTGTGTTTACTGCCACTCTGTGTACCTCGCTCAGCCACACTATATAGCATTCTGTTTACTGCCACTCTGTGTCTGCTGGGAATAGTAGTACACCGCTCGCTCAGCCACACTATATAGCATTGTGTTTACTGCCACTCTGTGTACCTCACTCAGCCACACTATATAGCATTGTGTTTACTGCCACTCTGTGTCTGCTGGGAACAGTACTACACCGCTCACCCGCCACTGTATAGCATTGTGCTCTGTGTCGCTGCTGGGAATAGTGGTACACCGCTCACCCACCACTGTATAGCATTGTGCTCTGTGTCGCTGCTGGGAATAGTGGTACACCGCTCACCCACCACTGTATAGCATTTCTGTACTGCCACTGTACTGCTGCCAGTCAGTGTGTACTTTAAGGATAAGTGAAATGAGGAAGAAATCCGGTGAAAGAGGGAGGGGCAAGGGAAGAGGTGTTTCCCCTAACGGTTCACGTACAGGCCACAGGGGAGCACCCAAGAAAACCCACTCAATACTGCCCATGTTGTCCAGGACAACAACCCTCACAAATCCAAAAGAACAGGACCAGATAATTACTTGGATGACCTCTCAAGCGTCCAGCAGTGGGTTAAGCAGCACCAGCACATCACGCACGAGGTCCGAGTCCTCAGCCAGTTACAAGGAGCCAGTGGGCACAAAGCTGACACAACCGGCAGTGACACCACGCACACAACTGCCAGATAACCAGTCCGATGAATTACCTCAGGACACAATGGGGTATTCGCAGGAGCTATTCCCAGCGCAACAAACTTCCACCTTTCAAAGGTCAATGGAGGAACAGCCAGAAATGTTGTGCCCGGATTCACAACCATTAACTGTGGGAAATGCACCGCGCACTGAAATACAAGGCGAGTCCGAGGAGGACTCGGAAACCCAAATCCCAGAGCAAGTTGGGCAGGAGGGGTTGCAATTGCAGTAGGTCGGCCGACAAGATCTGGAAGACGACGTTGGAGTGAGCTGCGCAGAGGTTGTTCTGGGGAGCTCTACTCCACGGCGGCAGCCCCCCACAATGACATACGAGTTTGAGGAGATGGAAGAGGAGGGTATGGACAATGTGGACATAGACCCAGATTTTGTTTGTGAACGAGAACATCGCCGTCGTAGCAGCAGCACAGATGAGTCTGTTGAAGAACCCACTGCTGCACGAGTTCGCCTTGTGCCACAAGGTAGGCGGCGCGCAATTTCAGGCACCACAAGCGTGGAAGTTGAAGTGAGAGGCAAAAGAGGCGCAAACAGAAATCGCCAGCAAGGCAGGTGCTCCAAAGTCTGGGCTTTCTTTGAAGACTGCACTGAGGATGGTACTATGGCGATTTGCAAGGTGTGCAAGACCCGCCTGAGCAGGGGGAAAAGTATTAACAACCTCTCCACCACCAGCATGAGCCGCCACATGCTATCCAAACATACCACTCTGTGGGCAAACGCGGCAGGACAGGGTATCAGCAACACTGCCTCCCTTGGGGTCACCAGACTCGCCACCAGACCCGCCTCAGCAGCAGCAGTAGCCCAGCCATTGCGTGGTTCACAACATTCACAAACATCAGACGCTGACACTGTCACTTTCCGGAGTAGTGCTCTTGAGGTCTCCCAGTGTTCATCAAACACAACAACCAACAGCCCTTCAGTGTGCAGCCCTACGATTCAGTTGTCTGTCTCGGAGATGTTTGATCGCAAGAGGAAATTGCCAGCAAATGACCCCCGGGCCGTGGCAGTAACAGCCAGCATAGCCAAGCTTCTGGCCTGCGAAATGCTGCCATATCGAGTGGTGGAGACAAACAGCTTCAAGGGCATGATGTCAGTGGCCATCCCACGTTACGTGGTTCCCAGCCGCTACCACTTTGCGCGCTCTGCAGTGCCTGAGTTGCATGAGCACGTGGTCAGCAAAATAACCCGAAGCTTGAAGAATGCCGTTGCCTGCAAGGTTCACCTCACCACTGACACCTGGACGAGTGCGTTCGGCCAGGGTCGATACATCTCCCTTACCGCGCACTGGGTGAACCTTGTGGAGCCTGGCAGTGATTCCTCACCTGCTACGGCGCGGGTGTTGCCCACGCCGCAAACAGCTGCACCGCCGTCCCTCCCACTGGATAACAACAGCAGCACCTACCTCTCTGACTCCTTCTCCTCCAACGCATCTCAAAGCTGTACCTCATCCGGAAACGCTAACCCAGCAGCAGTAGGATTGTGGAAGCAGTGCAGCACAGCTGTTGGCATGCGTCAGCAAGCGTTGCTGAAGCTGATCTGCCTTGGGGATAAGCAGCACACAGGGGAGGAAATTTGGAGGGGAATAAAGGAACAGACGGATTTGTGGCTGGCACCGCTGGACCTGAAACCGGGCATGGTTGTGTGTGATAATGGGAGTAATCTCATTTGCGCTTTAAGGTTGGCTAAGCTGACACACATCCCTTGCCTGGCGCATGTGATGAACCTAGTAGTTCAGCGGTTTCTGAGGACATACCCAGGCGTGGCCGATCTTCTTTTGAAGGTGCGACGAGTGGCCAAACATTGTAGAAATTCCAGTACTGCTTCGGGGGCACTCGCCAAGATGCAGGAGCGCTTCAATCTCCCCCACCATCGCTTGCTGTGTGATGTCCCTACGCGCTGGAATTCTACGCTGCACATGCTTGCCCGCTTTTGCGAGCAGAAGAGTGCAGTGGTCCAGTACATGATGGCGCAGTACCGAGGCGCATCCGGACAGCTGCCAAGCTTCTGTGGATCCGATTGGGCCAACATGTTGGACCTCTGCCAAGTCCTCCAAAATTTTGAGCAGTCCATGTTGCTTGTGAGCAGTGACAACTCTTTAGTCAGCATTACCATACCACTGCTGTGTTTACTGAAGAGGTCAATGTTGAAAATCAAGGAAACAGCTGTCATGATGCAACTGGGGGAATCTGAAGGAGAAAACGATCAGCGTGATGGTACCAACATCAGGCCATCCGCCTCAGGAAACGCTGGCCCCAGCAGCTATGACGAAGAAGAGGAGGAGGAACAGCTGGAGTTGGAGCAGGAATTTCATGCCACCACTGACGAGGGCCAGAGCGGTGCACGTTGGACTTCCACAATTCAGCGCGAATGGTCAGCAGAAGCAGACCAGGAAGAAGGTGACGACTATGATGCATCACAACAACTATCACAACGCTCACAAGAGGATGATGAGGATTCTGGCAGGACTCTGGCACACATGGCTCAATTCATGCTAGACTGCATTGAACGCGACCCACGCATTGTGCGCATTCTGGATAACACCAATTACTGGGTTTATACACTTCTGGATCCACGGTACAAACACAATGTTCCAAAACTGCTTAAAGAAAGAGTCAGACAGGTCAAAATGGAAGAATACCAGCAGGCCCTTGTGGAGACTTTAGAGAGGAGATTGACATCCTCCCCCTCCTCTAGCCAGTTGTACGCCGACAGACTGACTTCCGCAAACCCAGGACGACCAGAAGGGCAGCAAACAACACAAGCCGCAGCTAGTGCCCAAAAGGGAATGGTATCGGCAGTGTCCTTAGAGTGGGAACATTTTCTGACACCCATGCAGCAGCAGCCCACAGAACAGCAAGCGTGCAGATCCACCTCCAACACCGATCGCCTGGAGAAGATGGTCAAGGACTACATGTCAGATGGCGTAGCTGTGTTGAACAATCCATCTGCACCCTTCAACTATTGGGTATCGAAGCTAGACTCCTGGCACGAACTGGCAATGTACGCAATAGAGGTGCTGGCTTGCCCGGCAGCCAGCGTTATGTCGGAACGCTGTTTCAGTGCTGCCGGAGGCATCGTCACAGATCGGCGTATCCGCCTCTCCACAGAAAATGCAGACCGTCTGACTCAAATTAAAATGAATCAATCCTGGATTGGAAACGACTATGCAACACTCCCGGACCCCAACCAAGTAACATGAACAATGACCATCTGTGATGGGTTAGCGTTGCCGGTCCCTGTTCATGGAACCTCTCATCTTTATTACATTTATGACTGCATGGCGGTAAAAAGTATGCTATCCGCACGCTTCTTGTCCTCATGCAAGGCCTGGGTTGTTGTGTCTCAAAGCGTGGCCTTCTCCTCCTGCGCCTCCTCCTGTTCCATCACGTGTGCTGCTGCTGCTGCTGCTGGGTTAGCGTTGCCGGTCCCTGTTTATGGAACCTCTCATCTTTATTACATTTATGACTGCATGGCGGTAAAAAGCATGCTATCCGCACGCTTCTTGTCCTCATGCAAGGCCTGGGTTGTTGTGTCTCAAAGCGTGGCCTTCTCCTCCTGCGCCTCCTCCTGTTCCATCACGTGTGCTGCTGCTGCTGCTGCTGGGTTAGCGTTGCCGGTCCCTGTTTATGGAACCTCTCATCTTTATTACATTTATGACTGCATGGCGGTAAAAAGCATGCTATCCGCACGCTTCTTGTCCTCATGCAAGGCCTGGGTTGTTGTGTCTCAAAGCGTGGCCTTCTCCTCCTGCGCCTCCTCCTGTTACATCACGTGTGCTGCTGCTGGGTTAGCGTTTCCGGTCCCTGTTTATGGAACCTCTCATCTGTATTACATTTATGACTGCATGGCGGCAAAAAGCATTGCTATATCCGCACGCTTTTTGTCCTCATGCAAGGCCTGGGTTGCGTCTCAAAAAGCGTGGCCTTCTCCTCCTGCGCCTCCTCCTGTTCCATCAAGTGTGCTGCTGCTGGTGCTGGGTTAGCGTTACGGTCCCTTTTCCTGGAACCTCTTCTCTGTATTACATTTATGACTGCATGGCGACAAAAAGCATGTTACCTGTGCAAAGAAACATGACATTTTCCACATTTAAAAGACAGTTTTTCCTTTGAAACTTTACAATCAATTTTCTCAAAAACTGTAAGCTCTTTTTCAAATATTTTTTTTCCTCTTGTACCCACTCCCAAGGTGCACATACCCTGCAAATTTGGGGTATGTAGCATGTAAGGAAGCTTTACAAAGCACGAAAGTTCGGGTCCCCATTGACTTCCATTATGTTCGGAGTTCGGCGCGAACACCCGAACATCGCGGCGATGTTCGGCGAACGTTCGCGAACCCGAACATCTAGGTGTTCGCCCAACACTAGCTGCCACCACCATATTTGACAGTGGGGATGGTGTGTTCAGAGTGATGTGCAGTGTTAGTTTTCTGCCACACATAGCGTTTTGCATTTTGGACAAAAAGTTTGATTTTGGTCTCATCTGACCAGAGCACCTTCTTCCACATGTTTGCTGTGTCCCCCACATGGCTTGTGGCAAACTGCAAACGGGACTTCTTATGCTTTCTGTTAACAATGCCTTTCTTCTTGCCACTCTTCCATAAAGGTCAACTTTGTACAGTGCATGACTAATAGTTGTCCTATGGACAGAGTCTCCCACCTGAGCTGTAGATCTCTGCAGCTCGTCTAGAGTCACCATGGGCCTCTTGACTGCATTTCTGATCAGCGCTCTCCTTGCTCGGCCTGTGAGTTTAGGTGGATGGCCTTGTCTTGGTAGGTTTACAGTTGTGCCATACTCCTTCCATTTCTGAATGATCGCTTGAATAGTGCTCCGTGGGATGTTTAAGGCTTTGGAAATCTTTTTGTAGCCTAAGCCTGCTTTAAATTTCTCAATAACTTGATCCCTGACCTGCCTTGGACCTGTCTTGTGTGTTCTTTGGACTTCACGGTGTTGTTGCTCCCAATATTTTCTTAGACAACCTCTGAGGCCCTCACAGAGCAGCTGTATTTGTACTGACATTAGATTACACACAGGTGCACTCTATTTAGTCATTAGCACCCATCAGGCAATGTCTATAGGCAACTGACTGCACTCAGATCAAAGGGGGCCGAATAATTATGCACACACCACTTTGCAGTTATTTATTTGTAAAAAATGTTTGGAATCATGTATGACTTTCGTTCCACTTCTCATGTGTGCAGCACTTTGTGTTGGTCTTTCATGTGGAATTCCAATAAAATTGATTCATGTTTGTGGCAGTAATATGACAAAATGTGGAAAACTTCAAGGGGGCCGAATACTTTTTTAAGCCACTGCATGTGTGTGTCTATGTATGTGTGTGAATTTCTTTTTGTGTCCCTGTGCACAATAAGAGACTTTGGCATAAGTATGTGTACATATGTTTCTGTGTGTGTGTGTATTTGTATTTATAACTGTGTGTGCGTATATATTTATGAATATGTGTGCATATGCACGTGTGTGTGTGTATGTGTGTGTGTATATGTATTTATAAGTATGTGTGCATATGCGTGTGTGTGTTTGTGTGTGTCTGTGTATATGTATTTATAAGTACGGTGTGGTGTGTGTGGTTGGTGTGTGTGGTTGGTGTGTGTGGTTGGTGTGTGTTGTGTTTGGTGTGTGTTGTGTTTGGTGTGTGTTGTGTGGTGTGTGTGTGTGTGTGTGTGTGTGTGTGTGTGTGTGTGTGTGTAAATTTATTTTAGTGTTTCTGTGCACAATGAGAGACTGTGGCAGCTAAGTGGAAGATGAACAAATTAGCATGTTGCATAGGTATAATTGATGACAGAAAGGGGAAATTAAAGAAACAATGGACTTTTCTGCAATGCTTTAATTATCTGTCCATGGCAACCAGACTTTCCCTTTCTCTATCCTAGCATTGTGCCTCATGCTTAAAGATGAAGTGGATGTCCTTTACTTTTATGGCAGTATACATTTGAATAGTTTATGTGGTTACCAGGATGTAAACTGACTGTAATATCTGGAAGAAAGGAATCTTTTTCTCTTGCAACAAAACTCACTGAAAATGAACTTTTTTTTTTGTTTGAAACATTAGAGCATTGTTTCCTGAATCAGCCATAAGAAAGGCTCAACTATTGGTGCAAAAGCTATGTACATCCTTTACATATTTGCTGACTGTGATAACCATTAGTTATAATTTCAGGTAACAGTTTAGGTGAGCGCTGTACTGCCAGGAGCAGTGCAGTGTGTTCTGTTCTCTGGAGGAGGGTGGGAGGGAAATGACAGGGAACAGTGTCATGCAGCAGAAAAATCAATAGAATAACAGTGATCGCCAGGGCAATAGCAAACCAACTTGCCTGATCACTAAAAGAAAGGCCAACAACATTGTAGTACACCTTTTTCATATGTAGATTTTTACCTGAGATCATCATGATTGATTATCTCAAATAAGTAAAATCTAAGGAATGTATGTAACTCAATCCTAGTGACTGCACCACAAGCCTGGCTTGTGCACACTCCAGGGGCGTTGCTAGTATCCTAAGAGATTCAGGGCACTTTTGTGCACTCCAGCTGGAAAATGGGTGTGGCCATGCACTGAAATGAGGGTGTGGTTATGGGTGGAGACAAATTTACATGAACTTAACAGCGGTCTACACTGGCGCACGGAAGGGGGTGTTCCGGGTGTCTGGAACCACTCCCTTGCACCTAGACCGGAAGTGCCTCCGGAATCTGAGCAGCGGCAGCCACTGAATGTAATAGTGCAGCTGCCGCCTGCTCATGTGTGTGCGCAGCAGGGGGGCCCGGGCCCGCTAGCCGTGGGGGGGGGGGGGAGCGCTGTCACCCTCCCTATTGAGGGACCCCCCAGCCAGATATACTACTTCTTCCCCGCAGCCCCGCAGTCTCCCGGAGGCAGAGCAGGGCTACGGCAAGATGGCTGCCGAAGCCCTGCTCTGGAGACTATTTGTGTCTCCAGTACAGGGCTTCGGGAGCCATCTTGTTATAGCCCTGTACTCTGCCTGTCAGCGCGGGACTGAGATGTGCTGCATGAGGATCGTCGGGGAGCTGCGTGCCAGATGCCAGGAGAGGAGAAGACTTCTGTCAGGTAAGTGATTTGTTTTTTTTTCACAGGTGCATTTTTTTTCTAGTTTCTGCTGCCCACATTACGATTTTCAGGTGTCTGCTGCCCACATTACGATTTTCTGGTCACTGCTGCCCACATTGCGATTTTCAGGTGTCTGCTGCCCACATTACGATTTTCAGGTGTCTGCTGCCCACATTGCGATTTTCAGGTGTCTGCTGCCCACATTACAATTTTCTGGTCACTGCTGCCCACATTGCGATTTTCAGTTGTCTGCTGCCCACATTATGATTTTCAGGTGTCTGCTGCCCACATTACGATTTTCAGGTGTCTGCTGCCCACATTGCGATTTTCAGGTGTCTGCTGCCCACATTACGATTATTTTCAGGTGTCTGCTGCCCACATTACGATTTTCATGTGACTGCTGCCCACATTGCGATTTTCTGGTGACTGCTGCCCACATTGCGATTTTCTGGTGACTGCTGCCCACATTGCAATTTTCTGGTGACTGCTGCCCAGTGCCCACATTGCAATTTTCTGGTAACTGCTGCCCACATTGCGATTTTCTGGTGCCTGCTGCCCACATTGTGATTTTCTGGTGACTGCTGCCCACTTTACGATTATTTTCTGGTGACTCCTGCCCACATTACGATTATTTTCTGATGACTGCTGGCTGCTGCCCACATTACGATTATTTTCTGATGGCTGCTGCCCACATTACGATTATATATATACACTGGCTGTATGCAGGGGGATCTGGCTATATACACTGGCTATATGCAGGGGGAGGCATCTGGCTACATACAGTGGGTATATGGGTATATACAGGGGGGGATCTCTGGCCATATATACAGGGGATCTGACTATATACACTGGCTATATATACAAGGGGGATCTGGCGAAATACAAGGGGGAATGTACTGAACGGGGAGTTATCTGGCTATATACTATAAATGGGGATCATGTGGTTACTTATCCTAACTGGGGGGGGGGGGGGGGGGGGGCTCATCTGGCTACCTGTGTGATAAATGGGGGTCATCTGGTCACCTATACTAAAGAGGGGTGGGGTAATTTCGTTATCCATAATAAAGCGGGGGTTATCTGGCTACTTAATCACTGCCACATTATATATATTTTGGCGAAACACTACTGCATCATGTGTATTTTGTAGGGAAACACTGCGCATTGTGTGTATTTTGTGGAGAAATGCTGTGCATCATGTGGATTTTGTGGGCAAACGCATGCGCGGTAGACAGTGTGCGGCTTGCCAAAAGAGACCTATCAGGAATCCCCCCCTTGAAAATCCTGGATTTGCCCCTGGTCTAAGTAGGCCTGCCCAGCAAAATGATGGATGAAGCCCCCTCTCCATTAATACAAATTATGCAGCACATCACATAAATAGGCAGTGTCACTTAAACATACGGTAACTAGCCAGATACCTGGCTTCTGTGCTGGCTAGTCTGGCTTTCTGCTGGGTGGGCTGGCCTGCTGCCAGGTTATCTGGCAGTTCCCCCATGGCATTCCCTGACCTTCTAGCGGGCCCCCTTTCATGCTCCCATGGGCCTCCCATTCAGGCACCACAACTCCCAGCATGCCCCCATAGAAGAACCACAGCTCCCTGCATAGACCAATAAAGGCATCACAGCGCCCAGCATGGCACCACAGCACTCAGTATGCCCATAGAGGCTCCCAGCATGCCCGCAATTGAGGCAACACAGCTGACTGCCTGGGGGACATCCGGGCGCCCCAGAATAGATCCGGGACACGTGCCACTGATCTTTGAGGCTAGCAGCGCCCCTGGCACATGCTACATGGTTCTTGGCCTCCGCTGAGGATCTAGTCTATAAACAGGGCCATCCCCCTTGATGTGTCACCGAGAAATCAAACTGATCTGAGTTCAGGTCCGCTTTAATATCTACCTGTCTGTATTAATATGTACTGTATATCACATTGATATCTGCATGTTGCTGGTTTATTTGCCTATCAGTATTATCTGCATGGTAATTATATCTTCTTGTTAATGATAATTGGATGCCATCACTAATCTGTAAGTCATTGATATCTGCTTGTTGCTGATAATAGCAATTCCTTTTCTTACACCATGGTGCAAATACATTGACCACACAATAGCACTTGCTGATGGTCTCTTGCACTGAAAACTTTTAGGTCAGTCACCCGCTGTTGTGATCAGATCCGCCACACCCCAGATGAAGCCCATTAGGAAGAAATATTAGAATTATTGTCTCTGGTGCTTACTCAGATATCAAAGAATTTGCCTGCTACTTGCTACTGTTTCCCACCAGCAATCTGCATGTAGTGATAATACTCTGCCCCAATCACATGGCCAGAAAATCTCTGATAATGCTGGACTTTGTATGCATGTACGCTTGTATTTCTGCACACAGACTGGTAGAACCACGCATGTCTGTGTGACTCTGTCTGCACTAACTGTGATGAACTTGTTAAATGATTCCACTCATGCAGCAAATCACCATGTCATAGAAGCAATAAACTAGCTGTCCTCGCAGCATTTGTCAATTACTGAAATTGGTGGCCAGACTTTCCTACAGTATTTGGAAGATTGCTTGTCCCATTATTGTGATTTTACATTTTGTAAAAAAGAAAGCCTGGGTCTGCAATCTGTCAGCTTTGCACTATGTTGTCAGTTGAACTTCTCATTATTTGTTTACTGTCATTTTCTGACACTTTGGAGTGTTTATAGGGACATATCTGCGGATCGCCACGCTCTGTCATAACACGTCTGCCAATGAGGAAATGTATTATTGAAACCACAAGGAACTTCTGGATGGAGACTTTTTTATGGAGCATTCAGTATACAGAAAAAAACAGATCTGTGAAAGGTCACTGACATTTTTGGGGGGTTTAAATTAGAACTGTAAATTTACTGTGCAGTCTCCACACCATTGTTGTTGATTAGTAAAGTACAATTATGTCTTCTTAAAACATGTGTGAAATGGTGGCACTGGGGCAGAACAATGCAAAACATTCCTTTTGCCCTTTGAGCCTTCAACTACATTAAAAGCAGTGGCATAGCAATAGGGGTTGCAGAGGTAGTGACCGCATCGGGGCCCTTGGGTCATAGTGGCCCCGAGGAGCCCTCCCTCAAGCACAATATTAGCTCTTTATTGGTCCTGTGCTGGTAATAATCACTTCTATAGATGCTTTGAATAGTAGTAATCATTAACAAACTGTTCCCCATCCCGTTCTTGCACCTCTGACATTGTGGAAATCCTTGGCAGGTTTTGGTGCACCGTATTAATTGTTATGTATGGAGTGCCTGGGGGGCCCCATGTAAAACTTGCATTGGGGCCCATAGCTCCTTAGCTATGCCACTGATTAAAAGCCTCTGGTTTGTGTGGCAGGAGCAGGTCAAAGGCATAAACTCCACAAGTCTTTCCAGTGTAAGCTGCATACCTTTCAACTTCTTCAGCTGGAAAAAAAGGGACAATATGACCTGCCCCTGCCACACCTTAACCCACACCCCCTGCCACACCTTAAGCCACACTCCAGTTTTGCAATGCACCATGACCCCTATACAGTTCCCTGGTGTCCAGTGGCCCCCCTACCCCCCCTACAAAGTTTCCTGGTGTCTAGTTGTTCCCCCTCTGCCTCCTAAAAAGTTTCTTGGTGTCTAGTGAGGGGTTCACTCCCTACAAAATACTGCTTACAGGATCGTGGGCTTCTCCCCACCCTTGCCAACAGCTTACCTGGTGGTGGTGCTAGTACCCCCCTATCCTCCACTCACCCCACCCAAAAGTATAATTTCAGAGTATTATGCAGTGGAAGCCTTGCTTCTCTCACCTCTCCATCACTGTGAATCTTCTTGTCAATGCTCCCCCTAGTGCCCCGCATCTCAATCTCCTCATGTCATCACATGAGGCACGAGGAGATGCCAGGCACTAGGAGGAGCAGTGACAGGAATATTCAAAGTGATTGAGAGGTGAGAGATATGGTTTCCAATGTTCAATACTCTGCATTTATACTGCTAAGTTGGGAGGGGGGGGGGGGGGGCACACAACGGGGAAGGGAGAGAGCAAGGACAAAGGCGCACACCCCTCCCCTAACCCAGGGGTTAGCATGCAGCAGTGCAGGGGTGTCAGGGCAGGGTGCTGTTAGTGCCCTGTGTGCCAGTTGTTGTATTACAGCAGGGGGCACGGCAGAGCATCAAGAACCAGTGGGGACCAATGGGAATCCTATTCCTCAGGGAGTATTCTCATTTATCTGTTAAGGGACTAATGTTAAAGACCCAATGGGTAGCCCAAGCGCCGGACATGCCCGATGACGGGAGCATGATGGGGTGAGCTCAGCCGGGCCGTGCAGGGTCAGTACGTGCCGACTTGCAAAATTACCAAACCGACTAATGGAGGATCCAGGTGGCATGGGAACTGGGAAGATGTCGAGAGACCAATCAATCTGAAGGGGCTGGAGGAAGTCCCAGGTATACAGTTGTGTTCAAAATTATTCAACCCCCACTGAAATTGAGTGTTTTGGCCAGTTTGACATTGATTTTGATCATTTCAGTCATTATGTTTACAATTAAATCAAAGAGGCACTTGTAAGTCAGACAAATATAACATAACATTTATAATGAAATAACCACAAATGTCTTTTCTGTGCTCACATCATTCTCAGTTTTATTCAACCCCCAAGTGACATTCATTCTTAGTACTTAGTACAACATCCTTTTCCAGTTAAAACAGCTTTTAAACGTGAAGCATAGCTTGACACAAGTATCTTTCAGCGATCCACGGGTATCTTAGCCCATTCTTCATGGGCAAAAGCCTCCAGTTCAGTCACATTCTAAGGCTTGCGCACTGCAACTGCTTTCTTTAAAGTGACTCTGTAACAAAAATTACAACGTTTTTTCTACCTTCCTACAAGTTCCTAAACCTATTCTAATGTGATCTGGCTTGCTGCAGCTCTTTCTACTATAACCATCTCTGTAATAAATCAATGTATCTTTCCCCTGTCAGACTTGTCGGCCTGTGTCTGGAAGGCTGCCAAGTTCTTCAGTGTTGAACTGTTCCTCTATGCACACTCCAGTGTGTGTTTTATTTACATAAGCCAGCAGCTTCTCTGCTATCTTATCAGTGATAGAAGAGAGCTGGATAAAAATCCTCCTCTGGAGGCTGTGAAAGGAGCTGGTCTGTCACATACTAAGGAATTAACGACATAGGCAGAGCTGTCTGCAGGAAGCCTGTAATGTTCAGTGCATGAGAGAAGCTGGGGACAGAAGGTAAACACACACAAGTGATCTATTGAGATTCAGAAGTAAGGCTGTATACAGCCTGCTTGTGTATGGATGTATTTTCTATGTGTGGACATGCTGTACATCAACCTACTTCCTGTTTTGGTGGCCATTTTGTTTGTTTATAAACAAACTTTTTAAAACAGTTTTTGACTACTTTTAATGCGGCGGGGAGCGGTGAAATTGTGTCAGAGGGTAATAGGAGATGTTCCCTAACGCACTGGTATGTTTACTTTTGTGCGATTTTAACAATACAGATTCTCTTTAAGTCCCACCAGAGGTTCTCAATCGGATTTAAGTCTGGTGGTGACTGCGATGGCCACTGCAAAATGTTCCAGCCTTTTATCTGCAACCATGCTCTAGTGGACTTGGAGGTATGCTTGGGATCATTGTCCTGTTGAAAGGCCCAACGTCTCCCAAGCCTCAGGTTTGTGATGGACTGCATCACATTTTCATCTAATATCTCCTGGTACTGAAGAGAATTCATGGTACCTTGCACATGCTGAAGCTTCCCTGTACCTGCAGAAGTAAAACAGCCCCAAAGCATGATTGACCCCCCGCCATGCTTCACAGTAGGCAAGGTGTTCTTCATAGGCCTTGTTCTTCCTCCTCCAAACATAGCGTTGATCCATGGGCCCAAACAGTTCTAATTTTGTTTCATCAGCCCACAGAACACTATCCCAAAACTTTTGTGGTTTGTCCACATGACTTTTGGCATACTGCAGTCGACTCTTCTTATTCTTTGGAGACAGCAAGGGGGTGCACCTGGGAGTTCTGGCATGGAGACATTCATTACACAGTGTGCGCCTTATTGTCTGAGCTGAAACTTCAGTACCCGCATCTGACAAATCTTTTTTTCCGTTCCTCAGCAGTCACACTGGGGACTTTTTTCCACTTTGCGCTTCAGGTAGCGCACAGCAGTCAAAGGTAGCATCTTCTTTCTGCCACGACCAGGTAGCGTTTCAATAGTGACCTTTGCCTTGAATTTGCGAATGATGCTTCCTATGGTGTCTCTTGGTATGTTTAACATCTTTGCAATCTTCTTATAGCCATTGCCCTTCCTGTGAAGAGAAATCACCTCTTCTCTTGTCTTCCTGGACCATTCTCTTGACTTCACCATGTTTGTAAACACACCAGTAAATGTCTAGAAGGAGCTGAGTATCACAGTCATTTTAAATCTGCCTAATTGGTGCTTATTATGCTTGATTGCTGCTCGTTAACATCCACGGGTGTTTTCAATACCTGATCGAAAACACTTGACTAAACATCTGTTCTTAAGAGTGGTAGTCTTTAAGGGGTTGAATAATTGTGTCAATGAAGAAATCACAAAAAAACATTTAATAATGTACTACAAAAACAATTGAGGTCATTTTAGTTGCATTTGGTTCTTTAAAAAGTCCTTGTAAGATTTCATTCTGAGCACAATTACAAATGTACACTAAATTCCCTAAAACCCTTTACAGCATTGGGGGTTGAATAATTTTGAAAACAACTGTATATAAAACTTTTTTTTTTATCTCAAGTTTTTTTAATCTCATCTCAAGAGGCCTCTGAGGAAGCAAGCGCTTGTGCTTGCGAAACAGCTGTCAGGCCTCTGCCTGGTGTGTGTATCTGTTTGTGGTGGGATGAAATAAAACGGTGAAACTTTGCAGCTCATCTGGTGCCCGGATCCTTTTCTTCTTTATGCACAATTGAACTTTGGCCGGAGGCACAGTGAGTGATCACCACTTTACCCCCCAAAAGCCTGCCATTCCAGCATCTAGTGCTGGTCATCTCCATTCTTTTGTATCTTACTTTAAAAATGCTTTGTTGGGGCTTGCTCTACTTAGTATAGCAAGTGCGGGCAGCATTGATTGACATGTGCGGCCTCTGTTCGTTAGCTCTTCAGTGGCCAGAGGATATTGCCGTGAGGATTTCTGAGGTTACTATGAACATTACTATGTTTTAATTTAGCTTTTAACTCTATGTTAAAATGGGTAAGGGGTACCTCAGTAGAGGGGGGGGGGAGCATCTGGGGGTTCCCTTGCAAAAGGGATCCACCAGATGCCACCATCATTTTCCCAGGCCTACACCCAAAGGCATGAGGGTAGTTACTCCCCACTTTCCTCCTGAGCTATGGAGGTGGGGATGAGCCCCTTGTCTATGGTATGGACAAGGACACTTGGAGAGGGGGGAGGCTTTGCCATCCCTCTTTTCCAGAATATCATGGACCGTGTGGGATGATAAAGCTCAGACTGAGGAGCCCCATACTGTTCGGCTCTATACCTGAATGGGGGACCAGAGGGTTAAAGAGGCTTCCCAGGAGGGGACCCAAACGCAAACCATAGGTATATTTGTCAGGGAGTACAGCATATAGAATACAGCAGTATTGCGGCTTTACAGTGATCCCTGGCCTAAAAGTTTGCCAGTTCCACCTGGTTTCTAGGTGATTATTACGCACTGCATACTGACCACCTAGAAACCCCCACAAGAAATTCACTGCTTTCTTTTGATACATGTACATTTTCACTACTGATAGGTAGATACATTATCTGTCATTTACCCACATTTTAAAAAAAAAAATTCCTAACTTTAACCAGTTCAGCCTATCTAGACGGGCATATTCGTCCAGATAGGCTGTGGTGCTGCAGCAGCA
This sequence comes from Hyperolius riggenbachi, assembly GCF_040937935.1. NCBI lineage: Eukaryota > Metazoa > Chordata > Amphibia > Anura > Hyperoliidae > Hyperolius > Hyperolius riggenbachi. The sequence goes on from NC_090656.1 coordinate 85,191,362, forward strand.
CAGCCTGCAGTTAGCCCCTCGATCGGTGAGTTCCCATTCACCGATCTAAGTCCCCCGCAGAAAAAACGACGATCTCTTATCAGAGACCGCCGTCTTTCTGCAAAAAAAAAAAAAAAATCCTCCATTCTCTTTCTAGTTCCTGGATGCGAGATCGTTCCCATCCAGGACTTTTTTGACTGTGGCCATCTTGTGGCCAAATAGCAAACTACACCCACATACATTTTTTTTTATTAAATAGTTACATTGTTTTCCATTTAAAATTAGCTGTTTCCCTCCCACACCAAAATTACCCAAATACATTTTTTAATAAGAAAAAAAATTACATAAAAAAAAAAACAAAAAAACGACATAAATAGTTACCTAAGGGTCTGAACATTTTAAATATGCATGTCAAGAGAGTATATTATTATATTTGTTTAAATTATAAGCTTGTAAATAGTGATGGGCGCAAATTGAAAAAATGCACCTTTATTTCTAAAGAAAATATCGGCGCCATAAATTGTGCTAGGGACATAATTTAAATGGTGTAATAACCGGGACAAATGGGCAAATAAAATACATGAGTTTTATTTAAGGTAGCATATATTAATTTCAAACTATAATGGCCAAAAAACTGAGAAATAATGATTTTTTTTTAAATTTCTTTCTTAATCTTCCTGTTAAAATGGATTTAGAAAAAAATAATTCCTAGCAAAATGTACCACCCATAGAAACATAGCAAAGAAATGAGCAGCGCTACATAAAAACAGACTAGTGCCTACCTGCAAAAGAGTGCAAGCCCCACTTGTGGGGTCGAATACACACCGAGCATACACATGACCTGTCTACCACTGGAGGAGGATGTTGGTTTCCTGTAACAGCTTGCATGAAACCTATTAAGTACTCGTCCCTCCCACTGCGAAGAAGTTAATCCTCCATGTGAGGGGCCTAACACTAACTAAATCCTAACCTATGTATATGCATAGCCTTGGTGCGCTACCAAATAAAATTGAAAAATCGAAAATTGTGCAAAAGGTGGATCAGCGCAACACCAGGCCGCCTCTGAATGGCCTCCAATCAGAGATGCGCTGAGCCCCCCCAGGAACTACAAACGCACCTTGAACCCAAACAGAAGCTCTGCATATACACGAAAAGCATGGCTGTTAAGTGGGAGCAGCTGACCAAAAACGAATTAAAGTGGAACATAGCAAGGAAAAGAGCAGTGCTACTTAAAAACAGACTAGTGCCTACCTGCAAAAGAGTGCAAGCCCCACTTGTGGGGTCGAATACACACCGAGCATACACATGACCTGTCTACCACTGGAGGAGGATGTTGGTTTCCTGTAACAGCTTGCATGCAACCTATTAAGTACTCGTCCCTCCCACTGCGAAGAAGTCAATCCTCCATGGGAGGGGCCTAACACTAACTAAATCCTAACCTATGTATATGCATAGCCTGGGTGCGCTACCAAATAAAATTGAAAAATCGAAAATTGCGCAAAAGGTGGATCAGCGTAACACCAGGCCGCCTCCAAATGGCCTCCAATCAGAGATGCGCTGAGCCCCCCCAGGAACTACAAACGCACCTTGAACCCAAACAGAAGCTCTGCATATACACGAAAAGCATGGCTGTTAAGTGGGAGCAGCTGACCAAAAACGAATTAAAGTGGAACATAGCAAGGAAAAGAGCAGCGCTACTTAAAAACAGACTAGTGCCTACCTGCAAAAGAGTGCAAGCCCCACTTGTGGGGTCGAATACACACCGAGCATACACATGACCTGTCTACCACTGGAGGAGGATGTTGGTTTCCTGTAACAGCTTGCATGCAACCTATTAAGTACTCGTCCCTTGCACTGCGAAGAAGTTAATCCTCCATGGGAGGGGCCTAACACTAACTAAATCCTAACCTATGTATATGCATAGCCTAGGTGCGCTTCCAAATAAAATTGAAAATTGCGCAAAAGGTGGATCAGCGCAACACCAGGCCGCCTCCGAATGGCCTCCAATCAGAGATGCGCTGAGCCCCCCCAGGAACTACAAACGCACCTTGAACCCAAACAGAAGCTCTGCATATACACCAAAATCATGGCTGTTAAGTGGGAGCAGCTGACCAAAAACAAATTAAAGTGGAACATAGCAAGGAAATGAGCAGCGCTACTTAAAAACAGACTAGTGCCTACATGCAAAAGAGTGCAAGCCCCACTTGTGGGGTCAAATACACAATGAGCATACACATGACCTGTCTACCACTGGAGGAGGATGTTGGTTTCCTGTAACAGCTTGCATGCAACCTATTAAGTACTCGTCCCTCCCACTGCGAAGAAGTCAATCCTCCATGGGAGGGGCATAATACTGCTTTTGGTGTATATGCAGAGCTTCTGTTTGAGTTCAAGGTGTGTTTGTAGTTACTGGGGGGGCTCAGCGCATCTCTGATTTGAGGCCATTCGGAGGCGGCCTGGTGCTGCGCTGATCCACCTTTTGCGCAATTTTCAATTTTTCAATTTTATTTGGTAGCGCACCCAGGCTATACATATACATAGGTTAGGATTTAGTTAGTGTTAGGCCCCTCCCATGGAGGATTGACTTCTTCGCAGTGGGAGGGACGAGTACTTAATAGGTTGCATGCAAGCTGTTACAGGAAACCAACATCCTCCTCCAGTGGTAGACAGGTCATGTGTATGCTCGGTGTGTATTCGACCCCACAAGTGGGGCTTGCACTCTTTTGCAGGTAGGCACTAGTCTGTTTTTAAGTAGCTATACATATACATAGGTTAGGATTTAGTTAGTGTTAGGCCCCTCCCATGGAGGATTGACTTCTTCGCAGTGGGAGGGACGAGTACTTAATAGGTTGCATGCAAGCTGTTACAGGAAACCAACATCCTCCTCCAGTGGTAGACAGGTCATGTGTATGCTCGGTGTGTATTCGACCCCACAAGTGGGGCTTGCACTCTTTTGCAGGTAGGCACTAGTCTGTTTTTAAGTAGCGCTGCTCATTTCCTTGCTATGTTCCACTTTAATTTGTTTTTGGTCAGCTGCTCCCACTTAACAGCCATGCTTTTGGTGTATATGCAGAGCTTCTGTTTGGGTTCAAGGTGCGTTTGTAGTTCCTGGGGGGGCTCAGCACATCTCTGATTGGAGGCCATTCGGAGGTGGCCTGGTGTTGCGCTGATCCACCTTTTGCGCAATTTTCGACCACCCATAGAAAGCCTAATTAGTGGTGGAAAAAAATGACATCAATTCACTGTGATACGTAGTGATAAAGTTATTGGTGAATGAATGGGAGGTGAACGTTGCTCGGATGCATAAGGTTTTCAATGCTGTGGGTGGGGCTGAACTGGTTAAAATCTATTTTCTCAAAAACTACAAGGTCTTTTTGAAACACTTTTCCCCTGTTCTTCTTAACCTCTCTGTAGGTAATCCTAGCTACTCTCGGGCTAGCCGCCAGGAGCTCAATGCAGAATATAGCGCGTAGCGGGTGTTTTTACTCAGCTCCCAAGGGTTCCAGACATCAGTAGCCATTCTCCTTTCTGCCCTCCAAGGCTCTGAATCACTCTGGTGAGATAGCCGTCACTGATCTCACCACAGTGTAATAGCGCCACGCGGAGGAAGGAGGTAAAATTGCAGTGCTTGGAGCCCAGGGAGGTGAGTGAGAGTCGGGGCTGCTGCAGACATTCTGGCAGGATGATTTTTTCCTGATTTTAGGGTCTAAGGCCTCGTTCACATCACACGCGCCTCCGTGCGCATATGGAAGCGTGTATGATGTGCTGAAACGCAGGAACGGCAGAAGGGCATAGACTGCCCTTCTACCGTTCACATCTGCTGCGCTGCGCAGCAGTATGATGCGCTGGGAAGCGCTTGCGTACTGCTGCCTGCATTTTGCCCACAAGCGCAGAGCTGATCCCATCACTGTCAATGGATGGGATCAGCAGCGCAGCGTTGCGTTCAGATTGCACGGCCATCTGCACTAGTCAGATGTGAACGAGGCCTGAAACGTTTTTAAAAGACCCTAAAATCTGGAAATAATCATGCTGCCAGGGGGGTTAATATACCCAGCAAATTTGGTGATTGTAGCATGTATGGAAGTTTGCTATTAACCATTAGAGTCTGCTCCATTTACATTATTGTATTTGCAAGAACGTTTCCACGAAATTCACTGAATGATCGCATTTCAACTACATTTTTCACGATAAAGCCAGAGGCATTTTTTGCTTATCTATCTAGTAGTGAACAATTCCTAGATTACTCCCATGATGATCTCAGAACAATCTTTCAGAGCGACAATTATTGAAAATGTTTATGTAGTTTACCTGGGGAAGCTGTTTTGCATGGCTGTCAGTTGTTACTGTGCTAATTTTATTCCATGTTCCATTCCATTTCTTGTACACATGCTAGCATCCCTATCATAGGTGAGGATCCCTGCAGTCTGTGGAATGGACGTGTCGTAGTGCAGTAAACCCAGCAAAGCTATAGGGATAAGAAGAGAGCAATACATTTTACTTACTGCTTAGTGCAGTAAGTAAAACAATGAGACAGAGAGAAAGTGTGAGAGAGAAAATTCAGGGGTTGTTAACACCAATCCATATATTGTTGCCATGGTTTCTATCATGTTTCCTAAAAAGGTATAGCAACTGCAGACTAAAGTTGGAACATAGTATTTAGTGTCATTCAGATGAAAAATGACTTGTGTAGTGGCAATCTCAGTTATATAGATTTTTGTACTAAAAAGGAATAACTTTTAAAGTCATGATTACACAAACCCACCAGAATTTTACTTGCAGGAGTAAAGGAAACCCTAAAGCCCGGTACACTGAAAAGAACACATTTCCTCTTCTTAAAACACAAGGTAATTGCATATATTATCTTTTGTAAAAATGATAGCATGGGGCCCCCTTGGTCCCCGAAATGCCATGCAAGTCATGTGATTGGGAGACGGCAAATGACAGCAGAGAGTGTTCAGTTTTTGTGAACGAATGGGGATTTTTTTTTGCACTTGCAGTTGGGGAGAGTGAGGAGGAGGAGCCTCCAAAGCCCCTGAGCCCCCTTGCGATGGCAGGGTTCGTAGGGGTGATTGTTACCTTCCATGGTGTTAATAATACAAATGTAGTCCATGTATTGTCACATTATGGTATAGGGCCCATTTCCACTGAGTGCAGAATTATAATGCAAATTTTTGCATTATCACTGAAACCAATGCAGTTAAGGACCTCACAAAAATCATAAAATTTAAAATATGTACAAACATATACAATTAACAAGTACGTTTCTTTCAGAGTAAAATAAGCCATAAATTAAGTTTCTCCTATGTTGCTGTCACTTACAGTAGGTCGTCGAAATCTGACAGAACTGACAGGTTTTGGACTAGCCCATCTCGTCATGGGGGGTTCACAGCTATTTCTTTATTTTCAAAATGCATTTAGTAAATGGCAGGTGCTCCTTCCAACTGCCAAAGAATGTGTATGGTGAGACGGGAGGCTGGCCAGCATCTTTATATAAATCTTTTTCAGGGAATGTCTTTATAAAGAATAAAGGTCACGCTGAGAATGCCCTATGGAGAGATGGACTAGCCCAAACCCTGTCGGTAATGTCAGATTTTTACTACTTACTGTAAGTGACAGCAACATAGGAGAGAAGTCATTTATGGCTCATTTTACTCAGGAAGAAACGTACTTCTTATTTATATGTGTTTTACATTTCAAGATTTTCGCGACAGTTCCTCTTTAAGGAAGTTGTTTCAATTAAATGTGTTTTTCCAAAAATGTTGCAATGCAGAAAAATGTGTACTGTATGCTGCAGCTTTCACACCACGCACTGCCCCCCATGCGTATTGCGATTAATCAAAGTCAACAGTCCCGCATGCGAATGTGAATTTTTGCACTTTCAATCAATTTTCCCATCTAACATGCTTCTTCCTGTTTCCTGTGTAGTCACAGTGATGTAATGTTGTTATGGAGATGAAAAATTGCATGTGAAAAATTGCTTTAGAACAGGGGTGCCCAATAGGTCGATCGCGATCTACCGGTAGATTGCAACTGCCTATTTGGTAGATCGCGGCCAATCATGTAAAATTTTGCGGCCGGCAGCTGTCAGAATGTGCTGCCAGCCTCTGGCCAATAAGAAGAGCCGGAGAGTAGAGGGGCGGTACAGCGGGAGAGGAGGACCCCGCCGCGACGTCATAGCTGGGGGCGGCGCTGGGCCTGGGCACAATGCGTCAATGCACGCTGCCCGCCGCCCCCTTCGCTCGCCGGAGTCCGGACTGGAGCCTTCATTAGATTGCCCGTCTGCACTCACATCGCGGCTGAAGAAGGGGAAACCAGGAGGAGCCCCAGACACCGTTGCTGGAACTGGAGGGAGGTGAGTGGCACCTACGCCTACCTACAGGATACCTGGCTATCTATCTTGAAGGCACCACACTTAACTACACTATACCTGGCTAACTCTCCTGAAGGCACCCACACCTAACTACACTATACCTGGCTAACTATACTGAAGCCACCCACACCTAACTACACTATACCTGGCTAACTATCTTTAAGCCACCTACACCTAACTACACTATACCTGGCTAACTATCCTGAAGGCACCACACCTAACTACACTATACCTGGATAACTATACTGAAGCCACCCACACCTAACTACAGTATACCTGGCTAACTATCCTGAAGCCACCTACACCTAACTACACTATACCTGGCTAACTATCCTGAAGGCACCGCACCTAACTACACTATACCTGGCTAACTATACTGAAGCCACCCACACCTAACTACAGTATACCTGGCTAACTATACTGAAGCCACCCACACCTAACTACACTATACCTGGCTAACTATCTTTAAGCCACCTACACCTAACTACACTATACCTGGCTAACTATCCTGAAGGCACCACACCTAACTACACTATACCTGACTAACTATCCTGAAGGCACCACACCTAACTACACTATACCTGGCTAACTATACTGAAGCCACCCACACCTAACTACACTATACCTGGCTAACTATACTGAAGCCACCCACACCTAACTACAGTATACCTGGCTAACTATACTGAAGCCACCCACACCTAACTACACTATACCTGGCTAACTATACTGAAGGCCCCTACACCTAGCTATCTGTACTGAAAGCACCTATACCTAACTATACTATACCTGGCTACCTATACTGAAGGCCCCTATACCTATCTACCTATACTGAAGACACGTATACCTGCTACCTAAATGTTGGTAGATCTCCTGGACTCAGCAAATTTTAAAGTAGCTGAAAAAATGTGGGCACCCCTGCTTTAGAAATACGCATAAGACCATGCATGTTCACAAGTTAGCATTAAAAATGCATGTCCGCAACTGTGGTCAAAACGCATGGGAGACAGTGGAAATGGGCCCCTATACATTCTCTAGGTGATCCAGCTAGGCCGACAGGTCATATCCATTAATGGGATTACACTCCAATGTCAGGTAATACCTCTAATTACTAAGTGTACATAGTTTTCAGAACTTTAATGCTAGGTACACACCATACAATTTTCTGTTAGATTTTCTGTAATGCTGGGAATACACAGTTCATTTCTGATGCTCGATTTTCCTCTCTATTGTTTTGCCGCTCGATTCTGCAGTTGATTCTCTTATATTTGCCTTGTTTTTCTTATCTTTTTTCATTTATCAGAAATCGAGCGGCGAAAGGATCAAAAGGGAGATCGGACATGTTGGAAATGATCTATCGAACCATCTAATCACCTCAAAAACGAACCGTGTATTCCCAGCAGATTTACCTGCCAGATATGTTGGAAATGATCTATCTAACCATCTATCTGCCTAGCAATTAGGCATTGTTCTACTCAGCAGATAACCAGATGACAATGCACTAGAGATAATGACCAGTACTTTACAGAAAATAATCTAAAAGAAAATCTAACAGAAAAATCTAACAGAAAATTGTATGGTGTGTACTAGGCATCAGTGCTGCTCGCATACCCCTTTTCAAAATTCGGATCCGATTCGGATCCAGATACCCAGATATCCGATCCGGGTCGGATATTCGATTTCAAAATTTTCCAATCCGAATCAGATATCCGACCACAGTATCCGGGGTATCCGGCCGGATTCGGATATCTGGTGTAACGATTGGTGTAGCAACACAGACGTCTGATTATTGTGTGATCTGCAGTATCACCAATAATACAGACACTATACCTGATTATGTGATGATCTGCAGAATCACCAATAATACAAGTATAGTTAACAGATATACTGAGTGTTTAGTGCTTGGTGCAACAGTACTGAATAGATTAACTAGACCTCACCAGAGGAGCTGGTGGGTACTATCAGACAGGGCCGGTGCTACCATAGAGGCAAAGGAGGCAGCTGCCCCAGGGCCCCAGAGCTTGTAGGGGCCCCCAGTGGCTACAAGAGGAAAAACATTTTTTTCAAATCGGCCTTATAGTTTTTGAGAAAATCGATTTTAAAGTTTCAAAGTAAAAAAAATACACATTTAAAAATATATATAGTGACGTTGGGGGTTAGCTCTGGGATTGCAGCTAGCACGCAGGAGACAGGAAGTTATATGAAAGTCCAATTTATTAGGGACTCAGCCACAAACAAATAAATAAAATAGTCCTTTCTCCTCAGCAAACAGAACATAAAATGCAATTGGCTTACTTCAGCCTGTTGGCAGAGTCCATAGAAAATCCACTTTGTACATTGTCTCTTTTGGTAAAGTCCAAACAATAGCAGTCCTGGTGTTAACCAAACATCCATCCAGCTAGCAGCTCACCTGCTGCATACTCTATCACCACGCCCCCCTTCCCAGAGCACTCTTATCTCCTGACAAGGCTGCTTCCCAAAACCAGGAATGGACTGGGGGTGGAACAGGAAGGCCCACCCAATTCCTTCCCTCCTGTTCCAGAGCATCAGGACCCTGTAACCAACAAAACAATGGCAACCGATGGTCGCCAAAACTACCCTGAGCTACATATACTGGGTACATATACCCCTGCTTACATATACTGGGCACATATACCCCTGGCTACATATACTGGGCACATATACCCTGCCTACATATACTGGGACATATACCCCTGGCTACATATACTGGGAACATATACCCCTGGCTACATATACTGGGCACATATACCCCTGACTACATATACAGTTGTGTGGGGGGTTTATAGATTACTAGTGGGTTAGTGGAGGGTGGTCTATTATGGACCGTGACTAATATCTCCCACCCATTGATCACATCTATGTCTTTTTAGCAAAATAGATCTCTTTTAAAACTATCTATTAAAAGTTAAGTTTTATAATCAGTCCTCTCCTATTGGGATATATACGTGTTATTTTGAATTAATCAGGTGTGTTTGTTCCTACATATACTGGGGACATAAACTCCTGGCCTGGCTGCATATACTGGGCACATATACCCCTGGCTACATATACTGGGCACATATACCCCTGGCTACATATACTGGGCACATATACCCCTGGTTACATATACTGGGCACATATACCCCTGACTACATATACTGGGCACATATACCCCTGGCTACCTGTTCTGGGGACATCTCTACCCCTGGCGACCTGTTCTGGGGACATCTATACCGCTGGCCACCTATTCTGGGGACATCTATACCGCTGGTCACCTATTCTGGGGACACCTATAGACCTGGGGCTACCTATTTTTGGGGAACCACTGCTGTCAAATTGAGTGTATTTTTTGGGGGGACTGCTGCCAGGTGAGAGGTGTCTACCATATTAAGGGGGCATTCTGCCTATTTATGTGAAATGCTGTCTATTTATGTGCCTCACGACTGCTGAATTTGTCTTGTTGGGGGCCTCATGGTTACTGAATTTGTCTTGTTGGGGGCCTCATGATTTTTTGGGGGCCTCAAGATCACTGAATTTGTCTTGGTGGGGGCCTCATGATTGCTCAATTTGTCTTGTTGGGGGCCTCATGATTGCTGAGTTGGTCATGTTGGGGGCCTCATGATTGCTGAATTGGCTGAATTTTGCAAGACAAAAGTTACTACAACAATGGGAATTTTGTGAAACATGAACCTTAGAATTTCCAAATTAACTGAAGCATGAGCTCCCCCACCCCCGCACTTAAAACCACCATGCAAATGTTTGTTTTTATATTGGTTGGCTTAGTGGCCTTTAACCACTTTCGGATTTCCCAGACGCATAACTACGCCCCTATTGACTTAATGAGCGGATCAGGGGCGTTGATAAACGCCCCTGCCGCTATTGTGCTGTGCGGACACGATCGCGCGCGTGCGCGCCCCCGTGCGTGCACATGCGCGTGCACCAGCTTCATTTATCTCTGGGTGGGATTGATGAATGGGAGTAATTACTCCCATCACCAATCAGATGCCTGTAACCATGAATGAGCACTGCTATAAGCCAATAGCAGTGCTCATTCATTTGTGAGGTTTACAAACAATGTTGCCAGCACTTAAGAAGATACAGTTACCTTGTAATCACTCCTGAGAGGATTACAAGGTAACTGGATCTTCTTTTCTTGTATTCTGACTGCCACCTAGAGGATTTTATAAATATACCAGGACTTATAAATAAATATACCAGGACTATATACCCCTGATCAACCCTGATTAACCCTGATCAACCCTGATCTAATCCTAGCCTCCCTTGCTTTTTTTTTTTATGGTTGTAAATATAGAAATAGTGTATCTTTTCATTTTTTTCTCTTTTTTCTTTTTAAAATGCATAGAGAATAACATTATTACTAAAATAAAATATCACCCTTGAAAAGCCTAATTTGTGGCAAAAAAAACAACCTATAGATCATTCACATGTGATGAGCAGCAATAAAGTTATCAGTGAATGAATGGGAGGAGCGCTGAAATGTAAAAGTTGTTTTGGTTTTAAGGGAAGAAAACCTGTGATCCTGAAGTGGTTAACTGACATAATTGTTTTCAAACAATAATAATAAGGAATAATGCATTAAAGGCGGACAAGCCCATGAACCTGGTGATACGGTATATGGCCTACACTTATGGCTCTAGGCCCCGCATGTGACACTCGCCCCAGGCCCCACATACTCTAAGGCCGCCTCTGTCCACACCTGTTTCCAAAAATGACCCTTGCAGAAAATAAAGGAAAACATACCTTCCATCCAGGACTTGTCCCTTGAGTCCTGTACATATTCCCCCCTCCCCCTCTGCCTCAACCTCGGGGAGGTGGAGGCATTAGAGGAGCCCAAACAATGGATTCGGGAGAGGGCATCAGCATTTTGATGCTGTCTCCCAGGCCTGTGCTCCACTATGTACTTAAATTCTTGCAGCGCAAGAAACCATCGTGTCACCCTGGCATTTGACCCCTTGTTCTGCTTCATCCATGTTAGAGGAGCATGATCAGACACCAGCCGGAATCTCCTACCCAGCAGATAGTAGCGACGAGAATCCAAGGCCCACTTAATGGCCAAACATTCTCTCTCCACTACTGCATAATTCTTTTCAGCTGGGGTGAGTTTCCGGCCAGGGCCGGCCCTAGACTTTTTGCCGCCTGAGGCAAAAAAAAAATTTCCGCTGCCACCCCCCCCCCGCTCTGGGGGGCCGCCGAGCTGGAGGGGTAGCTGGCAGGACGGGGGTATTGGGCCTAGCGGCGGGGAAGGGGTCGTACCCCCCCTCCCTCGCCTGGGTCCCCCGAACTGCGCTCCCCTCCAGCCTTACATAGAAGAAGCAGCCGCTATTTGTAAGACGCACGGGCGGGGAGGACTCACCTCTTCCCAGCGTGCGCTCCACTGACATCACTTCCTGCAGCGTTGCAGGAAGTGACGTCAGTGGAGCGCACGCTGGATCGAGGAAGAGGTGAGTCCTCCCCGCCCGTGCCTCTTACAAATAGCGGCTGCTTCTATGTAAGGCTGGAGGGGAGCGGAGGACGGGGGACCCAGGTGAGGGAGGGGGGGGTCCGACCCCCCCTCCCCGCCGCTAGGCCCAATACCCCCGTCCTGCCAGCTACCCCTCCAGCTCGGCGGCCGGCTCCCCGCACGGACGGGCGGATGCCGCCCCTGGAAATTTGTCGCCTGAGGCAAAGGTTTCACCCCGCCTCATGAGCAGGCCGGCCCTGTTTCCGGCTAAGAAAAATCACTGGATGCTCCTCTCCATTGATAACCTGAGACAAAACGGCCCCTAGGCCTACATCTGAGGCATCCGTTTGTACTACAAATTCCCTGGAAAAATCAGGAGCCACCAATATAGGATGCTGACAAAGTGCCGACCTGAGTTCTCGGAAAGCCTTCTCAGCCTCTGAGTTCCACTTTATCATGACTGACTTTCGACCTTTTGTCAAGTCAGACAAAGGGGCTGCAATTGAAGAAAAATTGGGTATAAACCTTCTGTAATATCCAACTATGCCTAGGAATGCACGCACTTGTTTTTTTGACAGTGGTCGGGGCTAATTTTGAATAGCTTCTATTTTTTTAAGCTGGGGTTTTAGGCTGGGGTTTTACCAGGCCTTTTCCTACAACATAGCCCAGATACCGTGCCTCTTCCATCCCAATTGCACATTTTTCAGGGTTCACAGTGAACCCACCTTCCCTTAGTGAGTCCAATACCACCTGTACTTTTGGAAAGTGAGATTCCCAATCCCTGCTAAAAATGACGATGTCATCCAGATATACAGATGTATACCTCTGGTGGGGCCTAAGCAATTTGTCCATTGCCCTTTGGAAGGTGGCTGGAGCAGTTTGTAACCCAAAAGGCATCCTACGGTAATGAAAATGGCCATCAGGGGTGGAAAATGCAGTTTTCTCTTTGGCAGAATCTGCCAACGGTATCTGCCAATACCCTTTTGTGAGATCAAGGGTAGTGATAAAACGAGCGGGGCCTAGCCTCTCAATTAGTTCATCTACCCGAGGTATCGGATAGGCGTCAAACTTGGAGACTTCATTAAGTTTCCGGAAATCATTACAGAATCTCAGAGTACCATTGGGTTTGGGTACCAACACGATTGGGCTTGACCACTCACTCTGGGATTCTTCAATGATTCCTAATGCCAAGTGCCAACATTTTTTTAAATTCCTCTGAGACTGCATGTCTTCTTGCTTCGGGTATGCGATAGGGCCTCACACAGACTTTTACTCCAGGCTCTGTAATAATGTCATGCTTGATGACATTAGTGAGTCCAGGCAACTCTGAAAACAGATCTCTGTTCCTCTGTAATAGCTCTCTCACTTGTTGTGTCTGAGCTTTAGTCAGAGTGGTGGCTACCTGGATGCTGCTAGTGCTTCCCTGAGGCTCAAATCGTGCACCTGTCAAAGCCGCCACTGGCTCCCGATCTCTCCAGGGTTTCAACAGATTTATATGGTAAATCTGGTAGGGTCTTCTTTTCCCCGGCTGGTGCACTTTATAATTAACCTCTCCAATTTTCTCAACAATTTCAAAGGGACCATGCCATCGAGCCAAAAACTTACTCTCCACTGTGGGGATAAGTACAGCGACTCTGTCTCCCACCTGAAATTGTCTTAATTTGGCAGATCGATTGTACACTCTGCCCTGGGCTTCTTGAGCATTCAGCAAATGTTCTTTGACTAATGGCAGGACCCCTGAAATCCTTTCCTGCATTTGTGCCACGTATTCCAACACACTTTTGTGAGGACTAGCCTCACTCTCCCAGGCCTCTTTTTTACTATATCCAACAAACCTCGAGGTCTGCGACCGTACACCAACTCAAACGGGGAAAATCCCGTAGATGCCTGTGGAACCTCTCGAACTGCAAACAGTAATGCAGGTAGTAACTGATCCCAATTCTTACCATCTTTTTGAACCACTCGTTTCAGCATTTGCTTCAAGGTCTTATTGAAACGCTCCACAAGGCCATCCGTCTGTGGATGATAGACAGACGTACGCAACTGTTTAATCTGGAACAGCCTGCACACGTCTGCCATCACCCTTGACATGAAAGGTGTTCCCTGATCCGTGAGTATTTCCCTGGGAAAATCCGTCCTTGAGAACATCTGAAAAAGCTCTTGAGCAATTGCCTTAGACGTGGCCTTTCTCAAGGAAATAGCCTCGGGGTAATGAGTGGCATAATCAAGGATCACCAATATGTATTGATGACCCCGGGCAAATTTTACCAAAGGAGCCACTAAATCCATAGCTATACGTTCAAATGGCACCTCAATGATGGGTAGGGACACCAAGGGGCTACGAAAATGTGGGGCCGGAGCGGTCAACTGGCAGGTAGGACAGGATGCACAATATGTTTTTACTTCAGACTTTACACCTGGCCAGTAAAAACGGTCCGTCACTCGGGCCTCAGTTTTCTCAGCCCCCATGTGGCCACCCAACACATCATTGTGGGTCATATCCAGCACCATGCGCCTGTAAGGCTGAGGAACCAATAACTGCTCCGTGACTTCTTCTCAAACCTTTGTGACCAGATACAGCAGATCATTATTAAGAGCAAAATGGGGCCACCGTTCATTAGCACCAAGTTCCTGGGGTACACCATTAACAACAGAAATTTTCTCTCGAGCATGAGCTAGAGTGGGATCCCTCATCTGTGCAGTGCCAAAGTCTCCCCGTGGCACCTCTAAATCAGGCTGTACAAGCTGAGAAAGGTTATCTTCATCTTTTTCCCCAATCATAACCTGCAAAGGAGAGGCATCCCCCCCCCCCCCCTCAGAGTGCACCTCGACTTCTGTACTGGGATGTCTCTCTTTCTCTGGATCACAAAGGATATTATCTACATCACTACTAATAAGATTGTCACAAACATCCTCTGGCATTTCAATAACAACATCATTATTATTTTGTACATTTTTCACACTGTCATCAGCAAATAGAGTTGGGGAAAAAACATCGGACTGTCCCTGAAACACTGGGCGAGAAACAGTCTCCCACAGTTCCCAAAACAAAGGAAAATCCCGCCCCAAAATCACAGGATGCAGCAAATTGCTTACCACTCCAACCTCATGCTTGACGGTGCCATTGTCAGTAGTGAAAGTCGCAGCTACCACTGGATAGGACCGAGTGTCCCCATGAATACACACCACCTGGAGGACCTTGGCAGTAAATCCAATTTCACAAAGTACACTGGCTCGTACCAGGGTCACCATACTTCCAGAGTCCAATAGTGCCCTGATTGGTACTTGGTTAACTGACACCATGCATTCAAACTGCCCCTGTCCAGGAATGGGGTGCACAGTGCACACTTGTTGAGCAAAGAAAGAAAGCTTCCGGAGTGCTCCACACTGCATAGGCTCCTCTTGCACAGAGCATTGGGCCCTAGTGTGTCCCCAAGTATGACACCTTCAACATGGTCCAACTTGGCGGGATGTAGACGGACTGGACGGCTTCTCCTGGGAGGGTATGAGTTGTGCATTCCTGGGGAAAGTGAGACTCCATGAAAATGGCAGATTTTCCTGTAACCGAACAGCCACGAATTTCCCTCTGGATGGGTTAAGGAGTTCCTCTGTAGCGGTGTACCTCTCAACCATCTCGACCAACTGTTCCGCTGTTTTTGAATCGCCATGACTCACCCATTGTTGAAGGTCAACAGGTAAGGAGCGCAGATACCGATCCACCACCACCCGCTCAACCATCTGTGGTCCCGTCAAGGCTTCAGGTTGTAACCACTTGGTCACTAGCTGAATCAAATCAAACATCTGTGACCTGGGAGGCAAGGTGGTCTGATAGGTCCAACGGTGTACCCGCTGAGCACGGACAGCTGTGGTGACCCCGAGGCGTGCGAGGATTTCGGCTTTTAGCTTGTCATAGTTCACAGAATCAGCTGGAGCCAGATCATAATACGCCTTCTGGGGTTCTCCAGACAAGAAGGGGGCTATCAGGCCTGCCCACTTATCTTTCAGCCATCCTTCTCGCTCGGCGGTCCTCTCAAAAGTAGTAAGAAAAGCTTCCACATCATCATTGGGGGTCATCTTCTGGAGGAAATGGCTGGCTCGAGTGGTTGCCTGGTTGCTATGGGCAACTGCAGCGGATTCCCTCCCTGAAGCAAGCTGCTGCACTGCCTCAGCTAGAACCTTTGCCTGTACAGTCGCAGATTCTTGCAACACCACCAGCTGAGCACCTGTGGAGCTTTGCTGAGCCGCTATTGCTGTCAGCTGCGCCTGCATGGTTTCCTGCTGAACTTTGGCGGCCTCTCTTAGGGCTGTCAGCTGGGCCTCTGTGGTCTGTTGCTGCACCACCATGCTTTGTTGTAACTGGACTGTAGCCTTGACCATCTGATGCAACAGTTCCTGCATCTTTAAACAAGCACTGTCTCTTTAAATGTCAGTCTTCAAAATAAACAAAAACTTTTTCTGCAGTGCTGCTTGCCCGCATCCGAGCACCAGTTGTGACGTTGGGGGTTAGCTCTGGGATTGCAGCTAACACGCAGGAGACAGGAAGTTATATGAAAGTCCAATTTATTAGGGACTCAGCCACAAACAAATGAACAAAATAGTGCTTTTTCTTCAGCAAAAAGAACATAAAATGCAATTGGCTTACTTCAGCCTGTTGGCAGAGTCCATAGTCCATAGAAAATCCACTTTGTAAATTGTCTCTTTTGGTAAAGTCCAAACAATAGCAGTCCTGGTGTTAACCAAACATTCATCCAGCTAGCAGCTCACCTGCTGCATACTCTAGCACCACGCCCCCACTTCTCAGAGCACTCTTATCTCCTGACAAGGCTGCTTCCCAAAACCAGGAATGGACTGGGGGTGGAACAGGAAGGCCCACCCAATTCCTTCCCTCCTGTTTCAGAGCATCAGGACCCTGTAACCAACAAAACAATGGCAACCGATGGTCGCCAAAACTACCCTGAGCTCTTTCCCCAGTCCACACCTGTTTCCAAAAAGGACCCTTGCAGAAAATAAAGGGAAACATACCTTCTATCCAGGACTTGTCCCTTGAGTCCTGTACTATATACTATACTATAGTATATATATATAGCTCTGCCCCCGGTATAGGAATACGATTGCCCGCCCAGTGCCCCTCCAGATCAGGGCGGTGACACAGACCTCCAGGTCAGCGCGGCGGCTTGACTAACAGACCTCAAGCTCAGAGCAGGACCCGATGCAGAGCGGCCACAGCAGCCACGTGCATAACTTCAAATTCAGGAGGACGGGTGACGGCACTTCCGCATATGAAGTCAGGTGGTGCTGTGTGCTGCTCTATTTGCCTCGGGTCCCGCACTGAGCCTGAGGTCTGTTAGTCCAGTCGCTGCGCTGATCTTGAGGTCTATGTCACCGCGCTGATCTTGAGGTCTATGTCACCGCGCTGATCTTGAGGTCTGAATAGAGATTTTTTTCAAAAGGCAAAGGGGGATGCCTGGGGGGCCTTTTCGGACCCTGGGGCCCTGGGGAATTTTCCCCCTTTGGCTATATTATAGCGCCGGCCCTGTTCGTCAGTTGTTAGTCTGCCCAAACAAATTTCGTATTTTTTTTTTCAGTACAAATAGGGTTTTCTTTGGGTGCCATTTAAAGTATTTAAAGTTGGAATTTCTGTTTGTTTTTAAGAAAAAAAAATGCTAAAAAATAAATTGGGCTTTTTGTTCAAAAATTATCCAGTTACTACTTCAGAACAGACCAATTCTATACAATAATACCTTTGTGTCTTTGTGTCCTGTCCCTGCGTGTGTGTGTGTCCCTGCTTCCAGACCTGACAGTTTGCTGTCTGTGAACCTCATTGCATTGTGGGAAATAACAGCTTTTTCCAACTGCCAAGCAAGCATCACCTCCCTGTGTACATATACTTGGGACAGCGATGGGGGATGGGCAATCAGGACGCATCTGTGCACGCATTGTGGGGGTTGGGGGGGGGGGGAGCTAGCTGCCGTGACCTAACGCCCGTTTTTTAACAGGTGGGCCTTTTTACTAGTATGCTATTTTTAGGGATAGTTTGTTTGTGGGTGACTGACAGCAGTGACTGCAGAGGGGATTGCAGAGTGGTGCAGCAGTGCAGTAAGTATCTTACCGTCTCTCTAACCCTAGGTCTGATCAGTCCATCTTTTATATATAGCTTCTTGATCTCCCTCACCTCACTCTTGGTCTTCTGCATATACATTGTGTGACGACTCACGACCAGACTAGGATTTAGAAAGTTACAGTGGGTACCTGCGGCAAAGGGTGTGTGTGTGTGTGGGGGGGGGGGGGATGGAGATTAGACATGAAACTAGAGTAGGTAAGACAATACCTCCTCTGGTCAAGCTGTGCATGACCAGGTTGGTGGTCAAAACTGAATGTTGCTTATATGGGGAATTCTACACTATACTAACTCAGACCAGGTAACTGATGGTACTGACTGTAAGGCCCCTTTTACACTTAATCAGTTGGTATGCATCAGTGTGCGTTAGTACGTGTTAGTGCGCGTTGGTACGCGTTTTTTCCATAGCAGTGCATTGGGAAGAAGATTTCAGTTAAAACGCGTTAAGTGTGAAAGGTGCCATAGGAAAACATGGGACTTACTTAGAAAATCAGTTTTCTTTCCGTTTAAACTGAGAGCAACTGATTAAGTGTAAAAAGACCCTTAGTACAGTCAGTTCTCTATGTGGGAATGCTCTCAGTGTTAGTAATGTTTTCTCATTACAGCTCCCCTTTATATAAACAAAATTCCAGGATCATTATACACTATAAGACGATTTTAAGGCCTTCTTACTGATTTATTATTTTGATCATAGTGACAAATTTGCTGCAATCAAAAGGATTAAAGTGACAACAACTCATTTTAGCTCCTGGGCACTGCCATCCACACGTATTAGCACCTTTATATATGTAAAGGGTGTTCTTACATAGGGCCCCAATCCCCTTCCCCGAAAGAGCCATACCAAAATGAAATGCCCAAATGATTTGGGCACATTAAGAACTAACCACAGTTGGTAGAAAACACACTTTTATAGTGCATGTTGGTGCATTAAGAAGATTAGCATTTCAAGTTAAAGTTCTGATTTCAAATGTCAGATTGGATTGCGGAAATAATGTAATGTAATTATATTTACGATAGAGATGTTTTGCAAATGGTGTATTCATAGAAACTTGAAATTAAATTAATTCATCTACTGATTAGCATTCCACATTTAAACTGCAACATAAAACATCTCCATGAAAGACTCCTTTCAATAAAGAGGGATTACTTTAATTTATGATTATTTTTTATTTACAGACACATTTTAATGTCTTTTTAACAGATTGATAAGGAAAAGAAATGTGGTGAAAACTGCATACTGCTAGAATGCTATTGCATGCACTGCTTACAGCCAGAGGAGTGAATACTGCATACTGCCAGATGAATAATGTCAACAGTGCATACTGTAAAAGTGGACCTGAACTCTTGCACAGGACAGAAGGAAAAATAGCAAAATGCACGGTGTATATATTTACAGAGTTTAGCCTGTTTAATTCCCCCTCATTTGTGTCTAATCACAAGTTGAAATTTGATCTCTCCCCTGCGTCACATGACTGCCATGACAGAGATTGCAGATAAGCTAATTTGAAAGCACAAGATGTTAACAATATGTCTGCTCTATATCTTGTTTAAAATATACAGTTCAAAGTTACCAGGAGTTTGGAATGCAAGTTATAGACCTATACTTTCAATTTGTGTTAATATTTATAAGGTAAGTGAAAATGTATAATTGGAGAAGCAATTTAATTATTTTCTTTGTCAGAAAGTAATGGATGATGATGTCTATTTTTGAAAACTATACTGTTTTCAGCATTAGTTAAGTTTATCTATACTGTAATATTATTTACTTGTCATATTGTTTTTTTTTTTGCAATTTTTTTCCTGCTTTCACTTAAAAATTGGTGGTAGATTCCCATTATCTGAAAATAATAATGTATATCACAGTTCCTAATAAACATGTTTTAAAAACAATATGTCTGCTTCCATGAATCAGAAAGTAGAAATAGTAGTATTTTAGGATTTGTATCAGCTGTAACAAAGAATGTTTTATTGTTTAAAGGTTATTATGCTGTTGTGTATCTTTTAGAGCAAAGAGGATGTTCTGAGTTGAGGTCCACTTTAAAAGGAACCTAAGGTTTGAGACCAATGGAAGCTGCCATATTTATTTCCTTTTAAACAATACTAGTTGCCTGTGTGTCCTGCAGATCTTTCTGGTCAGTATGGCCTAAATCACACACCTGAAAGAAGCATGCAGCTAATTTGCCAGATTTGTCATAGACATCCTATCTGCATGCTTGTTTAGGTTCTATGGCTTAAAGTATTAGAGGCAGATGATCAGCAGGAGAGTCAGGCAAGCAATGTGCATTATATAAAAGGAAAGAAACAAGTCCGCCTCCAAATCCCTCTCACTTAACCGTTTAAAGGGACTAGAGGTCATACTCTGAATGCTGAGTCCTCCTAGAGGAATACTGTTGACACAGCACTGCCAAAGGAATATAGTGGCGGCAGCTTTTGTCAGAGGAATACTTTGAGCACTATAGTAGATACTTTCAGAGAATACTGTGAGCACTAGGGGCATTACTACAAATTATGGGGACCCCCAGGTAAAATTTGAAGGGGCCCCCCAATGTTTACACTCTTTGTCTTGCCTACCTCGAAAAACCCTCACAGCCAGGGGGACCCATCTTGCAAGGGTCATAAAACAAGGACATCATAATTGTCACACCCATAACAAGTGTAGCCACAACAACACCAGGGCCATATGCAATTAACTTTTTCACCTGAGTTTTCTCCTAGGAGATAATTTTTCATTTTCTATTAAATTAACTTTCCAGCACTCTGCAATTGAAAAAGTACCAAAAATTAGGTAACAGAGGACTATCAAAACTATTTTGAGTATTTTCTTGCTTGCTGGGGGTTTAAAAGGCATTTTATTTACAAGTTTAAAAATATAACATAGGAGAAAACTCAGGAGAAAAAAATGAATTGCATATGGGCCCTGATCTGAAAGATGGATCCCTTTATTGGAGGTAAAGAAGTAGTTGGGGGACCCCTTAAAGAGGAACTCCAGTGAAAATAGTGTAATAAAAATGGGCTTCATTTGTACAATAATTATGTATAAATGATTTAGTCAGTGTTTGCCCATTGTAAAATCTTTCTTCTCCCTGATCTACATTCTGACATTTATCACATGGTGACATGTTTACTGCTGGCAGGTGATGTCAAGACAAGACAAGACAAGACAAGACAAATAACATTTATATCGCGCTTTTCTCCTGGCGGACTCAAAACGCCAGAGCTGCAGCCACAATGACGCGCTCTATAGGCAGTAGCAGTGTTAGGGAGACTTGCCTAAGGTCTCCTACTGAAAAGGTGCTGGCTTACTGAACAGGCAGAGCCGAGATTCGAACCCTGGTCTCCTGTGTCAGAGTCAGAGCCCTTAACCATTACACCATCCAGTCAGTGGAAGTAGCTGCTGCTTGCTTTTTTGGCAGTTGGAAACAGCTGTAAACAGCTATTTCCCACAATGCAACAAGGTTCACAGACAGGAAACTGCCAGGACCATGGTCCTCACAGTTTCTTGTGGGAGGGGTTTCACCACAATATCAGCCATACAGAGCCCCCTGATGATCCGTTTGAGAAAAGGAATAGATTTCTCATGTAAAAGGGGGTATCAGCTACTGATTGGGATGAAGTTCAATTCTTGGTCACGGTTTATCTTTAACCACTTGAGGACCCACCCTTTACCCCCCCTTAAGGACCAGCGCTGTTTGAAGGGATCTGTGCTGGGTGGGCTCTGCAGCCCCCAGCACAGATCAGAGGGCACGCAGAGCGATCAGATCGCCCCCCTTTTTTCCCCCCTATGGGGATGATGTGCAGGGGGGGTCTGATCGCTCCTGCGTGCAGGCTAGTTGCGGGGGGGGGCACCTCAAAGCCCCCCTCCGCGGCGACATTCTCCCCCTCCCTCTCCTACCTCTCCCTCCCGGTGATCCGGGCTGCACAGGACGCTATCCGTCCTGTGCAGCCAGTGACAGGAATTCCCCTGTCACATGGAGGCGATCCCCGGCCGCTGATTGGCCGGGGATCGCCGATCTGCCTTACGGCGCTGCTGCGCAGCAGCGCCGTACAAATGTAAACAAAGCGGATTATTTCCGCTTGTGTTTACATTTAGCCTGCGAGCCGCCATCGGCGGCCCGCAGGCTATTCACGGAGCCCCCCGCCGTGATTTGACAGGAAGCAGCCGCTCGCGCGAGCGGCTGCTTCCTAATTAATCAGCCTGCAGCTGGCGACGCAGTACTGCGTCGCTGGTCCTGCAGCTGCCACTTTGCCGACGCGCGGTATGAGTGCGCGGTCGGCAAGTGGTTAAAGCTCTGGGTCTCCCTGCAGTTGCAAGCCAGTAACAAACACCCCAACCCTCCCCCACCCCACCCTCCAAACGTGTGTGCTCACATACTGAAAATTAGTGGGTCTGTTTTCTCCATTGTCTTACAGAATCTTGCCTTGCCTTGAGAGTCCGTTTTGCAGTCTCAAAATAAGATGCCAATGAATAGAATGGCGTGCACTGACTAAAAGTAAATAAAATAAAAATAATAATAAGAAGTAACCTAGCTTACTTTGTTTTCTTATTTGGCATGCTTGCCGAAGTTGTCAGTAAATCAGCCTGAAACACCCCAGTGCAATGAACAAACAATAGAAAACTAATGAGAGTTGAAAAATCATTAATTGACAGGCAGACGGAGTACGGTTGAGCAGACATGATCTAGGTACTATTGTTACAGAAGTGTCATTACACACTTCACAGTTCAGGGTCGCATCCAGCCTATTAACTGTGGAATGGTTCATAATGCATTGACAGGTATACAGAGGAGAAAAATAACATGGAGTTACAGCCTTTTGAATAGCAAAGTCTTAGGCACGATACTGCTGCTCTGATGTTGTACAATTTACGTGCCATTAGGTTCACCTTTACAACTTTTAACTGGCACACACAGGTCAGAGCCGCACACTAACAAATTGTTGTCAACTTAAATCCAGCAGGGCCAGTTTACACTTTACTGTACAATACTGCAGTACATAAAAGTTGGAAAATTGTTTGGATGACTTTACCAGTCGAAGACCTTGTCATCATTTTATGGAATACAGTGAAGCACACATGAAAATGCAGTACTTATTGTTACAGGCGAGCCAGGCAGCACCAGTGACGTGACGTGATATTTGGCTAGGCAGTTTGTCTTGCTGTCCATTGAACATTAACTCCCCTGGAATGAACAGGAAATAAGCAGAGTTGGAAGACTAACTGGATGATACCTGTTTACATGACAGTTTATTCTTTTTTTACCTTATCTGTACTGTGTAAAGTTCTGATTATTTATGCAGCACATCTTTTTTTCTGAAGTATTCTCATTGATCAGTTTAGTGGACCAATAAAAATGCTCTTTAGGGGTGGATTCTCATTGGTTGAAACCATGGACATTTTCCCTGAAACATACAGTGTCTCAAAAAGTGAGTACACCTCTCACATTTTTGTAAATATTTTATTATACCTTTTCATGGGACAACACTGAAGGTATGACGCTTGGAAACAATGTAAAGTAGTCAGTGTACAGCTTGTATAACAGTGCTTTCACATCAAAATAACCCAACACACGGCCATTAACCACCAAGGGTTTTTCCCCTTAAAAACCAGAGCATTTTTCACCAGTTCACCAGCGAGCCTTCCATTCATTCGCCTATAATGTTATTACTACTTATCACAACAAAACAATGTATATCTTGGGTTTTTTTTTCCGCTACCAATTAGGCTTTCTTTGGGGGTACTTTTTGCTAATAATAATTTTATTCTAACTGCATTTTAACAGGAAAAATCAAAAGAGAACGGAACAGATTCATTATTTCTTGGTTTTCGGCCATTATACTTTTAAAATCATACATGCTACTGTGATTAAAACCCACACATTTTATTTGCCCATCTGTCCCAGTTATTGCAACATTCAAAATATTTCCCTAGTACAAAGTATGGCACCAATATTTTATTTGGAAATAAAGGTGCATTTTTTCAGTTTTGCATCCATCACTATTTACAAGCCCATTGTTTAAAAATTAACAGTAACAATCTCTACATATTAAAAAAATGCAGTCCCTAAGGTAACTATTTATGTATTTTTTTTAATTTGTAATTTATATATATATATTTTTTTTTTTTTAAATGCCAAAAAAATTGGGGTGCTTATGGGACAGTGTGGGAGGTAAAGTGTTAATTTTAAATGTATTTGTGGGTCTTTTTTTAAATATTTGTGTGTAGATGTAGTTTTACTATTTGGCCACACGATGTCCTTGCACATTTCTTCCTATTGTGTCTCTATAGTATGCTAAATAGGGAGTAATGCATGCATGAGTTCTGTCGGTAGTAGACAAATGATTGCAGCATCACTTTGATGCCTGCGATCATTCGCACTGGGACAGAGATTAGTGAATGGGAACTACATACCCATTCATTAATCTCCTGTCTAACGATCAGCGATGATAACGAGCACGTGGTCATGTTACCCATTAGTGTTACATGGTCTCAGGTGTGAATGAGGAGCATGTGTGTTAAGTTTGGTGTTATCAATCTTACACTCTCTCATACTGGACAGGTTCCACTCAGAACAGGCCTCACCATGGTTGAACAAAAAAAAAATGAATGGTTCAGCGTCATATTCAGAGGTTGTCTTTTACAAATAGAGTACAATTTTTACAAATACAGTATGATTACAGGCAGCATTGCTGAAGAGGCTGAAGGGGTGGGGATTCAGCCTGTCAGTGGTCAGACCATACGCTGCACACTGCATCAAATTGGTCTGCAAAGTAGCTCAAACTGATTCACAGTCCCTAGAAGCCCAATGGAAGACCATTCCCTCCTTAGCAAATAGAGCTCTGAGAAATAAAGCCAGGACTGAGTGAGACCTCCTGCTCAGTGAACAGTTCAAAAAACAACTCAGTTGGCAACTTCAGTTCTACTACTTTAATGCTAACAAACCCCTGACTATGCTAGCACGCAGGCTTAAGAACACCACCAGTCACACCTATTCACAGAATACAAATGCAATTTGGGGCAGTCACGACTAATCCTAAAACGGTCACTGAAATCTTCTCCTCCTTCCTGAAAAACCTATACACACAAGAAGAATCCTTCCCATGTGAAAACCTTTTCTCCTCTATACCATCTACTCCCCTCTTGCCAGGGAGCATAGAAGTCCTTAACTCTGAAATATCTCTTTCAGAAGTCCTTCAAGTCATTAAAACATTGAAGCCACACAAAACCCCAGACGGGGGTCCAGACGGATTCTCAGGCCAATACTACCGCCAGTGGCATAACAATCAGGGCTGCAAGGGATGCAGCCATGGGAAGGGGGGGGGGGGGGGGGGCTCTGGGTCCCATCCAGGGCCGTTTTGGGGGGCAAGAGGGGATGCAATGCATGAGGGGGAGCAATGCCCACACACAGTGGCGGGGAAGGGGGCCCACTCCCCCCTCCCTTACCTCGGCTCCCCCTTCAGCGCTCTCCCTCCAGCACAGACGGTGATCTGTCTGATCAGACATTACAATGACAGTAGCAAGCGGGCATGGAAAAGGGAAGGCGGACTTACTTTCGATTTTCACGCACCGGAGGTTCTTCTCTGTAAGTGCCCGACGCTACTTTCTGTGTATCAGGAAAGATCAGACCTGTATGTCCGCGTTCCCTTTTCCATGCCTGCTTGCTGCTACTGTTTTAATGTCTGATCAGACACATTGCCATCAATGCTGAAGGGGGGAGCCTATGGTGAGGGAGGGGGGAGAAGGACCCCCCCCCCCCCCCCGCGCCACTGTGTTAGAGCATTGCTCCCCTGTCATGCGCTGTGCCCCTGGGTCTGTGGCACCTAACTAGATAACTATACCTGGCTATACTGAGGGCACCTAAACCTGGCTATACTGAGGGCAGCTAAACCTGGCTATACTGAGGGCAGCTAAACCTGGCTATGCTGTGGAAACCTATGCCTGGCTTTACTGAGGGCACCTATACCTAGCTATACTGTGGGCACCCATGCCTGGCTATACGGGGGCACCCATGCCTGGATATACTATGAGCACCTATACCTAGCTATACTGTGGACACCCATGCCTGGCTATACTGAGGGCACCTATTCCTGGCTATACTGAGGACACCTATACCTAGCTATACTGAGAAAACCTATATCTGGCTATACAGGGGGCACCCATGCCTGTCTAAACTGTGGGCACCCATCCCTGGCTATACTGCAGGTACCCATACCTGGCTATACTGGGGGCACCTATGCCTGGCTATACTGTGGGGAACCTATACCTAGCTATACTGAGGGCACCTATACCTAGCTATACTGAGGGCACCTATACCTGGCTATACTGGGGGCAGGCACCTATACCTGGCTATACTGGGGGCGGGCACCTATACCTGGCTATACTGGGGCAGGCACCGATACCTGGCTATCTATACTGGGGTCACCTATACCTGGGGTGGGGGCTAGGGAGGGCCATCCAGAGTCTCGCAGGGGGCCCAGTGACTTCTAGTTACGCCCCAGACTAACACAAATTTGTGGACCTCCCTGTTCTAGTCTCTTGTTTAAATGCCTTATGGGAGGGCCAAGAAACCCCAACCACTATGTTACAGGCTACAGTCTCAATGATTCAGAAATCTGCCCAGCCCATCCTACAACCTTACCAACTTCGTCCGATCTCTCATAAACAATGATCTTAAGATCCTTGGGAAAGCACAGGCCCAAAGACTGAACTCCTTCCTCCTCCAAATCATTCACAAGGACCAAGTGGGCTTTGCACTGGGTAGACAAGCCAACGACAATACCATGCGGGCAGTGCATCTCATCCACATGCTGTTTGTTACATTGAATGTACGACTGTAGACATAATGCTTAGTAGCTGTTGAAGTGCCCTTTGTGCCTTTGTTATCAGAGTCTATCGTCTTATGTACGTATGTTTACATATTCTTTTGTAATTTTTGAAACATTCAATAAAAATATTGAAACCAAATTGGTCTGCATGGCTGTCACCCCAGAACAAATGTTCCTCTAAAGATGATGCACAGCAAAGGTCCCAAACAGTTTTCAGAACACAAGCATACCAAGGATTACTGTAACCATGTTGTGGTCTGATGAGACCAAGATAAAAGTATGTGGTTCAGGTAGTGTCCGGCATGTGATATTGTGGTGAAACCCCTCCCACAAGAAGCTCTGAGGATCGCGGTGCTCCTGGCAAACTGCCACAATGGAACAATGTTCAGAGACAGGAAATACAGCGGTCTCTAACGGCCAAAACAGCTAGCAGCAGCTACATAACCTGCCCACAGTAAAAATGTCACCATGTGATAAATGTCAGAATGTAAATCGGGAAAAGGAAAGATTTTACAATGAGCAAACACTGACTAAATCATTTGTACATAATTATTATAAAAATGAAGCACTTTTTTTATCACATTATTTTCACCGGAGTTCCTCTTTAACTCAAGTTTGACTGGCTTTGCTGCATGTTTGTTTCACATCAATGATCTCTACTGATGCATGAAAGACCAGCATGTTGCCAGACAACTGGTAATGCTTAAAACGAAATAAATATGGTAGCCTCCATATCCCTCTCACTTTAGGTGTCCTTTAACACACTTGCTGAGTAGTTATCCACTACCACTTGGCATGTTCATTCCAAAGACTGTGCAGAGGTGACGGATAAGAATTTCAGATGTTTGCAAAGGTGCCCATACATCTACTGATTCTGATCAACCATCTGATTTGATAATCAGATGAAAATCAGTGCCGCAATATGTCTGCCCAATCAATGATTTCATACATTTTGGGTTGAAATTGCTCATATGCATTGTTTGGAAATGCTGGAAATATCTCGGATGAAAGTTTTTTTTATCAGGTGCATGGCAATAACAGTGTTAGATATCATGATGACCAACAAACCTGATGGAAACCGGGTACTGTCCCCTTAAGTGAAAAATGTTCCCCCCTCCCCCTGGTGCTCATGGAGTGTTAAATCTCACCTGTCCCACTGCCGAGACTCCCGACCTCATCCATGTGACACCATGTGACACCAGGTGCAGGGCCGGATTTAGGCCAAGGCCGCCTAGGCCATGGCCTAGGGCACAACAGGAGGAAGGGGCACCAAAGTAGGAGGCTAAACTGGTGCAGCATTTTAAAGCTTGCAAATGCTGCAATGCAGGGAGATCAGGAGAGCGCCTGACCGCTGTACTCTGCTGCTAGCCACCTGTGCAGCAACCATCTTGCTCTCTGTGCACGTTTGCATTGTGGCCAGCAGTTATGGACTTGGGCAGCATTGGAGACGGAAAGGAAGAGGAAGCTTCTGCACTGAAGATGAGTGGAGAAATGAGTGACACTGATGGCTGCTGCAGTGTGAAGGCGAGCTGGCTACTTATACTGAAAGGGGGTGGGAAACGGAGGGATTCAGGGAGTCATCTGTCTGCCTATACTAGAGGGAAAGGGGGGGGGGGGGAATAATCTGGCTACATATACTAGAGAGAAGGGGGAGGGGTCATCTAGCTACCTATACTGGAGGGATAGGGGTGAGGAGTCATCTGGCTACCTATACTGGAGGGGGTCATCAGACTACCTATACTAGAGAGAAAGGGGGAGGGGTCATCTCGCTACCTATACTGAAGGGGGGCGGCTGGTGACAGTGTCCTAGGGCGGTAAAGAGTACAAATCCGGCCCTGACCAGGTGCGTGTGTGACGTCACACGCATTTACAATTGAGAGGCGACCAGGTAGGTGGCGAACACGGCATCGCTGTGCCCATTCCTGATAGATTTCATGCTGAAATCTGAGGATAGTAAAATGTTCCATATACCTTTCTGATATAAGAACAGGAGGAGGGGGTGGCTTTTTAGTGCAAACCTATCTGGGCAGAAAACCCACTCCCAATACACCTCCAGTCACACCAACACCTCTACTTAGTGACACTTCTATCACTTCTACCATCAGGCATGAACAAAGACATGTCTTCATTATTCCAGTCACACTTAACCTTTTCTCCCTTACTAATCTTTCTTTATATTAGCAGCATTTAGAGTCTGGACATAACATTTAGCATTGTAGGCCTGATGCCCTATGCAACCATAATGTTGCTGTGCGCAGGCAGTGCATGCCAATTTTATTGTTACTAATGGCCCGTACTCACGGGCTGCAGAAGTGGCCTGTCGCCAGCACACGTGAGCGTGTGGGCGACAGGCCGGCGACAGCTCCTCGCCAGGTCCCTCCGCGTACACACGCGGAAGAGGGACCAGCGGCGAGACGGAAGCTGTCGCCGACGTTCCTCCTCCCCCCGCCGGAAGCTCCATTTACCACAATGGAGGTTGCTGTCGCTAGTCCGCGTACTCACGCGGACTAGCGACAGTTGCGGGGGAGGTGCGGCGGCGACTGTCGCCTTGCGATTGAAACTTTCAATCGCATGGCGACATGAGCGACGGGCGACAGTTCGGGGTGCGGGCGCGCGCGATGGCCCATACTCACGGGCGACCTGTCGCCGCAACACGTGCGCGCCGCGTGTTGAGGCGACAAAAGTCCCTCGTGAGTATGGGCCATTACACTAACAGTGTGTGTGTGTGTGGGGGGGGGACCGCCCAATATCCCATTAGTGCACTATGCATTACTAGGGTAATGTGCCTGTTCCCATAGCAACACATACGTTAATGTGCATGGCAACTTTACCATAGTGCTTCAGGCCCGCTGTGACAACTTTTTTAGTAGTTGAAAAACATTTATGAATACAGAGTTGTATATCTTGCCAAGAAGAGAAGATTAGAGGAGTAAAGAGGGACAGTTGTGAGCTTCCATCCCATGCTCTTCCATCATGCAAATTCTGCTGGTCTCACACTGCTACTTCTACAATGTGTTAGTAAGATTGCTGCCTTTATTAATTGCAAATTCCGTAGCTCATTTATCACCATCAGCAAGAAGCTTGCGCTTCTATGAAGATGGATGAAGAGAATGATTCCTGCAAAAATGCAAGTTAAAGTCATAAAATCTGCACCTGTTCCCAAGTGATTTGATTATTGCAGTGCTCAAAGTTGTCAGAGCTTCTGAGATTATGCGTATCAATATTAAAATGGTTCTCATATATCTGTGGGCATAATTATGTAACTGTAAAAGCATAGACACTGATTTGACATCATATTTATGGAAAGTAACTTGAAAGTATTAAGTATACCCCCCCCCCCCCTTCTCCCCATTACCCTTTGTATAGTCTGTTCTCCCCGTCCAAGTACTTTGGTCAATTTATGAACAGAAGCTATTGTTATTTCCAAGTTATATGATCACTCTGTCATTCATGATCACCCTATGTACAACGTTTTGTATTATATGAGCTCTGGGGGTTTTTACCTTCTTTCCCTCTTGTTATCCGATGTTCATGTAAAATTTTCAAAATTTTCAATAAAAACTTTGAAACAAAAAAAAAAGTATTAAGTATACTTAAAATGTACCTGAGATGACATGTGATGTGATGAGACAGACATGTGTATATACAGTGGCAAGCATACATACACCTGTGCTGTGCTCTTTTTCTATTTTCCCTGTCTGTAAGTGATAATATTTAGCTATGAAACTTACAGTCAGGTCCAATCGGGCTACAGCATCCCTCACTGATAAAGTACAGCTATAAAACAATTTCCGAAGCAGAGAACTGGGCTTCTGACAGAAAGGGAGAGATAAAAAGGTGAATAGTTAATTTTTTTTCCGCTCTGGGACTCTTGAGACACTGCAATTGAGCAGAGACAATAAAACATTAAATCTGCTTTGTGTATGTTTATACATAAAATAAAAACATGGGATATCTAAAAAAAGGTCATTTTTATGAGTAGGAAGATAATTTAGGTTGTTTATCTCATCAATTTATTTTCACCTCGGGTTCACATTACGTATCTTGTCTGAGTTCAAAATTCATAGTCACCTTGTTTTTCTAATAAAGGTACTAGTGGGGTTGATTCACTAAAGGGAATAGCATGAGTAACCTTCTGTTACGCACGCTATTTCTGTAGCGTGCTTTAAATGTAATGTGCTGGCCGAATAGCACGCGTATACACAGGAGCGCATGCTATGCAGCTATGCTGCGGGAAGTGCTATTAATTTAAGCCTCCTTGCAGGAAATAAGAAGTGCTCCTCTTCTCCCGCCCTTCGCCCCATTGCATCCAATCACTATAAAGGATGTGATACCCGCACTCTGATTGGCCCAATAGGCTGCTTGTCAAGTGACAGGCAGCCTATTGTGCTAATCAGAGAGCGGGGATCACGTCCTTTATAGTGATTAGACGCGAAGGGGCGAAGGGTAGGAGGAGAGCTCCTTATTTGCTGGAAGGATGATTACATTAATAGCGTTCGCTATGCTGCACTATCCACAGCTTAGCGTGCGCTCCTGTGTATACGCACGCTATGCGGCTAATAGCGCGCGTAGCGTGCAGCCCATTACATTTAAAGCACGCTATGGAAATAGCGCAAGTAACAGGAGGTTACTGGCACTGTTTCCTTTAGTGAATAAACCCCACTGTGGTACTAAAAGCACAACTTTAGACTGCATAACCATACTTGCACAGTGCACCCTGAATTAGCTATGCTAATACCAAGCTAACACAGGAAGTTGTTAATCAGGTGATACCATTTATTGGTCAACTTGAAGGACATCCGATGTAAAGACAGTGGGACAATGTGGTTCAGTGTCCCACTGTCAGCCCCGTTATTGGTTAGCAGCTTCTGCACATGTGTGGGCATGTGCATGTCATTTGCGGTCATACTTCCACTGACAGGAGCATTCTACACATGCGCAGTGCTACTCTGCAAGAGGCTCGTGCATGCCCAGAAGCTGCGATCCACTATAGGGCTGACATCGATACCCTGAAACACAGCGGAACTGCGACGAGGGACACATGGGGCTTGATTCACTAACCGGCGCTAAGCCGGTTAGTGTGCCTTATCTGAGGTTAGTGTGCCTTATCTGAGGTTAGTGTGCCTTATCTGAGTTAGTGTGCCTTATCTGAGTTAGTGTGCCTTATCTGAGTTTGTGTGCCTTATCTGAGGTTAGTGTGCCTTATCTGAGGTTAGTGTGCCTTATCTGAGTTAGTGTGCCTTATCTGAGTTAGTGTGCCTTATCTGAGTTAGTGTGCCTTATCTGAGTTAGTGTGCCTTATCTGAGGTTAGTGTGCCTTATCTGAGGTTAGTGTGCCTTATCTGAGGTTAGTGTGCCTTATCTGAGGTTAGTGTGCCTTATCTGAGGTTAGTGTGCCTTATCTGAGTTAGTGTGCCTTATCTGAGGTTAGTGTGCCTTATCTGAGTTAGTGTGCCTTATCTGAGTTAGTGTGCCTTATCTGAGTTAGTGTGCCTTATCTGAGGTTAGTGTGCCTTATCTGAGTTAGTGTGCCTTATCTGAGTTAGTGTGCCTTATCTGAGTTAGTGTGCCTTATCTGAGGTTAGTGTGCCTTATCTGAGGTTAGTGTGCCTTATCTGAGGTTAGTGTGCCTTATCTGAGGTTAGTGTGCCTTATCTGAGTTAGTGTGCCTTATCTGAGGTTAGTCAGAATCAGAATCAGAATCAGAATCAGAATCAGAATCAGTTTTATTTCGCCAAATACAGCAGAGCTGTAGTCGGAATTATTTGTGGTACACATGGCATAGGTGACGTAGGCAGACATACAACACATACAGTTATAAAAATGCAGTAGACAGATAAAATAAAATAAAAATAAAATAAAATGCTGTTTAAGGGCCCCGAGTCCATATTCGGATAGGAACAAGGCAGGCAGCGTCCGGGGCCGGCTAACCCGGCAGTTAGAACAGCAGGCCGGGCCGGGGGAGGTTGGAGTTCAGTGACCGTACAGCTTGGGGGAAGAAGGTATTCTTCCGCCTGGTGGTTTTGGATGGAATAGTCCTATAGCGACGTCCCAGTGGGAGGAGCTTGAAGTAGTGGCTGCCAGGGTGGGAGGGGTCACGGGAGATCATGGAGGCCCTCTTCCTCAACCTAGCGAAGTGGAGGAGATCAAGAGGCGGAAGCGGAAACCCGATGATTCTCTCTGCATCAGTTATGACTCTCTGCAGTTTCTGTTTGTCGCTGGCCGTTGCGCCCCCGTACCAGACAATGACTGAGGAGCAGAGGATGGATTCTATAGTGGCAGTATAGAAGCTGGTCAGCAGTTCCTTGGGCATGCCGAATCTCTTCAGTTGGCGCAGGAAGAACATCCTCTGCTGGGATTTCTTCTGAATTTTGGTGGTGTTGTGCTCCCATTTCAGGTTGTTAGTGAGAGTCGTGCCCAGGAACCGGACCGATGACACAGTAGAGACTTCCGTTCCTCCAATGATGACCGGACGGAGGGGGGGGGATTCCTCCTGAAATCTACCACCAGTTCAACAGTCTTTGCTGTGTTAAGAACTAGGTTGTTGTCTCTACACCAGTTGTCTATTCTCTCGACCTCGCTACGATATTCCTGCTCCCCGTTGCTTCCAATTAGGCCAATGATAGTGGTGTCGTCTGCGAATTTTATGACCTTCACAGAGTCAGTGTATGAGATGCAGTTGTTGGTGTACAGGGAGAACAGTAGAGGTGACAGAACACAGCCTTGTGGAGCCCCGGTGTTGGTGGTACGTACGCTGGAGTAGTAGTTGCCAAGCTTCACCTGTTGCGTTCTATTTGTCAGGAAGTCCTTGATCCATGCTCGGAGAGTAGGATCAACTCCAAGTTGCATCAGATTGGTGATCAGGATGTCTGGGCATATCGTATTGAACGCCGAGCTGAAGTCTAGGAACAGGATCCTGGCGTAGGAGGCCGGGCTGTCCAGGTGCTCAGTGATGTATGCCATGCTGACATTGATGGCATCCTCCACGGATCTGTTTGCCCTATATGCAAATTGGAGCGGGTCTAGAAGGGCGTCCGTGGACCCCTTAAGGTGGGCAAGGACCAACCGCTCGAGGAGCTTCATGATGTTAGAGGTAAGGGCCACTGGTCGGAAGTTATTGTGCTCAGTACTGCCTGTTTTTTTTGGAACTGGTACAATTATAGACCTCTTTAGGCAGGAGGGAACTGTACCGTCAGATAGTGACTGCCTGAACAGGGAGGTGAGCACAGGGGCTAGCTGGTCGGCGCAGGTTCGCAGGCAAGTAGACGACACACCGTCCGGGCCGGAAGATTTCCTGGGGTTCAGCTTCCGGAGGTGCCGGAGTACAGCCGATTCCAGAACAACGCTAGGAGCCAGGGCGCCGAGTTCGCCAGAGGGAGGGGTCGATGCTGGATGACCCGCGGGCTGGTTGTGGTGTTGCTCAAACCTACAGTAGAACTCATTGAGCTCCTCCGCCAGTCGTTGGCTAGGGGTCGCCGATTGGGATGCTGGTTTGAAATTCGTGGCTGCTCTCAGGCCTTTCCATACCTCCCGTGTGTTGGTAGACTGGAGGCAGAGCCCCAGCTTCTCGGCATAGGCCCTCTTTGCCGCTCGCAATCCTTTTTTCAGGGTGAGCCTAGCCTCTCTGAATTCCTCTGGGGAGCCAGACCTGTGCGCTTCCTCTTTGCGTTTCCGAAGTCGGCGAAGCTTGTCGTTGAACCACGGCTTGTTATTGGGGTAGACTCTGAAGGACTTGGATGGAATACATGCATCTTCACAGAAGCTAATGTAGGAGGTGATATTCTCAGCCCATTCATCAAGGGTGGGTGCCTCCAGAGTTCCCCAGTCGGTGGTTTCAAAGCAAGCTTGGAGCTCCAGTTTGGCATCTGCTGTCCACTTTTTAATAGTTTTGGTGACGGGCTTTGATCTCTCCAGGAGCCTCCTGTAGGTGGGGATCAGGTGTATTGTGTTGTGGTCAGAGTTCCCCAGGGGGGCTCCTTGGATGGCCTTATAAGCGTTCTTGTGGACCGTGTAACAGTGGTCCAGGGTGTTACAGTTCCTGGTAGGGCAGGTGATGTGCTGCTTGTAGAGGGGCCTCACGTACCGAAGGTTTGCCTTATTGAAGTCGCCCAAGATGATGAAAAGGGCCTCAGGGAGGGCTGTTTCCCACCGCGAGATACAGTCGTTGAGTACTTGCAGGGCAGTCTTTGTGCATGCGTCAGGGGGAATGTAGACCCCAACGAGGACAAGGGAGGAGAACTCCCTCGGGGAGTACCGAGGCCTGCATTTTATGGCAAGGAGCTCAACATCTGGGGTACAGGCCTTGTGGAGAGTGGTGGTGTTGGAGCACCAGGAGGTGTTTATGTAAAAGCAGATACCTCCGCCTCTCGTTTTCCCTGAGAGGGCTGCATCACGGTCTGCTCTTTGGAGGTCGTAGCCAGGTACCTGTAGGGAGTTGTCAGGGATGCTGTCGCACAGCCAGGTCTCGGTAAAACAGAGAACAGGGGTGTTCTTGTTGATCTGGGGTTTGCTGCCGAGTAGGAGGAGCAGCTCATCCAGTTTGTTGGGGAGTGAGCAGACGTTAGCTAGTAGGATGGCAGGGACAGGGGAGCTAAGGCCTTTCCTTTTGAGTCGGACCTGGGCCCCCGCCCTCCTTCCTCTGTGGCGGCGTTTGCTAGGTGCACACTTGGCGGAGAGATCTTTGATGTGTGCGGTGACGGCATTCCACAGGGAAGAGCCTGATGGGGGGTACTGGCTGGCCGGGGGTTCCCATTTAAGAAGGGCTTCTCTGGAAAGGATGGTAGTCCGTACTGCACCCATGGCATACTTTCCCCAGTACATAGCACAGTGTGCGGGCCGGTAGGTGGGATGAAACAGGCAGCACAGTATATGAAGCAGCCAGTAGATGTGATGCGAGGCAGGCGGTGGTATGGTGCAGCGGCACGGCCCAGACTATAGCACAGATAGATGG
This sequence comes from Hyperolius riggenbachi, assembly GCF_040937935.1. Classification (NCBI taxonomy): domain Eukaryota; kingdom Metazoa; phylum Chordata; class Amphibia; order Anura; family Hyperoliidae; genus Hyperolius; species Hyperolius riggenbachi. The sequence goes on from NC_090656.1 coordinate 85,227,057, forward strand.
TATGGAGCAAGCAGAACGGCACAGTGGTGCGAGGCAGGCGGTGGTATGGTGCAGCGGCACGGCCCAGACTATAGCACAGATATGGGTAGCACAGGTAGATGGTATGGGAGAATAGCAAACAGAACGGCACAGTCAGTGGCACAGGTACATGGGAGGGAGCGGGCAGTACAGCACGTGCTAAGGCACACAAGATGGTATGGAGCAGGCACAAGGTGGTGTGTGGCAGGCACAGATGGCATGGAGCAGGCACAGATGGCACAGAGCAGGCACAGATGCATAGAGCAGGCACAGATGACATGGGGCAGGGACAGGCACAGATGACATGGAGCAGGCACAACACAGCACAGTCTATTTCAGTCAGAGGATGGGGGGGACGAGCGTCAGAAGCACACCCAGGGCAGAACTCACCAAGGAGAGGCTTGTGGCATGGAGTCCTCCAGGCGGGCGATGTGCTGTCCCGGAGGCCAGGTTGATGGTGTGCAGGCCGGTGGAGCGGAGCCCTTCCTTCCCCTCTAGGCGGGATGCAGCTCCAGAGTTGCTGGTGTGCAGGTCGGCCCACGTGGTTGCTGGTGTGCAGGCCGGCCCGCGTGGATGCAGGCCAGGCCACGTGGGTGCAGTAGGGGGGGGAACGCTCCCACAGATGGATGGGGAGCAGGCCAAGGAGGTGCTTGTTTGTCCGGGAGGCAGCCGAGGGCGGCGAGCAGGTTGCTGGGGCCGCAGGGCAGTGTCGGGATCTAGAAGCTGGCAGTGCTGCGACAGTCCGGGAGCCAGAGTGAGCTGGGGATGCGGCCTTTGGGAGCGCAGCGGGTTTCCGGTGCAGCGGCAGGCTATGTGGGCGGACACCGAGGAGCAGCGGGCACGTTGCAGGAGGCGGGGGGTGCCGACAGCCAGGATCCGGAGAGTAGCAGCTGGGAGATCCACTGGGTGCAGCGACGGGCTGTGTCCAGGAGCCGCCGGGAGTCAGGAAGGAGCCACCGAGTGTCGAGAGCCGGAGCGCAGGAGGTACCCGGTGCAGTGGGAGGCTATGTGGGCAGCCAGAGGAGCAGCGGACAGGTAACAGGAGGCTGGGGGTACCAACATCCAGGATCCGGGGAGTTGCGGCCGGGAGACACTGGGTGCAGACCGAGAGCCGCCGTGTGCCCGGAGGCGGGAGCAGAAGCGGCAACAGGTACCAGGAGAGCCTGTGGCTAAAAACTGCTAACTAAAGCTAAAACTTAACTAACTTAAGATAAAAAGTATCTAAAAACAACTAAAAACATCTAACATTGTCGGAGCCATGTGACCGAGGCGACCTGCGTGGGCGCCATCTTGGTAGTTGCCTTATCTGAACTTAGTGCCCCTTTAGTGCACATTAAAAGATGCACAAAGCTACATCGCGCACTGCATAACATCGCAAAATAACATCGCACCCACTATACTGTACATGATGCGACCTTAACCCATTCAGGTTCCGTCGTTTTCACGTTAGAAATGTTCACGTCATTCATTAGCCTATAACTTTATCACTACTTATCACAATGCACTGATCTATATCTTGTTTTTTCCGCCACCAATTAGGCTTTCTTTGGGGGGTACATTTTGCTAAGAGCCACTTTACTGTAAATGCATTTAAACAGGAAGAATAAGAAAAAAATGGAAAAATGCATTATTTCTCAGTTTTCAGCCATTATAGTTTTAAAATAATACATGCCTCCATAATTAAAACTCACGTATTGTATTTGCCCTTATGTCCCTATCACAATGTATGGCGACAATATTTTATTTGGAAATAAAGGTGCATTTTTTCCATTTTGCATCTATCACTATTTACAAGTTTAAAATAAAAAAAAATATAGAAATATTTCATCTTTACATTGATATTTAAAAAGTTTAGACCCTTAGGTGAATCTTTACATTTTTTTTTTATTATTGTAATGGATTTTTTTTTTATAGTAAACATTTTATTTGGGTACTTTTTGGAGGGTGGGAGGTAAACAATAGATTTATAATGTAAATGTGTGTTAATTATTTTTTTTTTTTCAGGTGTAGTATTACTTTTTGGCCACAAGATGGCGGCCATGAGTTTGTTTACATGACGTCACTCTAAGCGTAGAATGCGCTTAGAGTGACACATCGGGAAGGGAACGGCCAGAAAAGGCGCAGCTTCCGAGAGAAGCTGTTGCTTTTTCAGCGGGGGAGAGGAATCAGTGATCGGACTCCATTGCCCGATACATTGATTCCTTGGCTACCGAATCCGCGGCCGGGAGTGCGCGTGCACGCGCACAATCGGCCGCGGTTGCATTGTTCCTGGACGTAGAAACTACGTCCAGGAACCAAAATAGGTTAAAGTCGCATAGGATGCGACCTAAACGGCGCATCAGTGCACAGTTATCGTTGCATTCTATGCAACCTTATGGTCGCATCATATACAGTATAGTGGGTGCAACGTTATCGTCGCACCGCACGCAAAGATCGACGCATTACGCTGTGCGCGCTGTTCAGTGTGCGATGTTGCTTTGTGCATCTTTTAGTGTGCAAAAAGCTACTTAAGGGGAACTAAGTTCAGATAAGGCACACTAACCTCAGATAAGACCACACTAACTCAGATAAGGCACACTAACCTCAGATAAGGTTAGCGCTGTAGTTTGTGCCCACTAAGTGATAAGGCACACTAACCGGCTTAGTGCCGGTTAGTGAATCAAGGCCCTGGACTTCTGAGGGCTGGAAGAAGCCCCAAGTAAGCAAAGCTGTATATACTGTCTTCATCTCTGATGTCCATTAAATGAAAAAGTGTACGTTTTCTACTAAATAGCCTTCTTCACGCACAGCTTACATACATTTGAAAATCAGATGGAGCGACTTAGATTTTTATTTTTACAAATATAAATGTCATTAAGATGCATTAATTACAACGTGACATAAAAATGTGGCTAATAGGCTGTTTTCCCCAACAGAACAGAAGACAGAACTTCACTTCCCCTGTGACACTGGTCAGCTTGTCAATAATTCACTCATCAGAATATTTCCCTGTGACACGAGGGCAGTGGGAACTCCTTTTTGCCTCAGGTAATAAGATTATCCCTACCTCCTCCCCATTGCTGCTATGTAATTCTATCCACTCCCCAAGTACTTTATTTTCAAGGTTAAAATTATGGTCATGTGACCATGATGGCTATGCCGTCTAGGTGTATGTTACCTCAAGCAAGCTATTCATAAAAAGACATTCAATCTTACATTGTGCTGTTAGTGCGTTTACAATTTATGGACGTTTCATAAAGTGCATGCCGTGATTTGCACACATAGCATAGTATGCACCCAATGCTAATGATACTTCTTTTATATGCATAATCACTACAGGTAATAGGGGCAGTGTATGTGTTGGGCGCGTACAGCTCTTACGCTATCTGTGTAAATAGCAATACGCAGGTTCCCTAATGCCTGTTAAAGCTTGCCTTGGCTGTTTTACCAATGGACTTTGAGGTGTAGATGTTTGAAAAGGATAAGTGGATATCACAGTACAGCTTTGCTGCAAGCACACCAAATTTCAGCAAGCCATATATTTATTTAATCCATAACAATCATCAAATCCAATATCCTATAACGGCTCATTTCAATGCAATAGACAGATAAATAGAATTAGCCATGGCCAATGCACTCACAACTATGGCGATGTGTACACTGCAAGCGGCTGGTGAATATTGCTGAAAATCTATATTTGGGCATTCATTGTGACCATGTAACATAAATCTCTCCCTCTTTTGTTCCCTCTGGCTCAGCCTAAGTGATTAAGTGACCACATGACACAAGATCAAGACATACATGTAATAAAGGCACCTGAAAAAAAGGGTGCCAGATATTACCGCTAGTAGAATGCCAGTAAAATTACCGATATTCTACTACATAATTACCATAGTAAAATATCGGTAATATTTTACTATGACCTAACCGTACGCTCACACAGAACCCTCCCTCTACCGATATATAATACTTAACCAATCCTCTACCAATGCCTAACCCTAAACCCCCCATGGTGCCTAACCCTAACCCCTCCTCCTGGAGGCACCTAACCATAAAAAAGAAACCTGTGCTTAACTCTTAACTCCCCCCCCCCCCCCCCCTGCAAGACCGTGATTAGCAGCAATGAGTGGAAATGTGAGCAGTTGAGGTGTCCGATAAAATAAGGGTCTTTTTTTTTTTTTGTGGCTTTTATTGTTGCCGTGTGTGGCAGTGCCCTTGTTTCCAGGATTCCTTGGGTGCCCTTTTTTAGCATTTGAAAGTACCATTCTTTCACTCTGTAGTTCTGGTTTCTGTTCCTAATAAAAAGGTAACGATTGTGGGCCACTGAATGGACCTTATAGACACCTTTATTGACCCACGTTTCCCCAAAGAGTTTCCAAATGCAAAAGTAATCCTAAAGCTAAATCTGCTACACATCAAAAGAGCTGAACTAATTTTAAGCGTTTTACTCACCACTAAAAAGAAATAACAGCTCTCTATATATAAACAGATGTGTTTATGCATTGTGGCTGGGAATACCCTAATGTATTTTTAGAGACAGAGGAAATTGGATAGTGAGCTAGGTTCTTGGTGCATGTTATAAATGAATAGCTGTCTGCAAGATGGATGCCTGGGTATCGGAAACTGATATATTCCTCTCCCTGGTGTTCATGTGCTACTAATCAATGTGACACAGAATCTCATGTGCTCAGATTTTCATCCACAGCCATTTCTCTGCATGTTTGCCATCTGATCCCAGATATTGCTATTAAAGTACAAAGCATGTATAATGTATGTGCAGTGCATGCAGCTGTTTTCTGTTAATGTCATGTGATTGCTAGAGACAGGTAGTCTCAGAATAGCATCATTTTATTAGTTTATGTGTTTTAAACCATTTATGTTGGACATGTGACCTGTGAGCCCTTCATTGATTTCCATAGTGGATCTTCTGCCCTTAAAGCTGAACTCCATTTCAGTAACAATAACAGCAAGGCGTTACTTCGTTATAAGAGCAATTATTTACGTAACTCCAAGTCAGCATTTCTGTAATGATCGATAAGATCTTACTTACTTACATGTATTGCTTGGCAGTGCTTCCTCCTAAAGAACCCACTACCAGAAGAAATGTACATTCCTGTAACTAGTGGGGGCCCCCAATGTCTTACTATCCCTCCAATACAGGGTTTACATGACATTCCCCAGTAGGGCTGTGCTCACATCTGACTCTAAGTTCTCCAGAGCTGCTCTGTAAACATGCTGCTTCTCCCTCCAAAGTCAACTGTAGCAGGGAAAGAAAGGAGGCAGTGCTGTGAGCTGCAGGATACCGGCAGACATTCTGGTGTCTCAACTTGTGCCTGACCCCAGACACTGCACTGGCCCTGGTCTGAGTGGGGATTCTGGGCAGCTGTCTGCGTTTTCCTTTGGATTGAATGTACCCAGTGGTGGAAGGTAGTATACACACTCCATGCTCTGCTCGTCATGAATGAAAATGAGATTGTGCTAAAAGGTAGGCTCACAATGGCTGTTTTTCTTTTTTTGTCTGTGTGTGGGGGGGGTATCATGATGGCCAGACTTGTTATGGTAAAGAATAATAGTTGCATCTGTCATGGGGGAGAGACGGAGGGGAGTCATGGTGGCTGCATTGTTAAGGGGGTCATGGGGGCAGGACTGTTATGATGGAGATCTTGATATCTGTACCAATTCTTGTGGGGGTAGGGGAAGCCTTCAAAACCATTAGTGATGGCAGAAACATTCACCCAAACAGTCACCGTTCGTCATCTCGCCATAGACGCTAACAGAACAGGCCGTTCGTGCCCGCCCTATACTTTCCCATAGGGCCATTTTTTGACTCTTCACCCTAAAGTCAGGTGACACAGGATGGTCAATCTGACCTGATTCCCGGCGGCTATTTTCACTCTTCCTGTAGTCAGTGTAGGGAGAGGAACTGTTCCTTGCTGTGCTGCAGATACAGGAACAGTGCTAGATAGACTGTATTGTTATATTGTGCTGTTTGGCTTGGCTGCTTCCTATGTGCTCTGCAGCTCGCAGTGCACCAGCTAGGGACCCCCAATAGTCCTTTTAAGGGACTCATCCTGACTAGATAGGCTGCCACCAGCTCCCCCCCCCCCCCCCCCCCTATAATCCTTTTGAGGACTCATCATGACCACAAAAGTAATCCTGTGTACTGACATTGACCCTGCTGTGTGCTGTACTGATATTTTGTTGCATTTTGTGGTGTGTGTTGTAGTAACTCACTGTTGTAGCGTCACTGTTATAGCCCACTGTCACTGTGCATAAGTGATTAATTGTCACTTACCCCCACACAGTGTCAAATTTACCTTCTGTGCATTACTTTCAGTGATATATCAGACAGTCAGTGTGTGGTTAAAAAAAAATTGACAGTGTTACGGACATTTTTGTCACTTACTGATTGTAGATTAGCATACGTTGCTACACCAACACACCCTACTGTGCGTTACTTTCAGTAAAATATTAAGCAGTCAGTGTGTGGTTAAAAAAAAAATTACAGCGTCACGAACATTTTTATCACTTACTGATTGTTGATTAGCATACGTTGTTACAACAACACAACTTACTGTACAATGCCTGATTTTCAAAGTAATAACCGTGGCGCCCCAACAAATGATAGGTGCAGTGCTGCTGTGTGAGGACGAATCCTTGCATCCAAACAGTCAATTGTATAAAGTAAACACAGCGCTACTGTACTCTTCTGGATAGTTGATATGTTTCTCCACTCCTCCACCTGTATGCACTCAATGTGCAGATAGAGCAAACAGGGAGGCTTTTTAATGGAATATACACAACTTTTATTTCTGGATAAAAAGGCACATACAGGCAGTCCGAGGATAGGCACTTACTTTAAGAGGGTCCCAATCCACTTAGGACCCTCTCTGGATGATAGCGCTTCCCACTCAAGGTGGTACTTAGGCCCCTCAACTCGATCCTGTGTCTCTATTGCCCGCTCCTGTCCCGACTAGTTTCGGCTATTGCCGTCTTCAGGGGATAAATAGCTCCTACTGTGGAGGCAACTAACAATGTTAAGGGCTGGTTCACACTTGCAATAAAAATGAATCCGTTGGTATGCTTTTTGGAGCAGACAAAAGAATATGAACGGATCATAATGTTAAAAATATTGGCAATCTTGACTCAATAAAAACGGAACTGTTGGATACGTTCCTGAAAACTGAGGAGAGAGTCCAAGCTTGACTCTTTTTTCCGGGGAGTGGATCCTCATGGAGGCAATGAAAGCCAATGCAAAAATGGATCTTCTGTTCCCGCAAGCCAATGCAAAACTGGCTCTTCCGTTCCCGCACAGAACTGCACACAACTTCCCGCACAAATCTGCACACTGCACACATTTATGCCAAAGCAGATTGCCTAAACTTCCTGCTCCTCTCCTCAGGGCTCGAGCAGGACTACAAACATGCCGACCAAGCTTTTTTTTTAATGTGAACCCTCCCAATCATACGGGGTTGCAATGTGTTGTTCAGAAGATGCACTACCAAATCGACTCCCAAAACCCTCCCAAGTACATTGAACAAGGCTTTATATAGTTAAAAATCTGCTTGGTACAGCATAACCACTCCCACGTTCTTCCTATTGGTCAAAAAAATCCATTACCATGATAGAAACACCCATAAGGAAGTGCACATTTTTGCCATTTGTTTAAATGGATTGGAAACGTGTGCTACAAAAGCACAAGATTGTGAAAAACGGATCAGTTTTCAAAAAACTGGTTCCGTTTTTAAATGCACCCGTTTTGATGCCCTGCAAGTGTAAACCGGCCCTTACTCTGCCACATTCTTCTGGCCCATGCTACTGACTGCAACTAACATGCCATTAGAGTGGAAACATGTTGATGACATAAAATTTTAATTGTTATAGATAAACTGGCAAAACCACATATTTCAGGCCTCTCTGAGGACTGGAGTTCTTTTCTGTCAGGCAGGAAGGATGGTGTGGCTGTAGAGTAGAGATGTCGCGAACCTCCGATTTTCGGTTCGCGAACCGGGTTCGCGAACTTCCGCGGAAGGTTCGGTTCGCGGAAAAGTTCGCGAACCGCAATAGACTTCAATGGGGAGGCGAACTTTGAAAAATAGAAAAAATTATGCTGGCCACAAAAGTGATGGAAAAGATGTTTCAAGGGGTCTAACACCTGGAGGGGGGCATGGCGGAGTGGGATACATGCCAAAAGTCCCGGGGAAAAATCTGGATGTGACGCAAAGCAGCGTTTTAAGGGCAGAAATCACATTGAATGCTAAATTGCAGGCCTAACGTGCTTTAAAACATCTTGCATGTGTATACATCAATCAGGGAGTGTAATTAGAGTACTGCTTCACACTGACACACCAAACTCACTGTGTAACGCACCGCAAACAGCTGTTTGTGTAGTGACGGCCATGCTGGACTACTACACAACATGGCGAGATTGCTCTTCCTCACTCAGTGATGTCAGGTAATGTGTGACTTCCTTCTCAACTTTCCATGGCATTGTTAAAAAGCTTACGTTTTGTTTTTAAATTACATTTTCTACTTGCTGTGTACTTGTTCAGTACCGCTACAATGAGAACCCTGTGGAGGCGGGCAAGTCTGCCATTGTGACCCCGGGTAATGGCCGGGGAATAAGGGGTTTGAATCCGGTGTGGAGCTTGAGCAACGGCTACCACTACACATCCAAGGAGGGCAGCGGGAAGGCATGCACGCCCGCCCGCCCCGAGGTAGTGACCAAAAATAACAATACAGGAGGAGGACTTTCGAGGCCCTGCTGTGTATTTGAAATGAATGTACTTTAAATCCTTTAACGAGAACCAGTTATGGCGGGCAAAGATGACACCACATTCCTTTCATGAGAATCATATGGAGGCGGGCAAGTCTGCCATTTGTGACCCCGGGTAATGGCCGGGGAATGAGGGATGGAATCCGGTGTGGAGCCTGAGAAACGGCTACCACTACACATCCAAGGAGGGCAGCAGGCAGGCATGCACGCCCGCCACGAGGTAGTGACCAAAAATAACAATACAGGAGGCGGACTTTCGAGGCCCTGCTGTGTATTTGAAATGAATTAACTTTAAATCCTTTAACGGGAATCCATTATGGAGGGCGAGTCTGCCATTGTCACCGCGGGGAATGAAGGTTGGATTCCGGCCCGAAGTGGGAGCCTGCTGAGACCCATGCTGTAGCTGCCCTGACCGTGCTTTGCAGACCAGGCATCTGTGGTCAGATGGACCCTTGAGCCAGCGGAAGACAAACCAAGTCGAAAGCATTTGCCAAGAATGTTGTACGGAGGGCAAGTTTTTTTGCCCTTTTTATACATTTTTTGAAAATGATAGATGGTTGTATTTTTAAATTGTTTGAAAGTTTAGATGGTTGTATTTTTAAATTGTTTGAAAGTTTAGATAGTTGTATTTTTAAATTGGTTAAAAGTGTATCCATTCTTCCTCCCCCCAGCCACGAACAATACCATGGGAACGTGGAGCAGCAGAAGCCCCCTGTGACGGCTGCCGCGGTTGTTCTCCGCGGCTTGTCTTTTGAGGGGTGCTGCTTTTCCTCAGGTGTTCTTGCCATAGCTGTTTGTGCCTTCTCTCCAGGTGCTTTCGTAAAGCACTTGTCCCTACGTGACAGTTGGCCTTTCCACGGCTCAATTTTTGCTGGCAGAGACAACAGATGGCTTTGCTCCGATCTGAGACACACACGTGAAAAATTTCCAAACCGCTGAGCCCCCCTGGGCTGATGGCGCTACGGTGGCATCAGCAGCTGACGTTGAAGGGCATGTTGGCTGTCTGGCCATAGCGGGCGATACATGACGCCGGACACTGGCCGGAGTTGGAGCCTGATCAACGTCTACCACCACACATCCAGGCAAGGAGGGAGGCAGGCAGGCATGCACGCCCGCCCCGAGGTAGTGACCAAAAATAACAATACAGGACTCAGGAGGACCTTTTGCGGCCCTAATTGAAATGAATTAACTTTAAATCCTTTAACGGGAATCCGTTATGGAGGGCAAGTCTGCCATTGTCACCGCGGGGAATGAAGGTTGGATTCCGGCCCGAAGTGGGAGCCTGCTGAGACCCATGCTGTAGCTGCCCTGGCCGTGCTTTGCAGACCAGGCATCTATGGTCAGATGGACCCTTGAGCCAGCGGAAGACAAACCAAGTCGAAAGCATTTGCCAAGAATGTTTTACGGAGGGCAAGTTTTTTTGCCCTTTTTTTAATTTTTTGAAAATGATAGATGGTTGTATTTTTAAATTGTTTGAAAGTTTAGATGGTTGTATTTTTAAATTGTTTAAAAGTGTATCCATTCAAGTGCAAGTTATGCACTGACTGCCAGATATAATGTGCAGTCACAGATGCAGTGAAAGGTATGCAGTGACTGCAAACAGCCGTTTGTGTAGTGACGGCCGTGCTGGACTGGTGCGCACCATGACGAGAGTGCAGGTGATGGTGGCTTTTCAGCCCATGTGCTCGCCCGGCTGATGTAGCTGAATGACAGAACAGTGACTGTCCAGCTAATCAAATTTGGTCTGACCACAATGAAGCAACGACCTTATTATCTTTTGTGTGCCACCCCCACCCGAGATACTCAAATAGCCAGCGGTCATTGCTTCATTGTGATGCGCAAGCCCCTTCACCGCGGCAAGGTAATGATCACGAAGGGGGATGGGCACATGTACACGCACCAGAAAAATTAGTGTAGCGGCCGCTGCTAGCAGCGGCCTTAAAAATTCAGGAATCCGCCTAGAGTCCTGGACCCTGTTGGTGGTGGCGGAGAAGGCAGTCAAGCGGCCTGCAGGCAGAGATGCTGTGTGTGGGGACTGACTTAGTCTTCGGTCATGCAGTAGCCCACCGTGATCCATTCCTCATTCATTTTGATAAAGGTCAGGTACTGAACACTGTTGTGACTTAGGCGACTTCTCTTCTCAGTAACTATGCCTCCAGCTGCACTGAAGGTCCTTTCTGACAGGACGCTTGCGGCAGGGCAAGAGAGAAGTTGTATGGCAAATTGGGACAGCTCTGGCCACAGGTCAAGCCTGCGCAACCAGTAGTCCAAGGGTTCATCGTCGCTTTTCGCAGAGTCTACATCCACACTCAAGGCCAGGTAGTCGGCTACCTGCCGGTCCAGGCGTTGGTGGAGGGTGGATCCGGAAGGACTATGGCGAGGAGTTGGACTAAAGAACGTCCGCATGTCCGACATCACCCTGAGATCGCTGGAGCATCCTGTTCTTGCCTGCGTGGACTTGGGAGGAGGAGGGTTACTGCCAGTGGTACCTTGATTGCGTTGTGCAGCCACATCACCCTTAAATGCATTGTAAAGCATCATCGACAGCTTGTTCTGCAAGTGCTGCATCCTTTCCGCCTTTTGTTGAGTTGCTAAGAGGTCCGCCACTTTGTGCCTGTACCGAGGGTCTAGTAGCGTGGCCACCCAGTACAGGTCATTCGTCTTGAGTTTTTTGATATGGGGATCGCTCAACAGGCTGGACAACATGAAAGAGGACATCTGCACAAAGCTGGATGCAGACGTACTCTCCATCTCCTCTTGCTCTTCCTCAGTGACGGGACACAACTCCTCTTCCTCCCCCCAGCCACGAACAATACCACGGGAACGTGGAGGAGCAGAAGCCCCCTGTGATGGCTGCCGCGGTTGTTCTCCTTCTGCCGCCTCTTCCTCCTCCACAGAAACACCTTCCTCATCATCACCATCATCAGAGTCTGACTCCTCTCCTTCCCCACACGACTACTCTTCTTCCTCCTCCTCCCCCCTCTGTGCTGCCGCCGGTGTTGTGGAAACATCGGGTTCGTGTGTAAATGGCTCCCACGACTCCTGCTGCCCTAACTCTTCTTGTTCACGCTCCGCCACAGCTGTATCCACCACTCTAAGCACGGCACGCTCCAGGAAGTAGAAGTAGGGGATCAAGTCGCTGATGGTGCCCTCATCGCGACTCACCAGTTTGGTCACATCCTCAAAGGGCTCCATGACCCTGCATGCATTTCGCATCAGTGTCCAGTTGTTGGGCCACAACATCCCCATCCTCCCAGATTGTGTCCTTGTACTGTAATGATACAGGTACTGGGTGACGGCTTTCTCCTGGTCTAGCAGGCGAGAGAACATCAGCAGGGTGGAATTCCAGCGAGTCGGGCTATCGCAAATCAGGCGTCTCACCGACAAGTTGTTTCTACGCTGAATTTCCGCAAAGCGTGCCATGGCCTTGTAAGAGCGCCTGAAATGCCCACACAACTTCCTGGCCCTCTTCAGGACGTCCTCTAAGCCTGGGTACTTGGACACAAATCTTTGCACGACCAGATTAAGCACATGTGCCATGCAGGGTATGTGTGTCAGCTTTCCCAAATTCAACGCAGCTATGAGATTGCTGCTGTTGTCACACACCACGTTGCCGATCTCAAGCTTGTGCGGGGTCAGCCATTGCTTCACCTGTTTGTTAAGAGCAGCCAGGAGAGCTGCTCCAGTGTGACTCTCCGCTTTCAGGCAAGACATGTCTAACACTGCATGACACCATCGCACCTGGCATGCAGCATAGGCCCTGGGATGCTGGGGCTGTGTAGCTGGAGAGGAGATGGCGGCACGAGCCAAGGAGGAGGAGGAGGAGGAGGATGACGACAGCGAAGCGGTGATAGCAGGTGGAGAGGAGGTGGCTGGAGGCCTGCCTGCAAGCCGTGGAGGTGTGACAAGTCGGTCCTCTGCGCAGCCACGTACTACCTGCTTGCTGCCATCAGTCACCAGGTTGACCCAATGGGCTATGTAATGTAGTGGCCCTGCCCGTGCTTGGCAGACCAGGCATCCGTGGTCAGGTGGACCCTTGACCCAACTCTGTGTGCCAGAGATGACACCACTTGCCTCTCAACTGCACGGTACAGTTTGGGTATGGCCTTTTGTGAAAAATAATTGCGGCCTGGTATCTTCCACTGCGGTGTACCAATGGCCACAAACTTACGGAAAGCCTCCGACTCCACCAGCTTGTATGGTAATAGCTGGCGAGCTAATAGTTCCGCCACGCCAGCTTTCAGACGCCGGGCAAGAGGGTGACTGGCAGACATTTGCTTCTTACGCTCAAATACTTCCTTCACGGACAGCTGGGTACTGCTGTGGGCAGAGGAGAAGGAACCGCTGAAGGGAAGAGGTGGTGTGGAGGAGGGTGGCTGTGAAGGTGCAAGGGAGAAAGTGGATGAAGACGATGCACCTGAAGGAGGAAGAGGAGAAGGAGGGTGGCTTGTCTTTTGAGGGGTGCTGCTTTTCCTCAGGTGTTCTTGCCATAGCTGTTTGTGCCTTCTCTCCAGGTGCCTTCGTAAGGCACTTGTCCCTACGTGAGAGTTGGCCTTTCCACGGCTCAATTTTTGCTGGCAGAGACAACAGATGGCTTTGCTCCGATCTGAGACACACACGTGAAAAAAATTCCAAACCGCTGAACCCCCCTGGGGTGATGGCGCTAGGGTGGCATCAGCAGCTGACGTTGAAGGGCATGTTGGCTGGCTGGCCATAGCTGGTGATACATGGTGCCGGACACTGCCCCCAGCTGTTTCTGAGGACGAGCTCCCTCTGCTTCTATCATGGAGTTGTCTCCTCCTACTCCTCTCTGACTCCTCCTCTGAACTTTCCCCCTGGTCATCTCCTCTACCGGGAACATATGTGGTATCGGTATAATCGTCATCATAATCCTCCTGGCCAGCTGCGCTTTCCTCAGACACCTCCTCAAGTGCACTAACTTCAGGTGGTCCACCATCATCCCCATCCACACACGTTACGTCCATACTATCGCCACCTAACTCAGACGTATGAGGTGCTGTACCTGCGCCTTCTTGTTGTTGTTGCAGTAGTGGCTGGGAATCAGTGATTTCATCACCACCACCAAATAACTCCTGCGAAGTGTCAAATGCAGCGGATGTGGTGCTTGTTGTAGCGCTGGTGGCTGCGGGAGATGAGGTGTTCTGTGTTAAATACTCAATCACCTCTTCATGATTTTGGGAAGTGATGGCACGTGCCTTCTTCTGAGCACTGTATTTTGGGGCAGGTCCTGCCGGTGCCTGGTGGCCTTCCTCTGGGTCTGCCTATACCTCTTCCTCTACCTGGTTTGTCCATTTTGTCCATCTCGGGGGTATGCTAGCTATATGCAGTGAGGTGGGTTCTCACTCAAAACAACAGGTAGTTAGATGCAGTGAGCTGGGTTCACTGAACAGTAAAGGTACTTAAGATGCAGTGAGATGGGTTCTCACTCAACACAACAGGTAGTTAGATGCAGTGAGGTGGCCAGCAGGTGGGTTCACACTCAACACAACAGGTAGTTAGATGCAGTGATCTGGGTTCACTCAACACAACGCTAGGTATATGCAGTGATGAGGTGGGTTAAGTAAACACAACAGGTACTGGGTAGTTAGAGGCAGTGAGCTGGGTTCACTGAACAGTAAAGGTACTTAAGATGCAGTGAGGTGGGTTCTCACTCAACACAACAGGTAGTTAGATGCAGTGAGGTGGCCAGGTGAGTTCTCACTTAACACAACAGGTAGTTAGATGCAGTGAGCTGGGTTCACTGAACAGTAAAGGTACTTAAGATGCAGTGAGGTGGGTTCTCACTCAACACAACAGGTAGTTAGATGCAGTGAGGTGGCCAGGTGGGTTCACACTCAACACAACAGGTAGTTAGATGCAGTGAGCTGGGTTCACTCAACACAACGCTATGTATATGCAGTGATGAGGTGGGTTAAGTAAACACAACAGGTACTGGGTAGTTAGAGGCAGTGAGCTGGGTTCACTGAACAGTAAAGGTACTTAAGATGCAGTGAGGTGGGTTCTCACTCAACACAACAGGTAGTTAGATGCAGTGAGGTGGCCAGGTGAGTTCTCACTTAACACAACAGGTAGTTAGATGCAGTGAGCTGGGTTCACTGAACAGTAAAGGTACTTAAGATGCAGTGAGGTGGGTTCTCACTCAACACAACAGGTAGTTAGATGCAGTGAGGTGGCCAGGTGGGTTCTCACTCAACACAACAGGTAGTTAGATGCAGTGAGCTGGGTTCACTCAACAACACAACGCTAGGTATATGCAGTGATGAGGTGGGTTAAGTAAACACAACAGGTACTGGGTAGTTAGATGCAGTGAGCTGGGTTCACTCAACACAAAGCTAGGTATATGCAGTGATGAGGTGGGTTAAGTAAACACAACAGGTACTGGGGTATATGCAGTACTGGGTAGTACAATGTGCAGCTCCCTGTCACACACACACAGGTAGTCACTGAATGTGCTGGGCTGCTGGCAGTGGCACACACAATATCAATTAGCAAGGCTGTGCATGCAACAAAAGTGTCAGTTTGACACACAGAAAAAAAAATGTACAGGTTTAGCTCTGAAAAGAGTTGTTGCTGGGTGCTTTACAAGCAATAATAATCAGTCAGGAGCAAGCAAAGCAGCCTAGAACCTAACTAATCTGTCCCTAGGAGAAAAAGTCTGCAGCAGCTGTCCCTTTCCTCTCTCTAGCAGGCACACGAGTGAGTGTAATGGCCGCCAGACCCTGCCTTATATAAGGGGGGGGGGGGGCTCCAGGGCTTAGTGGAGCCTGAATGGCTACAATGTGCCTGCTGACTGTGATGCAGAGGGTCAAAGTTGACCCTCATAGTGCATTATGGGGCGAATCGAACTTCCGCAAAAGTTCGCCTGGTGCAGGCGAACGCGAACCCCCTAAGTTCGCCTGGAACCGTTCGCCGGCGAACCGTTCGCTACATCTCTACTGTAGAGTGGCTTTTCTCGCACCACACATTTTTCAGGCCTACAGTGGATGCAATTACAGTGTTGTAATAGACCCCATTTGACATGGCATATTTAAAACAACAAATTTGGAAGACATACAATTTTTAAAAATCGAATACATAAATTAGGAATGACAATTTCTTCAGGCGTCTCTGAAGACTGGAAGGATGGTGTGGCTGTGTAGAGTGAAGTTGTGAAAAACGTGGCACGTTCAGTTGAAATATTTGAAATGTTGAAATTTTAAATTTCACAGAAACTTTCAAACTGTAGTAGACTGGGTACCAGCTATAAGTGTAGGGGTGCTGGGTGCAGGTACTGGGTGTTATATGGGTGTAAATACTTGGTGCCATGCCTGTATTGGTTGCTGGCTTTGGGTGGGCATTTTGTCATGTGCAGGGCCGGTTCTAGACTTTTTGCTGCCTGAAGAAAACTTGTGACGATGCGGCCCTTCCCCCCCCCCCCCTTGACTTGTAATGATTACACGGCACCCAACAATTGACACATCGCTTTATCGCTGCCGTGGGGGGGAGTTTGAGGGCAAAAAAACACCCTCCGTATAGGTAAGTAGCCAGGTATAGTTGTCCCCTGTATAGGAATCCAGATACAGGTGCCCGCAGTATAAGTAGCCAAGTATAGGTGCCCCGGTATAGGAAGCCAGGTATGGGTGCCCCAGTATAGGTAGCCAGGTATAGGTGCCCCCCCCTTATAGAAAGCCAGATATAGGTGCTCCCAGTATAGATAGCCAGGTGTAGGTGGCACTTGGTGGGAGGAGGTGGGTGACACTGCTGGGAGGGGGCCGATATCATTCCTCCATCCCTCTCCATGGGCCCCCTCCTGTGTCCGCTGGAAGGGATGGCTCAACGATGCGTTTTGTAAATTTCTAGCCTGCTCCATGCAATGTGTCCATGCTTCTTGTCTGTCGGCCCCACTATGGCCACTAGATCTCTGTATGACACTTGTAATCACGCGTCATGCAGGGAAACAGGAAGTGGAGAGGATCCAGCTGCTGGAGCGGACACATCATCGCATGGAGCAGGTGAGTCATTTACAAAATGCACCGCAGCGCCAGCACTGCAGGGGGACACAGGAGGGGAACCCATGGAGAGGGAGGGAGGAATGCTGTCTGCTCCCCTCCCCAATTCTTCTGGGTGAGTGTCACCCCGTCCAAGCCTGCACCCCTGCTCACAGTGCCACTGTCCTGGCTCTGCCCCCAGGTAATTGCCACCTGAAGAAGGTGCTTCAGGCTGTGTCATGGTACATTTCTCCTGGTCATGTGGGTTCTGAGTGCAGGTACTTCAGGTGTGGGTACTGGTTCTGTGGGTGCTGGGTTGTGTTCAGGTGTGCGTACTGTGTGCCATTTCAGGGCTGGGTGCAGGTACTGTGCCATGTGGGTGTGAGTACTGGGTGCCGGCTATAGGGGAAGGAGTGTGGGTATTGGGTATTATGTGGTTGCTTAATGCGAGTACTAAGTACCATATCACTAGCGGCCATGCTAGTGAAGTATCGCGGTAGCCAATTAAGGCATCGGCCGCTGCTAGGTAACAAATGCTACGTTGCCACTAGCGCACGTAGTGTGCAGGGAGAACTCATTAATTCCCAGTGATTGACTAGCACGTGTAACAGCAGCTTACTTGTGCTGTTACGCTGCCGCGCTATCAATAGTGAATCAATCGGGTTGTTACACCTGTGCCAGTTTGAACAGTAATAGCTTTTGAGGAAGTCCCTGTATTTAGACAATAGTTTAGTGGTCTGACATGGGAGGTACGTCTATGATTATAGGGAATCTAATATGACACGTGTGGGGAAATGACAGATGTTTCATGCTTGCATTTTGAAGGCAAGGCAAGCATAAAAAGAGATTATTTTCGTAGCCCATCTGTGTCAGAGTGCTGCAGCAGAAGATGCGAAACAAATAATGCTTTGCCACTGACAAAGAATCTCAGTCTTGTGACTTACAGATAACACAAACTAAGTATGGTACGGAGGTGATAGGAAAAACTGCAATGTTATAAATAGCAGATCCAAAATGTGTGATTAGTTTCAATGCAAATCACTTCTGTTCTATGGGTTTTTCTGCTTTTCAAGTGAAATGTCACATTTATTGAAAAAGAAAGCATTACCTTTATTTTAACTGTATATATTTCAAGAATTAATTACCTAGAAGTTTAGTTTCAATGTAAAGCTATTCCAGTACTCCTAATAGAAACTGTATTTTGGGTGTGTTAAAGTCATTGGCCAGTTAGATATGTAGAAGCAAAGGATTTACACTAGAGGGGTGGAGACAAAGCTCTTTACTGACTTTCAGAGCAGCGGAAGCAGAGCGTGATACTTTACCAACTTCCAGCAGTCCCAAACCAAACCCCCTACCCCCCAAGATACAGCAGAGCAGCAGCTGAGTGTAATACTTTACCTGCTTTCAGTGGCAGGACTGGTCCTCACTCCTCTCTTCAGTGCACCTCCATACCGTACAGTCTATCTACAGATAGGCTGTATGGCACAGAGGTACATTGAAGAGAGGAGTTAGTTCCTGTCATGCTGCTGGAAGCAGGAAAGGTATCACACTCTGCTATTGCTCTTATACTGTATTTCTTGAGGGGTAGGTGGTTTGGGAGAGACAGTGGCTACGCAATAACATGTGCGGTTTTGAGGAAGTGGGAGACAAGGCTACCCAATACACCTATGGGGACGGGTAACTGCTACTTAATGCTGCTATTCTGGTGAGGTGGTGCACAGAAAGTCTACCAAATACTGACAGGGGGGTCCAAAAAGAATATTTAATAATTACCTCTGGAAGGGGAGCACAAACATTATCTAATGCTGAGAGACTAGGTGGGTGGGAAATTGGGAATCTATCCAAAATGTTGCTGAGGGCCCAGACATTTCTAGTTACGCCCCCTAGTAGAGGGCACTTCTCCACTTGAAAAAATGCAATCAGATTTTCAAATTGTTCCTGATTTGCTGATCCCGAGGGCACCATGGTTAACATAGCAATCATGGTGCCCTTTTCCCACTTCAATTTGTGTTTACATTTTTACCTAAACTCCAATGCAGTGCATGCTGCATTTTTCATGCATTGGCATTAACCTCCCTGGCGTTCAGTTTCTGCTGGATTTCTGAGCAAAAAGTAATCCAATTAATTTTCATAACCTTTTGTCCTGTAACTTAAAATGCATCAAGCTGGGGTTGTAGGGTGACAAGGCGTCCTCTTTTGCCCGGACAGGACCACTTTTTCTGACCTGTCCGGGGCGTCCTGGCGGGTTTTTGAAATGTGCTGCCAATCTGATTCCATTTGTGGGGAAATCTGTTGCCAATCTCATTGCATTTTGTGGGGAAATCTTCTGCGGATCTGATTGCATTTTGTAGTCGGCCGGCCCTCCACCATGTGGTCTGGGGAAAAAAAAACGGCCCTCCATGCCCGCGAAGTTGGACAGCACACTGCTAAGGTCTTGTATATTTGGCCCCACCCATGACCACGCCCACATGCTGTTGTGATTGTTCCTTTTTTGGAAATCAAAGTATGATCACCCTAGTCTAGTGTACATTTTTAGTCCAATAAAAGCTTGAAACACAAAATCTAAACTACATTTCAAAATTACTCCCCAAAATCTTTGATCATTTATACTTCCAAGCTGCAGCTGCTCAACCTGCACTAATACAATAGAGATGATGGGCAAATTCGACCAAGAGACAGATCTTTATCTAATCAAATCTGATTAGAGAGAGATCGGTCGGCTGCTCATACTCCACAGGTTGATTCCCGATAAATTTCAACATGAAATCACTCGGAAATTGGCCGCGCCTGTTGCCTCGTCGCTGCCCCCCCAATGTAAAAATGTACTCCCGTGTGTGCATTTATACATTACCTGTCCTGAGTCTCACACCGCGTGATGCCCATCTGTCTTTTGAAATCCCCCGCAGATTATTGTAGGTAAGTAGCCATGTCTAGGTGACCTCAGTATAGGCTAGGTAGGTACAGGTGTCCCCCAGTATAGGCTAGGTAGGTACAAGTGTCCCCTAGTATAGGCTAGGTAGGTGCAGGTGTCGCTCAGTATTGGCTAGGTGGGTGCAGGTATCCCCCAGGATAGGCTAGGTAGGTGCAGGTGTCCCCCGGGATATGCTAGGTAGGTGCAGGATCCCAGGATCGACTGGTTAGGTGCCCCCCAGTATAGGCTAGGTAGGTGCCCCCCAGTATAGGCTATATAGGTGCCCCCCAGTATAGGGTAGATAGGTGCCCTGAAGTATACGGTAGATAGGTGCCCCCAGTATAGGGTAGATAGGTGCCCCCCAGTATAGGGTAGATAGGTGCCCCCCAGTATAGGGTAGCTAGGTACAGGAGCCCCACAGTATAAGTTAGCTAGGTGCAGGGGCTCTCTGTACACTATAGGCAGCATAAGGAATGTAAGGCTTAGTTCCCCCCCCCCTAGTACCCCCCAATGCAGCCGCTGCCCACTAGATACATACTGAGCCTCTTTTAAGCGAGTGACCCAGCCGGTCTGCACAGCTCCGCATATCTTCCGGTATGCGGAGGATCAGGGCTGAAGTCATGTGACGTCAGTACACATCCTCTGCATACCGGAAGATATGCGGAACTGTGCAGATCGGCTGGGGCGCTCGCTGGAACGAGGCTCGGTATGTATCTAATGGGTAGTGGCTGCATTGGGGAATATTAGGGGGGGATCGGGGGGCGGGGGGAACTAATCCTTACATTCCTTATGCTGCAGATAGTGTACAGGAACCCCTGCACTTAGTTACCTAATACTGTGGGGCTCCTGTAGCTAGGGAAACCCCTGAGCGGCATGCCTGACACTGTGTCGAGCATACCGCTTTCAGCAAGAATTCCTTGCCCCACACAGTGTCGAGCATACCGCTCAGGAGGTTAAGGTCAAGTCAATGAGAGCGCAAGAACATTGATTTGTATTGCTATAAAATGGAGAAAAGAGGCAATCAACAATGGAAGAGAGATAGACCACTGTAGCCATCCTGCCAACATGGCTATTCAGTACCCACACAAAGTGTTTTCTCTGTGTGATCATATCTGGGATTTGTAGATCTATGCAGTGGCGGACACAGCCAGCAGTGGGCCCCTGTGCAAAATTGTAATTGTGGGCCCAAAAACAGGTGTGGACAGAACCTGCGGCGCGTAGCGGCGCGGCAAAAAAATGGGCGTGGCAATGACCGGATGTAACTTAAAGCGAACCCGGGGTGAGGGTTTATTTCCTTTTAAACAAAGGAAATATTGATCTGATCAATTTGGCTGCAGTAATAAACTGAATTACACCAGCAACAAGCATGCAGCTAATCTTCTCAGTTTTGACAATATTGTCAGAAACCCCTCACCGGCTGCATGCTTGTTCAGGGTCTATGGTTGAAAGAATAAGAGGCAGAGGACCAGCACGGCAGCCAGGCAACTGGTATTGCTTAAAAGGAGAGAAATATGGCAGCCTCAAGATTATTCTCACCTCAGGTTCCATTGAAAAGTGCAACGCAAAGACAGTGGGCCCAAGTTTTGGTGACCCTTTCCCCAGAAAATTCACATAATTGTGCAGGTTTTCTCAAGAAAATACACATCATGTCGGCAGATATGCCCAGAAAATACGTGCAATCATGTCGGCAGATATGCCCAGAAAATACGTGCAATCAAGTCGGCAGATATGCCCAGAAAATACGTGCAATCAAATTGGCAGATATGCCCAGAAAATACGTGCAATCAAGTCGGCAGATATGCCCAGAAAATACGTGCAATCATGTCGGCAGATATGCCCAGAAAATACGTGCAATCATGTCGGCAGATATGCCCAGAAAATATGTGCAATCAAGTCGGCAGATATGCCCAGAAAATACGTGCAATCAAGTCGGCAGATATGCCCAGAAAATACGTGCAATCAAGTCGGCAGATATGCCCAGAAAATACGTGCAATCATGTCGGCAGATATGCCCAGAAAATACATGCAATCATGTCGACAGATTTGCGCAGAAAATACATGCAATCATGTGGCAGACCTGCCCAGAACATACACCTGCTAATATAAATAAAAAAACAAAAACATTTACTCACCTGCAGCAGCAGACCTCCTGTCCCAGCCTTCATCCGGCGCACAGCTCCCATGGGTGGTTGAGTGGATAGGTAGCCTGGTGGGTGGGTGAGTGGGTGGGTGGTTTGGTAGCCTGGTGGGTAGGTGGGTAGGTAGCCTGGTGGGTAGGTAGCCAGGTGGGTAGGTTGGTAACTAGCCCGGTAGGTAGGTAGGTAGCCTGGTGGGTGGGTAGGTAGGTAGCCGGGTGGGTGGGTAGGTAGGTAGCCTGGTGGGTGGGTAGCCGGGTGGGTGGGTAGGTAGCCTGGTGGGTGGGTTGGTAACTAGCCCGGTAGGTAGCCGAGTGGGTGGTTAGGTAGGTAGCCGGGTGGGTAGGTAGGTAGCCGGGTGGGTGGTTAGGTAGGTAGCCGGGTGGGTAGGTAGGTAGGAAGCCTGGTGGGTGGGTAGGTAGCCGGGTGGGTAGGTGGGTAGGTAGCCGGGTGGGTAGGTGGTTAGGTAGCCGGGTGGGTAGGTAGGTAGCCGGGTGGGTAGGTAGCCTGGTGGGTGGGTAGGTAGCCGGGTGGGTGGTTAGGTAGTCGGGTGGGTGGTTAGGTAGGAAGCCTGGTTGGTGGGTATGTAGCCGGGTGGGTAGGTAGGAAGCCTGGTGGGTGGGTAGGTAGCCGGGTGGGTAGGTGGTTAGGTAGCCGGGTGGGTAGGTAGGAAGCCTGGTGGGTGGGTAGGTAGCCGGGTGGGTAGGTAGGAAGCCTGGTGGGTGGGTAGGTAGCCGGGTGGGTAGGTAGGTAGATAGCTGGGTGGGTAGGTAGCCTGGTGGGTGGGTAGGTAGCCGGGTGGGTAGGTGGTTAGGTAGCCGGGTGGGTAAGTAGCCTGGTGGGTGGGTAGGTAGCCGGGTGGGTGGTTAGGTAGTCGGGTGGGTGGTTAGGTAGGAAGCCTGGTGGGTGGATAGGTAGCCGGGTGGGTAGGTAGGAAGCCTGGTGGGTGGGTAGGTAGCCAGGTGGGTAGGTGGTTATGTAGCCGGGTGGGTGGGTAGGTAGGTAGGTAGCCGGGTGGGTAGGTAGCCTGGTGGGTGGGTAGGTAGCCGGGTGGGTAGGTGGTTAGGTAGCCGGGTGGGTAGGTAGCCTGGTGGGTGGGTAGGTAGCCGGGTGGGTGGTTAGGTAGTCGGGTGGGTGGTTAGGTAGTCGGGTGGGTGGGTGGGTGGTTAGGTAGGAAGCCTGGTGGGTGGGTAGGTAGCCGGGTGGGTAGGTGGTTAGGTAGCTGGGTGGGTGGTTAGGTAGTCAGGTGGGTAGGCAGGTAGCCCTTTGAGTAGCTATCCGGGTGGGGGGCCCGACTCCTATCCTCCCTCCCTCCCTTCCTTCCTCACCTCGGGGGGGAACCCCTCCCGATATGCGCGGCGGGAGAGCGAGCGGCAAATACAGGAAGTCTTCATGGCTCCAGGCAGACGCTTGAGGCCCAGCCGCTTGGTCTCCAATATGTCTCCAACTCTGTCGACATATTGGAGACCAAGCGGCTGAGCCCTCTAGCGCATGCCTGGAGACCCGGATTTGCCGCTCTCCCGCCGCGCATACTGGGAGGGGGGCCCCCGAGGTGAGGGAGGGAGGGAGGGAGGATAGGAGTCGGGGCCCCCCGGGGGAAAAAAATAATAAAAAAATAAAATAAAATATATTAAAAAAAAAATACTGGTGCCACAGGTGACTCGCAAGCAAGCCGACTCCCCAACTTTTGACCCCCTTTTTGGGGGTCAAAAATTCGGCTTGCTTGCGAGTATATTCGGTATATATCTAATAATCCAGCTTGTGTCATCTCCCTACTGCTGCTCTCCTGAGTGAAGCTCCTTGTGGATTACAAATATTGTATGAGCTCTAATATCTATGAGCTCCAACTGCCAGCCTACTACTTACATTAACACTGGCCAGTGTTTGGGGAAATTAGCTTAAATGTTTATCTGAGTTTGATTATAACCACACCTACGGGTGTGCTACACCATCATAATAATAAAAAGAGATATCTCAGAAAAAGTCAAGGTGTTTGAGAGTACAGTCTCCTTCACCATCAAAAGGCCGGAGGTGGCTTCAAACTAAACCCAAGGCAAACCTTGACTAAAAAAAAAACAGATACTTATCTAGGTGTAGGGAAGCGATCTGGTTGACCAAAAGTCACAAAAGCATCAGGAGACACGTTTTTGACAGTCACAAGCTTGCATGATAGGTGGCTCATGCTACCACAGCTTCAAGCATAGCCTAATAGTTTTAATAAGAAACTCTCGGTTTCAACAGCAAAAAGAAGACTGTGAGATGCAAGTTTGACTGAACAAGCAAGAAGCCATTGCTAAGACATCAGAATAAAAAAGAGGCTTTCCTGGGTTATTGAATACCACCAATGGACTACTAAAGACTGTAAGAAAGTGTTATGGGCTGAGAATCAAAAGTTGACATTTTCAGTTAATCATTTTTGTATGCCCTAAAGTAGGCAAAAGTGTGGTTCCTCATTGTGTGACATAAACTGTAAAACATCGCGTAGGAAATATGATGGTCTGGGGCTGTTTTGCTGGATGCAGTGTTGGTGACTTGTACAGAGAGAGAGGCACCCTTAGCTACCACAGTGCCATGCAGTACTCTCTGATATACACCTAGCTGGTCAGGGGTTCATCCTACAGCAAAATAATGCACCAAAACATAAGCCCAAGCTATGTAAGAACTAGCTTAGGAAAAAAGATGGTAACCTTGTAAACGTGAAGTGGCCAACACAGTCTGCAGACTTAAAGAGAGTCTGAAACCTTAAAAATCCACTTTTTTCTTGACATTTATGTTAAGCAATATGTGCAGAGCTAAAATGCTTCATTCCCAAGGCAGAATGATGTAATTAAACCCCCCAAATCCCGGGGCAAAATTTGGGGCTCCTTCCTGGTAGAGGCTAAGCTTTGTGCAGTAGCTCTGCCTCTACTCGTGTCAATCTCTACGAATCTCTGCCTCCTCCTGCCCCTCTCAGTCTTCTTTCACTGAGAGGGGTGGGGAGAGGCAGAGATCCATGGAGATTGACGCGAGTGGAGGCAAAGCTACAGCGCAAAGAAGCATCCTAAAGGTGCCACATATTTATGGGAAATTTTGCCCTCGAGTTGGAAAGAACTTTTTGAAAATATTCGATTTCCATTGTAGAAAGAATGCCACAATTGTATTCAGCAGTTATATCTACCGCAGTTGGTTACTTTGATGAATCAAAGCTTTACACATTTTGATTTATATCTTGTTTTGTATAATAAAATGCTCAAGGGCATTTGTGGATTCCTTTCCTTGTGATGCCCCAGCTCAGCTGACTAATAATCCTACACCCTTGGAAAATTTGGGTCGAGTGGTCTCTTTTGTATATTTTGAGTCATACATGGATTCCATTTTTTTTATTTCAATGTTTATTTGTTCTATGCTTTCATTTCAGAGTACAAAGAGACATTGAACTGCTTGAATTTAAATAAAAAACTAGAAGTTGGGATGTTCTTAAAATCTTTTACCAACAGTGTATATGTATAGCGATTTTTCAGCAAAAGCAGACTTTTACTTTAAAGGATAACTGTATCCTGTAAAACACAAAAACTTACATACTTACCTAAGATGAAGGAAGGCTCTGGATCACTTAGAGCCTTCCCGGTCCAATCTTGGACTCCTCGTTCCCCTTCCGGGCCCCGGGTTCTAAGCAATCTACAGCATTCCTTCTTCTTAGGTGAGTGTATCGATTTTTTTCCCATAGCTACAGGTATCCTTTAAGGATGGATGGGTGGTGAGCAAAAAGTATGTTTGTTACTTCCTGTATTAAAGGCCAGCTCAAGGGGGAGCACGGTAATGTAGTTGTGGAAAGGATTTACAACCTCGTCTACAGTTTTATTGCTGTCTCTGTCCCTCACTTCCTGTTTCTGAAAGCTTTAGGGACATCCATGAATGTAATGGGATTGGTGGACCCACCCAAGGAAAGGAAAATAAGGGTCAAATACGCACACAATAACCATTTATTATGCTAATTCTGGTCACGGCTTGCCTCAGAAAAGCCTCAGTTCTATGTCATTAACTAAATCACTGAAATCACATTTTTTCCCCCATTGTGGTGTTTGATGGAAATATTAACTGAAGCTGCTGACCTGTATTTACATACTTCTAGGAATTACATTGCTGCCACATGAATGCTTGATTACATAACGGCATGAATAATTAGGTGTTCCCAATAAAATGGCCAGTCAGAGTAAATATCATTGGGGTAAAGTAATAGCTTCTCTTGGACTGAGCAGGAAGGCTGATGACGATGAAGGACACAAAATAGAGGATTAATGCAGATATTTTTTTCCTGTAACAGCAGCACCTCATCATAATATTATAGACAAAAAGCAGCATCATTAATTTACTGGACAGGGAGGCTGATGAAGAATAACAATGAGATAAAATAAAACCGTGTTATGGATTTCTCTCAGAGTAAAGCAGCAGCATCTACAATACATCTTGATGCAGGACAAGCAGACAGGGAGGCCGTAGTGGATGATAGCTGTGATACTAGACACTGCATTCACATTCAGGCCAATAGTGACACTGTGTGTTTTCTGTTCTGTGTAACTGGCAATATGTATGACCATCCTAGATCTGGGCTTTATATATGTCTTTGCAGCTCATATTGCTTGAAAGGAACATGCATACCTTTCAATCTGTAACCTCTTGTTTAGCTAACTAAACAAGGACAAATCATTGATTTAAGTATAAACCAGGATATTATTATGGTTCTCTTCCCATTATAGTTCAGCTAATATTGGCTCCCAAGCCTTCAGCTCTACCGCCATACTGGCCCCCCTGGCAACCTGGTTCCTCCACCTGCAAAGTGCACATGTTAGCGGTGATTAATATATCTACCTTTCCTTGCTCCAGACACTGTAACTATAATTTAGCTAAGAATTGCCACCATATTACAGCACTTAACTTCAATGATACTTTAGGGTGGTGGATGCAGTAGTGGGCAGCGGGCAATGGGTGACTGAATACTTGAGTTCCATGAGCTGAAGTGAGGAAAGATAGCTATACCCATCACCCTGGCACACTCTTTATGAATGCTGTGCAGATGGAGTGGGGTCCAATGGCAACTGTCGTGTATTTTTTTTAATGATTTTGGTGGTGGGAAAAAAATCTTATTTTATACTCAAATATACACAAATCACATTTTCACTGTTGTCCATAAAAGGTTACACTCTTGGACAGTCTGCGAGCAATGCAGGATTCTTATCTGCTTACAGTAAATCTTGAAATAAATCTGCAGTGTGTCTACTTCCTACTTTCAGGGAAGCAGACAAAGGGTTACAATCCTGTGTTTACATATTAACTGTGCTGAAGACTGTCGAATTTCTGTGCTGACACAGCTGAGAGATCAAATTTCACTTGCGATTACTTGAAGATGAGGGGGAACTAGACAGGCTCTTCTCCGTAAAAACACACAGGGTTCATTTGTCTTTGTTTTCCTTGAGTCCTGTGCAAGAGTAACATAAGAAGGGTAGTTGGTAAAGCCACAATGTAAGAACAAGGAGACATCCGTAACTATAAGTTGCATAAACACCAAGCTGCTTATGAATAATAGAATGATAGATTACTCCAGTGGACAGTTATGCTGACTGCTGCACTTGTTGCTAATGTGACTATCAAGGCAGGCTGACGATAAAGCCTTAGAAATATAATTAAAGGAGAAGTTAGATAAGAAGGAGGATCAGCATGGGAAAGGAAGGAGTTTTGGATTTGGGCTTGTTGGGTCCCAGGCTCATTGGACTCATCACTTGCCATTGCATGTTACTGTGTGAGGATTCTATGGGTCTCTTACAGTCAGAGAACTCCGGGATCGAGCAATGACTTGTTTAGTTGCTGTAAAAAGGTGAGTAGCCACTAGCCAAGATTTATTGAGATTTGTTCAGCTCTAGCCTCAGCCGGGATCTGGTAGATTAGGTGCCATCATTTCCTGACTTTGCCATATAGACAAATGTGCTCTACTTAAACAGTGTTTTACATAATCTGTGCCTCGTAGGCTCACAATCTAATCCCTAATGCTGGGAATACACGTTTCGTTTTTGCCTTCGTTTTAGCCTTCGATTCGTTCAGTAAACGAATCGAGTGTTGAAAACGTATGTGAAAATAGTCATAATCTCATTATAGTTTCGATTAATAGACCCTAAAAACGAACGACTGGTGATCGAACATGTTTGATATTATCTCTCTTTATCCATCTAATCGAGCTATTGGTAGGCTTGATGGCTGTTCAGATCGATTATATGTTCGTTTATGTTAGTCCGTCCCTGTAAAAAGGGATTTTCGTTTCGTTTCTTTGCAGCCTTCGATCATTGGAAAAACGAAACCATCAGAATCGAAAAAAAAAAACGAAACCGTGGGTGGTGATATTAACCGTACGTTCGATTATTTCAGGAACGAAAAGGACAAAAGGCACAATCGAAACGAAGGCTAAAAGGAAGGCAAAAACGAAACGTGTATTCCCAGCATAACATGTTTTGGGGATGTAGGATGTGCATGAAAGAGCCAAGCAAACACAGGGAGAACATACAAACTTCATACGAATAGTGTCCCAGTCCTAGGAGCAGAGGGGACACTTTAGGGCAGCCAAAGAGCTGCCTGTAGGCACAAGCCTACAGTGCCTATAGGTAAATCCGTCCCTGACATCAGTGCTATCCGTCCAGAAGAGTGCACACTCATTTGAAAAAGCAAATGTTTTGTTATACATCTATCTACAAGTGTCCCTATGTGGTTGGCCTCCACGCCAGTGATTTACCAGGGGGATCCCTCTCACCTGACCCCTATTGTTACTGGTACCTCAAAGAAAGTTCCCTTACCAGCGTGCCAAACACACATCCTATCTCTGCCGCTCCACAGAAGGGAACACAGTGCTTGGCTGGTAGCTTGAAAGTATATCTGTACAGTTGAGTTCTCATTCTAAAACTTCTGCTTTTTGTCAGAAATGTTGAAAAAGTAAGTTTAATTCTTCTCCTCACAAATCCTTATATGTTACGTTACAGGACTTACTCCCACACAAATGAGTTATTTTTAATATTTGCTATGTTTCTGATAAAACAATACATCAATATATCTTTGGTACAGAACAGAATATGTAAATAAGAAAATATGGTACAAACACTATATGTTCATATTCCCACACCCTATCTCCCATGGTGACCCCCACAGCCTTGGTACCCTCTGTCTGGGGGAATATGAGAACTCTGAAAACCATGGCCCCTTCCATAACAATGTGGCCACTATGACTCCCACACCCATAGCAAGTGTGGCTACTACAATAACACCTGTTCTGGAAAGCAAAGCCTTGTATCGGATGGAAAATAAGAAGCTGAGCCTCCCCTCCTCCATGGCACTGGCCTCTACCAGCAGTTTACCCTTCTTATTCCCTTTCTCTCCTCCCACTGACAAGTTCATACAAGGCCACCTCTTGTCCACATTCAGTCTCATGTTTGTGAGCACACACATGGGGATACCCCCACCCTGACCCCCCGTGTTTGACCCGCCGCCCTATACATCATTATTGAGCTAAACTTTGACCTCTTACCTCACAGTCAGCAGACACATGGCAGCCAATCTGCTACCAGTAGCACCCCATCCTGGACCCCACCCCCTATCAAAAAGCAGTTGTGGTGGCCATATTGGATTCATTCTCTGCTGGCTGCTGACTATTAGTGAGAGCAGGGTCAGACTTGCTGCAGATAGGTAGGGAAAGCATTAGCTAGGCCTGTGTTCTTGTTCCTCACTTCCTGTGAAAGCACCCCAAACAGCCCTTTTGAGGGCTAGCACATCGGTCTCCTATGTTTTTGTTGTGTGTGTGAGACACTCCACAGCCCTCTGACACCCAGAGCTGTGTGCAAACTACTGCTGCTGCTACATTAAGTTGCACGCACAGTACCACTCCAGTGCATTATTATTTCACTGTATTCTGATAGTACTATTGCATTTTTCTGTGTGTGACACTCCACAGCTCACACCCAGAGCTGTGTGCACAGTACTGCTATTGTTGTTGCCTCATTAAGTTGCATGCACAGTACCACTCCTGCGCATTATTATTTCACTGTATTCTGATAGTACTATAGCATTTCTCTCTGTGTGACACTCCACAGCCCACTTACACCCAGAGCTGTGCATAATGTGATTTCTGCCCTTTAGGGATTAAAACCCTACTTTGCGTCAACTCTCTTGACGCAAAGTTCTCTAAATTTTGGTGGGACTTTTGCCATGGATTCCCTCTGGCATGCCCCTGTCCAGGTGTTAGACCCCTTAAAACTACTTTTCCATCACTTTTGTGGCCAGAAACAGTCTTTGTAGGTTTTAAAATTCGCTTGTCCATTCAAGTCTATGGCGGTTCGCCAAATTCGCCTGTTCCCAAACATTTGCCGAAGTTCGCGAACGGAAAACTTGATGTTCGCAACATTTCTAGTGAAAGGGTGACAGAGGACAAGGAGTGAAAACAAACAACGTTTTGGCTTGCATTCTGTCTACAGTATATTTTTGTTGCCCCTCCGATATTACATGTACAATTGCAAACCTAAATTTTTTGGATTTACAGTCCGCCTCATCAAAGTCCTGCCATGGTTGTATATTGTTACATTATTAAGTAGCGGAACTTTCATTAACTGCTTTTCTAAGGTCTCAATATACCCCTTTCACAATGAATTATGATGTGTTCCCCGAAGGCGCATAAATCCTCTTTTAATTACATGTTTTTGGAAATGGTGACAGAGAGTTTAAATCAGATTCTCCTCTTTCCCAATCAACAGCTGCAATTTTAAATAAAAACGGTAAAATTCTAAAAGATGTGACATTTTCAGACGCATTTTTCCATCTGGGTACTAAAGGCTGCGATATGATAAATAATGCCTGTAATTTAGACGTTAATGGAGACCGGGTATTAATAATGGATACGGGAGATGGAAAGAAATAACACATCTCAAGTTCAGCATAAAATATGCAATGATTTAATCTGTCAGCCCAACTTAATAAATGCTGTCAGACTAGTTAGACTAATTTAACTAATTTTATGCTGAGGAAACAATTGTGAAATGAGCCGTGCACACAGGTAGCCTTGCAAGTTGTCAGATCAGAGCTAAATTTGTTTGGATAGATGAACACCATAAAACAAGTCCCTAAATTGTGTTGTTAAAATGTTTTATTGTCACATTCTGGTGTGGCTGCGATGGTAAATCCTTACCAGGGCCGCAGATTTTTTTATATCTCCATATATTTGGGTGATGTGAAAGGGCTGGAGCGGATCCATTTGCCAATGTTGATTCTTCTACAGTCATTTCAGTGCAGGTCATTTGATTGCATTGGGATAGTCTTAATGATACTAGGCTCTGGCTGTGTGCAGGTCGAGGCAAGCAAGGGGGCATTTTACCCCCCACCCTGGAAAGCTGACCACTTACTGCTATAGCTAGCCAGAAACCTTGGGATCTGTCATAAGGGCATGTTTATCAAAACCAGTGCAAGGAAATTGGACAAGGAAAAGGATAAGCCAGTTTAGCCCATCAGTCAGTTATTTTATATCAGACATTTCTGGAGAGGCTGTCATCTAAATGACTATCTGAAAGCCCAGGGAATGTGAAAGGCCATCATATGAATGGAGCAGACACTGGGGACTACAGACCATGTGATATGTGTGAGCTTGTGTCTGCTCTAGTAGGGGACTGCTAAGTATCTTGAGACCAAGCTTCCCCTTCTACTGCCTCCTCTGGGCCCACAGATTCCCTGTGTTAATGTCCTCTTTACCCAAGTAGTGTAGCTCCAACTCCAGGCCATAGTTGTGTTGTTCCCTTCCTTTAACTAGTTTGTTAACCCTATTTTTGCTGGAACTGTATGCAGCGTGTTTATTTAAAAGCATTGTGAGGAAAAATGGGCGCAAGTTATTGTCCGTAGTAGAATCTCGAAAATTTTACTGATATTCTGCCATTATCTGTTATTGATCGTATAATATTATTAGTATTGTTATTATTGATTTAGATAGGGCCAATATCTTGCATGGTGCTGTACAATAGAATGCAAGGTATAACAATACAACATAAACAATACAACAGTTAACAATACAAGACAATGGTGAATTACAGCTGATGCAATGAACAAATGAACTACAGATTTTACATAAGGGTAGAAGAAAATGGTAAAATGGTGGCTAGGGCCAAAGTGTTTTAGGTAAGAGAGTATACTTGCCTGAAGAGGTGCATTTTCAGGTTGCGCCTAAAAAGAGTAAGTGAAGGTGAGTGACGGATGTGTTGAGGGAAGAAGTTCCAGAGGAGGGGAAAGGATCGAGAGAAGTCTTGTAAACGGGAGTGAGAAGAGGTGACAAGAGAGGAAGACAGGAGGATGTTAGTAGTGCGGAGATTGCGTGTAGGGTGGTATGTGGAAATAAATTCATTTAAATAAAGAGCTAGGCTGTAAAGAGCTTTGTAGGCGAGAGTCAGGATTTTGAATTGTATTCTTTGTGTAACTGGCAGCCAGTGAAGGGACTGCCAGAGCTGTATAGGGCTGGGGAAGCAGGGGGGGAGGTGGATGAGTCGTGCAGCAGAGTTCATGATGGATTGTAGTGGGGCCAATTGGATAGCGGGTAGGCCACAGAGCAGAGAGCTGAAGTAGTCTAGTCGTGAAATAATCAGTGCATGCACCAAAAGTTTGGTATATTGACCTGTGCGATAAAAGGGCAGATGCGGGAGATGTTTTTTAGGTGGAGAAGACAGTAGGAGGTTAGTTTGTCAATGTGTGGTTTGAATGAGAAACTCGAGTTCAGTATTACACCTAGGCAGCGTGCCTGGGCGATGGGGGTTATTGAAGTGCCTTCAACAGAGATTGCAATGTTTGGCAGGGGGCGTTGAATTGGGAGGTGGAAAGATTACCATTTTAGTATTGACCATGTTGAGTAGTGTTACTGACACTCTACTATCGGCCTATCTTAGCCTATTCTCACACTAACCTTCCATGCAATCTATTCTCACACTAACCTTCTTTGCATCTATGCCCAACACTAACCTCTGCCCTATTTTTGTCTAATATTAACCCCCCATCTATGCCTGCCTAACACTAGCCCACCTACCTACACCTAACAATAATGTTGTACTACCTATACCTAACTTTAACACTGCTGTTACAGAGTTTGGCTTCATGGCTTTACAGACACTATGATGCTTGGTGTTCTTGCTACAAAGTTCCAATGCAAAGTAGCAGAGATTCCCTGTCACTATCTCCTCCTTAACACCTTGCCCCAGGTGCACAATTGTATTGTTAGGTGGGAAAAATACTTGTGTCGATCAAGTCCATCACGTTCAACCTTTTAAGCCTCTCAGTACTAGTGTTGGGCGAACATCTAGATGTTCGGGTTCGGGCCGAACAGGCCGAACATGGCCGCGATGTTCGGGTGTTCGACCCGAACTCCGAACATAATGGAAGTCAATGGGGACCCGAACTTTTGTGCTTTGTAAAGCCTCCTTACATGCTACATACCCCAAATTTACAGGG
Organism: Hyperolius riggenbachi; assembly: GCF_040937935.1. Taxonomy (NCBI): domain Eukaryota; kingdom Metazoa; phylum Chordata; class Amphibia; order Anura; family Hyperoliidae; genus Hyperolius; species Hyperolius riggenbachi. The sequence goes on from NC_090656.1 coordinate 85,260,351, forward strand.
TATGTGCACCTTGGGAGTGGGTACAAGAGGAAAAAAAAAATTTAGCAAAAAGAGCTTATAGTTTTTGAGAAAATTGATTGTAAAGTTTCAAAGGAAAAATTGTCTTTTAAATGCTGAAAATGTCATGCTTCTTTGCACAGGTAACATGGTTTTTACCGCCAGGCAGTCATAAATGTAATAAAGATAAGAGGTTCAATAAACAGGGACCGGTAACGCTAACCCAGCAGCAGCAGCAGCACACGTGATGGAACAGGAGGAGGCGCAGGAGGAGAAGGCCACGCTTTTTGAGACACAACAACCCAGGCCTTGCATGAGGACAAGAAGCGTGCGGATAGCATGCTTTTTACCGCCATGCAGTCATAAATGTAATAAAGATAAGAGGTTCAATAAACAGGGACCGGTAACGCTAACCCAGCAGCAGCACAGAGCACACGTGATGGAACAGGAGGAGGCGCAGGAGGAGAAGGCCACGCTTTTTGAGACACAACAACCCAGGCCTTGCATGAGGACAAAAAGCGTGCGGATATAGCAATGCTTTTTGCCGCCATGCAGTCATAAATGTAATACAGATGAGAGGTTCAATAAACAGGGACTGGAAATGCTAACCCAGCAGCAGCAGACGTGATGGAACAGGAGCAGGCGCAGGAGGAGAAGGCCAAGCTTTTTGAGACACAACAACACAGGCCTTGCATGAGGACAAAAAGCGTGCGGATATAGCAATGCTTTTTGCCGCCATGCAGTCATAAATGTAATACAGATGAGAGGTTCAATAAACAGAGACTGGAAACGCTAACCCAGCAGCAGCACACATGATGGAACAGGAGGAGGCGCAGGAGGAGAAGGCCACGCTTTTTGAGACGCAACCCAGGCCTTGCATGAGGACAAAAAGCGTGCGGATATAGCAATGCTTTTTGCCGCCATGCAGTCATAAATGTAATACAGATGAGAGGTTCAATAAACAGGGACTGGAAATGCTAACCCAGCAGCAGCAGACGTGATGGAACAGGAGCAGGCACAGGAGGAGAAGGCCAAGCTTTTTGAGACACAACAACACAGGCCTTGCATGAGGACAAAAAGCGTGCGGATATAGCAATGCTTTTTGCCGCCATGCAGTCATAAGTGTAATACAGATGAGAGGTTCAATAAACAGGGACCGGAAACGCTAAACCATCCCAGATGTTCATTGGTCATGTTACTTGGTTGGGGTCCTGGAGTGTTGCGTAGTCGTTTCCAATCCAGGATTGATTCATTTTAATTTGAGTCAGACGGTCTGCATTTTCTGTGGAGAGGCGGATACGCCGATCTGTGACGATGCCTCCGGCAGCACTGAAACAGCGTTCCGACATAACGCTCGCTGCCGGGCAAGCCAGCACCTCTATTGCGTACATTGCCAGTTCGTGCCAGGTGTCTAGCTTCGATACCCAATAGTTGAAGGGTGCAGATGGATTGTTAGACACAGCTACGTCATCTGACATGTAGTCCTTGACCATCTTCTCCAGGCGATCGGTGTTGGAGGTGGATCTGCACGCTTGCTGTTCAGTGGGCTGCTGCTGCATGGGTGTCAGAAAATTTTCCCACTCCAAGGACACTGCCGATACCATTCCCTTTTGGGTACTAGCTGCGGCTTGCGTTGTTTGCTGCCCTCCTGGTCGTCCTGGGTTTGCGGAAGTCAGTCTGTCTGCGTACAACTGGCTAGAGGAGGGGGAGGATGTCAATCTCCTCTCTAAAGTCTCCACAAGGGCCTGCTGGTATTCTTCCATTTTGACCTGTCTGACTCTTTCTTCAAGCAGTTTTGGAACATTGTGTTTGTACCGTGGATCCAGAAGGGTATAAACCCAGTAATTGGTGTTGTCCAGAATGCGCACAATGCGTGGGTCACGTTCAATGCAGTCTAGCATGAATTGAGCCATGTGTGCCAGAGTCCCACCAGAATCCTCATCATCCTCTTGTGAGCGTTGTGATAGTTGTTGTGATGCATCATAGTCGTCACCTTCCTCCTGGTCTGCTTCTGCTGACCATTCGCGTTGAATTGTGGAAGTCCAACGTGCACCGCTCTGGCCCTCGTCAGTGGTGGCATGAAACTCCTGCTCCAACTCCAGCTGTTCCTCCTCCTCTTCTTCGTCATAGCTGCTGGGGCCAGCGTTCCCTGAGGCGGATGGCCTGATGTTGGTACCATCACGCTGATCGTTTTCTCCTTCAGATTCCCCCAGTTGCATCATGACAGCTGTTTCCTTGATTTTTAACATCGACCTCTTCAGTAAACACAGCAGTGGTATGGTAATGCTGACTGAAGAGTTGTCACTGCTCACAAGCAACGTGGATTGCTCAAAATTTTGGAGGACTTGGCAGAGGTCCAACATGTTGGCCCAATCGGTTCCACAGAAGCTTGGCAGCTGGCCGGATGCGCCTCGGTATTGCGCCGTCATGTACTGGACCACTGCACTCTTCTGCTCGCAAAAGCGGGCTAGCATGTGCAGCGTAGAATTCCAGCGCGTAGGGACATCACACAGCAAGCGATGGTGGGGGAGATTGAAGCGCTCCTGCATCTTGGCGAGTGCCCCCGAAGCAGTACTGGAAGTTCTACAATGTTTGGCCACTCGACGCACCTTCAACAGAAGATCGGCCACGCCTGGGTATGTCCTCAGGAACCGCTGAACTACTAGGTTCATCACGTGCGCCAGGCAAGGGATGTGTGTCAGCTTAGCCAACCTTAAAGCGCGAATGAGATTACTCCCATTATCACACACAACCATGCCGGTTTCAGGTCCAGCGGTGCCAGCCACAAATCCGTCTGTTCCTTTATTCCCTTCCAAATTTCCTCCCCTGTGTGCTGCTTATCCCCAAGGCAGATTAGCTTCAGCAACGCTTGCTGACGCATGCCAACAGCTGTGCTGCACTGCTTCCACGATCCTACTGCTGCTGGGTTAGCGTTTCCGGATGAGGTACAGCTTTGAGATGCGTTGGAGGAGAAGGAGTCAGAGAGGTAGGTGCTGCTGTTATCCAGTGTGAGGGACGGCGGTGCAGCTGTTTGTGGCGTGGGCAACACCCGTGCCGTAGCAGGTGAGGAATCGCTGCCAGGCTCCACAAGGTTCATCCAGTGCGCGGTAAGGGAGATGTATCGACCCTGGCCGAACGCACTCGTCCAGGTGTCAGTGGTGAGGTGAACCTTGCAGGCAACGGCATTCTTCAAGCTTCGGGTTATTTTGCTGACCACGTGCTCATGCAACTCAGGCACTGCAGAGCGTGCAAAGTGGTAGCGGCTGGGAACCACGTAACGTGGGATGGCCACTGACATCATGCCCTTGAAGCTGTTTGTCTCCACCAATCGATATGGCAGCATTTCGCAGGCCAGAAGCTTGGCTATGCTGGCTGTTACTGCCACGGCCCGGGGGTCATTTGCTGGCAAATTCCTCTTGCGCTCAAACATCTCCGACACAGACAACTGAACCGTAGCGCTGCACACGGAAGGGCTGTTGGTTGTTGTGTTTGATGAACACTGGGAGACCTCAAGAGCACTACTCCGGAAAGTGACAGTGTCAGCGTCGTCTGATGTTTGTGAATGTTGTGAACCACGCAATGGCTGGGCTACTGCTGCTGCTGAGGCGGGTCTGGTGAACCCAAGGGAGGCAGTGTTGTTTCTGGTACCCTGTCCTGACGCGTTTGCCCAAAGAGTGGGATGTTTGGATAGCATGTGACGGCTCATGCTGGTGGTGGAGAGGTTGTTAATACTTTTCCCCCTGCTCAGGCGGGTCTTGCACACCTTGCAAATCGCCATGGTAACATCCTCAGTGCAGTCTTCAAAGAAAGCCCAGACTTTGGAGCACCTGCCTCCTTGCTGGCGATTTCTGTTTGCTCCTCTTTTGCCTCTCACTTGAACTTCCACGCTTGTGGTGCCTGAAATTGCGCGCCGCCTACCTTGTGGCACAAGGCGAGCTCGTGCAGCAGTGGGTTCTTCAACAGACTCATCTGTGCTGCTGCTACGACGGCAATGTTCTCGTTCACAAACAAAATCTGGGTCTCTGTCCACATTGTCCATACCCTCCTCTTCCATCTCCTCAAACTCGTCATATGTCATTGTGGGCCGCCGCCGTGGAGTAGAGCTCCCCACAACAACCTCTGCGCAGCACACTCCAACGTCGTCTTCCAGATCTTGTCGGCCGACCTCCTGCAATTGCAACCCCTCCTGCCCAAATTGCTCTGGGATTTGGGTTTCCGAGTCCTCTTCGGACTCGCCTTGTATTTCAGTGCGCGGTGCATTTCCCACAGTTAACGGTTGTGAATCCAGGCACAACATTTCTGGCTGTTCCTCCATTGACCTTTGAAAGGTGGAAGTTTGTTGGGCTGGGAATAGCTCCTGCGAATACCCCATTGTGTCCTGAGGTAATTCATCGGACTGGTTATCTGGCAGTTGTGTGCGTGGTGTCGCTGCCGGTTGTGTCAGCTTTGTGCCCACTGGCTCCTTGTAACTGGCTGAGGACTCGGACCTCGTGCGTGATGTGCTGGTGCTGCTTAACCCACTGCTGGACGCTTGAGAGGTCATCCAAGTAATTATCTGGTCCTGTTCTTTTGGATTTGTGAGGGTTGTTGTCCTGGACAACATGGGCGGTATTGAGTGGGTTTTCTTGGGTGCTCCCCTGTGGCCTGTACGTGAACCGTCAGGGGAAACACCTCTTCCCTTGCCCCTCCCTCTTTCACTGGATTTCTTCCTCATTTCACTTATCCTTACAGTACACGCTGACTGGCAGCAGTACAGTGGCAGTACAGAAATGCTATACAGTACCACTATTCCCAGCAGCGACACAGAGCACAATGCTATACAGTGACGGGTGAGCGGTGTACCACTATTCCCAGCAGCGACACAGAGCACAATGCTATACAGTGGCGGGTGAGCGGTGTACCACTATTCCCAGCAGACACAGAACAGTACACAGAATGCTATATAGTGTGGCTGAACGAGCGGTGTACTACTGTTCCCAGCAGACACAGAACAGTACACAGAATGCTATATAGTGTGGCTGAACGAGCGGTGTACTACTGTTCCCAGCAGACACAGAACAGTACACAGAATGCTATATAGTGTGGCTGAACGAGTGGTGTACCACTATTCCCAGCAGACACAGAACAGTACACAGAATGCTATATAGTGTGGCTGAACGAGCGGTGTACTACTGTTCCCAGCAGACACAGAACAGTACACAGAATGCTATATAGTGTGGCTGAACGAGCGGTGTACTACTTTTCCCAGCAGACACAGAACAGTACACAGAATGCTATATAGTGTGGCTGAACGAGCGGTGTACTACTGTTCCCAGCAGACACAGAACAGTACACAGAATGCTATATAGTGTGGCTGAACGAGCGGTGTACCACTATTCCCAGCAGACACAGAACAGTACACAGAATGCTATATAGTGTGGCTGAACGAGCGGTGTACTACTGTTCCCAGCAGACACAGAACAGTACACAGAATGCTATATAGTGTGGCTGAACGAGCGGTGTACTACTGTTCCCAGCAGACACAGAACAGTACACAGAATGCTATATAGTGTGGCTGAACGAGCGGTGTACCACTATTCCCAGCAGACACAGAACAGTACACAGAATGCTATATAGTGTGGCTGAACGAGCGGTGTACTACTGTTCCCAGCAGACACAGAACAGTACACAGAATGCTATATAGTGTGGCTGAACGAGCGGTGTACTACTGTTCCCAGCAGACACAGAACAGTACACAGAATGCTATATAGTGTGGCTGAACGAGCGGTGTACTACTGTTCCCAGCAGACACAGAACAGTACACAGGATGCTATATAGTGTGGCTGAACGAGCGGTGTACTACTGTTCCCAGCAGACACAGAACAGTACACAGAATGCTATATAGTGTGGCTGAGCGAGGTACACAGTGGCAGTAAACAATGCTATATATAGTGTGGCTGAGCGAGCGGTGTACTACTGTTCCCAGCTGCGACACACAATGACTGGGGGGGACCCTGGCTAGCGTGGCTGGAGCGCGAACTACCCTGCCTGCCTACCCAAAGCTAAACCCACAGACAAATGGCGGAGATATGACGTGGTTCGGGTATTTATTTACCCGAACCACGTGACCGTTCGGCCAATCAGAGCGCGTTCGGGTCCGAACCACGTGACCCGTTCGGCCAATCACAGCGCTAGCCGAACGTTCGGGGAACGTTCGGCCATGCGCTCTTAGTTCGGCCATGTGGCCGAACGGTTTGGCCGAGCACCGTCAGGTGTTCGGCCGAACTCGAACATCACCCGAACAGGGTGATGTTCTGCAGAACCCGAACAGTGGCGAACACTGTTCGCCCAACACTAGTATGCAGTGGCGGGTTCACTGAACACAACAGGTATGCAGTGGCGGGCTCACTGAATACAACAGGTATGCAGTGGCGGGTTCACTGAACACAACAGGTATGCAGTGGCGGGTTCACTGAACAGGTATGCAGTGGTGGGTTCACTGAACAGGTATGCAGTGGTGGGTTCACAGCACAGGTATGCAGTGGCAGGTTCACAGAACAGGTATGCAGTGATGGGTTCACAGCACAGGTATGCAGTGGCAGGTTCACTGAACAGGTATGCAGTGATGGGTTCACAGCACAGGTATGCAGTGGTGGGTTCACAGAACAGGTATGCAGTGGTGGGTTCACAGCACAGGTATGCAGTGGCGGGTTCACAGAACAGGTATGCAGTGATGGGTTCACAGCACAGGTATGCAGTGGCAGGTTCACTGAACAGGTATGCAGTGGTGGGTTCACTGAACAGGTATGCAGTGGTGGGTTCACAGCACAGGTATGCAGTGGCAGGTTCACAGAACAGGTATGCAGTGATGGGTTCACAGCACAGGTATGCAGTGGCAGGTTCACTGAACAGGTATGCAGTGATGGGTTCACAGCACAGGTATGCAGTGGTGGGTTCACAGAACAGGTATGCAGTGGTGGGTTCACAGCACAGGTATGCAGTGGCGGGTTCACAGAACAGGTATGCAGTGATGGGTTCACAGCACAGGTATGCAGTGGCAGGTTCACTGAACAGGTATGCAGTGGTGGGTTCACAGAACAGGTATGCAGTGGTGGGTTCACAGCACAGGTATGCAGTGGCAGGTTCACTGAACAGGTATGCAGTGATGGGTTCACAGAACAGGTATGCAGTGGTGGGTTCACAGTACAGGTATGCAGTGGTGGGTTCACAGCACAGGTATGCAGCCAGCCAGGAACAAGTTAAGCCTAACTAATCTTTCCCTGAGAGACAGTCTGCAGCAGCTCGCCCTACTCTCACTAACGCAGGCAGCACACGAGTGACCGTAATGGCCGCCGCTGCCTGCCTTATATAAGGGGGGGTGGGGCTCCAGGGGCTAGTGTAGCCTAATTGGCTACACTGTGCCAGCTGACTGTGATGTAGAGGGTCAAAGTTGACCCTCAAGGTGCATTATGGGGCGAACCGAACTTCCGCAAAGGTTCGCCAGCGGGACGCGAATGCGAACCACCGAAGTTCGCGTGGAACCGTTCGCCGGCGAACCGTTCGGCCCATCTCTAACAAATACCTGCGGAGCAGTGGACTGTGCAGGCGGCTGCTGTTCCAGCTGCTTCAGGGCCTCCTCTCCCAAATCTACCAAATCGCCAAGTGCCCTGTCCAGCAGACAAACAAAGGGCACCCACTGGCAGAGGTATGCCCGTTGTTCACTCACCAGGTTGGTTCCCTGCAGGAAGGGAGCCAACACCAAGCAGACCTGCTGCATCTGCCCCCATTGCGCGTTGGTGAGGAGTAGTGTTGGGCGAACATCTAGATGTTCGGGTTCGGGCCGAACAGGCCGAACATGGCCGCGATGTTCGGGTGTTCGACCCGAACTCCGAACATAATGGAAGTCAATGGGGACCCGAACTTTTGTGCTTTGTAAAGCCTCCTTATATGCTACATACCCCAAATTTACAGGGTATGTGCACCTTGGGAGTGGGTACAAGAGGAAAAAAAAATTTAGCAAAAAGAGCTTATAGTTTTTGAGAAAATCGATTTTAAAGTTTCAAAGGGAAAACTGTCTTTTAAATGCGGGAAATGTCTGTTTTCTTTGCACAGGTAACATGCTTTTTGTCGGCATGCAGTCATAAATGTAATACATATAAGAGGTTCCAGGAAAAGGGACCGGTAATGCTAACCCAGCAGCAGCACACGTGATGGAACAGGAGGAGGGTGGCGCAGGAGGAGAAGGCCACGCTTTGAGACACAACAACCCAGGCCTTGCATGAGGACAAGAAGCGTGCGGATAGCATGCTTTGTACCACCATGCAGTCATAAATGTAATAAAGATAAGTGGTTCAATAAACAGGGACCACGCGGCAACGCTAACCCAGCAGCAGCACACGTGATGGAACAGGAGGAGGCGCAGGAGGAGAAGGCCACGCTTTGTGAGACACAACAACCCAGGCCTTGCATGAGGACAAAAAGCGTGCGGATAGCATGCTTTGTACCGCCATGTAGTCATAAATGTAATAAAGATAAGAGGTTCAATAAACAGGGACCACGCGGCAACGCTAACCCAGCAGCAGCAGCAGCAGCAGCACACGTGATGGAACAGGAGGAGGCGCAGGAGGAGAAGGCCACGCTTTGTGAGACACAACAACCCAGGCCTTGCATGAGGACAAAAAGCGTGCGGATAGCATGCTTTGTACCGCCATGTAGTCATAAATGTAATAAAGATAAGAGGTTCAATAAACAGTGACCACGCGGCAACGGTAACCCAGCAGCAGCAGCAGCACACGTGATGGAACAGGAGGAGGCGCAGGAGGAGAAGGCCACGCTTTGTGAGACACAACAACCCAGGCCTTGCATGAGGACAAAAAGCGTGCGGATAGCATGCTTTGTACCGCCATGTAGTCATAAATGTAATAAAGATAAGAGGTTCAATAAACAGGGACCACGCGGCAACGGTAACCCAGCAGCAGCAGCAGCAGCAGCAGCACACGTGATGGAACAGGAGGAGGCGCAGGAGGAGAAGGCCACGCTTTGTGAGACACAACAACCCAGGCCTTGCATGAGGACAAAAAGCGTGCGGATAGCATGCTTTGTACCGCCATGTAGTCATAAATGTAATAAAGATAAGAGGTTCAATAAACAGGGACCACGCGGCAACGCTAACCCAGCAGCAGCAGCAGCAGCAGCACACGTGATGGAACAGGAGGAGGCGCAGGAGGAGAAGGCCACGCTTTGTGAGACACAACAACCCAGGCCTTGCATGAGGACAAAAAGCGTGCGGATAGCATGCTTTGTACCGCCATGTAGTCATAAATGTAATAAAGATAAGAGGTTCAATAAACAGGGACCACGCGGCAACGGTAACCCAGCAGCAGCAGCAGCACACGTGATGGAACAGGAGGAGGCGCAGGAGGAGAAGGCCACGCTTTGTGAGACACAACAACCCAGGCCTTGCATGAGGACAAAAAGCGTGCGGATATAGCAGCAATGCTTTTTGCCGCCATGCAGTCATAAATGTAATACAGATGAGAGGTTCAATAAACAGGGACCGGAAACGCTAAACCATCCCAGATGTTCATCGGTCATGTTACTTGGTTGGGGTCCAGGAGTGTTGCGTAGTCGTTTCCAATCCAGGATTGATTCATTTTAATTTGAGTCAGACGGTCTGCATTTTCTGTGGAGAGGCGGATACGCCGATCTGTGATGATGCCTCCGGCAGCACTGAAACAGCGTTCCGACATAACGCTGGCTGCCGGGCAAGCCAGCACCTCTATTGCGTACAATGCCAGTTCGTGCCAGGTGTCTAGCTTCATGCCCGGTTTCAGGTCCAGCGGTGCCAGCCACAAATCCGTCTGTTCCTTTATTCCCCTCCAAATTTCCTCCCCTGTGTGCTGCTTATCCCCAAGGCAGATCAGCTTCAGCAACGCTTGCTGACGCATGCCAACAGCTGTGCTGCACTGCTTCCACGATCCTACTGCTGCTGGTGCTGGGTTAGCATTTCCGGATGAGGTACAGCTTTGAGATGCGTTGGAGGAGAAGGAGTCAGAGAGGTAGGTGCTGCTGTTGTTATCCAGCTGTTTGCGGCGTGGGCAACACCCGCGCCGTAGCAGGTGAGGAATCGCTGCCAGGCTCCACAAGGTTCACCCAGTGCGCGGTAAGGGAGATGTATCGACCCTGGCCGAACGCACTCGTCCAGGTGTCAGTGGTGAGGTGAACCTTGCAGGCAACGGCATTCTTCAAGCTTCGGGTTATTTAGCTGACCACGTGCTCATGCAACTCAGGCACTGCAGAGCGCGCAAAGTGGTAGCGGCTGGGAACCACGTAACGTGGGATGGCCACTGACATCATGCCCTTGAAGCTGTTTGTCTCCACCACTCGATATGGCAGCATTTCGCAGGCCAGAAGCTTGGCTATGCTGGCTGGCTGTTACTGCCACGGCCCGGGGGTCATTTGCTGGCAATTTCCTCTTGTGCTCAAACATCTCAGAAACAGACAACTCAACCGTAGCGCTGCACACCGAAGGGCTGTTGGTTGTTGTGTTTGATGAACACTGGGAGACCTCAAGAGCACTAGTCCGGAAAGTGACAGTGTCAGCATCGTCTGATGTTTGTGAATGTTGTGAACCACGCAATGGCTGGGCTACTGCTGCTGCTGAGGCGGGTCTGGTGGTGAGTCTGGTGAACCCAAGGGAGGCAGTGTTGCTGGTGGTACCCTGTCCTGCCGCGTTTGCCCACAGAGTGGGATGTTTGGATAGAATGTGGCGGCTCATGCTGGTGGTGGAGAGGTTGTTAATACTTTTCCCCCTGCTCAGGCGGGTCTTGCACACCTTGCAAATCGCCATGGTAACATCCTCAGTGCAGTCTTCAAAGAAAGCCCAGACTTTAACTGGCTGAGGACTCGGACCTCGTGCGTGATGTGCTGGTGCTGCTTAACCCACTGCTGGACGCTTGAGAGGTCATCCAAGTAATTATCTGGTCCTGTTCTTTTGGATCTGTGAGGGTTGTTGTCCTGGACAACATGGGCAGTATTGAGTGGGTTTTCTTGGGTGCTCCCCTGTGGCCTGTACGTGAACCGTCAGGGGAAACACCTCTTCCCTTGCCCCTCCCTCTTTCACCGGATTTCTTCCTCATTTCACTTATCCTTAAAGTACACGCTGACTGGCAGCAGTACAGTGGCAGTACAGAAATGCTATACAGTGGTGGGTGAGCGGTGTACCACTATTGTCAGCAGTGACACAGAGCACAATGCTATACAGTGGCGGGTGAGCGGTGTACTACTGTTCCCAGCAGACACAGAGTGGAAGTAAACACAATGCTATATAGTGTGGCTGAGCCGTGTACACAGAGTGGCATTAAACACAATGCTATATAGTCTGCTATATAGTCACCCCGAACAGGGTGATGTTCTGCAGAACCCGAACAGTGGCAAACACTGTTCGCCCAACACTACTGGGAGGGAACGCAGATTTTAGTACCTAAACACACGATACAACATGTTTTCCGGGGTCGGACTCTGAGGCACATACAGATGGTCCCGATCATCATCCTCATCATACAACTCTTCTCCTGAGTCTGACCCACCCACCACCTCTGCCACCCCAACATCCCCAGACACAGACCCCTCATCGTCCTCAACATTAACTTGGGATGCTGGCCTGAGCCAGACCTCCTCCTCCACATCAGGCCCCATCATCTCCTCAATGGCAGCCCTCATTAATCGCTCTGGCGACGGACTGATGGACACAACGTTCTCCTCCGGGGAGGGCTGCTGCTGACCACTGGCTGCTGGGGTGGATGTTATAGCTTGCGTGGGGCGTTGGCTGTTGCTGTTGTTGGGAGTGCTGCTCACAGCGGAGGTCTCTGGGGAACTCATGTTGAGCTCATATAGTGGTTGACGGTGAGTGGAGTATTACTGATCCCAGCAATATACACACTGACTGGCAGAGTACGCAATGCTATATAGTGTGGCTGAGCGGTGTACACAGAGTGGCAGTAAACACAATGCTATATAGTCTGGCTGAGCGAGCGGTGTACTACTGTTCCCAGCAGAATCAGAGTGGCAGTAAACAATGGTATATAGTCTGGCTGAGCGGTGTACATAGAGTGTCAGTAAACAATGGTATATAGTCTGGCTGAGCGAGCGGTGTACTACTGTTCCCAGCAGAATCAGAGTGGCAGTAAACAATGGTATATAGTCTGGCTGAGCGGTGTACATAGAGTGTCAGTAAACAATGGTATATAGTCTGGCTGAGCGAGCGGTGTACTACTGTTCCCAGCAGAATCAGAGTGGCAGTAAACAATGGTATATAGTCTGGCTGAGCGGTGTACACAGAGTGTCAGTAAACAATGGTATATAGTCTGGCTGAGCGGTGTACACACAATGCTATATAGTCTGCTATATAGTGTCAGTAAACAATGGTATATAGTCTGGCTGAGCGGTGTACACAGAGTGTCAGTAAACAATGGTATATAGTCTGGCTGAGCGAGCGGTGTACTACTGTTCCCAGCAGAATCAGAGTGGCAGTAAACAATGGTATATAGTCTGGCTGAGCGGTGTACACAGAGTGTCAGTAAACAATGGTATATAGTCTGGCTGAGCGGTGTACACACAATGCTATATAGTCTGCTATATAGTGTCAGTAAACAATGGTATATAGTCTGGCTGAGCGAGCGGTGTACTACTGTTCCCAGCAGAATCAGAGTGGCAGTAAACAATGGTATATAGTCTGGCTGAGCGGTGTACACAGAGTGTCAGTAAACAATGGTATATAGTGTGGCTGAGTGGTGTACACAGAGTGTCAGTAAACAATGGTATATAGTCTGGCTGAGCGGTGTACACAGAGTGTCAGTAAACAATGGTATATAGTCTGGCTGAGCGAGCGGTGTACTACTGTTCCCAGCAGAATCAGAGTGGCAGTAAACAATGGTATATAGTCTGGCTGAGCGGTGTACACAGAGTGTCAGTAAACAATGGTATATAGTGTGGCTGAGTGGTGTACACAGAGTGTCAGTAAACAATGGTATATAGTCTGGCTGAGCGGTGTACACAGAGTGGCAGTAAACACAATGCTATATACTCTGGCTGAGCGAGCGGTGTACTACTGTTCCCAGCAGACACAGAACAGTAAACAGAATGCTATATAGTGTGGCTGAGCGAGCGGTGTACCACTATTCCCAGCAGACACAGAACAGTGAACAGAATGCTATATAGTGTGGCTGAGCGAGCGGTGTACCACTATTCCCAGCAGACACAGAACAGTAAACAGAATGCTATATAGTGTGGCTGAGCGAGCGGTGTACCACTATTCCAAGCAGACACAGAACAGTGAACAGAATGCTATATAGTGTGGCTGAGCGAGCGGTGTACCACTATTCCCAGCAGACACAGAGTGGCAGTAAACAGAATGCTATATAGTGTGGCTGAGCGAGGTACACAGAGTGGCAGTAAACAGAATGCTATATAGTGTGGCTGAGCGAGCGGTGTACCACTATTCCCAGCAGACACAGAACAGTGAACAGAATGCTATATAGTGTGGCTGAGCGAGCGGTGTACCACTATTCCCAGCAGACACAGAACAGTGAACAGAATGCTATATAGTGTGGATGAGCGAGCGGTGTACCACTATTCCCAGCAGACACAGAACAGTAAACAGAATGCTATATAGTGTGGCTGAGCGAGCGGTGTACCACTATTCCCAGCAGACACAGAACAGTGAACAGAATGCTATATAGTGTGGCTGAGCGAGCGGTGTACCACTATTCCCAGCAGACACAGAACAGTGAACAGAATGCTATATAGTGTGGCTGAGCGAGCGGTGTACTACTGTTCCCAGCAGACACAGAACAGTACACAGAATGCTATATAGTGTGGCTGAACGAGCGGTGTACTACTGTTCCCAGCAGACACAGAACAGTACACAGAATGCTATATAGTGTGGCTGAACGAGCGGTGTACCACTATTCCAAGCAGACACAGAACAGTGAACAGAATGCTATATAGTGTGGCTGAGCGAGCGGTGTACCACTATTCCCAGCAGACACAGAGTGGCAGTAAACAGAATGCTATATAGTGTGGCTGAGCGAGGTACACAGAGTGGCAGTAAACAGAATGCTATATAGTGTGGCTGTGCAAGCGGTGTACTACTATTCCCAGCAGACACAGAGTGGCAGTAAACAGAATGCTATATAGTGTGGCTGAGCGAGGTACACAGAGTGGCAGTAAACAGAATGCTGAGCGAGCGGTGTACTACTATTCCCAGCAGCGACACACAATGACTGGGGGGGACCCTGGCTAGCGTGGCTGGAGCGCGAACTACCCTGCCTGCCTACCCAAAGCTAAACCCACAGACAAATGGCGGAGATATGACGTGGTTCGGGTATTTATTTACCCGAACCACGTGACAGTTCGGCCAATCAGAGCGCGTTCGGGTCCGAACCACGTGACCCGTTCGGCCAATCACAGCGCTAGCCGAACGTTCGGGGAACGTTCGGCCATGCGCTCTTAGTTCGGCCATATGGCCGAACGGTTTGGCCGAGCACCGTCAGGTGTTCGGCCGAACTCGAACATCACCCGAACAGGGTGATGTTCTGCAGAACCCGAACAGTGGCGAACACTGTTCGCCCAACACTACTCAGTACCCTAATCCAAAGGAAAGAACAGCCACATGGGTACATTTTTCTTACTGCCCGGATCAAAGCTGTATCCTAATAATGATGGCTGTGGATGCTCTTCAAAGTAAGGAAAGTATCCAATCCCCTTCTAAATGAAGATTTGATGTCCCTATTTCCTTTGGTAATATACAGTATGTAACATCCTATGCACTTTTACAGTAAAAAACAAACAAACAAACAAACAAAAAAACTCTCTTTCTAAACAGGTGGCAAAATTCCTTTCCTCTATAAGCAGTTTCTGTTCTTATGTCCTTTGTACACGTCTAATGGTGCCCATACATGGTACAATTTTTTTTCATTCAATCTTACCATTTGTTTGTAGTATAAGGGTAAATTAAGTGGATATACTGAAAGGATAATTAGGCAGTTCCCTTATATTACATAGGAATGGTAAGATTGGATGAAAAAAATTGTACCATGTATGGGCACCATCAGAGTAAAAATCTTATTTGCTAAGCATTTGTATTGCCCTGGAAGTATTCATACGTCTTAATTAGATTGCCCGCATGTCAAGTTTTCCCAAGCTAAAAACGCCCTTTGCTTTTTTTATTTTCAAACTCATTCCAAAATTTGATCTGCTTTGGCTGAGGCTGATGAGCATTGATTATGGTTCCTCAACCTAATATTAATCAGTACTTTTATCATGTGCTTCTCCAAGTCCTTTGTCCCTAACTGCATCCCATTTCATTTCATGTTTCGACATTACATTTTCATCTGCCATTTATGTATCTGTATAACTATAATTTAGTATTTTCTACAAAGATATAATTGTTACTTTATATCTCATTTTCTAGTTCATTGATAAATACATGGAAGACTAATGGCCCTAATACTGACTCTTGTGGGAACCCACTGTTAACTTTTGACCGTGTTGAATATCATTTATTACCTTCTATTCTTTGCCTTCTGTCCTTTAGTTGGTTATTTATTCCTGCTTATTAGTAGGAGGGCTTTTCGGTCTCTTTTATCCCCTTATACATTCCTAGTGGTTTGGGTCACCCCGAGCTGCTTGGTTACTCTGTTATTTATTCTTGTAAACACATTCTTCTCTAGTCCCAGCAACCTCAGCTTCTGATCCAGCATTTTGTGGGGATCAATATCAAAAGGTTTATCAAATTCCTTGTATTTTATGTCCAATGTTTTCTTAATATCTAGATTTGCATTTTCCACTTCATAAAACCTGAGCATATTGGCCAGGCAAGACCTATCTTTAGTAAACCCATGTTAATTATGTGAAATGTGATTATTCTTTGTTATATAATTTGGTAACGCATCCCTTGAGATACCTTCAATCAGTTTACACACAACTGATGTTAAGCTTACAGATCTATAGTTTCCTTATCTTCATTTTTTCCCTTCTTGAATAATAGGAAAACATCAGCTGTCTGCCAGTCACATGAATCTGACCCACTTAAAAGATAGTCACAGAAATTAAGATGAAGTGGCCTTTCAATAACTTCATACCTGGGGATGGAGGCCACCTGGGCCAAGTCTCGTATTTATCCTTAATGTATAATCATTAAAATGGACAAGTACACCGTATTACATACAGCAATTAATGTTCAAAGAAGAAGACAGGTAACAACCTACAGCTTTCTAGTGAAATGAATTTGGCACCTTTATACATACAGCACAGCATTCAACCTACTATTCACATACCGTAAGTAAATGTGTTAAACTCTAAATTGTGCTCCAATTTATTTATAATGCCAGTTTCATTCAATTATTTCCACCTACTTTAACACTAATGGTAACCAAGTCTCAATCCTAATATTTCCTAAGCATTCAAAGTCAAGAATATTTACAGTTCTTCACAAGCAGTAATTTTAATTATTCACTTGACACCTTGAAAGAAGAAACGTGGCATCAAACTCTGCTTGGAGAAGAGAAAGAGGGGAAGAGGGCAGATTGCATACAAAATAGATTTAAAAGCTGGGGAGATTGAATGTACAGGCATCAATACAAAGCCCTCATGACCTTATCCAGATGTAAAATGGAGACCATTAACCACCTTAGCGGTATGGACTAGCTCAGCTCTTCCATAACCGCCGCGGTGGATTGCTCAGCCCCTGGTGGGTCTTTTTTTACAATTTTTTTTTTGCTAACTGCGTGTTTAGTTCGATTGCCGCCGCTCGTCACCGATCCACCGCTATGTGCCGCGAAAGAGGGCCCCCCAGACCCTCAGCGCAGCCTGGCCAATCACCTCCAGGCTGCGCTACGGGGTGGATCGGGACTCCCCCTGACGTCATGATGTCAATGATGTCATTCCGATCCTCGCCATGGCGATGAGGGAAGCCCTAACAGGAAATCCCGTTCAGAGCGGGATTTCTTGTTGGGTATGATCGCCGGCGGCGATCGGAGGGGTGGGAGGGATGCCGCAGGGAGGGGGAATCATGTAGCTAGCGCTAGGCTAGCTATATGATAAAAAAAAAATTGGTTAAAAAAAACCTACCCGCGGCCGAGAGCCACAAGAAAATAAACCTGCCAGGGTGGTTAATTGTTGTCCATCATTGACAAAGGTGGATAACTCTGTGCAATGAGTAGAGCAAGCAGCACTTCACAGTCACACTTTGCCAAAAAATTAAGTAGGTGAGAGCAAAATTTTTTCTCCAAAAGGTCAGACATTTAGGGCATCATCATGGATCAGATCCCAAAATATGTTATACACAGCCAAATACTTAACAAATTGAAGATCGACTGAGGATCATCTTGGATGCTGAATGCCATAAAAACCAAAAGAGAGACGAGAGAAGAACACTGATACAGGCTTTCCTCACCAAACTCCTTGTTGACTGACCTATGGTATACTGCAAAAGATATAACAACAACAATAACAATTCTATAATGCTTTTATCCCTTAGGACTCAAAGTGCGTAGGCTCTCTCAGATTCAGTAATTGGTAGTAGGATATATGGTCCAAAGAACCCTCTGCTAGTCTCAGTGTATGTTAAAGCCTAAATCCTCTGGAAGCTCCAGTGATGATGCAGTGTTGAAGCTTTTGACCATGGTCCACTTGTACTGTGGTAAAGAGTTTCTACATCACTGTAGTGACCAAGCCTCCTCCACTGCATTCTGACCTGGGGATGCACACCACTCCTCCTCCATACCATATTGTAGGTGGCTATCACTTGCCCAAACCACCCACTCCCTCTGTGGTGAATGCGGGTGGCATGTCTTTAGATTGGGTGGGACATGGCCAGAATGTGGCATTGAGGCTCAGCAATTAAAGGTATGTGGCACAGATAGGTGAGGCAGGTCCAGGGCCGGATTACTGACCAAACAACAAAAGCAATCGCTTGGGGCCCCATTCAGAGTCAAAGGGGCCCCATCAGCACATAAACCAGCCCTCGCCATCCTGTCAGCGGTGGCTGGATGGTATAATGGTTAAAGGGACTCTGAGCAGTGTAGTAACTATGGAAAGATGGATATCATTTTAAAGCTCTCTTTCTCCTCTTTCCAATGATATATAAACTGCCCTACGCCTTTTAGTTTTCGCTATTTTCGCAATCGAAATTGCGACCATGGCAATTTCGATCGCGAAAATAGCTAAAACTAAAAGGCGTAGGGTGGCAGTTTATCTATCATTGGAAAGAGGAGAAAAAGAGCTTCAAAATGATATGCATCTTTCCATAGTTACACTGTATTACACAGGACGACTTTCCTCCAAAGTCAGCAGCTCGATTCAGCACAATGCAATGAAATATAAGGAACCCAGCGGGATATAATTGCAAACATCATGCTGGTAGGTGTGAGGATGTAATTAATTAGTTGTGGGTATGCTTAAAGGCATACCCACAGGCACTGCCCGGAGTCCCTTTAAGGGCTCTGCCTCTGACACAGGAGACCAGGGTTCGAATCTCGGCTCTGCCTGTTCAGTAAGCCAGCACCAATTCAGTAGGAGACCTTAGGCAAGTCTCTCTAACACTGCTACTGCCTATAGGGAGCGTCCTAGTGGCTGCAGCTCTGGCGCTTTGAGTAGAGTTGGGCCGAACCTCCGATTTTAGGTTCGCGAACCTGGTTCGCGAACTTCCGCGGAAGGTTCGGTTCGCGTTAAAGTTCGCGAACCGCAATAGACTTCAATGGGGATGCGAACTTTGAAAAAAAAAATAATTATTCTGGCCACAAAAGTGATGGAAAAGATGTTTCAAGGGGTCTAACACCTGGAGGGGGGCATGGCGGAGTGGGATACATGCCAAAAGTCCCGGGGGAAAATCTGGATTTGACGCAAAGCAGCGTTTTAAGGGCAGAAATCACATTGAATGCTAAATGACAGGCCTAAAGTGCTTTCAAACATCTTGCATGTGTATACATCAATCAGGTAGTGTAATTAAGGTACTGCTTCACACTGACACACCAAACTCACCGTGTAACGCACCGCAAACAGCTGTTTGTGTAGTGACGGCCGTGCTGGACTGGTGCGCACCATGGCGAGAGTGCAGGTTTTGGTGGCTTTACAGCCCATATGGTCGCCTGGCTGATGTAGCTGAATGACAGAACAGTGACTGTCCAGCTGATCAAATTTGGTCTGACCACAATGAGGCAACGACCTTATTATCGTGGGTGTGCCCCCCGAGACACTCATCTAGGCGCCGGTCATTGCTTCATTGTGATACGCAAGCCCCTTCACCACGGCAAGGTAATGATCACGAAGGGGAATGGGCGCATGTACATGCCTTTTCTTTTGTTGTTGCAGCTGCCCGCAGTGCAGCCAGAAAAATTAGGCAGTCATGTACACGCACCAGAAAAATTATTACAGCGGCCGCTGCTAGCAGCGGCCTAAAAAATTCAGCAATCCGCCTGGAGTCCCGGACCCTGTTGGTGGTGGCGGAGAAGGTAGTCAAGCGGCCTGCAGGCAGACATGCTGTGTGGAGGGACTGGGAGCGACTTAGTCTTCTTGGGGCAGGCCAGGCAGCCAGTCACACGGCGTGCAGGCAGAGATGCTGTGTGTGCGGGGACTGACTTAGTCTTGGGGCGGGCAGCAGCCCTCCGGGATCCATGCCTCATTCATTTTGATAAAGGTGAGGTACTTAACACTTTTGTGACTTAGGCGACTTCTCTTCTCTGTGACAATGCCTCCAGCTGCGCTGAAGGTCCTTTCTGACAGGACGCTTGCGGCAGGGCAGGAGAGAAGTTGGATGGCAAATTGGGACAGCTCTGGCCACAGGTCAAGCCTGCGCACCCAGTAGTTCAAGGGTTCCTCATCGCTGTTCACAGCAGTGTCTACACTGGTTCACAGAACAGGTATGCAGTGGCAGGTTCACTGAACACAACAGGTATGCAGTGGCGGGTTCACTGAACAGGTATGCAGTGGCGGGTTCACTAAACAGAACAGGTATACAGTGGCGGGTTCACAGAACAGGTATGCAGTGGCAGGTTCACTGAACACAACAGGTATGCAGTGGCGGGTTCACTGAACACAACAGGTGTGCAGTGGCGGGGTCACTAAACAGAAACAGTGGCGGGTCCACTGAACAGAACAGGTATGCAGTGGCGGGTTCACTGAACAGGTATGCAGTGGTGGGTTCACAGAACAGGTATGCAGTGGTGGGTTCACAGCACAGGTATGCAGTGGTGGGTTCAATGAACAGGTATACAGTGGCGGGTCCACTGAACAGAACAGGTATGCAGTGGCAGGTTCACTGAACAGGTATGCAGTGGTGGGTTCACAGCACAGGTATGCAGTGGAGGGTCCACTGAACAGAACAGGTATGCAGTGGCGGGTCCACTGAACAGAACAGGTATGCAGTGGCGGGTTCACTAAACAGAACAGGTATACAGTGGCGGGTTCACTAAACAGAACAGGTATACAGTGGCGGGTTCACAGAATAGGTATGCAGTGGCAGGTTCACTGAACACAACAGGTATGCAGTGGCGGGTTCACTGAACAGGTATACAGTGGCGGGTCCACTGAACAGAACAGGTATGCAGTGGCGGGTTCACTAAACAGAACAGGTATACAGTGGCGGGTTCACTAAACAGAACAGGTATACAGTGGCGGGTTCACAGAACAGGTATGCAGTGGCAGGTTCACTGAACACAACAGGTATGCAGTGGCGGGTTCACTGAACAGGTATACAGTGGCGGGTCCACTGAACAGAACAGGTATGCAGTGGCGGGTTCACTGAACAGGTATACAGTGGCGGGTCCACTGAACAGAACAGGTATGCAGTGGCGGGTTCACTAAACAGAACAGGTATACAGTGGCGGGTTCACTAAACAGAACAGGTATACAGTGGCGGGTTCACAGAACAGGTATGCAGTGGCAGGTTCACTGAACACAACAGGTATGCAGTGGCGGGTTCACTGAACAGGTATACAGTGGCGGGTTCACTAAACAGAACAGGTATACAGTGGCGGGTTCACAGAACAGGTATGCAGTGGTGGGTTCACAGCACAGGTATGCAGTGGTGGGTTCAATGAACAGGTATACAGTGGCGGGTCCACTGAACAGAACAGGTATGCAGTGGCAGGTTCACTGAACAGGTATGCAGTGGTGGGTTCACAGCACAGGTATGCAGTGGTGGGTTCACAGAACAGGTATGCAGTGGTGGGTTCACAGCACAGGTATGCAGTGGTGGGTTCAATGAACAGGTATACAGTGGCGGGTCCACTGAACAGAACAGGTATGCAGTGGCAGGTTCACTGAACAGGTATGCAGTGGTGGGTTCACAGCACAGGTATGCAGTGGTGGGTTCACAGAACAGGTATGCAGTGGTGGGTTCACAGCACAGGTATGCAGTGGTGGGTTCAATGAACAGGTATACAGTGGCGGGTCCACTGAACAGAACAGGTATGCAGTGGCAGGTTCACTGAACAGGTATGCAGTGGTGGGTTCACAGCACAGGTATGCAGTGGTGGGTTCACTGAACAGGTATGCAGTGGTGGGTTCACAGCACAGGTATGCAGTGGTGGGTTCACAGCACAGGTATGCAGTGGTGGGTTCACAGCACAGGTATGCAGTGGTGGGTTCACAGAACAGGTATGCAGCCAGACAGGAACAAGTTAAGCCTAACTAATCTTTCCCTGAGAGACAGTCTGCAGCAGCTCGCCCTACTCTCACTAACGCAGGCAGCACACGAGTGACCGTAATGGCCGCCGCTGCCTGCCTTATATAAGGGGGGGTGGGGCTCCAGGGGCTAGTGTAGCCTAATTGGCTACACTGGGCCTGCTGACTGTGATGTAGAGGGTCAAAGTTGACCCTCCATGTGCATTATGGGGCGAACCGAACTTCCGCAAAGGTTCGCCTGCGGGACGCGAACGCGAACCACTGAAGTTCGCATGGAACTGTTCGCAGGCGAACCGTTCGGCCCAACTCTAGCTTTGAGTCCGCCAGGAGAAAAGCGCGATATAAATGTTATTTGTCTTGTCTTGTCAAATGATGCCACGCGCTGCTCATTGTCTTCAGAGCCAGGCTCTCCTCCTAGGTCCCCCTCCTGCTACTGTGCGCTCTGCCGCTGCACACTCCTCCCTCCCTTCCAACAGAGAACCACAGCTGCAGCAAGAATGATAGCAGCAGATGGCAAACGCTCACTCACCTATCCATGATCCAAGCGGTAGAGATCCCGTCATCTGAAACCCATCTGTCTCTACTACAGTGCAGCCGCTCGCTCTGAACCTCCTGATTCTCAGATCAGACGAAGTAGGAAGTAGTAATAGTAGAAGTAACAGAGCGGCAGCACTCTAGAGGAGAAAGATGGGCTCCGGATGATGGGACCTCTATTGCTTGGATCGCAATAGGTGAATGTGAGTCATCTGGTGCTGTCATTCTCCCCCACTGCGGCTGCCTTCTCTGCTGGACTATCGTATTCACTGGGATAGAGGCTGCATGGTGGCTGTCTAGTTTGGGAGGAAATCGGTTGTTCGGTGGTGGGGGTGGTTATGTAATTCTGTCTGGGGAACGGCTTCCGGTTTGGCGGTGTCCAGAGCTGTCTGCTATTGCCAGGCTGGAGATGCAGGGGGAAAGAGCTGCTGCTGTGATATCTGGCGCCCTCTTCACAGGGGTACCCCAGCCCCTGAGTGCAAATGTCCCAGCCATTCATCTCTCACTCTGCATTTTGCCGCTGCTATTCCCTGCATTGTGCACCCACAGAGGAAAGCGGGCTGTTGCCCATAGCAACCAGTAGCTCGGCTGCCCCGGTGTGTGCGGCATGTCGCTGTGCAGCTGCATCTTCTAAATCTATTACGACATGATGAGGGGGGGCCCAAGTCAGTTACTTTGCTTAGGGCCCCATTTAGCCTTAATCCGGCTCTCCGGTTCTGGGCAGGTCTAGGATGACTCTCAATATCCCTATGTGAGGAAGGATGTATGCGCGGAAGGATGATAGGACAAAAAATGGCCTTAAAGTGAACCTGAACTCATAACTTCCTCTCTGCTCTAAAACATACGCAACAGGATAATAACCTTTACAGAAACATTCATTGTTACAACTGATACAAATTCTGCAATAAATCTGTAAAGTTTGTCTACTTCCTGCTTTCATGGAAGCAGACATATTGTTAACATCCTGTGATTATCAATAAGCTCCCTGCTGTGACAGAGCTGACACAGCTGAAGAGATCAAATTACAACTTATGATTAGTCACAGATGAGGGGGAATTAGACAGGCTAAACTCTCTAAATACATACAAGGTGCATTTCTCTATATTTGCCTTCTGTCCTGTGCAGGAGTTCAGGTCCACTTTAAAGTGGATCCGAGATAAACTTTTACTCATTGCATAATTGTGTTCCTTTCATATAGTTTATAGGGCATTCCTCAAGCCAAACACTTTTTTTTTGTTTTGTTTTAATACTCTAATTCTATATAAACTAAAAAAGCCTCGCCCACAGCTTCTCCAGAGAGCCTGGGCACTTTGACCCTTAGTAGCAAGGGCTTATGGGAGCTCAGTCTGGGCAGGAGGAGGAGGAGGTTACTAGCCAGAGTTTTCAGAGGAGGAGGGAGGAGGAGACAGGAGTGAAGTTTTCACAGAGTGAGGGCTGGAGATGCTATCAGCTTGCCTGTGTGTAATGAAGACAAGCAAAACATGGCTGCCCTCATTGTATCACACGAATAAATAACCATAAACTGTTGAAGCTGTTTGCAGCTAGATTTGCTGTGTAAACTATCTAAACTTTAGATAAGATATATAGACAAGTTACTTGTTATAGTCAGTTTTTCATCTCGGATCCGCTTTAACAGGAATTGGGCAAACGTATACCTGTTTGCCCAGTTCCTTATTTGCACTGGTGTAACAATAGGGGATGCGACCCCTGCCGTCGCTATAGGATGGATAGGGGATGCGACCCCCCTATTGCCCGCTCAGGGACTTTTGTGGGGCAGGAGGGGTCGCAGCATAAGAGGAGAGCGTGGCTGCAGATTCAGAGGGGGTTCAGATTTTTTTTTTTGCAGGGGGGCCCGGGGATTTCTAGGTACGCCCCTGCTTATTTTTTCAAGATTCTATTACTTGTTTATTATCCTGAAATCTGTACAGATTAATACTGCATCTTTATCACAGTTTTTCTACACACTTTACTTCCGTAAAGGACCACTATCGCAAAAATCGTAAAATTTTAAATACACGTAAACACATACAAATAAGAAGTACATTACTTCCAGAATAAACTGAGCCATAAATTACTTTTCTCCTATGTTGCTGTCACTTACAGTAGGTGGTAAAAGTCTGACAAAACCGAAAGGTTTTGGACTAGCCATTCTCCTCATGGGGGATTCTCAGAGTTTTGTTTTCTTTATTTTCAAAAGCACTTGGTGAATGACAGTTGCTCTGTCCAACTGTCAAAAAAGTGTGCAGCAAGCAGGGATGCTGGCCAGCATCATTATATAAATCCTTTTTAGGTAGTGTCTTTATAAAGCATACAAGCCATGCTGAGAATCCCCCATGAAGAGATGAACTAGTCCAAAACCTGTCGGTTCAATTAGAATTCTACTACCTACTGTAAGTGACAGCAACGTAGGAGAAAAGTAATGTATGGCTCATTTTACTCTGGGAGAAACAAATTCCTAATTTACATGTGTTCACATGTATTTTAAATTTTACCATTTTCGTGATACTGGTCCTTTAAACAACTGTCTTTGTGTTTTAACTCCTCCGGGCAGCAACAGTGAGTTGGTGACACCTCTAACACAGTTAACAGAACACATCTTACTCTCTCATACAGACCACACATGCCTTAAATAATTTCAAGGACAGAATCCCTGGGTTATTGATGGGCAGACACACCATTTTCTAGAGGCATCTTGCAAAGCTATTGATTGAACAAGCTGTTAAGATGCTTCCAAGTCGATAGGAATAAATTTGAAAATCCCCTGTCCTCTTGAGACGGTTTAGAAAACACTCTTTCCATTTAGAAATTCAGTTTTCCCCTTTCATCATCCTAACCACAATTTTCACAGAGAAATTACACGCAAGATATTAGCTGAGCTGAAACATCAATAGTTATTCATTTTTCGACTTACACTATGGTCAGTTTTCTACGGAGTTGTGTTTTCATTGCTGCAAAACACTGCCTTTGTGGTTTAGTCCAATAGATTTAGTTATTATAAAGAAATCGGTGCACTAGATAGGTGAATGGAGTGAAAGTAGGTCATTTCGGTGTCAGTGAATTTGGTGCCATTATTTGTTTATAAAATAGCTGGGTGGCTAGGGTGTATGTAATTCTTATCGGCATCACTGCCAAAGCTCCAAAAATAAATAAATAGCTAGGGTGTATGGACTTGATACTAGCTACCAGGATGAGTATAGGTTAGGCTTAGAACTTAGGGTAATTTGTCTTTTAGAGTGGTTAGTGCTAGGGTAGACAAGACAAATACTATTTATATTGCACTTTTCTCCTGGCAGACTCAAAGCGCAAGATTTCCAGCAACTAGGATGTGCTTTATAGGCAGTATAGAGCGCATCCTAGTATAAATTACCTGGATGGACTGAGGGTGGTACACCTGAGGAAGGGCACCGCCCGAAACGTTGTGTTATACTCCAATACAGCTTGTTGCTGTTCACAGCCCTCTGAGTGCCATGTCTTTTGTTAGCATTGTTGCCATTACTGAACAAGAGTGGTGTACCTGTTGTGTCTCTATAGGCAGTAGCAGTGT
Organism: Hyperolius riggenbachi; assembly: GCF_040937935.1. Classification (NCBI taxonomy): domain Eukaryota; kingdom Metazoa; phylum Chordata; class Amphibia; order Anura; family Hyperoliidae; genus Hyperolius; species Hyperolius riggenbachi. The sequence continues at coordinate 85,286,089 of NC_090656.1, forward strand.
TAGTGAGTCTAGCCCGAGGATTTCTTACTTAATAGGTGCTGGCTTACTGAACAGGAAGAACCAAGATTCAAAACCAGGTTGCCTGTGTCAGAGGTAGAGCCCTTAACCATTACACTATCCAGCCATTAGTAGAGGGTACAGAGAAGGTTAGGTTCAAATGTTAGGCTTAGGAAGCTAGGGATGAATGTCAAAAAGGGCACAGAGTGAAATGTTAGTGGTATATGTCAGAAATATGCTATCTTTTGGGGCAATATGAGTTAGATTTCAGGAAAGGAGGTTAGTGTCAGGGAAGCATTAGCTTAGGCATAAGGAAGCTGTTGAAGTTGAGGAGGTAAGGAAGGCGTTACCGTGTTATGGCTCTGAATGAGGAACAAGGAATGGCCACAGTTTGCAGGAATACTGCCCAGAGACCAGGAAATAAGGTGCAATAAAGTGTTAATTGCAAAACAGTAGATAATCCCCTACTCGTCCAGTCCCTCCAGTCCATGGGCATTCACGATCTCGCCTTGACCTGGCTTTCATCCTACCTCTCCAACCGCTCCTTCACGACCTTCTTCAATGAGTCCTCATCCACCCCCAATCACCTCTCGGTGGGAGTCCTCCAAGACTCGGTCCTTGGCCCCCTACTGTTCTCCCTATACACATCCTCCATTGGCATGGTTATCTCCTCCATGGGTTTTAACTATCCTCTGTATGCAGATGACACCCAAATCTACCTCCACACCCCTGACATATCCACCACTACCATGGAAAAGGTCTCCTCCTGCCTTTCAGCCATCTCCTCCTGGATGTCCGCTAGGTTCCTGAAACTAAATCTAGACAAAACAGAATTTATGATCTTCCCACCCCGGCCTTCCCTGAACCTCCCAGATGTGCATGTCACTGTTAACCACACTACCATTCGCCCTACCTCTCAAGCCCACTGTCTGGGTGTCACCCTGGACTCTGCACTCTCCTTCACTCCCCACATCCAAAACCTCACAAACTTTCACCTTCGTAACATCTGTAAGATTCGCCCTTTCCTGACCTCTGCCACCACCAAACTCCTCATCCATGCCCTCATAATTGCCCGCCTCGACTACTGCAATGCCCTTCTGTCTGGTCTCCCTATGACCCAAATAGCCCCACTGCAGTGCATCATGAATGCAGCAGCAAGAATTATCCACTCCTCCCATCGCTCCACTAGGACGGCTCCCCTCCGTGAATCCCTCCATTGGCTTCCTATCCAGTCCAGAATCAGATTCAAGATATTGTGTCTGACCTACAAATCTGTCCACAAAACCTGTCCAACCTACATTTCTGATCTTACTCAGAGGTACACACCTAGCCGCTCACTCCGCTCCTCCAATGAACTTCGCCTGACCGTCCCCCGCATCACCCAGTACCATGCACACCTCCAGGACTTCTCAAGAGCTGCTCCAACACTATGAAACTCCCTACCTCCACCCATTAGGGCAGCCCCCTCCTTCAGCATCTTCAAGAAGGCCCTCAAAACTCACCTTTTCACTCTGGCCTACCACCCCTCACAATTGCTCTAAACCCACAGCTGAACTCTGGTCCCCCACCTTTCGTGTCCCTACCTCTCCCTCTACATTGTAAGCCTTTGGGCAAGGTCCTCCTCCTTTTGTGTCCTACCTGATCATGCACCTCCAACACTGTAAACCCATGCTATGCATTTGAGTGAACATAACTTGCCTAATCTCCATGCCCCCCTCCAGTGACACACTAAGCATTACCTTGTACTCATACTGTGCTGTGTGATCTGGTTTTCTTGTATTCCTGTATTGTCATATTGCTGTATGTCACCCCTAAATATTGTCTGTAACCTAAATTAATGTCCAGCGCTGTGTAATATGTTGGTGCTTTATAAATACAATAAACAAATTATAAATAAACCAGATTGTGCATACAAAAATAACAATGCAAATTAAAAGCAACCACATGCATTGTATTTGGGTTTTGTGTGTAGGTAAAGAGTTTTAGAAGTGAGATTGTCAGTTAAAGATAAACCGTAACCAAGAATTGAACTTCATCCCAATCAGTAGCTGATTGGATCAGTTCATTTCGGTGCGCGGCTCTGAGAGCCGAGCTCCGAAACTGGGCGCCGTCATAGCAGCAATGCTATGATGCGCGCCCCGCGTAGCGGCAATTCGGGGCTCTGGCGACCGCCAGACCCCGAATTACATCTCCCTCCGAGTTGCGACAACTCAGAGGGGGAATAGTATTTAAAGCTGCCTTGGATTTTAGCGGCAGTGGGGAAAGCCGTCATTCGGCTCTCCCCGTGCCGAATTGAGCGGCGCCGACATAACATGCACCCGTAGCTAATACCCCCTTTCCCAATTAAAATCTTTACCTTTTCGCAGATGGATCATCGGGGGGCTCTGTATGGCTGATATTGTGGTGAAACCCCTCCCACAATGTGATGTCAGGACCATGGTTCTGACATCACACTGTGGGAGCCTTGTTGCATTGTGGGAAATAACAGCTGTTTCCAACTGCCAAAAAAGCAAGCAGCATCTCCTTCCACTGACATCACCTGCCAGCAGTAAAAATGTCACCATGTGATAAATGTCATAATGTAAGTCAGGAAGAGGAAAGATTTTTCAATGGGCAATTGGGAAAACACTGACTAAATCAGTTAAACATCATTATAGTAAAAATGAATTACTTTTGTTATTACATTATTTTCACTGGAGTTCCTTTTGTAAGGTTAGGTGAGTAACAAGAAGGCATAGTGCTAAAATACTGATGAAAACAGCATTGCACAACTGAAGCACAAAAATACTGGGAATACGTTATACCCCTATGGAGGACTCTTTAATTCTGGTCAAAAATCCTAATAGGGCTTTACGTAGTTCTGCTACATAAGGGGTTAATAGACCAGAACCTCACTAATAAGGGAGCCCAAAGGAGAAAGTAGACAGCATTTGTGAGTGTGAAGGTAATGGGATTCCATGGGACTCTCACACAGGTTGAGCTTTAAAGATTATGTTTAACCATGGGCACATGTAATAATCTGAATCCTCACTTGAGCTCAGTCAAGTGTTCAAAGAACAATTTGTGAATTTAATTTGCTTTTATCATGAGAGGAATCTGAGGATGTGTGAGGCAATGTTTCCTGAGGACAATACTTTAACCCATACCTGGAGTCAATGTTTATATATCAAAGGGAAGCGTGAAATAAAGCTCACTATTTTTAAAGGGAAAGCACAATGCTATGGTTGGATGTTACCACCAACATGCTCTAGATTGTAAGGGCAGGGACCTCCTCATAGTGCTTCAGATTCTGATTTAATTTATCATATGCACATAAACAAGTATTGGTCCCAAACCACACATCAACAATGTATGTATTTGTATTGCTGGATGTCCTAATTGTATATGTACTCATGCTCCCCACTAGTTGTTTTGTACTATGTACAGCGCCAAGTACAATGGGGGTTCAACCTAGAAATGTTTTTTGCACATAAAGGGTGGTGATGGTACAATAAAAGAAAACATATAGCTCAAGTACAGTAAAATATACATAAAGTAGTTGTATACAGAACACATTAAAGTGTAGCTGTTGCGCATAAATTGAAAAATCAATTCTGTATTTTTATCTGGTAAACAAGTAATAAGGATGCTAATCAGACAATGCAAAAGTTAAAAATCACTCTTACTTTTCTTATCTATAAAACAACATTCCCCAATTTCCCTGGCTCCTATTTGGTACACCTGCCACACAAATGAAGTTGCAGGGCATGCTGGGTTGTCTGCTTTGCTTCTTTACCTTCCCCTCAGATTTAACTAATGCAGCCTGATTGGCTGAATCCTCTTTCCCTCCTGTTTTCCGCTCCCACACATCTGTTTCTCTCAGATAGGCCAACATTTCTCATGCTGAGACTATGCACTTTCTATTGCAGAGCTGGGTGGGAGTGCCTGAAGACTGGGAGGAGGGTCCGCCACTAGCTATGGGCTCCATCATCTGTCCACATGCGTGCCCTACATGCGTGCAGGTAATACATATAGTGCACTAGGCCCCCGGGGTCGGGTGTTGGTAGGCATATTGAACATTAGGGGGACAGCATCGGGCCGGCGACACGTTGGATGGGGCATCACAAGGCTGATTCTGAATAAACTTCAGCATGAAATTGATCGGGAATCTGCCTGTGGTGTATGAGCAGATGACAGATCTCTCTCTAACAGGGCCGGATTTCCCATAAGGCACTGTAGGCACGTGCCTACAGGCGCCTTACATTCCAAAGGCGGCTCTCCTCCCTCCCCAAATGTGTGCCTCCATATGCAGTCGATCTAGTGGAGCGCAATGTCAGTCACCGCTGCTCATCAAGGCAGCCGCATAGCCAGCGTCCCCGGCAACCATGCACTCCAGTTGCGTAGCGTTCGTGTGCAGCAAGGGGCGGCACGTGCTAACATCTATTTGGTTTTTTTCCTGCTGCAGCCGCAGGAACTTGGGGGATTGGAGTGTACCATGAGGGCTTTGGAAGGGTGGACAGGGAGCGGAGCTAGGCTTTCAATGCAAAATGCTCTGCTCCCCGTTGTCACAGGGTCTGGTCTTGCTGGCTAGGAGGAGCGGAAGAGGAAACATTTGCAGAATGAATGGGGCCACCCCAGGATCGGCCCAGGACGGAAGGAGGCAGAGAGAGAAAGTTTGCAGCGGCAATGCTGCATGGGATGCCTGCCAGGAGGAGAGGACAGTGAGGCTATTGGAAGGTGAGGTGAATGCTTCCTGAACACTCTCCCTCTCTTTGAGTTCCTCTTTCCATGTTCCCTTGTCACCGTAATGTCTATCACTCTCTCCAGACAAGTGGGGATTCACAAGCCTCCTGCTGCTGGAGCCCGCCCCCCACAGCTTCAGGTTTCTTTGCCTCTCTCGTACACACCGCTGATCCCTGCCTGGTGGATGAGAGAGAGAGAGAGAGAGTGTGTTTGTTTGTGTGATGTCTGTGTGTGAGACCCCTGTGTCAGTGTGTGTGTGTGTGTGTGTGTGTGTGTGTGCGCACGCGTGAGACCCCTGTGTCAGTGTGTGTGCCTGTGAGACCCCTGTGTCAGTGTGTGTGCCTGTGAGACCCCTGTGTCAGTGTGTGTGCCTGTGAGACCCCTGTGTCAGTGTGTGTGCCTGTGAGACCCCTGTGTCAGTGTGTGTGTATGTGACCCCTGTGTCAGTGTGTGTGTGTGTGTGTGTGTGTGACCCCTGTGTCAGTGTGTGTGTGACCCCTGTGTCAGTGTGTGTGTCTGTGAGACCCCTGTGTCAGTGTGTGTGTCTGTAAGACCCCTGACTCAGTGTGTGTGTGTGTGTGTCTGTGAGACCCCTGTGTCGGTGTGTGTGTGTGAGACCCCTGTGTCAGTGTGTGTGTGTGTGTGTGTGTGTGTGTGTGACCCCTGTGTCAGTGTGTGTGTGTGTGACCCCTGTGTCAGTGTGTGTGTGTGTGTGTGTGTGTGTGTGTGTGTGTGTCCCCTGTGTCAGTGTGTGTGTGTGTGCGCGCGGCCCCTGTGTCAGTGTGTGTGTGTGTGTGTGTGTGTGTGTGTGTGTGTGCGCGCGCGCGCGACCCCTGTGTCTGTGTGTGTCTGTGTCTGTGTGTGTGTGTGTGTGTGTGCGCGACCCCTGTGTCCTGGTGTGTGTGTTTGTGACCCCTGTGTCGTGGTGTGTGTGTGTGACCCTTGTGTACTGGTGTCCTTGTGTGTGTGTGACCCCTGTGTCCTTGTGTGTGTGTGACCCCTGTGTCCTTGTGTGTGTGTGACCCCTGTGTCCTTGTGTGTGTGTGACCCCTGTGTCCTTGTGTGTGACCCCTGTGTCCTGGTGTGTGTGTGTATGTGACCCCTGTGTCCTGGTGTGTGTGTGTGACCTCTGTGACTGTGTGTGTGTGTGTGTGTGTGTGTGTGTGTGTGTGTGTGTGTGTGTGTGTGTTTAACCTCTGTGACCGTGTGTGTGTGTGACCCCTGTGTCCTGGTGTGTGTGACCCCTGTGTACTGGTGTGTGTGTGTGTGACCCCGGTGTCCTGGTGTGTGTGTGTGTGACCCCTGTGTCCTGGTGTGTGTGTGTGTGTGTGTGTGACCTCTGTGACCGTGTGTGTGTGACCCCTGTGTCCTGGTGTGTGTGTGACCCCTGTGTCCTGGTGTGTATGTGACCCCTGTGTCCTGGTGTGTGTGTGTGTGACCTCTGTGACCGTGTGTGTGACCTCTGTGTCCTGATGTCTGTGTATGTGTGACCCCTGTGTCCTGATGTCTGTGTATGTGAGACCCCTGTGTCCTGAGTGTGTGTGCGACACCCCCGTGTCCTGATGTCTATTTGAGTGAGACCCCTGTGTCCTGGTGTGTGTGTGTGTGTGTGTGTGTGTGCATACAGTGTGTGTGTGTTTGTGAGAGAGACCCCTGTGTCCTGGTGTGTGTGTGAGAGACCCCTGTGTCCTTATCTCTGTGTATGAGAACCCTGTGTCCTGATGCCTGTGTATTTGAGACTTCTGTGTCCTGATGTGTGTGTCTACACACAAGTGCCCCCTAACCCCCACTTATTCCTAACCCTAATTACCCCCACCAACTTTTAACACTAAAAACCAGTGCCCCCACTATTTTGGGGACATAGCCACTAATTCATTGTAGTGGCTATTTGTGCCTTACGGGGCAGAGGCAGCTCCCTGAATGGCCCTATATACTTCAACAGTAGGAAGCGTAATGTTACTATCACCCCCCGCGGCCCGCCCCATCCTGCCAATGATCGCATCGCCCTTCCCAACCAGCCCCACACAGTGACAGGCTAGTGTCCTACCCCCCAGTGGCCATCCACCGCATTCAATCATGCTGCAACTATAGCTGGGTGCATAGGCATCTGGGAGCAGCGCGTTTTGGTTCGGTCTCTGTCTACTGGTGCTGGGAACCATGTGGGAGAGAGAGCAGAGGTAGGCTGCTGATGCAAAAAAAACAACCTGTAGGCTACAGCTTTGCCTCCACCCCTCCACACGTGTGTACTGGTGCAGCCTGATGCAAGCGACACAGTGCATGCAGGCCATCAAATTACATGCCTACAGACAGTACAGCCACGAGTCATCAAATCTGGGGACACTACCAGATGGTCAGCATCAGCGGGATGTCAACAGATGTCACTACCTGCCGCCACTACAATGTACCCATCACTACTTGCGGGCAACTGCAATCTGCCTGTCACTACCTGTTGGCCGCTACAATTTTTATTAATATAATGTCCTTGTTATTTGTATTATTATCTGCTTGTTGTCGGTAATATCCGCCTTTATTTGGTAAATTATAGGTCATTGGTAATATCTGCACATTGTTGATATTCTCTACTTGTCTTTGGTAATATCTACATTACTTCGTGTAGCTTTATTTAATAAAGGGGGTGTGGCTTGGGGTGTGGTCTGTGTTAAGGGGCGGGGTTTAGGGCGCTAGCACTTAAGTGCCTATAGGCTCCTGAGCTCTAAATCCGGCCCTGCTCTCTAATCAGATTCAATTCGAGAGAGATTTGTCTCTTAGTCGAATGTGCCCATCATCGCTAGATGTATGGCTACCTTTAGAATCACTATAAGATCAACATCAGATTGGAGATTCAAATTGTTACAACCCTGTGTGTGATAAGTTTAATGAAAAAGTAAAGTCACAATCAGATATAGAGACTGGTAGTAAGAGTGTATTCTAAGCCATTCCCCCAAGTGGCCTCATGGCACTTTCTGTGGTGCACAAACAAGATTTCTTTGCAGGTTCATTCTGAATGGATTTCTTTGCCCTATTTTTAAAACGTTCTACCTTCAAATGATCTCTTTTTGATAATTTGAGGTGGTCTTATATGAAGCAACCATTCCCCTGAATGATGTGAACCAAATCAAGGAGGTTTATAATGATCCTATAAATACTTTTGTATTCTTGACTTGGTATATTTTATATATTATGTGGCAGATCAAATATTCAGGTTAGAATTAAGTCCCACTGATTTTCTTGTATTGTTCCTTAACCACTAGCCGCGGCAATATATCTACGCTCCACAGGAAGACTGTTCCCATCCCAGGGGCATAGATCTTCGTCTATTGCCTCCACTGGCTCCTGCTCGCTCTCGCAGTTTTCATTCATTGAATAATAATAGTAAACAAAGAAGTTGCTACTAAAATGTATACACCAGTACTTAGAAGCACTTCCCAAACAATTCCTGTGTCAATTGAAAAAAATATGTGAATCGATAGTATTCCTTTAAGAGAGTACTGTGTATTAGGCCCAGTGCACACCAAAACCGCTAGCAGATCGTCAAAACGCTAGCGGTTTTGGGAGCAGAGAGCCGATATTTGCTGGGTGCACACCGAGCGGATTTTGTATGAGATCCGTCGGACACATCCGCATCAGCATCTGTGTGGCTAATGTATCTCTATGGGCTGGTGCACACCGGTGGTTTGAGGTGTTTAGCAAACCGCAAACGTGCAGCAAGAGGCACGTTTGCGGCTTGGTAAAAACCTCAAACCGCCGGTGTGCACCAGCCCATAGAGATACATTAGCCACACAGATTTTCAGGCGGATCCGCCCGGTGTGCACTGGGCCTTAGGCCAGGTGCACATCAGAGGAGTTTTTCTGATTGTTTTGAGTTTTTTAATCTGCTGCTAATGTTATCCTATGTGTCTGTGCACACTGGAGCAATGAGGTTTTGTAAAAAAAAACCATAGCGTTACATTGGGAAGAGCTTTTGAAACCTTTCAAAAGCTCTTCCCAATGTAATGCTATAGGGTTTTTTACAAAACCTCATTGCTAAAGTGTGCACAGACACATAGGATAACATTAGCAGCAGATATAAAAACTCAAAACGCTCAGAAAAACTCCTCTGGTGTGCACCAGGCCTTTCTGTTAAATGCACCTTTATTTCCAAATAAAATATTGGCGCCAAACATTGTGATAGGGAAATCATTCAAATGGTGGAATAACCAGGACAAATGGGCAAATAAAACAACATGTGAGTTTTTATTATGGTAGTATGTATTATTTTAAAACTATAATGGCTGAAAACTGATACGTAATTTTTTTTCAATTTTTTTCTTATTATTCTCGTTAAAATACATTTAGAATATATCTATTTTAGAATGTGGAAGAGTTGCAACCCTTATCAATATCAAGCAATCCGTGGTACTTTCTGTTTAAATTTGCAGCATTTTGAAGCAAGATAATAATTTCCAGAACTTATCAGAAACGATTAAAGCGTAACTTTTACTTTAATACATAAAAAGATTCTAATTATGAAAATGTATTACAAATCAGGGCTGGATTGTATTTGTACACTTGATCATAGAAACCTACTACTAGACAGAAATAGGATATTCTATGATCACAACCCTAAACCCTGAATAATTGGCTGATTTACTTCCTTACATATAAGAAAAAGACCCCCCACCAAACCAACATGTTTCAACCCCTCAAAATGGAGCCGTCGTCAGGGCAAAGTGTAAAGTGCTAGGGTGCTAAGTGCATCATAGAAAGAAAATCAGAATTATAAATACATGTCAAGAAAAATAACAAATGAGAGTGTTCGCTCTCTAGTAAAGTCAGCAGCGAAATGACCATGCTCTGAGTTCAGCCTTAAATACACTTGGGGAGGGGTGGGAAAGGGAACAAGTACCTCCCATTTTTTATTTTTCCCCATTGGTCAGAATCGCCTTCAATCAATTTTGCTGCATGGCTATTGGTTAGCCTATCTAGCTCCACTATATTTCAAAAGTGCCTTAAACATGTTTTTTTACATTCCTAGTTCACTAGGAATAAACTCTTCTACCTACGGATTATATTCCACCCACAACCGCCAACAGGGCTTGCTTCTAAATATGAAAATGCCGTCCTATATTCCTTTTCCCATAGAGAGACACTGGGAGCCTCCCATTGGTGGATTCACAGCATGTGATCGGAGTCCCATTCACCACCTCTCCAACCACGATGCAGAACGTCATTCGTTTATTTGGTTGCTATAGCAACCCCTCGCACTGCCGCATATTAGCGTTAGCTTATCCAATCAAGGATGATTATATACGCGGGCAGCCTGTCATTATCCACTGCAAGCCAGGCACCACCAAACCACCTCACTGTCATAGCACTGTATACTGGCAGACCACTCCCCCATAGCCGGGCGAGATCCAACTCCGCCCCTTCATTGCCTCCTATGCGACGATTGCGTTTCATTACTTCCTATGTGATGGGTGCGTTCCAATCAAAATTAAATACTTTTGGAGATCATGTAAACCAGCCAACAGTGTACTCTGTCAAGTGTACAAATACAATCCAGCTCTGATTTGTAATACATTTTCATGATTACATAGTTACATAGTTATTTCGGCTGAAAAAAGACATACGTCCATCGAGTTCAACCAGTACAAAGTACAACTCCAGCCCGTCCCCCACATACCCCTGTTGATCCAGAGGAAGGCAAAAAAAAACCCACCAGGCATGGTCCAATTAGCCCCAAATGGGAAAAATTCCTTCCTGACTCCAGATGGCAATCAGATAAAATCCCTGGATCAACATCATTAGGCATAACCTAGTAATTGTAGCCATGGATGTCTTTCAACGCAAGGAAAGCATCTAAGCCCCCTTTAAATGCAGGTATAGAGTTTGCCATAACGACTTCCTGTGGCAATGCATTCCACATCTTAACCACTCTTACTGTAAAGAACCCTTTCCTAAATAAATGGCTAAAATGTTTTTCCTCCATGCGCAGCTCATGTCCTCTAGTCCTTTGAGAAGGCCTAGGGACAAAAAGCTCATCCGCCAAGCTATTATATTGCCCTCTAATGTATTTATACATGTTAATTAGATCTCCTCTAAGGCGTCTTTTCTCTAGACTAAATAAACCCAGTTTATCTAACCTTTCTTGGTAAGCGAGACCTTCCATCCCACGTATCAATTTTGTAGCTCGTCTCTGCACCTGCTCTAAAACTGCAATATCTTTTTTGTAATGTGGTGCCCAGAACTGAATTCCATATTCCAGATGTGGCCTTACTAGAGAGTTAAACAGGGGCAATATTATGCTAGCATCTCGAGTTTTTATTTCCCTTTTAATGCATCCCAAAATTTTGTTCGCTTTAGCTGCAGCGGCTTGGCATTGAGTACGATTATTTAACTTGTTGTCGATGAGTACTCCTAAGTCCTTCTCCAAGTTTGATGTTCCCAACTGTATCCCATTTATTTTGTATGGTGCTAGACCATTGGTACGACCAAAATGCATGACTTTACATTTGTCAACATTGAATTTCATCTGCCATGTATGTGCCCATATAGCCATCCTATCCAGATCCTGTTGCAATATGACACTATCTTCCTGAGAGTTGATGATTCTGCACAATTTTGTATCATCTGCAAAAATAGCAACATTGCTCACTACTGCATCTACTAGGTCATTAATAAATGAATTGAAGAGCACTGGACCCAGTACAGACCCCTGTGGGACCCCACTGCTAACAGTCTCCCATTTTGAGTACGATCCATTGACCACAACTCTTTGTTTTCTGTCCATTAGCCAGTTCCCTATCCATGCACACAAACTCTTCCCCAGTCCTTGCATCCTCAACTTTTGCACCAGACTTCTGTGGGGAACAGTGTCGAAGGCCTTTGCAAAGTCCAAGTATATCACATCTACAGCATTCCCAATATCCATATTAGCATTCACTACCTCATAAAAGCTGAGCATGTTAGTCAAACAGGACCTGTCTTTAGTAAACCAATGTTGATGCTGAGAAATAAGATTATTTTCTACTATGAAGTCATGTATAGTATCTCTTAGTAACCCCTCAAATAGTTTGCATACAACTGATGTTAAGCTTACAGGTCTATAATTTCCTGGATCAGATTTTTTGCCCTTCTTAAATAATGGGAAAACGTGGGCTGTACGCCAATCCACTGGGACTCTGCTAGTTGCAAGAGAGTCACAAAAGATAAGATAAAGGGGCTTAGCTATAACTGAACTTAATTCTCTTAGGACCCGAGGATGCATGCCATCCGGGCCAGGTGCCTTGTCTATTTTTAATTTATTTAGTCTTGCCTTTACTTCTTCCTGCGTTAAGTATTTAATATTACAGTTAGAAGATTGAGACTCTTCTGCCTCTGTAATTTGCAACAGTGCTGTTTCCTTTGTGAAGACAGAAGCAAAGAAAGCATTTAATAACTCTGCCTTACCTTGGTCGTCCACCATTGAGTTCCCACCCTCATCCTTTAGGATTCCTATACAGTCAACCTTTCTTTTTTTAGAGTTGATGTACTTGTAAAACTTTTTTGGGTTAGATTTGATATCCCTAGCGATTTGATTTTCAGCTTCGATCTTTGCCAGCCTAATTTCTTTTTTACAATTTTTATTGCACTCCTTGTAATTGCTTAGTGCAGCCTCAGTCCCCTCCTGTTTTAGGACCTTATAGGCATTCTTTTTCCTCTTCATTTTATCCCTAACCTTTCTATTCATCCATAGAGGCCTTTTTTATTCCTAGACATTTTGTTTCCATATGGGATATACATACTACAATATTGATTGAGAATACGTTTAAAAGCTTGCCATTTCCCTTCAGTGTCGTCCCCTTGTAGTACATTATCCCAGTTCACCAAACTTAGTGCCTGCCTAATTTGATTGAACTTTGCTTTTCTAAAATTCATAGTTTTAGTGGTCCCGCTGCCCCGTGGCCTATCAGTCACCAGATCAAACGTTATCATGTTGTGATCACTATTTCCCAAATGTTCTTGAACCTGCACATTTGATACATTATCTGGTCTATTAGAAATGATCAGATCCAGTAACGCATTCCCCCTAGTTGGTTCCGTTACCATTTGAGTCAAGTAATTGTCCTGTAGTGCTGCAAGAAATCTGCTGCTTTTACCAGAATGGGTAGCCTCAATACCCCAGTCAATGTCTGGAAAGTTGAAGTCGCCCATAATTATGACCTCGTTTTTACTTGCAGCTTTTTCAATCTGCTGTAGTAATCGCAGTTCTGCAGCTTCATTAATAAGAGGTGGTCTGTAGCATACCCCAATAAGCAATTGGCAACTTTTATTTCCACCATGAATATTTACCCAAACGGACTCCACATCTTCGCAATCTTCCTCCATCTCATCGTTGAGGACAGCTGTAAAAGAATTCTTAACAAAGAGACAAACCCCTCCACCTTTTTTCCCTGTTCTATCCCTCCTAAACACATTGTATCCTTTTAAATTAGCTATCCAGTCATGGCTTTCATCCATCCATGTCTCGGTTATTCCCACAATGTCATAGCCTTTGTCATTCAGAATGAACTCTAGTTCGTCTATTTTATTTGCAAGGCTCCGAGCATTGGTTACCATGCACTTTATATTTTTACCAACACATTTACCAATTTTGTTTACACGAAATGGGCTACTTGAAGTTTTACCAACCTCCTTAATCTTTACACTGTCTCCACCCCCCTCTCCACCTCCCATAATGTTAGGCTCCCACTGTCTTTTTACCTTATCTTGTCTACATATTGAGACTTTATCCTCCCGCTTCCCCCCAGATCCTAGTTTAAAATCTCCTCCAACCGTTTAGCCATCTTCTCCCCCAATGCAGCTGCACCCTCCCCATTAAGGTGCAGCCCATCCCTGCTGTAGAACCTGTAGCTGACTGCAAAGTCTGCCCAGTTCTCCAGGAACCCAAACCCTTCCTTCCTACACCAATTTCTCAGCCACTTATTTAACTCCCTAAGCTCCCTCTGTCTCTCAGATGTAGCGCGTGGCACTGGCAGTATTTCAGAGAACACCACCTTGGAGGTCCTTGCTTTAAGTTTATCTCCAAGTACCTGAAAATCATTTTTGAGGACCTTCCATCTCCCACTAACTTTGTCATTTGTGCCAATGTGTACCATGACAGCTGGGTCTTCCCCAGCCCCACCCAATAATCTGTCAATTCTTTCCGCTACATGCCGAACCCGAGCACCCGGGAGGCAACAGACTGTACGGCATTCACGGTTTCTTCGACAGATTACCCTATCTGTGCGCCTAATAATTAGAATTAGAATCTTTTTATGTATTAAAGTGAAAGTTACGTTTTAATTGCTTCTGAAAGGATCGTCACTTGTGTATGCTATATAAATCAGATTTGTGTATTAATTTCCAGAAGTGTCAGAAAGCTGAAAATACACTTCTTGGCAAACTTAGCAAAAGCACCTGCGTTGTGTTACAACATTGTATTCTTCCCAGGCCCTAACCAGAAGAGGCACTGGAAAAACAAAAGTGCTCCTTGCGTGCATAAGTAATTGTACAGGACCTCACCTGCAGTAAAAAGCAGCTCACCTTGTTATTTGGTGGCTAAAAGTGTCAATATTGACAAGTTAGCAAAGCAAGCTTATCATGGTACCACCACATAATCATACTGACTTGCATCTGAAACTGAAAACTAAGAGCCAATGGAGTGAATTAATAGACACTTTATACTCTGTAAGCTTTGTAATCATTGTCATCCTCCTCTGATCAAAAAGAGGTTGAACTTCGAGAAACGTGTCAGGTCCATGTATGCTTTTCCTTATTTATTTCACATATGGGCCCTAGCAGCTTGTGATTCATGTAAGTTCTACCTAGAGTGGTTCTACCTAGGAATCACTCTTGAGAGCTTGGAAGCTTCCTCTTTGTACAGTAATGTTTCCCTGGATCATTGTTCTTCCCACAGATGTGATGATCAGATGCAAGATGATACGCTCAGGTAGTGGTACTGCTGTTAAAGTGGACTCAAATTAAAAATACAAGATTTCAGAAATAAAATTTATTTCTAAATTATAATAATAAATAGCAGCCTTTTTTCAGCTGCATGATGACAAATATAAAATATTTTACATTTATTGGAGGAACCCCTCCCTTCCTTTCAAATTGCCGGGACAAAATCCAGCAAACTGGTGAAGTAGGTGGTGTCTGGCAATGGAGGAATTGCTAATGGCTGCCCCCAGGGTAATCCTAGTTATGAAAAGAGAAGGGTGAAAAGCATGCACTGAAATGCTCATAGGCTTGAAGAAGTGTTTATTTATCTTTGTATGTGTCAGAGTGGTGCAACTAAATATTTTTAATTAAAAAAAATGTTTAGTTTGGGTCCACTTTAAGCCTTTTAGCCACCAAGTAAGGTGAGCTGCTTTTCACTGCAGGTGAGAACCTGTATAATTACTTATACACACTAGGAGCACTTTTTTGTTGTTTTTTTACAGTGCATCCACATTTTGTGGTGCCTAATACACAAACAGCTGCCTACCTGTGTCCCTGGATTTAAACCCTCCCAAGTGTGATTGTAGTGAGCAGTGGCATAATTACAATTGTTGGGGCCCCCCAGGGAAGCTTTAATGCCCCCCCCCAAATATTCACCCCCTCCCTTGCCTCAACTTGGTGCCCTTCACAGTATTGGGGCCCATAATACAAGGGTCATAAAACAAAGGTGGCCACCATGATCTTCTTCTTCACACCCATAACAAGTGTAGTCACAAAACACCTGATCTGAAGTATAGCCCCCTGTATATGAAGGGAAGGTTTAGTTGTTGAGGGCCCCCACAGCTCTGCCCGCCCCCTTCCCCCGCAGGGGCTGTTCCCCTCTAGTTATGCCCCTGGTAGTGAGTTCCCCAGTGGACTAGGGGTTTAACTTTCCCGTTTCAGGCCCTAACATGAAAGCATAGGCTACCATGTGGAAGTCATTTAAGCATTACATCACACATCCTGTGAGGTGCAGGGAGAAAGTAGTACAATAATGTGGCCAAGATACAGGGTGGTGGCAGAAAAGTCCCCATACTACCTCTATATCCTCCGATGAGCGTCTGTAAGTTTTTCACCCTCACCATTCATCATCTGGAAAACAGGCCACTGCTCCTCTCCTGTGCATGTCACAAAGGGGGAAGACATCTTGCTGTGGTTGCTGATGTCATGTTTACCATCAGACTAGGCAAACTGGTAGCTAAAACTGAAGGTTACATGTATACTGTATCTTCTATTTATATGTGATATGAAATATTCAGATTTTAATTGCCATAATAAGCTTACTTGTTGACTTCGTCTTGTAAGTCTTTCAACTGCTGATAGGTCCTTCTGAACTGTAGGAATGATATGAGGAAATGCCAGATCCTTTTGTTTATTTAAATGTTTCGTTTTTATTCATTTTCAATTGAAACATTTAACTACTTCCCGACCGCCGTATAGACAAATGGCGGCCGGGAAGCAGACGCCGCAAGGACCGCCGTATTGACAAAATGCGGCGGTCCTTGTTTGGGCATGGGCGGAGCGATCGCGTCATCCGTGACGCGATCCTCCGCCTCCGCCTGTCACCGCTCACTCGCCGCAACATCCCGCCGGCCATACGGAAGCGCCGGCGGGATGTTAACCCAACGATCGCCGCATACAAAGTGTATAATACACTTTGTAATGTTTACAAAGTGTATTATACAGGCTGCCTCCTGCCCTGGTGGTCCCAGTGTCCGAGGGACCACCAGGGCAGGCTGCAGCCACCCTAGTCTGCACCAAGCACACTGATTTTCCCCCCCCCCTGCCCCAGATCGCCCACAGCACCCATCAGACCCCCCCCCTGCCCACCCCCCAGACCCCTGTTTGCACCCAATCACCCCCCTAATCACCCATCAATCACTCCCTGTCACTATCTTTCAACGCTATTTTCTTTTTTATACCCCCCCCCTGCCCCCTGCTCCCTCCTGATCACCCCCCCACCCCCCAGATTCTCCCCAGACCCCCCCCCCAGACCCCCCCCCCCATGTACTGTATGCATCTATCCCCCCTGATCACCTGTCAATCACCTGTCAATCACCCGTCAATCACCCGTCAATCACCCGTCAATCACCCATCAATCACCCCCTGTCACTGCCACCCATCAATCAGCCCCTAACCTGCCCCTTGCGGGCAATCTGATCACCCCCCCACACCAATAGATCGCCCGCAGATCCGACATCAGATCACCTCCCAAATCCATTGTTTACATCTATTCTCTCCTCTAAACACACACTAATTACCCATCAATCACCCATCAATCACCCCCTATCACCACCTGTCACTTTTACCTATCAGATCAGACCCTAATCTGCCCCTTGCGGGCACCCAATCACCCGCCCACACGCTCAGATTGCCCTCAGACCCCCCCCCCCCTTATCAATTCACCAGTGCATTCATTACATCTGTTCTTCCCTGTAATAACCCACTGATCACCTGTCAATCACCTGCCAATCACCTATCACCCATCAATCACCCCCTGTCACTGCCACCCATCAATCAGCCCCTAACCTGCCCCTTGCGGGCAATCTGATCACCCACCCACACCATTAGATCGCCCGCAAACCCGCCGTCAGATTACCTCCGAAATGTATTGTTTACATCTGTTATCTTCTCTAAACACCCACTAATTAACCATCAATCACCCATCAATCACCCCCTATCACTGTTACCTATCAGATCAGACCCTAATCTGCCCCTTGCGGGCACCCAATCACCCGCCTACACGCTCAGATTACCCTCAGACCCCCCCCCTTATCAATTCGCCAGGGCATTATTTACATCTATCCTTCCCTGTAATAACCCACTGATCACCTGTCAATCACCTGCCAATCACCTATCACCCATCAATCACCCCCTGTCACCCCCTGTCACTGCCACCCAACAATCAGCCCCTAACCTGCCCCTTGCGGGCAATCTGATTACCCACCCACACCAATAGATCGCCCGCAGATCCGACATCAGATCACCACCCAAGCGCAGCGTTTACTCTCCTCTAAACACCCACTAATTACCCATCAATCACCCATCAATCACCCCCTATCACCACCTGTCACTGTTACCCATCAGATCAGACCCTAATCTGCCCCTTGCGGGCACCCAATCACCCGCCTACACGCTCAGATTACCCTCAGACCCCCCCTTATCAATTCGCCAGTGCAATATTTACATCTGTTCTCCCCTGTAATAACCCACTGATTACCTGTCAATCACCTGTCAATCACCTATCAATCACCCATCAATCACCCCCTGTCACTGCCACCCATCAATCACCCCCTGTCACTGCCACCCATCAATCACCCCCTGTCACTGCCACCCATCAATCACCCGCTGTCACTGCCACCCATCAATCAGCCCCTAACCTGCCCCTTGCGGGCAATCTGATCACCCACCCACACCAATAGATCGCTCGCAGATCCGACGTCCGATCACCTCCCAAGTGCAGTGTTTACATCTGTTCTCTACCCTAAACACCCACTAATTACCCATCAATCACCCCCTGTCACTGCTACCTATCAGATTAGACCCCTATCTGCCCCTAGGGCACTCAATCACCCGCCCACACCCTCAGAATGCCCTCAGACCCCAGCCCTGATCACCTCGCCAGTGCATTGCTTGCATCTATTCCCCCCTCTAATCACACCTTGAGACACCCATTAATCACCTCCTGTCACCCCCTAGCACACCTACCCATCAGATCAGGCCCTAATTTGCCCCGTGTGGGCTCCTGATCACTCGGCCAAACCCTCAGATCCCCCTCAGACCCCCTTCCGATCACCTCCCCAGTGCATTGATTGCATCTATTTTCCCCTCTAACCACCCCCTGAGACACCCATCAATCACCTCCTGTCACCCCCCTAGCACTCCTATCCATCAGATCAGGCCCAATACAACCTGTCATCTAAAAGGCCACCCTGCTTATGACCGGTTCCACAAAATTCGCCCCCTCATAGACCACCTGTCATCAAAATTTGCAGATGCTTATACCCCTGAACAGTCATTTTGAGACATTTGGTTTCCAGACTACTCACGGTTTTGGGCCCGTAAAATGCCAGGGCAGTATAGGAACCCCACAAGTGTCCCCATTTTAGAAAAAAAGACACCCCAAGGTATTCTGTTAGGTGTATGACGAGTTCATAGAAGATTTTATTTTTTGTCAAAAGTTAGCGGAAATTGATTTTTATTGGTTTTTTTCCACAAAGTGTCACTTTCCGCTAACTTTTGATAAAAAATAAAATCTTCTATGAACTCGTCATACACCTAACAGAATACCTTGGGGTGTCTTCTTTCTAAAATGGGGTCACTTGTGGGGTTCCTATACTGCCCTGGCATTTTAGGGGCCCTAAACCGCGACGAGTAGTCTAGAAAACAAATGCCTCAAAATGACCTGTGAATAGGACGTTGGGCCCCTTAGCGCACCTAGGCTACAAAAAAGTGTCACACATGTGGTACCGCCGTACTCAGGAAAAGTAGTATAATGTGTTTTGGGGTGTATTTTTACACATACCCATGCTGGGTGGGAGAAATTTCTATGTAAATGGACAATTGTGTGTAAAAAAATCAAACAATTGTCATTTACAGAGATATTTCTCCCACTTAGCATGGGTATGTGTAAAAATACACCCCAAAACGCATTATACTACTTCTCCTGAGTACGGCGGTACCACATGTGTGGCACTTTTTTACACCCTAAGTACGCTAAGGGGCCCAAAGTCCAATGAGTACCTTTAGGATTTCACAGGTCATTTTGCGACATTTGGTTTCAAGACTACTCCTCACGGTTTAGGGCCCCTAAAATGCCAGGGCAGTATAGGAACCCCACAAATGACCCCATTCTAGAAAGAAGACACCCAAAGGTATTCCGTACGGAGTATGGTGAGTTCATAGAAGATTTTATTTTTTGTCACAAGTTAGCGGAAAATGACACTTTGTGAAAAAAAACTATTAAAATCAATTTCCGCTAACTTGTGACAAAAAAATAAAAACTTTTATGAACTCACCATACTCCTAACGGAATACCTTGGGGTGTCTTCTTTCTAAAATGGGGTCATTAGTGGGGTTCCTATACTGCCCTGGCATTTTAGGGGCCCTAAACCGCGAGGAGTAGTCTTGAAACAAAAATGACCTGTGAAATCCTAAAGGTACTCATTGGACTTTGGGCCCCTTAGTGCAGTTAGGGTGCAAAAAAGTGCCACACATGTGGTATCGCCGTACTCGGGAGAAGTAGTATAATGTGTTTTGGGGTGTATTTTTACACATACCCATGCTGGGTGGGAGAAATACCTCTGTAAATGACAATCTTTTGATTTTTTTTACACACAATTGTCCATTTACAGAGGTATTTCTCCCACTCAGCATGGGTATGTGTAAAAATACACCCCAAAACACATTGTACTACTTCTCCCGAGTATGGCGATACCACATGTGTGGCACTTTTTTGCACCCTAACTGCGCTAAAGGGCCCAAAGTCCAATGAGTACCTTTAGGATTTTACAGGTCATTTTGAGAAATTTCGTTTCAAGACTACTCCTCACGGTTTAGGGCCCCTAAAATGCCAGGGCAGTATAGGAACCCCACAAATGACCCCATTTTAGAAAGAAGACACCCCAAGGTATTCCGTTAGTAGTATGGCGAGTTCATAGAAGATTTTATTTTTTGTCACAAGTTAGCGGAAATTGATTTTAATTGTGTTTTTTCACAAAGTGTCATTTTCCGCTAACTTTTGACAAAAAATAAAAACTTCTATGAACTCACCATACTCCTAACGGAATACCTTGGGGTGTCTTCTTTCTAAAATAGGGTCATTTGTGGGGTTCCTATACTGCCCTGGCATTTTAGGGGCCCTAAACCGTGAGGAGTAGTCTTGAAACGAAATTTCTCAAAATGACCTGTGAAATCCTAAAGGTACTCATTGGACTTTGGACCCTTTAGCGCAGTTAGGGTGCAAAAAAGTGCCACACATGTGGTATCGCCGTACTCAGGAGAAGTAGTATAATGTGTTTTGTGGTGTATTTTTACACATACCCATGCTGAGTGGGAGAAAGATCTCTGTAAATGGACAATTGTGTGTAAAAAAATTAACAAATTGTCATTTACAGAGATATTTCTCCCACCCAGCATGGGTATGTGTAAAAATACACCCCAAAACACATTATACTACTTCTCCTGAGTACGGCAATACCACATGTGTGGCACTTTTTTGCAGCCTAACTGCGCTAAGGGGTCCAAAGTCCAATGAGCACCTTTAGGCTTTACAGGGGTGCTTACAATTTAGCACCCCCCAAAATGTCAGGACAGTAAACACACCCCACAAATGACCCCATTTTGGAAAGTAGACCCTTCAAGGTATTCAGAGAGGGGCATGGTGAGTCCGTGGCAGATTTCATTTTTTTTTGTCGCAAGTTAGAAGAAATGGAAACTTTTTTTTTTTTTTTTTTTCTCACAAAGTGTCATTTTCCGCTTACTTGTGACAAAAAATAATATCTTCTATGAACTCATTATGCCTCTCAGTGAATACTTTGGGATGTCTTCTTTCCAAAATGGGGTCATTTGGGGGGTATTTATACTATCCTGGAATTCTAGCCCCTCATGAAACATGACAGGGGGTCAGAAAAGTCAGAGATGCTTGAAAATGGGAAAATTCACTTTTTGCACCATAGTTTATAAACGCTATAACTTTTACCCAAACCAATAAATATACACTGAATGGGTTTTTTTTAATCAAAAACATGTTTGTCCACATTTTTCGCGCTGCATGTATACAGAAATTTTACTTTATTTGAAAAATGTCAGCACAGAAAGTTAAAAAAATCATTTTTTTGCCAAAATTCATGTCTTTTTTGATGAATATAATAAAAAGTAAAAATCGCAGGAGCAATCAAATAGCATCAAAAGAAAGCTTTATTAGTGACAAGAAAAGGAGCCAAAATTCATTTACGTGGTAGGTTGTATGAGCGAGCAATAAACCGTGAAAGCTGCAGTGGTCTGAATGGAAAAAAAGTGGCCGGTCCTTAAGGGGTAGAAAGCCCTAGGTCCTCAAGTGGTTAACACAAAAAAAATGTACATGAAAATCAAATGTATTTTAATTTATTCCTTTTATTTTTCCTACAATTCTTTGGCAGCTGCCAAGATGGATAACGTTGTGCGAAGGGATGCTCTTTGTTTTTACCATATATTTAAATAAAAGCAGCAGAGATCCTGATGCTCCCTTTTTTGTTATTTCAGTAGCGATAAAGAACCGTTCCTAGGCAAGATCACTGCTTGCATTTGGTCTCTTTACAGCTAACTGTCTTTATTCCTTATATAAAATAGTTACTTAATCTAGATTTGTAGATAGATTTCAGTGAAACATGTAGTTGCCAAGACAATGAGGTTACTTGAGAATTATTATTTGATATTTCTATTACTGCCAAGTTCCATCAGGGTCAAAAGGTATATAATGGATATTCTTAAACACACAGTTTTATATCCTAGCAACCAATTCTGACACGGCAATGATATTTTTCGAGCGACACAGAGCGCATTGCACACTGGAGGCTAAATAGCTCATAACAAAATCACAGGCTTTCATACTTCCAGTACTTATAAAGAATAGTAGCAACATATAACCCACCCAGTGGGGTGATTTGCTAATGGAATGGCAAACGGAAGAGCCATGTAGTTGCACGGCTTTCTTTAAACACCCAATCATCACACACAGAGAAGATCATATTTTTTAAATTTACCTGACTGGATGTTTTAAATCAACAGAACAAAACGACACATTTTTCATTTTATGATTTGTATTTAAATCGGTCCCCAGTGTCTTATAGGACCAGGGTTTATTTTTCATATCTGAGACCTATGTAGCCATGCTAGGCACTGAGCAATCAAAGAATAGGAAGTTCAAACCCCTCCAATTTGTTTTCGTAAATTGCCCCCACCACAAACTGCTTTTCAAGGGACACAACCCTTTCTCTTTAGGAAGCCACTGACCTAATGAGCCCAGCTCCTGAAGCTGTAGATTGCTGTTTTCTCATTTTCTGCCCTGTTACTTTCTCAGTGGGATCAAATTTGAACTTTGCTATGTCAAAATCCGTTTTGCTTATACCAATTAGAATTTGGGATTGAGCAAGTTACAGATCAGGTGTGCCTGTTCAGCGTAGGAGAGGACAACATGTGCCCTGCAGATCAATCCTGTACTTCAAAAGTATTACACATGCAAAATCAATGAGAAAGTTGGCACATATTATAATTAAACTTTTTATGTTTCACAACATAGTATTTTGAGATCAACCTCGTCCCTTCATCAGGGCAAATAGCATTGAAGCATTATTCTGTAAATAAAACAGTGAACAAAATAGTTAATTAGTCAACACATACACACTGTGCTCAGGTGTTGTGCACACTGGTATATAGAAGGGGGCATGCCTATGGAAAGAAGTACCCCAAAACCACCAAGGTAAACAGCTTCTCATCTGAGAGGAAAAAGCACCCAGCATCAAGCATGGGAGTACTAAAGGAACTACTAAGCCCAAGAAATAAGTCATCAAAATCAGCCAAAAGAATAACAATGAACAGAAATTGATGTGACCTTGTATCAAAACCAAGGCTGGATTTATAGTTTTTCCACCTATAGGCAAAGATTGTTGTGGTTCCCCTCCATGTGCCCCCCCCCCCTCGTCCTTGTGCAGCCCCCTCTTCCATGTCTAGCCTTCATGTACAGCAGCCTCTTCAGTTATATACAGATCTCTTAAACAGCAGCACCCTATGTCCATATGTTGCTCCATATTTGCAGCTTTCATATCCCATTTGCAGCTTCTTCTTCCATATGTAGCAATACTTCATCCATGTCCAGCCTTGGCCAGCTGCCACCCAAGGATCGGGCCTTTGTGGCCTTTGCAGAAAATCTGGCCCTGATCAAAATTGTCAGCTAAGGCCAACAGAAATTGACCATCATAGGTTAAATCCTAACTTGGCAAACTCTTACCTCAGAGTCCGCTCACTTACCTGTGCTCAGTTGCCTGTTTGAAGTCTACTTGCCTCTAAATTATGTAATGCAGCTTAATGTAGTGTTCTTGAATTAGACCCTATAATTGTTGCAAACATATTTGTTATAAACCATAATAGAGTGCAGTGATTAAAAGTTCACTGTAACTTAAACTTTCTTTTTACTTTTTAAACAATGTCATAACAGAGCAGACTTTTCTAGTTTAATAGATATCAGAGGCTGCCTCATTTCAGATTCTTATTGAACTAAACTAGAATAGCTATGTACTGAATTGTAGAGCACACTGGTTAATTTAATTGGCAAATTTTCCAAAGTGCAAAAATTTGCTGCCGTCGCGACTCCTGCAGTTCACAATAAAAATACAGTAGCCCATCATCTCAGACTTTCTGGTGAGTTTTTCTCGAATGTAGATCTTCATTAATAAGAACTAATCGTGTTTGTTTTTATTTACTTTAATTAATGAATTTAATATCTGTTCTAGAGATGAAGGAATCAATTTGCTTGAACTGGGATCTGACCTGAATCTGTCATATAGGCTGTAAGTAGAAATTTGTGAAGTTTTGGCAGTTCACTCAACAAAGATCTGAAACAGTTTTTGCTCCACAGTACAGTATTAGAAAAACTACTTCAGTGTACTCCAAGCCTCTCTTGTGTCTGCCTAGCCCATGGAACAGCCAATCAGAAAACTTGATGTCATGATGTGGTTAAAGTGATACTTAAATCAAAACAAAGTAAAGAGATAAACAATTGTATCTATCCTCCTACTCCTAAAAATGACTTTTAGATATCCCCCAGTTTTATGTTATGTTTAAAAACGAAAAAAAAAAACCACAGAATTATTGTTTTGTCTGAGCTGAATGTAACAGTCTGTCTTTGTGTCTCAGAGTGCTCAAATATATGAACTATTGACCTTGTTTATCTATCCTCTCCTAGCAGAAAACTGGGATTCCTAGAGAAAAGTATTTTATGGCTATAATTCATTATCAATAGTCTGACTGGGTCCCTAATGGAGAAAAACTGTCAGTTGCTCAGTAGAATATTAACTCTTACAAGCAGAAAAAGAAGAAAAGCATTACATCATATTTGTGTGATATGCGCTGTACATACAAATGTCTATCTCATCATGTCACATGTCACTTAAAGCGTTATTGTCACCATAAAAATCAAATTTCAACAGCAACTGGTCTGAGTGTATTAAGTGATAAAGATGCTAATTCTGCATTCAAAACTTTTTTCTGCTGTTCTGGTTTGGAGTTATCACATACTTTAGGAGCACTGGCCCTAGTGCCAAACAGTGCCAAAAAGTTGAATGCTGGGAGTTTTTTTGAATGCTGGGAGTTATTTTTATCTATAATATATTCCTCCTCCTCCATTTATTTCCCTGCCTAGCTGATCACTTGTGTTTACAAGCAAGACTGAGGTGACTCAGTGATTGGATGTGTAAATAAAAAAAGACTCTGGGAGGAGGGCAGCTAATGAATACACAATGAGCAAGAGAAAGGAGGGGGAAAACAAGAGTCAGGGAGGATATGATGTCAGCATTAGCTTGGCAAGATGGCCACTGCCTAGAAAAGGATTTTCTGCTTTTCCTTTGTAAAATTCACAGGAATCATTACGTGGATAGCAGAATACATCTGTTATGTAAGTATAAGTAGTATTTATCTACTTATATATGTGTTTTTTATTTCTAGGTTAGCATGGGTGTCGCTTGTTCTTTAAGGTTTCCCCTAAAGCGGACCTGAACTCAGAACATCCTCTCTGCTCTGAAAGATATGCAACAGCATAATAACCTTTCAACAAAAAAAAAATTCTTTGTTACAGCTGATACAAATTCTAAATAAATCTGCACAGTTTCTTCTTCCTGATTCATGGAGGCAGACATATTGTTTACAGCCTGTGCTTTCAAATGAGCTTACCTGCTATCTCAAATTGATCAAATTACAACTTGTGGTTAGACACAAATGAGGGGGAATTAGACAGGCTAAACTCTCTTAATACATACAGGGTGCATTTCTCTATGTTTTCCTTCTGTCTTGTGCAAGAGATCAGGTCCACTTTAAAGAGGAACTCCAGTGAAAATAATGTAATAAAAAAAGTGCTTCATTTTTACAATAATTATGTATAAATGATTTAGTCAGTGTTTGCTCATTGTAAAATCTTTCCTCTCCCAGATTTACATTCTGACATTTATCACATGGTGACATTTTTACTGTGGGCAGGTTATGTAGCTGCTCCTAGCTGTTTTGGCTGTTACAGACAGCTGTAAACAGCCATTTTCTGTCTGTGAACATTGTTACATTGTGGCAGTTTGCCCAGAGTACCGCGGTACCAGAGTTTCTTGTGGGAGGGTTTTCATCACAAAATCAGTCATACAGTGCCCCCTGATGGTCTGTTTGTGAAATGCAATAGATTTGTCATGTAAAAGGGGGTATCAGCTACTGATTGGGATAAAGTTCAATTCTTGGTCGGAGTTTCTCTTTAAGTACATCCCCGACATAGTAAATTGCACACAACAGTTGTATCTGTTTTCAGTGTACTCACTTTTAGAGATCAAGTATTACTGCTTTTCAGATGATACTTATGTTCCTTTCCTCTGCAGCCTTGCTGCCCGGGTGGTGGGCTCCTCTCCGGTGTATGCGGCGACTGATGAGTTCTTGCACTGTTGGTTTGGACATCGGCGTGTCACATCCGCATATCAGCATCGCGGAGACTTCAGTATGTCATGTACGGGCATCATGTGATGGCGTTGAGTGTCACCCGGCATCAATCACGACTGGCATGTGGTACGGCCCTTGACTTTTTAAAGGATTCCGGGGGTTGGGGGGCGTCTTGTACGCCGGAGGATACAGCTTTTCCTTCTTTCTTTGGTCTCTTTCTCTTTTCCCCTTCTTTATTTATTCCTATGTAATATTTAAATTTGACTGGCAAATTCTGATTGGCAAACATGATGAGACTTTATGCCCAACACCAAGAGCGTGGTGATAAAGCCTATCACTATGGTTGGGCCTTCATAAACCATGGCTAGACTCTGAGCCAATCAGATAAAAGAAGAAAAAAAAAAAAGAAAGAAAGAAGGTGACACAAAAGATAATTTTATGTTTACATATGCCTAATCTTAGGGTTCGCTCGTTTTCCTACTAGTATGCTTTTGGGTAACTGGAGAAATTAGGAGCACTTGAACAATATCCAAATAAATATGGAGATGGAATATGCACAGATCTTAGGTGATATTCGAATTTGGGATGCTGATGGTGGAAGGACTACACCAGCGAAAAAAGAAAGCATGTAAAATCTGACAGAACCGACAGGTTTTGGACTAGTCCATTTCCTCATTAAGGATTCTCAGGGTTTTCTTAAGTTTTCAAAAGCACTTCTTGAATGGCACAAAATAGTAAGATACCAGACAGCCTCTCTACTCCCTTGCACACTATTTTATCAGTTAGACTTTGCAACTCCTCTCCAGGAAATGCTGTTGAAAACAAAGAAAACCCTCAGAATTCCCCATGAGGAGATGAACTGGCCCAAAACCTGTTGATTCTGTCAGATTTTAACTGCTTACTTTTTTCGCTGGAGTGGTCCTCTAAAGGCAAGAGTACCACTATGATTTATGTTATTTTTGCCACTCCCTTCCAGTTTAAAACTGCCTGTACTCTGTTAATACCACTTGGATGCGTAGTGGAGTCACTTTTACAATAGACATTGACGCTGGCCTCTTATCCAGAGTTCGCTGGTTTGCTGAGAAGTAGTCAAGATGGTCTTGATTGGCACTGGGCATTTTCCTGGAGGACAGTCAACTCATTACTTAAAGTCTAGGAACACAACAATGGCTGTGATAAATTCCTTCTGGACACATAGAATGGAAATCTCCTGGTCTGTAGACAGTGTACTGGGTGACATAACCTTATGTAGGTTATAGAGGTGATCTTTCTGTGGCTTTATGTTCCTGTTCTGTCAAATGTTGAGAAATATTTTTGTAATCACAGGTCTGAACTATGAAGTAGGGGAGTTGCAGCAATAACTTTAGTAGCTGTCTGTTTAGGAAGCATCACTGAGGTAATTTTTTCTTTCCATATCTGTGACATGTTTCATTTATCCAAGTCAGGGTATATTAAAAATGTATCTTCAGCTGGACACCTTTCATTAATCGAGTAGACTTTTAATCAGTCCTTTAATCACCTTAAAGCGGAATATAACCCTGCATTTCAACTTTGCTCTAAAACATTATTTACAGTATATTATATGCAACCAGCATTTTTTTTTTACTAGACCAGCATTGGAAGGCTTACACAGGGCTTTAAAGTTCCTGGAGATTTCTGCAGACGCATCCGAAGCTGAAATAGATACATTTTGTTCACATAAATGTATCTAAGTGTTGAATGTGACTCATCTCTCTGACTGAGAAGGAGCTTGGAGGACAGCCAAAGAGTGTGTAACATTTATCAATAGATACATGTAACTAAATAGAATGTATCTATCTGAACTTCTGCATATCTCTCCACGGAACTTTAAACCTCTGTGTTTAACCGTTCCAATGCTGGTCTAGTAAAAAAAAATGCTTTTTGCATATAATATGCTGTAAATAATATTTTAGAGCAAAGTTGAAATGCAGGGTTATATTCCGCTTTAATACAACTGAAAGTTTTTTTGGGTATCTAAAGGAGGAGAGAGATCATTAGCCCAATGGTGCTGTATCATAGGGGGAGTTGGTATAAGTAGATATATAAGAAATATACTCTAAAAGGTGGGTTGGAAGAACTTGCATCCACCGTTAGTTCCTGTGGCAATATAGTAGTGAGGACTGCAGGATTCACATGACTATATACCCCCAAGGGTATGGACTATGTTAAAAGCACTGGTTAGTGGAGGTGCCCTTGATGATAGACAACGGTTTGCCGGCGAACGGTTCCAGGCGAACTTTAGGTGGTTCGCCGGCAAAGGCGAACTTTTGCGGAAGTTCGATTCGCCCCATAATGCTCTATTGAGCATAATGCTCTTTGACCCTCTACATCACAGTCAGCAGGCACATTGTCACCAATCAGACTGCACTCACTCTTGGAGTCCCACCCCCTCTTATAAAAGGCAAGGTTCTGCAGTCGTTTTACTCACTCGTCTGCCTCCAGTAATTAGTTAAGGGACATCTGGTGACAGACTCTGCTAGGGAGAGTTTAGTTAGGATCTTGTAGGTTTGTTCTGAGCTGATTGTTATTCCTTATACTCCCTCACTCCCTCCTACAATTTCGTGGATTAAGCAAGCTAATTTTTCTCTTGGATTGATCATAATGGTACATGCTAGGCTGGCTTCAGCATGTAGTGTGGTTGGTGGTATAGTGGTTAAATGAGTTACCTACCGCACACTGAGACCTTGGTTCAATTCCCAGCCCAGCCTGGGTTCAATTCCCAGCCACCGTATGTAAGCTGGCTTTTGATATAGTACAATTCCGTGGATTAAGCAAGCTAATTTTTCCTCTTGGATTGATCATAATGGTACATGCTAAACTGGCTTCAGCATGTAGTGTGGTTGGTGGTATAGTGGTTAAATGAGTTACCTACTTCACACTGAGACCTGCGTTCACTTCCTAGCCCAGCCTGGGTTCAATTCCCAGCCACGGTATGCAAGCTTGCTTTTGAAATACTACAATTCCCTGGAAGATGAGACCCTCCTCCCTACGGGAGGAGGGAGTGAGGGAGGAGGGAGAGAGGTATTCCTGATGTCATAAAGCAGTGTAGGCCTGAAATTGAATTCAATGAGATTTCTGACCTTAAAACACTGCTTTGTATTAAATACAGATTTTTTCTGGGACTTTTGATGTGTAATTTACTCAACGATGTCTTCCTCCAGGTATTAGACCCCATGAAACATCTTTTCTATACTTTTTCCAGTCAGCAGAAATTTTTTTAAATATTTAGGTTCGCCTCCCCATTGAAGTCTATTGCAGTTCGCGAAAGTTCGCGCTCTTTGAACCTCCCGTGAAAGTTCGCGAACAGTGTTCGGAAACCGAAAATCGGAGGTTCGCGACATCTCTATATGGGTGATACGTGTAATGTTTTACCTTCTCAAAAGATAGAAGCAATAATAAATGGAAAAGGTATTTATTCATGCACAATAGACAATACATATCACATGTCTCGGTCCGCTGCATCAGGTCAATAAAAGTACCTGAAATGCATTATTGTTTTTTCCTGTTGAGAAGGTAAGACATTACACTTCTCACCTACAGTATATAGTAGCAGCACGGTGGCGTAGTGGTTAGCTCTCTCGCCTTGCAGCGCTGGGTCCCTGGTTCGAATCCCAGCCAGGGCACTATCTGCAAAGAGTTTGTATGTTCTCTCCGTGTCTGCGTGGGTTTCCTCCAGGCACTCCAGTTTCCTCCCACATTCCAAAAACATACAGATAAGTTAATTGGCTCCCCCTAAAAAAAGTGGCCCTAGACTACAGTACTTACACTACATAATATATAGACATATGGCAATGGTAGGGATTAGATTGTGAGCTCCTTTGAGGGACAGTTAGTGACGAGATATATATATATATATATACACTGTACAGTGCTGCGTAATATGTCGGCGCTATATAAATACTAAATAATAATAATAATAATAATAGTTGTTGTCTATCATTAAGGGCACCTCCACCAGTGATTTTAGCTTAATACTACTGAAGGGGGAAGTGTGTGTGTGTGTGTGTGTGTGTGTGTGTGTGTGTGTGTGTGTGTGTGTGTATGGGAAGGGGGTAGCAAAGGCTGCAAATTGCAATAGTATACAATTAAGATTTGAAAAGCTAGTGGTGCAGTTAATATTACACAGAGTTTCTGCCGAGCTTCTTCAGTTTTCCAAAAGCTGCATGATGCTGGAAGGTAAGGTGTCATTCTTGCTGGACTGCTACATGGTCACTGAGAACATCACCTATTTCTTTCCACCTGCCTAACAGTTCCTCTTCTGCCTCCCACCACTGTAAGAAAAAATATTGAGCATTATGAGCAACAATACTAATTCTGTTCCACCTACAAAATACCATACAGTGTTTAGTTCTAGTCAGTTTGAATAGACATTGATTTAACTTCTTTACATTGTGCAGTAAGGACAAACCAAAGTTGATGTAGCTGTAACTTTTCATGGGATTTATCCTAACATTATAGTCTTGACAGCAAACATTTCCCAAAAACCTGTTGTGAAAACATGGCGGCAAAAAGGATCGTTTTTTCCCCCATATGATGAGTAAGAAAGTGAAAACTAGGCTGGTCCCAAGAGGGGAGCTGGCTTGGCTGCACAGATGTAGAGGAAGAACGGGAATAAGTTACTAACTGTAGCTTATACACACTAATGCAGAGCAGCAAAAACACAGTACATTAAACATACCGCCAGTGAGTAACTCTATCTATCTACTAATATATCCAGTATATATTACAAGTTCAAGTTTTTCTAATATGCTTCTTAGCTCAACACAGGGGACATAATATGGATTAAGTAGATAACAGCTTCTAGCTAATCCAGTTAACCAGCAGCTGTTTTAATTCCCAACAATTTGATAGTCCCAAGTAGCCTTTCCCTGGAGCTAATGAAGCTTATTTGCGTGTTAGGAGACTTTTTGCTCATTATTAATGAATTTGACAGCTGGTTCCCAGTTCATTTGTTTATCCTACAACTCTTGATTTTGTGTGGGGGTTGTCTTTAAGTGACAATATTCCCTCTAAGAACAGCCATTGTCTACTAGCATTGGATACTTTTTTTTTACTTAGTCAAAATTAAAGAATCTCATACTCCTCTGCTGTCAAAATGGCTTTCTGACACAGCATAACCTTAGAGTTCAAATCAGGACTCTGGCCATGCCAGCCCAGAACTTTCATTTGTACTTCAAATCAGGAATCTGGCCAGGCCAACTTTCATTTGTTTCTTCTCAGCTAATGCATAAGCATAAGTCTACATTGCTGTACTGCCTTGTTTGTCAGACAGAACAGAAATCTGCCTTCTTTAAACAGAAAGTATTTGTGATTATTCATGTTGGATTGAGCATATGAGGTGTCCCACAATGCATCACTGCTGTATATGCAAATTATCCTGTTGAGTTCTAGTTCACCATGAGCTTTGATGGGCAATCTGTAACTTTCTCAGACAGAAAGATTGTAGGTTGGGACCTGCTTTCAATGTGTCTAATGTCTTCTAATGTTGGTCTCAGACTCCAGTTCCATTTGATTGTAATTGCTTAACCTATTTTGGTTCCTGGACGTAGAAACTACGTCCAGGAACCATGCGCGCTCCCGCGGAAGATCGCGCGCGTGCACGCGCACTCCCGGCCGCAGATTTGGTAGCCACGGAATCAATGTATTGGGCTATGGTGCCCGATCACTGATTCCTCTCCCCCGCTAAAAAAGCGACAGCTTCTCTCGGAAGCTGTGCTTTTTCTGTCCGTTCCCTCCCCGATGAGTCACTCTAAGCGTGTGTTACGCTTAGAGTGACATCATGTAAACAAACTCATGGCCGCCATCTTGTGGCCAAAAAGTAAAACTACAACTAAAATTTAAAAAAAATTAAAAATAACACACAATTACATTATAAAACTATACTTTACATCCCACCCTCCCAAAAATACCCAAATGAAATGTTTAATATACAAAAAAAACATTACAATAAAAAACAAACAAACATGTAAATATTTACCTAAGGGTCTAAACTTTTTAAATATCAATGTAAAGATGAAATATTTCTATTTTTTTTTTTATTTTAAACTTGTAAATAGTGATAGATGCAAAACGGAAAAAATGCACCTTTATTTCCAAATAAAATATTGTCGCCATACATTGTGATAGGGACATACCGTATTTCGCGCCGTATAAGACGCTCCGGAATATAAGACGCACCCAGGTTTAGAGGGTAAAAAACAGGGGAAAAAAATATATAAACTAAACCTGGTGCGTCCATATTTCAGGAGTGTCTTATACATGACCTCCCCCAAATGGTGTCCTCCTGTGTACCTCATGTGCCCTCTTATCTCACCCTGTCTACCCTAAGTGTCTTGTGGTCTCCCCCCTGTGCCCTCTGGTCCCCCCGTGTCCTCTGGTCTCCCCCCTGTGCCCTCTGGTCCCCCCCCCTGTAGTTACCCCCCTGTGGTCTCCCTTGTACCCTGTGGTTGCCCTCCTGTGTCCTCTGGTCCCCCCTGTGCCCTGTGGTTTCCCCCGTGTCCTCTGGTCCCCCCCCTGTGCCCTGTGGTTGTCCTCTGGTCCCCTCCTGTCCCCTGCGGTTGCCCCCCTGTGTCCTCTGCCCCCCTGTGGTCACCTCCGTGTCCTCTGGTCCCCCTGTGATTGCCCCCGTGTCCTCTTGTCCCCCCCCCTGTACTCTGTGGTTCCCCTGTGTCTTCTGGTCCCCCTCCTGTGTCCTCTTGCCCCCCCCTGTACCCTGTGGTCACCCCCCTGTGTCCTCTGGTCCCCCCTGTGGTCGCCCCCCTGTGTCCTCTTGTCCCCTCTGTACCCTGTGGTCCACCTCCTGTGTCCTCCTGTCCCCTGTGGTCGCCCTGCTGTGTCCTCTTGCCCCCCCCCCCCCCCAGCGTCCTCATGTGTCCCCGCTAGCCTGGCCTGCCCCTCGCTTATGTCTCCGGTCCCCCCCGCTTATGTCTCCGGGTCCCCTGAAGTCAGCGGCAGCTTACCTCCTCCATGTGTCCCCGCTGGCCTGGGCTGCCCCCCGCTTATGTCTCCGGTCCCCCGCTTATGTCTCCGGGTCTCCTGCAGTCAGCGGCAGCAGCAGCTTACCTCCTCCATGTGTCCCCGCTGGCCTGGCCTGCCCCCTGCTGATGTCTCCGGGTCCCCTGCAGTCAGTGGCGGCAGCAGCAGCTTACCTCCTCCATCTTGCCCGCGGCGATTGAAGACATCCGGCTTCCCCGTGCGGCTTCCTATAGTGCCGGCTTCTAATGACGCGTCATCAATGACGCGTCATTAGAAGCCAGCACTAGAGGAAGCCGCAAGGGGAAGCCGGATGTCTTCAATCGCCGCGGGCAAGATGGAGGAGGTAAGCTGCTGACGCTGACTGCAGGGGACCCGGAGACATAAGCTGGGGGACCGGAGACATCAGCGGGGGGCAGGGCAGGCCAGTGGGGACACATGAGGACGCTGGGGGGACACAGGCAGGGAATCCCCGATGGCGTCGAGTCGGCGGGTCTTATCGGCGGGCGCGTGGAAGTCGGGGATTCCCTGCCTTTGCCGTATAAGACGCAGGGACTTTTTCTCCCCATTTTCGGGGGAGAAAAAGTGCGTCTTATACGGCGAAAAATACGGTAATTTTAACGGTGTAATAACCGGGACATATGGGCAAATACAATACGTGACTTTTAATTATGGAAGCATGTATTATTTTAAAACTATAATGGCTGAAAACTGAGAAATAATGTTTTTTTCCATTTTTTTCTTATTCTTCCTGTTAAAATGCATTTACAGTAAAGTGGCTCTTAGCAAAATGTACCCCCCAAAGAAAGCCTAATTGGTGGCGGAAAAAACAAGATATAGATCAGTTCATTGTGATAAGTAGTGATAAAGTTATAGGATAATGAATGGGAGGTGAACATTTCTCAAGTGAAAACGACGGAACGCGAATGGGTTAAATAACCTTACTGCTTTTTCAGCTCTAGACCTTAAGAATTTTGGTAGAAAGTTTCAATAAATTACACTCTTGCCCTGACAAACATTTCCAGCATTATTTGTCTTTACTTGAAATCATTTCAATAAAAGCTTAATGCAAATTATTTTTGAATCCTGCTTTTTCACGGACATCTCCTGTGCACTCTGCATGACCGCTCTCAACAACAGCCCCAATACATTATATCACTATGTTACATAATGTCATTAACCATATGTGTTGAATCTGGTACTTCCTATAAATTTCTGTTTGGCCTGTCAGTGTGCTTTCTTCTCCTGTCTGATCAATGTCCTCAGGGGTGTAACTATAAATCATGGATCCCACCAGTCAAATGTTGATGGGGCCCACTATATTTAGCCTCTTGGAAATTGAGAAAAGAAGGAGAAGAGGTAATTCAGCACACACAGAGACAGGTAGCTAGGAAATCACCTGCTTCCATGCACCACATGTCTCTGCTCTCATAAGATGCTACCAAGGAAGCTTTGCAGGAGATGTTCTTCTAGCAGAGGGACGGTAGTTATGGAGTTGTCCCCAGGGTGCTCCCCTAGTAGTTATGGCTCTGAGTGTGTTCATGACTCAATGGCTTCCAACAGTAATATGATTCTACCAGCCTTTGCTGTTACTTTAAACATGTAGGCAGGAAGCAGTGACCCAGCAATATCTTGGCATGGGAGGAGAACCAGACATTCTAGGCTAGAAGAAGGAAAACACTGGCAGGACAGGTGGGCTAACATTTCCACCCCACTCCTGTTTAATTCTGTATTGTTGTGGGCCTGTCTGCTTGGCTAGGATGGCATCTAGTGTAGAAGGTGTAGTTGGCACCACTACTTACAGAGGGCTCCAGGAAGGGCACTATTTACAGGGGAGCTACAGGAGAGTAAATAGCTAGCATGGGACATTTATTTACAAGGGACTACAGGGGCACTGATACTTACAGAGGTCTAAGGGTAGGGCAACACTTATGGAGTGGCACTGTTTATGGGGGGTTATGAGGAGAGCACTTACACTTCTTACAGGGAACCACAAGAGAGGAACCACCTGTGTTGGATACAGGCAGGGTACCACTTAGAAAGGTGTATTACTTACATCTATGGGGCCATTTGCACTCATCACAGAAGACTGGGGGTTTACTACTGGCACTTCATAAGGGGGCGGGGAGAGGACATATAGAGCAAACATTCTAATGTCTGTGGTTGTACATGGCTGCTTAATCCTTATATCTGGGGTTGTAAACAGCTGCTTAATTCTGACCTCTTGGGGCATACAGATGATTAAATCAGATATCATGGCTAGCATAGCTTATGAATAATTCTGATTACTGGGAGCCAATGACTATTCAATTTTTATATCTGGGGGCACATGGCTGTCTGTAACCATGGGAATAGATGATTAAAATCGATGATTAAATAAAAATTAATGACAGAATTTGGCATATCTATTATTGTAGTGCAGTCTGCAGAGATGACAGCCAAACAGCCTCTGTGCCCCACCCTTGGATCTGAGTTTGACATATCTGCCCTAAAGGACTTCTCTTGTTTGTGAGATGATTCGCATGTTAATGTAAAAAGCCGAAAAAGGGAAAAATGATTTTGGTGAAGCCTTGTACTTTTTATGAGCTAAGGGACTTCTTTTAATGTTTTTAACATTTTTATCCTGTTGAGCGCTTCTGTTTCACCTTTAGTAAAATAACATTGTACTCACACTTCTTTATATATCTATGTTTAGCGATCAAGAAGGGCAGGTTTGAAGATCAACCGTTTACAATGGTAGAATGTTTAATTTATAGAATTCACCTCAAATTCTCAGCTTACTGCATTAGTAGCTGCATAGAGCAGAAAGATCTTTTTGCTGAAGGGAATGAAAAGATTGCAGTAGGATGATAGCATAACATGTGCTTGTATATGCATGGGAAATCAAGGCAAGGGATTAAAATAATCATTTGTTGAAATCCTTTCAAAGTACAGCATTGATTTCCTAAAGTGAAACCCCACTTAAATTAAAAAAACAAAAAACAAACCAAAAACACGTTTGTCAGTATTACACAAGTCATTTTATAATTTAGTGTAATTAGCTATTGTTTGCATTTCAGTTTACAGGCTGATGTACATAACTTTAAGTGCCTGGATACTCAAATAATTCCATTTTACAAACATGGAAACTTTGCTTCTTATTGCTTTGTGTGAAATACAGATTTTGTGTTCAGAAATACCCCTGAAACTCCCTTCTTTCTGCATAAAAGGAGGGGATTGCTTTTTTATTGACAAAATTAGAATATTGGGATCACTTCCAGATCAGGTGTATAAAATGCAAGGCCATAATGCATCACTTTGGTATATGGACAACACCATGCAAACCATTCCTTTCTGCCTTTGTTGGCAAGACGTGTCCAAAGCCACTGGGGTACTGAGGGAAAGCAGGAAAGTTGGGTGTCTGGGGACTATTTGGCCGCTCCATAGGCGCTAATGCAAAAATATTGGCTATTGGCCGGCAAAAGCAGAAATATGGGCACCTGGTAAATAGCTGGCTCCAGGCCTGTCCAACGAAAATGTTTAATTTTGAGAATTATTGGTTTGAAAATTATTATTTTGAAATTTGTTTTGAGTATTATCAATTCATAAATTATCATTTTAAAATGTACAATTTTTTAATTTACATTATTTGCGGTGAGGAAAGGAGGTTTAAGATTAGGCGTCAGAAAAGGGGAGCTTTAGGGTTAGGCGTCAGGAAGAGGGGTCTCAAGACTAGGCATCAGGAAGGGAGGTGTTAGGGTTAGCCGTCAGGAAAGGGAGTTTTAGGGTTAAGCCCCAGAGGAAGGAGGGCTCTGTGTGAGAGTAGGGTTAGGTTTAGTTGTAATAAAAGTGTTTTTCACCCGCGCCCTTATAATACCATTATTTCATCATATTTATTAGTCTAACAGAGACAGTCATGAAAAAAAAAACATAAAAAACATTGTTATTTACAATTAGAGTTGGGCCGAACGGTTCGCCTGCGAACGGTTCCATGCGAACTTCCGTGGTTCGCGTTCGCGTCCCGCAGGCGAACATTTGCGGAAGTTCGGTTCGCCCCATAATGCACCATGGAGGGTCAACTTTGACCCTCTACATCACAGTCAGCAGGCCCAGTGTAGCCAATTAGGCTACACTAGCCCCTGGAGCCCCACCCCCCTTATATAAGGCAGGCAGCGGCGGCCATTACGGTCACTCGTGTGCCTGCATTAGTGAGAGTAGGGCGAGCTGCTGCAGACTGTCTCTCATAGGGAAAGGTTAGTTAGGCTTACCTTGTTCCTGGCTGCATACCTGTTCTGTGAACCCACCACTGCATACCTGTACTGTGAAACCACGACTGCATACCTGTTCATTGAACCCACCACTGCATACCTGTTCAGTGAACCCACCACTGCATACCTGTTCAGTGAACCTGCCACTGCATACCTGTTCTGTGAACCCACCACTGCATACCTGTTCTGTGAACCCACCACTGCATACCTGTTCAGTGAACCCACCACTGCATACCTGTTGTGTTCAGTGAACCCACAACTGCATACCTGTTCTGTTCAGTGGACCCGCCACTGTATACCTGTTCAGTGAACCCGCCACTGCATACCTGTTGTGTTCAGTGAACCTGCCACTGCATACCTGTTCTGTGAACCCGCCACTGCATACCTGTTCTGTGAACCCACCACTGCATACCTGTTCTGTGAACCCACCACTGCATACCTGTTCAGTGAACCCACCACTGCATACCTGTTGTGTTCAGTGAACCCGCCACTGCATACCTGTTCTGTTCAGTGGACCCGCCACTGTATACCTGTTGTGTTCAGTGAACCTGCCACTGCATACCTGTTCTGTTCAGTGGACCCGCCACTGTATACCTGTTCAGTGAACCCGCCACTACATACCTGTTGTGTTCAGTGAACCTGCCACTGCATACCTGTTCTGTGAACCCGCCACTGCATACCTGTTGTGTTCAGTGAACCCGCCACTGTATACCTGTTCTGTTCAGTGAACCCGCCACTGTATACCTGTTCAGTGAACCCGCCACTGCATACCTGTTGTGTTCAGTGAACCTGCCACTGTATACCTGTTCAGTGAACCCGCCACTGCATACCTGTTGTGTTCAGTGAACCCGCCACTGTATACCTGTTCTGTTCAGTGAACCCGCCACTGCATACCTGTTGTGTTCAGTGAACCCGCCACTGTATACCTGTACTGTTCAGTGAACCCGCCACTGTATACCTGTTCTGTTCAGTGAACCCTCCACTGCATACCTGTTGTGTTCAGTGAACCCGCCACTGTATACCTGTTCTGTCATGGTGCGCACCAGTCCAGCACGGCCGTCACTACACAAACAGCTGTTTGCGGTGCGTTACACGGTGAGTTTGGTGTGTCAGTGTGAAGCAGTACCTTAATTACACTACCTGATTGATGTATACACATGCAAGATGTTTTAAAGCACTTTAGGCCTGTCATTTAGCATTCAATGTGATTTCTGCCGTTAAAACGCTGCTTTGCGTCAAATCCAGATTTTTCCCGGGGACTTTTGGCGTGTATCCCACTCCGCCATGCCCCCCTCCAGGTGTTAGACCCCTTGAAACATCTTTTCCATCACTTTTGTGGCCAGCAGAATTTTTTTTTCTCCAAAGTTCGCCTCCCCATTGAAGTCTATTGCGGTTCGCGAACTTTTCCGCGAACCGAACGTTCCGCAGAAGTT
Organism: Hyperolius riggenbachi; assembly: GCF_040937935.1. Taxonomy (NCBI): domain Eukaryota; kingdom Metazoa; phylum Chordata; class Amphibia; order Anura; family Hyperoliidae; genus Hyperolius; species Hyperolius riggenbachi. The sequence goes on from NC_090656.1 coordinate 85,325,123, forward strand.
CGCGAACCCAGTTCGCGAACCTAAAATCGGAGGTTCGGCCCAACTCTATTTACAATATTTTGAAATTTTGGCTTCACCCTGCGTCCTTTTAATACTGTTAGTTTAACATATTTATTATTCTAATGGAACTGCACCCTTATTTAACATATGCGATACTGAGATACTGAGGAGCCTAGAGTCGGACCCTTTTTACTTAAAGAGAACCTGTACTGAGTAAAAATATTTAAAATAAACACGAGGTAACTTCAAATGAACATTACATAGTTACCTTGCCATCAGTTTCTCTCAGAAGCTCAGCATTTTCTTCTGACAATAATCCCTTCCAGTTCTGACAATATTTTGTCAGATCTGAACTATATCAGTTGCTGTTAGTAAAATATCAGTTGCTGTCAGTTATAGCTGAGAGGAAAACTGATGTACCAGGCAATGTCCATGTTTCCCTATGGCTCAAGTGGGCGATGTTACAGTTTAACTGTGTGCTGATCAGAAAGCTGTTATGGGTAATGGCCATTTTCAAAATGGAGGACAGAAAATTCCCTTGATCACAGTGAACAAACAGGATGCGGGACAGGAGAAAGACACTGAGGAGTAGACTACATGGAAGGTAAGTATGACTTATGTATGCTTATTTTGACTTTTAATTTTCAGTTCAGGTTTTCTTTAACAAAAGTGCTATATTGGTTTATCCTCATAAGACCTTATTTTAGGAACTTATCTGCTTGTTCATGTTTTACCACAAAACAAAATGTGTTCTCTTTGATTAAACAACGAGTGAAATGGATTTTTCAAAATGTCTTATTTTTTTTTGATTGGTACAAAAAAAGTATTTCTCATGCTGCAGATAATTTCAAGTAAAAAAAATCTATACAGCAAGCCAAGGTTGGCAGGGCTTTATACTGCAGTAATTTTTTTTTCTTATTTATGTATGCTATTATTATATTTGTACTATACGTTGTTATAGGCTATTTTATCACATGTCGAATAACTGCTTGCTGTTAATATGTCTAATAAAAAAAAGCATTAGACAATGTCACTGTCACTGAACTGCCTAATAAAAACTGATGAAAAATATAGATTTTACCTTGTAGCTTAAATACAGGGAAGAATTAAATGTATGCTCCATGTTGTATAGCAGTATAGAGCTCATAAGTTTTATTAGGTTACTGTTCTTTCAAGGTCTGACCTTCTGACTTTCAGCTAGTCGGTGTCTTTTGTCTGCAATATTTAACGTGACCCCTTTTCCATTAAATGTATCTCATTTCATAGGTCACTTTGATAATATATTACATTAAACCTTTAGCTTATTGTCTGAACCTCATATGCCCTCTGTGCCTTATCAGTTTATTCTCTTAAATAATGGCCATACTTAGGTCAATGGAAGCATTTTAAGGTGGATGTATGGTATGTGCATTAATATGATCCCAGCAATTATTGTTCACTGGGCCTTGAAAAGACAATATTCTCAAATGGCAAATAGGCTAAAAATGAGATCCCACTATACCAGAAGCAACAATAAGCGTAAAAGAACTGCAATCTATCCTGATTGAAAGGTGTTTACAATATGCATCAGCCAAGATGAAAAGTTTAGAGTTCCTAATTACTCTTTATGATAAATATTTTACCTTGTCCTTAACCACCCTGGCGTTCTGATTAAATCGCCAGGGTGGCTGCGGGAGGGTTTTTTTTAAATAAAAAAAAAACTATTTCATGCAGCCAACTGAAAGTTGGCTGCATGAAAGCCCACTAGAGGGCGCTCCGGAGGCGATCTTCCGATCGCCTCCGGCGCCCAGAATAAACAAGGAAGGCCGCAATGAGCGGCCTTCCTTGTTTTGCTTACATCGTCGCCATAGCGACGAGCGGAGTGACGTCATCGACGTCAGCCGACGTCCTGACGTCAGCCGCCTCCGATCCAGCCCTTAGCGCTGGCCGGAACTTTTTGTTCCGGCTACGCTGGGCTCAGGCGGCTGGGGGGACCCTCTTTCGCCGCTGCTCGCGGCGGATCGCCGCAGAGCGGCGGCGATCAGGCAGCACACGCGGCTGGCAAAGTGCCGGCTGCGTGTGCTGCTTTTTATTTCATCAAAATCGGCCCAGCAGGGCCTGAGCGGCAGCCTCTGGCGGTGTTGGACGAGCTGAGCTCGTCCAGACCGCTCAGCAGGTTAAAGGACAACTGAAGGGAGAATAATATGGAGGCTGCCATATTTATTTCCTTTTGAACAATACCAGTTGTCTGGTAGTCCTGCTGATCTATTTGGCTGCTGTACTGTCTGAATAACACCAGAAACAAGCATGGAGCTAATCTTGTCAGATCTGACAATAATGTCAGAAACACCCGATCTGCTGCATGCTTGTTCAGAGTCTATGGCTAAATGTATTAGATGCATCAGCAGGACAGCCAGGCAACTGGTATTGCTTAAAAGGAAATACATATGGCAGCCTCCATATAACTTTCATCACAGTTGTCCTTTAAGGGAGATTTTAATTGTTGTGTCTTGTATTGGTGTTCATGTATGCGTTTAATTGGTACAATACAATAATACAATACAATACAATACAATAATAATACAATAACATTTGTAAAGCGCTTTTCTCCCATAGGACTCAAAGCGCATCCATAGGACTCAAAGCGCATACAGCTCAGGTTCTTGAGTAGACCCTCTGAGCTGCAGAATTTCAAAAAATTGATTGCGTGCCCACAGCCAGAAGTGCTATTGTACATGCGCGTGACGTCATACGCATGCGCAACAGCACTCCCTGCTGTGGGCACGTGATCGAGGATGGACGGCTGCCGGGAAAGCATCTGCACTGTAATGGGGATGCAGGAAAACAGCAAAGTGACCCTGAGGTCATTCCCCATGGACTGTTCTCTGTAGAACAGTGGAGAACCGTTCAGGCCATCTCTAAAAGTAAGTAACATAAAAGAAAAAAAAATCACGCATAGATATTACGATAGTTACATGTGTTTGCAAATCCACAAGTCAAAGGGAGGGCGTCATGCTTCTTGTGTGACTCTGGCACCCTTAAAAAGTAGGATGTGTTTTTGCAACACAAAAAACAGAGGTGTAATGGCTTCCTAAGTCTGTATCTGGCATGTTACCTGGCATGTTATTTATAGCAGTGAATAGCTTGCATATTAGAGCGCTAAAGTAGATACAATATGATGAAGTACAAAGGAAGGTTGATGCTAATTTTATGACTTATCATGTAATGCAAATATTATATTTAGAACAGCAGATTTTTCTCCCTTTATTTGGATTGCTGAAAATGTTAGTTTTGGTTGTCAAACCAGCTCTGGTTATGAGCATGCCCACACAAAATCTAAGCTCATACTACATGCATCACAATATTAATTACCGTACCTGAAAATAGAATCAAGAGTAAATTATTAGAACATTGTTAGAATAGATTTAGGAGGAAACGATCTAATTTCGGTAAACCTCAGATATGTAGTTACATTTGCTCTTTTTTATTAAAGGGAATCTAAAGTAAAATACACGTATGATATAATGAATTGTATTTGTAGTACAGCTAAAGAAATGGAACATTAGTAGCAAAGAACAGTCTCATATTGTTTCCAGTAAAGGAAGAGATAAGAAACATCAGTTGTTATCAACGCAAAAAAGCTTCTCTGAGCTCTCCGACCCAACTTGGGTCAGAGACAGTCCTCTTTTCTGAAGTACTTATACATCAAAGAAACAGTGAGAGGCAGCTACAGATAATGTTTTACTGCAGGAGAGTGCAAAAGGTCATTAGCTCTGCTGTGTTTCAAATTTTAAGATACAGTGGGCCATATGCAATTCCTTTTCTTACCTGAGTTTTCTCCCAGGTGATATTTTCACAACTTGTAAATAAAATGACCTTTAAACCACCAGCAAGCAAATACTCAAAATGATTTTTATAGTACTTTTTCGCCTGCTTTTGGTACTTTTTCCATTGCAGAGTGGTAAGAAGTTATTTTAAATAGAAGATGAAAAATTGTCTCCTAGGAGAAAACTCAGGTGAAAAAATGAATTGCACATGGGCCAGTGTGGGGTTTGTAATTGCAAATATGACAGAATGATGCAATGTTATAAACATTAAAAAAATACATAACTGAAAATCTAAATCTGAACCTCTTTTCATTTCATTTAAGTATTTGGTATTGCTATGTCTGGACTGAAAGAGCCCTCAGAACTTCAGGTTATAAATGCCTACACGAGTCTACAAGTAAGAGATTTTAACAGATCACCAAAACACTGGACATCAATCATTAAACTGTCCATATTAACCCTCAAAGTCCTCGCAAGCCTGCATCCTCACTGTGGCACCTCATGGAGGATCATGGGGAGGGGTATACCCTAGACTGGTAATGGCAGAGCTACCTCAAATAGGGAGAGGTATGATCCAGGCTCCTGCATGCACCTGATGAAGGACCTGTGAGTCCGTAACATGTAGTGTTTCTGTTCCACAATACATGCATTATCTCCAGCCAGTGTTGTGTTACTTCTACATTGGTTTGTCCAGGACCGTTTGAGCAATCCGGTCGAGGCTTGGCACTGGTCCTATTCCCAGGTCAGTACCTGAGGTGTTGACTCTGTGGAAATCTATTTCGTTATCGGTATGACCCAGACTCTATCTGACAAACCAGAATGGGAGAGAAGAGAGGGAGTGTGGTCACAAGACTGCTGTTTCACGAAATAGTTAAAAATCTCTTCTTCCACTTTTCCTGGAGACTTTTCATGTAACTGAAATGGCAGTGAGCTATTGTTACAGATGCATCTTTTACTCACAGCTCTGATTTAGGCACCCCTTGTCTCCCAGTCTCAAGTAATTTCACCCTCTGATGTTTGCCTCAGATGGGGAAGATGAGTCTCTATGTGAAGATTGTGTCTTTGACTAAAAAATCAGTTTGGCAATTAGTGCTTTTGTTTGTTTTACATTTTTACACCGCACAATCACTCGACAATGCATCATGGGAGGTCCCTCTTGCTCACATAGAGCTGAACACTTGCAAATACCTTGTGTTTTAAGAAGATGAATTTACATTTAGCGTTAATTTCTGGCTGGTTTTACACCTTTCCACTGCGTTGCCGTGCGATGCTCCGGCCCATTGCATTGCACCGCAAAATAGAAAACATCATTCAATATGACCCTGCGGCAGAGTGTGCGGACAGGGTCATATGTATAGCCCCGCCCCCTCTGCACATGCATTGCTGCCCCTTACCCAGTGACGTACTCCCTGCTGGACAGGAAGTACGTCACTGGGATTCCTGGGTTTCCCTATAGTATTCACGCTGTTCCATGCTTGCTCACCGCACCGCCAACATTTTACATTTTCTGCATCGCTTATTTACTTTTATTACTTCTGCCATTGCTGAGTTGAAGCGAAAGTCCAATAGTAATGCGCTGTTGTCTTTGCGGTGGTCACTTGAGAACTTCTGGTGCTACGTGACTGTGTGTGCTAGGCCCCATTGCCTTGCATTGCATTGTGTAACCTGCCAGTAAAACATGCTAACGCAACTCACACTTAATTAAAAGGGGCCTCAAATGAGAGTGCAACATATTTTGAGTTTTGTAAACAATTTTTATTGAAGAGGAAATAGAACAAAATTGTAATTTAACAATTTATAATTGCCAGTGCATATTGTGAGGAAAGCAAACATTACTGTAGCACAAATAACGTAGTGACATCATCTGGAACTGTCACCTATCACCTCATAAGATTATACATCTTGCACAAGAACATTAGAACCAACCAGTCAGAGCCTTAATCAGCCACCTACTATGGCACACGCTCAATTGTCCCTTGGTTGCCTTATAACTATGGGGGGTGGTCACCCAAGAGCTCTCTCTAAATACCATTGCATTTAATGCAATGATTTAAGAATTTGTTCTTTGATAGACTTAGATAATGTGTCCACAAAACTTTTCCATACTTCAAAAGTAATTTAACTATAAATTATCTTTTTGTTTTTAGCCAATACATTAAATACTTACTGTATTATACTTGTATAATTACTTTTTGAACTGAGCAAGCATTGGCAGTGAAGGCGAAATCCAGTTTTGTAGGATTGTTTTTGTTGCTACTGTTTTGCTACCCCTAGTGAACTTTACACCCTCTAACTCTGAGATCCCCCAAACAGTGCCCAGTCTGGGGTAAAACCACCTTTCTCCCAAAGGCTTTGATTGTGCTTCAGTGGCAAAGGCAATGGGTCAGGTCTGCATGTGGGGAAAGGCATTTGAGGCACATATGCAAATCAGACAAATTCATTTTAAACATTGGTCAAGTGAAATCATATTTATTATATAATGTTTATTAAAAAAAAATACATTAAGAAACTAAGAGAAGCCTCTGAATTCGTATCTGAAGTCTACCTCAGTAATTGAAAGGAACAGAGCAGTGGTCACCAAGGAGATGGAGCTGACCTGTGGGGATTGGTGGAGATGGGGTACTGAAGCTTTGGCACCATTGATATGTGATCTGCTATGCTTAGAGTGCCAAGTGCTAAGAGTTAGGCAGTCTTGGAGCTGGCCATCGTCCTGATCAGCTGAGGCTAGGTGACTGGCACAACACTAAAGCTAAATACTCACCCAATGACCAAGGAAGATGGATCCCAGCAACGCTCCTCGACGATGAGCAGCCTGCGATCCATCTTTCAGCGGGCAGGTACATGTGACGTCATGCGATGGCACATGATGGGCGCAAACGGGAAGTCAAGTGATTGTGGTACTTTGTGTGGAGTCATGGGGGATCTTAAAGATCCGATTCACTGTGACGGTCATTATCGCCGGGCTTCATCAAATTGCAAAACAAAATTTGCATAGTGGGTACAGGCCTTTAGCTGTGGGGGTATACACACTGCTTCCATCTGGGAGAAAGGCAGGGTTAGTTGTGACAGATGCTTCCTAGCTTGTTTACCCTCACAAGCCCAGCTCCCTCTGAACGTGAAGTTAAAATTGACTGCCACCACAGCCACCATGTGCACAATAACATGGAGTCATTGTGCTCTATACATACATAGCTGGCGTTACAGGTGGGTAGGTTTATTATACAGTATGCGCAGTAAGACCTTGGGAGACAACTTTTTACTAGGTTAGACCATATTCTGCTTCAATACACACTCTAAATGTGCATACATATGAATTAGCCTAAATGAAATGAATGTGATTTCTTCTTGAAATAAAGTTTGATGCAGCAAAACACACATTAAGCTGTGGAAAAAGATGGACAAGTGAGAATGGGCCCTAAGCAATGGAAATAACTGTATTTGGATGATTGTGCTCATGCAATTTAAAAGTGGTAAATGGAAATTCTCTGTGTTGCTGAACAGAAGGAATAGAAAGAGTATGATAGGTGACATCCACATAAATTGGAAATTCCTTTTAAGACAATTTCTTGCATCAGTGATCGGAACTTGCATTTTAATTACATTAAAACGAATGATATTCATAAATAGTAACAATCTGCACGAAAGAAATCAATATCTGAGTCTGCACAAAAGGACACTGCCATGCACCAGCAGAAAACTTATTGTTAGCAGATGTACCATGGGACAAAATGTATTATCTGCAGCATTAAAGTGAAATTGCACTTTTGTTAACAGAATGCGCTAAGCATCTATCAGAGCTGCTTAAGGTTTTTTTTTTGCAATGTAATATTCTTTAAAATTAGTTTTGTTTTCATTACCATTTGCAGCTAGCCATGAATTTCAAAACCTTACCATAAGCTCTAACTGCTAACAAGGCAAGTGTACTCAGAGCAGTCAATGATAGTGATGGACCGCCCACTATGGGAACTGTGGCTACAAATAGCGGGTGTGCATTTTTGGCCATTGGGGGTTATTAGTTGTCGGGAATGGGGCAGGTTATTAGTTGCAGGGGTTATTAGTTGCCCAGTGAGGAGGGTTATTAGTTGCCTATAGGAAGGGTTATAAGTTGCCTGGGGGGAGGTTATTAGTTGCCTTGGGAGGAGGTTATTAATTGCCCGGTGGGTAAGGTTCTGTGTGAGAGTAGGAATAGGTTAGGTCATAGTGAAATATCTGCAAATATTGCTGCTATTTCACTATATATATCACGCTGTAGAATATCAGTAAAATTACCATATTTTACTACCGCAATTAAATTGTAAATGATCAGGTCTTTTTTTTTGTTTAACGTCACACCTAAATTAGCACACTGCGTTTTCAAATGTATGCTGGGCACTGCCTTTAGAGTACAGTGTACCTGAAATTCCCCATCTCACTGTATAAGTAATTAGCAGGGCAGAGCAGGATTTCTTGCTAATCAGCTTACATTGCAGGCTGTGCCATTCCGATTTGGCAGTTTCCAGTAGAAATGTTAAGGAAAGCAAAACTGTACTCGCTCTTGTTTAAGGAGGAAACCAGGGCAGAGAGGATGAATTTACCTGTATGGCTACCTCTTGCCATGGCACTCCATTCTCCCAAACAGCTTTACCAGCTGACAGCACTGGAATAATTGGCTACTGTAATGCTGGGGAGAGGCATACTCTCTGTTTGTGCTCAAGACTATGTAGCTGGGTAATGGAAGAGGCTCCACAGATGGACACAGGAGTAATGAACAAGGGAGCAGGATTGGCCAGAGCAACTGCAGCTCCAGGTCGCCTATCAGGCTAGATACTATGTGATTAAAAACACAACAGACGTAGTCGGTAACAGGCTTGGGTCATACACGATAGATCAGATGGCAGTAATACAGAAGGGCTAGGCAAATTCGTAGTCAAGAGGCAGGCAAGTGTCGGAACACAAAACAATATTCAATATTACAATAAAACAATACTGACTGACTAGAGTACATACATATCGTGCTGATGCGCAATATATGAAATGTAGCTCTCAAATAACTCACTAGCTAAAGCACAAGTAATGACAATTAACAAGACAGACAACAGACAGACAGACGGAATGCTTAGCCAATCTAGTCGCTGCTTCAGCGATGGCAACATTCACACTAAGATAGACAAGACTAACAGGAAGGAGTGTAACTAATGGCAACCGCTGCTTTAGTTTGTCCTCAAGAACAAGGCAAGAACAAGGCAAGCAGGAATACTACCAATCACTAACGTGGTGCTGGCAGAATCCAAACTATCAGGATCAGAAGGACTTTACTGACCCCCGCAGGTCAGCAAACGTCCAGCAGGCATGGAAATACAGAGCAAGGCATTATACAATTTACAATAACAACTTTCACAGCATGGACCCAACGTCAACTCAGAAAGCTGAACGCTATGTCGGGCGGGGTTTGATATGGGAGGCAGACTTTTATGTTGGCATCAGCCAATGGATGCAGGCATGCAAATTCCCACACAGCTGAATGGTAATTATGCAATCCTGAGCCAGCTTGATCACAAGCTGCCAGCTAAAAGACTCTCATAACAAATACATGCAATACTATGCAACGACATGCATGTAGGAAATCCAGGGATATCTGGCTGCAGTTCAACTGCAGCAAGCAAAAGGAGGAGTTTTGACAACATTCAAAGCTGCTCTGAACAGCAGAGTGACTGCAAATTACAATGAGACTCATTGTGAATGCGCAACCGAATGCAAACAGACAGCAGACGCAAGTCAGAACTGCCCGGTTGCATTCCCACTGCAACCGACAGAACATGCTACAGGAGAGATCCTGACAGCTACACAGAGGAACGGAAAGACTATATACTATCTGGAGACTTCCCTATACTTAGCTAAGTAATAAACCTGACATGAATTTCTCACTTAAGGTTTGCTTTAAGATAGCAAAGGTTGGTAAGTGCTGAACAAATTGTGGGAGGAAATTCCAGTCAGGAGTTAAATGTGAAAAATCATGTATGTGAGAAACAAAGGCGACAAGAGAGGATGAGAGGAAAATGTTGTCAGACATTAATCCTTGCTGGACTGAGGACTGAACTAAAGGAATAGTTTATTTTCTGCTTATAACAGATGCCTGTTAGTTTAGATGCTGGGTGATACACATAGTAAGAATGTTGGTGTTCTGCTGTTACTGGTATTCTACTCTTGGCTTTGTGATGGTACTTTTGCTAGGGTTTTGAGCATTGTTACTTGTCGTTTGACTCTCATTGACTGACACCCTTGTCCTTCCTAATGCCTAACCCTAATCTTCCCTCAGTGTATCCCCCTTCTAATTTATCCCTAATTCTACCCTTACCCCAATGTAAATCCCTTCCTGATGCCTAACTCTATTCCCCTCTTAATGCAATCCCCTTCTTAAAGCCTAACCCTAATCTCTTAATTCTAAGTGTTAAATCGTACCTCTCCCATTGTCACGCTTGGTGGTATATCCTCCACGGTCAGCATTCAATGAAGATTCTGATGTGAAGGAGGTACACACGCTAGCACAAGGAACCAGGATATCCCCAGTTTAGTGGAGGAGAGGACTGACTCCAACAGGAGATATGGCGCACAGAGCAGGCGTAGATCCGAACAGCCACAAAACAATCCTTCCACTATAGTGGCTCAGCGCAAGGTAGCGCTGAGCGCAAAAACCAAAACTCAAAAGATCAAGACAGGAAACAGAATTACGTTTGCTTAACTAGTCACTGCTTAAGTGACAGCAAACGTCCAAGACAAGACAGACTGGAATGAGGCAGCCAATACGATTGCAGCGGTGGCGTGCCTCACAAGGACAGGACAGGATAGTCAGGAAATAGAGTTCAAAGAAGGCAGACGTAATCCACACAAATATACAATAGGTATGATTTCCTAGCGTATTACGATTACAGCTATCAATGAACCACAAACGACTAACTGACATATGTATATATCGGCGATAAACCGATATATGACATAAGCAAGGAACACTGACTAAGAACTGGAGCAGGACTAGGATCAGGACTGAACTAGCTAAGCACGGGTGATCACGATACGCGCAACCTACCAAAACGTGCTGGAAACTAACTGACTGAACACAGGAAATAAACAGTGCGAGTACATATATATCAGTGTCACTGATGTATTAACGTAACACGAATACAAGGAAAATAACAAACACGCTAGTATGCGTATATATTGGCGATGAACCAATATGTGATGCAAGACTAGCAAAGTAACAATTTCTGATAACAAGAGCTGAACTGAAAGGACTCACTGACCCCTTCGCAGGAGTCAGTGCAGTCCACACTAGATCTAGAAACGGAGGGGGCTCGGACAGAGTAACAGACTGAATCTGAGACCATGATAGCCCATGGAGCACTGCAGGAAGCAGTCCTTTATACTGAGGTCATCCAATGGGAGCAGACATGCAGATTCCCACACAGGTGAATGGTAATCAATCACAGGCTGACAGCAGGAAAAGGCAGACAAAGCTATGCAGCCTGCAAGAAAGAGATCGCAGCCCCCCTGCAACAGACAATGTTTGTTTTCACAAAAGCATATTAAACAGTCATTAACTTCAGAGTGACTACAGATGGAATCAGCAACTAGTTTGAGTGCAAACCAAACTATGCAAGCAAATGCATGTAATGACATCAGAACTGCTTGGGTTGCAATACCACTGCAGCCAGCCGTAAATGCTGCAGAAGCGATCGTGACACCCATTGTATCATCTATCCCTAGTTCATATTCATCTTCCATGGTCCTTCCTTCTCTAGTGCTTAGTTCATGCACCAGTATATGGCTATTGTATAGCCAGGGACTGGCTATTATTTTTCATAGACTTTAGGCACCCCCATAGACTGCAATGTAAATCAGCGGCTATGGTGCACGGAGCAATTAAATTGGGCACCAGAGTTCGGCTTTTATTAGCTCTATGATTTACCTATTATAAAGCCAAACTATGGCTATCAGCAAAGCATGTGGCAGGGATGACAAAACAGCACCAGAGTTCAACTATAATGTAGCAGAACTAGTCCGTATCAGATTTGGTGTAGGTATAGTTATGTTATTGAATATATGTTTAGCTGAGTATTGCCATTGGCGGCAAAGGAGTGTTATCGACTGCATCAATTAGAGGCTAAGTGTAGTGTTAGGTGATAGGGTTAGAGTTAGAGGGTAGGGTAATGGTTATAGAATTTTTTCTGAACACTGTTTCTTCCCACTTCTTATACCAGCACCTTCACTATCTCTAAAGAAACATCAATATATGGGAGATCAAGCAACTAATTAGCTCATCTCTCCTATTAAAAAAGCGACCACAGCAAATATACAGTATAGGGAGTTCAGAGCTAGTAATAGTATTCCTTAATAGTAAAATGTACAAAAAGCACCAGACAACCACTGATGTACAACAAAAACCCACACCTAGAAACAAATGGAGCTAGCAAATGGTCTATAAAGAACTGATCTACAAGTCTGGAAATGTTCAAACATGCCCTCACAACACACATGCTCAAACAAGCCAATCATTTGCTATAGCTTTAACCATTTCCCCTCCCCCGTCCCTGCAAACTGCCATAACTCTGTGCAGGGACGTAGGTACTACGTCCCTCCCGCCACGCCCCCCGCTCGCCCCCCGCGCTCGGTACCGCCGCTCATTACCGCCGATCGCCCGCCGCTAGATCAATGAATGGGAAAACAAATCCCATTCATTGATCTAATTCCCCGTGTGAATGGCTGCAGCCGTCTATACAGACGGCTCGGCCATTCATTAATTCTGTATGCGTAGTGCTTCCGTTTCCGTACAAACAGTACGGAGCTGAAGTCACTACTGAGGACATCTTGTGGCCAAATTGTAATATTACATTCCCCTTTTTTTTCAGTTTATTATCCCTAGTTACCTTTTTTATTATTATTATTAACCCCTGACCTCCCACACTCCCCTAAAGTTACCTTTTTTTTTATTTTATTTTTTTAATAAAAAAAAAATTACAAAATTAAAAAAAAATACATAAATAGTTACCTTAGGGACTGAACTTTTTTTAATATGTATACAAAAACTGTATACTACAATTACTTTATAAATTATTGGCCTGTAATTGGGGATAGACGCAAAACTTAAAAAATGCACCTTTATTTCCAAATGAAATATTGGCGCCATACATTGTACTAGGGAAAAAGTTTAAATGTTGCAATAAACGATACAAACGGGAAAATAAAATGTGTGGGTTTTAATTACGGTAGCATGTTTCATTTTGAAAATATAATGGCTGAAAACTGAGAAATAATGTTTTTTTTTTCAATTTTTTTCTTATTCTTCTTATTAAAACTGAGTTAGAAGAAAATAATTTTTAGCAAAAAGTACCCCCCAAAGAAAGCCTATACAGTGGCAAAAAAAAAACAAGATATAGATTGTTTTGCTGTAATAAGTAGTAATAAAGTTATAGGTGAATGAATGGAAGGAGCGCTGACGGGTGAAAACTGCTCTGTTTTTTTGAGCAGAAAAACCCTTTGAGGTGAAGAGGTTTCGAAGCTCACAGCCTCATCTGCTAACCCCTTTATCTACTCCTCCAATGTCTCCACCCAACTACCTTCTAGATTGTAAGCTCGCAAGAACCTCCCCCTTTTGTTTCCTGTTTTTATGCATTTTTTAAAATGATCATCTAACAGTATTGATGTTTTTCAAACTACACATCAATTGTTGGTTTCTTGTATCATCAGTTGTTCTGATTGTACAGTTTGTTGAACTGGTCATGGATCTATGCTCCCCATTATTGTATGTTTTGGTTCATTGCACCGCATCACAGAAGATATTGGCACTATATAAATAATGAAAAAAAAATAAGAGGGCGGGGCGGTATAGATTTGATAGTGTGAGCAGGTTAGTGTTAGAAAGCGACAGCAATGACAGCACACACATTCTCTACAGGCTAAGCCTTCGTTTGAAATTATTAACAATATTCAAAATGATGGCAATCCTGGCACCCAAATTAACACGTGCCTCTTTTGAATGGACGCCTCTACTCTACTGAAATCAATTAACTACTTTATTAGTCTTTTTAGCAATTTTATTTATAAGAAAACAATAGAAAATGAGGCAGAACAGGCACAATAAATGGAAAGGTAGGGATTTTCTGCAAAGTTTGTTACATTTCTGGCAATGCACAGAATTAATCTGGTTAGTACTGGTTTCTTGTCAGAAAAAGTAGACTTGATATTCACAGTATATGGGTCCTGGTGGTATGGCTATAAGTCACTGTCTTATTAAAATGTCTTGTTGTTTTGTTTCACTATTAATGACCTTATTAAAGATTATAGTCTTATTGACGTTTGTGAGAATGTTATACTTTTAATATTGATTATATGCTTATTTGAATTCATGTCAGACATATATCTTGTGTTTTATCAATTAGATTGTAAGCCCCTCTAAGGGATAGTTACTGACATGAATTGTTCTGTGTACACTGTAAAGTATTGCAGAAAATTATAGCGCTGTATTGGAACATGATAATAATACCTTATCATAAAATTCCTATCGTGAGTTCTGCATCTCCAGTTCTTATATCATGGCCAGATTATGACTCAGCCACTATGCTTTACAGTTCTGTAATGACCAAACCAATGTAAGCACATTTTTATTTCAGCAATTCCTTGTTTAGTATAAATATATCCAAGATAAAAATGCAACAAGACATAAAACAATGCTTGATAATAATTCAACTAATAAAGGATTACTTACCAATTCAGTTGGGATGAAATTTTCTCATCTTTACATACGATCACTTAAAAAGCCCACACAAATAATAATTTATGCCTCACTAATCTGGCAGAACTTCAGCTATTTTTTATGTAGGCTACAAAAGTCTAAATGAGAATCCTGCAGCAAAAGAAACAGAAAGATTATGTTTATAAAGGGAACATTCAAAGTAATACAATTAAAGGAAAGGGATAGAGATTTAGTTGCTTTTTATTTCCACTATGATTGTATTTCCGAATTATCATTGAATTGTTTTTAATTACTTTTTGCATGTACAGTGGTGTGAAAAACTATTTTCCTGATTTCTTATTCTTTTGCATGTTTGTCACACTTAAATGTTTCTGCTCATCAAAAACCGTTAACTATTAGCCAAAGATAACCTAATTGAACACAAAATGCAGTTTTAAATGATGGTTTTTATTATTTAGTGAGAAAAAAAAACTCCAAATCTACATGGCCCTGTGTGAAAAAGTGATTGCCCCCCTCATGTTAAAAAATAACTTAAAGGTGGTTTATTACACCTGAGTTCAATTTCTGTAGTCACCCCCAGGCCTGAATACTGCCACACCTGTTTCAATCAAGAAATCACTTAAATAGGAGCTATCTGACACAGAGAAGTAGACCAAAAGCACCTCAAAAGCTAGACATCATGCCAAGATCCAAAGAAATTCAGGAACAAATGAGAACAAAAGTACTGTAATTGAAATCTATCAGTCTGGTAAAGGTTAAAAAGCCATTTCTAAAGCTTTGAGACTCCAGCAAACCACAGTGAGAGCCATTATCCACAAATGGCAAACACATGGAACAGTGATGAACCTTCCCAGGAGTGGTCGGCCGACCAAAATTACCCCAAGAGCGCAGAGAAAACTCATCCGAGAGGCCACAAAAGACCCCAGGACAACATCTAAAGAACTGCAGGCCTCACTTGCCTCAATTAAGGTCAGTGTTCACGACTCCACCATAAGAAAGAGACTGGGCAAAAACGGCCTGCATGGAAGATATCCAAGGCGCAAACCACTTTTAAGCAAAAAGAACATTAAGGCTCGTCTCAATTTTGCTAAAAAAAACATCTCAATGATTGCCAAGACTTTTGGGAATATACCTTGTGGACCGACGAGACAAAAGTTGAACTTTTTGAAAGGTTGCGTGTCCCGTTACATCTGGCGTAGAAGTAACATCGCATTTCAGCAGAAGAACATCGTACCAACAGTAAAATATGGTGGTGGTAGTGTGATGATCTGGGTTTGTTTTGCTGCTTCAGGACCTGGAAGGCATGCTGTGATAGATGGAACCATGAATTCTACTGTCTGCCAAAAAATCCTGAAGGAGAATGTCCGGCCATCTGTTCGTCAACTCAAGCTGAAGTGATCTTGGGTGCTGCAGCAGGACAATGACCCAAAACACACCAGCAAATTCACTTCTGAATGGCTGAAGAAAAACAAAATGAAGACTTTGGAGAGGCCTAGTCAAAGCCCTGACCTGAATCCTATTGAGATGTTGTGGCATGACCTTAAAAAGGCGGTTCATGCTAGAAATCCGTTTAATAAAGCTGAATTACAACAATTCTGCAAAGATGAGTGGGCCAAAATTCCTCCAGAGCGCTGTAAAAGACTCGTTGCAAGTTATCGCAAATGCTTGATTGCAGTTATTGCTGCTAAGGGTGGCCCAACCAGTTATTAGGTTCAGGGGGCAATTTCTTTTTCACACAGGGCCATGTAGGTTTTGAGTTTTTTTTCTCACTAAATAATAAAAAACATCATTTAAAACTGCATTTTGTGTTCAATTATGTTATCTTTGACTAATAGTTAACGGTTTTTGATGAGCAGAAACATTTAAGTGTGATAAACATGCAAAAGAATAAGAAATCGGGAAGGGGGCAAATAGTTTTTCACACCACTGTATATTACTTTGTGGGGTATTGCATATCAGGCCTTCCATATTTACATAATATATACAGTGGGTTACATGTACTTTTACTAAGTAATTCAGCAGAAGTTTCTCTCATCTTGGGAACGTGTAACTGATAGGAACCAAGTGCTAAAGGTGGCCACACACCATACAATTAAAAGATCCAATTTTTCACCAATTCGATAATTTTGATCGGTTGTCCTGAAAAATCAAGACCTTTTCTTTGTTTCCGATCGATAAATCCGATCGAATTTCCCATTTTTTATTTTTGGAGCTCGGACATGTTGGAAATTTCAGACCAACTTTATCAAGAATTGTATGGTGTGTGATGGATTGTCAATTACTTGATGTACGGTTCCAATGTATTCTGAGCTTTCAATTATTTTATTCATGATTGGGTAAAAAATGAACATGGGTGTGTGGTACATTGGTCAGATTTTTTAATTGTTACAATCAGTCACAAAAATTGATTGCTATTCTTGAATTGAACAGATATTTAAAAAATTGTATGGTGTGTGGCCACCCTATAGGTCTTGATTGGCAGTCTTGATTGGACCCTGTTTTCTGAAGGAGAGCACCACCTACTGGATATATTAGGCAAATGTAAAACATTCTAATTTAATAATTCACATGTTAAATAGATATATACGTTTAGCTATTTTTAAACACAATTTCAGATGTCCTTGATGTCCTCCAGGGATCATTTATTTATTTATTTTTGGTTTCACTTTGCTTCGTGAAAATTTTCGGCTAATATACTAAACTGTATAGTCTCCAGACACTGTGCTCACATATACTCCAAAGGCAATCTCAGCGATGTCGCTGAAAGAAAAATAAAAAAGACCATAGCGTGATACTGTATTGACACTTTGCCACCTTCCTATAACACCAGTGTTTAGAAATGATATTCGTGCCTGCACCACTAGCATAGGTCTCACAGCTCCTCACCATATAGTGTGGCTGCCAGGTCACAGACAGCAATAAAGCACTTCACACACAGGAATCCCGCACTCTCCCCTGTGCACCGATCACAATCACACATGGCCTCTCACCGTATGTATTTGCCATCCAAATTATAAGACAGCTCACTCGTTTTATTTCTCCCAGCATATGCCTCAGCAGTTGGATCCCCAGAAGAGCAGCAGTCTTACTCCAATCTAGTGACTAAAAAGCTCACCATTGTTACGATTCATACTGTATCATCTCCTGCCTGCTGGTGGTGGTATTGAGTTGGACTGCCCTGGACTTCCACTATCCACCAGCAGGTGGCTTATCATTACATTTAAGGACTTGCAGTTCTTTGTATGGCCTGCAGAGGCCTCTAATGTGTCTCTGAGCAATTACCACCAGATGCTTCCTATTACATGGACTATATAAGTCTGCCTCTTCCTGCAAGTCATTGCCAGAACTTCCTTGTTACAGGTCTGAGTCTCTGGTCACCCCTGTTCCTGATACCTGGTTTCTTGTACCCTGCCCTGTGATCTGATTATCTGCTACTGAACCTCTGCTTGTCCTGACTCTGCTTATGCTTACTCCTCTGTACCTTGTATGTATCTGATTACCTGTTGCTGACTTTATTCCGTTTTGACCTGTCTTTGCCTGCTCCTTTTGATACCGCGTTGTTGTATATCATTGCTTGTACATATATATCTCGTGCACACCGTTTGTAAATAGATAGTTAGATAGTTAGGTGATATATATATATATATTTTGTCACTGCTTCCCGGGTTATTTGTGTATATATTGTGTGCTGTGCATATGTGGTATGGTATTTACATTCACGCTTGTATGTATGCTTGCATTATTGCATTTGCAATAAAACATTATTTTTGCACCTTAATTCCTGGTTCCAGTGTCTGTATACTGCAAACTGTGGTCAAACCCTGTTTCTCCGTTCAGGCCCCTGACAGTAAGTTCTGGCCATATATACACTGACCACTGCAGCTATACTGCACACTGATACCTGGCTGTTCTGTCCAAAAATGGATCTGCAACAAATTGATTATTATGCATTGCTTGCTGATGAGGATGAAGCTGAGTGTCGTGCAGATTTTGCTGATTTCTCTAAAGCTGAATTGCAGCAGTTGATTAGCCAGACATATAGTTATGTCAAATTAGGAATAATTCGTACAGAAGATATTGAAAGTTTAGCCAGGATCTGGAATGATCTTGCATACCCCAAAATGACAAATATTTGCATGCAACCTGATTCTGACCAAGGTATAGTCAGTGATTATGATCCACCTTTTGACAATTATGCCATAGAAGCTCTGATTAACTTGTTTGAGGATGACAGGGAATATTTTCTTGATCATTACTCAAACAAAGGTAAACAGACCGTGCAGGCTTGCATAGATTCCCTCCAGTCCCTGATCACTCAGGGAATATGCAAGTATGGGAAAGCCTCCCTTCTGTTAAACGCTTGGCAGAAGATTATCTCTGCAGGTTCCACAACCCTTACCTCACCTGTTGTGAATCCAGTTCAGGTTGATTTTACCTCAGAACAAGTGAACATGTATTTCAATTATTTAAAGAGAGACAAAAATGCCTTTTTTGAATTCTATAAAAGACAAAGCTTTGAGTTTGTAAGGGGGTGTAAATGTGCAGTCGAGAATCTGTTGTCTGACAGAAAATGTAAGCCTGAGTCAGCCCATGCTTTGATCAATGCATATTCAGAAATCTTGTTATTATGCACACCTCCTGTTAACCCTCTGAATGCCACTCACTCCCAGTCCACTGCAGTTAAACAGCTGCAAAGTCAGTCTCCCAGCAAAGAAGAATTTAATTTTATTTTTGACTCTGAACTGATTGATGATTTGTTTGATTTTCTGAGAAAGGATAGAGAAGGATTTATTAAGTATTACTGTGACAAAAGTGAAGGTTTTGTGTCTGCCTGTATACGTGCAACTGAGACATTGATTGCGCATAGGCTTTGCAAGTATGAATCCGCTTCTGCCTTAATTGCTGCCTATTTAGAAGTCCTGCAAGTAATAAATTCTTCAGTTAACCCTCCGAATGTCCGTCACATTCAGAATCCTCAGTCCACAGCCACTAAACAGCTTAAATGCCAATCACCCATTACAAAACAATTTGATTTCATTTTTAACTCTGATCAGATTGATCACTTATATGGTTATTTAAAGAGAGACAAACAAGGGTTTTATGAATCTTACTTTGAGAAGGGGGAATTGTATGTGTCTGCCTGTGTTCGTGCAACTGAGTCATTGATGCTGCATAAGCTCTGTAAGCGTGAATTTGCTTCTATGTTGATTACTGCCTGGCGTGAAATCCTTTCTTCCTGTTTCCACTCTCCTCCTTCTGCTCATTCTCCATGTATCTCTTCTTGTGTCCAGAACTCAGAACCTGCAATAGTTAAAAAACCTGTAAAATCAGCACCCTTGCAAACCGCTATCAGGTCCACACCCTGGTCCTGGCAGTATCCAGCTACATCTAATAAGCCTGCTGTTGCTCCAGTTTCCAGAGTGATCACCAGGACTAGACGCAAATACTTTCCTACAGCTTCCATTACTCCAGTCATCTCACCTCCTGTGCAGCCTCCAGTCATCACACCTCCTGTGCAGCCTCCAGTCATCTCACCTCCTGTGCAGCCTCCAGTCATCTTACCTCCTGTGCAGCCTCCAGTCATCTTACCTCCTGTGCAGCCTCCAGTCATCTCATCTCCTGTACAGCCTCCAGTCAACTCATCTCCTGTGCAGCCTCCAGTCATCTTACCTCCTGTGCAGCCTCCAGTCATCTTACCTCCTGTGCAGCCTCCAGTCATCTTACCTCCTGTGCAGCCTCCAGTCATCTTACCTCCTGTGCAGCCTCCAGTCATCTTACCTCCTGTGCAGCCTCCAGTCATCTTACCTCCTGTGCAGCCTCCATCCAACTCCTGTCTGATGCAGCCTCTGGTTAATGTTTCGGTGACACCTGTTATACAAACTCTTGCCTTCCTCTCACAGCTCTTGCAGACTTGGTATGCTCCAGAATCCAGTCCAGCCGTGTGTTTGTCTACAGAGCCTTACCTCCAGCCTGCAGAGACTTTGCCTCCATCTGCAGAGCCTTGTGCTCAGTCTGCAGAACCTCACTTCCAACCTACAGAGACTTCAAAACAGCCTGCAGAATCCTGCTCACAGTCTGCAGAGCTTTGCATCCAGTCTGCAGAACTATGTTCCCAGTCTGCAGAATATTGCCTCCAGTCTGCAGAGACTTCTAGTCAACCTGCAGAATCCTGCTCACAGTCTGGAGAGTTTTGCATCCAGTCTGCAGAAAACGGCATACAGCTTACAGAATTTCAATCTAGTATCCTGCCCACTCAGTTTCAGTTCCAGCTCGCACAGGCCCAGTCCGCACAGTCTCAGTGCCAACTCGCACAAACTGTATCAGGGTCTCAGCCAAAGGTCCAGTCAAGCGCTCAGCCAACGGTTCAGCCATGCGCTCAGCCAACGGCCCAGCCAAGTACTAAGCCAAAGGTCCAGATCCATGAAGTTATGCAGTCTGTTGCCCTGCCTGAAACTACTGAGCCTGTTGCCCTGTCTGAAGTTTCCCAACCTGTTAACCTGCCTGAAGTTTTCCTGCCTTCTGTTTCACCTGATGTTATGCAATCTGCTGCCCAGCCGTCACAGACTTTTGCTGCTGCCCAGTCTCCACAGACTTTTGCTGCTGCCCAGTCTCCACAGACTTTTGCTGCTGCCCAGTCTCCACAGACTTTTGCTGCTGCCCAGTCTCCACAGACTTTTGCTGCTGCCCAGTCTCCACAGACTTTTGCTGCTGCCCAGTCTCCACAGACTTTTGCTGCTGCCCAGCCTCCACAGATGTCTGCTGCTGCCCAGCCTCCACAGATGTCTGCTGCTGCCCAGCCTCCACAGATGTCTGCTGCTGCCCAGCCTCCACAGATGTCTGCTGCTGCCCAGCCTCCACAGATGTCGGCTGCTGCCCAGCCTCCACAGATGTCGGCTGCTGCCCAGCCTCCACAGATGTCGGCTGCTGCCCAGCCTCCACAGATTTCTGCTGCTGCCCAGCCTCCACAGATTTCTGCTGCTGCCCAGCCTTCACAGACTTTTGCTGTTGCCCAGCCACTAGAGACTCCTGTTATCAACGCTCCTGATGCTTCCAAGACTGCTGTCTGCCCTGTTGGTACCAAGCCTGCTGCAGCGCCTGATGTCTGCCAGTTTCCTGCTCTGTCTGAGACCTGCCAACCTGTTGTCCACTCTGATCCTGTCCAGTCTCCTCCTCAGCCTGATGATGCATGCCAGTTTCCTGCCAAGCCTGTTGGTGCCTGCCAGTCTCCTGTTCAGCCTGATCTTGCTCATTTTCCTGCCAAGACTGATGATCCTGTCCAGTCTGCTGTTCAGCCTGTTTCTGTCCAGTTTCCTGCTCAGCCTGATAATGCCTGCCAGTCTCCTGCCAAGCCTGTTGGTGCCTGCCAGTTTCCCATTCAGCCTGATCCTGTCCAGCCTTCTGCTCAGCCTGATGATCCTGTCCAGCCTTCTGCTCAGCCTGATGATCCTGTCCAGCCTTCTGCTCAGCCTGATGATCCTGTCCAGCCTTCTGCTCAGCCTGATGATCCTGTCCAGCCTTCTGCTCAGCCTGATGATCCTGTCCAGCCTTCTGCTCAGCCTGATGATCCTGTCCAGCCTTCTGCTCAGCCTGATGATCCTGTCCAGCCTTCTGCTCAGCCTGATGATCCTGTCCAGCCTTCTGCTCAGACTGATGATCCTGTCCAGCCTTCTGCTCAGACTGATGATCCTGTTCAGTCACCTGCTCAGTCTGAAGATCCTGTCAAGCCTGATGATACCTATCAGTCTCCTGCTCAGCCTAATGGTCCTGTCCAGTCTCCTGCCAAGCCTTATGCCTGCCAGTCTCCGGTCCAGCCTGATACCTTGTCTGATATCCTCCAGTTTCCTGAGATCCTGTTTTCTACATTGCTCTCTGTCCAAAAGATGCTGGTCTGGATTTGGTTGGCATTATTTCCCTCCCTGCCCACCCAGGTTTGCCTTTTACTGCCTCCTGTATTTGTTGCTGCTTTTTGGGTCCTGCCTGATGTTGTACAATCTTTTATCCAACTTGCCATCCTGCCTGGACGTTTACAGCTTATGTTACATCATCCAAAGACCAAGTTTTTAAAGTGTTTTCCCTCCCTGCCCTCCCAAGCTTGGCCTCTGCGACCCACCTGGCCAATGTTTGGGTTGTCTGCCCTCTTGTGGGACCCTGGTGGACATTTTCTAAAGACACTGTGGAGCGTCCTGAGGCCGCTCCTTCAGGGGGGGGTACTGTTACGATTCATACTGTATCATCTCCTGCCTGCTGGTGGTGGTATTGAGTTGGACTGCCCTGGACTTCCACTATCCACCAGCAGGTGGCTTATCATTACATTTAAGGACTTGCAGTTCTTTGTATGGCCTGCAGAGGCCTCTAATGTGTCTCTGAGCAATTACCACCAGATGCTTCCTATTACATGGACTATATAAGTCTGCCTCTTCCTGCAAGTCATTGCCAGAACTTCCTTGTTACAGGTCTGAGTCTCTGGTCACCCCTGTTCCTGATACCTGGTTTCTTGTACCCTGCCCTGTGATCTGATTATCTGCTACTGAACCTCTGCTTGTCCTGACTCTGCTTATGCTTACTCCTCTGTACCTTGTATGTATCTGATTACCTGTTGCTGACTTTATTCCGTTTTGACCTGTCTTTGCCTGCTCCTTTTGATACCGCGTTGTTGTATATCATTGCTTGTACATATATATCTCGTGCACACCGTTTGTAAATAGATAGTTAGATAGTTAGGTGATATATATATATATATTTTGTCACTGCTTCCCGGGTTATTTGTGTATATATTGTGTGCTGTGCATATGTGGTATGGTATTTACATTCACGCTTGTATGTATGCTTGCATTATTGCATTTGCAATAAAACATTATTTTTGCACCTTAATTCCTGGTTCCAGTGTCTGTATACTGCAAACTGTGGTCAAACCCTGTTTCTCCGTTCAGGCCCCTGACAACCATAGCGTAAAACTGTACATTTATTTAAAATATTTAAAAAGTGCACTTAATGGTTCCAAAGTAAACAAGCGTATAACATTAAAAGTCCCTCCACGCCAACTCTCCTGCGCCCGTAGCCCGTAGGGGGGGGGGGGGGGGAGAGGTTGTCATGAGGAAGAATCAATATACTGAGGAATTAGCCAGCATAGTAAGGGCCTGTTTCCACTACATGCAGATTGGATGCAGAATGGATGCAGAAAAACTGACTCCAATGAATGTCTATGGGCCTGTTTCCACTAAACGCTATTTTTCTGATGCAGATTTTCCCATAGGCATTCATTGGAGTCAGTTTTTCTGCATCTATTCTGCATCCAATCTGCGTGCAGATAATACCACATGATTTGGGATTACAGGCGGTGGAAAGGGCCCTTGTGAGAGAGAGGTTTTTTTTCCTTGCCGTGATTGTGTGGGATGCAGCGAGGCGCATGCACACAAGGATAAGTATTTTGTAGGCAAGGTGAATAATAGAAACTATGAAATACGAGATTGCATTACCTGTAATACCAGTCATGGTGTGTATATGTGCTGGTGTCCGTGTGAGCACCAGTACATTGGGAAAACTACCAGGAGACTCAAAGAGCGTATTGGGGAACATGTACTTAATATCAAAAAAGGGAATGTTGGGTATAACCTTTTTTGAAGACATTTTTCTGACTATCATGGGCGGGACCCTGCGGGAATGAAATTCTGTGGGATTGATAGATTGAGACAGAAATGGAGAGGGTGTAATAAGGTTAGGGAACTGTCTAGGATGGAGTCACGTTGGATTTATGAGTTGAAAACCCTGAACTCGGGAGGTCTTAATGTTGAATTCGACAGTTAGCGAAGCACATATACGTGTACCCCACAGATTGTTTGGAGTGCGGGGATTTTTTCTTGTTTCCTCTTTTTGATGAGTATTTAATATATTGTTGTGGGCAGTTGCTTGGCAACAGTAATGGCCAATCATAGGGCCGATGGATCGGCATGAGCATAGGCTACGAGATGATGCAATGGGTGGCGTTCGCTGTGACTGGACACTGACGAATGGGTGTCCAATGGGAGCCCGGGAGCCTGTCTCTGATAGGCGGAAGCGGTATGCCTGCCCAATCTGACGTGGCACTTTTTCATAGGTCAGAGGGATGCGGAGATAGAAGTATGTTTGAAGGAAGGGTGGAAGTTGGTAGCGGCCATTTTTGATTAGGGCAGAGTGCCCGATTGGATAGTGGATAGGGCAAATTGTTTAAAACACGCCGGCATACGGGAAACCTCCAGCCCCTGATGAGTGCGTATGCACGAAACGCGTAGGGCGGAGCTATGGGCGCAGGAGAGTCAGCGTGGAGGGACTTTTAATGTTATGCGCTTGTTTACTTTGGAACCATGTGAGTGCACTTTTTTAAATATTTTAAATAAATGTACAGTTTTACACTATGGTGAGCTTTTTAGTCACTAGATTGGAGTAAGACTGCTGCTCTTCTGGGGATCCAACTGCTGAGGCATATGCTGGGAGAAATAAAATGAGTGAGCTGTCTTATAATTTGGATGGCAAATACATAAGGTGAGAGGCCATGTGTGATTGTGATCGGTGCAGAGGGGAGAGTGCGGGATTCCTGTGTGTGAAGTGCTTTATTGCTGTCTGTGACCTGGCAGCCACACTATATGGTGAGGAGCTGTGAGACCTATGCTAGTGGTGCAGGCACGAATATCATTTCTAAGCACTGGTGTTATGGGAAGATGGCAAGGTGGCAATACAGTATCACGCTATGGTCTTTATTATTTTTCTTTGAGCGACATCGCTGCAAGGAGATTGCCTTTGGAGTATATGTGAGCGCAGTGTCTGGAGACTATACAGAGACTACATCATATGCTTGGTGATTTGATGCTGCGATCCATGGATTAATAGCTAAGTGGATGGACCTTTAGTTATGAACTTTTGATCACTATTTGAGAATTATAATGATTGATTATTGTATATTTTTATTCTTTTTGAGCGCACATATACATACGTTTGGTAATATACGAAACTGTTTAGTCCATACTCAAATCATGACTGCTAGATCAGTAAGAAAATTCTTACATCAAGTAGACTGTAATTAGCTAGGCTATTATTTCAAGACCAGACCATATTTGTTTTACCTTTCAAGAGGGGACTTTTCTAAAAAAAAAATAAATATTAGCAATTTGCTAGGAAATTTGGGAATTAGAAGTGCCTCTGCCCCAATGACCCAAGTAAGGAAACTACTGAACTGTAGTTTATCCTAATACAAGGAATATAATAAAGTCACAAACACATTTTTAAAGCCAAATCAGATTAGTAAAAAAAAGTATTTTTTTTAAAAATTACAAGATATCCTCTATCTTGTCTAACCTCAATGAACTGCAGTGAAAATGATGCAATGAGAAAAGTGCTTCATTTTTACAATAATTATTTATAAATGATTTAGTCAGTGTTTGCTTGTTGTAAAATCTTTCCTCTCCCTGATTTACATTCTGAAATTTATCACATGGCAACATTTTTACTTCTGGCAGGTGTTTCACCACAACATCAGCCATACAGACCCCTCTGATGATCTGTCTGAGAAAAGGTAAAGATTTCTCATGGGAAAAGGGGTATCAGCTACTAATTGGGATGAAGTTCAATCTTTAAAGTATTAAAGTATAATATTCTGGTAGATTTCTGAAACTTAATACCTGACACTGAAAGAAGACTTATTGGATTAGATCCAATTCACTTTTTCTCCTTAGTTTTCGCCTAAATGATATTTTCACATTATAAATACAATGGGCCATATGCAATTCACTTTTTCACCTGAGTTTTCTCCTAGGTGATATTTTCCCAACTTCTAAATAAAATACCTTTTACTCCACCAACAAGCAAACAAATACTCAAAATAATTTTGGCAGTACTTTTTAGCCCACTTTTTGGTACTTTTTCCATTGCAAAGTGCTAAAAAGTTCATTTAAATTAAAGATGAAAAATTATCTCCTAGAAGAAAATTCAGGAGAAAAAGTGAATTGCATATGGGCCAATGCCTTTTAAGTTATTTTAAATAAATGATGAAAAAATATCTCCTAGAAGAAACCTTAGGAGAAAAAATGAATTGGACGGGCCCATTGACTTAAAGCAACTGCTAAAAAAACCCCATGCAGTGATTACAGATGATTTGGTTGCTTTGTCAGTACAGTTATGAAGAAACGTGACACAAATATGTTAGAGTTGCCTACCTCAACCAGTCAAAGAGAAACACTGGTGTTTTTATTATTGATTTATTTAGTGCTGTCTAGGGATGGTGAGATGCAAATAACTTTGAGTTGATGCAGCATTATTAAAATTTTGTATGCAAATGTATCCAGCTTGAAAATGAATGAATCAAATCCTGCCAAGGTAAAATGTGATTGGTCCATTTACAAGCTGCATTCATATAAAATTTGCATACACCTGCATCAATTCAGAATTATTTGCATCTCATTGACCATCTCCAATACCATCATCTTTCATAGATCTGTTCAATGTAATTACAATACATGGGTGCATGAAACAAAGAAACTACAACGTAAGTATGACAATTACTTAAAAATTATTGTCCAATAAATATATAACAGCTGCAAGCAGTGGCGTAGCAATAGGGGGTGCAGAGTTTGCGACCACACCGGGCCCTTGGGCCAGAGGGGCCCTCCCTCAATCACAGTATTAGCTCTCTATTTGTCCTGTGCTGGTAATAATCACTTTTATAGATGCTTAAAACAGGGGTGGAGGCAGGGCCGGAGCTACCATAGGAAAAAATGAGCAATTGCCCCAGGGCCCCAGAGCCTGTAGGGGCCCCCAAGGTGTCCCTCCCCATCTTAACTGTTGCTCCCCAGGGACTCTGCAGAGTCTGTTAAGTTAGGAGGTAATTGGGGGAGGGTCAGCAGCCAGCTCAGGGGCCCAGGAGGGAAATTTGGCTGCATTAAAGGGTCTCTAATGGTGCTTTTTGGTCGGGGGTGTCTGTTGGGGGGCCCCCAGGCTAATTTTGCCCTAGGGCCCAATTGTTACTTGAACCGGCCCTGGGTGGAGGCTCCCAATGCATAAAAGATAGGCTAATAAGCTATTAATATTATAAACAGAGAGGAAATCTTACCTCTCTTGAAGAATTTGGACCAGTTTATTGAAAAAAATTATTTTTGTTCAAGCACATAAAATTGACATGCCTGCTTCTTCAAGTCAGTGAAAAAAAAAACAGTTGCCTTAACAGCTATGGCTGTGTAGCAAGCATGAATGCCTCTCTGTCTAGACAGAGAGGCGCTCTGTAAGATCTTGGCGCTCCTGGCGGCAGAACACCGAGAACCACACTTAGGCGCAAGCCTCTGGGTCTCAGCGAAGCTCTGATGTCAGTGGAGCGCATGACGCTCAGTTCCCATTGGCTAAGCGGCGGACGCGTCCTCAGTACGCGCTCCGCTGCCGTAAACAGTGACAGCATGTATGCTGACTGGTTACGCCGAAATGCGTCGTGACGTCATACGGCTCCAGTGCACCAGGCTCCGCCTACCACAATTCACCCCCGCCGACACCACCGCTCCCGCTGCCCCGGCCAGGCACAGGAGCAGGGAGAGAACCGCCAGCAGGCCTGACAAGCGCTCATTTATTCTACACATTGTAAGTGTATCTATGTTGCGTGTTTTTTAAGATTAAAAAGTTAATGCACCAAGGAGCGCTCCTTTGTTTCTTCTATCTGCTACTTAGGATCACTGGCGACCACCCAGTTAAAAGAGCAGCACCTGTAACCCTTCACAGTACCAGGACAGCGCAGGTCACTTTTTACATTTGCATCGCCCGTGATAGCCTCTGCTGGGCTGGTTGCTGAGACTGTGCTCACAAATGCTGATCTAGTGCTGACCTTGTCTGTATCTTGACCAAGCTTATTTTCAGATTGATCTCCTGTTGCCGACTCTTGTTTGTTCCTGACCACACTCTATGTTGGATTACCTGTTGCTGACTCGGCCTTGTTCCGGGATTGCTGCCTGGATCGACCTCTGCTTGTTTAATGGCAGTGGTGCTCACCGCCAGGTCGTGATCACGCTTACGCGTGGATTCACGACCATTTTGACGCATTCCGCCTCGGACACGAAAATCCGTGAATAGATTTTCAACCACGAAAATCTACTTCGGCTTCGCGTGAATGCGGACAGAAATCCGCATTCACGCTTGTGAAACCCGGTGCTGAAGTCGTGGTTTGCGGAAATGCGTCAAACTATGCGGAAGTGACACATTGCAGGCCAATCAGAGTGCCCCAGCCAGGCCCTAGCAACCAATCACAGGAGGGGAGCTATGCCCTCCCCTCCTGAATATAAAGCGGCGGCCATGATGGAAAAGCTCTGTCCTTGCTAGACTGTGGTGCTGAGAGGATTATCTCCAGGCCATTGTTGTTTGAGCAAGTGCATTTATTGTGTTAAAAACAAAGCGTTTTTTTTGCTAACACTGCTCTTATACTGTACACAGTTAGCTAGTCAGTGAGTGATTGCTGTAGTTAGTTGTAGTCAGTGTAGTGTAGTGGGAGTGTGGGAGTCTAGTGATTATTTAACTGTGTGTAGTGCTGTGCAGGCAGGTTCAGTGCTGCAGTGTAGTGGGAGTGGGGATTATCTGTGTGTAGAGTGCAGGCAGGCAGGTTAGTGCAGCTGCAGTGTTCACTTGTATATTCCAGTGACAGTTATACACTTGTACTATTTGCAGGCAGCCAGTCACACCGCCGGCGCCGCCACTCTCTGCCAGCGCTGTTCATTCATTCTGTCAGTGACCTTGTGCCGTGCCCAGTGCCCACTGCTCGCTCGCTCAATGGCATATGAGCATCTCATTACACAGTGTGACATCCTTGTGTGCCCACTGCATCCTTCAGTGACCTAGTTGTATATCCAGTGCCCACTGCTGTGCCCACTGCATCCTTCAGTGACCTTGTACTGTGGCCACTGCATCCTTCAGTGACCTAGTTGTATATCCAGTGGCCACTGCTGTGCCCACTGCATCCTTCAGTGACCTTGTACTGTGGCCACTGCATCCTTCAGTGACCTAGTTGTATATCCAGTGCCCACTGCTGTGCCCACTGCATCCTTCAGTGACCTTGTACTGTGCCCACTGCATCCTTCAGTGACCTTGTACTGTGCCCACTGCATCCTTTAGTGACCTTGTACTGTGCCCACTGCATCCTTCAGTGACCTAGTTGTATATCCAGTGCCCACTGCTGTGCCCACTGCATCCTTCAGTGACCTTGTACTGTGGCCACTGCATCCTTCAGTGACCTAGTTGTATATCCAGTGCCCACTGCTGTGCCCAGTGCATCCTTCAGTGACCTTGTACTGTGCCCACTGCATCCTTCAGTGACCTTGTACTGTGCCCACTGCATCCTTCAGTGACCTTGTACTGTGCCCACTGCATCCTTCAGTGACCTAGTTGTATATCCAGTGCCCACTGCTGTGCCCACTGCATCCTTTAGTGACCTTGTACTGTGGCCACTGCATCCTTCAGTGACCTAGTTGTATATCCAGTGCCCACTGCTGTGCCCACTGCATCCTTCAGTGACCTTGTACTGTGCCCACTGCATCCTTCAGTGACCTTGTACTGTACCCACTGCATCCTTCAGTGACCTTGTACTGTGGCCACTGCATCCTTCAGTGACCTAGTTGTATATCCAGTGCCCACTGCTGTGCCCACTGCATCCTTCAGTGACCTTGTACTGTGGCCACTGCATCCTTCAGTGACCTTGTACTGTGCCCACTGCATCCTTCAGTGACCTAGTTGTATATCCAGTGCCCACTGCTGTGCCCACTGCATCCTTCAGTGACCTTGTACTGTGCCCACTGCATCCTTCAGTGACCTTGTACTGTGCCCACTGCATCCTTCAGTGACCTAGTTGTATATCCAGTGCCCACTGCTGTGCCCACTGCATCCTTCAGTGACCTTGTACTGTGGCCACTGCATTCTTCAGTGACCTTGTACTGTGGCCACTGCATCCTTCAGTGACCTTGTACTGTGCCCACTGCATCCTTCAGTGACCTTGTACTGTGCCCACTGCATCCAGTGATTCATTACTAGCAACATGTCTGGCAGGGTTTCGCGGGGTGAGAGGAAAGGGAGTTCAATTGCCTCAGCCACTTCTGGGACTGCTCCACGTCCAGGGAGAGGACGCCCAGCTGTACGTGGTCGTGATGCAGCAGAAAAGGGGGCAGCAAAGCCTGGGCCGAGTCAGCGGACGCCATTGTCCAAATATTTTAAAGTTTCTGGTCCCCGTGTGGTGGTTGAGCAAATGGAACCTGACGTACTCATGGACATCATGACTTCCTCCCAGACCTCTACTGTGAGCACCACTCCAAGCAGTAGCAGCAGCAGCCAACATCCCACGCTTGTTGTGACATCCACCCCAGCACCCACTGGTCAGCAGCCCTCCCAGGATGACAGCGTTCTGTCCCTCAGTCCGGCATCTGGGAACCTGCTGATGCAAGAAGCTCAGGACTTACTGGGGACTGATGTGGCAGAGATTGAGATCGGGCCACAATCACAAGCGTTGTTGAGCTCTGGTGATGAAGAAGAGGGGTCTGTGTCTGGGGATGTAGGGACAGAAGAGGAGGCGGGGGAGTCAGAGGAAGAGCTGGATTATGATGATGCTGCTGATGATGACGACGTTGTGGACCCTAACTATGTGCAGCCTGCTGAGTCCGTGGAAGAATGGTCAGAGCAGGATGACGAGTCACCTCGGCCTAGGCAAGGATATCGCCATATGTCAGGCAGGGGCAGGGGCATCGGCAGCAGTGGGCGTGGAGGAAGTAGACAGGACACTGCTTCAGCCGGCACCACCACCATGCAACCCCCGGCAACTACTACCACACATTGCTCCGCTGCACCCTCTGCTAGTGGGGGCCGCAGTAAATTAAAGTCACCAGTGTGGGATTACTTTGAGGAATGTACTGATGACAAAAGGTATGCAGTGTGCAGGTTATGCAGCAAAAGATTGAGCCGTGGGAAAAGTCTGAGCAAGATGGGTACCTCATCCCTCCAGGGCCACCTGAGAAGCCGCCACTGCCGCGAGTATGCGGACTTTAAGAGGAAGCAGGCACTGCTGGCAGGGGTTCCTGAGAGCAGAAGGCCCACCAGCGCAGCAGCATCCTCCCTCCCTCAGGGTCGTGAATCCCCCACAGCAGCAGCAGTAGTAGCACGCAAGCGCTCTTCCACCTCGGCTGCTCAGGACACAGACATTGAGGCTGGCAGCCAGTGTTCGTCTCTCTCCTCTGTCTCCCCTGCATCCCAGCGTCGTCAGACCCTGCTGAGCGACACCTTTCAGGGTCTGACCAAGCCTCTGCCTTCAAGCCACAGGCGGATCCGCAAACTAAATGGCTTGCTGGCCCGGGCCATGGCATCACAGCTGCTTCCCTACTCCCTGGTGCAGGAGGGGAGCGCCATGCGGACGCTGCTCCAATTTGGCATCCCCGAGTGGCAAGTCCCCAGTCGCCACTATTTCAGCAGGAGCGCGATCCCAGCACTCCACAAGTTTGCGGTGGAAAACGTGGCCCGTTCCCTGGACTACTCTGTGGGCAAGCGGGTCCACGTGACCATGGACTCGTGGAGTAGCAGATTTGGGACAGGTCGCTACCTGTCCTTTACGGCCCACTGGGTGAGGGAGGACAAGAGCGCATCAGCCCAGCTAGTGGTGCCACCACGCGGGATCAGGGGGGATGCAGAAGGGTCCTGTCAAGACACTCCCTCAGCACCCGGAAAGCAAGCCCGCCTCGGCAGCAGCAGCGCCAAGCCTCGGCACTGCCAAGCCCTTTTAAAATTGGTGACCCTGGGGAAGGAGAGGCTTACGGCCACCAACGTCCTGGCCGCCCTCAGGAAGCAGGAGCGGAGGTGGCTGACCCCCAGAGGCCTGGAAGTGGGGTATGTGGCAGCCGATAACGGGGCCAACCTGGTGGCAGCAGTGCAGCAGGGAAACCTCCAGCACATCCCCTGCTTGGCCCACGTGCTCAATCTTGTGGTGCAGCGCTTCTTGCGCACCTACCAGGGGATGAGCGAGCTGCTGCAGGATGCCCGGGCGGTGGTACGCTTTTTCCGCCTGTCAGCCACTGCCTCTGCACTCTTGTCCACCTTACAGCAGCAGTATGGAAGGCCACAACACCGGCTGATCATCGACATGCCAGTTCGCTGGAATTCGACTCCGGCCATGTTGGAGCGGCTGTGTCAGCACAGGCTGGCTCTTAGGGCCTACATGCTAGACCCAAGTGTCCCCAGCAACCAGCAAGTCCCCATGATTACTGCCACTCAGTGGACACTGATGCAGCAACTATGCCTGGTGCTGAGTCCCTTCCTGGAGGCAACCAAGATGGTCAGTGAGGAGCGGGCCTCTGTGTGCCAGTGGGTGCCCTTGGTTTGTCTACTGGAGCAGGTAATGGACAATTTAATTGAGCGTGGGGATGAAGCCCTGAGGCAGTTGGAAGAACAGGAGCAGATGGCAGCACAGTCCAGCTCAGAGGAGGGCTCACAGCAGGTAGTGGAAGAGTTGGAGGTCCCTAACCTGAATGAGGAGGAGGAGCAGAGTGCAGCAGGCGTTGTACGTGGATGGCGGTTTGAGGAGGACAACGACATGGCACAGGAAGAGGACAGGCATGCGTTCTGGGACAATGGCGAGGACGAGGAAGATCTTGCTGGCAGGGCCCACTTGTTTCCCATGGCTGTGCACATGTTGCGCTGCCTTCGCAGGGACCCCCGGGTGATCCAGATGCGTTCAAGGGAGGACATCTGGATTACCTTGATGCTTGATCCCCGTCTGAAGGGGAAGCTGGGAGACTTAATGACGCCATCCACCACCGAGCAACGCACAAGGGAGTTGAAGGAGGCCCTTGTGCGCAGACTACTGGAAGCATTCCCCCAGCCTTCCACCCCCACTGTAACTGCTCTGCCAAGCCAGCAAGAGGTGCCTGCCATTGCCACTAGCAGCACAACAACAACCACCAGCAGCAGCAGCAGCAACTGGCGCCCCGGAGACCTGAAGAGCCTAAGCAAGAGCCTGTATGCAGTGCAGCAGCCCAGAACAGAGGTGCCCGCCACAGCATCCATCACCAACCAGCACAAGCAATGACTGACCACCATGGTGTCTGACTATATGGGGTCATCCAGCGGGCTCAATGACACCGACAGCCCCGTGGACCCCTTGGAGTACTGGGTCAAGAGACTGGACATCTGGAGCGAGCTTTCCCAGTACGTCCTGGAACTCCTATCCTGCCCTCCTTCCAGTGTCCTCTCAGAGAGATGCTTTAGTGCGGCCGGTGGCGTGGTCACAGAGAAGCGCTCTCGGCTCTCCCACGCCTCTGTGGACAAACTCACCTTCCTGAAAATCAACCAGGCTTGGGTGGAAGGTGAGTTCCTGGCCCCTGTTGTCGGACACAGGGGGACATGAAGTGGCTGCTGCATGTGCTGTTGTTAACTATGCCTGCCTTTATAAAGACAGTTACTACCTGCCTAGTGCCTACCTTGGTTAATTTTTTGGTGTTATGGTACTACTACCAGTAAGTTGCCATGGTCATCCTTCTGAGCTGCTGAACTGACCGCCCGCTTTGTCCTCCTGACTCAGTCGCTACTACACTCTGCGTTCACACTGCCCGGGTCGCCGGGTGCATTTAATTTTTTGGCCAGCACTATGACGCTGTGCTACTACTACTGTGCTGCTGCTGCTGAACTGACCGCCCGCTTTGTCCTCCTGACTCAGTCGCTACTACACTCTGCGTTCACACTGCCCGGGTCACCGGGTGCATTTAATTTTTTGGCCAGCACTATGACGCTGTGCTGCTACTACTACCACCAGTATGTTGCCGTGGTCCTTCTGTGCTGCTGAACTGACCGCCCGCATAGTCCTTCTCCTGACTCAGTCGCTACCACCACTGCACTCTGCGTTCACACTGCCCGTGTCCACTGACAACTCTGCTGCGATGTCATTGCTAATTGCTGCAAAAAAAACAAAAAAAAATTACAAAAACCTCTCTGGAGCCTTTTTGCCATCAGCCACTCATCCTCCTCCAGCGGTACCTTCGCCGCCAAGTGCCATTGGAACTCGCCTTCACCTCTTTGACTGCTTAACGCGTATATCCCTTTTTAAAACCACTTATTACCAATTAATAGCCCCATTTAAAGTGTTGATTTCACTTTAAAATCCATTTTCTCTAGAAAAAAATTTTTTGGGGGAATTTTTTATGTTGAAGTTATGTTGCCCCTTATCACCTCGATAATCCATGCTATTTGGGGGACTGTAGCATGTATGGGGGCTTTGTTATTAACGTTAAAAGAAAATCCGCCTACGGGCGTAAATCCGCGCATGATTACGCCATTCACGGGAAAAAATCCGCGTGGTTGCGTGGACGCGGACGAAAAATCCGCATGCGGCGGGGCCGAATGCGGATTTTTTTTTGCAACCACGTGGATTTCCGAATTCGTGGATGAGGCACATCCGAGCATCCCTGTTTAATGGACTATTCTTATAAACTATGTCTGGACTGACTCAGATTGTACTGACCACGTCTTCTGGAAAGGGTGAATCTATCACCAGCTTGTCATACCTCGGCTATCGTCTGGACTGCCTCCAAACATCAGGCCTCAGGTGACTATATCTGAGTTCACTGTGCTTATATTACTCATACTGCTTTGTTTGGTGAATATATATGTCAGTCTGTATTCTACATCTGCCTGCAGGGTATTGTAGAATTGTATTAGGTAGAAGCTTTGTGCAGGTGTTACGGGCTGGGTTATAAGTCAGTCATATGGGCCTGAGCTGTAGTCATTGACCAGGCAAGCCTGACACGGGCATGCTTGCTACACAGCCATAGCAGTTAAGGCGCCTGTTTTTTTCACTGACCTGAAGAAGCAGGCAAGTACCTGTGAAACACATTGTCAATTTTATGCGCTTGAATAAAATACCTTTTTTCAATAAACTTGTCCAAATTCTTCAAGAGAGGTAAGATTCCCTCTCTGTTTATAAGGAATATCTTATTAGCCTAACTTTTATGCATTGGGCGCCTCCACTCCTGTTTTAAATGTCTTGTCATACCTCTTTTAGAGGTGATAGTTTTTTAGTTGTCACAGACCTAGGAAACCGAGCGGGACGGTTAATTTACCGTCTGCTCTGACGGTGGTTGCAAGGATTTGCAACCCGCCTTTGTGAGTATATATACATCCTTAGCAATTAGCAATTTGCTTTCTTGAATCTTACACTATTCTGCACCATTGGGCTCCTGGTCTCCTTTTGTCTTTTAGATGAACCTGGGGTTGTTGTAATCACAGGAACCATCGACATAAGCTAACTTCTAGAGATGCTTTAAATAGCTGTGATCATAAACAAACTGTTCCCTATCTCCTGCTTTCACACTGCAGCTGTCCTTGGCAGGTTTTAATGTGCCGTATCAATTGTTATGTATGTAAAACTTGCACCGGGGCCATAGCTTCTTAGCTATATAGGATACACACACACACACATAGGGTTGAGCCGAAATTTTCGAAATTATGGTAGTGTAATTGCCATTAAAATCTTAATTAATAATACCGTAAGCGTAATTTCCAACGCGTAATTTCGCGTTTCGTTCATAACGTAATTTCAGGTTAAACCATTGCTCAACTTCCTGTTGTTTTTGTTCGCATTAGCCAATCAGAAGCGAATCAGCGGTAGTCAGACGAACGCTAACAAATTTTCCCATATGAACGCTTTTTCGCGTTAAATAATGTAAAAACTAAGCATGCGCAGTTCAAGGGTGTATTGACAAGAATGTTTCTACGCATAGAGCAAGCTTTTTCGCAATAATTACACTGTGATCAATGAGAGTAATATGAACTATCGCGAAATTACGTTACGTAACTACGCTTACAAACGTTTGCATGCAAGGCAAACGTAATTTCGCGATACCCACTGTAATGCGAAAGCTACGCGAAAATGACGCTTAAGCGGAATTTCGCGAAATCCTTCTTCATTACGATTATGTACTTACGCCCATAATCGTACTTACACTAATAACGCGAAATTTCGCGAAATCGTAATTAAGTCATTACGCTCACCTCTACACACACACACACACACACACACACGTACACACACGTGTACACACACACACACACACACACACACACACACACACACACACACACACACACACACACACACACACACGTACACACACACACACACACACACACACACACACACACACACACACACACACACACACACACACACACACACACACACACACACACACACACACACACACACACACACACACACACTGTATAATTATAGTAAAGGGTGGCCTTTCTTTGCGAACTACAGTCTTATGGGATGGGGAGGACACACAAAGTGACATTGTGAGCAAGCTGTTTGTCTATGTTTTTGTTTTGTTTTTTGGTAACTGTATTACTGTATATTCTGGCGTATGAGACTTTTTAACCCTTGAAAATAACCTGAAAAGTCAGGGGTCATCTTATACACCAGGTGTAATTGATGCCGGGTGATACGCCCTATCCTGTTACCGACTCTCAGATCTCGCTGCTGAGGACTATAGTGAAGTGGCACAGGTGCACATGTGCAAGATCTGAGAGGGCGTGTTTTATGGGCACAGCATCATCTATTCTTCCATACCGCTCTGATAAACAGGGAGAGCTGACCAATCCACTTAGGGAGAGGAAGAATTGACCAATCCAACCAGTCAATCGCCTATATATGGTTGTATACTGGGTACCACATACAGTACAGCACCAGTATCTGTTCATACATACCAGTATATGATGTTTTTTTAATTTTTATTTGGTGTGCGTTGGAAGAGGGGTAGTCTTATACGGCGAATATATCCCAAAACTCTACATTTTAACTGGAAAAGTTGGGGGGTCGTCTTATACGCCGGAATATACGGTACTTTAGTTTTAGTTTCCTCTTCACGTGCTTTGAGAAATCAGATCCTATGTATTTGTACATTGGGTTTTAGATACTTTTTGTTGGAGATGTAGAACAAAACACAATTAAATGAATAGCCCAACTAAGCAACTGCCTAGCAATACTACCACTTAAAGTTTTATATATTTTTTGTCTTATTTTGATTATAAAAGTGACAGCAGGAGCTTCCTTTTATCTACACTGAAATCCTTCGGAGACTGCTCTGAACAATGGTAAAGAAGAAAAACAAAAACAGCAGTAAGTAAAGATAATCATGAAATAGTTCTTGATTATTGCAGTTTATTTGTCCTTCACTGTCTCCTATGGTTTTTTATTATCCTAACCCCATTATAAAATACCAAAGGTGACAGATTCAGAGGAAGAGGGATTTTGAATATAATGACAATGGAAGTGAACAACACTTCAATGACTTCATATCTTTTAAAGTAAATTGTAACAGCACTTTTCCTTAATGATTGCATGTATTCCTACATTCTTATCATCAAGTATACTAGCAGGTTGGAAATACTTGCTTGATAACCTTTCCATATTTTGTGATACGTCACTGCAAAGACTATTGTAATTTTACTATTAATAATTTTACTTGCATGCAAATTTCATAAAAATTGTTTG
Organism: Hyperolius riggenbachi; assembly: GCF_040937935.1. Taxonomy (NCBI): domain Eukaryota; kingdom Metazoa; phylum Chordata; class Amphibia; order Anura; family Hyperoliidae; genus Hyperolius; species Hyperolius riggenbachi. The sequence goes on from NC_090656.1 coordinate 85,363,173, forward strand.
CAGCTTTAAACTGAATCGGTCACACTCACTTCCTGTTTGTATGCCACAATTGTGAGTACAGCTATTGCCAAGCAAAAGTGCTATCTTTGCTTGCTGATTGGTGGACTACTGAGGATTGGCACCTGCAGCATAGGCACAAATCCATGGAAAGTGATAGAGGCTGCATGAAGTATATGTGGTCCAACATCAAGTTGCATAAAATTCGCACAAAATTTGCATGCAAGGTGGAATTATTAACATATGAATATCCATCTCTAGTGGACAAAACGAGCAGAAGGAAAGGTTTACGTGCCATCTTTCTGCCCTTTCTTTTTTTGTTGTTTCTTGTCTCCTCCCACCTAATCTTTTTGATCCTCATTTTCTCTGTACTCCACACTTTCATTCTCTCTCTCTCTGCACCCATTTTTTTCTGCATTGCCACCCACCCCCATGTTATCTAGTTATCCTCTTCTGTTTCCTCTTACTTCCCCATCCGCTCTTAGTTCTACAAACACAGAACATTTATATTGCGCTTTTCTCCTGGCGGACTCAAAGCGCCAGAGCTGCAGCCACTAGGACGCGCTCTATAGGCAGTAGCAGTGTTAGGGAGACTTGCCCAAGGTCCTGGTCTGTAAGCCCAAGGCTTACTGAACAGGCAGAGCTGAGATTCGAACCCAGGTCTCCTGTGTCAGAGGCTGAGCCCTTAACCATTACACTATCCAGCCACTAGTTCTAGTTCTAGATCCCTCCTGTGTTTCACCATCACACTTCTTTTCTCCCTACTCATGTTTTTGTTCTGTTTTACATTGTGTTCACCTCACATTCTGACTTTTAAAGTGGAAAAAAAAGAGAGCGAGAAGAGTAAACATTTAATAAATAAATAAACCTAACAGCACTTTTCAAAGATGGTAAAATCAGATTAAAATGCATGTTTACATTTAACAGTTTAACTTACTTGGGGCTTCTTCCAGCCAGATCAGCTAATTATAGCACTAATAGATTTAGGTGTGACTATCTTTTTAATGTTAATTATCGGTTTTGTAATTTTTCATTAAACTTTGCAAATGCTTGGGCGCTGTTGCGAAATATCAAAATTTTAGGTAAAACGATAAAGTATGATTGATAAATAGAGGTTTGTAAAGCTAAATCTAGACTTAGTTTCATTGTCTGATATTGTGTATGTTTATTATGATATTTGACGATGATATTGATATATATGGATTATATCAATGTATGTGACATTACCATAAATAAAGATGTGTAATAATGTAATTACGGTAATTAACAATTATATATGTCTTTAAGATGTGTAATGATGTAATTACAATAATAGGTCATTATATGTAATGATTTATTTACGATAATATGTGTTATTATGATATTATCCTTTCTATGTGTAAAAGGGTGTTTATGCAGGGGAAGTGGTTAGGGTTAGGCACCACCAGGGGGTGGTTAGGGTTAGGCACCAACAAGGGGGTGGTTAGGGTTAGGCACCAACAAGGGGGTGGTTAGGGTTAGGCACCAACAAGGGGGTGGTTAGGGTTAGGCACCACCAGGGGAGTTTTAGGGTTAAGCACCACCAGGGGAGTTTTAGGGTTAGGAACCATGAGGGGGTCTAGGGGTCAGGGATAGGTACAGGGAGTGTTCTGTGTGAGAGTAGGGTTAGGTATAGTTAGGGTTAGGCACTAACATGAGGGTTGGTTGGGGTTAGGCACCACCATGGGGTGTTAGGGTTAGGCACCACTAGGGGGTGGTTAGGGTTAGGCACCACCAGGGGGGTGGTTAGGGTTAGGCACCACCAAGGGAGGGTTCTGTGTGAGAGTAGGGTTGGATTAAGCTGTATTGTTGAATTACATTACGATATTTAACGTTAATATATTTTCGTTATCAACTTCAATCTGCTTTAAAACGGCATATTTTGTTAATGAATTTTGTTAACGTACCAGTAATAATCGGAATTAACGATTTTACATTACAAATACCTTTATTTATCGATAATTCTAAATTACCGCTAATTTTATTTTTGCCAGTAAATTGTGGCCACATTTTACCACAACTTTTTTTTAAATGTACCCCTTTGAGCCCCCTCCAGCTGGCCTGTGCTCCCACCATCACTGAGCCATGCTCCAGTCCCCTGCAGCACCCCTTTCTCGGCCAGAGAACTCAGCGAGTCGATGGTCATTGGTCACTGGGCATGCACACATCCTTGATCTCTTTCCCATAGAAATGTTCCCGTACTGTGCATGCCCAGAGCACTCCCATTCAGGAGGCATGCGGACTAGAAGAACGAGGAGCACTGCGGGTGACGCGGGGCACATGATGGCTGCAGGGAGCTGGTAAAAGCCCCAGGTAAGTTAAACAGTTTTTTTTTTCATTTACTTTAGGTTTCCTATAAAAAACGTTATAGATATCTATCACAGTAAATCTTGGAGGGTTGGAACCAAGAGCATCCAAGTTATCGAAAAATACAGAAAAGAAGAAACCTGGAATTGAATCAAGAAAAGTTCTCACACTTTCCTGGCTGAAGTACTAGTAAGTTGCAACCAATTTTAAGACTTGCAGGAGAGTCTTGCCCCCGTAAGGGGTTCGGGTTGATACCCAAAAGTTAAACTCCTGCTGAAGTTCCTTGAAAAAGACTGTACTAAAATTGCAGAGATGTAAAATTTCCATTTTGTCCTACTTATGACTGGCTTTTTTTCAGGAAAGGTAAGCCAACTACTGCAGGCCCGTAAACGTACTAGATTAAAGTCAGCTGAGGTGACCGATAATTACCTCCTTTACAAATAATCTGGCATGTGTACAGTTGAATTAGAGTGCAAAAAAGTGAGTCCACCAAGTTAAGGTGCAAAGTGATCTGGTGTGGCAAGGTTCTCACCCCCGTACTTAGGGGTCACAAACAATATAGCCTTCAGAGACCGGCACCACACTGTAAACTCAATTACTTTTATTAAAGCATTGAAAAAAGCAGTGACAGCAATAACAGCCCGCTGTTTCAGCCCTCTAGGCCTTTGTCAAGTTGCCCAATAGTCAATATAATAAAAAATGTCACCTTTCAGGGCTGCTCATGAACAATCATGATGGGGGAACAGTGTGAACCTAAAAGACAAGTAAGGGAGGAGCGCTCCATAGTGTGTTAGCTTTTAATAAATTAAAAATGTGCAAAAAATACATGCACTTACTAGATAAAAATCAATGGCAAGCATCTGGTTTGGCATAAAAGCCCAGAAGAATACGTGCCACCAAAGGAGCAACCTGAAGACTGCAGTGGCCAGCAGCAGTGGGGGTCCGGATGGAATGGTGACACGAGGTGCCCAGGCGGGGTAGTCGTGTGCAGGTGACATTAAACCGCATTTTGGCGTGTCCATGCCTTCGTCAGTCAACATCCCCTGCACGCACACGAGGATTAGCTTTATACGCTGAGTCTGTACTATAACTTCGGGGGTGATCCAGAGGTTAATGAGGGGCTGGTGCCTGAAGGGTGGATCAGAGGGACCAAGTAAACAAATTGTATATGCACACACCTGCTGGTGAGCAGGACTGGAAAATGTATATATGAATAGCAGGATCAAAGAAAGGATCTGGGCAGGTAGCCCTGGATCGGCAGCAGGGGTATGGCATACCTTTTATTGTGGCTAACAGCGTTCAGGCACTCTGTTAGCCACGATAACAGGTATGCCATACCCCTGCCGGCGATCCAGGGCTACCTGCCCAGATCCTAAAGCTGAACCTCATGTGCATGCAGGGGACGTTGACTGACGAAGGCGTGGACACACCGAAATGCGTTTTAACATCAACTGCACAAGACTACCCCGCACCTCGGGTCACCATTCCGTCCGGACCCCCCACTGCTGCTGGCCACTGCAGTCTTCAGGTTGCTCCTTCGGTGGGACGTATTCTTCTGGGCTTTTATGCTAAACCAGATGCTTGTCATTCATATTTCTCTAGTATGTGCATGTATTTTTTGCACATTTTTTATTTATTAAAAGCTAACACACTACAGAGCGCTCCTCTCTTTCTTTTTTTTCTGCTCCAGTTCACTTACAGCCGAATGCTGAGAAGGTGCTAGAGTGTGTTCAAACGCTTGTGTGTTTTCATATGGTCCTTGAGCTTCAGCAGCACAAGATTTCCCACCTTTTGCTGAACAGTGTAGACCTGATGGGGATGGGGAACTGATTACACATCATCACAAGCAATAGGCATAAGGCATTTCAAATATGCACTCACCAATCAGGTCAAATGTATGGAGTGGCAACCACTGGACCAGTACACAAATCAGCAGCATGTGTCGGCACATCACTCCCCCTGCCACCTCCGCAATGGGGAAGTGTCCAGAATTACATCACGGTCGGGGGCCAATCCTCTGCGGTGCACCACCGGCCAATAGCAGTATAGACCAGCTCCAGCTTTAGAGCGATGGAAGGTAATGTATGCACACGCGGCTAAATGCTGAGGCCTGTCTACGTAACTATGGCAACTGGCCCTCTTCACAATAAACAAAAGCCACAGTATACTTACAAAACCTCCGCTCACTGGCCATGAGAATGTCGCTCACTCGCTCACTCCGCTTTTGCTTCTCCTCCTACTCTGACTGCATGCTGTAAGTGTAAACACATTACAAACATGCAGCCCCTGTAATCTCTGTGCCTGATGCAAGTGTTTCACCCTGCTTCATGAGAGAACCTCTGGATTAAGCTTTCTGTTTGTATTTATTTATTTTTTATATGAAAATGATATGTTAAAAGATTTAGCATATATAGGGAGTTCTGGGAAAATCTATCTTTTGTGTGTGTCAGATGTAAAGCCTCACCTCAGTGTCATTTTCTTCTTATGTTGTTGCCAAGTTCATTTACTTTCTCTGTCATATATGTTATTCTTTATGCAGATTTCTTTTCGGTGTGTGAATGACTAGTTCCTGTACAACTATTTTAAATCCATAAAAAAATTGCAGAATCATCAGATTAGTAATTCAGGACCAAAATAATGTTCAGCAAACAAACATAAAACTTATATGATTTTTAAAGAATTATTTTTAGAGTGAAATTCAGTTACATAATAAAAAAAAACTCAACACACTGTTCTCAACAACTAAAGTTCATGTTAAAATTTTATGTGTACTGCCTGAAGCAATACAGAGTTTCTTTTCTGCAGTCAAAGAAAACCACATGTCAACTGTCCTTACAAGTCTCTTTCATAGCTTACTGTCTAGTTTACAGCACTTTCTTTATGCTACCTCACTACTAAAGTTATTCTGTATATCTGGAGAGCTGCAAAGCTGAATAGAGCACAAAAGGAGGGCCAGGATGAAAAGTTGATAATGCCAGCAACAAAAAAAAACTTTAGGCCCAGTAAATACCTGTAACTTTACCAGCCTTTAACAAGCATTTGTGATTGTTTTGGGTGACCTTACAAATATGCTGTTCAACCCTGTTCTGCTCCATGAAGAGAGGAGAACAAAGAGGAGCAATTTGGTGAGATTTTCTGGCATACCTGATTAGTAACAACCAGTCTGTAGATCATGTCAAGTGGACACCTCTGGAGAGGCATCTGTAAAGGTACTTGGAGAACAACAGTGTAGCAAATAAAACACTGGTTTGGAAAACAGCACAGTATAAAATAAAAAAAATAATAATAATAAAAAAATAACAACAAGATAATTAATTGCCATGAGCACAACCTCAGTGGTGGGGAGTATCAGTCTTGACTATACTACATGTGTTTGTTTTTTTCCCAAGTTCAGTGCACCTCTATTTTGGAGAGATAAGCTTACATCATTGCTCACTAAGAAAAATAGATTGGCCTCAATTCACGGAGCATTATCAAACGTTTATCAAACACTTTATCAAACGTTTGATAATTTACTTCATGGGTAAAATCTCATTTTAAATTCACTAAGGTGTTATATATTTATCGAATGTTTTACCGATAAAACGTTCAACAAATATATAACACCTTAGTGAGATTTTACCCATGAGGTAAATTATCAAACGTTTGATAAAGTGTTTGATAAACGTTTGATAATGCTCCGTGAATTGAGGCCATTGAGTGGTGAAAAAAATACAGAGAAAATGAAAGAAGAAAAAATTAGATCGAGCCATTCAACAAGGGAGAAGGCTCCATTTGGCAGGATAGAGAGGGTCAAGAACTAGAAAACAGATGAAAGGAATATAATAATGTAGAAGCAATTCAGAAGGAAATTAGAGAAGGTAAGTCAGATAGTTCAATTACTTTTGTTCCAAGAGTCAATCTTCTCTTGGTCCAAGTCTTTTAAATGAGAGAAAATGTAATCCATTTGAGTTTAAATTTACTTTTAATCATTGATGAGGAATATTGTGTCTTTAGGGCTTCTAAAAAGGGGTTATGTTGAACAGAAAAAATTAACACATCTGTTTTTCAAGATATTACCCCTAGCTGCCAGGAGGATCAGGTCAACCATCAGAGAAACTGAATCGTTAGGCATCAGGCTCCGATCTTCTTCTGGACGGATGGATAGCACTGGGGTCGGGATTTGAGAATTGACCTGTTTGGTTACAGTATTAATAAGGCAGAATACATTATACCAAGTAATCTTTATCAAAGGGCATTCCCAAAGCCCATGAAGTAACTTGGCTCCAGAAATCCCACATTTTGGACATTGAAACTGTAGTATGGATCTTTTGCGGTATGTTGTTGAATCCCATGTATGCACAGTTTACAGCTTTTAAAGAACTGAACTACTACATGTAGTTGATCACCGTCTTACATGATTTCTGGACCTGATCAGACTAGTGAAGCTCATGGTCTAGATTTATCCACTGCCTCTGTTCTGGAAGATGCTTGGCTAGAAAATGTAGATATGAGGTCAGAGGTCTGGGATGAGCGCTGTGCTCACACACTAGACATCTTGTCTTCTGAACTGAAACCACAGCTTCAACCTCCCCGAATCCTACTGTCAGGAGGAATAGCATAGTCCATTTTATAGACCAGTTGGCACTACATGTTACTTCTGATGCACAGACATACTTTCTCACTTGACTTTTGTTGCTGGGAAGCAAAGACTGCTTGTTGCTTTGCTTCCACACCACATTATATTCACTTCTGGCTTCCGCCCTAGCTGACTATTCCACCCATACATTATTATAGTTAATCTCTACCTCTCAAACTACCCTCCATTATCAAACTGTAACTGCCATGCTAGAGGCAATTATTATTTGATTCATCCATAGCAAGTTCATGTACGTATTCTGTAAATTGCCCTATTCTTAGCTGTAATTGATATTCAGAGAAATGTACCAATCAGTAACAATAAAGAGCTGACAATAGAGTCATTAACAATATAGAAAAGTCCATTGTCAGAATTCAAGAAAGTGTTTGAGTGAACACAAATGTAAATGTGAACATGGATGTTTCTGAGAACTTGCTTTATTAGTGTCAGGATGTTAGAAACCTTTTTTGGTAGACTGTTGGAGAGATGAGGGCTTAGCAATTCAAGGTGAAGAATCATTTCTTGCTTCCAGCTCACCTGATTTGTTAGTTAATTGACAAAATATGATGACTGCACTGAAGACGTCCACCAGTGGTCCTGGCCGCTAGCCAAGCAAATATCTATTTTTAGCAAAAGAACAAACACCCGAAGAAGCTTCTGTTTCTATGGTTATTACGACATAAGAATATTATGATAAATGAGAGAAAAAATGCACATCTGCGTGAGAAGCTGAAAATTCTTGCTCTGGTAAATCAAGAAGACACATAAAGTACATTTTAAAACATATGAATTTTTAAAGATATGCATAGTATTTTTTTGTTTTTGTTTTATTTATTTATGTGGCTTAGTTCCTAAAATAGATGTGTTCATTTTTTTCAACAGGAAGCACTGAAAGCATCGATGGATACAGCTTTAAATTCTCATTGATATGGTGAGAGGAGGAGGGACACGAAATAGACAGCCCCATAATTCGGTACTGCATGAAGTGATTCAAAATAGAGTTCAAACAGTGCTTTTGGCAGTTTGATCAGTTCTTACAATCTGATCGTAATGATGTGTAAAGTGGTAAATATATTACTGCTCCTGACTGATTTCCAATGAAGAAGTAATTAATTTGTTGTTGGATTAGACCGCTGTTGATTTATTACTGGATCTTTCTCTGCTGGTTTGAATTGCAGACTGTGTATACAGTATTATAATTTAGTTTTACTGCTGTGTAGTACAGGCAATAAACAATGAACAGTACAGACAACTCCACAAAAAGCAAAGCCGAAAGGAAAGCTTTGCTACCAATATTTAAAGTGTACACGAGGTGGTTTTCAATATAAAAATGGATGCTTGGGCATGTTCTCTTCTAAAGGACATGCCTCTGTGTGCACTCCGAGCCACTGACAGCCCCCCCCCCCTTGTGCTGCGCTAACCCCCCTGCATCTGGCAACATTGATATTGTCGACAGAGTAATGAGGAAGGGGCGTCCATTGCAGAAGAAGAACTCCTGCATAACGCACCTCCCCTGTCTCTAAGAGCCTCTCACTGGCTCTTCTCTGTCTGCTCCCAGCCACTCCCCCACACCCTGCACCCCAATCTCTGCTCTGAGCTGCTTCTGCAGAGCTGTGACCCCAAAGATCACAGAAGTGAAACTAAAGAATTGCAGGAGATAGCAGCTGCGTGGAGAGGCGGCAATGGACACTACCTGATCTGGCCACCCTCCTGGATCAGGTAATAAGCTTTTTTTAATTTTATGTCTGGCTCGGGTTCTCTTTAAAGAATGTAATCGGTGGAGGAAATACACTAGTATATCAATGTGGGGCACAGGAAATGATGAACTGTCCATATCATACAGCTAAAATATACTGTATGTACCATATTTACACCATATGTCCAATATTTGTACATGAGTAGTGTAGTAAAAAAATAAATATTTTTTGCAATGATTACAATGATTAAGTGTTAAGAGTAACCTCGTCCCCCCACAGTGAGGAGTTCACTATTATCAAAGTAGAGCAAAATATATCCACATTTCTTTCTTTTTAGTAAAAAGTAATATTTGTTTTTTTTTTTATAAATATGGTGATATCAAAAATACTCATAACTAAAACCAAATGTGTAATTACAAAATTATGAGAACTCACAAAAGAAAAATCAGATCCTTAACATTAACAGTGACATTTATCAGCCAATGAATGCCAAATTATCTGTTTGCTCCATTCTAAATAGGATCTAAATGTACTTGCTGATAACTGTATTCCTGAGAATAAAAGGGTATTACATCAGAAAAAAAAATCACCTTTCAATTACTGTACTCATTTTTATGTGGAATTTAATGAACATGATATTTGGTAATAGACAAAGTCCCTACTTCCCTATTAACCCGATTATCTGCTCACAGCACTATGGTGTAGGTAAAGGGCAACTGTAGTCAGAGGGATATGGAGGCTGCCATATTTATTTCCTTTTAAACAATACCAGATGCCTGGCTATCCTGCTGATCCTCTGTCTCTAATACTTTTAGCCATAGACCCTGAACAAGCATGCTGCAGATAAGGTTATTGACATCATTGTCAAATCTGACAAGATTACCTGCATGCATGCTTGTTTCTGGTGTGATTTAGACACTACCTCAGGCAAATAGATCAGCAGGGATGCCAGGCAACTGGTATTGTTTAAAAGGAAATAGCAGCCTCCCATTCTTATCACTTCAGTTGTCCTTTAATTACATGCTTTTAACATTTATACATTCCTCATATCCTCCCAAATTCAATCATTTTCTTGATATTAATCAGTTCCTATTTCTGTTTTACAAATAAGGAACCATTCTTTCATTTTTTCCAACACTCCTTGCATTTAAATTATTATTTTGTTCCTATTTACCTGGATACAGGTCCTTTCCTGATGCTGCATTCCTGGTGCTAGGATGCGTGCCCATTCCTTGTTGTGTTCTTGTGATGGCCTGAGGTTTTTGCTTCTAAGATATAATTTGGTAATTCATTTTATCTGCCAGTGCTTACATGACATCACCACTTAGCAGAGGACTTTGAGCTATAGATATTCCTGGCACACAGGCTTCAGCTCAGTACAAGGCTCACTGGAGTGTGATAGAAGTGATTAATATAGCTAGAAGTGTAAAAACACACACACAAATGTCTAGATGGATGCAATTAAGAGCTGCATCACACACACTCTTCACCTCATCTGCTTTAGAGTAGTGACAACAGTACCCAATTGTTCTAGTGGTTGATTTTCAGGTTCATAGTGTTTTGAAATGATTAAATACTCTCTTTATCCTGTTTTCTTTGAAAGGGTCCATAAATACATTTGATATACAGTTAAGCTTCATTGTTTTTATAGCAAAGTATATCGCTAGTATACCATGCAATCATTGGTTGTAGATATCGTAATAAAATATACTGTATATTACTCAGTTAATGATAATATATAATATTGCATACACTGTGTACAGCAGATTGATTGTCAGAAGGATCAGAAGGCTAGATTAGTATTTACTGTAATAGGCTCTCATTTCTTATGTAATATGTTAACTCTTTAGCAGCAAATTTATTTTGAGGCTTGCAAGTGCTCCAGGTCAATTCATTTTTGGACTTTTTTTTTCTTGTTACATTTTCCTGCTTCTAATTAGTACTGCTGTCATGTATATTTATGGCCACTTGTCACTAGGGGGCGGTGTGAGACAATAACAGAGGACATCTGCTTTCAGTTTTTACATTTTCTGCTAGTCGAGAGAGAGAGAGAGAGAGAGAGAGAGAGAGAGAGAGAGAGAGAGAGAGGGAGATCAAAGAAATTCCAAGAATGTAAAGGTCAAGTTCTGCCGACTGAGGTCAAAATTAGATAACTCTATTGAAGTTGCTATTGGGTTAACCACTTGAGGACTGCAGGGCTAAACTCCCCTAGTGACGAGGCCATTTTTAGCTAAATTGGCCACTGCAGCTTTAAGGCCAAGCTGCAGGGCCGCACAACTCAGCACACAAGTGATCCCCCCCCCCTTTTCTCCCCACCAACAGAGCTCTCTGTTGGTGGGGTCTGATCGCTCCCCCCATGTTTATTTTTTTTAAATAAATATTATTGTTATGAGATTTTAGGGAAAAAAAACTGTTTCTTAAAATTTATTCCCTCCCTCCCTCCCCACAGCTGGCCAATTATGGCGATCGGCTGTCATAGGCTTTTGCATCGCAGCGCTGCACAGTGTAAATAGACGGCATAATCGCCGTCTAACAGTCTCCGAGCGGCAATAGCCGCTCGGAGACTGAAGGCGGGGCGGAGCTCCGCCCTCCGAGCATGAGATGCGCGCGCACCATGCGCGTGATCTCATGCTAAACAGAGCCCCAGGACTTTACGCCAATTGGCGTTAGGCGGTCCTGGGGCTGCCGCCGCGGCCACGCCTACTGGCGTGACGCGGGCGGCAGGAGGTTAAGGATGTAGCTATAGTGAGAAAATACAAAAAATTGTCACTGGGATAAACAAATTGTAAATCATCAAAAATGTTTTAACTTAATAAACATGCATGGTCATTTGTTTTCCTGTGTTTTTTTTCGCAACGCACAAGCATACTTTCCCTGGTCTTTTTATTTGGAAACAAAAATTATAATATAGCTGATTAGTGAGAGGGATGTGGAGACCGCTATATTTAAATTGCTTTAAATAATACCAGTTGCCTGGCTGTACTGCTGATCTCTATGGCTGCAGTGGTGTCTGAATCACACACCAGATACATGCATGCGGCTAATCCAGTCAGACTTTAGTCAGAAACATCTGATCTGCTGTATGCTTGTTCAGGATCTATGGCTAAAAGTATTAGAGGCAGAGGATCAGCTGAACAGCCAGGCAATTTGAATAGTTTAAGGGAAATAAATAGTGCAGCCTCCATATCCTTTTGCACTTCAGGTACACTTTAAGACCGATCTATTGTAGATCTACATCGTGTTAGTGAACAGTACTTTTTGAGATGACGCAGATTTTCATTGCAGTGGTCCTACTGTCCCTGTGCCCCTGATACTCACCCCTGTTTTAGATATCCAATGGATATCCAATTTTACTAAGCATGGTTTGAGAGTGTATTACTGTTATATTTGCATATGTGGGCTTGTAATTAGTGATGATGCAAAACTGAAAAAAGCACCTTTATTTCCAAATAAAATATTATCACCATACATTGTACTAGGGACATCATTTAAACATTGTAAACAACTGTGCAAATACAGTAAAATATGTGGGTTTCATTCATAGTAGCACATTTTATTTTCAAACTATAATGGCCGAAAACTGAGAAGTTATACATTTTTTTCAATTTGTTCTTATTATTCCTGTTAAAATGCATTTAGATGCATTCTTAGCATTATGTGCAACCCAAAGAAAGCCTAACTGGTGGCAAAAAAACAAGATATAAATAATTTTGTTGTGACAAGTAGTGATAAAGTTATTGGCGAATGAAAGGTAGGAACACTGACAGGTAAAAATTGCTCTGGTCCGTTAGGGTAAAAATCCCTTGTGAGTGAAGTGGTTGAGCAGATATTGTGATATACAGTACATGTGAACACAACCCAGTCAGATATTCCTTTTTTGGAAAATGACTTTATAAATTCAAGTTTCAAGCCAGATCAAAGAATAGTAAGTGCATTTAAGTACTATTATCCCTATAGTACGTAAGGAAGATACTCACAGGGACCAAATCTTATCAATCCTTTCTGGGACCCCTCTAGCCGCCTCATAAGTGGCTTTGTATACTGGCAGGGCATTGTTTATCAAGCATTTCCACAGGTTTAAGTCAGAAGGTCTTTCCATCTTCCAGTGTCGGAAAATGCCTTTCCTAGCCTGAAACAGTGGTGGTCTTCAAAGGATTTTCTCATATGTTTATGTCAAACACATTCATCAGTGCTGCCTGTCTAAGAAATTATGTATAAAGTCTGTAATCTGGGACTGGTAATTTTTTTTTTGCAGTTTCTGACAACACAAGAATGTGTGCCTGAAGTCTCCTGGGGAGAAATCGCATTTAAAGCAGCTGTCATCTTCTTTTCTGGACATTTTATAGAGTCTGTCCAGCATGTAATACACTTGATGTAGTGTTTCACTTTTATAATCCTATCTGCTGAGGCTGTTACTGTTTTTATATAAAATTTCACAATCATCATCTGTAACCCCCGGAAGCTTCCCCTGCCATTGCAATTTTGTCTTTGTTGCTTTACTACTTTGCCTTTTTTTCCAAAAAATACATTGTGGAACTGAAATTAATTTCTTAGTTTTTTTTTAGCTAAAAATAATTTTTCAGAAGTTGTGTTTCTAAGCTGAACATTTTGAAGACCTGTTTGCCACTTCATAGTTTGTAATCAGGGCCAGATTTACCATAAGGCACTGTAGGTGCCTCCCATCTGCCTTACCTATGAAGAGTCCCGAGTGGCGTGTAAATAAGAGGTTACTCACCCGGGTCTAGGCATTCCACTGACCAAATCTCCCTTCAGTCAGGGGGAGGGGGGGGGGGGTGCACCTCTAGCTACTTAATATTGAGAATACTTCTGGCTACATAATACTGAGGGGCACCTGTAGCTACCTATGATGGGTAAGGGAGAATTGACAGCTGGGTCAGCCAGCACACTTGTGATGCGGTTCAGTGGAAGTTTGTAAGTTCATGGATTGCGAAGTCTGAGGTGCCAGAACATCTGTGCCTATAAGCTCCTGTGAGGTAAATCTGGGCCTGGTTGTAATTGAGCATGTCTTAAACACCACTCTCGGTCAATTAGGTATTCAGTACCTGATTTAAATGTATTATCTTGAAATAGTTTGAGTAGATATTTCATCCCCCTGGGGTGCTCATCTGGGGAGCACTGAATTTTCTTCAGAGATGGACTACCCATAGTAGACTAATGAGGAACAAAGCTATATTTTTTGATGGAAACACATGTGAAACTTGATGACATAACTTAAGAGAGTTATTAATCAGTTCTACGCCTAGACTATATCCAAAATGTGCCCATATATTGGCTGCAACTGTGACACTGGTGTCTCTATATATGGGGCTGGCGAGCAGGATACAGGAGATGTTGGAGTGGACTGCAGTAGTTGTAAAGGTTCCATCTCCTGCTTCAATAGCTTTAGTCCTCATTGCTGCTGAAGGTAGAAAAGGTTATGGTCTTTCTAAACCCCTAGACAAAGACACGTGACTTTCCCAACTAATCATGTGATACTTTAAGGACCGATTTAAGTTCCAATTAAGGTTGTCTGAAGTTGCACTGAGGGAGTTCCTGAATCTCTAGAAGATCTTATATAACATTCCATTTAGTTCAGTTGCAGGATCTTTACCTATACCCATCCAGTGGCGGATCTAGAGGGGTGCAGGCAAGGCTTGTGCCATGGGAGCCCATGCAGCATGGGCGCCATGCCTGCCCCAATGCCACCTCGCCACTGCCGTCTGCCTCCCCTCCCCGTGGCACCCCTGTCCCCGCCGCCTGTCCCCGATCATCTTATCAAAGTGACATACTTCAGATCGTGGCAACTGCAGAGTCAAAGCCCGTGCACGCTACCCGCACTGAACTTTGTCCAGATGCGGAAGTGACGTCATTGACCTATGCGGGCTGTAACTCTGCAATTGCTGCGATCTGAAGTATGTCTCTATGAGAAGATCGGGGACAGGCGGCGGGGACGGCACCAAGAGACAGCATTGATGTGGTCGCCGTGATCTGAAGTCTATCTCCATGACAAGAGGATAAGGGACAGGGTACGGGGCGGCACCAGGAGGAGACTTAGCACTATCCTACATGGATCGGTCGCCGCAATCTGAGGTCTGTAAGAGCACCCAGCCTGCACCCTGTCACTGCACCCAGCCACCAGCATGTACCCTGTCCCTGCACCCAGCCACCAGCCTGCACCCTGCCCCTGCACCCAGCCACCAGCATGCACCCTGTCCCTGCACCCAGCCATCAGCATGCACCCTGTCCCGGCACCCAGCCACCAGCATGCATCATGTCCCTGCAACCTGCCACCAGCGTGCACCCAGCAACCAGCATGCATCCTGTCCCTGCATCCTGTCCTTGCACTCAGCCACCAGTCTGCACCCTGCCCCTGCACCCAGCCACCAGCCTGCACCCTGTCCCTGCACCCAGCCACCAGCCTGCACCCTGTCCCTGCACCCAGCCGCCAGCATGCACCCTGTCTCTGCACTCAGCCACCAGCCTGGACCCTGTCCCTGCACCAAGCCGCCAGCATGCACCCTGTCCCTGCACCCAGCCACCAGCATGCATCCTGTCCCTGCACCCTGTTCCTGCACCCAGCCACCAGTCTGCACCCAGCCACCAGCCTGCACCCTGTCCCTGCACCCAGCCACCAGCCTGCACCCTGTCCCTGCACCCAGCCGCCAGCATGCACCCTGTCTCTGCACTCAGCCACCAGCCTGGACCCTGTCCTTGCACCAAGCCGCCAGCATGCACCCTGTCCCTGCACCCTGCCACCAGCATGCATCCTGTCCCTGCATCCTGTCCCTGCACCCAGCCACCAGCCTGCACCCTGTCCCTGCATCCAGCCACCAGCCTGCACCCTGTCCCTGCACCCTGTCCCTGCACCCAGCCACCAGTCTGCACCCTGCCCCTGCCCCCAGCCACCAGCCTGCACCCTGTCTCTGCACCCAGCCACGAGCCTACACCCTGTCCCTGCACCCAGTCACCAGCATGCACCCTGTCTCTGCACTCAGCCACCAGCCTGGACCCTGTCCCTGCACCAAGCCGCCAGCATGCACCCTGTCCCTGCACCCAGCCACCAGCATGCATCCTGTCCCTGCACCCTGTCCCTGCACCCAGCCTCCAGCCTGCACCCTGTCCCTGCACCCAGCTACCAGCCTGCAACTTGCCCTATAACCAGCACCCTGCCTGCCCCAGCCATCAGCCTGCATACTGCCCTAGCAAGCACCCTGTCCCAGCCACCAGCCTGCACACTGCCCTAACCAGCACCCTGACCCAATCTGCACCCTGCCCCAAACAGCACCTGCTGCAATCTGCCACATCCTGCACCCTGCTGCAATCTTCCCCAATCAGCACCCCGCTGCAATATACTCCAACCAGCAATCTGCACCCTGCTGCAGCGTTCCATAGCCTTCACCCTGCCCCAACCAGCACCCTGCACTCTGTTGCAGCTTACTCTCTGCTGCATAATAACAAAAGACATATATAAATGCATTAATAGCATGTGTATTGTGCAGGTACCAACACTGGTAACAAAGCAAACCAACCAAAAACAAGAAGCACAAACCAGTATATGCTGCTCAAACTGCACTTTATTGAAAAGATATTAATTTATAAAAATACACACACACTGTATTTCAAGTATGTCAGAAAGTAGACTGACGTAAATATTATTGCTAATGCAGTTCATTACTCTCTGCTGCAGCTTGCTCTAACCTGTACCTTGATTCACCCTGCTGCAATCTGCCTCAACCTGCACCCTGCCCCAGCTAGCACCCTGGCCTGCACCCAGGCAGCAATTGCAGGACCACTATGGCTACCAAATATCTAGGGGCACATTTTGCTACCTAATACTGATATATAAGGGCAAATAGCTACCTAATTATTTTATTTGGTAAACGTGGCTGTTTAATTTATGTATACAGGATGGACTTGGCTTCTAAATTGTTTTATCTTGAGGCATCTGTCTATTTAATTTGTTTATTGTGAGGCACCTGGCTACTTAATTATTTTATCTAGTTGACTGTTACAACTTTACTTTTATTGGGCAGCTTGTGACTACTTGATGAATTATCTGATGGCATGTGACTACTTGAATTATCTGATGGCATGTGACTACTTGATGAATTATCTGATGGCATGTGACTACTTGGTGAATTATCTGATGGCGTTTGACTACTTGATGAAATATCTGATGGCATGTGACTACTTGAGGAATTATCTGATGGCATGTGACTACTTGATGAATTATCTGATGGCATGTGACTACTTGATGAATTATCTGATGGCATGTGACTACTTGAAGTATCTGACGGCATGTGACTACTTGAATTATCTGACGGCATGTGACTACTTGAATTATCTGATGGCATGTGACTACTTGAATTATCTGACAGCATGTGACTACTTGATGAATTATCTGACGGCATGTGACTGTGATGTGTGTGTTTGGGGGGGGGGGGCACAATTTCAGTGTTTGCCATAGGCGCCGTGTTACCCAGATATGCCTCTGTACCCATCACTTACACCAAGGATCTGTCCTATACCCATCCATAATTCCCAGTGCTGCATATCACAGTTCCACGCCTCAGCCACATCTACTGTTGCCATAGAATAAGATGGGAGGGATAAAAGGTACTATAACAGCCAAGACTTCCTCCAGTGGAGAGGGGGAAAGGGCATTGCAGGAGACCAAGCTACTGCAATTACATCATATGGAGCTTTAACCTTTTTTTTCTATTTTTAGGGTGTTTTGGGAAAAGAGAGGGGTGCTTTGAGGAAATGCACAGAAGGAAAAAAATCACCTCCCATCCGTTTTAAATTAGCCTGCTTTTATATTATAGTGAAATCTGACTCATTGCTAATGCTAACCAATATCATTTTCTTTAGATAAGATTATGCAGTAGAATAAAGCGTGTTCTGAGCAAATTGAGGCTTTCGGTTTCTTTCATTAGTACTTTTCTGAAGAGTCAAGGAAATTTCGTAGACCTGAAACTGAGCAAAATAGCCTGGCTGGAAAATTAATGGAAGCATTGAAGAGCTCTCTGACTACATTGGCCTTTTTACGTGTTGTTTCATCTGAAAACATTATTGAACATGTCACATAACAAGAAAGAAAAATTAACCTGGAGATTTCTGTTAACACTACAATTTGTGCTTCGCCGTGACGCTGTTTTCCATTTCTTTTACCACCTCGGCGACATGCCTGGCCAGAAAACATTACTAAGTGGCAAAACATCAAGCGGTTAGATATGTAGTGTATGAACACATATTAACCTGTCAAAATAAATAAAAAAAAGTAGCAATGAGTAAATGCGCACTAAGTGGTTATAAAATGCATCAGTAAGCAAGCACATTAAACTGTTAAAGAATATAACAAACTTGCCAGTTTGTTTTCATGTAGACATTAGTCTTTTTTAGTCTAAGGTAATATAACGTATAACCTTCCATAAACCTACAAGCTTTATAAAAAAAAAAAACCGGCAATGTACAAAAAGTGCAATAAGCCCCAGCAACGCATCATTAATCATCTTTTATGTTACTCAGCAGAGTCCAACACCCAAGTTCATCTAACTGATAGCCACCAACTGGTTAAGTCATCATGGGCAAAATAATTACATAGATTTGAGTCATGGGCCCGGTCCACCCAGCTGCTGTGGTTCAGTTCAGAATTACAAGCACCACTACAGTAGGTGCACTACCCAGGGTGGATGCTTGCAAAGATCAGGCATCATTTGGCAGGAAGGTTGCTGACTGCCTGGAAATGGTCAGAGTGTGGCTTCTTACACAATATCTTCCAAGGCATCTCCTAAACTTGATTATATAATAATGCTGGAGATGCAAAAGAGAGTGCTACTTTGACCTGCATCAGCTTAAAAATGGTCATTGATCAACAACTTTATTGCCAATCTGTTTTTATTCCCAGAAGAACCCTGAGAGCTATATATCAAGAATAGTAGTAGCAATAGAGTATATCAAGAAAGTATAAAGCAAGCTGCATAAAAAGTAGGAAAGTTGTCCAGAGTTATGCATACTGAGATATATCATTGCCATTGATGTGGCTATTAGTGTTGAGCCAAAATTTGCGTAATTTCGTGTTTCCATAATTACGGATGAGAATTTTGCCACTTATGTCGCAAATTTGTAATTTCTTAATTACCATAAAAACCGTAATTCGGAATTCCATAAAAAATTTCTATCACATAATTTCTCGTTTTGGCGCAAATTCGCGTTCAACGCGAAATTTCATAATTTCGTGTTTTCTATAAAAACATTTCTTTTAATTACGAAAATGGACGTAATTTCATTTTGAATAGTAATTATGTAAATTTAAGTAACTACTAAACTCAGAAAAGTCACTCACTGATTGCAATTACTGATAATGCAAAGGTCCCTGCACGTGCTGTCGCTTTAAATGTATCAGGAGGCTCTACCTGCAGCCACTTCTAAGATAAGTGCTCTTTGCCAAGGTGCACTTAGTGGTCATGTATGCTGAGACACTTGGTTTTTATGCCGTGCAATATCTGATAATGCAAAGGTACCTGCATGTGTTGTCACTATAAATGTATCAGGAGGCTCTGGACTGGAACACAATTTTGAGAATGGATGAATTTCCGCGTTAAACACTAAATTCCGATTCGTTTCCATTACAAAAATGATCGTAATTACAAAAACGATCTTAGTTATGAAATTCTGCACATATGCGAAATTTAGCATTTTTTTTTAATTACAAAATACAAACAAGTAGTGGTATTAACATACAAAAAGCTACAGCAGACAAACGGATAAAGACTATCATACATTTTATTTATTTTTTTGCCTAAGTGTAATGCAGAATTCAACTTCTATTCACAGAGGGCATTTCAACAGCCAGGACATTTCGATAGTTACATTATGTAGATGTCAGCATAATTCTGGTAATAGATAAAAAGGTTAGAGGGTAAACACACAAATAAGGTCATGCAGTGTTATTTACACAATAATTTATACTGCCGTAATAAATAGCCATGGTGCAAATAATCCAATATGTGGCATTTTGCCTGAGATTAACATATAGTAAGGACATTATTAAGTCTTAATTTGACTTAAATGAAGATTTTATGAATTGTAGACATTCTCAGCATAGTGTTTGTGAATATATTTATTTTTTGCCATAGGTCATTCGTGTTTTACTCAGTAATAAGTAAAATGTGACATTTCCCTGCAATACTGAAACGACTGTAAAAGAGTGTTTGGGGATGGGGAGGGTAAGGTATGTTTTGCAGATTTAATGGTGGAATTTAATGCTTAAAGCAACACTATTGATTAAAACAACTTTTTTAAAATGCTGTATGTTAGGGAACACATTACCACGAGTACCATACTAGAAGCAATTTCTTTCCTCACTCAGCTCTGCCTCTCAGCTGTAAAATCATCCTATCAGTTCCAGATACAACAAGTGTTGGGCTTTGCAGGACTAGACCATGTTTCTGGACAGGGGGGGTTGCTATCAACACCTCAGTGTATAGTTTATAAATCACTTTGGAGAAATAATCTTATTCAGATGGTGTCAAGATGAACAGAGGTGCCAACAGGATAAAATAAGATAACATTTTTAAAACATGGAGGTGGTGGGGGTGGACCTTTGGAGTGGATAAGGGTCCACCCCCACCACCTCCATGTTTTAAAAATGTTATCTTATTTATCCTGTTGGCTCCTCTGTTCACCTTGATACTGTTTCGTTCCTCCCTTGGTGGAAGGGCTGAATTCTTCTATATTTCTTCCCATCTACAGAGAGCGACTTCTTAATCCTGAGTGGTGACAGGCTTGTTCTCCTAACCTGCCTATACAGTGGTTGCCTAAGGGGTAACCCTGGTTTGTGAGTATTACTATACTTACTTTACTTATTTCCTCACCACTAATATGTACTACACCATATTAGGCTCTCGGTGCCCCCCCCCCCTCCTATATCTTATTCAGATGGTGGTAAGGAGTTAAGATTCCAGCAATGTGTGTTTATTGTCTTCACTTCTCTGACTGTTTACAAAGGCTTGATTCACTAAGCTGCGCTGCTTTTGAGCTGAAAAAATCCCCAGCCCATGCTACGAGCAGGAGTGTTGAGTAGATTGCGCTGCTAATTTACGTGCGCTCCCTGTAAAGTACCGGACGCTCCTATAAGCTCACCCCCAGCCCCATCCGGTCCTGTGGATTTGAAGGATATGATCCCCACACTTTGAATGGCCCAATACGCTGCCAATCAAGTGCAGGGATCACATCCTTCAAATCCACAGGACTCGATCAGGCTGGGCTTATAGGAGCGGCCGATACCTTACAGGGAGTGCGCGTACACGCTAGACGGGAGTGCGCAGGGCACGCTACTTAGCACTCCTGCTCGTAGCGTGCGCTGGGGATTTTTTAAAGTTACGCTGCTCAAACTAAGCAGCGCTGCTTTATTTACTATTCACTTTTTTTATCCTGAATTTTCTCCAAAGAGATCAGTTTTCATCTTCTGTGTAAAATAACTTTTCAGCAGTCTGCAATTGAAAAAGTACCAAAGAGTAGGTGAAAAGGTAATGTCAAAATTATTATACAGTGGCAATAAAAAGTATGTGAACCCATTGGAATTATATGGATTTCTGCACAAATTGGTCATAAAATGTGATCTGATCTAGTCACAACAATAGACAATCACAGTCTACTTAAACGAATACCACACAAATAGTTAAATGTTTCCATGTTTTTATTGAAAGCACCATCAAAACATTCACAGTGCGGACTGAGATGGCTGCTCGATCTCAGCGCTGCGTGACAACGGGAAGATCTATCGCGGATACCACTGCTTTTAACACGCTGACATCCCCGCCTTTGGCATTAACACCCGGGGGAAGAGTTGCTGCACAACCTGAGCTATGGCTCAATGCACCAGGAACAGAACTGGGATGAAGGGACAGCAAAGTAAGGCCGCTACGGAGGAACTTAAGATGGCGCCCGCTGCCTCCCCGGAACACGAGGCCGATACCAACCCTGATGACGGGCTAGAAGGCAACTCACAAGCACTGCTTATCGATAACCCAACCTCGCCTGCAGAACAGATTACCCTGGACAAATTACGTTCCATCATTCGCGAGGAGGTGACCGGGGCAACGAAGAAATTAGGATGCGAGCTGCTACGCGAGATTAGGCTGCTAGGCCAGAGAGTTGCTGCTACTGAAAGCCACCTGGATAAGGTCACAACAGTATTGGAGGGGCATGAGGAAGATATAAGCTCGGTACAAACTGAGGTACGTGAATTGCAAGATAAATGGGAAGACTGGGAGAACAGATCCCGCAGAGAAAATATCAGGATCAGGGGAATCCCAGAATCGGTGCAAGACCTCCAGGGGTTTGTTACAGCGCTCTTTCAAGAGCTTCTGCTTAATATTCCTATAGAGCAGCTGGAGATGGACCGCGTCCATAGAGCACTCTCCAGCCCCACCACTAATGGCCCTCCACGGGACATCATATTAAAACTACACCACTACCTCACTAAAGAGAAACTCATGCAAACTGCAAGAAATAAAAATGACCTATCCTTCCAGGGATACTCTTACCAGCTTTATGCAGATCTGGCACCTGCTACACTGTTAAAACGCAGGAAAATGCGCCCATACTTGAAAATTCGGAGAAATAAGGAGATCCGTTATCGTTGGGCCTTCCCCTTTCAGCTCATCTTCACATGGCAGGATCAACAGCACGTAGCACGCGGCCTTGAGGAGATTTGGGACTGTTTTTGCTCTCTTGGTTTCTCCCTTCCCCCGCCAGAAGCTAAGGAGAAGAGCACAAACTCCCCAGAACACACGCCTAACCGGAGCCCCGACAAGCCTGCTTCCCCTAAGGAGCAACGTGTTCGCACAAGCCGTTCGCAAATCTTGAAGCAGCTATTCAGTGCATCCTTCCTACTACTATATCCTTAACCTTGGAGGCCCTCCTTGGCTTTTCTGCCAGGATTTACCTGGTATGCATAACAGGATCCCTGATGACCTTTACATGTTGCTGCATTCTGCACTGTTAAATGTTCACCTTTAGACTGGTCGTTATGGTCGAACGCTTTCCTAGCGTAACCTGGAACTTACTCCGTACTTTACAGGAGGCCGCAGGTCGCAACAGCCTATCGTTAGCCCTTAGGCAAAAAAAGAACTTACGTAAGCAGACCTTGTTGTCCTGCTGTTACCCTTCTAAGTGCGTCTATGATGACATTATGTGTGATTCTTGTTAGCGTATACCCCACTCTAAGTGACTGTTGCTAAGTTATATGTATATTCTAACGTTATCAAAATCCTCCAGTTATCCCCTACCTCCCCATCCTCTCTCCCTTTCACCCCTCCCCTACCCGTTCCCCTCTGATAAATCCCTGGGTATATTGGTTACATGTACATGTTTGCTTTTGCAATTTTGCCATTTCTTAGTAATGATACATGCGGTTGAATGCTGAACATTATTTAAGTAGAAGATAATGACTGATTGCCGGATGGAACTAGCCTACTCATCACTTTTAAATTATGCATCATATTGAAGTTTCCCTTTAGCTCTGCCATCCAGTGAGCAATGCCTATGGCAGACCCCAATATAGCCCTATAAACCTCAACTTGATATGAAGCCCCCTCTAGAACTTGGATCACCGTTTCCTGTCGCAAAGAAACGCGAAACCCCCTAATAACTGTTGATGCGCTGGTTCCTGAAGGCGGCCCCTTTTTGAAATGTTAAATGTGTTACGCAATATATTGCTGTGTTCCGAGCGATTCTGATGCCACATTATACCACTCTGTCATGCCAGAGGCTTACTGTTCAATAAGTTCTGTTTTACTAAGAAACCCTCTTTATGCAACTTCTTAGACACATTTAAATATCCCCCTTAGAGTGGGAGACATTGCTTCTACCTAATTACCTGGGGACTTGGTAGCTTAGTTACCTCTCCCCTTGATCCCCCTACCACCTTCCCTCTTCCCGGATGCCGCTTCATAACGGTAGCAGTGGTCAGTAATACCCATGCTATATGTAGCTTCCCGCCACACCATGTGCTCCGCCTTTGCACCCAATGGGTACCATTTACTTGCTGCCCCGTGGGAGCAAACCGATGCCTTTGTGCATCTCCTCTTACATACAGAGGGTTTCCCTTTTTCAGGTTGCCCTCTTCTCTCTCTCCTTTCTCTTTTTTCTTCCCCCTCTTTACTCTTCCTTCTTTGACACGGCTAGCTTGCCTGGCATAGCCTCAAGCAGGAAAAAGAGGAGAAAACAGGAGCAGTTGACCTTGGAGCGGGCATACTCTGAAGCAGTGGATCAATACAATAGGGACCCTGCCCTAATGAATAAGCAAGCCCTCTTTAAAGCAGAGGAAGCCCATAACCTCTTCCTCTCCAGTGCAGCTGAAAAGCACCTTAGATGGAGCAAGTATAAATTTTACGTCAATTGTAACAAGCCCTCCTCAATATTCACTCGCAAACTACGGCAACTAGATCCTCATTTTAAAGCTCTTAAACCGCACACAGGAAATAATACCTTCACCTGCAACCCTGTAAAAATTACAGAAATCTTCCAAAAAGGCTTAGCAAAGGTGTATCAACAACCACCAACAGACAACAGTACACTCAGGAACAATATACTTGGGTCCCTCCCACTACCCCTGATTGCAGATGAGATACGCCCGAGATTAGATCGCCCCATCACAGAGGAGGAAGTTCTTCTTTCCATAAAATCGCTCAAAATTAACAAGGTCCCCGGCCCGGACGGTTTCTCAGCTTTATATTTTAGGAAATTCGCCAATATCCTTGCAGTCCCCCTGGTTAAAGCATTTAATAGCATTCTAGAGGGCAACCTCCCGGCCCCCGGGGACTGAATCTCTAACGGCAGGCATAAGCATGATTCCGAAACCTGGCACAGAGCCTACCATTTGGTCTAACTACAGACCTATCTCTCTACTAAATGTGGATATTAAATTATTAGCTAAAATTTTGGCATCCAGATTAAATGACACTATCAATAATCTAGTGGGAATGGACCAGGTGGGCTTCATGCCACACAGACAAGCGGGAGACAGTATTAGGAGAATATTACATCTAATCTCATCTGCTTCCAGCAACGGTACTCCCATGATGCTGTTATCACTGGACATACAGAAAGCGTTCGATACAGTATCATGGGACTACCTGTTCGCTCTCCTACAGACCTGGGGTTTTGGACCTAATATACTGACCTGGCTCAAAGCTCTTTATCACTCCCCTGCAGTATTTGTTCAGTACAGTGGATATAGGTCCCCTACGTTCCCTATTCTAAGGGGCACTGGCCAGGGGCGCCCCCTTTCCCCCCTATTATTCGCGTTATCGATGGAACCTCTGGCGATCATGATTTATCCTCATGAGGAGGTTAGAGGGGTGCCCCTGGCTGGCCAAGCCCATAAACTCTGCTTATACGCGGACGATATCATCCTCACCATCACAGACCCCCAGGCCTCTATCACCAACCTAGCTGATATACTACTTAATTTTGAGGATATCTCAGGGTTAAAAATCAATAGCTCTAAATCCAAAGCTCTTAACATATCCCTTCCACCAATTGAAGTCACTAAACTCCAGACTTCTTGTGAAGTTGCTTGGGAGCCTCTGAAGCTGAAGTACTTGGGCGTTTATCTAATGAACTGTTATAAAGATATGTTTGACGCAAATTACCCTAAACTCCTCCAGGAGATCACACAACTTCTCGAGTGCTGGAAGCGATACGCCATCTCTTGGATAGGTCGTATTGTCGCCATCAAAATGATGGTCTTACCTAAATTGCTTTACGCTTTCAGAGTTCTCCCAGTGCACATTCCCCCTCCTTCCTCAGAAAAGTACAAGCTATTACACTTTCTTTCATATGGAAGGGCTCGGGTCCCAGAATAGCTAGAGCGACACTCTATAGGTTGCAGTCGGATGGAGTCCCCAATATTGCTGAGTATTACAGGGCTGCTCAAGTATCCCAAATGACAGCATGGTTTATTGACCTCAAACCTCCCTTGTGGTGTACCATAGAGAAAGCACTATGACGCCCAGTTGCTCTCCGCAACTTACTCTGGTTGGAAACACAGCAAAGGAATAAAATAAAGGATCCAATCATTTCTCACTCCCTAAAAATATGGAATCAATTTAAGAAAAAGGGCAACTTGGCATCACCTCACCTACCCCTTCTTTTCCTTTCTGGGTCACCCTTTCTTCCCCTCGGGTCTGCACAATCACTATGCGTATAAGTGGTGGTAGCAGAATAACCTTACAGTAGTCTATAATTTAGTTACAGACAGCGCGGTTAAAACTTTTGCCTCATTAAAAGAACATAGACAGATTCCTGATACTGAACGCTTTAGATATCTCCAAATTGCCCACTTTATAAACAAAGTGCTGAACCACCGGTCATCACTACTGACTAGGACCTATTTAGAGCACGTATGTTTCACAGATCCCACTTCCCCCGGGCCTTATCTCAGTGATATACAGATGTGTACTTTCCCCAACCCCCTTGCCTAAACCACAATACATTTTAAAGTGGGAACAGGATCTGGTCACGACCATTGAGACAGAGGACCTGAGCGACATCTGGAAGTTTTCCCCCAGGTGTTCTATTAGTGCATCCTTGGTCGAAACGCAATATAAAGTCCTCCTCAGATGGTATTTAACACCAGATTGCCTGGCGAGATTCCAGTCGGGCGCCTCGGACTTGTCCATCTCTCAATACAAGATTCTCCAGCACATACTTCTGGCCGCGAAGAGGGTGATAGCCCGCTCGTGGAGATCCCCCTCTTTGGCTTTTGATATCTTCAAGTCAAATTTGAGTGCCGCGCTGTGCTTTGATAGGATGAAGGCCATTCTGGATGATACTCTCCCTAAGTTTGAGAAAATATGGAAGCCTTATTTTCTCAATTATTCTCACTGGATTCCACAATATATCACAGAAGTCTAGGTTGGGAAGAAACTTTTTGCTCGTCCAGCACTTAGAGGCCCCTGTTGATCTTCTCCCTACTGCATTGAAGGCAGGCTGGCCGTGTCTTGCCTACTCCTCTCTACCTTCCTTATTTCCTTCTTCTCTTTTCCTTCTTACTCCCCTCTTCTCACCCCAATTTTACTTCTCCTCCTTCTTTGCTCTCTTCTCTGTCTTAAATCCCCCCCCCCCTCTACCTTAACCTGGTTACACTCAGACAACCTGTAGTCCTATAGCTGCTGACCCGCCACCTCTGCAGGCGGCTCTCTGTAGGAATGTGTCCTTGGCAATACGTTTGGACAAATAAGGGTGCTGGTACCTATTGCCTCTTGCTGCCAGCGAACACTTGAACTTTATGTGTGAATTAGTCGCTTCGGCGGCTATTATAAACGCCAGGTTGTATCCTCCCCAATAGTAACCCCAGGAGATTTGGTATACTATGTTTGAATAATATAATATATGTCTTGACATGTATTCGATATGATGCATATCTCCTGTACCCTGTTTCTTTCTGTCTTTTATTGAAAATAATTTAAAAAAAAATTTGAAAGATAAAACATTCACAGTGCAGGTGGAAAAGGTATGTGAACCCTTGGATTTAATAACTGGTTGAGCCTCCTTTGGCAGCAATAACTTCAACCAAACATTTCTAGTAGTTGCAGATCAAACATGCACAAAGGTCAGGAGTAATTTTTGACCATTCCTCTCTACAGAACTGTTTCAGTTCAGCAATATTCTTGGGATGTATGGTGTAAATCACTTTCTTGAGGTCATGCCACAGCATCTCAATCGAGTCAAGGTCAGGACTCTGACTGGGCCACTTCTTCTGTTCAATCCAATCTGTAGTTGATTTACTTCTATGCTTTTGGTGGTTGTCTTGTTGCAACACCCATCTTCTGCTGAGCTTCAGCTGGTGGACAGATGGCCTTAAGTTCTCCAGCAAAATGTCTTGATAATTTTAGAAATTCACTTTTCCTTCGATGATAGCAATCCGTCCAGGCCCTGATGCAGTAAAGCAGCCCCAAACCATTATGCCCCCACTTCCATACTTCACAGTTGGGATGAGGTTTTTTGATGTTGGTGTGCTGTGCCTCAATTTCGCCACACATAGTGTTGTGTGTTTTTTCCAAACAACTCAACTTTGGTTTCATCTGTCCACAGAATATTTTGCCAGTACTGCTGTGGAACATCCAGGTGCTCTTTTGCAAACTTTAAACGTGCAGCAATGGGGTTTTTTTGGACAGCAGTGGGTTCTTCTGTGGTATCCTCCCATGAACTCCATTCTTGTTTAGTGTTTTACATATCATAGATTCACTAACAGGGATGTTAGCATATTCCAGAGACTTTTGTAAGTCTGTAGCTGACACCCTAGTATTCTTCTTCACCTCATTGAGCATTCTGAGCTGTGCTCTTGCAGTCATCTTTACAGGAATGCCACTTCTATGGAAAGTAGAAGCAGTGCTGAGCTTTCTCTATTTATAGACAATTTGCCTTACCATGGACTGATGAACAGCAATGCTTTTGAATATACTTTTATAACCCTTTCCAACTTTATGCAAGTCAACAATTCTTAATCATAGGTCTTCTGAGAGCTCTTTTGTGTGAGGCATCATTCACATCAGGCAAGGCTTCTTGGGAAAAGCAAACTCAAAACTGGTTTGTGTTTTTTATAGGGTAGGGCAGCTGTAGACAACACCTCCAATCTCATCTCATTGATTGGGCTCCAGCTGGCTAACAACACCTCACTATAATTAGCTCTTGAAGATGTCATTAGTCTAAGGTTTCATATACTTTTTCCACCTGCACTATGAATGTTTACAAGGTGTGTTCAATAAAAACATGGAAACATTTAATTATTTGTGTGGTAATAGTTTAAGCAGACTGTGATTGTCTATTGTTTTTGACTTAGATGAATATCAGATCACATTTTATGACTAATTTGTGCATAATTCCAAAGGTTTCACATACTTTGTATTGCTACTGTAGTATTTTCGTGTTTGCTGGTGGATTAAAAGGCATTTTATTAATAAGGTGTTAATATATCACCTAGGAGAAAACTGAGGATAAAAAAGTGAATTAAAAAAGTACCTCAAGAGAGAAAATTACCTGTGGGCTGGTGAAGCACATTTTTCAAGGAAGACTTCACAGTGGTCCGTTGCATAGTGCAAGCATTTTAATGACTGTGAACTGCAATGAAGACTGGAGATAGACTTTAATACAAAGCCTGCATGCAGCAAGTATAATGCAATCCTTTACAACACAGTACTGTGAACAGGCCCAAAGAATTGTATGGGCAGTGAGTTGGCATGCATAATTATTCTGCAATGCAACTGAACACTGTGAACTAGTCCTAAGTGTTGTGGTTACTCCAGGGAGTGGTATGTATGATTTGCAACATGCATCTCACTATGCCACACCTATCTCAGGTTTCAGCAATTCAGCTTGTATTGGAGCGTACAATTAACACACTACGGGCAATACGCAATTACATTTTTCTCCTAGGTGATATTTGAATCTGTAACAAAAAAAGATAGCCCCTTCTCAGATCCTAATTAGGATTCCTCTGTCCTCTTCACCATCCAGGATCTAACGTTGGCAGCCCCCGAAAAATCAGCAGACAAGCTTGTCGGCAGCAGTGCAGGCGCAGTAGCGGCTGCAATATTTACCTACCACGCTTCTGCGCAGACGCAGTAGTGGCTTTCAGAAGGGGTCCAGTGGAAAAAGCTGAGCCCAATCACAAGTCGTCTGTGCCTGTGCAGTAGAGCAGACCCGATCGGGCTCGGCTATTTCTGCCAGAGCCCATTGGAAAGCTGCTAATGCGCCTGCGCAGGAGCACGGAAGGTAAATATTTACATGGCTGCTGTTTGTGGGAGGCAGCACTGGATCCCGGAGGGTGAAGAGGACAGGGAAGCATCATTAGGATCCAGAGGCTTCCACCTCCCAAGGTAAGTAAACCCCCAGGGGCTGTTTAAAAAAAAAAAAAAAAGATTTTATTTAAATAACCTGCCACCAGTATGGAATTTCATAAATAATAACATTATTTAAGTTTATTATAAGTAACATTAAAGTATACCTTAATTAAAAATACAAGATTTCAGAAATAAAATCTATTTTCTAAATTATAATAATAAATAGCAGCCTTTTTTCAGCTGCATGATGACAAATATAAAATATTTTACATTTATTGGGGGAACCCCTCCCTTCCTTTCATATTGCCGGGACAGAATCCGGCAAACTGGTGGAGTAGGTGGAGTCCGGCAAAGGAGGAATTGCTAATGGCTGCCACCTGTATATCTCTAGTTATGCAAAGAGGAGGGTGAAAAGCATGCATTGAAATGCTCATAGGCTTGATGAAGTGTTTATTTATCTTTGTATGTGTCAGAGTGGTGCAACTAAATATTTTGAATTAAAAAAAAAGTGTGGGTTGGGTCCGCTTTAACATTAGATATATATATATATATATATATATATATATATATATATATATATATATATATATATATATATATATATATATGTATATATATTTATTTTTTACCGAAATTGGGGAGTTACTCAGAATGTCTCCTTCTAATAGACTGACAAAAAGCACTATGCTACAAAAGCATGTATACTGTATAACAAATGATTCTTTATCATCATGAATAATACAACATGTACAGCAGTGGAAATTTTTTTAATATTAATTTTGTCACTAAGAAGTAGGTTCAACCCTAAAGGGAATACAAGCCAAATTAAATAAAGGAACGCAAATCAATACTTTCAATCGTACCATAAGGAATTATGCAATTAAAATATCTGATGCATTTTGCATTTACTTTCTGTAATAGCAATTTGTCTCTATTAACCTCTCTTGGGTTGGTGCAGCCATGTCAATAACACACCATCATGATCTAACATGGCTGCAGCATTACTCAATTGCACATATTGTCGGGAGATGGGAGTGTTGTAATCTTTACTACCCAAAGAAAGATTGATAATACTCCTTTAACACTTCTGTACCAAACATGTACAACGCATTCCAAATTATTATGCAAATTACATTTTTCTCTGATTTTCCTAAATGGTCAATCCAAGTGGCAGTCAGCATAATTTCTAAAACATCAACCAGTAGAGTATAATTTGAATGTTACTAAACAAACTTCCTAAAGATAATGTAAAATGCACTGTTCCAGATTATTATGCACAACAGAGTTTCAAAACATTTTATAGGTTGTAAAGAACTGAAAATTGACATTTGTTGAATTTAAGCATTAGGAGGTCATATTTATTATTTACTGAAATCAAAAGCTTTTTCAATTATTATTATTATTTCAATCAAACACATCTTAACAGGTCAAGTTACATACTTCAATAAAAACCAGTATTTCATAGCAGCTTCCCAAATCAAGCATCTATTAAACATTAAAAAAAATGTTTGCAGGATTTCAGACTAACCTCCAAGAGCTGCTGTTTGGATGTAAACTGCCTTCCACCTTAACCAGCTGAGCGGTCTGGACGAGCTCAGCTCGTCCAACACCGCCAGCGGCTGCCGCTCAGGCCCTGCTGGGCCGATTTTAATGAAATAAAAAGCAGCACACGCAGCCGGCACTTTGCCAGCCGCGTGTGCTGCCTGATCGCCGCCGCTCTGCGGCGATTCGCCGCGAGCAGCGGCGAAAGAGGGTCCCCCCAGCCGCCTGAGCCCAGCGTAGCCGGAACAAAAAGTTCCGGCCAGCGCTAAGGGCTGGATCGGAGGCGGCTGACGTCACGACGTCGGCTGACGTCGATGACGTCACTCCGCTCGTCGCTATGGCGACGATATAAGCAAAACAAGGAAGGCCGCTCATTGCGGCCTTCCTTGTTTATTCTGGGCGCCTCCGGAGCGCCCTCTAGTGGGCTTTCATGCAGCCAACTTTCAGTTGGCTGCATGAAATAGTTTTTTTTTTATTTAAAAAAAACCCTCCCGCAGCCACCCTGGCGATTTAATCAGAACGCCAGGGTGGTTAATAGATCTTCTACTCTACATGGGGCCACACCATGAGTTTCTCTCATTTTACACCAATAGCAGCCAATGATGCGAAGGTATTTCTTGCAGCAGAGGTGGTGCATTGTCACGGAAAGCATGGTTCTTTAACGGAAAGCATGGTTCTTCTTTATGTACCATGAAAGAAAGTGGTCAGTCAGAAACTCCACATACTTTTCAGAGGTCACTTTCACACCTTCAGGTGCCCCAAAGGGGCTGACCCGCTCTCTCCCTATGATTCTAGCCTTCAACATGACTCCACCACCTCCTTGCTGACATGGCAGTCTTTTTGGGACATGGTGGCCATCCACCAACCATCCACCACTCCATCCATTTGGACTATTCAGGGTGTCATGCCATTCTTCAGTAACTGAGACCATTCAAAATTAGTCTTCATGTAGTTCTGGGCCCACTGCAGTCATTTCTGCTTGTGAGCATTGGTTAGGAGTGGCCGAATAGAAGGTTTATGTATAACTGCAATCTACTGGAGGATCACGCATCTTGATGTTCACAGACTCTAGAGGCACCAGCAATTTCAAATACATGCTTGCTGCTTTGTATTGGCCTTTTAGCAGCTGTTCTCTTAATCCAATGTATTTACCTGGCAAAACATGTTCCATAATAATTTGGAGTGAGTGTTGTAATGCGTTACCTGTATGTTCCAATACAAGATAAATTGCTAAATCCTGTGGTGTGCTGTCTCCTTTTTATTTCTGTTGTGACTTTATGGGATATAAGTAGTACTTATGCTGATTAACTGTCACTGGCTGACTGCCTTCGGAGTAGCTTCACTTCCAGGGGGAAATCATTAGTTCTGCTGTTTCACAACCCTCCTATGTTAGTATATAATCACTGAATGGTATGAGCACAAGCTATTTTGTCTTCACTATGTATTATTTGGTTGCTTAACCACTTCACCCCCAAGTGGTTTTTACCCTAATGGACCAGAGCAATTTTCACCTGTCAAAGCTCCTCCCTTTTATTCCCTAATAACTTTATTACTACTTATCACAACAAAATGATCTATATCTCGTTTTTTTTTCGCCATAAATTAGGCTTTTTGTGGGTAGTACATTTTGCTAAGAATTTTTTTATTCTAAATGTGTTTTAATGAGAAAAATAAGAAAATAATGGAAAAAATCTATTATTTCTCAGCTTTCGGCCATTATAGTTTTAAAGTTAAACGTTCTCCTGTGGATAAAACTGACAAATTTTATTTGCCCAGTTGTCCCGATTATTAAACCATTTAAATGATGTCCCTATCACAATGTATGGCGACAATATATTCTGTGTAAATATAGATGTTATTTTTCTGTTTTTTGTTTTTTTTTGTCCAGTCCATAATTACAAGCCCCTATGTAGTAAAGTTATAGTAATATTCCCTCATAAAATGTAGATTTAAAAAAAGAGTCCCTAAAGCAACTATTTATGTATTTAAACTGATTTATTTTTTTTAAACCGGAGGGGGCTTTGGAAGTGTAAGTTATTAATTTTAATTAATAATGTATGTGTAATTTTACCTTTTGGCCACAAGATGGAGCTAGTGAGCACACTCATGTTTTAGAGGAAGTGTTCACTTTTTTTTTACATTTTACTGAACTGTGACGACTTCCTGTTTTATGAATTGACGTGGCCGCTGATCACAGTCATGTCCATTCATTCCAGGCATTATGATTGGGTAGAGGTCCGCTCGTTCCTCTTCCCCAATCAAGGAATATGGAGACCCAAAGAGTAAAGGTGCCGGATCATCGGCGGGAGCGAGCGACTTATTAAAACGTCCTGTTGCCGTTAACAGAACGTTTTAATAAGTCAGTTTGCCATTAACTGGTTAATATTTGAGTGCCACATCATATGTGCGCTGGATGTCACCTGGGGAAAAGTCCCCAATAGTCCCCTAACTCATCTGCTCTTACCAAACCATCACTGAAGCCAAATTCTTGCCCCACACTTTGCCCATTGCCGAACCCAGATCTTTCCACTTATCCTATGATTAATACTAACCTTAACCCTTCCTTATTCCTACTCTCTGTTAGCCTTAAACCAAAGCTAATGTTTGTACTTACACTCTTTTGTACTGAAATGCTCATTCTGGCCTAATGGTCCTTCTCATGACACTAGCTTTGGTATAAACCTAGTAAAGGATAAATAACAGTAAGTTACAAGCTAAAGTATTGTTAACCTTAACCTAAGATGATGCTACCCCTCAAATCTAAGTGATTACCCTAGCATAACCATAATCTGAACCTAACACTCCCATAAACCAACCTCCATTAGTGTTAACCTACTCTAGCCTTCTTAACCCCAAAACTGTTAAAAATCTCTTACAACAACAAAACATTTGTATGTTTTGCACTGGTGGCGATTCTGATACAACTCTGCCTTGATTGCTCTGTGCTTGCATTTCCAAAAGCGACGCATGCAGGATTTCAGAAGCGATTGTCATTCCTCAAACAAGAATTGCAAATGCAAATTTGGCTGCAATTTTCAGTGTAAAACAGCCCTAAAACTCTTTACTCCCATAGGACCCAAAGCGCCTACTATCATGGGAAAACCCGATACTTGAATCCTCTTGGTGCACATGAGTAAGACATAAGGAAAGCAGAGGTAATTGTTTTGCCACAGAAATAAAGCCATTGCTCTATGTGAATCCTACTAATATTATGTTTGTATGTTTGTTACTCGATCACGCAAAAATGGCTGAATGGATTTGAATGAAATTTGTCACACACATAGTACATTACCTGTAATAAAGTATAGGATACTTTTTATTCCCATAACCAAAAAAATTGGCGGAGACAAATACAAATTTCACTGGGAAAATGTAAACTGCAGCCATTCTTACACTGTTAATAGTAGGGTTCTCAAACTTTGCACAGTTGGTCGCTGTGTGACTAGGATTAATATTCAGAAAAGTAGGTGGAGCCAATAAAAGCCAATCAAAATTCACCTATTGATTTTCAAGGGGAATATTTACATTGCTGCCATTCTTGCACTGTTAATGGCACAAGCCTCAAACATTGTACAGTTGATCATTGGGTGACTGGGGTTCAAATTCAAAAAAGGGGATGGAGCCATACACAGCCAATCAGATTTGTTTAATTTCAATGTAAATTATTAATGCCAAAGACCGCCAAGCTCACAAACTTGGTCATTGAGTAATTTATTAATTGTGTGTTAGGGTTAGAAAAAGTGGGTGCAGCCAACACCAGCCAGACACATAACTGAGCTACAACGGGTCATCAGTGGACAGAGACAAAATACAAATTTCACTGGGAAAATGTAAACTGCAGCCATTCCTACACTGTTAATGTTAGGATTCTCAAACTTTGCACAGTTGGTCAGTGGGTAACTGGGATTAATATTCAGAAAAGTGGGTGGAGCCTACAAAAGCCAATCAAAAGTCACCTATTGATTTTCAAGTGGATATGTAATTGCTGCCATCCTTGCACTGTTAATGGCACAAGCCTCAAACCTGGTTCAGTTGGTCATTGGGTGACTGGGGTTCAAATTTAGAAAGGGGGGTGGAGCCACAAACAGCCAATCAGATTTGTTTTACTCCAATGCTACTTATTGATGCCAGGCAAACACCACAAAGCTCACAATCTTGGTAATTGAGTAATTCGTTAATTGTGTGTTAGGGTTAGTGGGCACAGCAAACACCAGCCAAATACAAGTGGGCAATGCCATGTCATCAGTGGTTGGAGACAAATACAAATTTCACTGGGAAAATGTAAACTGCAGCAATTCTTACACTGTTAATGGTAGGGATCTCAAACTTTGCACAGTTGGTCACTGGGTGACTGGGATTAATATTCAGAAAAGTGAGTGGAGCCTACAAAAGCCAATCAAAATTCTCCTATTGATTTTAAAATGGAATATTTGATTGCTGCCATTCTTGCACTGTTAATGGCACAAGCCTCAAACCTGGTACAGTTGGTCATTGGGTGGCTGGGGTTTAAACTCAGAAAAGTGGGTGGATCCACAAACAGCAAATCAGATTTGTTTTATTTCAATGAAAATGATTGATGACAAAGACCGCAAAGCTCACAAACTTGGTCATTGAGTAATTGTGTGTTTGGGTTTGAAAAAGTGAGGACAACACCAGGCAAATACATTACCGGGCAACACCTGGTCATCTGTGGACAAATAAACATTTCATGGAGAAAATGTAAACTGCAGCCATTCTTACACTGTTAATAGTAGGGTTCTCAAATGTTGCCTAGTTTGTCACTGAGTAACTGGGATTAATATTCAGAAAAGTGAGTGGAGCCTACAAAAGTCAATCAAAATTCTCCTATTGATTTTCAAATGGAATATTTGATTGCTGCCATTCTTGAACTGTAAATGGCACAAGCCTCAAAGCTGGTACAGTTGGTCATTGGGTGACTGGGGTTCAAACTCAGAAAAGGGAGTGAAGCCACAGCCAATCAGATTTGTTTCATTTCAATGCAAATTATTGATGCCAAAGACCACAAAGTTCACAAACTAGGTAATTGAGTAATTGTGTGTTAGGGTTAGAAAAAGGAGGGTGGAGCTAAAACCAGCCAAATGCATACCCGAGCAACACCGGGCCATCAGCTAGTTAAAAATAAATGCCAATAACACCAGCGTAACCTCAGCTTGTCATGCATCCTATATAATAAAACCCCTGACCCTGCATCCTCATGTGTCCCTGTGTCCATACGTATGTTGTGCCTGGCATGCATGAGCAGCACGCGGGTGGACTTTGGACAGTGTACGTGGATAGGTGCGCACGTCCATGCACCTGCGAGGGTCACAACCGTGCATGTGTATCTCGGGTCCATGCGCATGAGGGTGACACGTAGCAGGCAGGTGGGGGGGGAATGGGTTGTTTTTGTACTAGTACAGATAATATCTGACTCTGCAGTTTCATTTATTGCAGATATTTACTCGCTTACATCATCTCATCACCTGCACCTCAAGAACAAATCTTGCACCTGTGCCTTCCTCATGCAGGACACAAGTAAAAGCTGGCGTGCATTCTAATCTTATACAATTATCATAACACCCTGCTCTGGGCCTACCAACTAACACAGTAGCATATTTTTAATCCATACTGAATGCTACTGTTCAACTCAGGGGTGCCTCTAGCCTTTTTGTCACTCCAGACAAGAAAACCTTTGGCCCCCCTCCCCCCTTCCCCAAAACACCCACAAAAAAAACAAAAAAAACCAAGACCATAGTAAGAATTTTAGACTATAACTATGGTAGGATATCAGGCTATGATTATGACATGATTAGAGTGTGAGCTCCTCTGAGGAGAGTCAGTGACACGACTATGTACTCTGTAAAGTGCTGCGGAAGATGCCAGTGTCACGGAAGAGCCGTGAGAAAAGAAAACGCAATCGCAATCGGTTTTCTGCAACGATTGTCGTCAACAGGCCAGATCAAAATTTGATGTTTAGGGCCTAACAGACTTCAGCCTTGGGGGTCTTCCCTTTGGGAATCTGCCCTTTCATAGCTGCTAGCAGAGTTCTTTTCATGAGATAGATTTGTTTAATTACCTGGTTCAAAAGGAACAGCAACCCCAAATGGTAAATGTTGCTGGCTCTCTTTATGGACAGGATAAACACAGCAGGGAGGCCTTTTCAGGATCTGGCCCTGTAGACACGACATAGCCATTCAAATCTGCATTGAGAATAAATGGAATATGTGATTTTAGCTTGTTTAAAGAATATCGTTTATATGAGAGGTATGAAAATTATTTAATTCCGCTGGTCCAGATCTAGTGAATATTTTGATATTAAATGGGTGGCGCAGACACCTCCAGAACTTGAGGTATTCAGCTACTTTATGCCAGAACATGCAGCACCAACTGAGTTTGATGTCATATGAACTGTCATATTCTGAGCATTCTGAATCTGTGACTGTTATGTGTTTGCGGGAAAAGTAAGCTGAGAAATGAAAAATGTCATATTTGGTGGACACAGGAAACCCACCCAGAAGGTTAACCGCACCCTGTCCAGCCCCTGGGCTGAACCTGAGACCCCACCCAAAAATGTGGGTCATTGAAAAGAACGTGACACGGGCTCCTCCCCCAGTCCTCCAAATTCCATTGTCACGAAGGCATGCTGTTGCTCTGAGGACTGAGCAGCGGCCATTTTTGTTTGAACTTTGCTCTGGAAACAAAAGAACTTAATGTGCATGCCCAGAAGGACATTTTCACCTGAACCTAAGTATCTGTTTATTTCTTCCCTTACTTTTATTTTTATACTGCGCTACTATTGACTCCATAATTGTTGATTTTAATGATTTTCTGTATATATTAATTATTTATATTGCATTTAAAAATAAAAGACTTCTAAAAGTCATTTATCTTTCGGGTACCGCTACTATTCAGCCGAACACAGAAAGAATCCTAGCCTTCTGAAGATTCGCTACTGAGAATTGTTGTTATTAGTCAGAACAGGGTGTGTTTTAATCGTTTTATTTGCAGGTACTAGTATCAGGCATATTGGGCTTCTCTTCCCATTAGAAAGAGATGGTGGCAGCCTAGAATTTTGTGTTTTATAGATCGCACACCTCCTTCTAGTCGGTCTGCAGCCAAGTTCCAGCGGTTTCTGCGCACCGATTGCGACCACGAGATTGCATGGTCTGTGTGTTGAAACCAATTGGAAGGCACTGTGCGGTCCGGCCACTACAGGGCATGTGACAGTGTTTGGCAGCGTTTGGGATATCTGTGTTATGCTGAAAGTATATCAGATAGCGTTATCGAATTAGCCCTATCGAGAAATGAACCAATTCATTAGTTGTTAGCTGAATGCAATATATTTTCTATATATACAGAGAGACTGTGTAGCCCAGTACCCCTCCCCAAAAGTTTTTATTTTATTTGGCATTAAAATGTCCAGGAACTACAAGAACATGCACCAAGCAGATCTGGA
Organism: Hyperolius riggenbachi; assembly: GCF_040937935.1. Taxonomy (NCBI): domain Eukaryota; kingdom Metazoa; phylum Chordata; class Amphibia; order Anura; family Hyperoliidae; genus Hyperolius; species Hyperolius riggenbachi. The sequence goes on from NC_090656.1 coordinate 85,401,660, forward strand.
AAATGTATGTCAAGCAAGGATCATCGACATCCTCCGCAAGACAAAATCGGACATGATAAGAGACTTGTTTTAATGGGATACCCAGGAGTAGGATGTGTCCACCGAGAAGGGCACCAGCCCATCTGACTCAAGTCGAGGGGAACCAGAGACTGAAGATCCTGAGCATACAGTGGTTGAGCATCCTGAGGGCCCTGCTACAACGACTACGCAGGAGACTGTCAGTATGGACACCGGTCTCAGAACTCCTCCAAGCACTCGCCCGGAATCAGCCAGTACTGGACTGTCCATTTGTGCTGACCCTGTAATGCAGCAGGCATTACAAAAGCTAATGGACACTGACCCAGTGAAGTACTTTCAGTACATGCAAGCGCGAGAGGAGCGGAAAGCTGCAGAATGCCAAGCACGTGAGGAGCACCAAGCTGCAGAAGCGCGTGAGGTGCGCCAAGCTGCAGAACGCCAAGCAGAGAGGGATGCCACTGGAGCGCCAGCATCAGCATGAACTGAACATGGCCAAAGTGCAACAGTCCAGCCGGAGTTCATTGCCCAGCCTCCCTGCTGAAGCAGCTGCATCACCTGTAAGTGTAAAGTTTATTTGCTACTATTGAAAAAGACACTGATATTGACTTGTTTTTGCGATCTTCAGTCTCTGGTTCCCCTCGGCATGCCAGTATCGGCTGTCCCAAGACCAGTGGGCCAGACATCTGACACCTTTGCTGTGCTACAAAGAGCTTGATGCTTTTGCAGTTACCTGTGGAAAAGGATAATGATTATTCCACTATAAAAGACGCTATTATTGCCAATTATCAGCTGACGCCAGAAGCCTATCGCAAAAAGTTCAGGTCCTGAACCTACAGACTCTTAACCGGATGTTTTCAGCAGTTTACGCACCACATGCCACCAGTGGACTCTAGGCCTCACCAAAGGGTCTTATGATTTCCTGGAGGACTTGATCGTACTAGAACAGTTTCTGAACATTTGCCCTGCTAATGTACGACAGTTTGTGCTGGAGCGGAAGCCTGAGTCAGCGACTACTGCCGCAGACCTCGCTGAGACATTTGTGACTACCCAGGTGCCTGACACATGCAGAAATGCACCATCTAGCTGGAGAGGAGGTCAGCCCAATACACTGGCAGACCCTCCTGCCCCTGTGAGCCGTCCGCCACAGAGGCCTCCCAGTGCTGCTGCTGCGCCCAGGCCTGGGCCACCTGAACGGGTCACCTGTCACTACTGCTGCAAGCCCGGACAAATGAAGCTCAACTGTCCAGAGTGGAGGCAGACCCTGGGAGTCAGGAAACAGAACATGGGAGGCAGCCAGGAAACAGAAAAGCTTCCATGTCAACATGCTGAAGGCCCACCATGACAGGGCCAAATATGTGTTGCCATTGTGCAGCCGGTTAGAGCAGGGAGAGACAGACCCCCTTTTAGATATGCTGACATACAAGAGTTGGATGGTGACATAAATGTCAACCTGCCACTCTTTCCATCCCGGAAAGAACAGCTACAGGAGGTGCTGGCCCCATACCAGCATACATTCTCAGGGATCCCAGGGCAGACCCGTCTGGCAGTTCACCAAGTAGATGCTGGAACCCATCCCCCCATCATGCAATCCACTTACCGTGTCTCTTCAGAGGTGCAAGCGATATTGCAGAAAGAGTTGAGGGAGATGCTAGAACTAGGGGTCGTTCAAAAGTCCTGCAGTGCATGGGCAGCCACAGTTGTCCTGGTCCCCAAAAAGGACCAGACAACTCGGTTCTGCGTGGACTACAGGAAATTGAACGCCATCACCACTACAGACTCCTACCCCATGCCTCGCATTGATGAGTTGTTGGATATGCTGGCAGACGCCAGGTACCTTTCAATCATGGATCTGAGCCAGGGGTACTGGAAGATACCGCTTGCACCCGACGCGAGGCAAAAGTCGGCCTTCATTACTCCTTTTGGCCTCTTCAAGTTCATGATGATGCCCTTTGGGATGAAGAACGCCCCCGCCACATTGCAGCAGGCCGTAAACTACCTGCTGCAGGGAATGCAAGGGTTCACTGTAGCGTACCTGGATGACATTGCGGTGTTCAGCCCCACCTAAGAAAAACACCTCAAACACCTGTCCCAGGTACTAGAGAGGCTGGCCGTGGCCAATCTGACAGCTAAGCGAGTAAGTGTCAGATTGGCATGACCGAGGTGCAGTACTTAGGTCACCGGGTGGGGGGGTAACACCCTGAAACCTGACACGGGAAAGGTAGACGCCATCCTGGCATGGCCTCAGCCTATCACGAAGAAGAAAAAAATTCAGAGACAGACTGAGACTACAATAGTCAGAGACTGTTAACATATGAAGCGTATTGCGATTGTGAACACGATTTGGTGTACAAAATTTTGCCTTTTTACCCCGCTTGATTCACATTCAATAGAATAGGAATCACAACACAATCACCCCTAAATCTCAAATGTTGCAGTGACCATGTGGGATACATTATCAGCAGTACTTTGCTGATTGCCAGCGATCAGCATAGCGCAGCCAAGTGAACCAGCCCTCAACAGTACTGCAGCCAGCATCACCTCAGATACACACAGCATGATTGATTGATGCTGATTATAATCATCATCATCATCAGTGTGCTGTTCTGCATCACTCATCACATGCAGGGCCTAGGGGGCACAGCAGAAATCACAGTCTGGCTAGCGGCAGGCTTGCTTGCCTTGCAGGGAGGTGGAGTTAGAGGTGGTGCCGCACGAGGTAAACAATGTACCCGTGCGGCTGCTGCTATAGAGAGAGGGCCAGGCGGCTAGCGAGACTGGAGGAGGCGGAGTGGAGGAGTGGCTACTTGGGAAGAGCAGTGTGTTGTGTACAGGGCCGGATTTACCATAAGGCACACTAGGCATGTGCCTACAGGCGCCTGATTGGACAAGGGGCGGGAGTAAATCATGTCCCTTTAAGATGAAAAGGCTGAAAAAGCAACACTAATGCCAGCGCCGCCCGCCTCCCTCTCTTTGCATAATGATCCGATGGCCACGTGTGCGGCCGCAACTACAGTGAGGGGCGGGCGGCTAAGTGACACTCGCACACACAATTATGTGCCGCTCTCCCCGCCCACCGGCCGCCGTATTTATGTCTGCACGCAGCGCTGCAACTAACAGCAGCTGCTGCGTGCATAGGCGGCGGGGGGCGGCACGATTGTCTGTCCCTGCTGCCCTGGAGTCTGGAACTTTGATAAACCACGTGGGCGGGAGAGGCGGGGCTGAATGATCATCACTTACCAGCGAAAATTATCCTGCCGGTGCGATCATGGAAGGGGGACAGTCACAGAGAGGAGGGAGATGAATCCAGTAGCACGGTTAGGCAAGAAGCTCCGCCCCGCCGACCCCTCTCCTGTCCATCAGCAATCAGCACGTGTTTTCAAGTAACAGGCGGGGAGGGGTGCGGAGGAAACAGCCCTGTAGGTAGGACTCATGACTGACTGATAGCCCTGCACTTTATAGTTACAACTTCGCCCCGCCCCATGTGTATACTTTTGGGGGCTTGAGGCTGTCTGTGGCTGTGTGACTGACGCAGTGCCCTGGCTGGTACCTGGTGGAGAGGGGACACACTTGCTGGAACCTAGGATGTACAGAGAAAAATGTATGCAGCCAGTCTGCTGGTTGTGGAGTGAGTGATTGTGTGTTTGGATTGTGTGTTGTGTGTGTATTGTGAGCTGTGTGTGTGTGCACATTGTGACCAGCCAGGGTGCACTGCATTTGCTCAGCTGCCTCAGCAGCATATTCCTGTGAGCCGAAAAAGGATCACCCCTATGGTAGCCGGCTGATCAACTCTGCCCCGCCCCTCCCCCCTTTCAATAAGCTGAATCAGTGCATGAATGGAGGAACAGGTCCAGTGGCAGCATTGTGCTCAGGTGAGGGGGCACAGAAAACTGATGCAGCCAGTCTCTGCTGACATTGGTGAGAATGTGTGTGTACTGTGAGCTGTGTGTTTGTGTACTGTGAGTGTGTGTACTGTGTGCATTGTGTGTGTGTACTGTGAGCTGTGTCTGTACTGTGAGCTGTGTGTGTGTGTGTATACTGTGAGCTTTGTCTCCCTGTGTGTGTACCGTGAGTTGTGTGTGTGTGTGTGTGTGTGTACTGAGAGCTTGTGTGTGTGTGTGTGTGTGTGTGTGTGTGTGTGTGTGTGTGTGTGTGTGTGTGTGTGTGTGTGTGTGTGTGTGTGTGTGTGTGTGTGTGTGTGTGTGTGTAGGGTGTGTGTTTTTTTTAAGTGTTATTGAGAGCATTAATACTGAAGCGTTGTATACTTAGTTGGGGCTTGTTTTAGTCCCATGTAGGCTTTGAGCTTCCTCGCTGCCCTCACCAGTCGCTCCGTTGTCACATCCGGTAAATTGGCCAGTTACGCTTCACAACACATGTACAACCCTGCTGTGTACGCACCCCTGTCACACTCCTGCAGCTGGGAGTGTTCTCTGCCTGGGGAGGACACACGTGCAGAGGTGACCAGGGGACAACCGAGCAGCCCCAGAGGACAGGGATGAAGCCCATGGCCTACATGGGGCTGGAGGAAGCCCCAGGTAAGTATAAATCCCACAGTATTTAACCTCTCAAGTTTACTTTAAACAAGCATGCTTTATTGCGTGGGGGAAGGGGGGGGGTAATGGAATGGCTATTGTCCAGGCTGCAGTTTGCCTGGGGGGATTGTATTAATACCTAGGCCAGGGGCTGTTTGGGCAAAATGACCTGGGAAGGGTGGTCCTTGTCTAGGCTTTAAAGGGGTCATCTGGCAAAAATATGGGTCTACCGCTCTACTTACGTGGGGTTTCCTCCAGCCCCTTGCAGATGACACGCGACACCACAGCTCTGCGCTCAGTTTTCAGCCCGAGGTCCTCGCCAGTGCAAAGGGTGACCTCGAGGTTGTCTCTACTGTGTATGCGCCACTGTCAATCTACGGTGTATGCGCCACTGAACTACTGTGCCGGCACAGTACACCATTTACAACATGAACTTGATTGACAGCAGTGCAGACGCACTAGAGAAGGTCGCCGTCTTCACCCGCAGGGACCACAGGCCAAAAACTGAGCGCGGAGCTGCGGCGTGGGACGTGTCTTCTGCAAGGTGCTGGAGGAAGCCCCGGGTAAGTAGAGCGGGGGACTCATATTTTTACCTGATGACTCCATTAAGGGGGCTTTATAAAGGTGTGCACAAAAGACTGTTACCTGTCATGTGCATGAGTTTACAGGCAGACTCTGGCCAGTCCCTGTGCACCTTTCGCTCTATCCCTGTCGTGTGCCCTGCCCAGCTTTATTAAAGCCTGTGTTGCCTGTATTTGCTTCTGTATGAGTAATGATCTTATACACACATGCAGGTGACACAGGCTTCAATAAAGCTGGAGAGGGCACACACAGCAGAGACTGAGCAAGAGATGCACGGGGGCAGGCTGCCCAGCGTGTGCCTATATACTTGCCTTTATGACAGGCAACTGGGACGATCCTTTGTGCACCACCCTGTACTTTATAAAAGGGTTTGTTGCCTAGGCCACAATTTATCACTGCTTGTCATCTGTTACCTGCTACCTTCTAAATTAGGGATGATCAATGAGATGCAAATAGTTCAGCGTTTATGCATGATTATGTAAATATATGCAGCTTGAAAAGGAACCAATCAATTTAAACCTGGGTGGGAATTGATTGGTCCATTTTCAAGCAGCATAACTTTGGGGGTGTGGCCTTTGCTGAGGGGCGGAGTTTAGGGCGCCAGAACTTCTGTGCCTATAGGCTCCTGAGCTGTAAATCCGGCCCTGGTTGTGTAGTGTCGAACACTGCTGTTGGCCGGGCCGCGGGGGGAGGGGCGTGTATATAGGAGGCTGGGAGGTGTTTGAGAGCCCGTGGTGCAACGACCGTCCATGCCATGCAAACAATAAATAAACAAACTTTGCACTGTACAGAGAAGGTAGTAGCAGCAGGTGGCTGCGGTCCCCCCGTGGCTGTGCCTTTCCCCCGCTCCAAGCAGTCGCCTTTAGTGCCAGGTGCTAGAGGCGCGCGCTGGTTCAACTCATTTAGCTCTCTTCTTGTTACCCAACTACTGCTACTCTCTGGTAAGCTCTTCATGGGCTGCAAATTACCTAGAAGATCCACTTCAAGTTTCTAACTATTGCCTATCAACCTCACCAGAGTCTTTCCTTCATCATTTTCTCACTAATTGATAGACAACGTACCAGTTTCAGCCTCTGCTTTGCTAACAACTTTCTTCTGTTCTCCTCAAAACCGCCTCTTTCCGTTTGTATTTTCAGGACTTCTTACAAGCTTCTCTCCTCTGGAATTCCATTCCAAAACACATTTGTCACTCTCCAACCCTAGAAACATTGTAGTTCACCCCCAGAGAAGCATAAAAACTGACCTAGAGTATTCCCTTCAGTCTTGGACTTAGCTCTGGTGTTTCTTGCAAAATCTTACCTAGGAATTCATTGTCACCAGATAATCAGCTTACTAGTTGTTTTACCTTTTGTTTCCTCTCTATTCCTTTACATTTTGAGCTTGCAAGGGCAGAGTTTATCCCTTTTTGTTTCTTGTAACTGCAAGTTTTGTTAGATATGCTGTGGAATGTATAGTGTGTTCCACCTGTATATTATGTACCAGCATCTGTATTATGCACCTATGGCCTTTTATTACTTTTCACAGTGCCACATAAGATGATGGTGCGCTATAAATCAATAATAACATTATTTTTCTCTCACTTCATGAGATAAAATCGTAAATTTATCATTGCCAAAACAAAGACTGCCAGAGCAACGTTTTCATAATCTAGTCTCTGAAACCCAACATTGATTTTTTTTTTTTATTTCATTATCATATGTTTTCTTCTACTTTCCATTTTGTAACAATAAACCAGTAAAATACAATGTTAATTACAAATATGTGGGTGGCCAATAATTCATTCAGGTCACATCTGTTCTCAGCTCATTTCATGCATTCTGCTATACACAGCCTGCCTCTTTTTTTGATTAACCTGCCCTGTAGTTGCCATTGGCAGGTTTTGGTGCACTGTATCAATTGTTATATATAGAGTGCTTGGGGGGCCCCAATGTAAAACTCGCATCGGGGCCCACAGCTCCTAAGCTACACCACTACCTGGGAGTAATGAAAGGTAAGTATTTATGGTTAACATTAAAGAACATTAAAGGACTTTTTTGTGGTTGCATTTCTATTTCATTTAAACTTTTTGGCCTCAATTCAGTAAGGTTTATCAAACACTTTACAGAACGTTTGATAATTTACCTCATGGGTAAAATCTAATGTTGAATTCACTTAGGTGTTATATATTTATCTAATGTTTTATCGATAAAACATTCAATAAATATGTAACACCTTATTGAATTCAAAATTAGATTTTAGCCATGAGGTAAATTATCAAACGTTTGGTAAAGTGTTTAATAAACTTTAGTGAAGGCACCATGGCTTGTACAAAGGCTCTGGAGGAGAGAGGGAGGCTTGGCCGCCCCTCTCTTCCAGCTCCCCCATACCATGAATTTTCAAAATTGAAACTACAGTGTCTCTTTGAAAATACCCTGCACTTTTGGTGTTTCTAGTATGTATGGAGGCTTTGCTTTGCCAAAGTCAGCGGCCATTGACTTCAAACGTTAGATGTGAACATGGATTTTGGACACAAAAATTGGTGGTCAATGCAAACGGGCAAAAATTTGTTGTCCGCCTGGAACAAGTTCGTCCATCATCCATCATCCATCACTATATATACAGTACAGATCAAAAGTTTGGACACACCTTCTCATTCAAAGAGTTTTCTTTATTTTCATGACTATGAACATTGTAGATTCACACTGAAGGCATCCAAACTATGAATTAACACATGTGAAAGTATAGTACATAACCAAAAAGTGTGAAACAACTGAACTGAAAATATGTCATATTCTAGGTTCTTCAAAGTAGCCACCTTTTGCTTTGATTACTGCTTTGCACACTCTTGGCATTCTCTTGATGAGCTTCAAGAGGTAGTCACCTGAAATGTTTTTCACTTCACAGGTATGCCCTGTCAGGTTTAATAAGTGGGATTTCTTGCCTTATAAATGGGATTGGGACCATCAGTTGCCTTGTGGAGAAGTCAGGTGGATACACAGCTGATAGTCCTACTGAATAGACTGTTAGAATTTGTATTATGGCAAGAAAAAAGCATCTAAGTAAAGAAAAACGAGTGGCCATCATTACTTTAAGAAATGAGGGTCAGTCAGTCCGAAAAATTGGGAAAACTTTGAAAGTGTCCCCAAGTGCAGTCTCAAAAACCATAGAACGCTACAAAGAAACTGGCTCAGGTTAACAGCAGGTTAACAGCAGCTCAGATAAGAGACCAGGTCAATGCCACACAGAGTTCTAACAGCAGACACATCACCAGAACAACTGTTAAGAGGAGACTGTAACGGTTGGGTGTAGCAACTCAGATGTCTGATTATATGGTGATCTGCAGAATCACCAATAATGCAGACGCTATACCCGATTATGTAGTGATCTGCAGAATCACCAATAATACCGGTATAGCTACAAGGATGCTAAATGTGTAGTGCTTGGTGCAACCGTAACTCAATAGTTTAGCTGAACCTTACCAGAGGAGCTGGTAAGGTACTATCAGTACTGGAGACTGTATAGTTGGGATAGGCCTTTCCAGAGGGGCTGGGAAGGCACCAACAGAAACAGTACAATAACAAGGAAATCAGGAGAAACCTCTCCAGAAGAGCTGGAGGGCACTTGCAGTAATAATAACTGGATAGTTTGGCAAAGCCTTACCAGAGGAGTTGGTAAGGCACTATCAGTTAAGTGACAATCTAATGTGAGCAGACCTTTCCAGAGGGGCTGGAAAGATATAAGCAGAAGTTGTGACTGTATAGTTTCACTAAACCTTACCAGAGGAGCTGGCAAGGTACTATTAGTCACTAAAGGAAGAGTAGCAATACCACACCAGAGAGCTGGTGGTTAAATACTAGCACACCTCACCAGTGGCGAGGGCCCACTGGTGAGTAGAATGGTCAGACAGGCTAAGTTCGGCAACAGAGAGACAGTATCAGTACAAAAATCGGAAGGCAGAAGAGTAATTAGGCAAGGGGTTCAGCAACTTTAGGCAGATAGGCAAAAGTACAGAAACGTAAAGCAATAGCAAAGTCAGAGGTTAAGCCAGCATTATACGCAGGTAATCAATAACAATAACAAATCCTAGTCTGGTGTGAAGTTCTTGGTTTCAACACCTGGATACTAGTCTAAGGTCTGAGCGCTAACACGTAAGTATTCACGACGGCATACAGAGACTGAATGGCAAACGAAGGCTTATGAGGAAGAGGGAGACTCTCAGCCACTCCCACCTCGGATTTCCGCCAATCCGAGCGGCGAGAGTCATCCCTGACGTCAGCCGACCGGCAGGTCAGCTGACGCGCCTTTGGTTAGCATAAAGGTTCTGTCTCCGCACGCGCCCGCGCGAGACAGACCCCCTGTGAGCCGCAGACAAGACCGTTACCGGCGTACTAGATGCCGACGGAACGGAGAACACTTGAGAGCCAGGGAGGGAGGCGGCTGAAGACACCCCCTACGTGTCAGCAGCCGCCGATTCACAGGTTGTTACAGAGACTGTGTGAATCAGGCCTTCATTGTACAATATCTGCTGGGAAACCACTGCTAAGGACAAGCAACAAGCAGAAGAGACTTGTTTGGGCTAAAGAACACAAGGAATGGACATTAGAGCAGTGGAAATCTGTGTTTTGGTCTGATGAGACCAAATTTGAGATTTTTGGTTCCAACCACCGTGTCTTTGTGCTACGCAGAAAAGGTGAACGGATGGACTCTACATGCCTGGTTCCCACCGTAAAGCATGGAGGAGGTGTGATTGTGTGGGGGTGCTTTGCAGGTGACACTGTTGGGGATTTATTCAAAATTGAAGGCCTACTGAACCAGCAAAGCTACCACAGCATCTTTCAGCGGCATGCTAGTCCTTCCGGTTTGCGTTTAGTTGGACCATCATTTATTTTTCAACAGGATAATGTCCCCAAACACACCTCCAGGCTGTGTAAGGGCTATTTGATCAGGGTGAAGAATGATGGTGTGCTGCGCCAGATCACCCCGCCTCCACAGTCACCAGACCTGAACCCAACCGAGATGGTTTGGGGTGAGCTGGACCGCAGAGTGAAGGCAAAAGGGCCAAGTGCTAAGCATCTCTGGGAAGTCCTTCAAGACTGTTGGAAGACCATTTCAGGTGACTACCTCTTGAAGCTCACCAAGAGTGTGCAAAGCAGTAATCAAAGCGAAAGGTGGCTACTTTGAAGAACCTAGAATATGACATACTTTCAGTTGTTTCACACTTTTTGGTTATGCACTATACTTCCACATGTGTTCATTCATAGTTTGGATACCTTCAGTGTGAATCTACAATGTTCATAGGCATGAAAATAAAGAAAACTCTTTGAATGAGAAGGTGTGTCCAAACTTTTGGTCTGTACTGTATATATGAGCGTGTGTGTGTATAGGTTATACATATACTGTATATATATATATATATATATATATATATATATATATATATATATATATATATATATTTACATGTATATTTATTTATTTCCACACATATGCCCCCTCCTGCACAACACGTAGCTGAGGTCACTTGTCTATATCTCCCTCTTAGGGTAGCAAATATGAGCGGTTAGCTTCTTAACTACTCCAACACTGGGTCAGATCTGTCCTCCTGCAGACATTTGCTGTTCCTCACATCCATCCTGGCCTAGCATCGTCATGTGACAAGCAGAGGAACAGGAGTGAGGTGAGGGAGAGAGCGAGCAGCTGAAGCAGCGGAAAATTGATTATATCAATCGTATCAGGTGGTGAAGAAGAAAAGATACTTCACTAAAATGAATTATCTTTAGGCTAGACATGTACAATACTTCACTCTGTGGCTGAGTAATGGCAGAAAAACTGGCACACATTTTCTGAGGGAATATTGCCATTTTCATTTTGGATTTTTTTTGCCATTCATTTTATCAAATTTCCTATTAAAAAGAAAACATGCAACTAAAATATTCACCTGATCCATGGTTATACACTTTACGAGATCTAATCTACTCTACTCACTGTGTTATTTTGGCTGGATTTTTACTGCTATAGTAAGGACTGATTCACACTACAAGAGCTTTTAAAAAGCTAAAGCACTTGCTAATGCAATGCTATGGGGGATTGTCACACAATCACATCACTCTAGTAAGAACACACATAGGATAACATTAGCATGAGCTTATAAAATCACAAAGCACTTAGAAAAGCTCTTGTGAACAAGCCCTAAGTCAGAGCTTTAGCAAAAGAGGAAAAGTGCAAAAAAGGCATCATTTTAATTTCTGTTTTAAGAAAGGTCAACTTTTACAGTGAGAAAAACAGAAAAAAACTGAAACACAGCCTAGTTTTAAGTAGGTCTGGGTCTGCACATATACATGTTTATCTCTTCACGCCATATCCCTTCAGGTACACATTCTCACACATAGAGACACAAGACTAGAGATGGCCCAAACGGTTCGCCGGCGAAAGGGTCCTGGCGAACTTCCGGTGGTTCGCGATCGCGGAGAACCGCAAACTTTTCTGGAAGTTTAGTTCACCCCCATAATGCACCATTAGGGTCAACTTTGACCCTCTACATCACAGTCAGCAGGCACATTGTAGCCAATCAGGCTACACTCACTCCTGGAGCCATTCCCCCCCTTATAAAAGGCAGGCACCGCCGGCCATTATACTCACTCGTGTGCCTGCAGTAAATAGAGAAGGGACAGCTGCTGCAGACTCTCTCATAGGGAAAGATTAGTTAGGCTCTTGTAGGCTTGTTAGCTTTCTCCTTGCTGATTCTTATTGCTAAAATAGCACCCCACAAAAGCTCTTTTGAGAGCTAATCTTGTTCTTGTGATCTATTTTTTTTTCTGTGTCCCACTGACACTTGTGTTGCATAGACAGCCTTGATAATTCATACTGTGTGAGTGCCCCTGCCAGGCCCAGCCCATTCAGTGACTACCTGTGTGTGTGACAGGTGCACATTGTAATACCCAGTACTGCATATAGCTACCTACCTGTTGTTCACAGTGCACCCACCTACCTATGTGAGTTGAGAGCATGCAGTGTCACTGTGCCTGTCTGCTACCTGTCTGTGTGTGACAGGTGCAATGCATATACCTACCTACCTGTTGTTCACAGTGCACCCGTCCTACCTACGTGAGTACACGCAGTGTCACTGTGCCTGTCCGCTACCTGTCTGTGGGTGACAGGTGCACATTGTAATACCCAGTACTGCATATATCTACCTACCTGTTGTTCACACTGCACCCACCTACCTACGTGAGCGCACACAGTGTCACTGTGCCTGTCCGCTACCTGTCTGTGTGTGACAGGTGCTCATTGTAATACCCATTACTGCATATACCTACCTACCTGTTGTTCATAGTGCACCCACCTACCTACGTGAGATGAGCGCACGCAGTGTCACGGAGCCTATCCGCTACCTGTCTGTGTGTGATAGGTGCACAGTGTAATACCCATTACAGCATATACCTACCTACCTGTTGTTCACAGTGCACCTACCTACCTACGTGAGATGAGCGCACGCAGTGTCACTCAGGATTGCCAAGCGTCCGTCAATTCACGGACAGTCAGTAAAAAATTAGGCAAAATTGTCCCATCCGTACTGCCCGTATTTTTGCCCCTTGTGTCCGTTCAATTTAGTATCTGTGGCCGCGTCACCTTTAAACCGCAGCTCCTCCCCCTCTTGCTATGACACATCCGGCATCAGCCTTCACTGCTTCTGCTTGCCGCCAGATATCTTTCTCTCCCTTCAAGACTCCTCTGGCTCTTCTAGCACGTCAGGCTCCACCTCCAGCTGCTTTCATCCCCTCGCCTGTAGCGTTCTGAATCTGATAGGTGTCCATGCCATCCCAGCTAACAAGTAAGGAAAAGAGTCACAGGCTCGCTGAACTCCATGGCAGCAGCAGGCTCTGTAATAGCTGTCCCTCCCTCATCTCATGTTTTATGAGGGCTCGCCTCGCTCGGTCTGACAGCTGGCTGATTATGACCACAGGCCACCAGGTCACAAAGTTCATTCATGCATCATGCCTGTATTCAGCAGGCTATGCAGAGTAAAGGGACTTCCTCAGTTTTCTGCTACACTGTGAGGTGAGGGGGGGGGGGGGGGGGGCAACATAGTTCTTTCATTCCTAAAGTGTTTGTGTGACCTGAACAGGACAGAAGGGGAGTATGTAGAAATGCACCCATATGTATTTACAGAATTTAGCCTGTTTAATTCCTCCTCATTTGTGTCTATTTATTATTATATAGTATTGATATAGCGTGAAATCTTATGCAGCACTGTAAAGAGTACATAGTCATGCCACTTAACTGTCCTCAGAGGAGCTCACACTCTAATCCCAACTGTAGTTATGTGTCCTCCATCGTGTATGTCAATACAATAGCGTAATTTTAGGGGAAGCCAATTTTTAGTTATCTGTATGTTTTTGGGATGTAGGAGAAAACCAGAGTGTCTGGAGGAAACCCACGCAGTCACACTGAGATAACACAAACTCTGTGCCATGGCTGGGAATGGAACCAGGGACCCAGTGCTGCAACCACTACACCACTATGCTGTCCACAAGTTGTAATTTGATCTCTCTCTGTGTTACCTGACTGCCATGGCAGATAAGCTCATTTGAAACCACAGAATGTTAACAATATGTTTGCTTCCAATAAAGCAGGAAGTAGATGCACTCCAGATTTATTGCAGGATGTGTATCAGCTGTAACAAAGAAATGTTTTTTCTTTAAAGGTTATTATGCTGTTGCTTATCTTTTAGAGCATAGAGGAAGTTCTGAGTTAAGGTCTTCTTGAAAGGGAACCTAAAAAAAGCAAGAGTAACTTATCTGGGACTTTTACCGGCCCCCTCCCTCCAGCCGCCCTGTGTCCGACTCAGTCCGCGCGGTCACAAACCGATCCTCTGGTCCCCTGCAGCGCCCCACTTTTGGTTCCAGCGACTCAGCGGGTTAATGGGCCACTGGGCCTGTGCAGCCAGACAGGGTCGCACAGGTGCATTCAGTGATTATTAACTTGCTAACTAAGTGCCGGAACCAAAAGTGAGGTGCTGCAGGGGGCGTACGTTAAAAAGGGGCGCTGGGAAAAAAGGGCGCCGGGTTTTAAACGATAAACATGGATAACGTTTAAAAATATAATGTACTATATTTCGTTTAAAAATAATGTTTTATAAAGTTATAAATCATTAAATAATGTGCATGAAATTGGCAATTGTGAAAACGTTAATCTTCCGTTTAAAAAGTGAAACGTATAATAACGTTTAAAAAAAAATAGTAAGTAACCCTCCCTGTACCTACCCCTAACCCCTAGACCCCCGTGTTGGTGCCTAAACCTAAGACCCCCCTGGTGGTGCCTAAACCTAAGACTCCCCTGATGGTGCCTAAACCTAAGACTCCCCTGGTGGTGCCTAAACCTAAGACTCCCCTGGTGGTGCCTAAACCTAAGACCCCCCTGTTGATGCCTAAACCTAAGACCCCCCTGGTGGTGCCTAAACCTAAGACCCTCCTGGTGGTGCCTAAACCTAAGACCCCCCTGGTGGTGCCTAAACCTAAGACCCCCCTGTGATAAGCATTAATAACGTGTGAAAAAAATATTGTGCTGTTTTTCGTTTAAAAATAATGTTTTAAAAAAGATTGTACTGTTTTTCGTTTAAAAATAATGTTTAAAAAATTATAAATCATAAAATAATGTGTAATCATGAGAAGCAGTTATAAAACAGTAAAAGTCTCCGGGCGCCGCTTATAAAACGTTATTTTTCTCCGGCGCCCTTCTTTCCTGTCGGGCGCCCATTAAACGATATTTATTATGGGAGTGAATGGCGGCGCCCGATTTGTCCACTTGCCTCAGGCGCCCGAATTTACTGTTACCCTGCAGGGGACCAGAGGATCTGGCATGTTCTTCAGCACTTTACAGAGTACATAGTCGTGTCACTGACTGTCCTCAGAGGAGCTCACAATCTAATCCCTACCATAGTTATAGTGTAATGTCCTACCATATTATTATTATGTATTTATAGAGTGCTGACATCATCTGCAGCACATTGCAGAGTACATAGTCATGTCACTGACTGTCCTCAGAGGAGCTCACAATCTAATCCTACCATAGTCATAGTCCAATCTCTTACCATATTATTATTATGTATTTATATAGTACTGACATCATGTTTCTTTTATCGGGAAACATGCCTTCTCAGTTCAGGTGGGCTGTTTCACATGAGCCGTATGCGGTAATCACCTGCTCCAGCTACAGTATGTTTCTTTCCTCCCGAAATTCACAAGAAGTTCCCTAAAAAGCCCGCTACTGACTCCGCCCCTGACCCTGCCCCCTGTCCGTCCAAAATTTGGGGTGTCCAGATTTTTTGGCAATTTTGTCCAGGAAAAATGAGGAATTGGGTTGGCAACCCTGGTGTCACTGTGCCTGTCCGCTACCTGTCTGTGTGTGACAGGAGCACATGGTAATACCCATCACTGCATATACCTACCTGTTGTGTTCAGTGCACCCACCTCATCACTGCATATACCTACCTGTTGTGTTCAGTGCACCCACCTACCTACGTGAGTGCATGCAGTTTGATATACCACTCCGTGCATACCTGTTAACTGCACCTGTGTTACTGCACCTGTGTGACTGCACATTGTATGGACACAACAGACAAAACAGGCAGAGGTAGAGGCAGACCCAGAGGAAGGCCACCTGGCAGATCTGTGCGAGGTCGTGTTGATGTGATTTTGTGCGGCCCTCGACCAAAGTACAGTGTTCAGTAGAAGACACGTCCCATCAACTCCCAAGATTGTCAGGACGTGGTTGACTATTTAACACAGAACACCTCATCTTCCACAGCCACCAGCACTACTACAAGCACCACATCCGTTGCATTTGACACTTCGCAGGAGTTAATTGGTGGGGAATTAACTGATTCACGGCCATTATTGTTACAACCAGATGAAGGCGCTAAGTAAGTTACACCATCTCATATGTCTGAGTTAGGCAGCGACACTATGGACATAACGTGTGAAGATGATGAAGTACCTGCTGTTGGTGCAGTTTTCGAGGTGTCTGAGGCAAGCGAATCTGGGCAAGATGATTATGATGATGACGATGATATGGATCCCACGTATATGCTCCCAATAGAGGAGATGAACAGGGGGACAGTTCAGAGGAGGAGTCATAGAGGAGTAGGAGGAGACGAGTTGCTGAAAGAAGCAGGGGGAGCTCGTCGTCAGAAACAGCTGGTGGCAGTGTCCGGCACCATGTATCGCCACCTATGGACAGCCAGCCAACATGCCCTTCAACGTCAACTGCTGATGCCACCATAGAGCCATCACCCCAGGGGGGCTCAGCGGTTTGGAAATTTTTTAATGTGTTTGCCTCAGATCGGAGCAATGCCATATGTTGTCTCTGCCTCCAAAAATTGAGCCGTGGAAGGGCCAACACTCATGTAGGGACAAGTGCCTTACAAAGGCACATGGAGAAAAGGCACAAGCTGCAATGGGAAGAGCACCTGAGCAAAAGCAGCACACAAAAGAAAAGCCACCCTCCTTCTCCTCTTCCTCCTTCAGATGGAGCATCTTCAGCCGCTTTCTCCCTTGCACCTTCACAGCCACCCTCCTCCACTCTGCCTCTGCCCTTGAGCGGTTCCTGCTCCTCTGCCCATAGCAGCCAGGTGTCTGTGAAGGAAATCTTTGAGTGGAAGAAGGAAATTTCTGCCAGTCACCCTCTTGCCCGGCATCTGACAGCTGGTGTGGCGGAACTGTTAGCTCACCAGCTGTTACCATACCAGCTGGTGGACTCTGAGGACTACCGTCAATTTTTGGCCATTGGGACACCGCAGTGGAAGATGCCAGGCCGCAATTATTTATCTAAAAAGGCGATACCCAAACTGTACCATGAAGTGGAGAGGCAAGTGGTGTCACCTCTGGCACACAGCGCTGGGTCAAGGGTCCACCTGACCACGGATTCCTGGTCTGCCAAGCACGGTCAGGGCAGGTACATAACTTACAAAGCCCATTGGGTCAACCTGGTGACCGATGGCAAGCAGGGAGTGCGTGGCTGTGCAGCGGACCAACTTGTGACACCTCCACAGCTTGCAGGCAGGCCTCCTGCCACCTCCTCTCCTCCTGCTACATCCTCTTCGCTGTCATCCTCCTCCTCCTCCTTGGGTGAGTGGCAGTTCAACTCTACTGGTGCTGCAATCTCCTCTCCAGCTACACAGCCCCATCTCCCCAGGGCCTATGCTGCATGCCAGGTATGACGGTGTCACGCCATCTTAGACATGTCTTACCTCAAAGCAGAGAGTCACACTGGACAAGCTCTCCTGGCTGTTCTTAACAAACAGGTGGATCAGTGGCTGACCCCGCACCAGCTGGAGATCAGCAACGTGGTGTGTGACAATGGCAGCAATCTCCTTTCCGCTTTGAATTTGGGAAAGCTGACACATGTACCCTGCATGGCACATGTACTGAATCTAGTCATTCAAAGATTTGTGTCAAAGTACCCAGGCTTAGAGGACATCCTGAAGCAGGCCAGGAAGTTGTGTGGGCATTTCAGGCTGTCTTACACGGCCATGGCATGCTTTGCGGACATTCAGCGGAGAAAGAAGTTGCCGTTGAGACGCTTGATATGTGATAGCCCGACCCGCTGGAATTCGACCCTGGTCATGTTCTGCTAGAAAAGGAGAAAGCCGTCACCCAGTACCTCTACAATTTCAGTAGAAGGACACAATCTGGGGAGATGGGGATGTTCTGGCCCCCGAACTGGACACTGATGCGAAATGCATGCAGGCTCATACGGCCGTTTGAGGAAGTGACCAACCTGGTGAGTCGCAGTGACTTGATCCCGTACGCTTACTTCCTGGAGCGTGCTGTGCGTAGAGTGGTGGATCAAGCTGTGGAGGAGCATGAAGAGGAACAGTTACGGCAGGAACAGTTGTGGGAGCAATTTACATCAGAATCAGATGTTTCCTCAACACCTGCAGCAGCACAGAGGGGGGAGGAGGAGGAGGAGTCATGTGGGGAAGAGGAGTCAGACTCGGATGATGAGGAAAGTGTTTCTTTGGAGAAGGAGGGGGCGGCGGCAGAAGAACAACCGCAGCAGGCATCACAGGGGGCTTGTGCTGCTTGACGTTCCCATGGTATTGTTCGGGGGGAAGAGGAGGACTTACCTGACATCACTCAGGAAGAGCAAGAGGTGATGGATAGTATGTCTGGATCCAACTTTGTGCAGATGGCATCTTTCATGCTGTCCAGCCTGTTGAGGGACACCCGTATAAAAAAAACTCAAGGGGAATGAGCTGTACTGGGTGGCCACGCTACTAGACCCTCGGTATAGGCACAAAGTGGTGGACATGTTACCAACTCACCAGAAGGCAGAAAGGATGCAGCACATGCAGAACAAGCTGGCAACTATGCTTTACAATGCGTTTGAGGGTGATGTCACAGCACAAAGCAATAAAGGTATCACTGCCAGTAATCCTCCTCCCACGTCCACGCAGGAAAGGATAGGATGCTCCAGCGATCTCATGGTGATGTCGGACATGCAGAAATTCTTTAGTCCAATGCCTCACCTTACCGCTTCCGGATCCACCCTCCACCAACGCCTGGACCGGCAGGTAGCCGACTACCTGGCCTTAAAGTGAACCTTAAGCCAAATAAAAAAAATAGTTTTCCTCACCTGGGGCTTCCCTCAGCCCCCTGCAGTTGTCCGGTGCCCTCGCAGCCTTGCTCCGATCCTCCTGGACCCGCCGGCGACCACTTCCGGTTTCGCAGTCAGGACCCGACAGGCTGGGAACGCGAGTGATTCTTCATGTTTCCAGCCACAATAGCGCCCTCTATGTTGCTATAGCAGCCCTCTATGCTGCTATAGCAACATAGAGGGAGCTATTGTGGGCACCGGACAGCTGCAGGGGGCTGAGGGAAGCCCCAGGTGAGTAAAACTCATTTTTTTTTATTTGACTTAAGTGCATGGATGTAGACACTGTGAGCAGCGATGAACCCTTGGACTACTGGGTGCACAGGCTTGACC
This sequence comes from Hyperolius riggenbachi, assembly GCF_040937935.1. Taxonomy (NCBI): domain Eukaryota; kingdom Metazoa; phylum Chordata; class Amphibia; order Anura; family Hyperoliidae; genus Hyperolius; species Hyperolius riggenbachi. The sequence goes on from NC_090656.1 coordinate 85,420,754, forward strand.
TATGGCCAGAGCTGTCCCAATTTGCCATCCAACTGCTGTCTTGCCCTGCCTCAAGCGTCCTGTCAGAAAGGACCTTCAATGCAGCTGGAGGCATTGTCATTGGTAAGAGAAGTCGCCTAAGTCACAAAAGTGTTCAGTACCTCACCTTTATCAAAATGAATGAGGCATGGATCCTGGAGGGCTACTGCCCACCCGAAGACTAAGTCAGTCCCCACACACAGCATCTCTGCCTGCACGCCGTGTGACTGGCTGCCTGCTCCAAGACTAAAGGCTTGATTCACAAAGCGGTGCTTACCTAGTTAGCACGCCTAAAGATTTTTGGGCGTGATAAGCATTGCATTAAGTAGGTTAGCACCGTTTTGAGGAAAAAACTTGCGCGCAAAGTCCGGTGCGCGCAAAACATCGCATGGGGTTTAATGGCGTTGCGCACCTAAACTTTACGTGCGTCAAACTTTATGCGCAAAACTTTGCGCGCAAGTTTATTTTATCAAGCCTGAACTGAGTTTAGGCGTGATAATGGGCTTTTCACCAGCGTGCTAACAGTTAGCACGGCTTTGTGGATCAAGCCCTAAGTCGCTCCTCACACAGCACCTCTGCCCGCAGGCCACTTGACTGCCTTCTCCGTCACCACCAACAGGGTCCAAGACTCCAGGCGGATTCCTGAATTTTTAAGGCCGCTGCTAGAAGCAGCCGCTATAATAATTTTTCTGGTGCGTGTACATGCCTGCCTAATTTTTCTGGCTGCACTGCGGCTGCAACAACAAAACAAAAGGCATGTACATATGCCCATTCCCCTTCGTGATCATTACCTTGCCGCGGTGAAGGGGCTTGCGTATCACAATGAAGCAATGACCGACGGCTTTATGAGTGTCTTGGGAGGTGGCGCACCAAAGATAATAAGGTCGTTGCTTCATTGTGGACAGACCAAATTTGATCAGCTGGGCAGTCACTGTTCTGTCATTCAGCTACCTCAGCCCATCGACCATATGGGCTGGAAAGCCGCCATCACCTGCACTCTCGTCATGGTGCGCACAAGTCCAGCACGGCCGTCACTACACAAACAGCTGTTTGCAATCACTGCATACCTTTCACTGCATCTTTGACTGCACATTTTATTATACCTGGCAGTCAGTGCATACCTTTCACTTGAATGGATGGCAGACTTGCACTCCATAACAGATTCTTGTTAAAGGTAGTACAGTCTATCAGTGTCATTTACAGCAGGACCTCAAAGTCCTCCTATATTGCTTTTTTTGGTCACTCGGAATGGCAGACTTGCCTTCCATAAAACATTCTCGTTGCAGGTACTGAACAGCAAGCAGAACAAGTATTTAAAAAAATAGATGTAAGCTTTAACAATGGTAGAGAAAGAACCATGATAAGTTGATAAGGCAGTCAGACATTACCTGACATCACTGAGTGAGGAAGAGCAATCTCGCCATGGTGCGCAACAGTCCAACACGGCCGTCACTACGCAAACAGCTGTTTGCGGTGCGTTACACAGTGAGTTTGGTGTGTCAGTGTGAAGCAGTACTCTAATTACACTCCTTGATTGATGTATACACAAGATGTTTTAAAGCACTTTAAGCCTGCAATTTAGCATTTAGCATTCAATGTGATTTCGGCCCTTTCTAGTACCGAAGTTTTCGCAAACCGAAAATCGGAGGTTCGGGCCATCTCTACACAATACTACAATAACAAATTATCCAAAGCTAAAATAAAGAAAACAGAGTTTCCAGTTATAAATGAAAAGATAAATCTTAGTCTTCGAGGTATCTTTCCTTTTTAATAAATTTGAGAACTCCTGACCATGTTTTCAATGACAAGTTAGAAAAGGTATTTTCAGTCTTTAATGGCTGTTTTGTGCTACGTGTTTACTTGAAAGTAAATTGTTATGAAAGCTTGGGATTATGGTCGCAATACAGAAGGTATTGCACTTCGAAAGAAAGGAGTTTCTACAATATAAAGGTAAGATGTTTCTGGTAAAGCAGGTTTGGAACTAAATCTGTTTTCATTAAAGCTAGCTTACTTGTTTCATGATATATTCTCTTTATATGAAAGCCGCCCTGATTTACTTCTTGAGCTTCAACACACTATCAAAGGAATGTCAGGAGCGGGAAGAAGTAAAGGGACAGATGTCAACAGGGACTGCTATGTAGGGTGAAATGCCTTGATGCCTTCTATGAAAGTCAAAGCCATGATGAAGGCAGGCCTTTCTTAGGTATAGCAGTCTTCCATGACCTATCAAATATTAAATGTTATTTAATGTGTTTGAGATATATCGCACAATACAAATAACACTGCTGACTACTGGTCACTAGAAAGTAAAAAACAGTTTCAAACCATACCTGAAGAGAAAACAAACAGATGCAATGCACAATTGTATTCATCTATAATCCTAATCCTAAATAGAAACTTACAGGAATTCCATGGTCTTCTATAGGAATGCTCATTTGGAATTTGCAGAACTGAAATTTCCGCTTTTCTGATCGGAAATCGGCATTTAAGTAAAAATACAGAATTACCACAACTTTGTAATTTTAGCCCAGTCACAGAACTGGGAAGCAGTGGACCAATCAGAGAATGCAAAGTCAACTCAAACGTATTTGGCCAATCAGAGGATGCAAAAAATGGCCAAGAAAAAAACTCATCGGTAATGGAATTTGGAAATCCGGGAAATCTGTAATTGGCATTGCCAGAAATTGGAATTTTTGCAGAATCAGAAATTAGCATTGTCGACTATCTCCAATCTTAAAAGAATACAAATCTAAGGTTAATGTTTTGACTGCTCTTTTTTTGGGGCACTTCATTTTTCAGGGACGCCTCCCTTCTGGCTTTGGCTTTGTTTATAGGCAAATGACTTGCTTTACTGTTGTCATAGACAAGAATGTAACATTACTGATGATGTGTAGCAAAGAGATGCAAACATCCCGTCATATGAAGAGAATTTCCTGTGTTGATCTTTGCATACACATGATTGGATGCTTGAAGTGAGCAGAGTAGACTCTTCCAAGTACCTTCGACCTCCACTAAAATACCTGACTGCTTTTTAATGCTGTAGTGAGGTGGACCAGCACCCAGTGGGGAGAAGACGTGTGCTAAGCGGAGGAAACCTTGTAACCGTCTGTCTATGGCGATCTTTCAATTTTTATCACAACAAAAGAGCTTTAACTACTGATGTGGTGCTGCGGACTTCTTCGTTCACTGCTTTTTAATGCTGGGCATTAGACATGAGCCTGAATTTTAATCAGTCATTTTTGCATTGAAATCGAAGACTCAAACTTTTTCGCAAAAAGATTATGGAATTTGGCAATATACACATTTTCATGGATGCCTTCTGGTTGAGCCATGAAGCATTCTGGAATTAATTACTGGTTATGTTCTAGTAAATCTTTGGCTTGTCTTAATTTATGTATATTCCTATCCCCGTTCTCCTTCAAGGATAGTTCATTTCCATCATTTCTTTTTAGCTGCATCTCTTGCAGACCCTCCTTCATCTTAACTTCCATTTAAGAACTGGAGGCCCACATAGTTGGAGACATGTCTACCTTATGCTGTCCCAACATTATTGATATTGCATAATTATTATTATTATTATTATTATTAATCCTCTTCATTTTGACATGCTGACAGATTCTCCATATTCTAGTAGAGCTGATAGAGTGGGTTGTGGGCTGATCCTCAAACATTCCACTAAAACCTACCTATTATGACTGAAAGCTTGAAATGCTTCTGCTCTCCACCCCTTACCCCTCCACCATCCGAGCATTAAGAAAATTGTGATCACTATACCTCTGCATACCAGTGTATGGGAACTGTTTCTTATGACACAGCCAGGGCCGTTTCTTGCCCCGTTCAGCCGGTTCTGCTGAACGGGGCGCCGATGAGAGACGGATGGGGGGGGGCGCCAGGCAGAAGCAGAAGGATGTGACAGCTAGGAGCCGGTGACGCGCGGATGCGGTGCAGCGAGAGGCAGGAGGAGCTGTGCGCACCAGCGCGATCACCGGCTTCAGTTCGCGTATATCGCGTACCCCCCCCCCCCGTGTGCCTCCCGTTGCTGCCTGCCTCTCTTGCAGACCTCAGCGCTGGCGGCGACCCGACCGGAGAGTGTCAGAACAGAGCGCACACCCGCAGACAATGCACATGCAGAAGTGATGTCATTGACCATGACCACTTCCTGCATGAAGTGATGCTGGTGGTAGTGTGCGCTCTGCTCTGCCGTTCTCCGGTCGGGTCGCCGCCAGCTCTGAGGTCTGTGTAAGCCCTGCATAGCACCCTGCACAGCCCCCAGCATCCCGCCCAGCAAAGCACCCTACAGAGCCCCCAGCATCCAGCCCAGCAAAGCACCCTGCAGAGCCCCCAGCATCCCACCCAGCATAGCACCCTGCAGAGCACCCAGCACAGCAAGGCACCTTGCACAGCCCCCGGCATCCAGCCCAGCATAGCACCCTGCAGAGCCCCCAGCATCCAGCCCAGCAAAGCACCCTGCAGAGCCCCCAGCATCCCGCCCAGCATAGCACCCTGCAGAGCCCCCAGCATCCCGCCCAGCATCCAGCCCAGCAAAGCACCCTGCAGAGCCCCCAGCATCCAGCCCAGCAAAGCACCCTGCAGAGCCCCCAGCATCCCGCCCAGCATAGCACCCTGCAGAGCACCCAGCACAGCAAGGCACCTTGCACTGCCCCCGGCATCCAGCCCAGCATAGCACCCTGCAGAGCCCCCAGCATCCAGCCCAGCAAAGCACCCTGCAGAGCCCCCAGCATCCCGCCCAGCATAGCACCCTGCAGAGCCCCCAGCATCCCGCCCAGCATAGCACCCTGCAGAGCCCCCAGCATCCAGCCCAGCAAAGCACCCTGCAGAGCCCCCAGCATCCAGCCCAGCAAAGCACCCTGCAGAGCCCCCAGCATCCCGCCCAGCATAGCACCCTGCAGAGCCCCCAGCATCCCGCCCAGCATCCAGCCCAGCAAAGCACCCTGCAGAGCCCCCAGCATCCAGCCCAGCAAAGCACCCTGCAGAGCCCCCAGCATCCCGCCCAGCATAGCACCCTGCAGAGCACCCAGCACAGCAAGGCACCTTGCACTGCCCCCGGCATCCAGCCCAGCATAGCACCCTGCAGAGCCCCCAGCATCCAGCCCAGCAAAGCACCCTGCAGAGCCCCCAGCATCCCGCCCAGCATAGCACCCTGCAGAGCCCCCAGCATCCCGCCCAGCATAGAACCCTGCAGAGCCCCCAGCATCCAGCCCAGCAAAGCACCCTGCAGAGCCCCCAGCATCCAGCCCAGCAAAGCACCCTGCAGAGCCCCCAGCATCCAGCCCAGCAAAGCACCCTGCAGAGCCTCCAGCATCCAGCCCAGCATAGCACCCTGTAGAGCACCCAGCCCAGCAAAGCACCCTGCAGAGTCCCCAGCATGCAGCCCAGCAAAGCACCCTGCACAGCCCCCAGCATCCAGCCCAGCAAAGCACCCTGCACAGCCCCCAGCATGCAGCCCAACATAGCACCCTGTAGAGCACCCAGCCCAGCAAAGCACCCTGCACAGCCCCCAGCATGCAGCCCAGCAAAGCACCCTGCACAGCCCCCAGCATGCAGCCCAGCATAGCACCCTGCACAGCCCCCAGCATGCAGCCCAGCAAAGCACCCTGCAGAGCCCCAGCACCCAGCATAGCACCCTGCACAGTCCCCAGCATGCAGCCCAGCAAAGCACCCTGCACAGCACCCAGCCCAGCAAAGCACCCTGAACAGCGCCCAGCATAGCACCCTGCATGCAGCCCAGCAACACCCTGCACAGCCCCCAGCATTCAGCCCAGCAAAGCGCCCTGCACAGCCCAAAGCCCAGCAAAGCACCCTGCACAGCACTCAGCCCAGCAAAGCACCCTGCATTCAGCCCAGCAAAGCACCCTGCACAGCACCCAGCCCAGCAAAGCGCCCTATTGCTGCTATTAGTGTGTGTGTCTTGCCCTTGCTGCCGCTGCCCGCTAGCACCTCTGGCTCCGTGGTCCCCCGCCCGGACCCCCACCGATCCTGGCCTGGCGCCTTCTTCCAGGACCAGAATCCAATTCCACCTGCCAGGATGGTGGACAACATCATGGTAAGTAGGCAGGCAGTCTATGTACTGCACTGCCTCTCTCTTTCTGACGTGGCTGTTGGGGGAGGGTGGCACTCTTTTTGCCCTGGGCTGTTGGTCAGACCACCATACCACCATGGTCTGATTTTGACTGTGACTCCCTGGCTGGACTGTTAAGTTATCTAAGGGGGTGGCTGTGGGGTCAGGCCAGTGGGATTGCAACATGCACTGGGAGGGGGGCTGTGGGGTCAGGCCAGTGGGATTGCAGCATTAATATTATTTAGGATTTATATAGAGCTGACATATTACGCAGCGCTGTACAGAGAATATAGTCTTGTCATTAACTGTCCCTCAGAGGAGCTCACAATCTAATCCCTACTATAGTCCTATGTCTATGTATGTACAGTGTAGTGTATGTATCATAGTCTAGGGCCAATTTTTTAGAGTGAAGCCAAATAACTTATCTGTATGTTTTTGGTATGAGGGAGGAAACCGTAGTGCCCGGAGGAAACCCACGCAGACACGGGGAGAACATACAAACTCCTTGCAGATGTTGACCTGGCTGGGATTCGAACCGGGAACCCAGCGTTGCAAGGCGAGAGCGCTAACCACTATGCCACCGTGCTGTCCCATGTACTGGGAGGGGGGTTGTGGGGTCAGGCCAGTGGGATTGCAACATTTCTCTCAATAAACCTTGTGTTAAGCATAAGTAAAAAAAAAAATGGTGAGTTGGTTTCAAGAAGCCTTTTGACATGATTTCACTTAGCAGCTCTGATTTTGGGGAAGTAAGGGGGGGGGCATATTTTTTGACTCTCGAACTGGGTGAAATTTAGCCTAGAAACTGCCTGGACACAGCCTCCAATAACAGGCTTTGAGATGAAGCGGGAAGCCATGGACTAGATGACCAGCCATGGAAGGAAGCAAGGCACAGTCCAGAGCAGTCACCATTAATTAAACTTGCCATGATCCTTTTGGAACAAAGGTCTCCACATGTCTGGTTGAATTTCATTTAATATAAATTGGCTCATTCACTTTCACTGGTAAAGTGAAAGCGTAGCAATCAAGAAAAAGTCATGTATTTTTTAATGAAGAACACATTAACAGACACTATGTCTTTTATAATGTTCCCTTCCTCTGCACAAACATGTAAACAGCGTCAGCCTTTGTCATCCTTATAAGTGAAAACAGTGGGCTGCGACAGAGTGAAATTGTTTCCACACATTCCATTCACTAGTCTGAAAAACAAGACCTTGATTTGTCCCTGACACCCAGATAAATAAGCATAGGACTTGTTCAAGAAAGATAGGTATTGGATGATGCAGCCTCTTCACACTGCTATATAATAAGATATTTGTGCAGTGGGAGGAAGATGGAAGAAAATATATTATAAACTATGATTGCTACAGATTAGTAGATGCATAAAGGAGCATAGCATAGAATGAGGATGAAGCTAGACACTGGTGTTATAGCAACAGAGATATGAAAATTAACAGCGTCTTACCACACCCATGATAAAGCATGGGAAGATGGTGCCATCTCAACAGGTTCAGAACTTCAGAAAGAGTTATTGGGACTGTTAGCATAGGTAAACATATTTGTGTGAGTTAGAAATGTCAGGGAAGACTGTCTGGGACATTGTTGTAGGCCTCAGGATAGTATTGGGATAGAAAAAGGGTTAATGCTTTATTTTAGGAGATGGTATTGGATCAGATTTTTGTTATTTACAGATCTAGTAAGGTTGAGCTCTGCATGAATGGCTCCATGCTATTCCGCATGCGCAGATCGTACTTGCGCAGGTGCATTTCAGCCATACTCTTGACGGGTTTGCTTATGGAGTCTTAGCATGGGATTGGGAGGGGTGGGTTTTTTGGGTGCTGGGGGAAGGCTCAAGACTATTCAGAGCCTTCCTACTTCTAATGGAGGTATCTAATTTCAAAATGTCACTTCAGGTTCACATTATGGTTATCAAAGTTATCAGGGAATAGTGGTAAGGATTTTTTTTTTTTCATTCAAAGGACAGAAGAAAAGAAAGGGAAGTTCGGGTTAGGCAAAGGTTAGAGGGTAAGGTTAGATGTAGGCTAGGTAAGGTAACCTAGATTAAGAGATATCAGTTAAGGCCACCAAAAATCCAGACATTAAAGTTACTGCCAGGGTTACAAACTTACATACAAAGGCCATGGTCCTGGAGGTGGCATGATAATAATCTTGATACAAGAATTTTTGTCTTGCTGACTCTCAGGGCACTTCTTGAGATATCAGACCAATGGGATATATTAATTGATAGTCATGCACACACATAATAATTATTTAGAACTATTTCAGATGAGCTGTACTGGTAAGTTGCTCTTCTCCCTACCTACATGAGCAGCACGGTATACCAGAAATCCTAGCCAATCAAAGCCTTCTCACCTCTGAATACAAAAATGTGCAAGTTGGAGGCATCTTCTGAAATCATTGATGCAGTGGTGGTTGACCACAGAAAAGGAGGAGTTAGATTGCAGGGGTGTAACTAGAAATCACTGGGCCCCCTGCAAAATTTTGGATGGCCCCCACAAACACTTTGCACCTGTGTCTTCAGTCTAACCTGCAGTGTTTCCTCCACACCCGCCCCCTTTAAACGCCTCCTGTGTGAATGTCAGGTGCTTAACCCCATTAATGTGCCGACTACTTCTTATGCCCCTGTCTCACACCACCCCATCTCCTTCAAGCCTAACTGCAGTCTAGACCACACCCTGACCCCCTCCTTCCTTTTGATTACCTGCAAAGACAATGCATAATTTGTGGCTGTAATTCACAGTAGCGCCTCTCATCTGCATGCACGCTTGCTCTCCTGCCGCAGCCCCTGTGTCCACTCCTTCACGTAATGTTAAGACTTTTTGGAGGATGGCCCGGCTGGACAACAAAGAAGCCACTTCCCTCCCAAAAAAAAAACCCACCAGGAACAGGCTGATATTTTGCAACAAGTACAGGCTCCTTTCTTTTTTTCTCAAGTGTTTTTTATTCTTTTTCCAAGCCATTTTGGTCATTGACCATAAGAAAATACAAACAGGTGATGTGCAACATGCACTATATGAGTAGAATAGAAAAAGATTCAACCCCCCCCCCCCTTCACCCCCCAACAGAGCTACCCTCCCACCCTCCTCCCTTTACCACTCTCTGATTTCCCTATCTAGTTCCTCTTGAGTCTCCATATCAAATTTGGAAGACTGTATGTCCAGATCTGTTTTATATACTAATCACCAAAGTACAGTTGTCCTAAAGTATTGGCAATTCGTCCTCTGAGATACCATGTAGTATACTTGAAGGGGGTCACCACGTTTTGTATTTCCTCCTTTGACATAGTGTCTATTAGAAAAGGTTTCCACTTCTTAAAAAACTGTGTAGTGCCTTTATCTTTGTTCATACTGGCATCGAGTTTTTCAAGCATCATCAAATGCCTTAGTTCCTCTTTAAGATCCCAAAGAGATGGTAGGGAAGAGTAGGTCCATCTATTATAGATTACCTTTCTGTCAGCAATAAAAAGTACATGTATCAGATTTGTTATCTTAATTGCTATCTTCCCCTTCAAGGGTAGAGTTGAAAAGCAGAAGCGTAGGGTCTTTTAATAGTGTACATTTTCCAATTTTATTGACATAGCCTATCACTTCATCCCAATATGTTTGTATTTTCGGACAACTCCATGTACAATGTACCATGTCAGCTCCAGGTGACCTGCATTTGGGGCAGTGATCTATGTGATCTGGTCTAGGTGTCTTGCAGGCTCCTTTTAAACATTGGGCTTGATTCACTAAACCATGATAACTCAAATATCACACCTTATCAAAGATAACACACCTCACCAGAGTAGCATAGCGAGCGCTACAAATTTATGCCTGCTAATTGGCAATGGCACTCATCATGCCCTGAGCCCCTGTGGGTCCGTAGCACTTGCTATGCTACTCTGATAAGGTGTGTTAACTTTGATAAGGTGTGATATCTTCGATAAGGTGGGATATCATTGATAAGGTGTGATATCTTTGATAAGGTATGATATTTGAGTTATCACAGTTTAGTGAATCACCGTAAGAGCCTACCGCAACGCATCACACTGCACCGCACTATTACATGCTTTGGTTCTTTATGGCAGACTGCGCTGGCAGGGAAATTGAAGTGATGCCACCCAGACACATCAGAAGAGGTATAGCTAAGGATTTGAGTCCCTGGGGACAAAGACAGTTTTTGCGCCCCCTCTGGAAAAAATGAGTGTGGCCACGCATCAGAATGCAGCTGTGGTCATGGGTGGAGTCAATTGTACAAATGCTATTTAGATAGCCAGATGTGCCCCCTTCCCTGTATAGATAGCCAAATGTCTCCCCTTCAACTGTTCAGATAGCCAGATGTGCCTCCTTTTAAGTAGTCAAATATGCCCCCTTTAGATAGCCAGATGTGCCCTGCTTTTTCTGCTGCTGTTAACGCTTCTGCAGTCCTCTGTATAGGGAGGGCAGCCAGTGAGCCACCTGTCACGCAAGCGGGGGTTCAGTGGCTGTGCTGAGTGCCCTCACAGTGCTGTGCCCGGGGACATATGTCCTCCCTTGCCCCCTCATAGCTACGCCTCTGCAAGTCAGATGTCAGAAACGTCTTACCTCTCAGTCACATGCACACTGCTGAACAAGTAATGAGTAATCTGATTTTCCCCATCTCCGCACTGCATTAATATCGTGAACAAATTTTTGCATTGCTATTGACTTCCATTGCTTCCTGTACCACGCACATCATGCGGCAGTGTGCTGCAGCCTCTGTGTTGGCTACTTCAGTCTCTATCTCTATCTCTGGTTAATAGCAAAGTTCCCATATGTGCTAGAAACACCAAATGTGCAGGGTATGTTAAGAAGGACAGTGGGAACAAGAGGCAAACAAATTCTAAAAGATTTTGTAGTTTTGGAGAAAATCAATTTTAAAGTTACGATAAGAAAAAAGTACAGGATCTTCTCAAAAAATTAGCATATTGTGATAAAGTTCATTATTTTGTGTAGGTGCCAGGTCGTGCTGAAAAATGAAATCTTCATCTCCATAAAGCTTTTCAGCAGATGGAAGCATGAACCCACTTTTGAACCAGAAACAGCGGCAGAAGCGCCTCACTTGGGCTACAGAGAAGCAGCACTGGACTGTTGCTCAGCTGTCCAAAGTACTTTTTTCAGAAGAAAGCAACTTTTACATGTCATTCGGAAATCAAGGTGCCAGAGTCTGGAGGAAGACTGGGCAGAGGGAAATGCCAAAATGACCTGAAGTCCAGTGTCAAGTACCCACAGTCAGTGATGGTCTGGGGTGCCATGTCAGCTGCTGGTGTTGGTCCACTGTGTTTTATCAAGGGCAGGGTCAATGCAGCTAGCTATCAGGAGATTTTGGAGCACTTCATGCTTCCGTCTGCTGAAAAGCTTTATGGAGATGAAAATTTCATTTTTTCAGCACGACCTGGCACCTGCTCACAGTGCCAAAACCACTGGTAAATGGTTTACTGACCATGGTATTACTGTGCTCAATTGGCCTGCCAACTCTCCTGACCTGAACCCCATAGAGAATATGTGGGATATTGTGAAGAGAAAGTTGAGAGACGCAAGACCCAACACTCTGGATGAGCTTAAGGCCGCTATCAAAGCATCCTGGGCCTCCAAAACACCTGAGCAGCGCCACAGGCTGATTGCCTCCATGCCACAACGCATTGAAGTAGTCATTTCTGCAAAAGGATTCCCGACCAAGTATTGAGTGCATAACTGAACATAATTATTTGAAAGTTGACTTTTTTTGTTTTAAAAACACTTTTCTTTTATTGGTCGGATGAAATATGCTAATTTTTTGAGATAGGAATTTTGGGTATGCCAAAATCATCAATAAGAAAAACAATAAAAGGCTTAAACTACTTCAGTTGTGTGTATTTGAATTTAAAATATATGAAAGTCTAATGTTTATCAGTACATTACAGTACATTACAGATAATGTATCAACCTATCATTAGTGTAAATTTACATAAATCAAAAGAAAGAAGAGTGAATTCATGACTGGTTTTCTAGTACTGACCCCCTGGAAACCCCATAGAAAATGTGGCAATGCTTTGGTCAGGGATCGCTATACAGCTGCAATATGGCTATATTGGGATCTTTGGCAACGGAACCTATTTTTTGACCATTAAAATGTTTTTGTTCAGAGTGTGGAAAATCAAAACAAAGAAAAAATGACATGGGGTCCCCCCACCCAAGCCTCTTTAATTCCTTGTTCTCCATACAGACTGGGATAGCCAGAATGTGGAGCACCGGTGCTACACCAGCCCACATGGTCCATGGTATGGGGGTCTCCCCCTCTCCCCCAGAGTATTTGTCCAATCCACGGACATGGTGCTCTTTCTCAACTCCAGTGCCCTAGGAGGAGGTGGGGCCAATTCTGGCCTGGGGGATCATGGTGGCATCTGGGAGTCCCCTTTAAGAAAAGGACCCCCAGATGCCTGCCCCCTCCGCAGGAAAAATGAGTATAGGGGTACATAGTACTCCTTACCCATTTCCACAAATAAAAGCACAACGAAAAAAGTATTTTAATATTCTAAATTAAACATGAATACTTACCTTTCAAAAAATTTTCCCACGCCAATATCCTCAGAAATGCCCAATGCCAATATCCTCTGTTAACTTGATTGAAGATCTCCGCACACCCGCTGCCACACATGCTGCAACTCTAGGTATACTAAGTATAGCTAGAGCATAAGCATCTTTAAATTTCCCTGCGAGGCTCCCCATTGGTCTATTAACAGACTAATGGGAATCTGAAGCTGCTACCCAGTGGCCATCTAAAACATGCCACTTCTGTTGCTTTATCAAGCATTGCAAGCTATTAGTGGAGAGTGCTGTCTATGCACAGTCACTACCAGCTTTCCGCACGAGTTGTTGTCAGTTACTATAACAGCTTGCATACACATAAAATTTATGCGCCAATGCCCCAACACTAAAATGCGTAATGACATTGGAGGTACGCAGGAGCTAAGACCCTTCCACCGCTGCCGAAACCCCAAAGTCTTGTCCACATGGACACTGACACTGCTGTCCATGGCGCTGAAAGAGGGAAAGTACCGCATAGTGTGAGTAGATGGATCCTGCTCCACAAAAACCCTATTACATTTTTCTGACTAGAGGTCAAGGGGGGAATGGGAGAACAGTCCTTAAGGAGACAAAAAACCCCATAGTAAGGGGGAGGACTCTGTTATGATAATTGATAAAGTTAACTGTACAGAGGAAGTTATTGAAGAAAAAAAAATGTCTCAAGTGTAAAGACAAACAAGGTTTCAGGGAGGCCTAATTCCTCAAAAAAGGATAAATTATTGATGATCAAGGGGAGGAGGAAAAAGGGTGTTATTTCAAAGAAGAGTGCCAAAGATACATTGAAGTAGATAAAAAAAGGAAAAAAAAAGTTAAAATCCTTGGCATTGAATTTGGTCCAGGTGATTATGATCACCAATATTGGTTAACAGACTGGAATGTCCTGAGGCTAAACTGGAAAGATGGCAATTGACTTTTCGAGAAAGACTTGACCTTATCAAAACTTTTTTGATACCAATTATGTTATACGTCAGTTTTGTCTGTATTTTTGTCAGTTTCTTTTCACACAAGAATCTACAGTGTGTTTTTCCAAATGCTCTGGGAAAAACAGGTAGAACATCACCTGTCAATCCAGGCAGGAGGGTGGCTTAGGCATAGTCAACCCAGTGGTTTTCTTTTCCTTGTTATTTGCAATGAACAATTTTGATAATATGTATGGAGAGGAAATGTCTGGATGGATGGGTATTTTCCAAATCTTTGTTTGTGGTTCGGTAAAGAAACCAAGGGATGGCATTGGCTATCTCCAGGCGTATGTTGCACTTTGTCTTAAAGTGATCAGGATATGGGGGATGTGGGGATTTATGAAGGAGGATATTATCTCGTTCCCTAGGAAAGTCCTGGCGTAGAGGGTGATTGAGTCTGTTTTTTTAAGATCCATTGGCCCTGAAGGGTTTCCAAACCCAAATTATGAGGGAAGGTTTGTGCTCACTTTGTTCTTCTAGGATTCCTAACCAATTCAGGGCCTTGGCTTAGCTCTCCTTTCATGTTAGGCTCTTTGTTAGGGTACATTTGAAGTTCATCAATTTGGTGGATCATGTTTATCCTCATAGGTGAGGTTGGGAACATTCGAGGTCTTGAGGTGGGTAGGTTCAGTAAGGATGATCAAGTCTCCTTTAATTTTGACTATGTCTTGTTTGGGTGAGCTAACAATTCCTGAGGTATGGCTTGCAAGCATAGGAGGTGAGTAATTGCTTAATCTTTCTTACTGTAATATGTGAATACTGTTGACATTATATAGTGTGCTATTTAAAGAGACACTGAAGTGAAAAAAAATGATGATCTTATGATTTGTATGTGTAGCACAGCTAAGAAATAAAACATTAAGATCAGATACATCAGTGTAATTGTTTCCAGTACAGGAAGAGTTGAGAAACTCCAGTTGTTATCTCTATGCAAACAAGCCATTAAGCTCTCCGACTAAGGGCTGGTTCAGACGGACGTCTGTGCAGCGTTTTTAAACGCCGCGTTTAAACGCCCGCGTTTTTTGCTCCAAGAATGCTAGCGTTTAAGCGTTCAGCTTTCAATGGCTTTTGAAGGCGTTTAATAGCTTTCAGCCAGAAGCGTTTTGTGTGCGTTGCTTTTGCTGGCTTTGACAGGAAGGTGGGGTTTGGGAAAGGAAGTGGGCGTTTTTAAAGGGAAAGTGCTTGTTTACATAGGGAAAGTGATTATGGAGAGGAAATGGGTTTTTTTAAAGGGAAATTGGGGGGTATTTAAAGGGAAAGGACTTGTTTAGAGGAAATGGGTGTTTTTTGTGACCTTCAGGAAGCAGTGCACATTGAACAAACAAACACATTGTTCTTTGAGAAAAAAAAGTTTTTTTATTACAAACGTAACAAAATAGAATATTAAAATATATAAACGTTAACCGTACAAATGTACATTTCAAAAATCCAAAAGTGCAGATGCAGACCCACTAAAAAACTCTAAAAAAAAGAAAATGTACATATTTTTAAAGTGAGGCACATAGCACCCAAATACTACATTCTACTTACATTGGACAGTGAGGCACAGGAGGAGAGCCTCTGAGGAGGCTAGTGGCGGATAGGCCCAGAGGGCACATAGCACCCAAATACGACATTCTACTTACATTGGACAGTGAGGCACAGGAGGAGAGCCTCTGAGGAGGCTAGTGGCGGATAGCCCAAGAGGGCACATAGCACCCAAATACTACATTCTACTTACATTGGACAGTGAGGCACAGGAGGAGAGCCTCTGAGGAGGCTAGTGGCGGATAGGCCCAGAGGGCACATAGCACCCAAATACTACATTCTACTTACATTGGACAGTGAGGCACAGGAGGAGAGCCTCTGAGGAGGCTAGTGGCGGATAGCCCGAGAGGGCACATAGCACCCAAATACTACATTCTACTTACATTGGACAGTGAGGCACAGGAGGAGAGCCTCTGAGGAGGCTAGTGGCGGATAGGCCCAGAGGGCACATAGCACCCAAATACTACATTCTACTTACATTGGACAGTGAGGCACAGGAGGAGAGCCTCTGAGGAGGCTGGTGGCGGATAGCCCGAGAGGGCACATAGCACCCAAATACTACATTCTACTTACATTGGACAGTGAGGCACAGGAGGAGAGCCTCTGAGGAGGCTAGTGGCAGATAGGCCCAGAGGGCACATAGCACCCAAATACTACATTCTACTTACATTGGACAGTGAGGCACAGGAGGAGAGCCTCTAAGGAGGCTAGTGGCGGATAGCCCGAGAGGCCAGATAGAATTGTGACTGAGGTAGAGAAAGTCCATCACCTCATGGGGGACCCTCTGCCTGTGGCCTGGGGAAGACCGAGCCTCACCCCAAGACACATACAGATGGTCCTACCATGGGGGGATGGACCATCTCCACCTCAGCCACACATGCTGTAAAGAGTCATATATCATCTATGATAGGTGTTGAACTTCTTGATTGTAGTTGTAACGAGGCAGATACAGCCTCTGCTGTGCTGCGCTCTAAGCTTGCGACGGTGACAGATGAGGAACTGGCCTGTCCCATTCCTTGACCCTGCGTTTTGCAAGTTTGTGGCATTTGGGAGTAGGGGTACCAGCTTTGTTGTGGAGGTACCATGTGGCTGTAACCCCCTGTTGCATAATACGGTGGCACCGGTTCCTGCAATACGTTTGTAGCCCAACTCTCCCTAGGAGGGACACTAGAAGTCTTCATGTTCATGACTAAATTAAACAGTCGTTGTTTCATCTCGTCCCATTTATCTCTGGGAACCTCCCGTGCTTCCTTTTCTAGTGCCCTAAAAAAAGTGCTGAGACTGTCCGCCGGTTGAATCAGTTGCGCAACATTCGTTTCAACAGTTTTGATCATAGCCAACACATCCACATTTGCCTCTGGTTGTCTGACATTTCTGGCCCTGTTTCTTCTGGAGGTGGATACTACCGGTGATCTTGGCCTTTGACCACTGCATGATGTTGCCACTGTGCTCTGTGTATTATTTCCGGTGTCTTCCAGGGAGTCCTCCTCAGTATCCAGGGTCTCAGTGGAGGATCTCACAGAAGTGTTGGCAGATGGAACACTTAAGCCTTCTTCCTCCTCATGTTCCTCCTGTGCCTCACTGCGTTGGACATTTGTAGTGGTTCTGCAAGGGCAACATAACAAAAAAGAATATAGTTTAATAAATTATCAAAAAAACATGCTCTACTCCAACAATTGCCATATCATGTAAGGTTCTGTAAACAACTCTAAACTTGGATGTTAAAAACTACCAGCCAGGTTAATTGTACTCAACCCCGCAAACTGCCAACCTGACTGCTGTCCAGAAGGGCACACAAAGACATTTATTTACGAATAGGCTGTTCCCAGAGTGCTGTATCAAGGCACCTCAGTGGGAACTCTGTGGGAAGGGGAAAGTTTGAAAGAAATGCTGTACAATGACAATACATGACCGGAGTCTTTGGAAAAATGGGCAGAAGGACCGATTGTAGAACTTTGGGAACTACAAAGCAAGTATTGAATTTGAATGAACATAATTATTTGGAGTTTAATTTTTAGCACTTTGTTTTCATTCCTCAGATACAATTTTTTTTTTTTTTAATAGAAAGTTTGATTGCTCGCTATAATCATAACTATTCAATGTGACAGGTCATATTTTTCTTTTTTTATTACCTTCTGCTCTCCATGGTGCTCCTCAGGAAACTCAATTCAGCGAACAGTGGATGGTACCTATAAGTACTTGGAGCCTGTCCACTTCTGCTTTGTCTGCTCTCTCGTAGATCCTTTGAATAGCGATAACGGATTGATTTCCATTTTTTTTCACCATTTTTACTGGAATACAAAAAAAAAGAAAAAAAATTACAAATGTGCTATCATACATATCTACATAGGCGGTACAATATATTGAGCGGACATGAGGGATTACAATGCTTTCACTGGGCCTGAGGTGTGGTACAATGCACATGCAGTGGAGCACATGGAGGCCTGAGGTGTGGTACAATGCACATACAGTGAGGAACATGGAGGCCTGAGGTGTGGTACAATGCACATGCAGTGGGGAACATGGAGGCCTGAGGTGTGGTACAATGCACATGCAGTGGGGAACATGGAGGCCTGAGGTGTGGTACAATGCACATGCAGTGGGGCACATGTAGAAACCATACAATCAGAGCATACAGAGATCCACAGTGTACTTACAAATGTTGTCTCTAGTGGATGCGCTGAACTGAGCGTACTCTTCAAAAAAATGAGTGCAGACAGCGTCCCATGCTCGAGCTTTGCGGACATTATTACTATAGTCCGCGCTGCTGCAGTCCCAAATCGCTGGATGGGCATGGATTTGCTCCACGAGTTCCCCAAGCTCAATCCTGCGCTCTGCTGCTGCCGCCATTGCTGCCATGTGACAGTTCCTGTCGCTGTGCATTCTGGTTCCTTCTTCCCAGCCTCCTTTTAGCCTCCCTGGCCCCTCCTCCAGACGCCTTCACAGACTTTCACTGGCTTTTGCGTGCTTTTGATCGCGTTCGAACGCAACGCGACCAGACGCAACCGCCTGCCAGAAGCAGCATGTAGCTTTCAAGTCTAGACGCGACGCGGGGATCTACCGCCAGGCGTTTATGAAAGCTTGCAAAAGCTTGCCATAAACGCTCCCATTCACTTGCATGGGAGGGCGGTAGATTCCAAAAAACGCCGCGTTTGAAACGCCGTGTTAAACGCAGCAAAAACGTCCGTCTGAACCAGTCAGTCCTGGAGAGGGCTGTTATCTGACTTTTATTATCTCAACTGTTCCTGGACTATTTACTTTTCCTCTGCTAGAGGAGAGGTCATTACTTCACAGACTGCTCTGAAAGACTCATTTTGAATGCTGAGTGTTGTGTAATGTGCACATATTATAGAATGATGCAATGTTAGAAAAAACACTATATACCTGAAAATAAAAGTATGAGAATATTTTCTTTGCTGCTAATCTTCTAGTAATTATTCATAGTACACAACCAATTCACTATATCATATATTTTTTTTCGCTTCAGTGTCTCTTTAAGAGCCAAGATGCCTTGAGTTTTTCTTTTGTGGTTGTTTCTTTTCCTTTATGACATATGAACTTTATTTTAATATGGACTTTATGATCATTTATTAAGAATAAGGCAGAAGGCCTAATGGTTTATGTTCAGGTATGTTCAGTGGCGTAGCTATGGAGCTGTGGGCCCTGATGCAAGTTTTACATTGGGGCCCCAAGCACTCTATACATAACAATTGATATGGCGCACCAAAACCTGCCAATGGCAACCACAGTGTCAGAGGTGCAAGAAGGGGATGGGGAACAGTTTGTTAATGATTACCACTATTCAAAGTATCTATAGAGGTGAATATTATGAGCACAGGACCAATAGAGAGCTAATGCTGCAGTTGAGGGATGGCCCCTCGGGGCCCTCTGGCCCAAGGGCCCCGATGCGGTCGCAACCTCTGCAACCCCTATTGCTACACCTCTGGGTATGTTTTACTATTTTGGTTCTTTTTATATTTTTGATATAAAACAAGGTGCTGGATTCTTTAATAAAATAATGTATGCTGCTTCTAATTCCACCTGCTGCTGTCATAATTTCATTTAATTACTGATGGGGATGTCTGGGTTGAAAACTGTGTTGTTCCGAGTTGGGGCAAGTGCCAAACTGTGACTTCAAGACTGCTGCCTGGAACCTCCTGTTGCTGAAGATGATATAATTTTATGTGAATACTGCTGTGATCCCACCACCTGTTTCCACGCCTTACTATGCTACCATCAACTCCTGCTGCAGTTATAATGTCATTGGATTCATGCTGTGGTCCCACCAGCTACTACCACGTTCCACGGCCTATTCGGCTACCACGTTATCAAGAATCAAGTGTGCTCATGCTAATATTATATGCAAAAGATGCCAACTTACATGCCAAAGAAAAGCGTTAGTCATCGTGATCAAAAATCAAATGTGTTTATGCAAATGTTACATGCAAAAGAGGAAAATAAGAAGCAGTCATCATCAAGGCAATTTGCATTGTTTAAGGATAAAAATGGGCCAAATGCTGTATAGATGCATCACTAGCCTCCAGGCTAGAAATGCATTCTGTTGCTTTGGAGGAGGAGGATAGAGGGGCAAAGAACTGGAGAAGAAGGGAGCGAGAACAATGGACATTAGTCTGGATCTCTAACTAACTAAAACACACTAGATTCTTGACAGAGGCATCCCTGAACAGCCACCTCAGGTGAGAACCATCTTGCGTGTGTACAACACATTAGTGTTCTAATATATGAAGTCATAAGAGCCATCAGTTATCTAATTGAGCCTAGATTGGGGCATAAGCTTGAAGCTATGTGACTCTTGGAGCAGTATGTAGAAGGAAGAATGCACATCACTGTTGCAGGATCAATGTGCCAAGACCCATCTGAACAGCACTCCAGCCTTACTGATCAAATGCAGTGAAGAGAGGTCAGCACTATCAAGTTATATATACCGCACATACAACAATGTTTCAGAGAGTCCGCCCCTTTATAAATTGTGCTATGCTCAGTCTGTTTGTAAGCACAACTTAATAAAGGAGTGTATCTGATGTAAATGATGCATTCTAAATAAAGAACATAATTAGACTCATTTGGGTCTCAGTATCGAACACTTCCATTCCAGTGCAGGAGATTTGAGTGGGACGGAGCAATTGCTGGAAGCTGGATTATTTAATTCCCCACCATCCTTTGGGGCCTAGAGGGGGAATAGTATTTAACGTCTCCAGGAACTTGTGCAGGAGCAGGACAAGCCATACTGGCTGTATCCTGCGCCCAAGTCTCCCAGCGGCGATTCCTCTCGTACTCCTTAGCATTCCACTGACCAGATCTCCCTTTAGTCGGGAGCACCTTTAGCTACCTAATTCTTGGGAGAACCTCTAGCTACTGAATATGGAGGATAGCTCTGGCTACCTAATACTAAGGGCACCTGGAGCTACCTATGATGGGGTAGTGAACTAAGGGAGAAGTGACATCCGGACCAGATAGTACACTTGTAAGTTCATGGATGGTGAAATATAGGGTGCCAGGAGATCTGTGTCTATAGGCTCCTGTGATGTAAATACAAGCCTGAATACATGTAAAGGATTCAAAGTAGTGTGTAAAGCCATTTGAAATATGTCACATTGCTTTACACTATATAAAGCAGAAAAGGTACTTACGTATTATCCCTTCTGGAAAGTTTAGCAGCTTTTTGTTAAAGCTAATGGGACCTAAACTGAAAAGAAAAGAAACCAGATACTTACCTAAGGAGAGGGAAGGCTCCGGGTCCTAATGAACCTTCCCTCTCCTCTCCTAGTGCTCTTGTTCAGGCGGCAGCTCCTCCATCCAAATCCCCTGCTGCGGGAGACTTCAGAAGTCTTCGGGAACCTAGTCCTCCCAAAGACAGGCAGCTCCATATTGCCAGTGCGTGAGAGAGGGCGCTCATGCATGAGCAGTATGGAGCGGCCCATCTTCTCTTCAGGAGCACTCGGGCCCCCGAAGACATTCCGAAGTCACCTTCGTCTGGTGGAAGTAGCAGTATTTGACCAATTTAGTCAAATACTGCTCCTGGCCCCTGGGACAGCGCTGCACCAAGGGCAACAGAAGAGGAGGGGGAAGGTTCATTAGGACCCAGAGTCTTCTCTCTCCTTAGGTATCTGGCTTTTTCTTTTAACCCCCGGGTCCCATTCACTTAAAGTTCTGCTTGATCTCCCAGGAAGCTCTGATGATTTTTGGAAAGCTGAAAGTCCCGGTTTTCTGTTGCACCAGGTCCCGAGTCGGTATGATGCTCAGTTCCCAAGATATGAGGTTTTGAAGGAGGGGTGTCCCCTGAACTTGGCTGCAGAAAGTGCAATTACAGAAGTACGGGACAAACCTGACATGATGATAAGCGGCACACCTGGTAGGTCTTCTTCTTCCTTCACAGCATAAATCTGTGTGTTCACAACTTATTTCAAGTGTCCTGGGTCTCTTATTACAGATAAAGGTGCAGCGCAGCTATGCACCCTCGTCACTTCTCTGTCTTACTGGCATGGGCAGGAGACTCAATTCCACTGTGCTCTCTGCAGCAAAATGCAGGGGACACCCGTCCCTCAAACCCCCTTAACTTGGGAAAGGGGCATTGCATTGATTCGGGATGCAGTGCACAGGAAAGCCGAGACTTTCAGCTTTCCAAAAATTGTTAGAACTGGCTAGGGGATCAAACAGAACTTTAACAAAAAGTTGCCAAACTTTCCAGATGGGATAATACGTAAGTACTGCAGAAAATAAATAAATACAAAAGTAGATGCATGTAATATACTGTATGTACAATACCTTGTGAGGTATTCTGTTCAACATATGCAGTACCTTATTTGTGTACTCATCATCTACGTGATATGGGATTACAAAAAAAAATCTTCTGCACTATTTCTTTTTTATGTCTGAGTTTATATGCGGTGTATGGTCCTCTTTGTCAAGAAGACTGTCACTTTCCTCCTGCAGTAAACCTTTTGTATTTTTTTACAATTCTGGCTTAAAACATAAATGCCCTTGACTCCAATAAATAAGGTGAACAGGAAGTAAAATGGTGGTGGAGGTTTGTCATAAATATTACAATATGAAACGAAGAATAGAAATATGAAAATGAAAAATAACCAGGTAAGCCATGGTGAAAATTGAGAAAGAAAAACAAAATCGAGGCTACAATATAAACAATTCTCTAAGGAAGATAATAGGCAGCATATGTAAAATTAATTTAAAAAAAAACAGAACAGTAAAAGTGAAAAGTATAAAGCACCAATTATAAATGTATATCTTATTATCATTCCTATTGTTGTTAATGGCTTATGGTTCCAGGACATAGATTCTATGCCCTAATTAGTGCTGTTGTAGGTTTTAGGATGTAGAATATATGACCCCCATTAAAAATCCCCTCTCCTGCCACAGGTGCGCGTGTATGCCCACGCCCATGTGCCCTCCCGCATGTGCATGTGATCGTACACGCTCGTGCATGTGATCGTGCATGCTCCTGCACATGCACAGTCCTGTGGATGATTGCTGCTAGCAAATGACAACAATCATTTAATAAATCTATATGTAAGGAGACAAAAACAAAAACGGGAGCCCCCAATAGTGTATTATTGGTGATGGGATGGATATAGTAAGTTGAGAAAGGATGTATACTCACAAACATGGGTTGCCAAGGATCAGGCAACCACTTATATCGCAGGTGGGGATATTGGACCTGTCCCCACTCAGGTTAAAAAGTCGCTCTCTGTAGTAGGAAAAAAATGGGCGTACACACCCATCCACCAGGTGGATAACAATATGTAATAGACAACAGAGGCGCCAGTAGGATAAAATGAGAAACCGTATTAAAATCAATAAAATAAAGGGGGGCAAGGGTGGACTTACCTCCCCAAAATAACACAACCACTGTGATCAAATGGTAAAAACATTTAATCTGAACTCCAACCATAAAGAACTTCTTTATGGTTGGAGTTCATTTTATCCTACTGGCGCCTCTGTTGTCTATTACATTTAATAAATCTAGGCCAGAAAAAAAGTTTTAAAAGTGTTTGTTTTTTTTAAATCCCAAGTAAAGTTTCAACCCCAGCTTAGCCTATTAACCCGCTGTTCACCCTTGCAATACCTATACCTATACCTGTTTATTAACTTTCGATGACTGCCGCCTGTAGTGATTGGATGTAATCTCTAGGGCGAAAGCTTGGGGCCCCAATGCTCTACAGATGTTCCGCTCTGCCTTTGCCTAACAAAGATTCCTACAGGCGCACTGGCTAGGGATAATGGTCTACCACATGCGCAGTTATTAAAAAAATATGGCATATGGGGCTGGGGCAATCATTTTAACTGGAAAGGGACAAAGAATTAATTTTATCTGTGGGATAAAATGAATATAACAAGAAGGGCAACAAATGATAAAATAGCTATTTTCTGCATTTACTCCAAATTTTTCTGCATAAAATTACTATAGATTAACCACTTGAGGACTGCAGGGCTAAACCCCCCTAGTGACCAGGCCATTTTTAGCAAAATTGGCCACTGCAGCTTTAAGGCCAAGCTGCTGGGCCGCACAACTCAGCACACAAGTGATCCCCCCCCCTTTTCTCCCCACCAACAGAGCTCTCTGTTGGTGGGGTCTGATCGCTCCCCCCATGTTTATTTATTTTTTTATAAATATTTGTGTTGTCACTTTAAAAAAAAAAACCCTCTTCCTTTAAATCTCTTCCCTCCCTCGCTCCCTCCCTCCCCACAGCCGGCCAATTACGGCGATCGGCTGTCATAGGCTTCTGCCTATGAGAGCCGATCGCTCTCTTGTCCCCCATGGGGACAACCGTGTCACACGGCTGTCCCCAGTGCAGCGCTGCTGCTCATCGCAGCGCTGCACCTAGTAAATAGACGGCGTGATCGCCGTCTGACAGTCTCCCGAGCGGCAATAGCCGCTCGGAGACTGAAGGCGGGGCGGAGCTCCGCCCTCCGAGTATGAGATGCGTGCGCACCATGCGCGCGATCTCATGCAAAACAGAGCCCCAGGACTTTGCGCCTATCTATCTATCTATCTATCTATATATATATATATATATATATATATATATATATATATATCACTAAGGTGGTATAAGTAATTAAAAAGTTAATACTGTATCAAAGCAAGACAGCTTAAAGAGGAACTCCGGTGAAAATAATGTAATAAAAAAGTGCTTCATTTTTACAATAATTAGGTATAAATGATTTAGTCAGTGTTTGCCCTTTGTAAAATCTGTTAAATCCCCGATTTACATTCTGACATTTATTACATGGTGACATTTTTACTGTGGGCAGGTGAAGTAGCTGCTGCATGCTTTTTGGGCAGTTGGAAACAGCTGTAAACAGCTATTTCCCACAATGCAGCAAGGTTCACAGACAGGAAACCGCCAAGAGTACATACTCAAAATTTCTTTTGTGGGAGGGGTTCCACCACAATATCAGCCATACAGCGCCCCCTGATGGTCTGTTTGTGAAAAGGAAAAGATTTCTATAGTAAAAAGGGTATCAGCTACTGATTGGGATAAAGTTCAATTCTTGGTCGGAGTTTTTCTTTAAGGGGACCGGGGCAAACAAGTAGCGGAATGGATAATGCAAAGCGGTTATTGGATCCAGCATGGACATACCGGGTTTACCTTTGGCTGGGGAAGCTATACTTTAAAGAAATCCCCCTAACTGTATGTAAACTTGCCTTACACTGTATTCAAGATTATTTGCAAAGTTATGGGCTATATGTTCCCAAATTCAATTCATTGATTTACAGATATGTACTGGCCTATCAACTGGACATTGTGGTACTGAACAAGATAAGACACAGAACATTTTTTCCTGGCGGACTCAAAGCACCAGAACTGCAGCCACTAGGGCACACTCAGTAGGCAGTATTAGGAAATCTTGCCCAAGGTCTCCTTACTAAATAGAAACAAGGAACACCAAGAGCCCCAATAGTGTAATATGTACGGGTAAATGGTTACTAGATAGAGTAAATATTAATACTCACAAACCAGGGTTACCATTAGGCAACCACTGTAAAGGCAGGTGGGGAAGTTTTCTGACCCCACTCAGGAATAAGAAGTTGCTCTCTGTAGATGAGAAAAAGGGGGTTCAACCCTCCACCCAGGGTGGACTCAATATTATGCAGGAGAACAGAGGTGCCAAAAGGATAAAAGGAAGCTAAATGAGCTTAAAAACCAAATTCTTGGTAAATAGACGAGGTAGTGGTGGACTTTCCTCCTCCAAGTAGACACACAACAACTGTAGTAAAGACAGTCAATATATTTTATTTATGAACTCCAAATATGCAACGCATTTCGCAGGTTTGATCCCGCTTCATCAGGCAATAACAACGGAGCAATAGCATATGTGGTCAGTAGAAAAGCCAGGCACCTCTGTAGACACCTAGACAGAGGTGTCTGGCTCTTCTACTGACCACATATGCTGCTGCTCCATTGTTATTGCCTGATGAAGCAGGATCAGACCTGCGAAATGCGTTGCATATTTGGAGTTCATAAATAAAATATATTGACTGTCTTTACTACAGTCGTTGTGTGTCTACTTGGAGGGGGTGGGTCCACCGCCACCTCCTCTATTTACCAAGAATTTGGTTTTTAAGCTCATTTAGTTTCCTTTATCCTTTTTGGCGCCTCTGTTCTCTTGCATATTACTGAATAGGCACTGGCTTACTGAACTGTAACAGCCAAGATTGGAACCCTGGCCTCCTGTGTCAGAGAGGCAGAGACATGAGTTGTGATAGACAAATTACAGCAACATCAAAGGAAGTATGAGGTGCTGAGAAGTACAACAATCTGAAAGAGAAAGAAAGTGATATGAAGTCCAAAGTGGTCCCAGTGGTGGTAAGAGCACTCATGCTGTGATCCTTCAGCTGGAAAATGGTCTCAAACAGAAAACAGGAGCAACATCAGAACTCTCTATCAAGTATAAGGAGCAGTTTTAGATTCTTTTATCAATTTTTTTTTTAGGCTGAGCCTCAGTGCCTCTTTGTATCTCTTCAGTATTCATATTCTCTTCATATTGCAAAAATGAAGGCGCCTAATCTTCCAGCGCTAATTCTTCATATCAGCTTTCATCACATCACAACTAGACTATTGCAATGCCCTCTATTCAAGCCTTCCAACTCAGGACCTACACCGCCGCCTGTAGCTGGTACAGAATGCTACAGCAAGGCTGTTAAAAAGCCAACCCCACCATTGCCACATAACAACAATCCTTTGCTCACTCTACTGCCTGCCTACCCATAAAATGGAGAATTCTCTTTAAAATTGGCATGCTAACATTCAAGTGTCTACACTAGCTAGGATACCTGAAGAATTTATTGCAACAGCGTCACACCTCCCGCAACCTCAGATCAACAGGTTCTACCAACTTGACGACCTCCAGAGTCCAAATAAAAACCTTTGGAGCCACAACTTTCTGTTATGCTACCCCAATTCTTTGGAATGCCTTGCCACACCCAATCAAGACAGCTCCAGCCCTGGAGGCATTTAAATCAAAATTAAAAAGATACCCATTGCATTTATGATCACATAATGTTTCCCCTGTAACACATTACTATGTACTGATCTGAAACACGCCTATGTGCTTTGGGTCCTACAGGAGAAAAGCGCTTTACAAATGTGTTGCTATTGTGATAGACTGTAAGCCTATCTTCACCAAGAATGTTTATTTGGAGTGTTAAGTGGTTACCGTATATACTAAGCTAATATATGCCATATAATATGCTAAGTCTTTAAAGAAAACCTGAACTGAAAATTAAAAGTCAAAATAAGCATACACAAGTCATACTTACCTCCCATGTAGTCTACTCAATCTCTTTCTCCTGTCCCGCGTCCTGTTTGTCCACTGTGATCAATGGAATTCTCCATCCTCCATTTTGAAAATGGCCATTACACCATAACAGCTTTCTGGTCAGCACACAGTTAAACTGTAACATCGCCCACTTGAGCCATAGGGAAACATGGACACATCAGTTCTCCTCTCAGCTGTAACTGACAGCAACTGATATATAACTGACAGCAACTGATATATTTCAGTTCTGACAAAATGTTGTCAGAACTGGAAGGGATCACTGTCAGAAGAAAATGGTGAGTTTCTGAGAGGAACTGATGGCGAGGTAACTATGTAATGTTCGTTTGAAGTTACCTCATGTGTTTATTTTAAATAATTTTACTCAGTACAGGTTCTCTTTAAGTGAAGTTGTGGATAAGTCTTTAAGTAACCTATAAAACAATCATCATTTATCCAAATTTACATGATGTTATTAACTAATTATAAGAACGTCTGAAGTGTAATATATCACAAACATATGCTTGAGCTGAACCTTTCGCTCTGCTGGTTCTGAGTCTTCAGCTGAATATACATTAATCGACAAATAACAACATGGTTAGCACACCACCTGTTCATCTGTACTGAGTGACAGTGCAACCAGAAAGAACAAGATGACAGTTGTGTGTATATGCATAATGCATAGTAAATAAAGATGTGGAGGACCAAGGAGAAACACACAAAGAACTGTACAGCAACTTGACTGACAGGTCAAATATTCTAAGTTTATGAATGCAGTACAAACAAAAAAAAGACACTGCTCCCTAAGGGCTACAAGAGTAGAAACTTCCCCAATAGGCAACAGATGGAAGGTATCCAATTCAAACACGATTGCAGTAGTTGGGGAAAAAAAATATTCATGCTTTTTCATCCCTGTGGAAAGAAATGACAGCACCCAAATGTAACAAAATGGCATGGAAAATCTACCACATGTCTAAGGAGCATGCTGATATTTGGAATGAGGCAGAAATGTGTACAGTGGAGGAAGGTTTCCATTCTAGGCAGCTTCA
The DNA here is from genome assembly GCF_040937935.1 of Hyperolius riggenbachi. Taxonomy (NCBI): domain Eukaryota; kingdom Metazoa; phylum Chordata; class Amphibia; order Anura; family Hyperoliidae; genus Hyperolius; species Hyperolius riggenbachi. The sequence goes on from NC_090656.1 coordinate 85,448,769, forward strand.
AGAGCAAGATGGGAAAGGTAAAAACCCTTCAAATTACGGTTTTGAGGGAATGTTTAATGTAGATCATTTTACAGAACCCCTAAGGCTCTTTTCTGGCACACTAACACACAGCACACTAACACACACTAACACACACTTAAATCCCAGCATAATGAAGCACAATAAATAAAATTGGCAAACATAAATAGGGGTTTCTACTTAAATCCCCAATTATAGACAGAGCCAGCCTAAATCTCCATAATAGAATTAGGCATTGTGCCTATTTGTGTTTGGAGTTTTAAGGGACACACTGCCTAGTTATGTTTGGGTATTTGGGAAAGGAGGCTGCTTAATTATCATTTGGTGTGGGCAATATCTGCCCAGCCCAATTTTGATTTTGGTATTGTACTGCTAATGTTTGGGAAGGCTCTGCCTAAGTATATTTGATGCTTATGTGAAATGCTGTCTAATTATGTTTGAGTGGACAGGCTGCTGAATTATGTTTTTTTTATGTGTGTTTGTTCTTTTTTGGTTGGGGTGAAGGAAATATTGTCTGATTTTTTTTTTACATTTTTTTTTTGTGGGAAAAACTTTGCCTAATTGTGCTTGGGGAAGAAATGCTGCCTTATTATGTTTACTTAAAAGAACCCTGAGTACAGCCAACGTTTGTTAAAATACACATATCGATGGATGGCATGACAGCCTGGTACAACAGTTGCACCAAGGCTACTAGAGAAGCTCTGCAGCGAGTTGTTAAAACAGCAGAAGCCATTATCAGCACTGAACTACCATCACTGGAACTTTTGTATAAGACTCGCTGTATGAGAAGGGCCAAAAACATTATCAAGGACAACTCTCACCCTGGAAATGCCTTGTTTGAGCTCCTTACATCAGGTAAACATCTTAGATCAATCCGCATACAAACAAACAGTCTGAAAAACAGCTTTTTCCCATCCGCCATAAACTTGATGAACTCTGAATCCTCTCTGAAATAATTAACACTGTTCAAATTGTTTAAATATCTGTAATACCTGGCATACATGTATAATTTGTTACTATCACTATGCTCCCTATATGCACCATGGGGTTGTCATAAAAAGTAATTTTGTTGTGTTACACAATGACAATAAAGTGTTTGAATCTTGAATAGCTTGCATCCTTCTTTTTCATGTGGTGCAAGAATCCCTTTCCCCAAGTCCTCAATTTGCCTTCGGTTTGTGAAATAAAACTGTGGCCGCCATATTGGATGTGTCAGCAACCATGGTACTGCTTCCGGGTCAGCACTTGTCCGCATACACTTCTGAATCACTGCAGGAGGTGCCGTGCACACGCGTGCATGACAATATGACACGGCAGAGGGGAGGAGGAAATTGAAGGAGGAGGAAGCCTGGAAGCATGCGCATGCGCAGACAGGACCCGCAGGCTTCTGGTTCCCACGTCACATTGCCACTTCAATTTAACTAAGAAAGGGCACACCGGGAGTAGGAAAGTTTAGGAAAGGGGCCGGTGAGTCTATGAACATTCTCAAATATACGTGGGTATGCTTAAATTCATACCCACAGTGTCTGCTCAGGGTCCCTTTAAAGAAACACTTAAGTCAACCTAAAAAAAATAGTTTTACTCACCTGGGGCTTCTACCAGCCCCCTGCAGCTGTCTGGTGCCCACGCAGACTCGCTCCAATGCTCCTAACCTCGCGGGCAGGCACTTCCGGTTTCGGCGACAGGCACCGACAGGTTGGGAACGCGAGTGATTCTTCATGTTCCTGGCCGCAATAGCAGTAAAGAGGGCGCTATTGCGGGCAAAAATGCGAAGAGTTACTCGCGTTCCCAGTCCTTTCGGCGCCTGTTACCGAAACCGGAAGTAGCTGCCGGCGGGGCCAGGAGCATCGTAGCGAGTCTGTGTGGGCACCGGACAGCTGCAGGGGGCTGGTAGAAGCCCCAGATGAGTAGAACTAATTTTAAAAATGTCACCATGTAATGTCAGAATGTAAATCAGGGATTTAAAAGATTTTACAATGTGCAAACACTGACTAAATCATTTATACACAATTATTGTAAAAATGAAGCACTTTTTTTATTACATTATTTTGACTGGAGTAAGTTCCTCTTTAATCTCTGCTTGAAAAAATTGACTTCTGGAGGAGGTTGAATTTTCAGACAGGAAGAGGCAGGCGTTCTGTGATGTTCCGCCTTATCAACTTGCCATTCCTGATTCTAAAAACAAGAGAAGACACAGAACATTTTTATTGAGCTTTTCTCCTGCTGGACTGCAGCCACTCGTGTGCGCTCTATAGAAAAAAGGCATGCAAAATCTCATATAATGGGACGTGCAAAAATTGCGTTGGTGTGCGTTTCCCAATGTGATTTTGTGTGCTTTTTAAAATTGCACATCAAGTTCCTTCTTCGCATATACAATGTTTTCCTATGGAGACACAAATATATACGTTTTCGTATGAGTTTTAGCATGCGTTTTATATAAAAAATAACCTAATAATTCAATTTTGCTCCCTTTTGAAAAGGCAGATGAATAAAATTGCAAAACAGAAACACAAATGCAGGCAAATGCAGCAAAAGACCACTAACGAAGGTGCCAGAAAATGCCTGGTTCACTGCACAGTAAAGCGTGCTCTAAGCCTTATGATGTAAAGTAGTGCTATATTTGCAGCTGTGTGGTCCCATTCTTTGTACATAAAAGCCTTGCTTGCTGCATTCTAAGGCATTTCTTTCTTTATAATTGGATGGGATCTGAAAACACAATTGCATAGAAAAATGCACAGGAAAAAAGCGTTTGAGTTTTGTGCTGTTTAACAAAAAACTACCCTTAAGGGCATACAATTTTTTAAATATCTGTTCAATTTAAGAATTGCAATCAATTTTTCGGATTGATTGTAACATTTCAAAAATTTGACCAATGTACCACACACGTATTTTCAATTTTTCCCCCAATTATGATAAAAATGATTGGAAACTCTGACAAAATTGCTAGGGTGTGTATATTAATAAATTGTCAATCCAACACACACCATAGAATCTTTAGAAAGATTAAAGAAACATATCTGGCATTCTGGATCGATTAAAATCGAAGAAAACGGGAAATCCGATCAGATTTTTCAGTCGAATGAAAAAAAAGCTTTCGATTTTTTCGGGAAATCCAATCGTTTTTATCGAATTACTGTAAAATCGGATCATTTTATTGTATCGTGTGTCGCCACCTTTAGGCTCAGAAAACAAGTGTTATTCAATAGATTTAGACATTTTCGTGTTTGGAATGCAAGCCATTATGGTGAGCGGAATCACTGTGGGGTAGAGTTGATGGTTTATATATGAATGCTGTTGTGATGATCCGCTCAGCTGGCTGCACGGGCAGACAGCTGTTTGTCCATTCCTCTAGTCTGTGGGCTGCAGGTCTCTGGAACAGAGACCTGTCTTTTCATTGCAAGTTTCTGTTCTGTTCTCTTGCTGGGGAATTTGCATACATTCGTTATGCAATTCCTCTACCTGCCTTCTTTGATGACTGGCACTATAAGAGCTTTATGTTTCCCAGAATGCTTTGCTGGTCATTTCCCTTCCTTGCTCAGTTCCTGATGGACACTGCTGGAGTGTCAGCCATTGCTATCTAGTATAGTTAATTCCTGGGGGTTGCTTTTGGCTCCCCTTCTAGCCCAGTCAGGTTGTATTATCTGTATTGCCTGTTCTGTCTTGTCTTGCCTGTTTGCCATTGTCCTGTCCCTATGGTGGTTGACAGGAAATGGTTCTGATCTATGTTCTTGGAGTATAGGTGGTGCAGTGGTTGCTACCAGCTATCTCTTCTGTTCTGTTTCCTGGGATCGCGCTAGCTACTTTGTGCTAGCGCTGGGGATCCTTCTGTTCTGTTTCCTGGGATCGCGCTAGCTACTTTGTGCGAGCGCTGGGGATCCTTCTGTTCTGTCTTGTCGGTCGCGATTGCGCTGTCACCAACGGCGGTTGATAGCGAATCGTTCTGTCTTGCTGAGATCGCACTAGCCGCTAGCGTTAGCGGCTGTGGATCTTTCTGATCTATGTTCCTGCTTGGATCACACTTGCTCTGGCGGAAGAGCGATGGATCCTTCCTGCCTAGTTCTTGTTTTTCGTGTGTCTGTCTTGTCCGCTGCGCTTGCTACAGGCTCGGTGAGGTAACCGTTAAGCAAGCGCTCGCGTCCCCTGTTTCATGTTTGTCTGTTTATGGTTAGTTAGGCGTGCTTGTCTCTATTGTGCTTATCACGTGGAGATCGCGCATAACCGCTTGCGAATGAGTGCGGTGTTCGCGGTTACCTAGCGGTTGTTGTTTTCCGTATCTCCTTATTGTATTTGCTGTGCCTTTGCTACCCTTGTATTCTATTCTGTTCTGCCTTGTGTCACGTCTCGCGATCGCACCTCTCGCGATCGCGTTCCTATTTTGTATCTGCTGTTGTGTGTGCGTGGTCGCGGAGTGGCGACTGGATTGGCGCACACACATACAACCTATCCCTTTTGCTCAATCTCATTCACTATCGCCTCTCTTGCGATTGCATTCTGCGCTTCGTACAATTCCTGTCTGGCACTTGTGGAGGTACAGAGGATTGGTTCCTCTGCACTCCCCAGCGCCATCTGCCGACAGGAATTTCCCTCTACAGGTGCGTAGCTCCTTTTGCTGGGTTCCTGCAAATTATACGCTTGTGGAGGATCTCCGCCGTGTCAGCGCACGCGTTGTGCGCTGATCACGGGGAAAGTTCCACAATCGTGATAGAATGACCAGCCTAACCCAAAACCCCAGTGTAGACGGAATTTCCGTTTTGTACGATTTTGTCGAATATGGCTCTTGTACCTTTAAGAGATTTAAAAAACTTGAACCTGAATCAGCAGACGAATTTTTGTCTGAGTGTACGAAACTGTTAGCGAACCCTGAATTCCAATGCACCCCAGTGTCTACCTGGGCCCCCCAAATGGTCTACATTCTGTTGGGGGGCGAAATGTCAATGTGGGGTTATGATGTGTTAGATCATACCACCCTGAGTCAAAGACCCCTGGAATTCTTGGCCTTTTTAATTCACAATTGGCTGAGATTACCTCAATTACCATACCCCCTTAATGAGTTGTTGTCAGCAGCTCAATCAGCTGTTCCATCTACTCTTTCATCCATAAAGCAGCCATCCAAAGCCTCTAAGTCTAAACGTAAAAGATCTAGGAAGGCTTCCCAGCGGAAAGATCCGTTGCCCATGGCAACCACAGATAGAGAGGTTATTTCTGTCAAGTCTGAAATGGGCAAAACCATGCAGTATGATAATGATGTTTATAATGCATCTGCTGATCAGTTTCCAGGTTTTTTGCCCCAATCCAAAGCTTATGTGGATCCTGCTATAGGTAGGATCGCACACTATATTAAAGCAGTCAAAAAATCTGTACTCGTTCCTGATCCCCACCCATATGGAGATTATTTAGATACTGGGTTGTTCGAACCGCCATTTGCCTCATGGGAAATCGGGGCCTTGGTGGAGGAATTTGATTTGGATTGGAAAGCCTTTTGCAATTTTTACATCGCAAAAAGCGCGGATGTCCTGAACGATTGTCTTGACTCTGTGTGCCTTTTGATTGATTCTGATGAATGTGACAAGTGTGTTGTGGATCTGGTGATGTATGTGTGGCAGATCATTTTGGATGAATTACACACACACCAATTAATTGATCCCAATAAAGAGGTAAAAGATTCCCGTTCTGTTCCTGCTCCAGTTCCATCTGTAGACTGTGCGCACTATGATTGTTCATCCTTTGTTAAGTGTGCATGGGAGCCCCCGTTTGAGAAATGGGAGATCGAGCTCCTGGTCTATGAATTGGAATGTGATTGGAGATCGTTTTGCAATCAATACCGTTCTAAAAACGAAGCAGTTTTGTATGCGTGCATTGAGTCTGCGTGCACTTTAATCAAGACTGGTGAATGTATCTCTGACTTTGTGACTCCGCTGTTTGACGTGTGGAGAATGATTTTGGATGAACTACATGCGCTTCAATCTGCTAAAAACACATTGTCAGCGGACGATTGTTCCAATCCTCTGGATTTAAAGAAAGTGAGTTTTGAATGCATTCCCTTTCCCAAAGCAACTGAGTGTTTGAAGTCTGAGTGCAAGTCGTTCAGAGCAGTTGCTTGTGTGGAAGTTGAACCAGTGCGGTCTGATGTCGCCACCGCACGTATGGCTGCAAAAGGTCTGTGTGGTCCTGTGTCTAAGGAAGACAGATTTTTTTCCCTCAGGATCTCTAAGATCGTCCGTTTGTGAGCCTGCCATGGGGAAAATTCCTAAGTTATGCAACTTTAAGAAAATTATTGATGTGTCTAATAAAGTTTCTCCTGTTGTTGTCGCCACTTCTTTTGCAAATGAATCTATGTCTTATTCTGTTCGCACCTGTGCAGGCCTGTTGCCTGATGACAGTTGCTCCAGTGTTTCTGTCCTAGATGCCTTGCAGTCTGCTCCGCAGATCGTGGAGGTTTGCGATATGGAAGCGTCAGTTTCGCAACCTAAAGCGATCGTGGATCTGCAAATTTTGCGTTCTGACTCCTCGGATTCGACCTTGTTAGCCGAATCTAAGAGTGAGACAGCGCTTCGGTTTTGCGAATCTGATGCTGAAGCTTCTTTGCCTTGTCCAGAGAAGCTTTCTCTGAACCTGCCCTGTACCATGAATGAAGGCATGATGTCCACTTGCATTGACATTTGCGAGTCTGATTCTGAAGAAAGTATTGACTCTCCACCCAGTACTCTGGATGAGTCAATATTGCCTTGTACAATATCTCCTGCCCTGCCCCTAGAGGCTCGTCTAGGTATTGCTGCTATTTTTACCTGTCTTTCTGCAGTTTTGGAGTTGCAAGCTAGTTTGATTACTACGCAGAGTTCTGGGTGCAGCGAGATTAAAGTTAGAGAGTCAGTGTGTGGTCCAGTGAATATTCCTGTACGTTCCACTCATGATGATGAAATTCAGTCTCAGTTTATGGTGGAACCTTCCCTGGGACATCTGCCCTGTTCTCAAAGTAAAGTTCCAGTTTTGCCCTGTAACATGGATAGTACAGAATCCTTCTTAGACAACTTGAAAAATGATGTTCCTGAGGTCTTGTTTGATGATCTGAAGGTCTCCGAGTTCCTCCCAAAGGGTGCAGAACTTGAAGGAGATGTCTCCTGCCCCCCAGGTCCTTCTGAGGTGTTGCCCACTTCAGTAGGCATTGCTGCCTTGCTGACTACTTTTGCAGCTCTTGTGGAGCTTCATTCATGTGTAGTCAATGATGATATTACAGTTACAGAAAATTCTGAATTTGAGTCTTCTTTTGAAAGACCAGTACCTGTGACCTTTACTCGTGATGATTTTCTGCCCGGTACTGGTTTTGGTCTTGTCGTGTCGGACTCTGAGGTTGGCAGTTCCCCGACATGTCCTGAGGTTTCTCCTGTACTAGTGTACCCCGATGTGCTCTGTGACCCAGAAAGCCCAAGTGTGCCTCGGTTACCAGCGTACTCAGATGCTTCCTCAGTGGAGACATGTTCTGATATAGCCTGCCTGCTTGCATGCCCAGAAGTGGTCCCTGAAAGTCCTGATCTTGATGGGTGTCCTGCTAATTTTGAGTCTGGAATGATCATAGGTTCCATAGGGGTTCTTGGTGGTTCTCCATGTGAGCCTGGTGAGCGTTCTGGCTTCTTGGGATCTCTGCGGAGCTTCAAGGCGTTCTGGGAGATTCCGGGAAAGGTTTTGCTTGGTGCCCTGAATACGATCAGCAATGGCTTTGGTGTTGTAAGGGACACTTCGAACAGGTATTGCGGCAGGTTTGGTATTCTTGGACGCTCCTTGGAAGGTGGTGGGTATTGTCTGGAGGGTGTCGATGGCTTCTTCTCTGGTGTCCACAGTCCTGATGGGTGTTACGCTGAGACTTGTGCTGATGGGCATGTTTCGGTGGCTTCTGCTTCCGATGAGGTCGGTTTCGGATGGACTGACTCTGGAATTGGGCCTTGTCGGGCTGTCCTGACCTTCATGAGTCTTCAGTTAGAGTTTTGTGATGTTACCAGTCTTGAGGGATGTCTGGAATCCATCCCTAGTACTGTGATGATCCGCTCAGCTGGCTGCACAGGCAGACAGCTGTTTGTCCATTCCTCTAGTCTGTGGGCTGCAGGTCTCTGGAACAGAGACCTGTCTTTTCATTGAAAGTTTCTGTTCTGTTCTCTTGCTGGGGAATTTGCATACATTCGTTATGCAAATCCTCTACCTGCCTTCTTTGATGACTGGCACTATAAGAGCTTTATGTTTCCCAGAATGCTTTGCTGGTCATTTCCCTTCCTTGCTCAGTTCCTGATGGACACTGCTGGAGTGTCAGCCATTGCTATCTAGTATAGTTAATTCCTGGGGGTTGCTTTTGGCTCCCCTTCTAGCCCAGTCAGGTTGTATTATCTGTATTGCCTGTTCTGTCTTGTCTTGCCTGTTTGCCATTGTCCTGTCCCTATGGTGGTTGACAGGAAATGGTTCTGATCTATGTTCTTGGAGTATAGCTGGTGCAGCGGTTGCTACCAGCTATCTCTTCTGTTCTGTTTCCTGGGATCGCGCTAGCTACTTTGTGCTAGCGCTGGGGATCCTTCTGTTCTGTTTCCTGGGATCGCGCTAGCTACTTTGTGCGAGCGCTGGGGATCCTTCTGTTCTGTCTTGTCGGTCGCGATTGCGCTGTCACCAACGGCGGTTGATAGCGAATCGTTCTGTCTTGCTGAGATCGCACTAGCCGCTAGCGTTAGCGGCTGTGGATCTTTCTGATCTATGTTCCTGCTTGGATCACACTTGCTCTGGCGGAAGAGCGGTGGATCCTTCCTGCCTAGTTCTTGTTTTTCGTGTGTCTGTCTTGTCCGCTGCGCTTGCTACAGGCTCGATGAGGTAACCGTTAAGCAAGCGCTCGCGTCCCCTGTTTCATGTTTGTCTGTTTATGGTTAGTTAGGCGTGCTTGTCTCTATTGTGCTTATCACGTGGAGATCGCGCATAACCGCTTGCACTGTAGCGAATGAGTGCGGTGTTCGCGGTTAGCTAGCGGTTGTTGTTTTCCGTATCTCCTTATTGTATTTGCTGTGCCTTTGCTACCCTTGTATTCTATTCTGTTCTGCCTTGTGTCACGTCTCGCAATCGCACCTCTCGCGATCGCGTTCCTATTTCGTATCTGCTGTTGTGTGTGCGTGGTCGCGGAGTGGCGACTGGATTGGCGCACACACATACAACCTATCCCTTTTGCTCAATCTCATTCACTATCGCCTCTCTTGCGATTGCATTCTGCGCTTCGTACAATTCCTGTCTGGCACTTGTGGAGGTACAGAGGATTGGTTCCTCTGCACTCCCCAGCGCCATCTGCCGACAGGAATTTCCCTCTACAGGTGCGTAGCACCTTTTGCTGGGTTCCTGCAAATTATACGCTTGTGGAGGATCTCCGCCGTGTCAGCGCACGCGTTGTGCGCTGATCACGGGCAAAGTTCCACAATCGTGACAGCTGTGTTTTACAGGTGCACAGGTATTCCTTGGTTTGGCTTTGGGGGTCTTGTTGCAGTGTTTACAGAGGTGCCCTATTAAGCATTTTATTTCTTCTTTTTATAATGAATGCTGACCAGACATCAAGGCGAAGACCTTTCACTTATAAGGAGTATGAATAACATATTTTTATATTGCAGAGGCTTTTATGCAGTTGATTGGAAAGGAGACTCTTGAATCCCTGTCAATTTAACACAGCTATTTCAAGCAATGCTGAAGTTAAAAATAAAATAAAGCTTAAATGCTTACCTAAGTAGTGGAAAGTGTTTGGATAGTTCAGAGGCTTCCAGGATCTCACCTTTCCAGCGCGGGTTCCTGTGCGCAAGTGCTTTCTCCCATTGGGCATGCATCAACCATCAGTGTTGCTTGCAAATTTTCACCACAGTCATTTTCGCATCACAAATGTTATTTTTGACTTCAAAAATATATTCTTCAAAATACAATGTATTTGCAAAAAAAATACCAAATTTTACCAAAATTGCCAAATAATCCTTTTATGATTTTTCACATTTTTTGTGTTTTTTTTTCTCTTAAAAATGTGCAATATTTTGCTATTTTTAGCTTTAAAATGTAATTTGCTCTTAATTCAGCAATGGCAATTTAGGCCAAAATGTTGGCAATTTTGGCCTAAATTGTCATTGCTAAATTAAGAGCAAATAAACCATGAATTGGGGCAGGAACATAATCTAAGTTTTGTGCTAAATGGTTTAAATAGCCAAACAAAATGTGTGTTTTTATTGACAGTTGTGCTTTTTAAACAAGAATTGGTAAAACTGAAAATAATGTGTTTTTTTCTATTTATCCCCTATTTCTCCCATCAAAATACATAGAAAACAAAATTGTTTGAGGGGAAAAAATGTCCTACAATGAAAGCCTAGTTTGTCAAAAAAATAAACTATATATATATTTCATTTAGGTGTCATAAGTAGGAATAAAGTTATTGTTGATTAAATAGGCACATAGCTAAAATGTCAAAACTGGTCCATAATGGGGAAACAAGGTCTGGATGTGAAGTGGTTAAACATGTGTCATTTAATTTAGCAGCAAGAAATCAGGGCCGATATGTAATTCACTTCTTCTTCTGACTTTTCTCCTAGGAGATACATTTTTATCTTCTATTTAAAATTACTTTTCAGCACTCTGCAATTTAAAAAAAGTACCAAAAGTAGGTGGAAGGGAACTATTAAAATTATTTTGAGTATTTTCTTGCTTGCTGGTAGTTTAAAAGGCATGGAATGTATAGATTATACAGTATATTCACACTAAAAATCTACTTCTGCTGTTCATATCTACAGTGATGACCAAAATTATTCATACCCCTGGCACATTTTGACTTAAAGTTTCTTTTATTCAACTAGCAAGTAATTTTTTGTCGAGAAATTACATAGGTGTCTCTCAAAAGATAATAAGACAATGTACTGGAGGCATTATTGTGGAAAAAAAATAAATTTCTCAGCTTTTATTTACATTTTTAGCAAAAAGTGTCCAGTCCAAAATTATTCATACCCTTCAGGTGGAATGCTTTGCCAATCTAGTCGCTGCCTCAGCGACGGCAACATTCACACTGACATAGACAAGACTAACAGGTAGGAGTGTAACTAATGGCAACTGCTGCTTTAGTTACGTCCTCAAGAACAAGGCAAGAAGGAATACTACCAGTCACCAACGTGGCTCTGGCAGAATCCCAGCTAACAGGATCATAAGGACTTTACTGTATTACTGTATCCCCATGGATACAGCAAACGTCCAAGCAGGAAGCAAGATGAAATTAATGCAATATACAATTCACATGAATGACCCAGCCACAACTCAGAGAGCTGAACGCTATGTCGGGCGGGGTCTGAAATGGGAGGCAGACTTTTATGTTTGCATCAGCCAATGGATGCAGGCATGCAAATTCCCACACAGCTGAATGGTAATTACACAATCCTGAGCCAGCTTGATTACAAACTGCTAGCTGAAAGACTCTCATAATAAATACATGCAATACTATGCAATGACATGCATGTAGGAAATCCAGGGCTATCTGGCTGCAGCTCAACTGCAGCAAGCAAAAGGAGGAGTAATGACAGCATCCTGAGCTGCTCTGAACTGCAGAGTGACTGCAAATGACAATGAGACTTATTGCGAATGCGCAACTGAATGCAAGCAGATAAGTCAGAACTGCCTGGTTGCAGTCCCACTGCAACCGACAGAACATGCTACAGGAGAGATCCTGACAGACAGTTTGTGAAGGGTATGAATAATTGTGGACCGGACACTTTTTGCTCAGATGTAAATAAAAACTGAGAAATGTTTTTTTCTTTTTCCCACAATAATGCCTCTTGTACATCGTCTTGTTATCTTTTGGGAAACACCTATGTCATTTCCCATCAAAAAATTACTTGCTGCTTGAATAAAAGTAACTAAGTCAAAATTTGCCAGGGAGTGGACATGAATAATTATGGGCAGCACTGTATATATCTGAATGTAATGTGCAAATATAATTTCAGATGTGTCCACCATGAATGATAAGGCATGGTACCAGTGCCATACAAATAAAATTAGGAGCTGTCACGGACGGTTGCGGGGCCGCAGGCGCGTCCTGGAATCGCCCGTGAAGAAAAGAACGATCACACTCGATTCCCTGCATCGATTGCGCTTCAGATCAATAGAACCAAGATTTGATGTGTAGTATCCCTCTGCCTAGGAACAGCTGGGGGATCTGTCTTAGCTGAGTGAAAGCCTGGGGGGAGGTGTTAATTAGCTTGGACATATTCCTGTGGAAGGCACAATTCCCCTTTCTGTTCTGGGAACCAGGTGACACCTAGCTGATCTCATGTAGATGTTAATTAACCAAAGGGTGATCAGGATGCCTAGGTGCAGCCAGGCAGGCTACGAATCCTCGGGAGGTCTTGACACCTTGCTCTCTGGTAAAGATCAAAGGGAAGTCAGCTGTTAGCAGCTAGAACACATCCTGAATAAACCTGAGTCTCATAGCATAATCCATAACTTCCCAGATCTGTCATATTTCTGGGGTTCCTGAGATGGCAGCTTCGCCAAACGTGGGGGAAGTGTAGCATGAGTTCCGATGCTGGTTCTGAGGAAGTTTCAGAACATTCTGCGGTAAGGACTGCCAGTTAGGCAGTTTGAAAGTGCCCTGATGATACCACAGGGGTCCCACCCCTCATGTCTGGTATCAGGGCGCTGGGTAAATCGAGGCAGACCTGAAAATATTAGTAAATCTGCCCTGACCTGTACGGTTCTGTGAGATAGAGCCCATATATGGTTAAGGCATGATTTCTGGTCCCCCAGGACAAGGGGAGGACTCATCTCATGTTCTAAGGGGGTGTGTGGGCCCGCCCTCACTCCCTCCTACTGAATCAGGGGCATAAGAATGGCAGAGGAGCCAAACTCAGTGTCCTCCACAATGAAAAACATCTTAAACTCATCGGTGCCAGCTTGAGGATATGCTGGCATCCACCTGGTCTGAACTCTGAACTTTGATTGAAACCCAGAACTCTGTTTTTCCCACAAAAAGGACATCTTTCCAGGAACTAAGTATTTTTCTCCCTTCTTTTATTTTTTATACTGGCTATTACTGTTTTAATAATTGTTGATTTTAATAATTGTCTGTATATATTAATTATTTATATTGTGTAAATAAACGACTTTCTCCAAGTCATTCACTGTCCGCTACCCTGCTTATCAGCACACACAGAACTGATCCCGGGTCTCTGAAGATACGCTACTGTTTGTTTGTTGTTGGCTAGACAGAGTACCGTGTGTTTAACCGTTTTATTCGCAGGACTAGTGTTGGGCGAACAGTGTTCGCCACTGTTCGGGTTCTGCAGAACATCACCCTGTTCGGGTGATGTTTGAGTTCGGCCGAACACCTGGTGGTGTTCGGCCAAACTGTTCGGGGTTCGCCCGAACTGTTGAATGCATGGCCGAACAGGGCCCCTGTTCGGCCGAACAGGGCCCTGTTCGGCCGAATACTGCCCCCCTATGGGGTCGCAGGCATAAGGGGGGAGCATGCCCCCGTCGCGGGGGGGGTCGGAAATTCCCCCCACCCCCTCCGCTAGCGCTCCCCCCTCTGCCCGCTTCCCCATAAAAAAAGTTATAGTACCTGGTGCCTGGTGGCTGGCAGTGGAGTGAGGAGGAGGAGGAGGAGTCCGAGTAGCAGAGTGGCGTTGAGGCCGGGCAGCGGGCGGTTCGGGCGGTTCAGCGCTAGTACCTTGTGGTACTTCCGCCCTTTCTCTGACCTCACGTCCTCTGCGTGATGACGCATACGAGGGTACGCGTGATGCGTACCCTCGTATGCAGAGGACGTGAGGTCAGAGAAAGGGCGGAAGTACCACAAGGGTACTAGCGCTGAACCGCCCGCTGCCTGGCCTCAACGCCACTCTGCTACTCGGACTCCTCCTCCTCCTCCTCACTCCACTGCCAGCCACCAGGCACCAGGTACTATAACTTTTTTTATGGGGAAGCGGGCAGAGGGGGGAGCGCTAGCGGAGGGGGTGGGGGGAATTTCTGACCCCCCCCCGCGACCGGGGCATGCTCCCCCCTTATGCCTGCGACCCCATAGGGCCCCCATGTTCGGGGGTCCCATTGACTTCCATTGAGTTCGGCGTTCGGGCCGAACATGCCGAACATCTGGCCCATGTTCGGCCTGTTCGGCCCGAACCCGAACATCCAGGTGTTCGCCCAACACTACGCAGGACTAGTCAGTCAGTTAGTGGGCTCCACGGTCCCATGGTAACCGCGGTGGTGGCAGTTTACTCTGAACCAGTGGGTGAAGTTGTAATCACCCGTGTCTCACAGGCTCCCTTCTGAGTTGTCTGCGGCTAATTCTTAACGGTTCCTGCGCATTGACTGCGACCAGAGTTCGCACGATCTGTGCACTGGCACCGTTTAGAAGGCTAAGTGCGGTCAGCCACTAGGGCTCCTGTGACAGGAGCCCTTTACTTTTTGTAAATTTTTGTTAATATTTAAAATGAAGTTTGCAACAGCAAATGGACATGTCAGAATATTCATGAATCATCAAGGGCAAGACATCGTAGAATAAAAGAGATTTATTTCAGTTGCTGTGCCAGAGAAACAAAGGTCCTTTAAAGGAAATCATATTTTTTCTTAATCAGAAGACACTTCAAGATTGTAGTTTCTTGCTCATACAGAGGTCATTGATCATCTGAAGAGTGGACTTTAATTGTATTAGAACAGCCTGCTCATAGATCAACTTGTCATTGGTGTGTCCACTTTGTTATTGTAAGGATAGGAAATATTTTACCCTTTCTGTATGTTTTTGGATTCTTGAGCATAGGAAAGTTTTCCTTTTTTACATTTTTATTCATCATCTACTGCCTATTTTATATTTGGTGTAGAATGAGCTCAATTCATTTTTAAGTGCATATTCATAATAGAACAGTTTCCAGCACCTGTGTACTCCCTTTCTTTTCTCTTCATCATTGCAGAAAAAGAATTCAGCATTTTGGTTCATCTTCTCTTGGCCATTTTTATGAAAACAGTACTCAATCGTTTTTTTACAATTTACTGGAGCCATGTGATGTATATTGGATAATTGAATTTCTATGATATTTGGTACTAGAGTATCGGCCACCAACACCTGTGATCTGATTTAAAATTCACCTCTTTGTTGTTCACCCCATACTCAGTACATTACCGTAGTTAATGAGAACTCCTCAGTGGCTTGTAATCAGAAAATTTCTGTAGACTTTGCAGGTCTGATTACTTGAAATGGATACTGCAGGGAGTCACTCATCAACCTGGGAATCTGCTACAGCTGTGCAACTTTAAAAAGTATCTCTCTTACATAGGTAACGTAAATGTTATACTTACCTCACTCTCCTGATCCAAAATACTAAACATCATACTCTTAAAGAGACTCTGTAATGAAAAAAAGTCCCCTGTGGGTTCCTTACCCCTGCCTCTGGATCCTAACGAGGCTTTCCCCATCCTCCTCCGTCACACGGTAGCAGCACTGGACCCCCACAAAACAGCAGCGGACAATTTGTTGTGCTGTGGTGCAAGCGCAGTAGCGCCTGCAATATTTGCCTTCTCCAGCTCTAGCGCAGACACAGTAGCGGCTCCTCGATGGGATCAGGCGGAAATAGCATACCCCAGTTGGGTCGACTTGCACCTGCGCAGTAGAGCAGACCTGGCTTGGATTGGCTATTTCCGCCTGATCCCGATCAGAGAGCCACTACTGCACCTGTGCTGGAGTCGGGAAGGTAAATATTTACATGCTCGCCATTCTAAGGCTTCTAGCACTGCCACCGTGAGACAAAGGAGGACAGGAAAGCCTTGTCAGGATCCAGAGGCTTCCCCATCCCGAGGTACCCCACAGGGATATTTTTTTGTTACAGATTCTCTTTAAGTAAATAAAAGCCTTGTTATTATTATTTATACAGCGCCAACTTATTCCACAACACTTACACAGTGTGTATATACATTTAGAGAAGTTCACAATTTGAACCGGTGACCCAGCGCTGCAAGGGGAGAGTGCTCTCAATTATGCCACCGTGCTGCCCATGGGCCAAAGGCTTGAAAAGTCCTAACTGATTAAGTGTATCAAGTGACCTAACGGGGTCCTACATAAATTATCCATGGTATATGCATGCTAAACCATAAACACATCACATTACGCACATTCATTTTATCTATATGGCTTTATCATAGAAGCAGGACCATGTGTACTGAATACATTATCTACTTAAAATATGTGTCTGTATGATTATTAAAACCCCATTCAGAGAGAGTGCATTATAACCTGCTAAAAATATATTAATGTGCACAAATTAATAAAACAGAATATAAACCTGAGAGCCACTGTTCAAATTTTAATGCTCCATGAGAGATAACATAAAGTAAGAGTCTTTTAAAACTGTCCTTGTCTTAAAAACACTAGATCTAGTGTAGATCAGTTAGTAGCAAGAGATCATAGCCACATCAGGTGCCCAAATGAACACTTGACCCAAATAGCCTGACAATCGCACCATGCGAAGGACCTGATTCAAGGGGGTGAGGTACCAAGCCTTTGCACTCTTGAAATAAAAAACAAACTGAAAAATGTTTCCTTGAAATACTAAGGTTATCTTCAAGTCAAGATAAAAAAGATAATGGCCACAATTCACTAAGCTTATCTCTTGTCTTCAATAATGATTCTGAGCTATTTCTAATATTATCACCATGATGAGAGAGGAATGCAAGTGTTACCAATTCTAAAGTGTATGAGGAATTATCACCTGGCTTCATCTGTCTTCAAGTGGAGTGTTACTAGAGACTGCCCTGTAAAGTGGAGTTTTCTGACTGACTGAGAGAGAGAGGAAGAGAGAGACATCAAGCATATGTATATACAGCCACAAAGACACACACACACACATTCTCCCTCTCTCTCCTTCCCTGGCAGCCATATACGGGTTCCCTCTGCAGGCTAGCTGTAACCTTTCTGGCAGAGACGTCAGCAGGAGGGGCAGAGCTATATCCTCCCTACATGTACTCCTTGCCTCCGTATCTACTACATGTAAGAATACCTACAGAGGTGATAACTTAAAGAGGAACTCCAGTGAAAATAATGTAGTAAAAAAAGTGCTTAATTTTTTACCATAATTATGTATAAATGATTTAGTCAGTGTTTGCTCATTGTAAAATCTTTCCTCTCCCAGATTCACATTCTGACATTTATTACATGGTGACATTTTTACTGTGGGCAGGTTATGTAGCTGCTCCTAGCTGTTTTGGCTGTTAGAGACAGCTGTAAACAGGTAATTCCTGTCTGTGAACATTGTTACATTGTGGCAGTTTGCCCAGAGTACCGCGGTACTCAGAGCTTCTTTTGGGAGGGGTTTTAGCACAAAATCAGTCATACAGCGCCCCCTGATGGTCTGTTTGTGAAAATCATTATATTTCTCATGTAAAAGGGGGTATCAGCTACTGATTGGGATAAAGTTCAATTTTAGGTTGGAGTTTCTCTTTAAGGGCTGGAGTGATAAGATAAGACCAACTCTGTGAAAATGTATCACTCCATGTTAACAAGGTAAGCTTATTTAGTGAATTAACACTTAAAATACTGATCAGTGTGTGGTGATAAGTTTTCTCTTTCCTTGATATCACTTGCATGATCTTAGTTAATTGTGGCCAATCCTAAACTGCAATGTCTCCATGTTAATGCTAATGCCCAGTTGAAGCTAACAACTTTAATCAACACCACAGTAATAAAAGTATTACCTTTAAGACTGGCGAGAGAGGCCCACTACTTTGAAAAGTATTATTATTTTTATAACAGCAGAGAAGATACATTACAGAGTGTGCTTTATCAGCACAACTGAAATCGTATCAAGAGCACAAATCAAAGGAATAAAAGAGATTTATTTCAGTTGTCACGTCAAAGAAACAGAGGTCCTGTAAAGGAAATCATATTTTTTTTAATCAGAAGACACTTCAAGACCATAGTTTCCTGTTGATACAGAGGCAGTCAATCACCTGCAGAATGGAATGTAATTGTAATAATACCACTGTCAAAAAGCATCCTGTCCTTGGAATGTCCATTTTGTTTTTGCAAGTATAGGGACGTTTTTCTACAGTACTTTTCATTGCACCTTTGGATTTTTCATATGTAGAGCATGGGGTTTGATGTTTGCCTTTTATTTTCTTTTTATTATTGTACCTCAACACATTATTTACTGTCCATCCATTTAACCTCTAATGCAAGATGAGCACCATTACTTCCTAAGCACATCATCTCCTATTTTTCCTGTGGGTCCAGAAGAACTTTTTTAAAGCCTGTGAACATCTTCTCCGAACCCTTTTAATGTAATGGTGCAAGTAAAGCGTTTAGCATTTAGGTGCATCTTTTCTTGGCCATATTTGTAATGTCTTGTTGATGTGACTGAAGCCATGTAACATAAACTGGATAACTTGCTTTCTGCAATATTTCTCACTGGAGGATGGCTCACCACCATCATCGCTGATCCTCTAATTTATAATTCTGTTTCCTGTAGCTTCTCCGCAGCCATTGCACGTGGGTTAATGAGAACTACTCAGCAGTATGCTAGTAATCAGGAAATCCCCATAGATGTTTATGGGGCTGACTACTTAAAACAAATGCTGTAGAGTGGAGCTTGTTAACCTGGAGGTGTGCCACAGCTGTGCAAAAGCAGCAGGAAGCCGGACTTTAGAGAACAAGTCTCTGCAAAAGAGGCCATTTCTACGTTTTACTCAACTCGCCCTCCAGATCCAGAAAGTGAAACCTCTTGAAGTTCTTAAATAAAAGATATAAGAAATCCTAATTGATTGATTAGTACATCAAACAACACAGCGGAGTCCTGTGTAAATTACCAACTATAAATAAACCACATTACAAATTAATTTATCTATATCCTAGGTTCTCAGAACATCATACACTTACCCCAGAGGGTACTTTAGTAAAGCTCAGAGGGTACTTGAACTTGTCATAGTCAAGTCATAATTTTAAGTTCCGAAAAAAATATTAACAGAACTGAATAATAATATTTATAGATAATTAAAAGCATCAATAAATATTGCATTACTCCAACCAAATATATACATATGTTGAGATACTTGAGAACATTTTGCCCACAATAGGGGGTACTTGGCCAACACAGTCATTAATAAAGGTATAGATGTTATAATAATGTTAAGAAACACTGATGTCTATGACTTCACAATGGGAAAGCATGGTATTATGTGTCTACAGACCATGAGATCTACCATGAGTATTTATACAGTCAAGTAATCCATTTACATAGTCAGTTCAGAATGAAAAGCCTACACAAACCCTATGTTAACAGTAAATATTAATCTTGTTTCCCATCGCTTGGATTTTTTACCCTCAGAAGTTTATAATTCGAAAAATCAGCTTGAAAATGTTCAAACCACAGGAATCATGTACGTGTTAACCTCTAATGTCAACATTATGAACTAAATCCTTGCAGCTTATGGCTGTGCTTCACAGGAAAAAGCCATCTTGCCAATTACATGACAGATTGATGCGCTGTATGCTTGGATGTTACATTATTCATGTTATAGAACCCTTGATAGGATAAATACAAATTCAGGGGAACCTCTGCATGGTGTATGTGACTATGCAAATAATGCATTTTTTTTGTGTGCAAACTAAGACGTCTGCTTTTAAAGTGGATCCGAGATGAACTTTTACTTATTGCATAATTGTGTTCCTTTCCTATAGTTTATAGGGCATTCCTCAAGCCAAATACTTTTTTGTTTTTGTTTTAAGATTCTACTTCCCTATAAACTAAACAAGCCTCGCCCATAGCTTTTCAGAGAGCCTTGACATTTTCAGACAGTAGCAAGGGATCATGGGAGCTCAGTCTGGGCAGGAGGAGGGGGTATTACTAGCCAGAGATTTCAGAGGCAGAGGGGAGGAGGGAGGAGGAGGGGGATTAGGTTTTTTTCACAGGCTGAGTGCTGAAGATGAAGATAAGCTTGCCTGTGTGTAATGATTACAAACAACATGGCTGCTGTCATTGTATCACAGGAAGAAATAATCATATTCTATTGAAGCATGTTTGCAGCTAGATTTGTTGTGTAAACTATCTAAACTTTAGGTAATATATATAGACTAGTTACTTGATATAGTTAGTTTTTCATCTCGGATCCGCTTTAAGTTAGTTTAAGGCATAGTAGTGGTTTCTGAATGGTTGATCTGCATTCTGCATGAGTATTTGCATGAGTGGAAAAAGGGTTAATTGATTTTGCTGTTTGACCACTCCCCCTTTAGCACCCCCATTTACCTTACTTAAGTGTCGTTCTTACTTATAAGTTAAATATACAGGTCTACAACACAGTGGCGATCTAAAGTGGACTCTAAGGGCCTGATTCACAAAGCGGTGCTAACTGTTAGCACGCTGGTGAAAAACCCTTTATCATGCCTAAACTCAGTTTTGGCATGATAAGTTTAGGTGTGATAGGTTTAGGTGTGATAAGTTTAGGCATGATAAGTTTAAGCACCAACTGGGTTAGCACCGCAGTGCACAGCCGATCAAAAGTTTTGTGCTAGCAAAGTCTGGTGCACTTAGCATAGAGTTTAATGGCGCTGCTTTGCGTGCGGGACTTTGTGCACGATCTAAACTTATCTAAACTTAGCATGCCTAAACTTATCACGCCTAAACTTATCACGCCTAAACTTATCGCGCCTAAACTGGCTTTTCACCAGTGTGGTGCAATGGTTATCACGCCTAAAGTCTCTAACTGGGTTAGCACCGCTTTGTGAATCGAGCCCTAAATGTACTGTATACATTTTTCCATTTTATTCCCAGTTGATTTGATCACTCTGATCGAATCTCCAATGAATCTATTGCACCATCATGTCTGCTCAGTTTAATTCCTAATTGAGCTAAAATAATTTGGATATATCAATGGGACCGGATGGAAAATGTAGGTTTATTGGAGTGCGGGGCAGGACCAGTGGTCAGTCTAGGGGCCACAGCACTGTACTTCATTGAAGAGTGCAACCCTGTGGTTTGATTGGTTTTCAATAGGTTTCCTGCAGTAATATATTGAGAATTGGTGAGCTGTGTGGGGAAGAAATTGATCCCTCTCTGATTAGGTTCTGATGGGAGAGGAACAGACCATTTTTCCACATAGAAGGGAAATTAATGTGTGCATTGGGCACCTTAACGCAATTCTGCTATTTCCACTTCAGCAGCCTATTCTTAGTTCCTGAGTTCAAGGAGGATGTGAAAGCAGTAGGAGTAGTTCAGTAAATAAACGGATTTAGTTTGTTGTTAGCTCTGCAGTTTTCTCATATCTTCTTTTAGGAGTAAAATGAGTATTGTAACGTATTTCCATTATTGATCAAGAGCTCTGTTCAAAGCTTCCAGCAAAGAAAAATATCATTATCTGAAACACTTTGCTAGGTCAGTCAATAAAACAACAGTTAAGCTTTGAAAACCAATATTAAGAATATTCACTAGTGATACAAAGATTGAACCCTCCTAGCTAGAAATTTACTCAAATCATGCTGGTCTTCATAAAGCAGATATGTGCTATGAATTGTAATCTGCTGCCTGCTGGTTGATGTGCTTATCAGATGAAACCGTAAAGTGATCTACTGATTATCAGGAAAGGCAGTGCTCCATCTCACTGGCTGTGGTGGTGAGGAAGAGCAGGAGGAACAGGCTTCCCAGGTTGCTTCTCACTTCAGAGGACCCTGTTTTTTTCTGTGGCTGCGGGGAACAAATCGTGGTAAAGAATGTTTCCCTGGTTGAGGAAAATGAGCTTGAGTCCTCTCCCTCAAACTTCATTAGAATGGGGCAGCTCATGCTGACGCGTCTGAGGTTCTCCATATCAAAACCATGAAAGACACTGACTGATCTGTACTGGGTGACAACTTTATTAGACCCCAGTACAAACAGAAAATGGTGGAGATGCTACCACAGTCACAGAGGGTGGCCAAAATGCAGATTGTCATACTAAGCTGATACAGATACAGTATTCTGCTTTTCAGGGTGGTGGTACTGGGAGAGTCATTAACAGCTAAAGAGGTGCTAACAGTAACATTCCCCCAGCCTTCAAGAAGATGGCAAATTTCTGCTGAGGGTGATGTGCCAATCATGTCTAATATGAGGTCCTTCTTCTGTGCAATGCCTCAACAGGTTGCTTCTGGATCCACCTTCAGGGAATGCCTCAACCAACATGCACGCAACTACCCGGGGTTAATGATTACCTTGGGCACTCTGAGTAGGGATGCTTTATTCTGATTAAACGGGATTGAAATTTCTAAATGTCCAATCGGAAATCTGAATTTCCGATCGGAATTCAGAAAAACGGAACTCGGAAATCGAATTTCTGCAGAAATACTGCATTACTGCAATTCGGTAATTTTAGCCCAATCACAGAACTAGGAAGCAATGGACCAATCAGAGAATGCAAAGTCAACTTGGAAGTATTTGACCAATCAGAGAATACAAAAAAATGACCAAAAAAACACTACTCAGAAATTGGATCGGAAATCCGTGGATTTGGTATTCGGCATTGGCGGAAATTGGAATTTCTGCGGAATCGGAAATGGGCATTTCTGACTTTCCTTAACTCTGTGGATCAAGAAACCTCTGGACTTCTAAGTGTGCAGGCTTCACCTGTGGCCAGAGCTGTCACAATTTACCATGGAGTTTTTGGCTTGCTCCACCTCAAGTGTCCTGTCAGAAAGGACATTCACTACAGCTGGCGGAATCGACAAGCGAAGTCGCCTAGCACACAGCAGTGTTAATTACTTAACATTTACAAAAATGAATGAGTCATGGATCTCAGAGGGCTACAGCACCGATGTGTGATACGATTATTATGCATTGTTACCCTGGCGCATGCCTGTTATTTCTGACCTCATATCAACCCTGGCCACAGGCACGGCTACCCTGCACCACCACCAGCATGGCACACAGTATGTCAATTGGTCCTACTGTGGTTGGCTATACTCCATGGCGCATAACAGTTAGTTCAGACCTGTCTCATACAGAGGCTGAAATTCAAATATTGATTTGGCAGGTAATTGCCCAATTTGTATGACCCGTGTCTAATACAGAGGCTGAAATTCAAATATTTATTTGGCTGGTAATTGCCTGATTTTTATGGCCTTGTTTTAGGTAGGTAATTGCCTGATTTTGCAAAATTTTTCAGGCATCTCAGACACTGCACATAATTATTTTTATGCAGGTACACATGGCAGGCATTTTAAAGACCTTTGGTTGAAAAATCTTTAAAAAAGCCTCTGTGTAAAATACGTATACGTACGGCTGCAGAGGTTTTTGATGTTCGCTGTCATTAAAGTCAATGGGGCTCACTGTGACTTTCCAGTTTGCATTTTTTTTCACTGTAAAATTGTGTCTGTATAGACTTCCGGTTCCGGCGCCCGCGAGGTGGATGTGAGCGGCTAGAGCTCCGGCAGACCGCTCTCCACAAAGGCCGCGTTAACGGCAATCAGCCCGCCCACGGATCCGCAAACACTCGTGGTGGCCCAGGTGACTCTCCCTATACCATACCCTACTCGATGGAGCGCTATCTCACGCGCTCGGAGACAAAAACGCGCGGAGGCCAGGTGAGACAGACACCTAAGATGGCGGGCGGGAGAACAAGCAAAAAATCCGCGAAGGCAACTGGAGATGTAGATGCCCAGTCACAATACCAATCCTCAGAAGCGGACTCAGGAGAAGAGTTTGCGGGGGACACTGAGCAGAGCACGCACATTCAAATAAATTACAGAAGACTGGCAGAGGAAGTAGGCAGAGCTCTGATGCCCGAACTGCAGGCCACAATTCAGGATACAATAAAGAAGTCCCTGCAGGGAATAAAGCAAGACCTACAGCAGCATGCTAAACGTCTGAGGGACACTGAACAGCGGGTAAGCAATTGGGAAGATGACCTTGCTAAGGCTAAAGACCAGATTGATTCTCTTACTAAAGACAATGCAATTTCACATGCTAGAATTGAGGACCTTGAAAACAGGTCCTGGCGCAATAATATCCGCCTGGTGGGCCTTTCAGAAGACGTCACTGACAGCCAATTGATGTATATCTGCTGTACGGAAATACCAGCTGCTTTGGGCATAGACTCCCCGCTTAAAGTCGAGAGAGCACATAGAGTGGGACAACTGAAATCAAAAAGAAATCGCACACTCCCCAGGATGATTATGATACGCTATCTGGACTTTGCAGACAGAGCAAGGTTGATGAAAGCCTATCGCACACAAGATCATACCATGGAGCTTCACAACTCCACGATAAGGCTCTTCAACGATTATTCAGCAGAAGTGTCCAAGCGAAGGCAAGAATATGCGCCAGTTTGCAACGCATTAGCAAGCAGAGGCTTTAAGTTCATGCTCCTCTACCCTGCAACACTCCGCGTCACGGATGCTGAGGGAAAACAAGCCTCATTCTTTTCACCCAAAGATGCCCAGAAGTTCCTTCAGAGTGCCTCAAGTCCTGCAAAATCTTCATCCTCTCCAGCTTCACGTCAGGGGTCCCCCCCCACATGCTTCACATGCTCCCCATGCTCCCGGGACGAAGGTGACTGATTGAGTATGCATCATCCCTATTTTGAGATATTACAAGCGCCTTAAGTTTTATCACAGGCCTAGTGGATAGGTTTTGACGGAGCCCTGAAGGAGGTCAGAAGACACCACCGGGGAAGAATTGAAGTTCACTCACGGGAAATGTACTGTATTTTTTCCTTTCTTAGATACCTAGTTGCTGTTATCATATGTCTCCCTGAAGCAAGGGGGATTGTTCTTAGGGGAAGGGGGGTAGGGGTTTTAGGGGGATGGAACGAGTCACTCTGGTGCCTAGGCTATTTTGGGTCTGAATGTTTTATATTTATGTTTAAGTTGATACCTAGCTTGTCTGCCATGAGGTTCAAGCCGTAACATGCGAATTATATCCTGGAATGTGAAAGGTCTCCAATCCCCGGGCAAAAGATCAAGAGTCCTTAACCACCTAAAAAAATTAAACCCCGATATTTGCTTTCTACAAGAGACCCATCTGGAACAAAATCAGTTTAATTACATGAAAAAAAAAATGGGTGGGAGAGGTTTATGGAGCCCCGGCTATCCAAAAGAAAGCAGGAGTCTTAATTCTTATCCATAAACGTCTGCAATTAGAAGTATCAACATGTGAGGCTGATCAACATGGCAGATGGGTAACACTTACAGTGAAATTAGCAAATGACTCGCTAGTTTTATGGAATGTATATGCCCCAAACGAACAAAACCAAAGTTTTTTCAATAATATACTCTCCAAAATCTCTAAAATTACTTCGAATAATCTTGTTATCGGAGGGGACATGAATTCAGTCATAGAGGTGGATGAGGATAAATCTAGCAAAAGAGGGCAAATTAAAGTACACAATAAGAGACTTGTCCCCTTGATGGAAGCCACCAATCTCATAGATCCTTGGAGATTTTTAAACCCATCACTGAAAGAATACACTTTCTACTCACATAGACATAAGACCCACTCTCGCATAGATCTCTTATTGATAAGGGAAAGCCTTTCAACAAGGCTACAATCTGCGACCATAGAAGACATGGTTATATCCGATCATACACCAATTACTCTACAGTTGACTGATATTACCCCGAGAGGTACGGACATACTATGGAGATTCCCAGCGAAATTATATCACGATGAAAATTTTACTAACTTAATCAAGACTTGGTGGCTTGAATTCATGGGCGACAATGCTCAGCATACCAATAACCCTCTGCTGTTATGGGAAACCTCTAAAGTAGTCCTTAGAGGTAAAATTATTGCCTATTTAAAAGCGAAAAAATATGAGACGAACAAGCAGTACGAAAATGCAGTAAAAAAGGTAAGGGAAGCCTATAAAACCTACAGAGCAAATCCAACGGATATAAATCGCAAAGAATGGGTAAAAACTAAATTAGAGGGAGACACTTGGTTCAGGGTGAGAGAAGAATTCTATAGGCCCTACAACAGCCTTTATTTTTATAAACATGGAGAGAAAATAGGCAGACTATTGTCTTCCTTGGCAAAAAGTAATCTATCTGTCAGAAAGCCCATTATAGTAAAAGACAAGACAGGAACCTTACTACACCATCCCGCTAAAGTATGCGATCTCTTTGCTGAATACTACCAGAACTTATATTCCTCCAAAAATAACTCCCAGGCAGAATTAAATGCCTTCTTAGACCGGCTTAAATTGAAAGTTCTCACACAAGATGAGCGTGACTCCTTGAACGGAAATATTACCCTATCAGAAGTTACTATGGCCATCACTTCACTAGCTCTAGGTAAAGCCCCGGGCCCTGACGGCCTATCAGCTGAATATTTCAAAATGTTAAAACCAGATATAGCTCCTACTTTGGTTCAGGTATACAACAACATTCTACACACTGGAAGCTACCCCTCCACTGGTCGTCTGGCCCATATTAAAATTATTCCCAAGGGAGGTAGAGACCCTTATCAACTTGGCTCCTTTCGGCCCATCTCATTAATAGATCTAGATGTTAAATTATTATCCAAAATACTAGCAAATAGGTTGGCAGATATTATGCCACGGCTGATACACCCCAACCAAGTTGGGTTCACACGATGCAGGGCGGCAGTGACCAATATCCGCAAACTGCTCGCAGTACAAGAGCAGATTAAGGCCTACCCAATAACACACAAATCAGCAGCCCTGTTGAGTATCGATGCCGAAAAGGCATTCGACCAGGTGGAGTGGGACTGGCTTTTCGGGGTATTGACGCGTCAAGGCTTTCATGGACCGTTTGTAAATGCAATCAGAGCAATGTATACAAAACCAAGAGCCCAAATATCTCTCCCAGGCTTCCTCTCCAAAACGATAGATCTAAAACGTGGAACGAGACAGGGGTGCCCCCTGTCCCCATTATTGTTCAATCTGGCCCTAGAGCCCCTAGCAATATTGCTCAGAAAAAGACTTAAGGGCATACAAATTGGGGAGGTTGAAGTCCAACAAGCTATCTTCGCGGACAACATCTTACTATTTTTGTCCGATCCAACTACACAAATTCCTATAGCTCTACAAACTATAGAAGAGGTGGGCAATTTTTCTGGTTTTACAATCAATTGCTCTAAAAGTGAGCTAATGCCCCTTTCATCTAAAGCGGACACCACTTCTTGGACTTCCCTGGGTGCCAAGTTAACTAACTCAACGTTAAAGTACTTGGGAATCACCTTTTCCAGAGACCCCACTCAATTGTATAACTTAAATTTTACACCTCTAATCAGAAGCATAAAAGCTCAATTGGAGAGATGGCATAATCTGCCTCTTGGATTTGCGGGTAGGGTAGCATTGGTTAAGATGGTCTCTATGGGGAGGCTTCTTTACCCACTGCAAACAATCCCGTTGCTTCTCAAACATCAAGATGTAACCTTAATTAATTCCTTGTGGTCAAGATTTATTTGGCGCTCAGGGAAAGCTAGAATGTCAAGAGCCAAACTGTCACTCTCAAAAACACTAACGGGCCTCAACCTTCCGTCGGTAAGAGAATATAACCTGGCCTCTCTTCTGCGCCATGTCCACGATTGGGTCACAGGGAATCAGAATTACTCAAATACAAAATTGGAAGGGGAACAGGCCCTCCCTTGGTCACTCACAGGCTTGTTACATGCCCAATTTAAAAACCTACCGCAGCGTTTAAAGCACAATGCAATTTTCAGAGATACGATTGCTACCTGGAAGGCTGTACGAAAAAAATGCTCTCTCCCATTTAAAATATCAAAATATCTTCCAATCTGGGGCAACCCTAATTTCCCGATTAGTATTCAGCAAAGAGAATTTGCAAGATGGGATGAAAAGGGGTTGAAAAATCTAGGTAACATGTTTGACCTTCACAAGGGCGAATGGCTAACTTTCAGGGAGTTGAGGGAGAGATTTGGACTGCCTAAAGGCGATTTTTTGTCTTATGCTCGAATCCGATCCATGGTCTCTCATAATTTGTGTTTACCAACAGCACTAATGATACCTACTAAATTCGACACAATTTTTAAACCAGGATGCGCGACTCAATCACTGGCAGAATTTTATCGGGCTCTTAAAGATCTAGACAGTAATTCCACAGCTGAGAAAGCCATGAAAAAGTGGGAAAGCATCTTACAGAAAGAAAGGATAGGGGAAAAGGTTTTAGCAGGGAACATGGTAGTAAGAAATGTTATCAAAGATGAGAAATGGAGATCATCTCATTTATTGTTTATCCATAGAGGTAAATTTGCCTTTAACATTAAATAT
Organism: Hyperolius riggenbachi; assembly: GCF_040937935.1. Classification (NCBI taxonomy): domain Eukaryota; kingdom Metazoa; phylum Chordata; class Amphibia; order Anura; family Hyperoliidae; genus Hyperolius; species Hyperolius riggenbachi. Next base: position 85,477,014 of record NC_090656.1, read on the forward strand.
AAAAACCCACCTACTCACTACAACCCCTGCTGCCCTAAATGCAAGTTGAAAGATGCAAGCCTATACCACTGTATGTGGGAATGCCCTCATATACAGTTATTCTGGGATGAAGTTGCAAAATATGCAAATAAGATATGTAAAAAACAGATTGTAAAGGACAATATCCTGTTTTTGTTCAACTACCCAGATCTTAAATAAATGGCTGGACTCTTTGCCTCCAGATGTAAACTTACTTACTAAAGAAATTTCATATGTCTTTCTCATGGAACGATTAAATACCCTCCAAGCAAAAGAACAACGGACAAAAACTTTTTTCAAGGTTTGGAGAAAGTTTATCCTTCATCACTACACTTCACAGCAGATTGAGGCTCTTATGAGGGACTTTATGTATACCTCGTGGTACTGTCTGGAAGATCTAGGGGACAGCCTAGGTCCATTAAAAGTGCCATCCACAAGATAAGCCCTGGCTAAGACTCAGAATATTTATTTTTCTTTTGCTTAATCCTGCACAGATGTGACTCGTAGGGTGGGGGGGTTAGGAAGGTAGGGGGGAGGGAGGGCTCTCCTAGGGGCCGATCGGGGTTGAAAATGAGAAATCCAATAGTTTGTCTCTAGTACCTTGCTGTTTTTCAATTTATGTTTTTGTTCTTTCATCTATTGAGCAAACTAAATAAAAATTGTTTGAAAAAAAAAAATTGTGTCTGTGAACACTACATCGCAATGTTCTACTTCTAGCAACCAGCTATGTCTTTTTAAGGCTGACCTTAAAGCGGAATATAACCCAGCATTTCATCATTGCTCTAAAACATTATTTACAGCATATTACTTTATGCTTATATTTTACTAGACCAGCATTCGAAGGGTTACACACAGAGCTTGAAAGTTCAGTGTAGTGAAATGTGGACGCATCAAAAGTTGTAGATTATGTTATCTTGTGTTTACTTAAATGTATCAAGTGAGGAATGTGACACATTCTCTGACTGTGGAGAAGCAGCTGGAGACAGAGAGACACTGAAAGCATGTCTGCCTTCTCTACATAATGAATAAAACCAGTTATTAATAAAATGCAAAGTCAGCTCACAAAGCAAAAAACTGTACTTTTGGGAACCTATAGTATCTAAATGAATAATAATACTTATACACAAATGCAAATATGATAACCATACGGTATATAAAAAGTAGGAAAACATGTTTTTACTGAATATTATGTCAGGGTTTTAAACCGCTTTAAGTACAAATTGCACTTGATTTTAAACATGAAAAGTACAGACTTCCCACGTATTTTTGTACTTCTGTCAAGAATATTTTATGGCACAAAACATGATCAAGTATTGCTTATTATCCACACCTGCACCGATTAAGAGTTAATGGCAGGAATTCTGACACTTTTATCAGACGATCTCTTTTAGGATCACTGTGGAATGGCTATGGGTTCGTATACAAAAATAGAAGAACAGCAAATCAGTTAATATTTTCCATTAATCCTAGCAATATATAGCAATGAACTAAAAGGAATTAATTTACTTGTTTTGCTGCATTTTCTTTCAGATCACTCGGCTCTTGGTTTAATAATGAAGAAGCAACTGTGACCAGAGTAACATTTTCCTAACTAGGGATGATCAAAGAGATGCAAATACTTCCACATGTATGCAAATTTTATGCAAATATATGCAGTTTGAAAATGGACCAATCAATTTAAACCCAGAAGTATTTACATCTCTTTGATCCTCCCTACTCCTAACACACATATCTCCCCTGACCAGGCAAGGACTTCAGTTAAGTCAATTAAAGTCTGCAGCTGCTGGCCAATTAACCAACTGTACCACCTACTTGGGTGCCAGTTAGTGTTGCTCAGATGCCCCCGATCATGGATTCGAATAAATCCAGCCACGGCAGTCCCAAAATCAGGATAAGCCGTGATTGTGATCCGGATTTGAAACTGACTGAAAAATTTGACTCAGATTTTATCTGTGATTGCCTGTAAAATCCGTGATCACGGCTTAGACTTTAACATTAATAGCAAAGCTCCCATACATGCTACAATCACCAAAATTGCATGGATTATAAAGGTGATCAGTGGTTACAACTTAAAGAGAGTCTGAAGCGAGAATAAATCTCGCTTCAGACCTCACAGATAGCAGGGGCATGTGTGCCCCTGCTAAACCGCCGCTATCCCGCGACTTAACGGGGTCCCTGATCCCCCAAATCCCCTCCGTAATGCGGGGGAGCGCTTCCTGGTTGGGGCAGGGCTAACCGCCGCAGCCCTGCCCCACGCGCGTCTGTCAGCAAGTATCTCCGCCTCTCCCCCGCCCCTCTCAGTCTTCCTTCACTGAGAGGGGCGGGGGAGAGGCGGCAATGCGCCGCTGACAGACGCGACTGGAGGCAGGGCTGCAGCCGTTAGCCCTGCCTCCAGGAACGACCAAGTCTCAGTGTCGCAGTGGGGGGTTTGGGGGTGAAGGGACCCCCGTTTAGCGGTGCTATAGCGGCGGTTTAGCATGAGCTCTGAAGCGAGATTTTTTCTCGCTTCAGAGTCTCTTTAAAAAAAAATTCAAAAAGACCTTATAGCTTTTGAGAAAATCGAATTTAAAGTTTCCAATGAAAAAGTATTGGTGAACAAATACAGACAAAACCCACCGACTTTAGCAGTTAATAGCAAAACCCCCTTACATGCTATAAACACCAAATTTGCAGGATATGTTAAGTAGAACAGTGGGAACAAGGCAAAAAAAGACATTATAGTTTTTGAGATAATTGACTTTAAAGGTTTAAAGTAAAATAGCATACATTTAAATGTGGTAAATAACAATTGATGTATTTACCGCATTTACATGTATACTTTTTTACTTTGAAATTTCCTTTGAACCTTTAAAATCGATTATCTCAAAAACTATAAGGTCTTTTTGAAGTGTCTTTTTCCCCTTGTTTCCACTGTTCTACTGAATGTGTCCTGCAAATTTAGTATACATTTAATCACCTGTTGGTTAGTGCTAATCATTAGGCTGGATTGGATTCTGGTTGACTTTATTTCCTTGACAAAGAGACGCTCAGACATACCGAAATAAGGGATTGACAATTCTGCAGTTATTTAATTTGCAATTTAGTGTGCCAAGATTTGGTTTTACTTCTTGTGGTGGTGTTGTTGTACACCGTCCTGTTTGAGCACCCAACCTATATCTGGCCCATACTCTAAGGTGTGCAGGATCATACCCTAGCATTCTTTCAGGTTTAAACTCCTGGGCGATAATCCCGAGCTGAGCTCGGGGTAAGCCGCTGTGGAGCATTTCTCAGGCCCTGGTGGGCTGATTTGCATTTTTTTTGTTACACGCAGCTAGCACTTTGCTAGCTGCGTATACACACCGATCATAGCCGCTCCGCACCAATTCCCCACTATCCACCGCGTTAGAGGGCCCCACCCACCGATACCCCGTGCGCATCCTGGCCAATCACCGCCAGGCAGCGCTAAGGGGTGGATCGGGACTCCCTTCGACGCCATGACGTTGATGACCCCGATGACGTCATCCCGATCATCGCCATGGCGATGGGGGAAGCCAAACTGGAAATCCCGTTCTGAACGGGATTTCTGTTTGCTCTGATCGCCGGAGGCAATTGGAAGGGGTGGGGGGATGCCGCTGCACAGCGGCTATCATGTAGCTAGCGCTAGGCTAGCTACATGATTAAAAAAAATAAAAATTTAAAGTGCTGCGCCGCCTCCCTGGCAATTTTATTGTATTGCCCAGGAGGTTCATTAAAAGTGATTTTTTTTTTATTTTAACCACTTGAGGACCGCGGGCTTTACCCCCCTTAAGGACCGGCCACTTTTTTTCCATTCAGACCACTGCAGCTTTCACGGTTTATTGCTCGCTCATACAACCTACCACCTAAATGAATTTTGGCTCCTTTTCTTGTCACTAATAAAGCTTTCTTTTGGTGCTATTTGATTGCTGCTGTGATTTTTACTTTTTATTATATTCATCAAAAAAGACATGAATTTTGGCAAAAAAATTATTTTTTTTAACTTTCTGTGCTGACATTTTTCAAATAAAGTAAAATTTCTGTATACATGCAGCGCGAAAAATGTGGACAAACATGTTTTTGATTAAAATAAAAACCCATTCAGTGTATATTTATTGGTTTGGGTAAAAGTTATAGCGTTTACAAACTATGGTGCAAAAAGTGAATTTTCCCATTTTCAAGCATCTATGACTTTTCTGACCACCTGACATGTTTCATGAGGGGCTAGAATTCCAGGATAGTATAAATACCCCCCAAATGACCCCATTTTGGAAAGAAGACATCCCAAAGTATTCACTGAGAGGCATAGTGAGTTCATAGAAGATATTAATTTTTGTCACAAGTAAGCGGAAAATGACACTTTGTGACAAAAAAAAAAAAAAAAAAGTTTCCATTTCTTCTAACTTGCGACAAAAAAAAAATGAAATCTGCCATGGACTCACCATGCCCCTCTCTGAATACCTTGAAGTGTCTACTTTCCAAAATTGGGTCATTTGTGGGGTGTGTTTACTGTCCTCGCATTTTGGGGGGTGCTAATTTGTAAGCACCCCTGTAAAGCCTAAAGGTGCTCATTGGACTTTGGGCCCCTTAGCGCAGTTAGGCTGCAAAAAAGTGCCACACATGTGGTATTGCCGTACTCAGGAGAAGTAGTATAATGTGTTTTTTTGTATTTTTACACATACCGATGCTGGGTGGGAGAAATATCTCTGTAAATGACAATTTTTTAATTCTTTTTACACACAATTGTCCATTTACAGAGATCTTTCTCCCACTCAGCATGGGTATGTGTAAAAATACACCCCAAAACACATTATACTACTTCTCTTGAGTACGTCGATACCACATGTGTGGCACTTTTTTGCACCCTAACTGCGCTAAGGGGCCCAAAGTCCAATGAGTACCTTTAGGATTTCACAGGTCATTTTGAGAAATTTCGTTTCAAGACTACTCCTCACGGTTTAGAGCCCCTAAAATGCCAGGACAGTATAGGAACCCCACAAATGACCCCATTTTAGAAAGAAGACACTCCAAGATATTCCATTAGTAGTACAGTGAGTTCATAGAAGATTTTATTTTTTGTCACAAGTTAGCGGAAAATGACACTTTGTGAAAAAAACCCAATAAAAATCAATTTCCGCTAACTTGTGACAAGAAATAAAATCTTCTATGAACTCACCGTACTACTAACAGAATACCTTGGGGTGTCTTCTTTCTAAAATGGAGTCATTTGTGGGGTTCCTATACTGTCCTGGCATTTTAGGGGCCCTAAACCGTGAGGAGTAGTCTTGAAACAAAATTTCTCAAAATGACCTGTAAAATCCTAAAGGTACTCATTGGACTTTGGGCCCCTTAGTGCAGTTAGGGTGCAAAAAAGTGCCACACATGTGGTATCGCCGTACTCGAGAGAAGTAGTACAATGTGTTTTGGGGTGTATTTTTACACATTCCCATGCTGGGTGGGGGAAATAACTCTGTAAATGGACAATTGTGTGTAAAAAAATCAAAAGATTGTCATTTACAGAGGTATTTCTCCCACCCAGCATGGGTATGTGTAAAAATACACCCTAAAACACATTATACTACTTCTCCCGAGTACGGCGATACTACATGATTGGCACTTTTTTACAGCCTAACTGCGCTAAGGGGCCCAAAGTCCAATGAGTACCTTTAGGATTTCACAGGTCATTTTGAGAAATTTTGTTTCAAGACTACTCCTCACGGTTTAGGGTAAATGACAATTGTTTGGTTTTTTTTACACACAATTGTCCATTTACAGAGAGATTTCTCCCACCCAGCATGGGTATGTGTAAAAATACACCCCAAAACACATTATACTACTTCTCCTGAGTACGGCGATACCACATGTGTGACACTTTTTTGCAGCCTAGGTGCGCTAAGGGGCCCAACGTCTTAATCACAGGTCATTTTGAGGCATTTGTTTTCTAGACTACTCCTCATGGTTTAGGGCCCCTAAAATTCCAGGGCAGTATAGGAACCCCACAAGTGACCCCATTTTAGAAAGAAGACACCCCAAGGTATTCCGTTAGGTGTATAGCGAGTTCATAAAAGATTTTATTTTGTGTCACAAGTTAGTGAAAAATGACACTTTGTGAAAAAAAAAAATCAATTTCCGCTAGCTTTTGACAAAAAATAAAATCTTCTATGAACTCGTCATACCAGTGCTGGGCCGAAATTACGCATTAGCGTAATTACGCATCGTAATTCACTACAAATGCACCGTAAGCGTTACGTGTAAGGTTATGGTATTACGCGTAATTAATTACGCGTAGACCGTAGGTTACGTTATTACGCGTAACAAATTACGCGTAAGACAGTAAACTCCCATTGAAATTACACAGTCTGCCGTAATCGCGTAATATTACGCTCCCGTATAATATAAAAAAGCAGCCGACTTTAAGGGTTAATAGCTAAGAGCCTCAAATTTGGAGAATATATTAAGGAGATCAGAAGGAATAAGAGGAACAAATTTTTTTTCAAAAAGACCTTATAGTTTTTAAGAAAATCGATGTTAAAGTTTCAAAGGAAAAATATATACATTTAAAAACCCGCCGACTTTAACGGTTAATAGCAAAGCCTGCTTAAAATTTAGGAACACCAAATGGGGTTCCTTTAAATCAGAAGGAACCCCATTGGTCTGCTAAGGACCAATGGGGCTCCTTGGAGCCCAAATACAAAGATGCTTTAGAGAGCTCTGAGCTATATCCCGCCGGCTCCGCTGCCCTCCCCGCCTCTCCCACATGTCACCTATATACATGCTGGCACCCATGGGTGCCAGCATGTATATGGGTGACAGGTGTGGGCGGAGTGGACAGCGGGAGCCGGCGGGGACTTAGCGTGTATGCGGCGGCCGGCGGGTGAGCGGCGAGTGACGTCGGGTGCGGTGGAGTTACAAAGTAACAAAGTTGTTACATTGTAACAACTTTGTTACATTGTAACTGATTAGTATATTTCCGAGGATTTTGCGTGGGAAATGGCTTTTAAAGGGACAGGTAAGTATTAATGGTTAATTAAGAATATTAAAGGACTTTTTTCGTGGTTATGTTTTTTGTTCAATTAAAATACTTTTTCTATGTGTTTGTGATGTTAATTTACTTTTAACTCTTAAAGGAAATGGGTAAGGGGTACAAGTACCTCTATACTCATTTCTCCTGGGAGGGGGGGGTGGGCATCTGGGGGACCCCTTTTTAAAGGGGACTCCCAGATGCCACCATGAACCCCCCCCCCCAGGAAATCGCGGCCTCCACCTCCACCGCCCATTGGAGGTGGAGAAGAGCCCCTTGTCCTTGGATTGGACAAGGGCTCGGAGGGGGAGGGGAAAGCTTGGCTGCCCCTCCCCTTCCAAGACCCCCCAATCCATGGACCATGCGGGCTGGTATAGTCAGGGTGCGGAGCCCCACGCGGCCGGTGCTCCGCATTCTGGCTATCCCAGTCTGCATGGGGGACAAGGGGTTAAAGAGGTCTGGGAGGGGGGACCCCACGTCGTTTTTTTTTAATATTACCCACACTCAGAATGAAGTAAGTAAAACTCTTCCCACTTGGGGGAATCTATGAAAATAAAACACTATTGTTACCTGTGCAAAAAAAACTGACATTTTCCGCATTTAAAAGACATTTTTGCCCTTGAAACTTAAAAATCGATTTTCTCAAAAACTATAAGGTCTTTTTGAAAAAAATGTTTTTCCTCTTATTCCCACTGATCCCCTTAATATACCCTGTGAATTTGGTGTTCCTAAATTTTAAGCAGGCTTTGCTATTAACCGTTAAAGTCGGCGGGTTTTTAAATGTATATATTTTTCCTTTGAAACTTTAACATCGATTTTCTCAAAAACTATAAGGTCTTTTTGAAAAAAAAAAATTCCTCTTATTCCTTCTGATCTCCTAAATATATTCTCCAAATTTGAGGCTCTTAGCAATTAAGGGGGCTTTGCTATTAACCCTTAAAGTCGGCGGCTACCTAACATTGATCCATGCGTCAACTTTTCCACTTGGCAGCATGACCGCATTAATTGCTAGTAGGAATTTACGCGTAAGCCAATAACGTAATAACCTGAATTACGGTATTCTTACGCGTAATTGCGTAAGGGCTATGCGTAATTACAGACATGTACCGTAAATGAATGTCTACGCCGTAAGCGTAATTCCGTAATGCGTAATAGCGTAAAATTACGCGTAATGATCCGTAAGCGTAGTTTTTTCCATTACGCCCAGCACTGCGTCATACACCTAACAGAATACATTGGGGTGTCTTTTTTCTAAAATGGGGTCAGTTTGTGGGGTTCCTATACCGCCCTGGCATTTTACGGGCCCAAAACCGTGAGTAGTCTGGAAACCAAATGTCTAAAAATGACTGTTCAGGGGTATAAGCATCTGCAAATTTTGATGACAGGTGGTCTATGAGGAGGTGAATTTTGTGGAACCGGTCATATGCAGGGTGGCCTTTTAGATGACAGGTTGTATTGGGCCTGATCTGATGGATAGGAGTGCTAGGGGGGTGACAGGAGGTGATTGATGGGTGTCTCAGGGGGTGGTTAGAGGGGAAAATAGATGCAATCAATGCACTGGGGAGGTGATCGGAAGGGGGTCTGAGGGGGATCTGAGGGTTTGGCCGAGTGATCAGGAGCCCACACGGGGCAAATTAGGGCCTGATCTGATGGGTAGGTGTGCTAGGGGGTGACAGGAGGTGATTGATGGGTGTCTCAAGGTGTGATTAGAGGGGGGAATAGATGCAAGCAATGCACTGGCGAGGTGATCAGGGCTGGGGCCTGAGGGCATTCTGAGGGTGTGGGCGGGTGATTGAGTGCCCTAGGGGCAGATAGGGGTCTAATCTGATAGGTAGCAGTGACAGGGGGTGATTGATGGGTAATTAGTGGGTGTTTAGGGTAGAGAACAGATATAAACACTGCACTTGGGAGGTGATCTGACGTCAGATCTGCGGGCGAACTATTGGTGTGGGTGGGTGATCAGATTGCCCGCAAGGGGCAGGTTAGGGGCTGATTGATGAGTGGCAGTGCCAGGGGGTGATTGATGGGTGGAAGTGGCAGGGGGTGATTAATGGGTGATTGACAGGTGATTGACAGGTGATCAGTGGGTTATTACAGGGAAGAACAGATGTAACTAATGCACTGGCGAATTGATAAGGGGGGTCTGAGGGCAATCTGAATGTGTAGGTGGGTGATTGGGTGCCCGCAAGGGGCAGATTAGGGTCTGATCTGATGGGTAACAGTGACAGGTGGTGATAGGGGGTGATTGATGGGTAATTAGTGGGTGTTTAGGGTAGAGAACAGATGTAAACAATGCACTTGGGAGGTGATCTGACGTCGGATCTGCAGGCGATCTATTGGTGTGGGTGGGTGATCAGATTGCCCGCAAGGGGCAGGTTAGGGGCTGATTGATGGGTGGCAGTGACAGGGGGTGATTGATGGGTGATTGACAGGTGATTGACAGGTGATCAGTGGGTTATTACAGGGAAGGACAGATGTAAATAATGCCCTGGCGAATTGATAAGGGGGGGTCTGAGGGCAATCTGAGCGTGTAGGCGGGTGATTGGGTGCCCGCAAGGGGCAGATTAGGGTCTGATCTAATGGGTAACAGTGACAGGTGGTGATAGGGGGTGATTGATGGGTGATTGATGGGTAATTAGTGGGTGTTTAGGGTAGATAACAGATGTAAACACTGCACTTGGGAGGTGATCTGATGTCGGATCTGCGGGTGATCTATTGGTGTGGGTGGGTGATCAGATTGCCCGCAAGGGGCAGGTTAGGGGCTGATTGATGGGTGGCAGTGACAGGGGGTGATTGATGGGTGATTGACGGGTTGTCACGGACGATTGCGGGGACGCAGGCGCGTCCTGGAACCGCCCGTGAAGAAAAGAACGATCGCACTCGATTCCTGCATCGATTGCGCTTCAGATCAATAGAACCAAGATTTGATGTGTAGTATCTCTCTGCCTAGGAACAGCTGGGGGATCTGTCTTAGCTGAAGTGACAGCCTGGGGGGAAGGTGTTAATTAGCTTGGACATATTCCCTGTGGAAGGCACAATTCCCCTTTTGGTTCTGGGAACCAGGTGACACTTAGCTGATCTCATGGAGATGTTAATTAACCAAAGGATGCCTAGGTACAGCCAGGCAGGCTACGAATCCACGGGAGGTCTTGACACTTTGCTCCCTAGTAAAGATCAAAGGAAAGTCAGCTGTTAGCAGCTAGAACACCTCCTGAATTAACCTGAGGCTCATGGCATAATCCATAACTTCCCAGATCTGTAATATTTCTGGGGTTCCTGAGATGGCAGCTTCACCAAACGTGGGGGAAGTGTAGCATGAGCCCCGGTGCTGGTTCTGAGGAAGTTTCAGAACATTCTGAGGTAAGGACTGCCAGTTAGGCAGTTTGAAAATGCCCTGATGATACCACAGGGGTCCCACCCCTCATGTCTGGTATCAGGGCGCTGGGTAAATCGAGACAGACCTGAAAATGTTAATAAATCTGCCCTGACCTGTACGGTTCTGTGAGATAGAGCCCATATATAGGGAGATATGATTTCTAGCCCCCAGGATAAGGGGAGGGCTCATCTCATCTTCTAAGGGGGTGTATGGCTCCCCGCCCTCACTCCCTCCTACTGAAGCAGGGGCATAAGAATGGCTGAGGACCCAAACTCAGTGTCCTCCAGCCTGAAACATCTTGCACTCATCAGATGCCAGCTTGAGGATATGCTGGCATCCACCTGGTCTGAACTCTGAACTTTGATTGAAATCCAGAACTGATTTTTCCCACAAAAAGGACATCTTTCCAGGAACTAAGTATTTTTCTCCCTTCTTTTATTTTTCATACTGGCTATTACTGTTTTAATAATTGTTGATTTTAATAATTGTCTGTATATATTAATTATTTATATTGCGTGAATAAACGACTTTCTCCAAGTCATTCACTGTCTGCTACCCTGCTTATCAGCACACACAGAACTGATCCCGGGTCTCTGAAGATACGCTACTGTTTGTTTGTTGTTGGCTAGACAGAATATCGTGTGTTTAACCGTTTTATTCGCAGGATTAGTCAGTTATTGGGCTCCACGGTCCCATGGTAACCGCGGTGGTGGCAGTTTACTCTGAACCAGTAGGTGACGTTGTAATTACCCGTGTCTCACAGGCTCCCTTCTGAGTTGTCTGCGGCTAATTCTTAACGGTTCCTGCGCATTGACTGCGACCAGAGTTCGCACGATCTGTGCGCTGGCACCGTTTAGAAGGCTAAGTGCGGTCAGCCACTAGGGCTCCTGTGACAGTGTTAGGCAGCGGTTGGGACCTGTGTTGTGCTGAAAGTATCTACGATAGCGCTAGCGCTATCGAGAAACAAACTAATTCGTTGGTGTAGCTGGAAGGCAATATATTTTTTATATATACAGAGAGACTGTGTAGCCAGTACCCCTCCCCAAAAGTTTTATTTTATTTGGCATGGAAATGTCCGGGAACTACAAGAAAATGTGCCTGGCGGACCTGCAAAATCTTTGTCAAGAGAGAGGCATTGATGTCGGCCGCAAGACACACCGGGACCTGGTAACGGAATTGTTTCAATGGGATACCCAGCAACTGCGGGAGCCGGGGGTGTCCGCTGAAGTGGATACCAGCCCATCTGACCCAAGTCAAGGGGAACCAGAGACTGAAGATTCTGCGCATACGGAGGTTGAGCATCCTGCGGGCCCTGCTGCAACAGTTACGCCAGAGACTGTCAGTGTGGACCCCAATCCCAGAGTTTCTGAAAGTACTCGCCCGGAAACGGCCAGTACTGGACTGTCCATGGTTGCTGACCCGGTAATGCAGCAGGCATTACAAAAGCTGATGGAGACTGACCTGGACAAGTACCTGCAGTACATGGCGGAGCAAAAGCGAGAGGAACGGGAGCGCCAATCTGCAGAGGCGCGGGAGAGACGACAGCATGAGCTCAACATGGCAAAGGTTCAACAGGCCAGCCGGAGTTCACCACCCAGCCTCCCTGCTGAAGGAGCTGCAGCACCCGTAAGTGCAAAATTTAAATTTGCTAATATTGAAAAAGACACTGATATTGACTTGTTTTTGCGGTCTTTTGAAAAAGCATGCCGTCAGTATCGTCTGTCCCAAGACCAGTGGGCCAGACATCTGACACCTTTGCTGCGCTACAAAGCGCTTGATGCCTTCGCAGAATTGCCTGCGGAGAAGGATAATGATTATGCTGCTATAAAAGACGCTATCATTACTAAGTACCAGCTGACGCCAGAAGCCTATCGGAAAAAGTTCAGGGCCTGGCAGAAAAAGTCTTCTGACTCGTATCGAGATGTGGTCAGCAGCTTGCTTACCACACTCCGCCAGTGGACTCTAGGCCTCACCAAAGGGTCTTATGATGTCCTGGAGGACTTGATAGTCCTGGAACAATTTCTGAACATTTGCCCTGCTGATGTACGACAATTTGTGCTAGAACGCAGGCCGGCTTCAGCCACTGTCGCTGCAGACCTTGCTGAGACTTTTGCAACTACCCGGGTGGCTGATACCCGCAGAACTGTCCCATCCAGCTGGAGAGGAGGTCAGCCCAATACCTCAGCAGACCCTCCTGCCCCTGTGAGCCATCCGCCACAGAGGCCACCCAGCGCAGCTGCTGCACCCAGGCCTGCAGCCTCTGGAGAGGTCACCTGTCACTACTGCCACAAGACGGGACACATGAAGTTCACCTGTCCGGAGCGGAAGCAGACACCACCAGCACCTGGATCATCTGCATCACCTGCACCTCACCCACAGCAGAGGCAACCCGCCAGCGAACCACAGCCTGGATCATCAGATTTTGTCCTGTTTGCCCGCGGAAAGGAAATCCGCGACCGAACCGACCAGCAGCAACTTGTTAGAGTGAACGGCAAAGTTGTCACCGGATTCCGAGACACCGGAGCTGACATCACGTTAGTTCACTCACACCTTGTACCAAAGGAGAGCATCAGCTCCAGCCGATCCCTTGCCCTTACTGGAGTAGAGGGCACCCTTTTCCACATAGCCCACGCAAAAGTGAAGCTGGATTGGGGAGTGGGAGGAGTCCAAGAACGGGTTGTTGGGGTTATGAAGGATCTCCCAGTCCCTGTGTTGCTAGGGACTGATTTAGGCAAGCTTGTGTCCTACTATGAACCTGCCACGACCGCCTTGTCGCTCACGGAAGGAGACGGACTCTCCACCCACCACCAGGTACTTTATACACTTGGGGGAGCACCAGGGGGAGGTGGGTTGAATGTGCCCAGTTCAAGGGTACCAGGTTCAATAGTGCCTGCTTCAAAGGCACCTGAGTTTGATGTACAGACTGTCTGTTGCGATGATGCTGTAGCTGTACCTGAGTTTACTGTACAACCTGTCTGTAATGAAAAAATGTCTATACCTGTCAATGTCATTACTGCATGCAATGATGATTTGAGTAATGTCCGTCTGTGCCATTCTGACAGTGTACCTGTGCTAGCAGTACCGCGCAGCTGCACTGCTCAGAACTCGAGCTCAGAACAGGTGGAGGGGGTTCCGGCCTCCTCCCCCTCCTCTGACCGCAGGGATGAGACCTTTCAGCCGCTGGCCTCGTGTGACATGAGCCAGTTGGCTGAAACTGACAGCGCCATATTCTCAGCCGCACTACAAAGTGACCCAAGCCTGGAGGTGCTCAGGCAGCAAGCCGCTGAGCCCCTCGCAGACGGGGCCGCTTTCAAGGTGTACTGGGAAGGTGGGAGACTGTACAGTGAGTCTGTACAGCCCCCTACAGGTAGATCCCACGCGAATACCAAGTGGCTTGTGGTCCCGAGTGCGTTCAGGGGACATGTGCTGAAATCCGCACATGGTAATCCTCTGACAGGGCACTCGGGTGTCCGCAAGACACTCGCCGGTATTCGGAACCAGTTTTATTGGCCCCGGATGAACGGGGATGTAGCAAACTACTGCAGGGCATGTGCCGTCTGTCAGGAGCTGGGAAGGTCCAGGGATTCCCGCAGGGTTCCCTTAGGTCCACAGCCACTCAGCAGGGGAACCCTGCGTGGGCTGGCTGTTGACCTAACCAACCCACTGCCCGTTGTCAGCAGTCCCGGCAGACACCACGTCCGACTGCAGTGGCGCAAACGCCCTGTCCAGAACGGTCCATGTTGGGTCAACCCTGAGGGTAGCAGACCGCGACCGGTCCGGGGGAACCGAGCCACAGGCTCCAATAGGTTTTCCCGCCGTACCGGCAACTCGAGGCCCGTCAGCCAGGTTAGCGGCGCCGCCACACATCTTGCGGATGAGTGGCTGAGCCGCAGACAAGGGGGAGGGCTGTCACGGACGATTGCGGGGACGCAGGCGCGTCCTGGAACCGCGGGTGAATAAAAGAACGATCGCACTCGATTCCTGCATCGATTGCGCTTCAGATCAATAGAACCAAGATTTGATGTGTAGTATCTCTCTGCCTAGGAACAGCTGGGGGATCTGTCTTAGCTGAAGTGACAGCCTGGGGGGAAGGTGTTAATTAGCTTGGACATATTCCCTGTGGAAGGCACAATTCCCCTTTTGGTTCTGGGAACCAGGTGACACTTAGCTGATCTCATGGAGATGTTAATTAACCAAAGGATGCCTAGGTACAGCCAGGCAGGCTACGAATCCACGGGAGGTCTTGACACTTTGCTCCCTAGTAAAGATCAAAGGAAAGTCAGCTGTTAGCAGCTAGAACACCTCCTGAATTAACCTGAGGCTCATGGCATAATCCATAACTTCCCAGATCTGTAATATTTCTGGGGTTCCTGAGATGGCAGCTTCACCAAACGTGGGGGAAGTGTAGCATGAGCCCCGGTGCTGGTTCTGAGGAAGTTTCAGAACATTCTGAGGTAAGGACTTCCAGTTAGGCAGTTTGAAAATGCCCTGATGATACCACAGGGGTCCCACCCCTCATGTCTGGTATCAGGGCGCTGGGTAAATCGAGACAGACCTGAAAATGTTAATAAATCTGCCCTGACCTGTACGGTTCTGTGAGATAGAGCCCATATATGGGGAGATATGATTTCTAGCCCCCAGGATAAGGGGAGGGCTCATCTCATCTTCTAAGGGGGTGTATGGCTCCCCGCCCTCACTCCCTCCTACTGAAGCAGGGGCATAAGAATGGCTGAGGACCCAAACTCAGTGTCCTCCAGCCTGAAACATCTTGCACTCATCAGATGCCAGCTTGAGGATATGCTGGCATCCACCTGGTCTGAACTCTGAACTTTGATTGAAATCCAGAACTGATTTTTCCCACAAAAAGGACATCTTTCCAGGAACTAAGTATTTTTCTCCCTTCTTTTATTTTTCATACTGGCTATTACTGTTTTAATAATTGTTGATTTTAATAATTGTCTGTATATATTAATTATTTATATTGCGTGAATAAACGACTTTCTCCAAGTCATTCACTGTCTGCTACCCTGCTTATCAGCACACACAGAACTGATCCCGGGTCTCTGAAGATACGCTACTGTTTGTTTGTTGTTGGCTAGACAGAATATCGTGTGTTTAACCGTTTTATTCGCAGGATTAGTCAGTTAATGGGCTCCACGGTCCCATGGTAACCGCGGTGGTGGCAGTGTACTCTGAACCAGTAGGTGACGTTGTAATTACCCGTGTCTCACAGGCTCCCTTCTGAGTTGTCTGCGGCTAATTCTTAACGGTTCCTGCGCATTGACTGCGACCAGAGTTCGCACGATCTGTGCGCTGGCACCGTTTAGAAGGCTAAGTGCGGTCAGCCACTAGGGCTCCTGTGACACGGGTGATTGACAGGTGATTGACAGGTGATTGACAGGTGATCAGGGGGATAGATGCATACAGTACACAGGGGGGGGGGTCTGGGGAGGGGTCTGGGGAGAATCTGAGGGGTGGGGGGTGATCAGGAGGGGGCAGGGGGCAGGGGGGGATAAAAAAATAGCATTGACAGATAGTGACAGGGAGTGATTGATGGGTGATTAGGGGGGTGATTGGGTGCAAACAGGGGTCTGGGGGGTGGGCAGGGGGGGGGGTCTGAGGGGTGCTGTGGGCGATCTGGGGCAGGGGGGGAAGAAATCAGTGTGCTTGGGTGCGACATAGGGTGGCTGCAGCCTGCCCTGGTGGTCCCTCGGATACTGGGACCACCAGGGCAGAAGGCAGCCTGTATAATACACTTTGTAAACATTACAAAGTGTATTATACACTTTGCATGCGGTGATCGCGGGGTTAACATCCCGCCGGCGCTTCCGTATGGCCGGCAGGATGTTACGGCGGGTATGCGGAGACAGGCGCCGGCGGAGGATCGCGTCACGGATGACGCGATCGCTCCGCCCATGCCCTTACAAGGACCGCCGCCTCTGTGGGTGAGCTGGTCCTTGCGGGCTCCACTTCCCGGCCGCCCCTGTGCGTTAGGCGGTCGGGAAGTGGTTAAACTATGCACCCTCAAAGGTTTCATAAATGCCAACATTATTAATAATTAAAAAAACCTTTTCTGTAATAGGCAAATGATGAAGATTATGTAGACTACTGTGCTCCCTCCTATGGTCGTTGGAAGCCTGGTTGTCCATATCCCATCGGCTCCCATCGGGCACAGAAGGAACTTGGATAACTGGCCTGGACATGCCACCTTCAATTAGGAGCTGTATGAGGCTTGGCGAGTCACAGATCTAGCAACAATACTGCTATCAAGTACTATGGAATGGTCACTGAATATCATCCTTGGCCACAACCCCACATTTGGTGTTGTGGGAGGTGGGGTTAGTGGCATGATTAGTCACACCTGTTTCCTTGAGACACTATGTAAGGTTAAGAGGTGCCATAATGATGCACCAACCTAAGGGAGAAAATCCTAAGCTAAGAGAGAACATTTTCTGCATCATGTGCCCAAAGGCATTAGGAGTGTTTTTTCTTCTTCTTTGACAAAGTGTTGTTTTTTATTTTACCTTAGAGGTGGGGCATGGGAGGATCTTAAATTAAAATTATTCCTAGAGATCTGATGTATGTCCCCAGTATAGTAGACTTCTAGTGATGTTATCTTGACCAGTTTGTGTGTTGTACAGCAGCACATAGGGAAGCAGTTCAACTTCAGCAGCTATGATCAACTCTCTTAATGACTCTATTAATAACTCTTCATCATGTACTGGCAGTGGGGGCACCAATGGTTTTTATATAAGCTCTTACACTTGACAAACTCGTTTTCTTCAATTCGCAAAAAGTAAATGCTTTGAGTGTTTTTGTCATCCCTTCGTGTTTCTTTTATACCAGAGTTGTATGTGAAGCAGAGATTTTAGAATTGTATTGTCGAAGCTATTGATCTCTCCCTTTATTTCCTGACAGCTTGGCAGACTCTGATGTCATCTTTAACCAAGGATATATAATTGTTGATCGATACATATCTGACGAATTTCAGGAGCCTCATAGAAAATCCTATAAAATGTAATTTTAAGAGCAATTTTCAAGGAAACTGAAGAGCTGGTTAATTATATCCTGACCATGTTATAACAGAAAGAAAAGATCTTGTCAAATGTGGGAATAGTGCTGAGGTTAGTTTCAGAGTTTCCAGTGTGTGAATATATAGAGGGTTTTTTTTATCATTTTACTTGTGAGTAATGCTGGAAACATCTTTCACAATGTTTTAGATTTTATTTTTTTTAAATGGACTGGCAGATTCTCTCCCTAGTAACGCTATAGATATACCCTGGAGAAATAATGGCATTTAGCTGCCTAGAGTCTATTGTTTTCAATATGCCTGAGCAGACTGAAATATTCAAAATCCCCAAGGCCCATCTTACAGGATATCGTTCAGATTTTGTCTACCGAAATGATCAATTTGTGTTAATTTTTGGGTGAACATCTTCAGCTTGTACAGCTTTGGCCTGCAAAATGCTGGTACCCCCTCTGGTGATCCAGGAAAATGAATCACGACAAGTAAAACAAAAACAAATGTATTTTAATAAATACTTTAGTTGCCATTAGGCTGAATCTGTCTGTGATCAGACAAGCACCTGTATTGTTCGATGGTGGCAGATGCTTCACGTGTTAGTGTCGCTCTGGCCACATGTGTATGCTCAATACCGATAGTGGTGGGTGACGCAATGATCTCTCTCTGAATTGCTCATGTCCAACTCCCACATGGAATGTCAGTTAGCTTTGAGTAGAAAGTCCAGGTGGTGATAATACACATTTGCTGTCTGTGAGTCGGGGCATCTATCATAAAGGGTGAGTGTGCTAGTCATTTTTGGAGAGTGTGTTGTGCTCTTTGCACAAGGTGAAGGCAGGTGAACGGATAACAATCACAGGTGGTTACATTGGGGAGTAAACCCCCTTCATCGCTGTTACAACAATCTGCACTAGGATGTTGTTTTTGTCTGATTTTCAAGAACAATGTATTAAAAGAAGACATGATGAAAACAATCATATATGGTCTGAGGAGAACATTCTGAAGAAGATTTCCTTTTAGGGTGATAAGCATTGTATAGCAAGTTCATTCTGAACCTTCTTTTGTATGTATGTTTTTTGGTGTAATGTTACATTGTTGGTGGCACAATGTAAGCACAATGTATTCTGGTATTGTATAGGTAGTGGAGACCAACGTTTCCAGGCTTAGCATTCCTGGCCAATACCAGTCCACATTGGGGATGAGTCATTTTTAAAATTCAAGTACCAAAAGTGTCTCTGTCTTTTTAAGTTGCGTGAGATATCTTTTTACCTAGATAGGGCAGGTGAAAAACCTTTCCATAAAACCTTCAATACTACTTAAATGAAAAGAAAGAAAACAATGCCAGACTAATAACTAAAGCTTCACATATTGAGCTATCTAACCCCTAAATCTGGTGAGATTTTGTACTGAATTAGGTCCCAAATCCTAAAATAAAATGCAGATGCAGATGTTTTGATCACATGAGGACTCCTGGACCAGAGGGGCATACCAGTATCCCCCCTTCAAATGTTGCACTAGCTCGGCATTGGTGCTGTGGTGGTAGTGTTCTCTATATATACTTTGAGTAGTAGTACTCATTGATAAGCTGCATCTCTCCCAAGTGCCCTTGGCAGGTTTTGGCGCTCTATAATATGAATTTTTATGTAAAAAACTGCTTGAGGAAACCCAATATAAAACTCATACTGGGTCCTATAGGACTTTAGATATGCTCCAGAAGCAGCTAATGTCTCAATTATTTAAAGAGGAACTTTAGCGAAAAGGAGAAACAAATATATCAATACATTGAAAGTGAGACGTTAAAAAGTAAAAGAGAGATCAAGAAATGATTGATATTCGCCATGTAATTTGTTCCTATTGTTTAATAGCACCAACTGCCATTACGTAAACCACCCTCCCTAACATTTCGATAGGCTAAAAGGTTATTTTATTTTATATAATATCAATATATGCACAAAGGGAGATACTGATTGCTTGGCAGTTGGAACCAGCTGCTATTTCCCACAATGCAACAAGGCTCACAGACAGGTCAAGACATCCCACAATGGGTTTCACCACAAAATCAGCCATACAGACCCCTAGTGATAATTAGTTGATTTTTCATGGGAAAGGGGGTATCAGCTACTGATTGGGATGAAGTTCACTCCTTGGTTACAGTTCCTCTTTAAGTAAAGGTTTGCTATAATAAGGTTTGCTTTAGAGAGGAGCCTTTAGTTCTGTTAGGCCAGGGGCCCACTACGGAACGGCCTTGCCATTTCAAAAACCGCTTGTGATTTTTGCATCATAAAGTACCACCAATTTAAACGTAATTCCCAGAACTATCATGATTTGACCCCACAGCCATTGAATCCGATTGCTCCAAAATGCTACAAGGGTTCCACTGTTGCATCGCTTTGAAGATATATACTTTATAGACAATAAAGCTAACAAAAAAACCCAGATGTAATCTATTGCTTAAAAATAAATAAATGTTTATATTTTCTATCTTCTCTGTAAGATTTCTTTTTATAAGTGAAGTAAGATAAAATGAGGAGAGTTAGAAGAACACAACATTTTTAATGCCTAGGTTACAGATAGACTATGTTCAGGGCAGAGATAGCATAGATGGTTCATTTTATGGACCACTGAAGCACAAAGCAAAGCCGGAGAGATATTAAAAAGGTTGTGCCCCTTTCGCTTATGCTGTATCTATCTGAACTCTGAAAGAAAACACATTTAATTTTATAAGACGTAGAACTGCGAATACTGTAAAGTGTGACTATATTTTATTACTTTGCAGTATTGGTTTTCAGCATCAGGTCCGGTAAGTTAATTTTATCTGAATCTGTCCATCATTCAGCCCCGTTTAATGCTTTGTTCTGCACCAGTTCTAGTACAGATAACAGCCAAAAAATAAATCTAAACAGCAATTCATGAGTGGCGAATGGAGCAGTTTTCTTTATTAGAATAACTACTCATAGTGTACTGATAAGCAAATTCACTCAATCAGACTTGAACTCATGTCAGATCTGACTCATCTCCAAAATATGAATATGCATTGAATGTTCGCTATTCAATCAAAAGCAATTTGAAACCATGACTGAATGAAAGTATCCTTACTTGATCTCATCATCGCTGGCCTGTTCTCCTTACCTAAACATTGTTTCACTTATGCAGAATGGCCTCCCGCCTTGCTGGCCAGAGCTGCAGAACGTTCTGTCTCTGTTCCATTGAGGTCGTCATCGTGCTTTCAGTAAATTCTGACAATTGTCTCTCCAGAGAAGCCGGCATTTTTAATTACCATTTGATAATTGGTTTGGGATGCTGAGGCCGGTTTCACATCGGCAACCAGCATTTTCAGTGTGGTGCGATTAGAGTGTCACAACGCACCGCATAAAACAAGCTTCGTAGACACCTGTGTTAATAAGCATTAATGTAATTGACGCCAAAACACACCATAAATGTGGCTCGCTACTGCTCTCTTCCTGTGGCGAAAATATGCATTGCAAGCAATATATTCCGTCGCAGAGCTAGATTATTTGTTCATTTGGCGATTCAAATTTTGTGGCCCATGTTCTGTGTGTTTGAAAAATGGCATGTTTATACTGTAGCTAGCAAACAGTTAGCGCATCATGAGAAAATTGGCGTGGCGTTCAAGCATGTGCACCACAACGCTAATGCCTAACAGTTTAAGATATCTTTGTCATCATTGACTTACATGACTTCCCGTCAATGTGCGACACCACAGATGCTGTGCCATAATGCACTGTTGACCTAACGTCAAACGGATACAACTGGCGCATCACACCGCATCCAGTATGAAATGTCCAAAATGCTTTAATTGCTTTATCGTCGGCCCATGTTAAAATTGGGTAATGCAACACATTGAAAACGTGCCAGTGTGAAAGGAGCCTTAAGGTTTATCTCTTCCTTTAAGCTCCCATTAAAAATGTGTGTTTACTATAAAGAGGCAGATCAAGATCCAACAGTGGGTCAGTGTTGTGGACTGTCAACTATTCAACTTTCATGAACAGACTTAAATTGACAGTGAGAAGATGAGCATTTCATGAAATCAGCATTAGATGTGCAAAGAAAGAGTGTGGGGTGCTGTCTTTGTGAAGGGACCTCGTCCATAGCCTGCATTTGTTAAAATTTTAGTAAGTTCACACTTTTAAGCATTGTTATTATGCATTGGTGTGTTTGCAGCCAGTAGGGAATCTGATGATGTGTAATGACTGACCCAAAAAGTGACTTTCCTGCCCTCACCAGCTGCCATTCAGCAAATGTGAAATACATAGACACTCTTCTATGTAAAAACACATTGCACAGGAAATGATTGCCATTTTTGTACAGTTAGTACAGGGAGAAGGAAGCGGTAAGGGGGTTGACCTAAAACACAATGGCAAATTGTAACTGTGTGTAGGAGCATGACATTCCCACCTGCAGGGTATGCAGGCACAGGGGGCCCCTGGGGGGTGAAGCCTGGTAAGGGGCCCACCCAGGGCCAGTTTGAGGTGCAGGAGGGAGCACAGGGCAGGAAGGGGGGGCAGTGGGCACACAGCAGCCCTGAGGGGGGCCTCCATCTTCTATGTCTCATTTCACTTCCTGTCAGCAGTGTTGAAGACATACAAGTCAGCAGCCCGCAGAGCTCCTCTTGCCACCTGGAATCAGGAAGAGGTGAGTTCCCCACCCACTGCCTCTAGAGGCGCTCATACCTGTCTGGACTTTCTAAATGCTCCTTGTACTGCCTGATGAAGCGGGATATCATGTTGTATATTTGTGGAGTTACTTTGAATAAAATTACTTTTTCAGTGACAACTGACTCTTGAGTCTATTTGTGGGAGGTAAGTCCACCACTACCTCCCTTTTTAAACGGTTTATAACCATTTTATTCTTACTTGGCACCTCTGTTTAAACATTTTGTTTATTTTGTGAGTCCACCCTTGGTGAAGGGTTGTTACCCCCTTTTTTCCACTTCTACGGAGAGCGACATCTTTTAACATTTTAACCTGAGTGGGGTCATCAAAGAAAAGGCAGGAGGGGCATCAAAGTTTCGCAGGGGGGCCCAGTGATTTCTAGTTGCGTCCCTGGCTGTGTGCAATGAGGGGACCCTGTTAAAACATTGGCCATTCTTTATCAGACCACTACAGGACATTACATTTAGTTTCAAGCCTGTGACACATTTTTATGGTCGAAGTTTTCAGTGTGAGAGCAATGCGGATTGACATTTGGAGAGGAAGTAACTTAGAGGTACTTTTTAAATTCATAGTTGCTGCTCTCTTTGAGGGCTTCCAGCCCAGGTTTGCTGGGAGATGGATGGGTTTAGTAAGGGCAGACAATCTATACTCCACTGGGAACAAAGTCGGAGAATTAGTAGAATTAGTGCTGTCTATGTGTTTAAGAGGACCAAAATAACCAAAATAACAATGTATAGAATTGCTTTTTTTCATTTTTATTTTTTGTACAATATTCATTTATCAATTATTTAGTCAGTGTTTGCCCATTGTAAAATCTTTCCTCTCCCTGATTTACATTCTGAAATGTATCACTGGTGGTGACATCTTTAATACTGGCAAGTCATCTCTGCGGAATGTTCATTAAGGCTCCTTTTTCACTAGCTGTGAACTGCTACAAAAAGAGGATTGCGGCCATTTATCCAATCGCAACAGGGAGGCAATTAACATGTAAATTGCGATGCACCCCCAGTGCGTGTTGGATTCACAAATGCCGGCCTGGGCGCTTTTTCATGTGATCATACCTGGGGAG
Source organism: Hyperolius riggenbachi (assembly GCF_040937935.1). NCBI lineage: Eukaryota > Metazoa > Chordata > Amphibia > Anura > Hyperoliidae > Hyperolius > Hyperolius riggenbachi. The sequence continues at coordinate 85,500,186 of NC_090656.1, forward strand.
TGGAAATTAAAGGAAACACGATCGCATTGCAGCGGGATTGCGCATGTGATCACGTTACCTTGTGGAAAATAAGCCTCACTGAGAGTTCTAAAGCCAGTACAAAACACATAGCTTGTCTCCCAGACTGCTCTGGGTGGGGGGAGAATTCAGCATAGTAAACAGCTTAGGCTAAGCCTCAGTGGGGGGCGCTACATACCAATATACACATGCTGAAACCAGGAGATTTAACGTAAAAGTGGGTATTCTGAATAATTTACTGCATTCTACTATATGTCACTACAGTTCCTCTTTCAGCTCTTTGTGAGATAAGGGGAGCAGTGTCAGTGCCTTCAGAGAGGACTTTGGCATTGTTGCACAAAACTTTTCTAATGAGTTATTTTGCCTTATCTTTTTCCACCTTAACTGTATAACACATTTTTAGCAGTGTTTAGAAGTGCTCAGAACAAGCTGAGAAAAGCAATTTCAAAGTTAAGTTAATTAGGAACAACTTATTGAATTTTTCTTTTGCTTGAAATGTACTGTAAGGTTATTTTTAAGATAAAGTGACAAAAAAGTTAAAAAGTACCTGGAGCTACTTCAGAATTATTATAATAAAGCTGTCAACCAGCATAACAATGAGTGTACTCACACAGCGCCTTATCCTGCTTCTTGTCCTCCTTAGTACTGAAATCGTATCTCATGTGTCAAAGTCATTTCAAACCCAGCTGTCACCTCACCCCATTTTCCTTTCTCCAGTCTTCATAAGCATAAATGTGTGCTGCAAACAGGGGCGCAACGCTGCAAACAGGGGCGCAACTGCAAACAGTGATGATCATCACGACCTTGTGACCACAGAACAGCCGTAATTCACAAGCATTTTGTTCACTGTCCGACATCGTGATCCGAATTGATGATCACCTCTCAATCACGGGTTCAGTTCCGAATGCACTCCTGATCGTGGCCCAAATCTGGCTCGTGTTCATGGACCACGGATTCACGACTTGATTTTCTCAAAAACTATTAGGTCTATTTTTAAAAAAAAAATGTAAGTTGAAGCCACTGATCCCCTTTATAATCCATGCAATTGGTGATTGCAGCATGTATGGGGGCTTTGCTATTAATGTTAAAGTCCTGTAATCACGGATTCTACATGTAATAATCACGGCTAAAATCCCAGTCGAATCCGGAGCTCTGATTCAAATCCTGATCATGATCACGGCATATCCAGATTTCGATGCTGCCGTGGACGGATTTACTTGAATTCGTGATTGGGGGATATCCGAGCATCACTAACTGCAAATTATGGGGCCCCCTAGCACATCTTTGATGCCTCCCACTCCCCCAATGTTCACACCCTTTTCCTTGACTACCCCTGGTGACTCTCACAGCCGGGAGCCCATCTTGCAAAGGTCATAAAACAAGTGCAGTCACAGGGGCTGCGTCCTTGTAGTTACGCCTCTGGCTGCAAAGGGAAGATGGGCATAAATTGCGTAAATTGCCCAAAGAGGGGGCATATCTAGGCGGAGTAATGAACATCTGGGTCCAGAATTGCTGGTTCCCACCATTGCAGTTTACAGAAACAGAAGAAAACGGGCACTGCTCACTCAGCAATCTGTGTATTAGTTCTGGACAAAAGCATAGAGGACGTTGTCTGGAAACTTGTGGGTGCCGAGAATCCATTTGGTTTCTGAACAGTTGTTTGGCAGATCAGCCACACAAGGTGGAAAGCCTGGATGTTAGGCATGTATAATGTATCTACCCCTGGAAAATGATCTTAAGAGAGCATCATTCAGGATTCAAATATGAGATGAGTATTAATACAAGTACAGTATAGCAGCATGTTTTATCTTTCTATAGAGTCCCATTCTTGCCAAGGTTCTTTAATATTGTGGTTTAAGGCACTGACTTTAGATGAGCCCAGAGTGCATCAGATTCTTTCTTTTGAGTTATTAATGACTTGATTTTTACTATTTTGGTATGGCAGCTGGCCTAGGGCAATCCATACTTCTCTGTTTTCTTCCATTGGATTCCCAGTTTAAGATGGCTTTGTTACACTTTCCAAGCTGATATACTGGATGTTCACAGTTTTTGTTTATCTCTTCCAGAATTTCTTTTGATCATGGCTTCACATTTAGGTTCAAAAATCAAATATCTAAGAAAAGGGAAGTGTCTGGAGCCTGTATAGGCTACCCACGCAGTCCTCTGGTCCCCCATTGCCACGCACGGATCTCCCAAATGAATCCGACAAGAGCTTTTTGCATTTCAAGCCCGTGACCATGCTTCTGAAGTGCGGCCCTACTGCACCTGCTCGAGCACAGCTGAACCTGTGCAGTAAGCAATAAAAAAGGGTGTGGTTGGGATGTGCAGAAGGGTCCCGGGAAACAACGGAGGTCTGTGGGAAGCCTCTGGAGGATCTAATTTTTAACCCAAAATTCTCCTCAGGTTTACTTAACATGTAGGGCCTTATTTGCTAAGATCCAATGTGAAGGTTAACTTTGCATCCCTGCACTAACCCTTTAGCAGCCAATTTGTTTAGAAGCTTGCAAGTGCTTAAGGCCAATTTATTTTAGCACATTTTTTTTTATTCTTTGTTATATTTCCATGTTAATAATTAGTACTTCTGTAATGTGTATTTATGGCTACTTGTCACTAGAGGGCAGGGTGAGACAATAACAGAGGACGTCTGCTCTCAGTTTCTGTATTTTCTGCTAGCAGTGAAAGATCAATGCATTCTAAGAATTTGCAGCACAACAAGTTCTGCCAACTGAGGTCAAAAACAGCTCCCTTATCTCAAACAAGATAACTCTATTGAAGCTGCTAATGGCTTAAAAAAAGATTGCAGGTGCTAGCTCTGATCACACTTACAAATCTTGAACTACAGTAATGCACATGAGCCCTTAGCTTATGTCTAAATTAAATCATTTCACATTTATTTTTTATTCTTATGCCTGTACTAGTAGTTTTTATTTAATGAATATGAACTCTAACCCTGAACCTAACCTTAACGTAATGAATTGAAAAACTTAAAAGTAGACCAGAACTCTTGCACAGCACACAATGCTTGTTTAGTCAGATCAAATTGTTTAATTAGCTCTTATCAGCAACTGTTGCTTGTTTCCAGAAAACATGCTTTACGCGGAATAGTTTATTATTATTATTATTATTCTTTATTGTATTTATGAAGCGAGCGCCAATATATTATGCAGTGCTGTACAAAAAATAGGGATACATAAATACATTGTAAAGAAGGGGTGACAGACAGAGAGGTAGCAAACAGTTATAAAACATACAGTAGCACAAGGTTATACATGCAATCAGGGTATAAAATGCATTTTACAGAGACCCAGAAAATCAAGTCCGAGTTAGTTCATGAGAAGGGTGTCATTGCTGGGGTAGCAAGATTAAAGGATACCCGAAGTGACGAGTTATGAGGAGATAGACATGTGTATGTACAGTGCCTAGCACACAAATAACTATGCTGTGTTCCTTTTTTTCTTTCTCTGCCTGAAAGAGTTAAATATCAGGTATGTAAGTGGCTGACTCAGTCCTGACTCCGACAGGAAGTGACTACAATGTGACCCTCACTGTTAAGAACATTCCAACTATAAAAAACTTTCCTAGCAGAAAATGGCTTCTGAGAGCAAGAAAGAGGTATAAAGGGGATGCCCTTTTTACCTCTTTCTTGCTCTCAGAAGCAATTTTCTGCTAGGAAAGTTTTTTATAGTTGGAATTTCTTATCAGTGAGGGTCACACTGTAGTCATTTCCTGTCTGAGTCAGGACTGAGTCAGCCACTTACATACTTGATATTTAACTCTTTCAGGCAGAGAAAGAAAAAAAGGAACACAGCATAGTTATTTGTGTGCTAGGCACTGTACATACACATGTCTGTCTCATCATGTCACATGTCACTTCGGGTATCCTTTAAGAAGGACACACTAGGGGGGGGGGGGCTCCCAAAGGCTTACAATCTAAACAGTGGGGGAGGGACACATAAGGTAGGGCTGTGGAAAAGGTGCTTGACTGAGACAGTTAGAGTGTGGTAGATGGGGGTTAGGCCTTGCTTGAAGGTGTTGAAGGAAGGAGCGAGTCTGAGGGGGAGTGGAAGGGAGTTCCATAGGGTGGGGACAGCTCTTCAGAAGTCTTGTAGGCATGCATGGGATTGAGAAATTCATGGGGAGGTCAGGAGGATGGCCCCCTTTTAATTTGAGGCTGAACAATATCTAATTAATGGACAAAGGGATGATCCCAGTGATAGCTCCGGGGCTCCGGAACTATTTAGAGGAGAGCCCTTTAGATGAAGTCCAATTCTATACAGTAGGGTAGGTAAATAAATGTGTCATAGAAGGTCTCTTTAGCAGTGAAGGGACCAGAAGAAAAAAGGAATGCTATAATGGACACTTGAAAGCAGGTACAGGAACTGAACATAAACCTTCCCCACTCTTGATGAAGAGTTTGAAAACTGAGAGGGAGAAATTGAAATCATAGTTATTCCAGAAATCTAGAGACTTGGCTGTGCAATGTTGATGAGTATATTATGAATTTGGGAGTAAGAGTGGGTGGTTTTTGGCCAGGGCCCTTAAGCAACAGCAAAAGGAGTCTTATGTTCCCCAGATTCTGGGTGGCTCTGGTAGAAGCCATACCCGCAGTGAATCTATAGCCCGGGTGTTCAGAGATTTTTATGAGTCTCTGTACTCTATTAGGGGTGCAGTGTCATCCTCCTCTGGAGAACAGAAGGTCCATGAAACAAAAGAGCACCTAGGTCATTCTCAGATGCCCAATATTTATTTGGAAGATGCGCCTGGACTTAATGACTCCTGCTTGATAGAAGAATTCCAGTTAGCTGTTTGTCAGTCACCCTTCAATAAGGCACCGGGGCCGGATGGGTTTAGGACGGAATACTATAGGTCATTTTCCGAAATAATTGGCCACCATATGCAGAAATTTTGTAATGCAATTACTGCAGAAGATTCAAATGGACATATATTTTCACAAAAATTGCTGAGTTCGGAAATTGTCTTAATACAAAAGATGGGTATTGTTTCACTGAACTGTACTAGTTACAGACCTATCTTGCTGTTAAATGCTGAGATAAAAATCAAAGCCAGGATGATTGCCAATAGTCTCCTCTGCTGCATAAGATCATCCACCTTGATCAAGTGGGATTCGTCCCATTGAAAAAGGCAAGGGATAATACAATGAGAGCTCTGGACTTGATTGAATGGGCCAGAGCCCAGTCCCAGCCCACCCTGGTGCTCTCAACAGACCATATTGATTAGAAGCTGCAGCATATGGTAATGGGAGAGGTGATGAGGAAGAGAGTCATGGCATTATATTCTGCCCCAGTGGCCAGAGTGTGAGTTAATGAGGAATCTTCTGAGCCATTTTATATAAAGAATGAGACCCGGCAGGGGTGCCCTCTTTCCCCGCTCATTTTTGCCCTGTCTCTGGTTCCTCTGCTCTGCTCCATTAGGAGCAACTCAGGTATCCAGGGTTACATTGGTCTATGCATAAAGTGGCAGGATATGCAAATGATTTGATTTTTTTTGCCTATTTTTATGCAGGAGTTCTCCGCATATGAAATTATGTCCAACTTTTGGATCAGTTATAGTAAAGGTGAGGTTTTGTCGGGAGGGTCTGACGCAGGATACGATTACTCGGGTTGCTCAGAGTTTCCCATTTAAATGGTCTCAAACAGCATTAACATATTTAGATATCAAGCTTTCACCAAATATTAGGGATTGTATACCACTTCTAGGTAACATTAAAAGAGAGCTGCAAATATGGGAAGTAAATCATTTTTCATGGTTGGGCAGTATAAGTATTTTAAAGATGCCAGTAATGCCCAGGATCCTATATTTTTTCAGACTTTACTGATTATCCTACCCCACATTTTTTGAGATGATTAAACAAGACTTTCTCAAGTTTATTTGGAGGAACAGGCATCATCGGACAAGGTTCTAATTGCTATATGTGAAAAAGGACGATGGAGATTTGGCCACTCCTAATGTGCTCTTGTATCACACAGCAGCTGATTGGTCAAAACATGGGGATATTAAGCAATGGGTGAGTATGGAGAAGGAACTTCTGCCATACCCTTTGGCTTGAAAGTAAATATAAGATTAAATATCCTGCAGGGACTTTGCCCATACACTTGCTGTCTTGGGTAAGTTTAGGAAATGTGCAGATATTTCACCTTGGCTATCACTACTTCTCCTCCAATGGGTAATCCATTGCTTACTGGCAGTGCCTCTGGGCAAGGATTTCCACTTCGGAGGGATTTTTTTTGTGTGTGTGTGCTAAGGGTTGATACTTCTACCTCTGTCATGCAAGCAAACGTTGCTAGTTTGTACTTGTTTTTTTCTTAGGTTTTTTATTTTTTGTTGTTGTTGTTCTCAATTGTCCTTGTTATTTATTACAATTTTGTCGAAAACTAAATTAAGATTATATTTTAAAAAAGAAACACTGAAGGTAACTGCAAAAAGAGTCAGACACTCATTTATGGAGAGGGAAGGCTCTGGATTATATAGAACTTTCTCAAGTGTCCTCATTCCAGTGCTTTCACCCACATTGCAGGTATTCAGTAAACTGGTAAAATACGCGTTCATGGGTCCTCAGAAGGCGTTGCAAGCCCTCATGGACACAAGTGCTTCTAAAGTCTTTTGAGGGCTCCTGGAGGTTGCAAATTTGAACAGGGAACATCCCAGAAATTGGACAGGGAAGGCTTCCTCAAGCCCGTGATGGCGCTATTGCAAAACCAGACGGCTGAGGCTGACAATGAGGTGACAGTGCCTGCATACCTGTACTATGCCTTTTACAATTATCAGGTCCCTGTCATAAGGGTCCATAAGTAAGTGTAACTTCTATGTTTATTTTGTGACCATTGACACTGTTTTAACCTATAAGAAGGAAAGAAAGCTTTTTTTATACATCAAACTTTAAACAGTTTACACTTAGAGCCATTATTTTTACTTTATACATGTTTCCCTGGTGCATAACTTAACCATATCTGAAGGGAGTGACAGGATAAAAGGAGTTGAACACCTAACGTGTCCCTTGAAGGTTCCATTGGTGGAAGCGCTTAGACCATATAACTTGGGTCGTCTTACACTACACTTGGTCAGCTCACTGTGTGACTGGGTGTTGGTATTGGATCCCATATATGATTCGTGCCGAAAATGGTATCTGTAATGCTCCATGAGATCCTTCCAGAGCCTTCCCTCTCCATAGGTAAACATCTGACTTCGTAAAAATAGTAGAGATAATCCCCATTTTTATTGGCTTAAGGAATCATCAATTTGTGTCTTTGTATGATTATACAGGTATGCAGCTAATCCTCAAAACTGTGGGCAGCATCTATCTAGAGAAAAAAAGAGGGGGTGGGGAAGAAATGAAAGCGCTCCCTGTGACTGTTAATCAGCTGTGATAATCAGCTTCAAACATATAATCGTATGCTTACCTCTGTAATGGCTGATTAGTGTCATACGCCAAAAGTTAGCAAATAAGGCTTGGTTAGCACTCAGTGCCAGATGGTTATCAACTTGATGTTCGTCAGCTGTCCGTTCCACTCTCTCCATGTTGGACTTGCACCGTGGTTGCCCAATGGATATATACAACAGGCTAATACTCTGAGACTTGGAGTTAAAGGTTTTTTAGTAAATGCATTGCATCTGCTTAACAGTGGGGAAAAAAACCTAGGGGTTTATTCATGAAGTTGTGCTGCTATATCAGCGCGAGCAACATGGCAGCACAGCAAGCTAAATTCAGGGAAGCATGATACGCACGGTCGTAAACCATAGTGTGCCTTTCTTAGTTACATGTGTTGCTTACACAGCAAAGTGCGCTCCTTTAAATGCGAGCCACTGCTGTGAAGTATCGCAACCAAGATATACAGAAACGCACGCCCCTTTAAATGCTGCGACCGCGATACTTCACAGCAGTGGCCGGCATTTAAAGGAGCTAAGGAAGGTACACTACACTGCACAAATTTAGCTTGCGGCGCTGTCATGTAGCTCGTTCTGCTATATGAGTGCAGCTTCATGAATCAGCCCCCTAATTTGTTTCGCAAGGCTTGACCTTGCTTCCTCAGAGTGTAATTAGCAATCCAGGAAAACTGCTAAACATGAAAACCTTTCAATTATTCTCTGTGGGCAAATACATTAGCTTTGTAGGGTAGATCAGGGATCCACCACACAATGACCAATCTCTGCAAACCTGCCTAATCTAAATCAGATCTCTGGTTAGGGCGGCTCCTCTGCGGTCTGAATATAGAGAGTAACTCAGTGTTCACAAATAGAAATACATAATTAGCTATAAACCTTGTTAATAATTTTAGTCAAGTGGCAAAAGAATTAACATAAATATTGGTAAATAGATAAAGCAAATCAGAGGGTAGATTAAACTTTCAAGATCCGGTATTAAATTTGTGATTATTTCTGTACTTTATGCAAATTCAATGTAGTTTGTTAAAATGGCTTACTGATTTTATTACTTATGTTTTGCAAATAATGAAACACATAAATAACATCACTTTCAGGACATTCCATGAATAAGCAAAGCTCTAGTGACCTCTGATGGATTTTTGGTGTATTTTTTTCGGCATTCAGATTGTCGGGTTATTTTCCGGTGTACTGTGTGAAAAATGCAGTGCACTACTTTGTGGGGTTATTCTGGTCATTGTGCATGTATGACCAATCAGTCACAGTTTCTGTTTATCTATGGATATTGCTACAGCCGATTAAAAATAAAAAAAATAAAAACATATTGCCAGGAGCTATAGATCCAATGCTGCTATGAAAAATCTGAAAGACATAGCTCATAACACTTAGGAACATATTTGTTAATAAATAACTTGTTATCTCCAAGGGATGGGGGGACAGCATACATTAAAATTATAATTATTGGGATTACATATATTTTAATGTATGATATAAAAAATATTTTATTATACAAAGTATATTCTACTATTTTTAAAAGGAACCCGAGGCATGAGACCTATGAAAGCTGCCATATTTATTTCCTTTTAAACAATACAAGTTGCCTTGTAGTCCTGCTGACCTTTCTGTTAGAAGTGACTAAATCACACACCTGAAACAAGCATGCAGCTAATCTTTTCAGATTTGTCATAGACATCTGATTTGCAAACTTGTTCAGGATCTATGGCTTAAAGTATTAAAGGCAGATGATCAGCAGGACAGCCAGACAACGAGCATTGTTTAAAGGAAATAAACATGTCAGCCTCCATATCCCTCTCACCTCGGGTACCCTTTAACCTCCCTAGCGTTCTGGACGAGTTAGGCTCGTCCAGTGACGTCGGAGGCCACCGCTCAGGCCCTGCTGGGCCGATTTGATTTTTTTTCAAACACGCAGCTAGCACTTTGCTAGCTGCGTGTTTCTCCGATCTCCACCTCTCGCCACCGATCCGCTGCTACCCGCCACATAATAGGGCCCCCCCCTCAGACCCCATGCGCTGCCTGGCCAATCAGTGCCAGGCAGCGCTGAGGGGTGGATCGGGACTCCCTATGATGTCACGACGTCGATGATGTCGATGATGTCATTCCGTTTGTCGCCATGGCGACAGGGAAAGCCCTCAAGGAAATCCAGTTCAGAACGGGATTTCCTGATGGGCATAGGTGCCCGCGGGGATCGGAAGGGTGGGTGGGATTCATCTGGGAGGGGGGTATCATGTAGCTAGCGCTAGGCTAGCTCCATGATTAAAAAAAAAATTAGCTGTAAAAAACCATGCGCAGCCCTGCGGCTGCGCATAATTAAAACGCCCACCAGGTTAACAAAAGTTCTTACATATGTATATAGATGGAGACATATATCTCCTGCATTCTTTGTTTTTCTTGGTTTTTAGTGTAACAACGGTGTGAGCCATTTACTGAGTACTATGGTTATACAGTATCTATTAATATAATTGAAGATCTGTTAGCATAATAATGTAATACATCTTTTCACTAGGGTATTGGTGTTTGAATAGTGGCCACAGTTCTGTCCACTGTTCTTTCACTCATCATTAGATTTTCTCAGGCTCTCTAATGTTGGAGAAGGTTGGAAGTAATGGAATAAAGTGAAATGGTAAACCTTGCCTGAATTTCAAAAAGAAATAGTGTTTATTATTAAGTGGCGCAAGCTTGCAACTCTTGCCTGGATCATAAAAGCAAATAGCAATGTTTGCCTGCAATCTAACAATTTTAGTAATATGCCCAAGAAGAGGCTGGCAAACTATTTGCAGCAGTGGCGTAGCTAAGGAGCTGTTGGCCCCGATGCAAGTTTTACATTGGGGCCCCCCAAGCACTCTGTACATAACAATTGGTACGGCGCACCAAAACCTGCCAATGGCAACTACAGTGTCAGAGGTCCAAGAAGGGAATGGGGAACAGTTTGTTAATGATTACCACTATTCAAAGTATCTATAGAAGTGATTATTATGAGCACAGGACCAATAGAGAGCTAATACTGCAGTTGAGGGAGGGCCCTTTGGGGCCGCTCTGGCCCAAGGGCCCCGATGCGGTGGCTACCCTGCAACCCCTACTGCTACGCCACTGATTTGCAGCTAAAAGCAGGCCATAAAAAAATATATAAGCTAGGTTTCCAGGATCATCTACATTCTACACAGTTGTCCCACATTCTCCAGCCTTTAAGAACCTTTGTAAAATATGCTCCTATGTTTGCTTTACATAGTGGTGATAATGCATACAACCGCCATTTCGCCTCAATCTGAGGCTTGGCCACATGTGGTCTGAAGTGATGGGCAGGGCGACCACACATGACCAAGCCTCAGATCGAGGCAAAGCTGCCATCGTGTGGCCCAGTTAGTGCTCTTACTTCCCACCGCCTCACCTGCATCTGGGGACCCATAAGCCATACTGGTTTGTGATTGCATTACTCACATTGGCGGATATAGTCCTGGCTGCACCCAACAAACCTGGATTTATTTGTTGTTTGAAGATTATTTCTTCCTCTTGGATGGGGCACACTGGAAGCTGAAGATACTATTGATGGATGTAGCAACATTATTACCGAAACTGCAGTATAGTAAAGCAACCACAACAGGCCACGGTGTATGTAAAGTACTGCAATGATCTTTATGGTATAGTGATTTCCTGTATTCATTCTGTGTTTCTCTCTGTTATAGGTAATCTGGATTATGTGATGGTGATGCATGATTTATCTCTGCACGTTTTCTTCAGTTAAGAATTCTAACTTGTTATACCGGGTGCTTATCTGTGTGTAACTACCACTCTGTTCCATCAATTAGGGGAAAGGTGAGGTGTATATTGCACTTTTCTTTGTTGTCCTTCATCACCTATTAGTGAGTGCTGCAATACTACTTGGTCTGGTTTGTCACATAATAATGGATATGCTGAACTTCAACTTAAACCTCTATAGACATTTTAACAGTTTTTACTGATCATTTTGGGTTGTGATTTTGATAGAAGCTTTGTATAGAAACAATGTTTAGCTCCTGGTCCAGCAGCATGAATTATGGAGAGGGGAGTGTATGATGATCAAGAGGCTTTATGCTGCCAGAGCTTTCTTGAAGTTCATCAAAGAATAACAGACACAGGGACTATGATCCAAATGGATGGGTCACTACTTGAAAGGCCGGCGACGTTAGGGTACATAGGGCTGGATTTGTACATTTTACTGTCCAACTCCCACTATCACCAGCTGCCCCCAGCCAACAGCATCACAACTTCCCCTCCAACACAGTAGGGATTAGATTGTAGGCTCCACTGAGGACAGTTAGTAAAGTGATGGCAGGGATTAGATTGTAAGCTCTTTGGCAAGCAGCACATTTGGTGAGTGGCAGGCTGTTTAGAGATCACTATAAGTGCCTTTTTGCTGCCCCTTCATCCCTCGAGTTCCAGATCCAGCTGTTTGTAGGTGTCCACTGCTATGTGCAAACTCTGTAGCAGGACAAATGTTCAGCAGGCAAACTGCTACTGCCACCCTGCTGCCCACAGCCCACCCCTTGCTTTCCTGGGGCCCGAGGTCATGGTCCTTGTTGCCTTGCCTGATATCTGGCCATGAGGGTATACCTGTAAACACTGTAGGTTTCTGGTCAGGATGCACATAGCTTTATATTGCTGCTTTCCCCTAGAACCATTTTCCAGCACTGTGTGTCAGGTGACTCTTTCAATCATCACAAGACGCAATACTGGAGCTGGCATGGCAAGGACAGCCTTTATCCTATACGTTTTAGAGCAGGGAACAGTTTATGAATGATTACCATAGTTACAATCACAGTATCATGAATAAACATTGGAATTATTTGGTAGTGGTATCATAGTAATAAATGTGGTACTATACATATATATTTGTAATGGAAAATGTACATTATGCCTCCTGAAAAGTGATTCAATTAAAATAATTTTTCCTGTATATCCATGCATGCAGCTGATGTGTTGAAATGAAAAAATAGACGGCAAGGTAAAAAAGTAACCTTAAAGGGAACCTAAACTGAGAAGGATATGAATTTTTCCTTTTAAAATAATACCAGTTGCCTGACTCTCCTGCTGATCCTGTGTCTCTAATACTTTTAGCCACAGCCCCTCAACAAGCATGCAGATCAGGTGCTCTGAGCCTCTGACTGAAGTCAGACTGGATTAACTGCATGCTTGTTTCAAGTGTGTGATTCAGCCACTACTGCAGCCAAAGAGATCAGCAGGACTGCCAAGCAACTGGTATTGTTTAAAAGGAAACATCCATATCCCTCTCAGTTTAGGTTCCCTTTAACCACTTCACCTCCAAGGGGTTTTCCCCTTAACAACTAGAGCAATTATCACCTTTTAGCGCTGTGTCCATTCATCTGCCAATAACTTTATCTGTACTTATCACACTGAAATGATCTATACATTGGTTTTTTTTGGCTACAAATTAGGATTTCTTTGGGCGGTACTTTTTGCTATGAATTATTTTATTTGAAATGCATTTTAATTGGGATAATAAGAAAAAAATGGAAAAAGATCATTATTTCTCAGTTTTCGACCATTATAGTTTTAAAATAATAACCATAATTAAAACCCACTGTAACGAATTTACCTGTTGGTGTCTCCAGCGAGTGCTCTGACAGTACTGAGCAGCTGCAGCAAGCTTCCTCTTCCTCTTTGTCCAGCGGCATCCCCGGCTTCCCTGCAGATGTGAGTCGACATGTTGATCCTGGCAGTGTCCATAGGAGGACTTTTGCAGCTCAGAGCTGCCTTTATAGGCTCAGGAGGCGTGTTTGAGGTGTGCCAGCTGACTGCTGACACTTGCTGCAGGGACGTTCCTGATTGGCCTGAATTTCCTGGAGGCTTGGCCTGTGATCTATTCCCTGTATATAAACCCTGGATTATCAGTTGCTCCTTGTCCAGTATAGCTAACAGTTCATCTGTGTGCTATGGGCCTAGCTAGCTTCTTGTGTTACATAATATATTGGTTCATTGCCCATATATACGTATCTTAGTCAGCTGTTTGTTATTTTGCTAGTGTTACGTTATGTATTGGTTCATTGCCAATATATACGTATACTAGTATTATTTATCTTGATTTATTGTGTATGATCTTTGCTTGTTCTTGACTCCGCCTCTCGCCTTATCCTCCTGTACTTTTGCCTATATGATTCTTGTTGTGACCTTTGCTTGTTCCTGACTTCGCTTATTGCTCATTCATCTTGTACCTCAGTCATCTGATTCCTGGTTTGATCTCGGCCTGTCTCTGACTACTCCTTCTCCTGTATTGGCAAGTAATTAGTACTTGCAAAACAGTTCTTAGGTCTAGGGAGTCTCCTTTTATTATTTTCTTGTCATCTCGGTACTGGTCTCACCCAGTGAGAACTAGTCATATTGTTTTGTCTAGCTAGTGACGTTCCACCCAGCGTTCCACCCACACATTTTATTTGCCCATTTGTCCCGTTTATTGCAACGTTCAAAATATTTCCCTAGTACAATTATGGCGCCAATGTTTTATTTGGAGATACAGGTGCATTTTTTTCAGTTTTGCGTTCATCCCTAATTACAAGCCCATAATTTAACAAGTAACAGTAATTGTTCCTCTTGACATACATATTACAAAAGTAACTATTTATGTATTTTTATTAATTGCTTTTTTTTTTTTTTTTTTTTTTTACAAAAGTTTTATTTATGTAACTTTTGGAGAGTGTGGGGGTTAAGGGGTTAATTTTAAATGTAAATATAGGTATTTAAAAAAAAAAAACATTTGTAGGTGTAATTTTACTATTGGGCCAAAAGATGTCCTTATGCATAACTTTCCTGTGCATACTATTAGTACACAAACAGGAAGAAATGAGTGGAAGTATCAGTGTTTGTGAATGACGGCGGCATCTCACTGATGCTGGCAATCATTCACACGGGGACTTAGATCAATGAATGGGAACTGTGTTATGGATATATTGCTGTATATGTTATATCTGTCTTTGCAAGTTGGTGAAAGTGGATGTGTCCTTCCTACCATGAGAGGTTGAACTAAGGTTTTAAAAATGGACCATTTTGTTACTCAAGGGCGGGCCAGAAACTGACATCGCCATCTAAATTCTCTACACTTTTTATCCAATCTTCATTCTCCATCATGACTGATCTGCTGTGGCTCCTATCTGCTAAATATGTATAGTTGTTATCTGATCCTGTTATCTGCTGCAATGACTATCCAAAACATGAAAATAATACCTTGAATTAATGGAAGAAGACTTTAGGTGCCCTTTTCTACTTGCTGCATTGCGATCTGATTTTAGGATTGGTTGTGTTTTGTGAATCGCAACGGCACTGCAATTAACATGTAAATTGTGGTGTTCTTTTTCCACTAGTGCAATTCGTTTTTTTTTATAAAAGCGCAACCACCATCCTGCTTCATTTTACCTGCAATTGTGTTCCTGTACAAAGTACAGGAAAATCACATAGCGATTGCGGCGCTACGTGATTTTCATTTTTAATTTTAATTGCGAAATTGTGTGAAAATCACATAGTGTCGCAATTGCTATTTGATTTTCCCACAATTTGCCAACTAAAAATAATTTTCCAGCCAGTTTTTGTTTTCTTCCATTTGGAAATCGCAAACACTCCACAACTGAGCCCTACACCTGGAGTCGTGCAAGTGGAAAATAGAAGCTTGATAACATCGCATCTTAGTGGAAAAGAGCCCTTATCCTATGTGCTTAGAAAATAGTTAGTTTCTAAATGAATTAATTCTATTATGCTGAAAGAAGGGTTGATTATTTATGGTAACATTTTGCTACTTTATTTAATACAACTATCTTGAACTACTTGACTCCAGTCTGCTGCACTACTGACAACTTAAAGCCGACCTGAACTCAGAATGTCCTCTCTGCTCTAAAAGATACACAACAGCATAATAATCTTTAACCTCCCTGGCTTTCTGGGTAATGCGTACATAAGTGCGCATTACAGTTTTTGTTAAATAATTTTTTTTGTTCTTGCTGTAGCTAGCAATGCGCTAGCTACAGCAGTATGCCATGTCCCCCTGCCCCGCATCCACCCACCCAATCCCCGCCAGCCATACTTATGCGTCCGAGATCCCGCGAGAAGCGTGATTTCCTATCGTCCCTTCTCCCATCGCCATGGTGATGATCGGACATGACGTCATGACGTTATCGACGTCATGGGGAGTTCCGATCCTTCCCATAGTGCAGCCTGGCGGTGATTCGCCAGGCTGCGCTAGGCGTTTCGGGGGGCATCCCCTTTAGCGGTGCATCGCGACATATCGGCTGGGAGCGGCGGCGATTGGACAGAACATGTAGCTAGAAAAGTGCTAGCTACATGTTCTGCAAAAAAAAGTAAGTGAAAAGACCCTCCAGGGGCTGAGTAATCCACCTTGGCGTACATGGACGAGCTCAGCTCGTCCATACCGCCAAGGTGGTTAATTAAACAAAAAACATTTCTTTGTTACACCTGATACACACCCGGAAATAAATCTGCACTGTTTCTACTGATTCATGGGAGCAGACATTGTTAACCTCCTGTGCTTTCAAATGGCCTCATCTGCCATCTCTGCCATAGGCAGTCATGTGACACAGGGGTGAGATCAGATTACATCTTGTGATTAGACACAAATGAGGGCGAATTAAACAGGCTAAACACTCTAAATATATACAGGGTGCATTTCTCTATATATTTCTTCAGTCCTGTGTAAGAGTTCAGGTCCACTTTAATGCTAAATAGCACTCATTGCCATTGAATTGAAGACATTTACATTTTGTTTGTGTAAAGCTTCTTTGATCAGATTGTATAGTTGAAAAAAGACATACCTGCATTCTGATACTGGAGAGCGGCTTTAATCGTCCTGAATTTCCCTTCCTTATCTATTTCTTACCTTAACTACAGTATACCTTTTTTTTTTGCTTTCCAAACACATACAAAAGTAAAAATATTTTTTTACTGATTGATTTTACCTATTTATTGTCTCGTTATGTTTGGTGTTTTTTTTCTCATCATTAAAAGGTATCATTTTACATTTTCCCTACCTATGTGTTACTCTTGATTGAAGCGGTTCAGTAATATTTTTCTTTGCTGCTGTCCACTACATTTGAAATGGTATGCATGCCATCTGTATGCAATGGCTTTGATCAGAGTGCTGACTTGTACTCTGTCACTTCAGCTTTCATCAGTAAATATGGCAGAAGGGGACTGGATCTCTGAAAGCTTGTATTATGGAAATGTTTAGCTAGCCATTAAACATCTTTCTGCCATTTTATCTCCTTTTTATACAGCAGAATTCATGAAATTGATGGAAAAGTTTTTACTAAGGAAATTTACTTTTCTGAAACTGTCTTTATTTGAAAACAAGAATAATTAGGATTGACTGATGTTGGCTGTCAGGATGATTAGAGTATGATACGAAAGTATTATTAGCGATTTATATATTTTTGCTGAGTACCACTTTAGGCTGGTGGCAATAAAGTAACTCAAAAGAGTTGGTTAAAATTTGCATTTAAACTGCAAAAAATAAATTATAATACTGAAAAAAAATTAAAACAGAAGTTTTTGTTTTTATCTACAGTGACACAAAACCTAGCATACGGAATGTCATAAAATAAACAGAATAAATGCAATAAATAAAATAACCGGCAAATCATTTATTTACACACAAACTGAAAACATCTGAAAGTTTTATTTTAGTTTCAGATAGTATGGTAGGAGTTAGAAGTTATATTTTAATGCTGTCCTGTGTCCACATCTGTCAGAATTCCCATCACTTCACGTAAAGTGGAGACATCTGTACAAGTCTGACAGACAGATGCAAATTAAACATGTATCCTAGAGCTGAGAAGTAATCACTCACTGTTTTTTTTTTTGTTTTTGTTTTTTTTTTGCACCTCGTTTCCTGACTTTGTGGCTAAAGTTAGAATGCTGCATACTGGCCCCAGAGACAGAAAGCAAGGGGAAATTTCTGAAATGGGGACAGAGACAACAATAAAATCTCAAAAAGTGTCTAGCCTTTTTCCACACTACTAAAAACTATAATAGAGAGAAATCCTGAAATTAGGTCTTAAAATCAATGCTATATAAAAAAAAGAATTACAGTGTTAACGCTATCTATGGGCGGTGCTACTTTGGGGCATGCTGGGGCACTGGTCCCCCTGCGAATCATTGTGCCCCCCTGAGTGTGCCCCCCCCCCCCCTCCGCTCAGTAACATACCTGTTTGCAGGCTCTAGCAGTGTACAGTGAACCGGACAGGGTCTGTAGAAAAAAACTCTCCATATCAGCCTGAGTCTATGTAGGCATTAAGTTAACCAGGGGTCTTATCTATTTGCCATAAATACCTCACAATCCTTGTAGGATCCCTTGTAAATAATGTATCTGGATGACACTTATATTTGCAAAAAAAAACACCTCTCCACCACCTTCTGATTGTATGTTCTACCATCATCAGTCAACAGGAATAGAGTCTGAAAAGGCTTACAAGTTGAAAGCTTAGTTTTTTTCTTTTAAATTAGCCAATAAACTAGAGCTTGTATTTTACAGACAGGAAGCTTTGAGTCAGGGTAATAACCCCGATTCAAAACGTCCTGTCTGTAAAATATAAGCTCTAATCTCCAGCAGTGCTTAGCTACTAAGATAAGGAATTACACACACAGTGTTTCTCTCCTTCCTGTCTCTTCTCCCTCCCTTTGCGTGTAGAGTCACAAGACACAGGCTGGGAGGGCTAGATTGACTTGTCTGTGATCTATCCGCACAAGAGCAGCTTACTAGCAGTTAAGGATTAAAGCAAGCCAGCAAACTAGCCAAGTATATCTGTACGTAACTGTTCTTCAATAATAGCACCATCATTTGGACTATCTGCTCTGTTCAATTGCCTCTGAGTTGTGTTTGTGGTGTTTATATTTGGTTCCTATCATTGCTGGACTAGTTAGCCTTAATTTTATCACCTGAGTTTGGCAAAAAATATCAAAAGCTTGCCATACAAATATCGATTTTGATTACCCGAATGGGCCTCGGCAGCCAGTCACCGTGACCCCTTTGTGCCCCCCAAAAATGTGAAGCTGGAGCTGCCACTGACATTATTTGAATTATAAGTCTCAAATTAATTTTGCTTTAATATGAATTATGATTTCGCCACAAATTTCAGAGGGGGTAGGGATTTACAGACCTAAATCTTCAGACCTACAGACCTAAATCTCTAGCTTTGATCTTTTTTTCCTCCATTGACTTCTATGGATTTCCCTTTTGCGAAATACAAAATGTCGTCTTGACATAATAGTTTATCAACAGTGTGGGTGCAGGAAGGATTAAGTAGGTGCTCAAGGCAATAGTTGCCTGACGGCTGTTTCGTGCTGTCGTGTGCTTCTTACAAGACTAAGGTCTATTAGCCTCTGAAGAAGCAAGTGGCTGTGCAAAATGGCAATCAGGTTACTATTGCCTTGGGCATCCACTAAATTCCACTGAATACTCCTTGTAAACACTCCAGTAGGACCTTTCTATGATGGTGTGCATATTAAAGGATACCTGACAACGTCTGTGCATGCTTACATTGCCGGTTTGCAGCTCCTGGTCCCCGTAACTGCCTCTGCAAAAGTCAAACTTACAAGCAGGAAGAGGCAGTCTTTTTCTAGTAACTACACCTAAACCTGCCATTCCCATACTCTTACATGCCCTTTCCACACCTTCATACCCCCCACTGTTCTTGCTGCCGTGCTTAGGATTTTTGCCATCTTAGCTCAGAACACAAGCAATACCTGAAAAGCGCATTGAGTCCGATGGAGGAGCTCATGACAGAACTAAACCACATAGAGATTAGGGCGTTATGATAATTTGGGTGCTAGGTTAAATAACCAATATTCTACTATGGAGCGATTGGTAGAACGTCAATCATTTTTACTGATATTTTACTATTGCTAAACCTAACCATTTTCTCTTGGTAACCCACCCTCTACAGATTCCTAACCGACCCCCCTGCTTCAGTATCCTCAGATAGCAGCTCTGCCTTCACTGCTAAACTCACTCTTCGCCGATACCTGCACTGCCGATATTTATTGGGTAACGCCGCCACCTAAATCATGCACTGCAGTTACAAAGAAAAAGAAGAGCTTTCAGAGACTAAATGTCAGAAAGGGAAGCTCCCTGGACAGTTCTCAGCTTTTAGGAATGCTGTCATGGAAGCAGTGGTGTAAGCCGTGTCCCATTTTGGGACCCAGAAGTTCATCTTTTAAAGATAGAGGGGCTGTTTTTACAAGGAGAGCCATGACAAAGCAGAACCACGTAGAGAGTAAATGCCGTACATCTGAAAAGGGTGTTACAATAGTTTGGGCGCTGTGTAATATTGCCAGTATTCTTCCATTGGGCAATGGGTAATACAATAGTAGAACATCAGTACGTTTTACTATATTTAACTATTTGCAAAGACCTAACCATTTTCTCACAGTAACCCTCCCTCCTAACCGTTGCCTTGACAATTCATCCATCCATATCGAACTTTCATAAAATACCTTCAGTAAAGAATAGATTGTAGTTGTGATTAGTGGTGCTCAAATACCCCTTTTTAAAATTCGAGTTTGGTCGAATTCGAATAGTAAATTATTCGAGGTCATTCGAATATTCGAGTCGAATAATTTTTACTATTCGATTCGACCTCGGACTTCGAGCTCACTATTCGAGTCGGTATTCGAGCTAACTATTCGAGCTGACTATTCGAATTGGCCTTAAATAGCTTCCAACACTTGTTTTGAGGGTGAATGATGCAAGAAACCTCTTTTTTTCCAAGTAACAACAGCAAGTGATTATGTGGGGATGTTCCTTTAAAAAAAAATGTGGAAAGAGAAGTTGTGTCCTTAATTTTGTTCAGTAGTGTTACTGTATATACTTCTTCTTCTTCTTCTTCTTCTTCTTCTTCTTCTTCTTCTTCTTCTTCTTCTTCTTCTTCTTCTTCTTCTTCTTCTTCTTCTTCTTCTTCTTCTTCTCCTTCCTTTTCAATATCGTCTTCTTCTTCTTCACGTATTTCTCTTTTCAATTTTTTTTTAAAGAAATGCAGCTATTTTTGAGCGTAACAAATAGCTGGTGGGCGCACGCATGTTGGAAGCGCCATTGTATGTGCTCCCTGGCAGTGGAAACACAAAGACAGCAGGAGGTAAATTCATCAGCAGGAGGAGGAGGATGAGTGTGTGGCAGCAGGCAGTCAATGAGGCAGGCAGCTCGCCGTGACATAATAGCCCTGGTACCTAGCGGTGATACCAGGGCTGTAAATAAACACAACAGGAGGTCCCAGACAGCGGTCGTGCAGCCCACATTGTGTCCAATACACAACTGGGACAACACAGTTTTCAACCCGGGCACCTCAGAAAAATTAAACCTTTTTTTTTTTTTAATGGTTTGTTTGGTTTTGGTTTTGCAACCAATATAGCTATTGTTTGACGTAATAGCTGGTGGCAGAGTGGCAGCAGAAGGTAAATCATCTGTGTACCCTGGCAGTGGGAAACACAGACAGACAGCAGCAGCAGGAGGAGGAATGGAGGAGTAGGCGAGCAGCTATTGTTTGACGTAATAGCTGGTGGCAGAGTGGCAGCAGAAGGTAAATCATCTGTGTACCCTGGCAGTGGGAAACACAGACAGACAGCAGCAGCAGCAGCAGGAGGAGGTATGGAGGAGCAGTGTGAGTGTGGCAGCAGGTAGGCAGCGTGACATAATAGCCCTGGTACCTAGCGGTGATACCAGGGCTGTAAATAAACACAACAGGAGGTCCCAGACAGCGGTCGTGCAGCCCACATTGTGTCCAATACACAACTGGGACAACACAGTTTTCAACCCGGGCACCTCAGAAAAATTAAACCTTTTTTTTTTTTTTAATGGTTTGTTTGGTTTTGGTTTTGCAACCAATATATAGAGTTGGGCCGAACGGTTCGCCGGCGAACCTGGTTCGCGCGAACCTAGGTGGTTCGCGTGCGGGTACCGCACGCGAACTTTATTGCGGAAAAGTTCGCCCCATTGCGGTTCGCCCCATAATGCACTGAGGGTCAACTTTGACCCTCTACATCACAGTCAGCAGGCCCAGTGTAGCCAATTAGGCTACACTAGCCCCTGGAGCCCCACCCCCCCTTATATAGGCAGGCAGCGGCGGCCGTGGCCACTCGTGTGCCTGCATTAGTTAGAGTAGGGCGAGCTACTGCAGTCTCTCATAGGGAAAGATTAGTTAGCCTTAGCTTGTCCCTGGCTGCATACCTGTTCATTGATCCTGCCACTGCATACCTGTTCATTGATCCTGCCACTGCATACCTGTTCATTGATCCTGCCACTGCATACCTGTTCATTGATCCTGCCACTGCATACCTGTTCAGTGATCCTGCCACTGCATACCTGTTCATTGATCCTGCCACTGCATACCTGTTCATTGATCCTGCCACTGCATACCTGTTCATTGATCCTGCCACTGCATACCTGTTCATTGATCCTGCCACTGCATACCTGTTCATTGATCCTGCCACTGCATACCTGTTCATTGATCCTGCCACTGCATACCTGTTCAGTGATCCTGCCACTGCATACCTGTTCATTGATCCTGCCACTGCATACCTGTTCTGTGAACCCACCACTGCATACCTGTTCTGTTCAGTGGACCCGCCACTGTATACCTGTTTAGTGAACCCGCCACTGCATACCTGTTCTGTTCAGTGGACCCGCCACTGTATACCTGTTCAGTGGACCCGCCACTGCATACCTGTTCTGTTCAGTGAACCCGCCACTGCATACCTGTTCTGTTCAGTGGAGTTTGGTGTGTCAGTGTGAAGCAGTACCTTAATTACACTCCCTGATTGATGTATACACATGCAAGATGTTTTAAAGCACTTTAGGCCTGTCATTTAGCATTCAATGTGATTTCTGCCCTTAAAACGCTGCTTTGCGTCAAATCCAGATTTTTCCCGGTGACTTTTGGCGTGTATCCCACTCCGCCATGCCCCCCTCCAGGTGTTAGACCCCTTGAAACATCTTTTCCATCACTTTTGTGGCCAGCATAATTTTTTTTTTTTTTCAAAGTTCGCATCCCCATTGAAGTCTATTGCGGTTCGCGAACTTTAACGCGAACCGAACCTTCCGCGAAAGTTCGCGAACCCGGTTCGCGAACCTAAAATCGGAGGTTCGGCCCAACTCTACCAATATAGCTATTGTTTGACGTAATAGCTGGTGGCAGAGTGGCAGCAGAAGGTAAATCATCTGTGTACCCTGGCAGTGGGAAACACAGACAGACAGCAGCAGCAGCAGGAGGAGGTATGGAGGAGCAGTGTGAGTGTGGCAGCAGGTAGGCAGCGTGACATAATAGCCCTGGTACCTAGCGGTGATACCAGGGCTGTAAATAAACACAACAGGAGGTCCCAGACAGCGGTCGTGCAGCCCACATTGTGTCCGAAACACAACTGGGACAACACAGTTTTCAACCCGGGCACCTCAGAAAAATTAAACCTTTTTTTTTTTTTTTAATGGTTTGTTTGGTTTTGGTTTTGCAACCAATATAGCTATTGTTTGACGTAATAGCTGGTGGCAGAGTGGCAGCAGAAGGTAAATCATCTGTGTACCCTGGCAGTGGGAAACACAGACAGACAGCAGCAGCAGCAGCAGGAGGAGGTATGGAGGAGCAGTGTGAGTGTGGCAGCAGGTAGGCAGCGTGACATAATAGCCCTGGTACCTAGCGGTGATACCAGGGCTGTAAATAAACACAACAGGAGGTCCCAGACAGCGGTCGTGCAGCCCACATTGTGTCCAATACACAACTGGGACAACACAGTTTTCAACCCGGGCACCTCAGAAAAATTAAACTTTTTTTTTTTTTTAATGGTTTGTTTGGTTTTGGTTTTGCAACCAATATAGCTATTGTTTGACGTAATAGCTGGTGGCAGAGTGGCAGCAGAAGGTTAATCATCTGTGTACCCTGGCAGTGGGAAACACAGACAGACAGCAGAAGGGCAGTACACAGCAGCCCACTGTAGGTGTAAAATGTGTGGCTGCAGGTGACGTAATAGTCAAAGTGAACCAGGCTGGCTTAGTGAGCAGGAGCCAGGAGGTGGTAAAGGGTGGTAAGGCACATTAACGATGGTTCCGGCAGCCAGTTCATGTCCCCCTCTCGCCGACAACAGGGGCCAGGAACTCGCCTTCCACCCACGCCTGGTTCATCTTGAGAAACGTCAGTCTGTCCACAGACTTGTGAGACAGACGTGAGCGTTTCTCGGTGACCACGCCACCAGCTGCACTGAAGCAGCGCTCGGACAGCACGCTGGAAGGGGGGCAGGACAGCACTTCCAGGGCGTACTGCGCCAGCTCGCTCCAGATCTCCATGCGCTTGACCCAATACTCCATGGGATCAACAGGGGCATCGCTGTCAAGCCCGCTGTACGACCCCATGTAGTCAGCCACCATGCGGGTCAGGCGCTGGCTGTGACCAGAGGAGGATGCTGCTGCATGCATCTCCTCTCTAGTCACTGCTGCCGGAGCCTCTACAGTCCTGTAGAGCTCGTGGCTGAGAGACAGCAGGTCTGTGGGGCGCTTGCTGCTGCTGGATGCAGGCACCTGCTGCTGCCTCTGTGCTGGCTGCTGGACAGTGGGGGTGGAAGGCTGGGGGAAGGCTTCCTCCAAGCGCTCAACAAGGGCCTGCTGCAAGCTCCTTATTTGTTGCGCTGGGTCTCCTCCTGCAGGCGGCAGGAACTGGCTCAACTTCCCCTTGAGGCGTGGGTCCAACATCATGCTGATCCAGATGTCCTCCCTCTGCTTCATCTGGATCACCCTGGGGTCCCTGCGCAGGCACGTCAGCATGTGCGCTGCCATTGGGAAGAGGCGGGCCACGTCTGCTGGCACATCGACGTCAGTGCTGTCCTCATCCTCCTCCTCTGCCGCCTCATCCTCTCTCCACCCCCGCACCAACTCAGCTGCGCTGTGCTGATCCCCCTCATCAGCTGCCAGGTCAGGGACCTCCACCAAGTCCTCCTCCTCCTCCCCCTCAGAGGTGGACTGCGCAGCTGGTTGCCGCTCCTGCTGGTCCAAGGCTGCCGCTCCCTGTTCCAGCAAAGCATCGAGGGCCCTGTTCAGCAGAGAAACCAGGGGCACCCACTCGCAGACCATAGCATGGTCCCTGCTCACCATGTTTGTGGCCTGCAGGAAGGGAGCCAGCACTAAGCACACCTGCTGCATGTGCCTCCAGTCATCATCGGGGACGATGGACGGGATGTTGCTGGTCTTGTCCCTTCTCTGAGCTGCGGAAACATTGGCCAGGGCAAGGTACTGGTTGACAGCGCGCCTCTGTTCAACCAGACGCTCCAACATCGCCAGGGTGGAGTTCCAGCGAGTCGGAACATCAAGGATCAGCCGATGGCGTGGCAGATCCAGCTCCTTTTGCACGTCTTCCAGGCTCGCACAGGCTGCAGCCGAGCGCCGGAAGTGACGCACAACATTCCTTGCCGTTTCCAGCAGTTCGCCCATCCCCTGGTAGGTGCGCAGGAACTTCTGCACCACCAGGTTCAGCACGTGGGCAAGACAGGGGATGTGGGTCAGGTTTCCCCTGTGTATTGCGGCAACCAGATTGGCCCCATTGTCGGCCACCACCTCTCCGACTCTGAGGCCTCTGGGGGTCAGCCAAATCCTCTCCTGCTCCTGGAGTTTGGCCAACACATGGGTTGCCGTCAGCTTGGTCTTCCCAAGGCTGACCAAGTGCAGCAGCGCTTGGCAGTGGCGGGCCTTCACGCTGCTGCTGAGGCGGGGGGTTTGGCCAGGTGTGCCGGAGGATGGCAGAGGATCGGAGGAACCTGCTGCAGTTCCCCTGACCCTGCGGGGTGGCACCACCCACTGTGTTGCTGCTGCTGCTGTGCCCGCTGCTGCTCTCCCATCCTCACCCCCTTCCACCAAGCTGACCCAGTGGACAGTGAAGGACAGGTAGCGGCCTGTCCCGAAGCGGCTGCTCCAGGAGTCCATGGTGACGTGGACCCTTTCACCAACCGCGTGCTCCAGCCCTCGCTCCACATTGGCCATCACAAAGCGGTGCAGTGCAGGAATGGCCTTGCGGGAGAAAAAGTGTCTGCTGGGGAGCTGCCAGTCTGGGGCTGCGCAAGCAAGCAGCGCACGAATGTCGCTCCCCTCCTGCACGAGCGTGTACGGCAGGAGTTGGGAGCACATGGCCCGTGCCAGCAAGCCGTTCAGCTGCCGCACGCGACGGCTGCTGGGAGGCAGAGCCCTAACCACCCCCTGGAAGGACTCGCTCAAAAGGCTCTGGCGTGGCCTTTTGCTGACACGGGAATCAGCAGACACAGCAGAGGAGGCCACTGAGGACTGGCTGCCAGAACAGGCCTCAGTTTCGGCGGCAGGAGTTGCAGAGGGGGGAGGAGCAGTGCGTTTCCGCACTCCTGCTGGTGCTGCTGGAGGAGCAGGAGGGCGGGTGGCTGCTGTTGCTGCTGCTGCTGCTGAAGGCTGTGCAGTGATGGGTGTGGTGCCACTGCCAGCACCAGATGCCTTCAGCCTCTGGAACTCCTCATGCTGGTGGAAATGTTTAGCCGCAAGGTGGTTGATGAGCGAGCTGGTGCTGAACTTTAAGGGGTCTGCACCTCTGCTCAACTTCCGCTGACAGTGGTTGCAAGTGGCGTACTTGCTGTACACAGTGGGCATGGTGAAAAAGCGCCAGATTGGTGACAGAAACATCCCCCTACGGCATGGAAGCGCTGCTGCCTGTCTCCCTGTGGTGGTTGGGGGGGGGGCTTGGGTGCGGCTGGTGGTGGTACTGGCTGATGCTGCTGCTGCTGCTGCTGAGCCTGAGACACCAGCAGGGTGTGGGACGCTGCCAATGCTTGCAATGATGCGCCTCCTTGCAAGGCCCACAAGCGCATCCTCCTCCTCCTCCTCAGAGCTGCTGAGGACGACATCCCCTGGAGGTGGTGGCACCCAGTCTCTGTCTGTCACCGGGTCATCATCATCCTCCCCCTCCTGAAACATGTCCTGCTGGGATGAGGACCCCCCAAACTCCTCTCCTGATGCATGGATGGGCTGCTTGACTGTCGCCACAGTCTTGCTGTCCAATCCCTCATCCCCCAAAGTGCCCATCAGCATCTCCTCCTCAAGATCGCCAACAACAGCAGACAATTTACTCATGATGCCTGGGGTCAAAAGACTGCTGAATGACAGGTCGGCGAGTGACGGTGAACTGGCCTCCTCCCCAGACCCTGCTGGGCGGCTGCTGCGAACAGGGGTGGTGGTGGTGGTGAGGGTGGAGGCCTCGGATGCAGAGCTGATGGCGGGCTGCTCATCCTCCATCATGAGTTGCACCACAGTGTCTGCATCCTTTTCCTCAATGGGACGTTTCCGACCCGGCTGGAGGAAAATGGGAGCAGGTGCTACACGCTGCTGCTGCTGTGTCTCTGCAGCGTGAGTTGCAGATGCTCCTGCTGGGCGGCGCCCAAGGCGTCCACGGCCAGTGGCTATGGGAGGAATGTTAGCCACTGACGCTGCTGCTGCTGCTGCGGAACTGTGCATGGTGGCGCGCCCGCGGCCGCGGCTTGCCACAATGCTGCTCCCTCTCCTCCTGATTCCCTTGCTGCCCTTCCCCTTGCCCAAACCGCGCTGGCTGCCACTTCCAGACATCTTCAATGTTTTGGGCGTATAGACAAAAGTTTTTTAAAAGGGCGGGTGAAAAGTGGGGTACTTTAATGGAGTGGGTTGGTTGGTGAGGTGACTGAGTGAGTGTCCCCTAGTACAGTAAGTAAGTAGTAACAGTCAGGAAGTACAACTAGCAGTTACAATAATCAGTAGTAATCACAAGTAAATTTAGTGTGTGTACACTCAGACAGTGAGTGACCGCACGCAGGAGCTAGTAGCCTATGAACACAGTGACTGAGTGTCCTAGACTCCTAGTACAGTAAGAGTAAGTAGTAACAGTAAGTAGAACTAACTAATTACAATAATCAATCAGCGATCAGAAGGAAATGGAGTGTGGGTGGTGTGTGTACACTCAGACAGTGAGTGACCGCACGCAGGAGCTAGAAGCCTATGAACACAGTGACTGAGTGTCCTAGACTCCTAGTACAGTAAGAGTAAGTAGTAACAGTAAGTAGAACTAACTAATTACAATAATCAATCAGCGATCAGAAGGAAATGGAGTGTGGGTGGTGTGTGTACACTCAGACAGTGAGTGACCGCACGCAGGAGCTAGTAGCCTATGAACACAGTGACTGAGTGTCCTAGACTCCTAGTACAGTAAGAGTAAGTAGTAACAGTAAGTAGAACTAACTAATTACAATAATCAATCAGCGATCAGAAGGAAATGGAGTGTGGGTGGTGTGTGTACACTCAGACAGTGAGTGACCGCACGCAGGAGCTAGTAGCCTATGAACACAGTGACTGAGTGTCCTAGACTCCTAGTACAGTAAGAGTAAGTAGTAACAGTAAGTAGAACTAACTAATTACAATAATCAATCAGCGATCAGAAGGAAATGGAGTGTGGGTGGTGTGTGTACACTCAGACAGTGAGTGACCGCACGCAGGAGCTAGTAGCCTATGAACACAGTGACTGAGTGTCCCAGACTCCTAGTACAGTAAGAGTAAGTAGTAACAGTAAGTAGAACTAACTAATTACAATAATCAATCAGCGATCAGAAGGAAATGGAGTGTGGGTGGTGTGTGTACACTCAGACAGTGAGTGACCGCACGCAGGAGCTAGTAGCCTATGAACACAGTGACTGAGTGTCCTAGACTCCTAGTACAGTAAGAGTAAGTAGTAACAGTAAGTAGAACTAACTAATAATCAATCAGCGATCAGAAGGAAATGGAGTGTGGGTGGTGTGTGTACACTCAGACAGTGAGTGACCGCACGCAGGAGCTAGTAGCCTATGAACACAGTGACTGAGTGTCCTAGACTCCTAGTACAGTAAGAGTAAGTAGTAACAGTAAGTAGAACTAACTAATAATCAATCAGCGATCAGAAGGAAATGGAGTGTGGGTGGTGTGTGTACACTCAGACAGTGAGTGACCGCACGCAGGAGCTAGTAGCCTATGAACACAGTGACTGAGTGTCCTAGACTCCTAGTACAGTAAGAGTAAGTAGTAACAGTAAGTAGAACTAACTAATTACAATAATCAATCAGCGATCAGAAGGAAATGGAGTGTGGGTGGTGTGTGTACACTCAGACAGTGAGTGACCGCACGCAGGAGCTAGAAGCCTATGAACACAGTGACTGAGTGTCCTAGACTCCTAGTACAGTAAGAGTAAGTAGTAACAGTAAGTAGAACTAACTAATTACAATAATCAATCAGCGATCAGAAGGAAATGGAGTGTGGGTGGTGTGTGTACACTCAGACAGTGAGTGACCGCACGCAGGAGCTAGTAGCCTATGAACACAGTGACTGAGTGTCCTAGACTCCTAGTACAGTAAGAGTAAGTAGTAACAGTAAGTAGAACTAACTAATTACAATAATCAATCAGCGATCAGAAGGAAATGGAGTGTGGGTGGTGTGTGTACACTCAGACAGTGAGTGACCGCACGCAGGAGCTAGTAGCCTATGAACACAGTGACTGAGTGTCCTAGACTCCTAGTACAGTAAGAGTAAGTAGTAACAGTAAGTAGAACTAACTAATTACAATAATCAATCAGCGATCAGAAGGAAATGGAGTGTGGGTGGTGTGTGTACACTCAGACAGTGAGTGACCGCACGCAGGAGCTAGTAGCCTATGAACACAGTGACTGAGTGTCCTAGACTCCTAGTACAGTAAGAGTAAGTAGTAACAGTAAGTAGAACTAACTAATAATCAATCAGCGATCAGAAGGAAATGGAGTGTGGGTGGTGTGTGTACACTCAGACAGTGAGTGACCGCACGCAGGAGCTAGTAGCCTATGAACACAGTGACTGAGTGTCCTAGACTCCTAGTACAGTAAGAGTAAGTAGTAACAGTAAGTAGAACTAACTAATTACAATAATCAATCAGCGATCAGAAGGAAATGGAGTGTGGGTGGTGTGTACACTCAGACAGTGAGTGCCCGCACGCAGGAGCTAGTAGCCTATGAACACAGTGACTGAGTGTCCTAGACTCCTAGTACAGTAAGAGTAAGTAGTAACAGTAAGTAGAACTAACTAATTACAATAATCAATCAGCGATCAGAAGGAAATGGAGTGTGGGTGTGTGTACACTCAGACAGTGAGTGCACGCACGCAGGAGCTAGTAGCCTATGAACACAGTGACTGTCTGACTGAGTGTCCTAGACTCCTAGTACAGTAAGAGTAAGTAGTAACAGTAAGTAGAACTAACTAATTACGATAATCAATCAGCGATCAGAAGGAAATAGAGTGTGTGTTGTGTGTGTACACTCAGACAGTGAGTGCAGTGCGCACACGCAGGAGCTAGTAGCCTATATGAACAGTGACAGTGAGTGTCCCTACGGGTACAGTAAGAGTAAGTAAGTACAACTAACTAACAATAATCTATCAGTAATCAGAAGGAAATAGAGTGTGTGTACACACAGACAGTGAGTGAGTGCACACACGCAGGAGCTAGCTAGTAGCCTATAAACAGTGACAGTCAGTGAGTGTCCTACTCCTAGTACAGTATAACTACAATACTATTAGTAAAGGACAGCAGAAATACTGGTATAGATGAGAGAAATAAACAGAGGACAGCTGCCCACAGAGGCAAGGCCCCCCTGAGGCCTAAACCTGTAAGCTTGCAGCAGCTGCCTGTCTCTAATGTAACACACAAGCTACTAACTAAAATACAATGTCTATCTAACTAACAACAATATAGGTGTATATGGCAGGTGTAGGTGAGCAAAAACGCTAGGTAAATGATCACAATAGAGCACTTGCTAAGCCAAAGCACAAAGGAGCAACTCTCTCTCTGTACAAGTCTCAGGCAAGCATGGAGAAACGGAACATGGCGGCCGCTATTTATAGGGTAGGGGCTGGCCAGGGTCCCCCTCTGTGATTGGCTGCCGTCAGAGGGCCTGGGAGCCCTCTGATTGGCTCTAAGGACATCAATCTGGGCTATGACGCTATTCGAGCTCGGTACCGAGCTCGAATAGCGCCGTTTGCTCGAATAGCTCGAATAGTGAATGGGCTATTCGAGTGTACTCGGATAGCCCATTCGAATAGCTACAGCTATTCGGAGCTCGAATACCGAGCTCGGATAGCTGAAAAAGAGCTCGAATATTCGAGCTACTCGAATATTCGAGCTCTGCTGAGCACCACTGGTTGTGATCCATTGTAAACCAGATATACAGTAGTTGTAAGGCTTTGGGCGACCCAATCAAACACATGGCTTGGTCATGCAGAGATCAGTGCAATGTTTAGATGGAGCACTCCTTCTGTAATGTTTTCAATGGATTGATTTTACCCTGTTGTATCTGTTTTCTATTTTGCAGCACAGTTAAAGCAATTTTATGCACATGAAGCTGCACCGTGTTATTGTTGTTTAGTATAACAAGGATACCTCTTCATCAGATTTACTAAATAGTTGCCCTTCTTCAATCCAAGTTTTCTGAAGCTGGATGACCCTCTCATTGGCTACCTGCCGCTAACCTTAATGAGTTATTGCATAGCTTCGGCTGGTGTATGGGATAGCCATTATTGCAGTTCTCCTAGGCATCCTTTTGCTGGTGCTTTTGCTTATGGACCCCTAAATGATGGCTTGATTGACATGGTCCTGCTGGTCACAAGTGGATGGCAAGGGTCTTCTCACGCTGGCAGCCTTTTGCACAGCATTTGGAGTGGCAGTGTCCAGTTCAGTATATGCCTGATCCTGCTAGGCTTCCCTTTTTGTACAGAGAGTCCTGGCAGAGAGAGGATTTCCTCCCTAGGCTCTTGGTGACCAAAGCAGTGCTGTGCTTTTCTTGCAGAGCCAAAGAATCCCAGATGGAGGCCTGTATGGCACTGAGCTCAGGACAAGGCAAGATCTCGAGTGAACCATGACCTCCTAGCATGTGACTGCTGTGTAGAGGCAGAAGCAGCCTGTCTGAGCCTTTGGACCAATAGACCCAGCTGGTCCTCTATCCACCCGACTCCATCCATAGATTAAATCTGCGCAGGCAGCATGGTGAATTCTGCCATGAGGTCTACAATGGAACCAAGGCTGGATTTGTACTCTTTACCACCCAAGGCCACTGTCACCAGTCGCCCCCCTTCAGTATAGGTAGCTAGATGACCCCTCCCCCTTCCCTCCAATATAGGTGGCCAGATGACTGTCTTAATCCTTCCTTTTCCCACCCCCCCTTCAGTATAGGTAGCCAGCTCACCTTCACACCGCAGCAGCCATCAGTGTCACTCATTTCTCTGCTCGTCTCCAGTGCAGAAACTTCCTCTTCCTGTCCATCTCCAATGCTCCCCAAGTCCATAGCAGTCAGCCACAATGCAAATGTGT
The DNA here is from genome assembly GCF_040937935.1 of Hyperolius riggenbachi. Classification (NCBI taxonomy): domain Eukaryota; kingdom Metazoa; phylum Chordata; class Amphibia; order Anura; family Hyperoliidae; genus Hyperolius; species Hyperolius riggenbachi. The sequence goes on from NC_090656.1 coordinate 85,531,985, forward strand.
ACACAGAGCAAGGTGGGTGCTGCACAGGCAGCTAGCAGCAGAGTACCGCAGTCAGGCGCTAGCCTGATCTCCTTGCTTTGCAGCATTTGGAAGCTTGCATCAGTTTAGCCTGCTGCTTTGGTGCCCTTGATCATGTGGTGCCCTAGGCCGTGGCCTAGGTGGCCTTGCCGTAAATCCGGCCCTGCATGGAACACAGAGGAGGAAAACACTGCTAGATGTTTGTTCTCACTAGCCTAACCAGTAAGCAACCTTCCCTTCCTGTCCCATCTTTTCTCCTCCTTTTCCCTAATCCTGTATCTGGGTGCAACCTCAAAGCTATCCCTCAATATCCCCACCAGATGTTAACCCTTTAGCTATTAGGGCCCTTTTCTACTGTGCACAGCCTGCTTGTGAAATGCGATGCTGGCACCGCTGTAAGGCGAGACGCATGAGAATCCCTCAAGCTGTTACGTGCACGGCTATAGGGAATCGGATGCATGATGCATTTAATAATAGCAGGATGCCGTTTGATTTTTTTTACCCATATGCAAATCAGATGGCAGCCTATTGATGTAATGGAAGCCTTTCTGAACTCTTAGGGGCAAATCAGGCCTAACTGGTGGATTAAATCACATTGAGCAGGGTATTTACAACAAAAGTAAAATTGCACTTACCCTGCAGTTTTTTTCACATGTTTGAGGACTTCTTTGGTTAATCGCATATTTTCAATTCAATTCACTTTATTGTCATTGTGTAACACAACGAAATTACTTTTCATGACAACCCCACGGTGCATATGGGGAACATAGTGATAGTAACAAGGAAGAGAAGAAATTATACAAGTATGCCAGGTATTACAGATGTTTAAACAATTTGTACACAGTGTTAATTATTTCAGAGAGGATTCAGAGTTTATCAAGTTTATGGCGGATGGGAAAAAGCTGTCTTTCAGTCTGTTTGTGTGTGTGCGGATTGATCTAAAACGTTTACCTGATGGAAGGAGCTCAAACAAGGCATTTCCAGGGTGAGTGTTGTCTTTGATAATGTTTTTGGCCCTTCTCAAGCTGCGAGTATTATACAAAAGTTCCAGTGATGGTAGTTCAGTGCCAATAATGGCTTCTGCTGTTTTAACAACTCGCTGTAGGGCTTCTCTAGTAACCTTCGTGCAGCTGTTGTACCAGGCCATCATGCAATTGGTCAGAACGCTTTCTATAGTGCATCTGTAGAAATTAACCAGCAGCTTCTGTGGGAGGTTAGCGCTCCTTAGTTTTCTCAGAAAGTAGAGGCGTTGTTGTGCTATGCCAGTTAGAGCTAAAGCATTGTCAGCCCAGGACAGGTTCTCTGCGATGGTGACTCCCAAAAATTTGAAGCTGGAAACTCTCTCCACAGCCTCTGCATTGATCATTAGCGGTAGGTGAGTAGTCTTTTTGGTGGTCCTAAAGTCCAGAATAATTTCTTTGGTCTTATTTGTATTTAATAACAGGTTGTTAATGTCGCACCATGCAGCCAGTCAGGTTCCTAACTTCTTCTCTGTATGCAGCTTTCTCATTGTCTGATATAAGCCCAATGACAGTCGTATGTATCATCTGCAAACTTAACAATTACGTTTGAGGTATGGATAGGCTGGCAGTCATGGGTGAAAAGTGCATAGAGGAGAGGGCTTAATACACAGCCCCGTGGCACGCCAGTGCTCAGGGTAAGGGTGGAGGATGTCTGTTTTCCTAGTCTGACAGTTTGAGGGCGAGTAGTAAGGAAGTCCAATAACCAAGTACATATGGAGGGAGCAAGACCTAGTGCATGGAGTTTGTTGGTCAGCTGGCTAGGTACAATGGTGTTAAATGCTGAGCTGTAGTCAACAAAGAGCATCCCAGCATAGGAGTTGGGCTTTTCCAGGTGTGAGAGGGCAGCATGGAGAGCTACACAGATTGCATCCTCAGTCGATCTATTTGTTCGGTAAGCAAACTGGTGTTGATCTAGATTTGCTGGGATGGAGGCCTTGATGTGTGTGGCTACCAGTCGTTCAAAGCACTTGGCGATGACAGGGGTTAGAGCAACTGGTCGATAATCATTAAGACAGGTAATCCTAGGATTTTTTGGGACTGGCACAATGGTTGTAGATTTAAGGCATGATGGAACTACACCCAAGGACAGAGAGAGGTTGAATATTTGTGTAAAAACTTTCGCTAGTTGACCAGCACAGGCCTGGAGCACACGTCCTTGCACACCATCAGGACCTGCAGCTTTCCTGGTGTTGATATTTGTGAGTGCTTGCTGCACTTCATGTATGTGAAGGATTAATGGCTGTGATTCTGTAGTGGGCCCAAAGTTGACTGGAGGCCGATTGTTGTCTTTTTCAAATCTAGCAAAGAAGTTGTTAAGTTCCTCTGCTAGGCTGGGGATGTTATTGTCCAGTGTATATTGAGTGCTATTCTTTTTTTTGTAATCTGTGAATAGTTGAATGCTTTGCCACATCCTCCTTGGGTTTGAGTAATTTTCAAAGTTTTCCTCAATCCTTTGTTTGTATTTAAGTTTTGCATTTCGTATGCCTTTTTTCAGACTTGCTCTGGCTGAAGACTATGCGTCTTTGTCCTGTGTTTTAAAAGCTTTGTTTCTATTCTTTAGAAGTCCCTTGAGTTCTTTTGTTATCCATGGTTTATGATTTGGGTAAACCGTAATTCTTTTGTTGACAGTGATGGTGTCCACACAGAAATTAACATATGACAATACAGAGGAAGTACTCGTCTCCAGGTCTGTTTCATGAAAGAAAATGTCCCAATCCGTATTTTCAAAGCAATCTTGGAGCTGAGAGACGGCAGTCTCAGGCCAGACTTTAACAGACTTGCTAATTGGTTTAGCAGTGTTGATAATAGCTTTGTATGCGGGAATAAGAAACAAAGATAGATGGTCAGACTGTCCCAGTGGGGGGCGTTGGGTGATCTTATAGGCACTTTTTATGTTTATATAGACATGATCCAAGGTGTTTTCTCCTCTGGTTTTACAGTCCACATGCTGATAAAATCTGGGAAATACCTTCTTAAGATTTGCTTGGTTAAAATCTCCAGCAATGATGAAAATTGATCCGCCAAATGAGAAGCTGCGATCACAATCCCGACCTCACTGCTGGGGCATAGGATTACCCTGTAAAAAAGCAGGATATAGTGCAATACTGCCTCTTATGAACCACCACGTGATCCACTCCAATAGGTTGTGCAAATAAAGGCCTCCACCCAGGACTATAGAAAAGCAAGGGGGATCTTTGCACCCCCTTAGTGAGTCTCACTCACCAGATTCCCTCTTGAGCTTTATGCATACAAGCCCTCCATCCTGGGCAGCTAGCAGCAATAGCAACAGCAACAGTAATCACCTTTAGACAAAAAGCGGAACTCGCATAGTGTAAAAAACTCTAAGATTTATTGCTACAATGCATAAAAGATTTGCGTACCAGATTGAAGATCAAGACAAGCGTTTCTCTATGTGTGCCAGCACCGCCGCGGTCGGATCTCCGCTGCACGCCACAGTCCCCGCTCTGCTCAATTCCCCCTTCCGTCCTGCGTGACTCCTAGCTCCGCCCTACGCGTTTCGTTATTCGACTCATCAGGGGCATGGAGTCACGTTGGATTAGGACGTTATTTGTATACCTCAGCGTACCCTCCCTCTTCCCCTATCTCCATGCCAGTGCCCACCCACCTCATGCATATTCATGCATCCCGCCCTATCCTTAATGGCAGGCAACGGGATCCCCGTTCAGTGCGAACACTACAACAATATTCCCTCCCCAATGAATATTTGTGTAAAAACTTTCGCTAGTTGACCAGCACAGGCCTGGAGCACACGTCCTTGCACACCATCAGGACCTGCAGCTTTCCTGGTGTTGATATTTGTGAGTGCTTGCTGCACTTCATGTATGTGAAGGATTAATGGCTGTGATTCTGTAGTGGGCCCAAAGTTGACTGGAGGCCGATTGTTGTCTTTTTCAAATCTAGCAAAGAAGTTGTTAAGTTCCTCTGCTAGGCTGGGGATGTTATTGTCCAGTGTATATTGAGTGCTATTCTTTTTTTTGTAATCTGTGAATAGTTGAATGCTTTGCCACATCCTCCTTGGGTTTGAGTAATTTTCAAAGTTTTCCTCAATCCTTTGTTTGTATTTAAGTTTTGCATTTCGTATGCCTTTTTTCAGACTTGCTCTGGCTGAAGACTATGCGTCTTTGTCCTGTGTTTTAAAAGCTTTGTTTCTATTCTTTAGAAGTCCCTTGAGTTCTTTTGTTATCCATGGTTTATGATTTGGGTAAACCGTAATTCTTTTGTTGACAGTGATGGTGTCCACACAGAAATTAACATATGACAATACAGAGGAAGTACTCGTCTCCAGGTCTGTTTCATGAAAGAAAATGTCCCAATCCGTATTTTCAAAGCAATCTTGGAGCTGAGAGACGGCAGTCTCAGGCCAGACTTTAACAGACTTGCTAATTGGTTTAGCAGTGTTGATAATAGCTTTGTATGCGGGAATAAGAAACAAAGATAGATGGTCAGACTGTCCCAGTGGGGGGCGTTGGGTGATCTTATAGGCACTTTTTATGTTTATATAGACATGATCCAAGGTGTTTTCTCCTCTGGTTTTACAGTCCACATGCTGATAAAATCTGGGAAATACCTTCTTAAGATTTGCTTGGTTAAAATCTCCAGCAATGATGAAAATTGCATCAGGGTGTAAATTCTGTTGCTTACTAATTATATCAAACAGTTGTTCATTTGCTGACTTAGTATTGGCATGAGGTGGAATGTATACTGCCATAATTATAATAACTGTATGTTCCCTGGGTAGGTAAAACGGTCGACATCTCAGCATTAAATATTCCACATCAGGTGAACAAGACTTGTTGATTATGGTTACGTTAGTGCACCAAGCATTATTGATATAAACACATAGTCCTCCACCTGTTTTCTTGCCAGAATCATGCGTTCGATCAGCACGGTGAAGCGTGTGACCTGCAAGCTCAACTGCAGCGTCTGGTATGGAGGGGTCCAGCCATGTCTCCGAAAAAATCAAAAGGCAACAGTCTCTCATAGTTTTATACGTGGAGATATCCAGTCGGAGCTCATCCATTTTATTTGCGAGGGATTTCACATTTGCAAGCAGTGCACTAGGAAGAGGGGTTTTATGTGGAGTAGCTCTCAGTCTAGTTAGCAGTCCTGATCGCTTACCTCTCTTTTGTTTCCTCTTGCTTCGCTTTCTGCCCTGTCTATTTCCGAGGATAGCAGTGGTTAACGAAAGACCCGGTGATCTAAGAATCTCCTGCGGTATTGATTCCGTGTTAAAGTAATCTCCTGTGCTGCTTGATCTGATCTGTGGATATATATCATAAAACACTGCACTGAAAATGAATGAGGATGTCCATAATGGTGGTGCGCTTATCTGTAACTCAGTCAGATACTACAATTATAAACAACAAAGCGCACATGCAAAACGGCCCTATTTGAGCGAGAGTCCCGACCAAGATGGTCTCCGGTGTATCCCACAAGGTAAGTAGAAGTAGTTTGTGACACAGGTTGGCCTCAATGAGTGAACGTAATCTTCCACTCCTCTTCAAAGCTCAATTTAGGTTTTCATCTTTAATTCACCTCAACATATAAGCCAACAGCAGCCTCCATAATGTAAAACCGGAAATAAGATTGTTAGAACCTTTAAAACACACTCAGGGTCCGTTTCCACTATCGCTAATTCGCATGCGCATCCCGCATGCGAATTTCGCATGGGCAATACAAGTGAATGGGACTGTTTCCACTTGTCAGGATTTCTGAGCGTTTTTCTGTGCACAAAAAAAAATGCACGGCAAAGCCATCAGAATTTGCATACCGCATACCGCTATGCGAATCACATACAATGTATTTAATAGGAAATTCGCATGCGGTTTTGGTATGCGAATTTTCATGCGCATACGATTTTGCATAGGAACAATGGAAAAGCACACAGGCACTGCCATGGTTAAATTTGCATACATAGTCATCCATGCGAAATTATATGCGAATTCGCATAAAAATTTGCATACAACCGCATGCGAAATTAGCATCCGCATGCAAATCTTTTTCGCTGCGATTCCCTCCGCACAAATGGAAATGGGCCCTCAGAGTTTTAACAGGCTCAACCCCAATCGTGGGCCATCTGGTTGGCTCTCAGGTGCGCCGTATGACGGTTTCCAGAGACAGTGTGCCACGCTCCTTCACTTCCGCGTTCTACGTCTGCACATCCCGACCCTACTAGTTTAGTTGTTTCCTGTGACTTATCAAAGGCATGTGTGTGCACGGTACGACGTGGCTAATAGGAGCACCCACTCCTCCTATTCTAAAACGTCACCCATCGCGAATAGCAACACCCTACATAATGCCAATTCACTTTTTCTCCTAATTTTCTCCTAATTTTCTTCTGTTTAAAATAACTGCACTCTGCAATTGAAAAAGTACCAAAACTTACATGAAAATGTACTGTCAAAATTATTCTGAATATTTTTTTGCTTGCTGGTGGCTTAAAAGGCATTTTAATGATAAAAGCACCTTATTCAATTCACGTTTTCTCCTAAGTTTTCTTCTAGGTGATATTGTCGCATCTTATCAATAAAATGCATTTTAAGCCACAAGTAAGAAAGAAAATACTCAGAATAGTTTTCACGGTACTTTTTCAAGTACTTGCTGGTACTTTTTTTTAACCCTCCTATTAAAAACCGCCAGGGGGCAGCGCAGCCGTTTTTAATTTTTTTTTTTTTTAAATCATGCAGCGAGCCCTAGGCTGTGCAGCGGCATCCCCCTACCCTCTTCGATCGCCATGGCGACGGGGCGGGATGACGTCACCGACGTCATGGACGTCGTGACGTCTAAGGGAGTCCCGATCCACCCCTCAGCGCTGCCTGGCGCTGATAGGCCAGGCAGCGCACGGGGTCTAGGGGGGGGGGGCTCTGCGGCGCGGCGGATAGCGGCAAATTGGGGCGGGGCGGCGGCGATCAGTGTGCTCACCCAGCTAGCAAAGTGCTAGCTGCGTGCAGCAAAAAAAAAATTGCGCAAATCTGAGAAAACCTCCTGCGTGGCTTACCGCCAAGAAGGTTAATTGCAGTGTGCTGAAAAGCTATTTTAAAAAGAAGATGAAAAATTATCTCCCAGGAGAAAACTTACGAGAAAAAGTTAATTGTATAAAGCCCAATGTATTTCACATGTTAGCCAGCCTCTTTCTGACAACCTAAGAGTATAGTCTGAGTACAAGCTCAACAAAAGCTATTTAACGGTTCCAAAAACTCAGCAAGTGAAAGATTTAATTACAGGCTCACCACATAAAACGACAGACATCTACAAGTATTTTTTCTTCTAAGGAGTTTTATTTTCACTGCATAATTTAAATAAGCTTGCGAGCTTTGGTCAGGCAATACTAACTGAGATGCAATCTGCTTGCTTTTTTTGTTATCTTTTTATGTAAGCAGGCATCCATAAAACGTTACTTTGCCAGCAGTGCTGAATTTTTCTTTGAGCTTTATCTGTTTCCAATCTATTGCACAGGAGAATACATATCGCATGCTCAGGGTGTGAGATATGTGTCTAAAGAGATGCTTGCTATGCACCATTTGCCAATTCATTAAACCTGCAGCTGTTTTTACATTTCCAGTCTTTTGTTTTCCTTTCTTAGTCTTTTGAGTATGAGTAAGTACAAATTCACAAAGCAAATTATTTGTTTGCCCTCTATTTATATTTCTTGTATTTGTATTCTCCATCTTGCTGGAGTTTTAGAAGGTTTCAAGTGGACCTGAACTCTTGCACAGGACAGAAGGAAACATAAAGAAATGCACCCTGTATGCATTTAGAGAGTTTAGCCTGTTTTTATTACCCCTCATTTGTGTCTTTTTACAAGTTGTAATTGGATCTCTGCACTGTGTCACCTAACTGCCATGGCAGAGATGGCAGATAAGCTCATTTGAAAGCACTGGATATTAAAAATATGCCTGCTTCCATAATTCAGAAAGTAGAAACAGTGAAGATTTATTTTAGGATTTGTATCAGCTGTAACAAAGAAATGTTTTTTGTTTAAAGGTTATTATGCTCTTGTGTATCTTTTAGAGCAGAGAGGATGTTCTGAGTTCAGGGGGGCTGCGTTAAGTGGAGCTTAACTTTACAAATCAAATTATGGCCCATGTAGTCAAATCTTTGTTTTTAGAAGGTAACAAAATAAAAGTTTTGCATCAGCAAGCCATCTTACATGACCAGGGACGTATCTAGGGAAAACAGCGCCTATAGCTATTGGCTAACACTGAAATCCGCCCCGGAGAAGAGAAGGGTGGAGGAGCACCATCCAAAAAATGTAAGATGTAGTGTCCATTGAATTGGTTGTTATCAGGTGACATTAAGCATGACCTGTAAGAATGAAGTATGGCAATAGTACATTCTAGCCTATACATATTTACCAAATAACAGGCATTGGGTCTCCCAAATAATGTAACCAGGCAGCAGAATGCCCCCAGATAAAAAAACTAGAATCTACTGTATATGGAGAACTCCAGGCATGCTGTGGAGCAGAAACCCCAGTAAGAAACGCCCATGGCACATGCCATACCCACACCCCTGTAGATACGCCTCTGCACATGACTCCCTTACATGTGAGCAGTTGACAGGTCTATATTGAGCTTGTAATGGAAAAGACTGTGGAGAGGGACTAGCTGATGCATAATGTGAACAACAGCAAAGATATGCTATTAAAGGATCACAACTATTAAAAAACATTTAAAACACATACTTATAAGAAGTACATTCCCCCCAGAATAAAATGCACACTTGTGCTAAGCAGTTAGCACGCAAGGTGCCGTGCACGCATCTTTACGTGCATAAAGTTTCGCGCCTGTGCGGTAGCTACCATTTGCGCACAATAACGCGGATGTTTGCACGCGAACCGCGTTACCGCCCATGAAAAGTCTGCGTTACTGTGTGCAAATGGTAGTTACTGCGCGGGCGCAAAACTTTGCACACGTAAAGATGCATGCACGGCACCTTGCGTGCTAACTGCTTAGCACGGGCATGCTAACAGTTAGCACTCTTTAGAGACTCAAGCCCTTAGTATTTCCTTTATTCTTTACAAAAGCATTCCCTGGAAAGGATCTGTACAAAGATGCTGGACAGCTTTCCTATTCACTGCACGCTTTACTGGCAGTTGGACTGAGCATTTAAAATGTGCATTTTATACTTATAAATATTGGTGTTTTAAATTTGACTTTTTTTTTGCATTAGTGGTCTTTCAAATGATCTGGGAATTAGTGTTGGGCGAACAGTGTTCGCCACTGTTCGGGTTCTGCAGAACATCACCCTGTTCGGGTAATGTTCGAGTTCGGCCGAACACCTGATGGTGTTCGGCCAAACCGTTCGGCCGCATGGCCGAACTAAGAGCGCATGGCCGAACGTTCCCCGAACGTTCGGCTAGCGCTGTGATTGGCCGAACGGGTCACGTGGTTCGGACCCGAACGCGCTCTGATTGGCCGAACTGTCACGTGGTTCGGGTAAATAAATACCCGAACCACGTCATATTTCCGCCATTTGTCTGTGGGTTTAGCTTTGGGTAGGCAGGCAGGGTAGTTCGCGCTCCAGCCACGCTAGCCAGGGTCCCCCCAGTCATTGTGTCGCTGCTGGGAATAGTAGTACACCGCTCGCTCAGCATTCTGTTTACTGCCACTCTGTGTACCTCGCTCAGCCACACTATATAGCATTCTGTTTACTGTTCTGTGTCTGCTGGGAATAGTAGTACACCGCTCGCTCAGCCACACTATATAGCATTCTGTTTACTGCCACTCTGTGTCTTCTGGGAATAGTGGTACACCGCTCACCCGCCACTGTAAAGCATTGTGCTCTGTGTCGCTGCTGGGAATAGTGGTACACCGCTCACCCGCCACTGTATAGCATTGTGCTCTGTGTCGCTGCTGGGAATAGTGGTACACCGCTCACCCGCCACTGTATAGCATTGTGCTCTGTGTCGCTGCTGGGAATAGTGGTACACCGCTCAGCCACACTATATAGCATTCTGTTTACTGTTCTGTGTCTGCTGGGAATAGTAGTACACCGCTCGCTCAGCCACACTATATAGCATTCTGTTTACTGCCACTCTGTGTACCTCGCTCAGCCACACTATATAGCATTCTGTTTACTGCCACTCTGTGTCTTCTGGGAATAGTAGTACACCGCTCACCCGCCACTGTATAGCATTGTGCTCTGTGTCGCTGCTGGGAATAGTGGTACACCGCTCACCCGCCACTGTATAGCATTGTGCTGTGTGTCGCTGCTGGGAATAGTGGTACACCGCTCAGCCACACTATATAGCATTCTTTTTTCTGTTCTGTGTCTGCTGGGAATAGTAGTACACCGCTCGCTCAGCCACACTATATAGCATTCTGTTTACTGCCACTCTGTGTACCTCGCTCAGCCACACTATATAGCATTCTGTTTACTGTTCTGTGTCTGCTGGGAATAGTAGTACACCGCTCGCTCAGCCACACTATATAGCATTCTGTTTACTGCCACTCTGTGTACCTCGCTCAGCCACACTATATAGCATTCTGTTTACTGTTCTGTGTCTGCTGGGAATAGTAGTACACCGCTCGCTCAGCCACACTATATAGCATTCTGTTTACTGCCACTCTGTGTACCTCGCTCAGCCACACTATATAGCATTCTGTTTACTGCCACTCTGTGTCTTCTGGGAATAGTAGTACACCGCTCACCCGCCACTGTATAGCATTGTGCTCTGTGTCGCTGCTGGGAATAGTGGTACACCGCTCAGCCACACTATATAGCATTCTGTTTACTGTTCTGTGTCTGCTGGGAATAGTAGTACACCGCTCGCTCAGCCACACTATATAGCATTCGGTTTACTGCCACTCTGTGTACCTCGCTCAGCCACACTATATAGCATTCTGTTTACTGTTCTGTGTCTGCTGGGAATAGTAGTACACCGCTCGCTCAGCCACACTATATAGCATTCTGTTTACTGCCACTCTGTGTACCTCGCTCAGCCACACTATATAGCATTCTTTTTTCTGTTCTGTGTCTGCTGGGAATAGTAGTACACCGCTCGCTCAGCCACACTATATAGCATTCTGTTTACTGCCACTCTGTGTACCTCGCTCAGCTACACTATATAGCATTCTGTTTACTGTTCTGTGTCTGCTGGGAATAGTAGTACTCCGCTCGCTCAGCCACACTATATAGCATTCTGTTTACTGCCACTCTGTGTACCTCGCTCAGCCACACTATATAGCATTCTGTTTACTGCCACTCTGTGTCTGCTGGGAATAGTAGTACACCGCTCACCCGCCACTGTATAGCATTGTGCTCTGTGTCGCTGCTGGGAATAGTGGTACTGTATAGCATTTCTGTACTGCCACTGTACTGCTGCCAGTCAGCGTGTACTGTAAGGATAAGTGAAATGAGGAAGAAATCCGGTGAAAGAGGGAGGGGAAAGGGAAGAGGTGTTTCCCCTGACGGTTCACGTACAGGCCACAGGGGAGCACCCAAGAAAACCCACTCAATACCGCCCATGTTGTCCAGGACAACAACCCTCACACATCCAAAAGAACAGGACCAGATAATTACTTGGATGACCTCTCAAGCGTCCAGCAGTGGGTTAAGCAGCACCAGCACATCACGCACGAGGTCCGAGTCCTCAGCCAGTTACAAGGAGCCAGTGGGCACAAAGCTGACACAACCGGCAGCGACACCACGCACACAACTGCCAGATAACCAGTCCGATGAATTACCTCAGGACACAATGGGGTATTCGCAGGAGCTATTCCCAGCCCAACAAACTTCCACCTTTCAAAGGTCAATGGAGAAACAGCCAGAAATGTTGTGCCCGGATTCACAACCATTAACTGTGGGAAATGCACCGCGCACTGAAATACAAGGCGAGTCCGAGGAGGACTCGGAAACCCAAATCCCAGAGCAAGTTGGGCAGGAGGGGTTGCAATTGCAGGAGGTCGGCCGACAAGATCTGGAAGACGACGCTGGAGTGAGCTGCGCAGAGGTTGTTCTGGGGAGCTCTACTCCACGGCGGCGGCCCCCCACAATGACATATGACGAGTTTCAGGAGATGGAAGAGGAGGGTATGGACAATGTGGACAGAGACCCAGATTTTGTTTGTGAACGAGAACATCGCCGTCGTAGCAGCAGCACAGATGAGTCTGTTGAAGAACCCACTGCTGCACGAGTTCGCCTTGTGCCACAAGGTAGGCGGCGCGCAATTTCAGGCACCACAAGCGTGGAAGTTCAAGTGAGAGGCAAAAGAGGAGCAAACAGAAATCGCCAGCAAGGCAGGTGCTCCAAAGTCTGGGCTTTCTTTGAAGACTGCACTGAGGATGTTACCATGGCGATTTGCAAGGTGTGCAAGACCCGCCTGAGCAGGGGGAAAAGTATTAACAACCTCTCCACCACCAGCATGAGCCGCCACATGCTATTCAAACATCCCACTCTGTGGGCAAACGCGGCAGGACAGGGTACCAGCAACACTGCCTCCCTTGGGTTCACTAGACTCACCACCAGACCCGCCTCAGCAGCAGCAGTAGCCCAGCCATTGCGTGGTTCACAACATTCACAAACATCAGACGACGCTGACACTGTCACTTTCCGGAGTAGTGCTCTTGAGGTCTCCCAGTGTTCATCAAACACAACAACCAACAGCCCTTCCGCGTGCAGCGCTACGGTTCAGTTGTCTGTGTCGGAGATGTTTGAGCGCAAGAGAAAATTGCCATCAAATGACCCCCGGGCCGTGGCAGTAACAGCCAGCATAGCCAAGCTTCTGGCCTGCGAAATGCTGCCATATCGAGTGGTGGAGACAAACAGCTTCAAGGGCATGATGTCAGTGGCCATCCCACGTTACGTGGTTCCCAGCCGCTACCACTTTGCGCGCTCTGCAGTGCCTGAGTTGCATGAGCACGTGGTCAGCAAAATAACCCGAAGCTTGAAGAATGCCGTTGCCTGCAAGGTTCACCTCACCACTGACACCTGGACGAGTGCGTTCGGCCAGGGTCGATACATCTCCCTTACCGCGCACTGGGTGAACCTTGTGGAGCCTGGCAGCGATTCCTCACCTGCTACGGCGCGGGTGTTGCCCACGCCGCAAACAGCTGCACCGCCGTCTCTCCCACTGGATAACAACAGCAGCACCTACCTCTCTGTCTCCTTCTCCTCCAATGCATCTCAAAGCTGTACCTCATCCGGAAACGCTAACCCAGCAGCAGTAGGATCGTGGAAGCAGTGCAGCACAGCTGTTGGCATGCGTCAGCAAGCGTTGCTGAAGCTGATCTGCCTTGGGGATAAGCAGCACACAGGGGAGGAAATTTGGAAGGGAATAAAGGAACAGACGGATTTGTGGCTGGCACCGCTGGACCTGAAACCGGGCATGGTTGTGTGTGATAATGGGAGTAATCTCATTCACGCTTTAAGGTTGGCTAAGCTGACACACATCCCTTGCCTGGCGCATGTGATGAACCTAGTAGTTCAGCGGTTCCTGAGGACATACCCAGGCGTGGCCGATCTTCTGTTGAAGGTGCGTCGAGTGGCCAAACATTGTAGAAATTCCAGTACTGCTTCGGGGGCACTCGCCAAGATGCAGGAGCGCTTCAATCTCCCCCACCATCGCTTGCTGTGTGATGTCCCTACGCGCTGGAATTCTACGCCGCACATGCTAGCCCGCTTTTGTGAGCAGAAGAGTGCAGTGGTCCAGTACATGACGGCGCAGTACCGAGGCGCATCCGGACAGCTGCCAAGCTTCTGTGGATCCGATTGGGCCAACATGTTGGACCTCTGCCAAGTCCTCCAAAATTTTGAGCAATCCACGTTGCTTGTGAGCAGTGACAACTCTTAAGTCAGCATTACCATACCACTGCTGTGTTTACTGAAGAGGTCAATGTTGAAAATCAAGGAAACAGCTGTCATGATGCAACTGGGGGAATCTGAAGGAGAAAACGATCAGCGTGATGGTACCAACATCAGGCCATCCGCCTCAGGGAACGCTGGCCCCAGCAGCTATGACGAAGAAGAGGAGGAGGAACAGCTGGAGTTGGAGCAGGAATTTCATGCCACCACTGACGAGGGCCAGAGCGGTGCACGTTGGACTTCCACAATTCAGCGCGAATGGTCAGCAGAAGCAGACCAGGAGGAAGGTGACGACTATGATGCATCACAACAACTATCACAACGCTCACAAGAGGATGATGAGGATTCTGGTAGGACTCTGGCACACATGGCTCAATTCATGCTAGACTGCATTGAACGTGACCCACGCATTGTGCGCATTCTGGACAACACCAATTACTGGGTTTATACCCTTCTGGATCCACGGTACAAACACAATGTTCCAAAACTGCTTGAAGAAAAAGTCAGACAGGTCAAAATGGAAGAATACAAGCAGGCCCTTGTGGAGACTTTAGAGAGGAGATTGACATCCTCCCCCTCCTCTAGCCAGTTGTACGCCGACAGACTGACTTCCGCAAACCCAGGACGACCAGGAGGGCAGCAAACAACGCAAGCCGCAGCTAGTGCCCAAAAGGGAATGGTATCGGCAGTGTCCTTGGAGTAAGAAAATTTTCTGACACCCATGCAGCAGCAGCCCACTGAACAGCAAGCGTGCAGATCCACCTCCAACACCGATCGCCTGGAGAAGATGGTCAAGGACTACATGTCAGATGATGTAGCTGTATCGAACAATCCATCTGCACCCTTCAACTATTGGGTATCGAAGCTAGACACCTGGCACAAACTGGCAATGTACGCAATAGAGGTGCTGGCTTGCCCGGCAGCCAGCGTTATGTCGGAACGCTGTTTCAGTGCTGCCGGAGGCATCGTCACAGATCGGCGTATCCGCCTCTCCACAGAAAATGCAGACCGTCTGACTCAAATTAAAATGAATCAATCCTGGATTGGAAATGACTACGCAACACTCCAGGACCCCAACCAAGTAACATGACCAATGAACATCTGGGATGGTGTAGCGTTTCCGGTCCCTGTTTATTGAACCTCTCATCTGTATTACATTTATGACTGCATGGCGGCAAAAAGCATTGCTGCTATATCCTCACGCTTTTTGTCCTCATGCAAGGCCTGGGTTGTTGTGTCTCAAAAAGCATGGCCTTCTCCTCCTGCGCCTCCTCCTGTTCCATCACGTCTGCTGCTGCTGGGTTAGCGTTGCCGCGTGGTCCCTGTTTATTGAACCACTTATCTTTATTACATTTATGACTGCATGGCGTTACAAAGCATGCTATCCGCACGCTTCTTGTCCTCATGCAAGGCCTGGGTTGTTGTGTCTCACAAAGCGTGGCCTTCTCCTCCTGCGCCTCCTCCTGTTCCATCACGTCTGCTGCTGCTGGGTCAGCGTTGCCGCGTGGTCCCTGTTTATTGAACCACTTATCTTTATTACATTTATGACTGCATGGCGGTACAAAGCATGCTATCCGCACGCTTCTTGTCCTCATGCAAGGCCTGGGTTGTTGTGTCTCACAAAGCGTGGCCTTCTCCTCCTGCGCCTCCTCCTGTTCCATCACGTCTGCTGCTGCTGGGTTAGCGTTGCCGCGTGGTCCCTGTTTATTGAACCACTTATCTTTATTACATTTATGACTGCATGGCGGTACAAAGCATGCTATCCGCACGCTTCTTGTCCTCATGCAAGGCCTGGGTTGTTGTGTCTCACAAAGCGTGGCCTTCTCCTCCTGCGCCTCCTCCTGTTCCATCACGTCTGCTGCTGCTGGGTTAGCGTTGCCGCGTGGTCCCTGTTTATTGAACCACTTATCTTTATTACATTTATGACTGCATGGCAGTACAAAGCATGCTATCCGCACGCTTCTTGTCCTCATGCAAGGCCTGGGTTGTTGTGTCTCACAAAGCGTGGCCTTCTCCTCCTGCGCCTCCTCCTGTTCCATCACGTCTGCTGCTGCTGGGTTAGCGTTGCCGCGTGGTCCCTGTTTATTGAACCACTTATCTTTATTACATTTATGACTGCATGGCGGTACAAAGCATGCTATCCGCACGCTTCTTGTCCTCATGCAAGGCCTGGGTTGTTGTGTCTCACAAAGCGTGGCCTTCTCCTCCTGCGCCTCCTCCTGTTCCATCACGTCTGCTGCTGCTGGGTTAGCGTTGGCGCGTGGTCCCTGTTTATTGAACCACTTATCTTTATTACATTTATGACTGCATGGCGGTACAAAGCATGCTATCCGCACGCTTCTTGTCCTCATGCAAGGCCTGGGTTGTTGTGTCTCACAAAGCGTGGCCTTCTCCTCCTGCGCCTCCTCCTGTTCCATCACGTCTGCTGCTGCTGGGTTAGCGTTGCCGCGTGGTCCCTGTTTATTGAACCACTTATCTTTATGACAATTATGACTGCATGGCGGTACAAAGCATGCTATCCGCACGCTTCTTGTCCTCATGCAAGGCCTGGGTTGTTGTGTCTCACAAAGCGTGGCCTTCTCCTCCTGCGCCTCCTCCTGTTCCATCACGTCTGCTGCTGCAGGGTTAGCGTTGGCGCGTGGTCCCTGTTTATTGAACCACTTATCTTTATTACATTTATGACTGCATGGCAGTACAAAGCATGCTATCCGCACGCTTCTTGTCCTCATGCAAGGCCTGGGTTGTTGTGTCTCACAAAGCGTGGCCTTCTCCTCCTGCGCCTCCTCCTGTTCCATCACGTCTGCTGCTGCTGGTGCTGGGTTAGCGTTACCGGTCCCTTTTCCTGGAACCTCTTATCTGTATTACATTTATGACTGCATGGCGAAAAAAAGCATGTTACCTGTGCAAAGAAACATGACATTTTCCACATTTAAAAGACAGTTTTTTCTTTGAAACTTTACAATCAATTTTCTCAAAAACTATAAGCTCTTTTTCAAATATTTTTTTCCCTCTTGTACCCACTCCCAAGGTGCACATACCCTGCTAATTTGGGGTATGTAGCATGTAAGGAAGCTTTACAAAGCACAAAAGTTCGGGTCCCCATTGACTTCCATTATGTTCGGAGTTCGGCGCGAACACCCGAACATCGCGGCAATGTTCGGCGAACGTTCGCGAACCCGAACATCTAGGTATTCGCCCAACACTACTGGGAATGCTAAAAAAAAAAATCTCTTTTCTTCTTGCTCCATCTTCTTACTGCCAGGTGATTGCCTAATCCTCCTCTGTCACTTTCAGTCCCTCCCAATTCCATCCACAAGACATGGTTTCAGTAATGGTGTGAAACAGCATGGCAGTCCCTAGCCATCTCCCTAACGTCATATCCTATCTCTCCTAACCTGTCATCTGTCATGTCTCACATTACATACGGTAGTTTGTGTGATTCCCGGTAAGCTTTACGAGCTCTCCCTGTGTTTTGTGATATACCCCTATGTGCCGTATCATTAAGCATGCATGATGTTCATGCTAAGAGACAGTGTGTACTGCTACGGTACCCTGAAAAATGGGGATCTATGAGGGGCACACAGTAAGGCTGCCCAACTGCTGGTTTTGCATTTAAAAGGAACACGAGGTGGGGATTCAAATAAAATAAAAAAATGCTGCTTGATCCGGGGGCTGGGTGGATCAGGTAGCTGCAATCTCCGCCACTCTTCACTCCGCTCCAGTGGCCTGCCATCCACTACTTTTGTTTCTTTGACTCCTGGGGTCACGACGATGGAAGAGCTGCTCCGTGTGTCTCACATAGAAAAATGTGCAGGGGGGTGGGGGAGTGGTCAGGGAGAGACAGAGCTGCCCAATGGCAGCTGGGAAAGGCCTGCAGGAACACCTGCATGTCACCATGTAGGGGGGGGGGGTGATAGCACAGCGGTGGGGGGGCAGAGAGTGGCGTGGGGGGACACAGAGGCACGTCATGCAGCAGAGAGCATACCTTTGTGTCTCATCTCCCCCGTACACCACCTTGGGTACACTTTAATATCCTGTTAAAAGTTAGGTCTTTGAATATTGGTACTACCATGAGTTTAAGCTATGCTGGCCTACTTTCTTTACTGTTGTTTTAACCAAAGTGCAGTTAGAAACTGGACTTTCTTTGACCTGTGGCTAAAACTACATAAACATCTTTACAAACAGATGATAATCTTTTTTTTTTATTTTTATTTTTTTTATGTGGGAGCTCCGAATGTCAGTGTGGCATTTATTCAGACCTCATCGTTTTTAGAGGACTTACAAGACAATGACTGCTAAGAGAGCCCAGTATACCAAATTACATGTATAATCTGAATTATCTGTATCCTGTAGGATTTGTGAAACTTCACGTAAGTGCAGCCTGCAACTCTTGCATCCTGCAACTCCTGCAGGATGAATTTGTCACACAGGAGCGTTACAAATTACAAGATCAAATAAGGGTAGTGCAGTTTTATTAATATTATTGATTTATATAGTATCCCCATCTGCCGTAGTGTGTACAAAGTAAAAAACAAACATGGGCACATAATACATACAATGATGATACAATGAAACATGGGCACATAATACATACAATGATGATACAATGATACTAAGTTGATAATTCTAAACAGTACAGAAAGGAGAGAACCCAGCCCTGTGAGCTTACAAACTAAAGCATACATGTTAAAATCCAGCCTGAGGGCCAAATCTGGCCCTCTGAGCCATTAGATTTGGCCCTCAGGTGGTTTCCCTACTCTGCATTATGTTTGGCCCACTCTAGACCACAGTACTAGATACCTGGAAACTTTATAAGAGAGGGAGGGGGGCACTAGATGCCAGGGATCTGTACAGGGGAATAAGGGGGCTACTAAACACCAGGAAACTGCATAGGCGATAGAGTGCCACTAAACATCAGGGAATTACATTGATGAGGTAGGAAAGACTAAATATCAGGGAACTGTATAGGGGATAGAGGGAGAGAGGTGGCCACTAGACAGTGGGAAATTGAGCTCTGGGACCAAGTTGGCCTGCAACTTGGTCCCAGAGCTCAATTTTGGCCCACTTTGTATTTGAGATCGAAACTACTGAACTAAAGCAAGAAGTAGCAAACAATAGTGAGTTCCTAAATCAGATCTAGGTTAGCATGTATGCATGTCTGAAAAGGTGAGTTTTAAGGGTGAGCATTTTGGAAATGAATTCTAGAGGAGGGGAGAAGCCTGTGAGAAGTCTTATGCAGGTGAATATGAGGAAGACAGAAAAAAATGGTGTGCAGAGTGAAGGTAGGACCGGGCCAAGGCAGAGGCTCAGGAGACAGTAGCCTCTTAAAGGAGAGTCATAAAAAGTGCGCCTGTGCCCCCCAAAAGCCATACCTCACCTGACCATATTCAAAGCAGAGCATTCTGTAATGGTTACCTGTCGTGGAGCTGCAAGGATCATCCTCAACATGTCACACAGTCCCTCCATCTCCTCTCCATGACACCCTTTTAGTGGTGGCTCTCATTACGTGCACCACTGGAGGCATCAGAGAGGAGATGAAGGGACTGTGCAACAGGGTGAAGATGATCCTGGAGGCTGCAAGACTGGAAACTATTACAGAATTATTCGGTCTGCGCAGGGAACACCTGGCTATACCTTGGTTGGGGGGATCCACTAATAATGGCACAACACCTGGCTAAACTTGGGGTGGGAGAGGCTAGCATATTACTGGGGGAACCCCAGACAAAACTTCACTACTTGGGTAGGGGGGCTGCCTGATACTGGAGAAACATCTGGCTATACTTGGGTAAGTGGGCTGCCTAATAGTGGGGTAACAACTGGCTATACTTAAGGAGGGAGCTGCCTAATACTGGGGAACACTTGGCTATACTTGGGGGGGCTGGCTAATACTGGGGCACATCTGACTATCTATACTTTGGAACTTGTGAAGGGGGCTACCTAATAATGGGGCTCACCTGTCTATACTTGTGGAGGGGGCCTACCTAATACTAGGGGCACATTTGACTATCTATACTTGGGTAGGGGAGTTGCCAAATACTGGGGCTTATCTATCTATGCTTAGGTAAGTGCTTTACTTAAAACCAAGGGCTCATCTGGCTATCTATAATGGGGAGGGGGGTTACCTAATACTGTGGTCTAATTTGACTATACTAGGCAGGAAGTCTTCCTAATACTGGGGCAGGCACAATAGGGGGGTTCACTTTCGACTCTCTCTCTGTTGCTGGAACCCATCGTCTGAGGCAATCCTGGATACAACAGGTTGCTTCCAAAACCATTTACCCCTGTGTTCCCGGGTCCTCCTGCGAGGGTGAAAAACACCAGTCACCAGGAAGCACTCATTAGCAGAAAAGCATTTGAGAGAGGTGCTGCCGAAAGTCAGTGTGATCCAGGCCTTGGAAAATTTGTGGTCATGAAAGAAGGAAAGACGATATGACAGAAATGTTTTAGGGTCTAGAATGCAGTGTTGTGTATCTGCATATACAGTAGGTGTTCTTGAGATCTGAATATATCTATTACTTTCCTGAGAATTTGTGCATAAATGGATAAAAGTAAAGGACCAAGGACAGAGCCCTGAGGTACCCAACAGGCAGAGGACTTGTAGATGGGCTGTGGTTCAAATAAGAGACAGTAAAATGCCTTTCAGATAGTTTAGGAGAAAATCGAAGAAAGAGCATGGATCTTTACATCTAAGAAGAGATTGTCTGAAGTAGCAGAGTATGGTCAGCAGCAGGGTGGATGTTGGAATTTGGATCAATGTTAAGTTCAACCCGAATATGGCTGTTTGAATTTGGGCCTTGCTGAACAAAAAAATGTCTATATTTAACAATGGAATTTGAATTCCAATCACACGAGGGAACTTCTTGTCCATCTTGGTGGTGGTAGGACAAGATTTTTTTTATATGAATTTGGACAGTGTAGGGCCCCCCTCCTAAGCCCCTTTAACCATTCGTCACCCACGCAGGCTAGTATAGCCAGAATTCAGACCCCAGATGAGGCTGCACAGTCTGAGCTATACCAGCCTGTATGGTGCATATTATGGGGAGGTTCTTGAAATGAGGGGTACCAACGCTTCCCCCTCTCCCCCAGAGCCCTCGTACACACCATGGAAAACGGGCACTTCCCCACTTCCGATGCCCAGGCTTGAAAGGAGAGTCAGTACTGCACCAGTACTCCCAAACTGAGAGGAAAAGGCGTGGTGAATCTGAAGATAGCAAAAAAAAAATGCTTTGTTAGGAAGGCCATATTTGGCTTTGAGCTGATTAAAAGGCATGAGCTGGACATCCTCCACCAGATCTTTAAGATGGTTACCCAAATTTCAGGATCTCGGATAGTTAAGAAATAGGAAAGGGCCTTGGTGTTCTATGGAGGAAGGTAGGGCGAGAATTGATGAGCCACTTCCCATAACGAGATCACCGTTCTCATCAGTGTGGTGAGTCAGGGAGAACAAAATATGTCCCTTAAAGGGCAGACTCCCTAAGGCAGAGGTCCTCAAACTACAGCCCGCGGGCCGAACACATCAAAATGACCGGCCCGCCGTCCTGTGCTGCTCCAACTCTATCAAAATATTGATTTGCGTTTGCGTTTTCCCATCACATCAGAGACCTCTGCTACACAATTTCCTGTTCGTCCCTCCCACCACGCTGCCCTGGTCCACGCTGCGTCCAGCGTCCTCTACAGTAAAGATAGTTGCCATGGTGGCGTCCAAAGGGGCAGTGACACGATGTGCCATGCAGAGCTTATGCTTCATCCCCTCCACAAAGCAGCGAGGGGAGGAGGCGCCAGCTCCGCATGGCACATCGCGTCACCACCCATTTTGACGTCACTATGGCAACCCGTGGCTCATATCTTTACTGCAGAGTACAATGCTGAACACAGTGCGGGTAGAGGCCACATAAGGGGAGGTAGGGACGAGCAAACGTGCAGCACAGGTTTCTCTGATGTGCGGGGGCAGTTGCAGGCCAATCTCTTATTAAACATGTGGGAGAAAAACGAATGGGTATCAGCACTAACATGTGGTTTCCCCTAACGAGGCTGAGTCTCACTGCCTGCTCTGGACCAAGTTGAAGTGATGTTTATACACATTAGGAGATGGGTCTCCAGCACTGCTGTTGTTTTATTTGCATAGTCGTGCATACATCTTGAACTGCTTGCAACAGAAGATAAGGGTGTACAAACCTGGTGGCATTCAGGAATTTAGTGCCCTGCACACACCACTGGCCACCAGGTTTGTGCACCCTTATCCTCTGTTGTAAGCAGCAGGGATGCTCAAATCCATATCTGGATGAAAGCCAGATAGTTGTTATCCAGATTTCATCCTGTTAATTGCAATCGCCTGTGCGGGCCGGGCGGGGGGGGGGGGTCGGTGTGTGTTTGTCAAACTTACCTAGCTGACGTCTTCTTAGGTCCGTCCCTCAGCGCCTCCCACGATGCGCTCCACAAGGCGGTCACGTGAGTACAAATACTTCCTCCTTCTGGGTTGAAGGAGGAAGTGTTTGTACTCACATGACACACGTGGACAGCATTGTGGGAGGCGCAGAGGGACGGACCTAAGAAGACGTCAGCTAGGTAAGATTGAACCCCCCCACCCCCCGCCCAGCCGATTGCAATTAACAGGATGAAATCCGGATAACAACTATCTGGCTTTCATCCGGATACGGATATGAGCATCCTTAGCAAGCAGTTCAAGATGTATGCACAACTATGCAAATAAAACAGCAGTGCTGGACACCCGTCTCCTATGTTGTATTATCAATTTTTTCATATAGCTGGGGCAAAACAAGATGGGTACGATGAAATGTTTTTTTTCTTTCCAAATGATAGATTCGGCCCCCCCAGCAGTTTGAGGGTCCGTGAACTGGCCCCCAGTTTTAAAAGTTTGAGGACCCCTGCCCTAGGGCATTGACCCAATTATTGTAGCCTTAGTCAGGTGGATGGATTGTCAGGTGACTGGAAGATTCACCAGTGAACAATTACTAAGACCACAGCCCAGTAATAAAACTTGAAAATTGGTCGATCTATCCCCCCAGCATCTTTAGTCAACTGAAGAGTGTGTAAGCCAATCCTGGAGATCCCGATTTCCAGAGACAGAAGGAGATATTTGCATATATCTTTCTTTGAAAACAGTACAGAGACTGTAAGAAGAGAATACCTAAACAAATAAGTAAAATGTAACGAGCGGCGGGGTAGCGAGAAGCAGCGGGACCGCCGCTATCGCCGCCGCTCAACCTAGTAGGACGCAGCGGCAGGATTTTTAGGTGTTGCAGAGACGTGTCATCTGACCTGCGGGTCAGCTGACGTCACGATCAGCGCTCCGCAACGCTGATTGGCTCCATTGGTCGGGGCGGGCCCTGGGGGTTCTCTGCTAGCATAAAGACAGCGAGCTGTCAGTAGCTCGCCGTCTGCTGTTGCGAATACTTTGTGTTAGCGCTCAGACCTTTGATAGCTATAATTATAACTAAAGATATTGTTGATTTATTGTGTATGACCCTCTGCTTGTATTTCTGACTCCGATTTTTGCCTCCTGATTCTGTACTTAGCTATCTGATCTGTTGACGATTTCCTGCCTGTACCTTTGACTCTGATTTGTGCCTCCTGATTCTGTACCTTATCTGTCCCACCCGTTGCCGACCTCAGCTTCCTCTTTGACTACGATTAGCCTTACGATTTTGTACTGCCGCTGACCAATCTTTACCGACTTTGCCTGTACGACCATTCTACTAGTGATAGTCCCGACAGCCAGGGGGCTATCACATAGGAGTACTCTTGTACACTGTGCATTAATCACCTGTGATCACACTCTTATTAAAATACTGATTGTGTTAGTGAGCCTTCCGCTGATCTACTATCAGAAAGATACTGATTGCTTTTGTCAAAATATATCTGCATTGGTGGTGATACTGCAGATCACCACTTAATCAGATATTTGTGCTCTCACTGACACATTGTTACATAACAGCAGACCAAAAAATTATGGAAGTACTGTGTAATCAATTTATTACTTGTTTCAGTATAATTGCTGCTTTATGTGTTCCGCAATTCTCTGTGCCCTGGGGTCTGTCGGGGTGGGTTCGCCCTATCGTGGGATATTGCTCTGTCCCATGTGGGATGATTCCACGCGGAATTCCCCTTTAAGAATGTTTTGGTATTAGAATTAGGGATGCTCAGCAGAGCTCAAATATTCGAGTAGCTCGAATATTCAAGCTCTTTTTCAGCTATTCGAGCTCAGTATTAGAACTCAAATATCTACAGCTATTCGAATGGGCTATTCGAGTGAACTCGAATTTCCCATTCACTATTCGTGCTATTCGAGCAAACAGCGGTATTCGAGCTCGAATACCGAGCTCGATTAGCGTCATAGCCCAGATTGATGTCCTTAGAGCCAATCAGAGGGCTCCCAGGCCCTCTGACGGCAGCCAATCACAGAGGGGGGCCCTGGCCAGCCCCTACCCTATAAATAGCGGCCGCCATGCTAGGTTTTTCCGTCCTTGCTTGAGACTTGTACAGAGAGAGATCTGCTCCTTTGTGCTTTGGCTTAGCAAGTGCTCTATTGTGGTCAATCACCTAGCGTTTTTGCTCACATACACCTGCTATACACACCTATATTGTTGTTAGCTAGATAGAGATTGTATTTTAGTTAGTAGCTTGTGTGTTACATAGAGACAGCTGCTGCTGCAGGCAAGCTTACAGCTTTAGGCCTCAAGGCCTTGCCTGTGTGGGCAGCTGTCCTCCTGTCCTCTGTTTATTTCTCATCTATACCTGTGTTTCTGCTGTGTATTCTACCCTGTCTTGTCCTTTACTACTGAGTGAATATTGTATTTTGTAGTTGTACTGTACTAGGGACACTCACTGTCACTGTTCAAAGCTCCTGCGTGTGTGTGTGCGTGCAGCCGTGCACTGTCTGTAGTGTACACACACTCTATTTCCTTCTATTGAATCTGATTACTACTGATTATTGTATTTTCTAGTTGTACTAGTGTAGTAGGGGACACACTCACTGTTCACTGTTCACACTCACTGATTACTGATTATTGTATTTTGTATTTGCACTGTACTAGTAATCACTTAGCGATCTAATCACTTAGTGATTAGTGTCACCTCACCCACCAACCCACTCCATTAAAGTACCCCACTTTTTCACCCGCCCTTTTAAAAAACGTATTTGTTTGCGCCAAAAACATCTATGATGTCTGGAAGTGGCAGCCAGCGCGGTTTGGGCAAGGGGAAGGGCAGCAAGGGAATCAGGAGGAGAGGGAGCAGCATTGTGGCAAGCCGCGCCACCATGCACAGTTCCGCAGCAGCAGCAGCTGCGTCAGTGGCTAACATTCCACCTATAGCCACTGGCCGTGGACGCCTTGGGCGCCCAGCAGGACCATCTGCAACTCACGCTGCAGAGACACAGCAGCAGCAGCATGTAGTACCTGCTCCTATTTTCCTCCAGCCGGGTCAGAAACGTCCCATTGAGGAAAAGGATGCAGCCACTGTGATGCAACTGATGACGGAGGATGAGCAGCCCGCCATCAGCTCTGCATCTGAGGCCTCCACCCTCACCACCACCACCACCCCTGTTCGCAGCAGCCGCCCAGCAGGGCCTGGGGAGGAGGCAAGTTCACCGTCACAAGTTGGCGACCTGTCATTCAGCAGTATTTTGACCCCAGGCATCATGAGGGAATTGTCTGCTGTTGTTGGCGATTTTGAGGAGGAGATGCTGATGGGCACTTTGGGGGAGGAGGGATTGGACAGCAAGACTGTGGCGACAGTCAGGCAGCCCATCCAGGCATCAGGAGAGGAGTTTGGGGGGTCATCATCCCAGCAGGACATGTTTCAGGAGGGGGAGGATGATGATGATGACAGGGTGACGGACAAAGACTGGGTGCCACCACCTCCTGGGGATGTCATCATCAGCAGCTCTGAGGAGGAGGAGGAGGATGCGCTTGTGGGCCTTGCAAGGAGGCGCATCATTGCAAGCATTGGCAGCAGTAGGCAGGTCCCACAGCCTGCTGGTGTCTCAGGCTCAGCAGCAGCAGCAGCATCTGCCAGTACCACCACCAGCCGCACCCAAGCCCCCCCCCCCCAACCACCACAGGGAGACAGGCAGCAGCGGCTCCAGTCCGTAGGGGGTATTTCACGTCACCAATCTGGCAATTTTTTTACTATGCCCACAGTTGACAGCAAGTACGCCACTTGCAACCACTGTCAGCGGAAGCTGAGCAGAGGGGCAGACCCCTTAAAGTTCAGCACCAGATCTCTTCTGAACCATCTTGCTGCTAAACATTACCACCAGCATGAGGAGTTCAAGAGAGTGAAGGCATCTGGCGCTGGCAGTGGCATCACACCCACCACTGCACAGCCTTCAGCAGCAGCAGCAACAGCAGCCACCCGCCCTCCTGCTCCTCCAGCACCATCAGCAGGAGTGCGGAAACGCACTGCTCCTCCCCCCTCTGCAACTCCTGCCGCCGACACTGAGGCCTGTTCTGGCAGCCAGTCCTCAGTGGCCTCCTCTGCTCCCTCCAGTGATTCCCGTGCCAGCAAAAGGCGACGCCAGAGCCTTTTGAGCGAGTCCTTCCAGGGGGTGGTTAGGGCTCTGCCTCCCAGCAGCCGTCGCGTGCGGCAGCTGAACGGCTTGCTGGCACGGGCCATGTGCTCCCAACTCCTGCCGTACACGCTTGTGCAGGAGGGGAGCGACATGCGTGCGCTACTTGCTTGTGCAGCCCCAGACTGTCAGCTCCCCAGCAGACACTTCTTTGCCCGCCAGGTCATGCCTGCACTGCACCGCTTTCGTGATGGCCAATGTGGAGCGAGGGCTGGAGCACGCAGTTGGTGAAAGGGTCCACGTCACCATGGACTCCTGGAGCAGCCGCTTCGGGACAGGCCGCTACCTGTCCTTCACTGTCCACTGGGTCAGCTTGGTGGAAGGGGGTGAGGATGGGAGAGCAGCAGCGGGCACAGCAGCAGCAGCAACACAGTGGGTGGTGCCACCCCGCAGGGTCAGGGGAACTGCAGCAGGTTCCTCCGATCCTCTGCCATCCTCCGGCACACCTGGCCAAACCCGCCGCCTCAGCAGCAGCGTGAAGCCACGCCACTGCCAAGCGCTGCTGCAGTTGGTCAGCCTTGGGAAGACCAAACTGACGGCAACCCATGTGTTGGCCAAACTCCAGGAGCAGGAGAGGAGTTGGCTGACCCCCAGAGGCCTCAGAGTCGGAGAGGTGGTGGTCGACAATGGGGCCAATCTGGTTGCCGCAATCGACCCGGGAAACCTGACCCACACCCCCTGTCTTGCCCACGTGCTGAACCTGGTGGTGCAGAAGTTCTTGCGCACCTACCAGGGGATGGGCGAACTGCTGGAAACGGCAAGGAATGTTGTGCGTCACTTCCGGCGCTCGCCTGCAGATTCTGCGAGCCTGGAAGACGTGCAAAAGGAGCTGGAACTTCCATGCCATCGGCTGATCCTTGACGTTCCAACTCGCTGGAACTCCACCCTGGCGATGTTGGAGCGTCTGGTTGAACAGAAGCACGCCGTCAACCAGTACCTTGCCCTGGCGTGTCCGCCGCTCAGAAAAGGGGCAAGACCAGCAACATCCCGTCCATCGTCCCCGATGACGACTGGGGGCACATGCAGCAGGTGTGCTTAGTGCTGGCTCCCTTTCTGCAGGCCACCAACATGGTGAGCAGGGACCATGCTATGGTGTGCGAGTGGGTGCCCCTGGTTTGTCGGCTGAACAGGGCCCTCGATGCTTTGCTGGAACAGGGAGCGGCAGCCTTGGCCCAGCAGGAGCGGCATGCAGCTGCACAGTCCACCTCTGAGGGGGAGGAGGAGGAGGACTTGGTGGAGGTCCCTGACCTTGCTGCTGATGAGGGGGATGAGCACAGTGCAGCTGAGTTGGTGCGGGGGTGGAGAAAGGATGAGGCGGCAGAGGAGGAGGATGAGGACAGCACTGCCGTCGATGTGCCAGCACACGTGCCTCTTCCCAATGGCAGCGCACATGCTGATGTGCCTACGCAGGGACCCCAGGGTGATCCAGATGAAGCAGAGGGAGGACATCTGGATCAGCATAATGTTGGACCCGCACCTCAAGGGGAAGTTGAGCCAGTTCCTGCCTCCTGCAGGAGGAGACCCAGCACAACAAATAAGGAGCTTGCAGCAGGCCCTTGTTGAGCGCTTGGAGGAAGCCTTCCCCCAGCCTTCCACCCCCCCTGTCCAGCCAGCACAGAGGCAGCAGCAGGTGCCTGCATCCAGCAGCAAGCGCACCACAGACCTGCTGTCTCTCAGCAACGAGCTCTACAGGACTGTAGAGGCTCCAGCAGTGACTAGAGAGGAGGTGCATGCAGCAGCATCCTCCTCCGGTCACAGCCAGCGTCTGACCCGCATGGTGGCTGACTACATGGGGTCCTACAGCGGGCTTGACAGCGATGCCCCTGTTGATCCCATGGAGTATTGGGTCAAGCGCCTGGAGATCTGGAGCGAGCTGGTGCAGTACGCCCTGGAAGTGCTGTCCTGTCCCCCTTCCAGCGTGCTGTCCGAGCGCTGCATCAGTGCAGCTGGTGGTGTGGTCACCGAGAAACGCTCACGTCTGTCTCACAAGTCTGTGGACAGACTGACGTTTCTCAAGATGAACCAGGCGTGGGTGGAAGGAAAGTTCCTGGCCCCTGTTGTCGGCGAGAGGGGGACATGAAGTGGCTGCCGAAACCATCGTTAATATGTCTTACCACCCTTTACCACCTCCTGGCTCCTGCTCACTAAGCCAGCCTGGTTCACTTTGACTATTACGTCGCCTGTGTAGCCACACATTTTACAAGTACAGTGGGCTGCTGTGTGTACTGCCCTTCTGCTGTCTGTCTGTGTTTCCCACTGCCAGGGTACACATAATTACCATCTGCTGCCACTCTGCCACCAGCTATTATGTCCAACAATAGCTATATCTGTGTAATTTGCGGTAAAAAAATAAAATAAAATAAAAAAAAAAGGTTTAATTTTTCTGAGGTGCCCGGGTTGAAAACTGTGTTGTCCCAGTTGTGTATTGGACACGATGTGGGCTGCACGACCGCTGTCTGGGACCACCTGTTGTGTTTATTTACAGCCCTGGTATCACCGCTAGGTACCAGGGCTAATATGTCACGCTGCCTGCCTGCTGCCACACTCACACTACTCCTCCATTCCTCCTGCTGCTGCTGTCTGTCTGTGTTTCCCACTGCCAGGGTACACAGAATTACCATCTGCTGCCACTCTGCCACCAGCTATTACGTCCAACAATAGCTATATCTGTGTAACTTGCTGTAAAAAAAAAAAAAAAAAAAGGTTTAATTTTTCTGAGGTGCCCGGGTTGAAAACTGTGTTGTCCCAGTTGTGTATTGGACATGATGTGGGCTTCACGACCGCTGTCTGGAACCTCATGCTGTGTATTTACGGCCTGGTACCACCGCTAGGTACTACAGCTTATTATGTCTCGCTGCCTGCCTCATTGACTGCCTGCTGCCACACACTCATCCTCCTGCTCCTCCTCCTGCTGCTGAATTTACCTCCTGCTGTCTGTGTGTTTCCACTGCCAGGGAGCACATACAATGGCGCTTCCACCATGCGCCACCAGCTATTTATTACGCTCAAAAATAGCTGCATTTCTTTAAAAAAAAATATATATATATATACTTTTTAATACTTTGTGATATTATTTTTAGAGGTGTCCGGGTTAAAAACTGTGTTGTCCCAGTTGTGTATTGGACATGATGTGGGCTTCACGACCGCTGTCTGGAACCTCATGCTGTGTATTTACGGCCTGGTACCACTGCTAGGTACCACAGCCTATTATGTCTCGCTGCCTGCCTCATTGACTGCCTGCTGCCACACACTCATCCTCCTCCTCCTCCTCCTGCTGCTGAATTTACCTCCTGCTGTCTGTGTGTTTCCACTGCCAGGGAGCACATACAATGGCGCTTCCACCATGCGCCACCAGCTATTTATTATGCTCAAAAATAGCTGCATTTCTTTAAAAAAAAATATATATATATACTTTTTAATACTTTGTGATATTATTTTTAGAGGTGTCCTGGTTGAAAACTGTGTTGTCCCAGTTGTGTATTGGACATGATGTGGGCTTCACGACCGCTGTCTGGAACCTCATGCTGTGTATTTACAGCCTGGTACCACCGCTAGGTACCACAGCCTATTATGTCTCGCTGCCTCCCTCATTGACTGCCTGCTGCCACACACTCATCCTCCTCCTCCTGCTGCTGAATTTACCTCATGCTGTCTGTGTGTTTCCACTGCCAGGGAGCACATACAATGGCGCTTCCACCATGCGCCACCAGCTATTAATTACGCTCAAAAATAGCTGCATTTCTTTAAAAAAATATATATAGAAGAGAAAGAAGTGAAGAAGAAGAAGAAGAAGAAGAAGAAGATATAGAAGAAGAAGAAGATATAGAAGAAGAAGAAGAAGAAGATATAGAAAAAGAAGAAGAAGAAGATATAGTAGAAGAAGATATAGAAGAAGACTATATAGAAAAATAATAATAAGAAGATATAGAAAAAGAAGAAAAAGAAGAAGATATAGAAAAAGAAGAAGAAGATATAGAAAAAGAAGAAGAAGATATAGAAAAAGAAGAAGAAGATATAGAAGAAGAAGAAGAAGATATAGAAGAAGAAGAAGAAGATATAGAAGAAGAAGAAGAAGATATAGAAGAAGAAGAAGATATAGAAGAAGAAGAAGAAGAAGATATAGAAGAAGAAGAAGAAGAAGAAGAAGAAGAAGATATAGAAGAAGAAGAAGATATAGAAGAAGAAGAAGAAGAAGAAGAAGAAGAAGAAGAAGAAGAAGAAGAAGAAGAAGAAGAAGAAGAAGAAGAAGGAGATATAGAAGAAGATATAGAAGAAGAAGATATAGAAGAAGAAGAAGAAGATATAGAAGAAGAAGATATAGAAGAAGATATAGAAGAAGAAGATATAGAAGAAGATATAGAAGATAAAGAAGAAGAAGTATATACAGTACTGAACAGAATTTTGGACACACCTTCTCATTCAAACTTTTTTTTTTTAAAGGAACATTCCCACATAATCACTTGCTGTTGTTACTTGGAAAAAAGGATGTTTCTTGCATCATTCACCCCCAAAACAAGTGTTGGAAGCTATTTAAGGCCAATTCGAATAGTCAGCTCGAATAATGAGCTTGAATACCGACTCGAATAGTGAGCTCGAATACAGAGGTCGAATCGAATAGTAAAAAATATGCGACTCAAATATTCGACCTAACGCGAATAATTTACTATTCGAATTCGACCTAACTCGAATAATAAAAAGGGGTATCCAAGCATCCCTGATTAGAATTATTATTTTTTATATATATGCATGGTTATTTGCCTGTGGTTTGCCCTTTAAAATAATTTAAGAACATACTGCATATTTCATTATGGATTTTATGATGTTAATGCACTGTCTGGCAGATATAGGATTGTTCGGCTGTGAGGTCACATATACATACCTTCCCTTGCGTTCCAGCTGTCACTATACTATACCTATTTCCTCTTTATGCGCTCCAGCGTAGTCCTCTCTGGTCCTTTCCAGCCTCCGTCCGATTACTCCGGCCACTGACGTCACATATGACGCGGCTTTTCGCGCGCATACGTGATTGGCGCACTTCCGATATTTAAACAGCGTTACACTCTGTTTGAAGATAGAGATTCCCTCGCACTCCTTGAAGAAGCGGCGTGACGGCCGCGGAACCGGTGGAGCAGTCCACCGAGGGCCTCTACTGCCACCACAACTCTCCAAACGACCTCTCAATGCCCGGCTAAGTATTCCTCCATCTTGTTCACACTGAATGCATGCCTCCCTGACTGTCTGTCTCTCTCAAATCGTGCACTTCATACATACATATGCTAGTATGGAATTTGTTATAACACGGATTGTGTATATGATCATTGGGTAATTGTTTTATGAATTATTGTCTGTGTTTCACATTAATCAGCACTTATGCACTTTACATTTATATAGGAGGTACTGAACCCGGGTTTACATGATGTTGGCGTGCTCAGTGCTGAGCACCCACATTTGACATTATTATATAGATCTATCTGTAATTCCAAACTTTATATCTTTAATCACGATGGTTGATCATTACTGTATATGGAATTGTTGTGGTGTGCGTTGTTTTTAGTGTTTTAATGGTTACATTGGAAGTTATCTATTTAATAAAGTGTTATATATATTTATATCTATAATCATGTGTGGTGCTGTTTCTATGAGCTGAATCCTCGGTTTCTTAGCTTCCTAATTGCTCTAGCACACACTAAGGGTATGAGTGCAATGAGCCCTTTCTAGGGGACTCTCAGACATGGGCTTATAGTCTACCGGCAGGTCACGAGGCCTTATCTTCTGTACAGAACTTTTTTGAATCTATGGCCATTATCTATGATGAGCCAGACTTTGCAGTTACTGCTGAAAGGAAGTTACAAACTCTTCGCCGGGGTCAGAACACGGTAGAAGGTTATGCTGCAAAGTTCAGGCGGTGGGCAGTATTTGCTAGATGGGGGCAATTCGCGCTTCTAGATTGTTTTTTGACAAGCTTATCAGATGCAGTATCCGACATAATGTTAAGCCACCCTGAACCAAAGACTCTGGATGATGCTATTGCACTAGCGGTTAGGATTGACCGTAGAATCGGCTATCAGAAACAGAGTAGATCCAGAGGGTTTGTTAAGACTGCTTCCGTTCTTGTTTCCTCTCCGATCTCCGAGGATGAGCCAATGCAAGTCGGCCATTCTAAGTTGTCGGAGGTGGAGAAAAATAGGAGAAGGAAGGAGGGGCTATGTCTATACTGTGCAGAGAAAGGTCATTTGGTGCAGAACTGTCCTAAGAAGGCGGAAAACTCTTTAGCCTAGGTGTAGTTAGAGGTACTACCCTAGGTGAGCCAGTTTTACCTCTACCAGACAAGAGATTACTATTGCCTTGTTCTATTACCTGGGGAGATCAAGTTATACCCACCCAAGCATTTATAGACTCTGGCTCTGCTGCTAATTTCTTGGATTTTAACTTTGCACAGAAGTGGGGTATTCCTAATCTGCCTCTGGACAGGCGAATTGTTGTCACCGCTGTTGACGACTCCCCTTTACAGGGTAATCACCCACGCTCTCAGACTCCTAGGCTCCTATGCCATGTGGGGATGCTCCACCGGGAAGAGACTCGGTTCTTTGTGTTAAAATTGGCCACCTTTACAGTGATTCTGGGGATGCCTTGGCTAGAGAAACATTCTCCTCAGATAGACTGGAGCTCTGGCCAATTGTTAAGCTGGTCTCCTTGCTGTCATCATCACTGTATGGAGAAAGTTTCAGTTTGTGTCACCCAGATTCACATAGAGGGGGTACCACCGGAATATTCAGAGTTTTCTGATGTATTTTGTCCTAAAGCGGCAGATAAACTTCCTCTTCATCGAAGTTCCGACTGTCCTATTGAATTGAGGCCTGGTAACATGTAATAAATGGGACCTAGAGGTCACATTTATAACCTTTCAGGACCAGAGAAAGCGGCCATGAAAGATTACATCAAAGAGAATATGGCCAAGGGTTTTATTCGCCCTTCCAAGTCCCCGGCAGGGGCTGGATTTTTCTTTGTACAGAAAAAGGATGGGGGTTTACGGCCCTGTATTGATTACAGGGAACTCAATAAGATCACCGTGAGAAACCGTTACCCCCTTCCTTTGATAGATGACTCATTCTCTCAAATCTTCTCTAAGTTGGACCTACGGGGGGCATATAACCTTGTCGGTATACGAGAAGGTGACGAGTGGAAGACGGCCTTCAACACACCCGAACACACTACGAATACCTCGTGATGCCCTTCGGGTTGTGTAATGCTCCAGCCGTCTTCCAGGAACTTGTAAGTGAGATTTTCAGGGAGGTCTTGGGTCAGTTTGTCCTGGTTTACCTTGACGACATTCTGATTTTTTCCAAGAGTTTAGCAGAACACCGAGACCATGTTAGATATGTTTGGCTGAAACTTAGACGGAACAACCTCTATGCTAAGCTGGAAAAATGCATCTTTGAGGTAACTGAGGGGCAGTTTTTAGGGTATATCATTTCTACTTCAGGCTTGACTATGGATCCTAAAAAGGTTACGGCAGTCTTGGATTGGCCTCAACCCCTTGGGTTGAAGGCACTCCAACGATTTCTGGGGTTCGCCAACTACTACAGGAAATGTATCAAAGGGTTTTCCTCGGTAGTATCCCCCCTTACGGATCTCACTAAGAAGGGAGCTGACACATACAACTGGTCCAGTGAAGCTTGTCCTGCCTTCTCTTTATTGAAAACGTTTTGCTCCGCCCCTATCCTTCGCCATGTTGACGTCAATTGTCCTATTATTGTTGAGGTAGACGCTTCAGAGATAGGGATGGGAGCAGTACTATCTCAGCATTCAGGTTACCAAGGCCGTTTAGATCCTTGTGCCTTTTTCTCCCGCAAGTTCTCTCCTGTGGAGAAAAATTATGACATAGGAAATCGGGAGCTCCTGGCCATTAAGCTAGCTTTTGAAGAATGGCGTCACTGGTTGGAGGGTGCAGAGCATGTCATTCCTGTATATACGGATCACAAAAATTTTGAGTATATTTAGGGGGCTAAGAGACTCAACCCCCGACAGGCTCGTTGGTCCCTGTTTTTCTCCAGATTTAGATTTATCATCACGTACAAACCAGGGCGCAAGAATATCAAAGCCGATGCCCTGTCAAGGTGTTTTGAACCAGAATCTGCCCTACCCTCCGAACCAGTGACTATTCTGCTGGACAAGGTGGTTTTGGCTGCCACAGAGACTGGAGATAACCTAAGGGCTACTCTTGGGTCATTCCAGTCCGAATCCCCTGTAGGGAGTGCTTTTTGTACCATTGCACTTGAGACTACAGATTTTGGAGATGTTCCATGCCCATAAGAACGCAGGTCACCCAGGTTATTCCAGGACTCTAGAACTGATGGCCAGATGTGTTTGGTGGCCATCTATGGGTTCTGTCTGCAAAGAGTTTGTAAAGGTCTGCCCTGTTTGTGCCAAGAGCAAATCATCCAGACAGGCTCCTGCTGGTACCTTGCAGCCTTTGCCTGTGCCTGAGGAGCCATGGACTCATTTATCCATGGACTTCGTCAGGGAACTCCCCAGATCACAGTTCTCAACAGTTATTTGGGTGGTAGTGGACAGATTCAGCAAGATGGTCCACTTCATCCCCCTGGAAGGCCTCCCATCTGCCCAGGAATTGGCAGACCTATTTGTGAACCACATTTTTTGGCTACATGGGAACCCAGAGAATGTGGTGTCGGACCGGGAAGTGCAGTTTGTGTCACAGTTTTGGCAGGCTTTTTGTCTTCCTTTGGGGATGGAGGTTTCATTTTCCACCGGGTATCACCCGCAAAACAACGGGCAGACTGAAAGGGTCGACCAAACCCTAGAGCAGTTTTTCCGGTGTTATGTGTCGAAGTCCAGCACGAATGGGTTAAGTTACTTCCATTCGCGGAGTTTGCCCATAATAACCTTAGAAGTGGGTCCTCTGGTTTTTTGCCTTTTCAGGTTGTCACGGGAAGATCACCTAAATTTTCTCAGTTGCCAGTAGTGACCTCTCTGTTCCCAGCCCTGGAGATCTGGCAGGGGTCTTTAAAAAGGGTTTGGGCTGTAGTAAAAGACAATCTGGAAAAAGCGTTCCAGATTCAGAAAAGACAGGCAGATAAAAGGCGTTCTGTGGAATGGAACTTTGAACCTGGGGACATGGTGTGGGTCTCGACACGTCACATTGCTCTGAGGCAACCATCGTCCAAACTTGGTCCTAGATTTATTGGCCCATACCCTGTATCCGAAAAAATCAATGATGTCACTTATAAAGTAACTTTGCCAGCTACTATGAGGGGTGTGAAATCATTTAATGTGTCCTTGCTTAAACCTGCGGTGTATGTGGATTCCTCTCCCCCCCTGTGGTGATTAATGGAGAGCCCGAGTACGAACTTGAGGAGATTTTGGACTCTCGTTGGGTGCGAAAAGCATTACAGTATCTTGTTTATTGGAAAGGGTATGGGCCAGAGGAAAGATCATGGGTTCCGGAGTGTTGCCTGCATGCGGAAAAGCTAAAACAAAAATTTCATGAGTCTCATCCTGAGAAACCGTCCAGGCCACGCCTCAAGGGGGGGGGGGTACTGTAACGAGCGGCGGGGTAGCGGGAAGCAGCGGGACTGCCGCTATCGCCGCTGCTCAACCTAGTAGGACTCCGCGCGCTGGCCTGTCACCAGCGCATAGTGTCAGAGCTATGCGCGCGCGCGGCTAGCGGCAGCACCTTTACGTGTTGCAGAGATGCGTCAGCTGACCTGCGGGTTGGCTGACGTCACGATCAGCGCTCCGCAACGCTGATTGGCTCCATTGGTCGGGACGGGCCCTGGGGGTTCTCTGCTAGCATGAAGACAGCGAGCTGTCAGTAGCTCGCCATCTGCTGTTGCGAATACTTCATGTTAGCGCTCAGACCTTTGATAGCTACAATTATAACTAAAGATATTGTTGATTTATTGTGTATGACCCTCTGCTTGTATTTCTGACTCCGATTTTTGCCTCCTGATTCTGTACTTAGCTATCTGATCTGTTGCCGATTTCCTGCCTGTACCTTTGACTCTGATTTGTGCCTCCTGATTCTGTACCTTATCTGTCCGACCCGTTGCCGACCTCAGCTTCCTCTTTGACTATGTAGATCAGTAAAAAAGGTAGATATACCGCTACTCTTGTGATGGTAACTGAGCTGGACCTGGGCAACCACCCCACAGGTCAAAGTAGAACGAAGAAAGATTTCTTCGTTCTACTCTTTGACTATGATTAGCCTTACGATTTTGTACTGCCGCTGACCAATCTTTACCGACTTTGCCTGTACGACCATTCTACTAGTGATAGTCCCTACAGCCAGGGGGCTATCACATAGGAGTACTCCAGTATACTGTGCATTAATCACCTGTGATCACACTCTTATTAAAATACTGATTGTGTTAGTGAGCCTTCCTCTGATCTACTATCAGAAAGATACTGATTGCTTTTGTCAAAATATAGCTGCATTTGGTGGTGATACTGCAGATCACCACTTAATCAGATATTTGTGCTCTCACTGACACATTGTTATATAAAACGTATCCCCAAATATTTAAATTCAGATACACAGAGCAGCAAGCTTGATCACTTCTGACGTTCCCTGATTAATTTTGAGACTGGTGAATTGGCCAAAGCAATCAATCACCTGTAGACGTACTTCTAGAGAAGGGCCAGGATCCTCTAAGTATAGGAGAAGGTCGTCAGCATAGATCTTTTTAACAGCCTCCCCACCTTCAAACCCTTAATCCTTTCAGCAATTTCTGAATTTAATTGCTAATAGGTCGATGGTCAGGGTGAACAGTGAAGGGGACAAGGGGGAAAATACTGCGTACTCCAGCCCCTGATGAGTCACAACCTGTGATGAAACGTGTAGGGCGGAGCTTAGGGAGACGCACGCTGCTGAGTGAGGAGACTGGCCGGGGACGCGCAGGAGGTGACCGGAGCTGCAGACGAGATTGTAACTATGATGTGCTTTTACACAAGTTTCTTTTATGTATGTGGATTTTAATTGAGGCCATTTGGTCGCTTTATTAAACTGTTTTACACTATAAGGAGTTGTATTCCTTATGCTTTTAGACGCTGACTTATGGGATTTGATATGCTGGATGTGAATATATTAATCCGCTGAGCAGGGGAAAACGGGGAGGAGTGTGTCATCTCCCTTTCCTATTGGTGACAGCCTACCCACCTCAGAGTCTTTTTTGAGCACATGGGTGTTGTGTTAAAGCATTGCTCGCCATGAGAGATCCACTCTCTATGTTTGTTTATATTTAAGGTTATGGACCTGACAAGCTTGGGCTTATTTGGTGCTGCTATTGTGGCTGGATCTTTGTGGGAACTCTATTCTCAATTTATAGCGTGCTGCCTGGAGTGATTGGTGGTGGAAAGGACACTGAGCGCAGGTTCATCGATAAATACAGTGTTTGTACCCACCTGATGAATTTAGGGCCAAAACCCTACCATAGATAACACCATTCCACCGAATCAAAGGCTTTCTCCTCATCAAGGGAGACCTCCACCCTAGAACCTGGATTGTCATGAGTGACAGTGAGGTTCATCATTAGGCATAGAGATTCACATTGCAGCCTTTACCTGTTATAAAATCTGACTGATTAGAGTGGATCAATTTGGCTAGGACCTTGTTAATTCTCAACGATAGAACTTTGGCCAGTAGTTTATAGTTCTGGTTAAGGAGTGACATAGGGCGATATGAAGTGCACACGACAGGGTTCTTTCCCGATTTGGGTCTAATATTGATTTGGGTAGGCCTCCTGTGATTGAGCTAGGTGAACAAAATTAAGCAGTCGTGGGGCTAAATCCTCCTTATGTCGCCTGTAAAAATCAATGGGAAGTCGATCTGACCCCTGATTTATTAGGTAGCATAGATTCCGTGGCATGGTCTAACTCCTCTTTGACAATGTCTCCCTCCAAGGTCTTCCTGTCCTGCTTACCCAAACAGGGAAACTATATTGTGTCCTCCTACTACTGTATAAGCTTCTCCTCAGAATGGTCAGTCTTGGATGCATGCAAGACAGAATAATTGTTGTTGTTGGAATATGTCATTAACCTCTTTGTATTATGGACTATGTCCCCATTTTGGTTCCATATGGAGAAGATGGGGAATATATGTCACTCCTCACCAATAAGGTGAGCTAGCAGTCTACTGGTGTTGTCTCCCTGTTCATAAACTCTAACCTGCTTAATTTAAGATACCCTGTAAGTGGCCTCCATCTACTTGTTGGCTAGAAAGACTAGTGGCACCTTTCAGGAGTGATACTACTTATCTTAATTAACCATAAATACTTACCTTTATTAATAATCGCATGCCAATAACCTTGGAAATGTTTCCTATGCCAATATATTTTAAGGTTGTGCTTGAAGATCTCTGCGTACCTACAGCACACATTGCTCTCTGTTGCCGGCACTTGTTAAATTAAACTCCATTTTTCCACTCTAGACCCTGTCAGTTCCACTGACTTTGTAGGACGAGATCACTGAGATCAGGGCCGGATTTGCACTTTCCAGTGCCCTAGGCCTGCAGTCACCAAGCGCCCCCCCCCCCCCCCCCCCCGAAAAAAAATTACAAAAAAATTCTCCAACACTGACTAGCGATCATTGGTTTCAATGGACTCATTTCAGTTGTGCTGCTCTGCCCCCCATTCAACAAATAATTATTGTAATTTGCGCTCCTGCCCGAATGTGCACAGCAGCCGATAGTGTTCAGGACATGCATACTTGAGAAATGACGCTGATGTATGACTGGTACTTGTCAAGAATACATATGAGCGCTTTGAGTCCGACAGGAGAAAAGCGCTATACAAATGTTCAGATTATTATAACACTGTACCGGCCTCGGTTGCTGTGCACATCTGGGCAGGAGCGAGAAATTACAGGGAGTGCGAGTGGCCAGAGCATGCGCTGCTTCTTTGTCCTCTGTGCGACTGGCTGCAGTCAGAGCCACACACAGGTGACAGGTAGTGTTGGGCGAACACCTAGATGTTCGGGTTCGAGAACGTTCGCCGAACATCGCCGCGATGTTCGGGTGTTCGCGCCGAACTCCGAACATAATGGAAGTCAATGGGGACCCGAACTTTCGTGCTTTGTAAAGCTTCCTTACATGCTACATACCCCAAATTAGCAGGGTATGTGCACCTTGGGAGTGGGTACAAGAGGAAAAAAAATATTTGAAAAAGAGCTTATAGTTTTTGAGAAAATTGATTGTAAAGTTTCAAAGGAAAAACTGTCTTTTAAATGCTGAAAATGTCATGTTTCTTTGCACAGGTAACATGGTTTTTACCGCCAGGCAGTCATAAATGTAATAAAGAGAAGAGGTTCCATAAACAGGGACCGGTAACGCTAACCCAGCAGCAGCAGCAGCACACGTGATGGAACAGGAGGAGGCGCAGGAGGAGAAGGCCACGCTTTTTGAGACACAACAACCCAGGCCTTGCATGAGGACAAGAAGCGTGCGGATAGCGTGCTT
This sequence comes from Hyperolius riggenbachi, assembly GCF_040937935.1. Lineage (NCBI taxonomy): Eukaryota > Metazoa > Chordata > Amphibia > Anura > Hyperoliidae > Hyperolius > Hyperolius riggenbachi. The sequence goes on from NC_090656.1 coordinate 85,571,910, forward strand.
TTTACCGCCATGCAGTCCTAAATGTAATAAAGAGAAGAGGTTCCATAAACAGGGACCGGTAACGCTAACCCAGCAGCAGCAGACATGATGGAACAGGAGCAGGCGCAGGAGGAGAAGGCCAAGCTTTTTGAGACACAACAACACAGGCCTTGCATGAGGACAAAAAGCGTGCGGATATAGCAATGCTTTTTGCCGCCATGCAGTCATAAGTGTAATACAGATGAGAGGTTCCATAAACAGGGACCGGCAACGCTAACCCAGCAGCAGCAGCACACGTGATGGAACAGGAGCAGGCGCAGGAGGAGAAGGCCATGCTTTTTGAGACACAACAACCCAGGCCTTGCATGAGGACAAGAAGCGTGCGGATATAGCAGCAATGCTTTTTGCCGCCATGCAGTCATAAATGTAATACAGATGAGAGGTTCAATAAACAGGGACCGGAAACGCTAAACCATCCCAGATGTTCATTGGTCATGTTACTTGGTTGGGGTCCTGGAGTGTTGCGTAGTCGTTTCCAATCCAGGATTGATTCATTTTAATTTGAGTCAGACGGTCTGCATTTTCTGTGGAGAGGCGGATACGCCGATCTGTGACGATGCCTCCGGCAGCACTGAAACAGCGTTCCGACATAACGCTGGCTGCCGGGCAAGCCAGCACCTCTATTGCGTACATTGCCAGTTCGTGCCAGGTGTCTAGCTTCGATACCCAATAGTTGAAGGGTGCAGATGGATTGCTCGACACAGCTACGCCATCTGACATGTAGTCCTTGACCATCTTCTCCAGGCGATCGGTGTTGGAGGTGGATGTGCACGCTTGCTGTTCAGTGGGCTGCTGCTGCATGGGTGTCAGAAAATTTTCCCACTCCAAGGACACTGCCGATACCACTCCCTTTTGGGCACTAGCTGCGGCTTGTGTTGTTTGCTGCCCTCCTGGTCGTCCTGGGTTTGCGGAAGTCAGTCTGTCGGCGTACAACTGGCTAGAGGAGGGGGAGGATGTCAATCTCCTCTCTAAAGTCTCCACAAGGGCCTGCTGGTATTCTTCCATTTTGACCTGTCTGACTCTTTCTTCAAGCAGTTTTGGAACATTGTGTTTGTACCGTGGATCTAGAAGGGTATAAACCCAGTAATTGGTGTTGTCCAGAATGCGCACAATGCGTGGGTCGCGTTCAATGCAGTCTAGCATGAATTGAGCCATGTGTGCCAGAGTCCTACCAGAATCCTCATCATCCTCTTGTGAGCGTTGTGATAGTTGTTGTGATGCATCATAGTCGTCACCTTCTTCCTGGTCTGCTTCTGCTGACCATTCGCGCTGAATTGTGCAAGTCCAACGTGCACCGCTCTGGCCCTCGTCAGTGGTGGCAGGAAATTCCTGCTCCAACTCCAGCTGTTCCTCCTCCTCTTCTTCGTCATAGCTGCTGGGGCCAGCGTTTCCTGAGGCGGATGGCCTGATGTTGGTACCATCACGCTGATCGTTTTCTCCTTCAGATTCCCCCAGTTGCATTATGACAGCTGTTTCCTTGATTTTCAACATTGACCTCTTCAGTAAACACAGCAGTGGTATGGTAATGCTGACTGAAGAGTTGTCACTGCTCACAAGCAACGTGGATTGCTCAAAATTTTGGAGGACTTGGCAGAGGTCCAACATGTTGGCCCAATCGGATCCACAGAAGCTTGGCAGCTGGCCGGATGCGCCTCGGTACTGCGCCGTCATGTACTGGACCACTGCACTCTTCTGCTCGCAAAAGCGGGCTAGCATGTGCAGCGTAGAATTCCAGCGCGTAGGGACATCACACAGCAAGCGATGGTGGGGGAGATTGAAGCGCTCCTGCATCTTAGCGAGTGCCCCCGAAGCAGTACTTGAATTTCTACAATGTTTGGCCACTCGTCGCACCTTCAACAGAAGATCGGCCACACCTGGGCTGAACTACTAGGTTCATCACGTGCGCCAGGCAAGGGATGTGTGTCAGCTTAGCCAACCTTAAAGCGCGAATGAGATTACTCCCATTATCACACACAACCATGCCCGGTTTCAGGTCCAGCGGTGCCAGCCACAAATCCGTCTGTTCCTTTATTCCCCTCCAAATTTCCTCCCCTGTGTGCTGCTTATCCCCAAGGCAGATCAGCTTCAGCAACACTTGCTGATGCATGCCAACAGCTGTGCTGCACTGCTTCCACGATCCTACTGCTGCTGGGTTCGCGTTTCCGGATGAGGTACAGCTTTGAGATGCGTTGGAGGAGAAGGAGTCAGAGAGGTAGGTGCTGCTGTTGTTATCCAGTGGGAGGGACGGCGGTGCAGCTGTTTGCGGCGTGGGCAACACCCGCGCCGTACCAGGTGAGGAATCGCTGCCAGGCTCCACAAGGTTCACCCAGTGCGCGGTAAGGGAGATGTATCGACCCTGGCCGAACGCACTCGTCCAGGTGTCAGTGGTGAGGTGAACCTTGCAGGCAACGGCATTCTTCAAGCTTCGGGTTATTTTGCTGACCACGTGCTCATGCAACTCAGGCACTGCAGAGCGCGCAAAGTGGTAGCGGCTGGGAACCACGTAACGTGGGATGGCCACTGACATCATGCCCTTGAAGCTGTTTGTCTCCACCACTCGATATGGCAGCATTTCGCAGGCCAGAAGCTTGGCTATGCTGGCTGTTACTGCCACGGCCCGGGGGTCATTTGCTGGCAATATCCTCTTGCGCTCAAACATCTCCGAGACAGACAACTGAACCGTAGGGCTGCACACTGAAGGGCTGTTGGTTGTTGTGTTTGATGAAGACTGGGAGACCTCAAGAGCACTACTCCGGAAAGTGACAGTGTCAGCGTCGTCTGATGTTTGTGAATGTTGTGAACCACGCAATGGCTGGTCTACTGCTGCTGCTGAAGCGGGTCTGGTGGTGAGTCTGTTGAACCCAAGGGAGGCAGTGTTGCTGGTACCCTGTCCTGTCGAGTTTGCCCACAGAGTGGGATGTTTGGATAGCATGTGGCGGCTCATGCTGGTGGTGGAGAGGTTGTTAATACTTTTCCCCCTGCTCAGGCGGGTCTTGCACACCTTGCAAATCGCCATGGTAACATCCTCAGTGCAGTCTTCAAAGAAAGCCCAGACTTTGGAGCACCTGCCTTGCTGGCGATTTCTGTTTGCGCCTCTTTTGCCTCTCACTTGAACTTCCACGCTTGTGGTGCCTGAAATTGCGCGCCGCCTACCATGTGGCACAAGGCGAACTCGTGCAGCAGTGTGTTCTTCAACAGACTCATCTGTGCTGCTGCTACGACGGCGATGTTCTCGTTCACAAACAAAATCTGGGTCTATGTCCACATTGTCCATACCCTCCTCTTCCATCTCCTCAAACTCGTCATATGTCATTGTGGGGGGCCGCCGCCGTGGAGTAGAGCTCCCCAGAACAACCTCTGCGCAGCTCACTCCAACGTCGTCTTCCAGAGCTTCTCGGCCGACCTCCTGCAATTGCAACCCCTCCTGCCCAACTTGCTCTGGGATTTGGGTTTCAAAGTCCTCGGACTCGCCTTGTTGTATTTCAGTGCCCGGTGCATTTCCCACAGTTAATGGTTGTGAATCCGGGCACAACATTTCTGGCTGTTCCTCCATTGACCTTTCAAAGGTGGAAGTTTGTTGGCCTGGGAATAGCTCCTGCGAATACCCCATTGTGTCCTGAGGTAATTCATCGGACTGGTTATCTGGCAGTTGTGTGCGTGGTGTCGCTGCCAGTTGTGTCAGCTTTGTGCCCACTGGCTCCTTGTAACTGGCTGAGGACTCGGACCTCGTGCGTGATGTGCTGGTGCTGCTTAACCCACTGCTGGACGCTTGAGAGGTCATCCAAGTAATTATCTGGTCCTGTTCTTTTGGATCTGTGAGGTTTGTTGTCCTGGACAACATGGGCGGTATTGAGTGGGTTTTCTTGGGTGCTCCCCTGTGGCCTGCACGTGAACCGTCAGGGGAAACACCTCTTCCCTTGCCCCTCCCTCTTTCACCGGATTTCTTCCTCATTTCACTTATCCTTAAAGTACACGCTGACTGGCAGCAGTACAGTGGCAGTACAGAAATGATATACAGTGGTGGGTGAGCGGTGTACCACTATTGCCAGCAGCGACACAGAGCACAATGCTATACAGTGGCGGGTGAGCGGTGTACTACTGTTCCCAGCAGACACAGAGTGGCAGTAAACACAATGCTATATAGTCTGGCTGAGCGGTGTACACAGAGTGGCAGTAAACAATGCTATATAGTCTGGCTGAGCGGTGTACACACAGTGGCAGTAAACAATGCTATATAGTCTGGCTGAGCGGTGTACACACAGTGGCAGTAAACAATGCTATATAGTCTGGCTGAGCCGTGTACACAGAGTGGCAGTACACACAATGCTATATAGTCTGGCTGAGCGGTGTATACAGAGTGGCAGTAAACAATGCTATATAGTCTGGCTGAGCGGTGTACACAGAGTGGCAGTACACACAATGCTATATAGTCTGGCTGAGCGGTGTACACACAGTGGCAGTAAACAATGCTATATAGTCTGGCTGAGCGGTGTACACAGAGTGGCAGTACACACAATGCTATATAGTCTGGCTGAGCGTGTACACACAGTGGCAGTAAACAATGCTATATAGTCTGGCTGAGCGGTGTACACAGAGTGGCAGTACACACAATGCTATATAGTCTGGCTGAGCCGTGTACACACAGTGGCAGTAAACAATGCTATATAGTCTGGCTGAGCGGTGTACACACAGTGGCAGTACACAATGCTATATAGTCTGGCTTAGCGGTGTACACAGAGTGGCAGTACACACAATGCTATATAGTCTGGCTGAGCGGTGTACACAGAGTGGCAGTACACACAATGCTATATAGTCTGGCTGAGCGGTGTACACAGAGTGGCAGTACACACAATGCTTTATAGTCTGGCTGAGCGGTGTACACAGAGTGGCAGTACACACAATGCTATATAGTCTGGCTGAGCGGTGTACACACAGTGGCAGTAAACAATGGTATATAGTCTGACTGAGCGGTGTACACAGAGTGGCAGTACACACAATGCTATATAGTCTGGCTGAGCCGTGTACACACAGTGGCAGTAAACAATGCTATATAGTCTGGCTGAGCGGTGTACACACAGTGGCAGTACACAATGCTATATAGTCTGGCTGAGCGGTGTACACACAGTGGCAGTACACACAATGCTATATAGTCTGGCTGAGCGGTGTACACAGAGTGGCAGTAAACAATGCTATATAGTCTGGCTGAGCGGTGTACACAGAGTGGCAGTACACACAATGCTATATAGTCTGGCTGAGCGGTGTACACACAGTGGCAGTAAACAATGCTATATAGTCTGGCTGAGCGGTGTACACAGAGTGGCAGTACACACAATGCTATATAGTCTGGCTGAGCGGTGTACACAGAGTGGCAGTACACACAATGCTATATAGTCTGGCTGAGCGGTGTACACACAGTGGCAGTAAACAATGCTATATAGTCTGACTGAGCGGTGTACACAGAGTGGCAGTACACACAATGCTATATAGTCTGGCTGAGCCGTGTACACACAGTGGCAGTAAACAATGCTATATAGTCTGGCTGAGCGGTGTACACACAGTGGCAGTACACAATGCTATATAGTCTGGCTGAGCGGTGTACACAGAGTGGCAGTACACACAATGCTATATAGTCTGGCTGAGCCGTGTACACACAGTGGCAGTACACACAATGCTATATAGTCTGGCTGAGCGGTGTACACACAGTGGCAGTACACAATGCTATATAGTCTGGCTGAGCGGTGTACACAGAGTGGCAGTACACACAATGCTATATAGTCTGGCTGAGCCGTGTACACACAGTGGCAGTACACACAATGCTATATAGTCTGGCTGAGCGGTGTACACACAGTGGCAGTAAACAATGCTATATAGTCTGGCTGAGCGGTGTACACAGAGTGGCAGTACACACAATGCTATATAGTCTGGCTGAGCGGTGTACACAGAGTGGCAGTACACACAATGCTATATAGTCTGGCTGAGCGGTGTACACACAGTGGCAGTAAACAATGCTATATAGTCTGACTGAGCGGTGTACACAGAGTGGCAGTACACACAATGCTATATAGTCTGGCTGAGCCGTGTACACACAGTGGCAGTAAACAATGCTATATAGTCTGGCTGAGCGGTGTACACACAGTGGCAGTACACAATGCTATATAGTCTGGCTGAGCGGTGTACACAGAGTGGCAGTACACACAATGCTATATAGTCTGGCTGAGCCGTGTACACACAGTGGCAGTAAACAATGTTATATATAGCGTGGCTGAGCGAGGTACACAGTGGCAGTACACACAATGCTATATAGTCTGGCTGAGTGAGCGGTGTACTACTGTTCCCAGCAGCGACACACAATGACTGGGGGGACCCTGGCTAGCGTGGCTGGAGCGCGAACTACCCTGCCTGCCTACCCAAAGCTAAACCCACAGACAAATGGCGGAGATATGACGTGGTTCGGGTATTTATTTACCCAAACCACGTGACCGTTCGGCCAATCAGAGCGCGTTCGGGCCGAACCACGTGACCCGTTCGGCCAATCAGAGCGCGTTCGGGGTCCGAACCACGTGACCCGTTCGGCCAATCACAACGCTAGCCGAACGTTCGGGGAACGTTCGGCCATGCGCTCTTAGTTCGGCCATGTGGCCGAACGGTTTGGCCGAGCACCATCAGGTGTTCGGCCGAACTCGAACATCACCCGAACAGGGTGATGTTCTGCAGAACCCGAACAGTGGCGAACACTGTTCGCCCAACACTAGTGACAGGGAGCACGAGTGGCCAGAGCATGCGCTGCTTCTTTGTCCTCTGTGCAACTGGCTGCAGTTGGAGCCACAGACAGGTGACAGGGAGCGCGAGTGACCAGAACATGCGCTTCTTCTTTGTCCTCTGTGCGACTGGCTGCAGTCAGAGCCACAAACAGGTGGCAGGGCAGTGCGATGGAGAGAAGCCCATCCAAAACAGAGAACAGGTAAGTAGCAAACATCCTGTCAGGACCCACTTTGGCTGTTCTGTTGTAATTAGAGTGGACCTGAACTCAGAACTTCCTCTCTGCTCTAAAAGATATGCAACAACATAACCTTTAAATAAAAACATTTATTTGTTACAGCTGATACAAATCCTGCAATAAATCTGCAGTGTGTCTACTTCCTGTTTTTATGGAAGCAGACATATTTTTAACATCCTGTGCTTTCAAATGAGCTTAGCTGTTTTGGCAGTCAGGTGACACAGAGGAGGGGGAATTAGACAGGCTCTCTAAATACATACAGGGTACAGTTCTCTGTTTTCCTTCTGTCCTGTGCAAGAGTTCAGCTTCACTTTAAAGCATCTGAATGACATTTATTTATATTTGCTGAAAAATCCATGCATCTCTTTTGAATGCTGAATGTACATATGGTGGTGTGCTCTAACATATTGACAGTATTCGGGAACAAAGTCTGAAGAAGGCTTATTTAAATTGCCTTTAAAACGTTTTTCAGGGTAAATGAGGCATGTAACATCATGTTTTTTTAATGATGTGGGGACTTAAAATCCCTTTCTCTCTCAGATGGGAAATTCGAGTTTGCTCGGATAGTGCTATTCAGATTTTAAAAATATCCGAATTGCTATTCAAAGTTCGGATAGTGGAAAAAGTTCAGATTATCTGGGTAGTTCGGATACCCAAATATTGGATGAGCACCACTGCTCAGGTGTCATTTAAAATGACAATTTAGCAATGAAAGGGAAGAAAACAGCATTTTTTATCCTGCAGACTGCAGTCTCATAGATTTTAGGAGCTGGAGCACAGAAAATGAGTCAGGAAAGAGTTAACTAAGGAACAGAAGAGACCACTGCTAGCTAGGGAAAAAAAAGTCTTAACAACAGTCATAAATTAGAATTAGATAAATTAACATCTGCTGAGGTCAGTGTCAAAGTTGTAAAAAGAGGAGAAAAAACTGCAGAGCTCACTGATGTTTGGGAATGCCTGCATTAAAACTCAGCGGAACTTAGTTCTATCTGCTTTGTAATGTAAATCTCTGATATTTCTCACATCGATCTGTAAGTCTATCATACAAAGAAAGGAATGGATTATCAGATGACCGTTATGATTGATCCTGATTGTTTTACCACATCAGGAAGTGAGAGAGAGATGCAGGGATTGGGAAACTCTGGAATTCAGCTATTAGTGCAGAGCAGGGCGCTGGATGGCTGCGCTGCGGGAACAGAGGAGATGATTTACTTTGACATATGACCTCTTCTCTCTCCAAGTCATGCCGCCCTTTTTATCTTATCTAATTTTATCGCCCTAGGCCGTGGCCTTTCTGGCCTTTCCAGAAATCCGGCCCTGACCGAGATCCCCGCATGGGGATCTCGTCCTTCAAAGTGAATCAACCCCCAAGTCAGCTAGCTAATTGTACACACTGTTAGTCGGTATTTCTCCTGTGTGGCTCTCAGGGAAATTGCTGATGTTGTTCTGCGCCAGCAGAACTTTTAAAGATGCTTTGTCCAGGTTTGCTATAGCCTAATATAGCAAGCCCCAACCCCGTTGACACTTCTGCTGGCTGCCTGACACACCTCCCACTAGCATCCATAGTACCCTTCACACCTGCTGCCCTTCCCACCAGAAGGATCCCCATTGGTCTGTTAATAGACCAATGAGGAGCCTTGGAGCCTAAATTCAAAGATGCTTTTTGGCTCTACCTATACTAAGTATAGCTAGAGCTATGCGAATGCGGGGACCGGCGGTGTGTGGCAGGGGTTGCGCGGGTCATTGGAGATCTTCAATTAAGGTCACGAGTTAGAGGATAATGGTGTGGGACCTTTTCCAAGGATATTGGCGTGGGAACATTTTCTTAAAGGTACAGGTACGTTTTTCTGAAGATTGCAAGATAGAGGATAGTGTCGTCGTGGGACATTACCGAGGATATTGGCATGGGAACATTTTCTTAAAGGTACAGGTAAGTATTTCTGGTTAATTAAGATTAATTAAAAACATTTTCCCGTTATTGCTTTTTTATTTCATTTAACCCTTTATGGAAATGGGTAAGGGACTAAGGGGTACTTTGTACCCCTATACTCATTTCTCCTAGGAGGGAGGTGGGCATCTGGGGTCCCCTTCTTAAAGGGGACTCCCAGATGCCACCATGAACCCCCCAGGAAGTCGTCGCCCCCACCTCCTCCTGGGGCACCGAAGGTGGGGAAGAGCGCCTTGTCCATGGATTGGACAAGGGCTCCGGGGGAAAGGGGAAGATCCCCTGGAGCCCCCCACACCATGGACCATGCTATCCCAGCCTGCATGGGGGACAAGGGGCTACAGAGGCTCAGAAAGGGGGGACCCCGCATCATTAAAAAAAAATTCCCACTATCTGAACATAAAAAAATAAATAAAAATGTTTTGTTTTGTTGTTTAAAATATTGTTTCCCACTTTCTTTTTAACATATCCTGTAAATTTGGTGTTGCTAGGATGTAAGGGGCCTCTGCTATTAACTGCTAAAGTCGTGGGGAATTGTTTCACTAAGAACTGTCATTTGCCGCATTTAAATGTATTCTTTTTTCCTTTGAAATTTTAAAATCTATTTTCTCAAAAACTATAAAGAAAACCTGTAACTACAAAAAGTTCCCCTGGGGGGTACTCACCTTGGTAGGGGGAAGACTCCAGATCCGATCGAGGCCTCCTCCGTCCTCCTGTGTCCCACGCTGGTCTTGCTGTGCCCCTCCGAACAGAGATATTTCTCCCACCCAGCATGTGTATGTGTAAAAATACACCCCAAAACACATTATACTACTTCTCCTGAGTACAGCGATACCACATGTGTGACACTTTTTTGCAGCCTAGGTGCGCTAAGGGGCCTAAAGTCCTATGAGTACCTTTAGGATTTCACAGATCATTTTGAGGCATTTGGTTTCCAGACTACTCCTCACGATTTAGGGCCCCTAAAATGCCAGGGCAGTTTAGGAACCCCACAAGTGACCCCATTTTAGAAAGAAGACACCCCAAGGTATTCCGTTAGGAGTATGGTGAGTTCATTGAAGATTTTATTTTTTGTCACAAGTTAGCGGAAATTGAATTTTATTGTTTTTTTTTTTTCACAAAGTGTCATTTTCCACTAACTTGTGACAAAAAGATACAATCTTCTATGAACTCATCATACTCCTAACAGAATACCTTGGGGTGTCTTCTTTCTAAAATGGGGTCACTTGTGGGGTTCCTATACTGCCCTGGCATTTTAGGGGCCCAAAACCATGAGGAGTAGTCTGGAAACCAAATGCCTCAAAATGACTATTCAGGGGTATAAGCATCTGCAAATTTTGATGACAAGTGGTCTATGAGGGGCCGAATTTTGTGGAACCGTTCATAAGCAGGGTGGCCTCTTAGATGACAGGTTGTATTGGCACTGAAGTGCAGGAAGCGCAGGATGTTCTCAAATCGTGATCTGGACATGGCAGCAGAGAACATGGGCATGTGATGTATTGGGTGCGTGGACCAATAAAACCGCAATACATTCTTTTTGACTAGACCCATATTAAGGAGAAGGCCCCAAAAAATGTTACGTTCGGAAACTTGGAGTGGTTTCCACCAAAAAGGCTGGGCATGGTAGCTTCTTGGATTGGCGGTTGCGTATTGTGTGGCATAACAGTTGGTCTCAGCCACAATTAAGTCGTAGAGACCAGCAGTGATCAGAAAAAAATTCTGTCACTGCGGTGGGGTGGGTGAGTGTTTGGCCGGGTGATCAGAAGCCCATAGGGGGCAGATTAGGGCCAGTTGCAAACAGTGGTCTGAGGGGGTGATCGGGGTGGGGGGGGTCTGAGGGGTGCTGTGGGCGATCAGGGGGCAGGGGGGCAGGATCAGTGATTGTGTGTGCTTACTAACACAGACAAACAAACACAGAACACTTATATCGCGCTTTTCTCCTGGCGGACTCAAAGCGCCAGAGCTGCAGCCACTAGGACGCGCTCTATAGGCAGTAGCAGTGTTAGGGAGACTGGCCCAAGGTCTCCTACTGAATAGGTGCTGGCTTACTGAACAGGCAGAGCCGAGATTCGAACCCTGGTCTCCTGTGTCAGAGACAGAGCCCTTAACCATTACTCCATTCAGCCACTACTAGGGGGGCTGCCTCCTGCCCTGGTGGTCCCTCAATCACCAGGGCAAGAGGCAGCCTGTATAATACGCTTTGTATACATTACAAAACGTATTATACGCTTTGAACGTGCCAGATCGGGGATTAACAACCCGCCGGCGCTGCTAATTGGCCAGCGGGTCGTAGGTGGGCGGAGCCTAATGCCGGCGGATGCGCATGATCCCGGCTATTCAGTCCCCCAGGTACCGCCGCTGATCGGTGTTACGCGGTCCTGGGGGTGCCACTTTGCCGCCGCCCATAGGTAGTGGGTGGTCGGCAAGTGGTTAATATTTGCAGTTTACATTGCAGTTTACAAACAAACACAACCTACCAAACCAGTATTTGCCACACACTGCCAGTATGCATGAAGTACACTGCAATATATGGTATTGTCAAAAATATAAAATGTTTTATTGTAAATATATTAGTATAAAGCCAATTTTGCTCCTATCAGTGATTGCTAGGCTCGACCAAAGGTTCACCTATATCTCCCCCCCCCCTCCATATGTATAACCACATCCATATATATATCAGACCATAATGGTACCTCTCAAAACCTCCAATGCAATCGGCGTGAGGTATCCTGAGCCACAACCATATAATGTAGCCAGGTAAACAAAATTGTATACACTCACAGAGGTAGAAAAGTCTAAGGACCAATATGATCGAAAATATACACAATGCCAATAGAAGCCCAACCATTAGTCGCCTGGTTACACACCACCACTACAATAACAGCATGATATTGAGCCCCTCAAACTAACTGTTGCCGATATCCACAGCCTAGCTATACTCTAATGTCCATTGACAAAAAAGCATGGTACCACAAAAATGTATATATAAGATAGCATGCTTCAAAAACTTGTGTTTGACCACATTGTACATGCAAAGTTCCAACTATGTATCAAAAAAGGCATAGACGTGGATAGATATCTTCACTGCAGCAACAGGTGTGTGTGTTATCCACCTTCTAGATAGGCCTCCTTAATAGTGAGGTAAACTATAAAGTTCTCATTATTCACAGCACTTATAGATTCATCATCCAATTTTTACATCAAAAGGTAATTTCCATTTTCATGCGAGGAGTGTCATACATCAATATAGCCTTATCTTCCTGTCCAATCGCAACAGGGACTCCTCAGCAGATAACATCTAAATTTTGCATCAAGGAATACTTTCCATTCTTATGCAAGGAGTATCATTCATCAAAGTAAACTTTTCTTCCTGTACAGTCACAACAGGAACTCCTCAGCAGATAGGTATCCGCAAACATTATAGCATAGTGTCTTTCTATACTTATCGTTCTCTTAGACGACTTCTATACTGTGCTGTGCACCTCCATGGTAGTTCACTGGGCCCAGGCTGTTTGCAGCATTGGGTAGTGCATATCCCACGCTGACATGGCGGCTTGGCGTGCGGATGTATATGTGGATCGCGCTAATGCATTTCGCCCCACCCCCGGAGCTTCGTCAGAGCGCATGTCACGGATTTCCGCAATGGATGCGTATTTATAGCCGGAATAAGTGACGTCAGGGAAAGTGCTCCATCTTGTGTTCACTTTAGTTCCCACATCCGCAATGGATGCGTATTTATAGCCGGAACAAATGACGTCAGGGAAAGTGCTCCATCTTGTGTTCACTTTAATTCTTGCATCCATTTTTTACCATAGTGGAACTTTAACACCATCTTGTGGCCTTAATGGATATTACATCTCTACTTTTAGTATTCTGTTAATGTTCTCTTTGCCATCTTGTGACCAAGTAGATTATTGCAGATTAGGCCTACAATCCCCACATATTGTTAGAACTTTTTGAGGACTTCATAATCTTTAAGTTTAGTAACTTCGTACAGTTTTTAAGCCAATGTGCAACATATCCTATTTCCACGAGTAGATATTATAGGTTCATTTTTATTATATTGCCACTTCTAGGCACTTATGGATAGCATAGCCAATATTCATAAAACCTCTATCTATTAGAGCAAAAGAATCCCTTTTTTTTATCCATTACTCTATATAGTTTTCATATCGTAACCCCTTTATCCATATTTTTAGAGAAAGTTCCCGCTACAAATAAGATACACAAAAGGGGAGAAAAAGGGCAGATAGAGAAAACTCTCCATCCCCCAGGGGGAGCCGACAGCCCAGGACAGAATACATCAAATCACACTAAATTACAAAAACACTTTCAAATTAAGATCTGTATTTAGGCCCTTTGGACTTAATGTATCAAGGACATATATCCAATAACTCTCCTTCTTATATAGTTGAACATCTGTATTCATATATCTAGTACCCGGATTAAGATGATATATTGCCTTCGCCCTTAACCACTTGCCGACCGCACACTCATAACGTGCGTCGGCAAAGTGGCAGCTGCAGGACCAGCGACGCAGTACTGCGTCGCCAGCTGCAGCCTAATTAATCAGGAAGCAGCCGCTCGTACGAGCGGCTGCTTCCTGTCAAATCACGGCGGGGGGCTCCGTGAATAGCCTGCGGGCCGCCGATGGCGGCTCGCAGGCTAGATGTAAACACAAGCGGAAATAATCCGCTTTGTTTACATTGTACGGCGCTGCTGCGCAGCAGCGCCGTAAGGCAGATCGGCGATCCCCGGCCAATCAGCGGCCGGGGATCGCCGCCATGTGACAGGAGACAGCCTGTCACTGGCTGCACAGGACGGATAGCGTCCTGTGCAGCCCGGCTTACCAAAGGGGGCCAGGTAGGAGAGGGAGGGGGAGCATTTCGCCGCGGAGGGGGGCTTTGAGGTGCCCCCCCCGCCAGCCACTCGCAGGCAGCAGAGATCAGACCCCCCCAGCACATCATCCCCATAGGGGGGAAAAAAGGGGGGCAATCTGATCTCCCTGCCTGCACCCTGATCTGTGCTGGGGGCTGCAGAGCCCACCCAGCACAGATCAATCAAACCAGCGCTGGTCCTTAAGGGGGGGTAAAGGGTGGGTCCTCAAGTGGTTAATGTAGAGAGATCAGCATTGTGATATTCTGCAAAATGCAGAGCAACCGGTGTTTTTTCCCTCTCTACATTTTCCTCTTTTCCTGCATCTGTTATATTTCTTACATGTTCCTGAATACGTGATCTCATCTCTCTTTTGGTTTTTCCTATATACATTTTCCCACATGGACAGGTCAACTGATATATCACATTTTTGGTTTTACATGTCATTGCATGTCTAATGTCATATGTTTTCGTTCCTGATGAATTAGTGAATTTGTCCGTGACCTCTATTAGTGGGCATATAGAGCAGTCATTACATTTATACATTCCATTTTTTCGTTTAAAGAAATGGTGACCAGGATTAGTTTTTAGCTCAGAAGCCGTCAATAGGTCAGACAGATTTTTATTCCGCTTTGCAGTCAGCACAGGTCTAGGTCCTACTATTTTTGCTAATCTCCTATCCTTCTGTAATATAGGCCAAAATCTATATAGGGTATCCTTAAGTCTTCTCCAATGTGGTCCGTAAGTCGTCATTAGTCGTGGAGACGAGTTAAGATTTTGTCTATTTTTCTTAGTCAGAAGTATATTCTGATCTGTTTTTAATGCTCTATATAGGGCCGATTTTAATAATTTGTGAGGATATCCCCGGGCTCTAAGCCTCTCTTTCAGTTCATAAGCCTCAATCTTGAATTTTTCAATATCACTACAATTTCTGCGCAATCTCAGAAATTGCCCAATTGGAACAGCTCTTTTTTGTGATTCCAAATGGGCACTATCATAGTGAAGTAAAAGGTTTCCTGCCGTAGGCTTTCTATAGGTCGAAGTCATCAGTTTATTACCTTCTTTTTTGATTATTACATCTAGAAATTCAATTGCTTGTTGATGTACTTTATAAGTCAAAAAAATATTATAGTCGTTGACATTCAAAAACTCTATAAAATGTTCCAGATCATCTTGGGTACCTGTCCACAGCATAAATATGTCATCCACATAGCGAAGCCATAGGGGGACGTGCTCCCGGAAACGCGGATCCCCATAGACCATCTCCTCCTCCCATGCGCCTAAATGGAGACACGCATAAGCCGGAGAGCACGCCGCCCCCCATGGCCACACCTCTTTTTTGTCTGTAATATTTCCCATCAAACGAGAAAAAGTTGTTATTCAGAATAAATTTCAATAACTGGCCCACAAACTCATTATGGGTGTCCTCGCATGGGTAATACTTATAAAGATATTTTTCTACTACCCTCAGACCCACTTCATTTGGAATAGAAGTAAAAAGTGATTCAACATCTAAACCCACCAATAGGGCACCCTCTGGGACATCAACTTTCTGTAATTTCTCCAGTAATTGCATAGTATCGAGTACAAATGAAGGCAGTCTTTCTACCATAGGTTTAAGTTTTTGATCAACATATTGTGCGGACTTCTCGGTTGGTGCATTGATTGCAGCAATTATTGGTCGACCCAGAGGTCGTTGGATATCCTTATGAATTTTTGGTTGCATATATAGTATAGGTACTACGTATTGAACCACAGCCAATGCTTTGTACTCTCGTTCAGTGAGAACATTGTCCAGGTACTTCCACTGTAATTTTTGATTCAAATTCTCCTTTAAACTAATAAAGGGATTTGATGTTACGCGCTCATAACATTCCTTGTCATTGAGCTGTCGCAGAGCCTCATTCAAATACATCTCCCGCGGCCACAAGACTATATTTCCCCCTTTATCACTGAGTTTGATAACTGTATCTTTTTGATTTTGTAACTTTCTCAATGACTGTCTCTCCCCATATGTTAAATTGTCATATTCGAGAGCCATCTCTCCCCATGATGTAATTTCACTCATTAGGCATTCATTAAAAGTTGATATATATTTATTTTGTTGAATTGATGGCATAAAAATAGACTTGGGACGCATATCCATATGTAATGGTAATTGCAGTTGCAGTTTACATTACTGTTTTGCATTGCAGAGCCACTTCCTCTGCAGACGAATGGGTACTCCTATACAATTACCCCCAGCTCCTGCGCGCTCCACACCACCTGACACCCCTGTCATCACATTCAGCAAGTCTCAGCTTACCACCTGGGAAGCACATTCTGCCCTAAACTCAAAGGACTGGCACCTGTACACAGGGCCGGTTTAAGCAACAATGGGGCCCCAGGGCAAAATAAACCTGGGGGGCCCCCACAACATATACCCCGGAACAAAAATCGGCATTAGGGGACCTTTTTTGCAGCTGGTATAGTCAGGGTGTGAAGCCCCAATCGGTCGGAGCTCCACATTCTGGCTATCCCAGCATGCATGGGGGACAAGGGGTTAAAAAGTAAACATAAAAAAAAATTGGGAAAATATGAAAAAATGCCAGGGATCTTCATACAGCCATATTGCGGCTGTATAGCGATCCCTGGCCAAAGCGCTGCGGCTGCGAATAGACCCCCTGGAAACCCCGTCAGGAAATTTATTGCGCTTTCGTTTGATGCATGTAAAATTACACTACCGTTAGGTTTGCTACTAAAAGTTACATTTACCGCATTTAAAACTATACTTTTTTCCTTCTAAACTTTAAAATCGATTTTCTCAAAAACTATAAGGTCTTTTTGAAAAAAAAATTTTTCTTCTTATTCCTAATGATCTCCTTAACATATCCTGCAAATTTAGGGTTTCTAGCATTTAAGGTGGATTTGCTATTAACCATTAAAGTCGGCAGGTTTTTAAATGTGTTTTTTTCCTTTAAAACTTTAAAATCGATTTTCTCAAAAACTATAAGGCCGATTTGAATTTTTTTTTCCTCTTGTAGCCACTGGGGGCCCCTACAAGCTCTAGGGCCCTGGGGCAGCTGCCTCCTTTGCCTTAATGGTAGCGCCGGCCCTGCCTGTACAACTCGGTGTGGAGCCATGCTCTAATGATCGCAGGTTCTACCCACAGCCCTGGGGTAAGACAGCGCAGGAGAGGTTGTCGCGCAGGAGCTCGAGTCAGACTTCAAAGGAAAGGCCTGAGGTCATCCATTCCTTCAGTCCTCCTTGCAAATGTCCACTCCCTCCCAAACAAGCTAGACGAACTCAGTCTTCTCAGCGACAAGAGGGGCCTCAGCAGTCACACACCAATCCTCTGCTTCACGGAAACGTGGCTGCACGACAGCATCCCGGACAATGCCCTCCAACTTCCAGGCTTCAATCTTATCCGGGCTGACCGCGACACCGCCCTCTCTGGGAAAAAGAAGGGAGGCGGCATCTGCTTTTACATCAGCTCACTATGGTGTCCCTCCAGTTCTGTGCTCACCAGGAAATGCTCGCCAGATCTCGAGCTTCTGTTAACCACCCTGGCGTTCTGATTAAATCGCCAGGGTGGCTGCGGGAGGGTTTTTTTTAAATAAAAAAAAAACTATTTCATGCAGCCAACTGAAAGTTGGCTGCATGAAAGCCCACTAGAGGGCGCTCCGGAGGCGATCTTCCGATCGCCTCCGGCGCCCAGAATAAACAAGGAAGGCCGCAATGAGCGGCCTTCCTTGTTTTGCTTATATCGTCGCCATAGCGACGAGCGGAGTGACGTCATCGACGTCAGCCGACGTCGTGACGTCAGCCGCCTCCGATCCAGCCCTTAGCGCTGGCCGGAACTTTTTGTTCCGGCTGCGCAGGGCTCAGGCGGCTAGGGGGGCCCTCTTTCGCCGCTGCTCGCGGCGAATCGCCGCAGAGCGGCGGCGATCAGGCAGCACACGCGGCTGGCAAAGTGCCGGCTGCGTGTGCTGCTTTTTATTTCATCAAAATCGGCCCAGCAGGGCCTGAGCGGCAGCCGCTGGCGGTGTTGGACGAGCTGAGCTCGTCCAGACCGCTCAGCTGGTTAATCAACTGTAGACCCCCATACTCAACTAGGGAGTTCTCCTCCCTCGTCCTTGCAGGTGCATATATACCACCAGACGCTGACATCAAACAGGCCCTGAGCGACCTCAGCGATACCATCTCGCAGTGGGAGGCGTCCCTCCCAGACGCGCTGTTCATTGTCATGGGCGATTTCAACAAGGCCAACCTCCGCCAAGAGCTCCCACGCTATCATCAGCATGTTGACTACCCTACTAGGAATCTGAACACTCTGGACCACTGCTACACGGTCCTGAAAAACGCATACAAAGCAGTGCCGCTTGCAGCTCTAGGCTCATCGGACCACAGCCTCATCCTCCTGATTCCAACCTACAAACGGAATCTGGAGACAGCGAAACCAGTCCTGAGATCAACTAAAGTGTGGTCAAGCGAGGCGAAGCTCCAATTTCAGGCCTGCTTCGACAGCACCGACTGGAGGGCTCTGGAAGCACCAGACCTGGATGACTGGGCCGACAACGTCGCCTCATATATCTCATTCTGTGAGGACTCCTGCATTCCAACCAAGACCTTCAAGGTCTACCCGAACAATAAGCCATTGTTCTCCAACAAACTGCGGCAACTGCAGAGACGCAAAGAAACAGTGCACAAGTCAGGCAACCTGGATGAGTATAGAGCAGCGAGGAACAACCTCAACAGGGAACTCAGGGCAGCCAAGAAGGAATACTCTGAGAAGCTGAGGCACAATCTTAGCTCAAACGATCCATAAGCCATTTGGAAAGGGTTCAAGACTGCCACCAATTATAATCCCCCCCCCCCTCAGCACGCCACACCCAGCATCAAGCTAGCCGAAGAGCTCAGTGCCTTCTACTGCAGGTTCGAGATCCAGCCAGAACCAGCAAGGCCCCCACTACCCTGCGCCCCCCCGCAGATGCTGAGTCAGAATCAAGCCCACCTCTGCCGAGGGCAAGCAAGACTGAGGTCAGGCGCCTTCTGGCCTCACTCAACCCTAGAAAAGCCGCCGGCCCGGATGGTGTGTCACCAGCATGTCTAAAATCCTGCTCGCAGCAGTTAGCCCCCGTCCTCTCCTCCATCTATGCAAAGTCCCTACAGGAGGGCAGACTCCCCAAATGCTTTAAGAGGTCTACAATCATCCCTGTCCCCAAAAAGCAGGGTATATCCGAGCTAAATAACTAAAGACCTTAGAAAAAGCAGTCCTGTCCAAACTCAAGAACTCCACGCTCCCCCAACTAGACCCGTTCCAGTTTCCGTACAGAGCAAACAGGTCCACTGACGACGCCATCAACATCTGTCTAGAGCTCATCAGTGACCACCTGGATAAACCTGACTCATACGCCAGAATCCTCCTACTCGACTTCAGCTCGGCATTTAATACAATCTGCCCTCGCATCCTCCAGAACAACCTGAAGGCACTTGACGTCCACTCAACCCTATGCCACTGGATCACGGACTTCCTGACCGACAGATCACAAGTCGTCAAGCTGGGCAAGATCTCCTCCCAAGTAAGGTCTACTAACACAGGTGCCCCACAGGGCTGCGTCCTGTTGCCAATCCTGTTTTCCCTCTACACCAACAACTGCAGATCCACAGCAGACTCGGTCAAGGTCGTCAAATTCGCTGACGACACCACCATCATTGGTCTTGTGTCCAAAAATGATGAGCAAGACTATCGTCAGCAAGTCGACAGAATTTCCCGTTGGTGCAAGGAAAACAGGCTGGTCCTCAACACAGCCAAAACCGTTCAGATGGTTATTGACTTCAGGAAGCAGGCCCCCACCCCACCCCCAACCTTCATTGAAGGCACGGAGGTGGAAAAGGTATCTAGTGTCCACCTCCTTGGTACCCAGATCACCAGGGACCTGTGCTGGAAGACTCATACGAGCACCACACAGAGGAAGGCCCAACAAAGACTCTTCTTCCTTCGCCAACTGAGGAAGTTTGGGATGGCACAGGAGCTTATGTCAAACTTCTTCTCTGCCACTATAGAATCCGTCATCTGCACCTCTATCCTGGTGTGGTATGCTGGATCCTCAAACAGTGACAAATACAAGCTTCAGAGGGTCATCAGGTCGGCGGAGAGAATCATTGGGAAACCACTCCCTTCGCTTGACCACCTCTACAACTCCAGAGTGCGTTCCAGAGCACAAAGGATCGCAAATGACCGCTCACACCCAGGCCACCGTTACTTTAATGTGCTCCCTTCCAGAAGAAGGCTACAGACCATTTCCCCCAAGACAGCTAGGCATATGAACTCCTTCTTCCCTGCTGTCGTTAAACTCTTGAATTCCATTCACTGACTCCCTCCGTCAGGCCGGTAGTCAGATCATATGGTTCCAATGACATGGGTGATAGGTCATTCACTGGCTGTGTTTTTCTGTTTTTCCTGCCACCTGTGTCTCTTACTCTGCTAAAGCCACTCCTATCTTAGTGTACAACTTTCTACGCTATTGTGTTTTTACTGTAATGCGTCATCCATTTACTGTTCTTGGTTGCTTAGTTGTCAAGGTTGTTTTTAATGTCTTTGTTGTTGCCTTTTGTGTTGCTTTTTTTTGTGTCGCTGAGTTCTCTGTTTGTGCCAAACCGAAGTCCGGGCATGACCCAGTCATGCTTGGCGAAATAAAATTGATTCTGATCCTGATTCTGATTACACATTACTCAGCATTCTGAAGGTTTTACAGAGCAGTCTTGTAAACTATTGACCTGTCCTCTGGAGATAAAAAGAAAATTCTTCACTGACAGTTGAGATTATAGACTTCCGAAGACAGAGCTCTCTGCCACTCTGAAAGTCGTGGAGCTCAATGGCTTTTTGCATAGAGATAACAACTGGAGTTTCTTAACTCTTCCTGGACTGGAAACAATTAGACTTATGTCTCTGATCCTAATGTTTTATTTATTTGCTGTACTACACATACAATTTGTACAGTAGTTAGAGCCTTTGAGGGCAGGGGACCAAAATGTTTTGCTGATTTGTAGTTTAACCCATTCTAGACTTGCATATGTTATTTGGTCACACTCACAAACTGCATGCCCACACTCACTGTGTCACAGTACCTTACCGTCCAGATTACTAGTAACATTTCTGTGTGCTCCCTGTGCTCTGCAACGTTACCATAGGTTAGTGAATACACCCCTGGGTTAAACAGCATTTAAAAAAAAACTAAAAACTGCTTTACGAGCCTCACAAATTCAGGATGACAAGTAATCGACTTTCTTGACTTATCCTTGACAAAATCTAACATAAATGAAAGCAATAATTTAAATACGGTTAGTTTGAGCCTCAAGTCTACACTGGCAGGTTTGCAGGAGAAATATAAAGACTTCCGCTTTATGGCTTCTACCATTGCTAGAGAGATTTGCAACGTCTGTAGTGTTTTCTGTAGTTTTGTCAATAAGGCATTTCCATGCATCTAATGGGCTGTGAAGCAGAATGGATATTTTGATTACACAATTCTAATGGGAAAGTAAAAATCAACAGCAGTTTAAATTGTCGTGATGGATTCATAGACAAATGGATTAAGTTTATTTATGAGTTAGGAACACTTCAACTATTTATTCACAATGTGATTCCCCGGGGACAGCTTTCATCAAGGACTTTCATCAGTTTAATATCTGTATACAATATTATGATCCCTAGAGCAATGAGAGAATTGTCCACTTATGAGAACTCATAGAAATATAGAGAATTCCAAAAGCAAGGGTACCATGTTAGATTACAAAAAACACCCAGAATTTGGTGTGGTATACTTTACCAAAAAGCTTTTTGGTACAAAAGAAAAACTAAAAGCAAAAAGTGCAGAATAAGCATTTCCTTGGATCAGAAGGTATTTATTACTTCCTGCACCAAGTACAATCAAGGCACTTTATCTACTGTACTTTCAAGGACAGTGTGCAAGATTTATCAAAGCATTACCAACAGATTTTTCTTCATAAACAGTTCTAACAAGCTGGGGGGTTGTTCTGCATGATAATAAGAAACTTCTTAAAGCCTACTTAATAGCGGCAGGTTAAGAAAAGTGTAAATCCATCCCTAAACTGTCGCAGATTAAGAAGTGCTTAATAGCAGTTCTGCAGCAGTGCAGGCTAGGCATGGTTTGTTAGGTGCTCCTCCCCCCTGCTGAATCACTCCTCAGAGCCTGTCAGTATCAATACAGAAGATGTATTAGTTACCTCAGCAACCACAGTTGCCCTCACACACAGCACTGTCTGAGAGACCTTCCTAACTCCTCCTATTTTACAACAGTTTTAGAAGGAATCTGCACTACCTAGTGATTTCTTAAGATGCCTGAGACAGTTCTGCATGGATTTCTAAAAACCTACCAATATCTTGTCTCAGATTCTCTTGATAAATGTCCCCCCGTGAGTGGGAGGGAGCCATTCAAAACATTCCTTTATGCCACTGTCAGCTAGTAGCATGCCTCCTAACCGTCCTGGTTTCACCGGGACTGCCCTTTGTTGGGAAACACTTTCGAAGACCAGCACTGGAATTTTCAATTGTTCTTTTCATTCACTTCTAAGCAGTGAATAAACAGCAGTATGGTCTACTAAAGACCATTGTAAATATAGCTCAGTGGTAATAAGTATAGCTCAAGCTGCAGCAAACAGAGACATATCCGACCAAGCATGACTGTCTATATAGCAGCAGGATAAGGACAATGGACTGTCACAGTTTTGGACAGATGTACTATCCTTTCTCAAGTGTTATGTAGTAACTTACCAAGCCTTGCTCCCTGCGCAAATAACTGCATCAGGGAGAGGGAGGGGGAACCACTAGTCACCAGGGATGACTGTTTGGAGGAGGGAGGGGGCACACAAGACAGCAGGTATTACAGTATGGGGAAGGGAGAGGTACACCACTGGTTCACTATATGGGGACAGGTGGAACTACTGGACAGTGGACACCAGGCTTCACTGTATGAGAGTGGGAGGGGTTACACTAGACACCAGGGATTAGTGTTTAGGGTGGGAAGGTGACACACTAGAAACCGGGTTCACTGTATAGAGGAGGGAGGGGAGCACTCAGTATACCAGGGATTAGTGTATGGGGAAGGAAGGGACACACTAGACACCAAGGTTCACTGTATGGGGAGGGAGGGTCACACTAGATACCAGGGATTACTGTATGGGGAAGGAGAGTGTGAGGCACACTAGACCAGGGAGTGGGAAGGGGGCACACTAGACACGCGTGTTCACTGTATAGAGGAGGGAGGGGAGCACACCGGACACCAGGGATTACTGTATGGTGAAGGAAGGGGCACACTAGACACCAGGGTTCACTGTATATAGGAGGGAGGGTGGCAAGCTAGACTCAAGGGATTACTATATGGGGAGGTTGGGTGCACATTAGACATCCTTGATCACCGCAAAGTCATTATTACACACACACACACACACACACACACACACACACACACACACACACACACACACACACACACACACACACACACACACACACACACACACACACAATGCCTGTCTCCATTATAATTTCCCCAACCATCGTGCCTTCCATCAGAATGCTCTCCTTCATAGTGCTTAACCATTAATGACCCTCTTATAGTAGTGACCCAATAGTGCCTCCACTTTTGTGATTCCTTAGAACGCTAGCACATTTGTGTCCCTGCTACTGAGATTCCTTATAGTGCTACGCCATTAGTGCACCGCTATTATGAAATGCTTTCCTTCAAAGGTCCTATTAGAGTGTTGCTTCACTAATACCCCTCACTGGTTTGGTTTTCCCCTCTGCTGCCCCATTAGTGTCCATTAGTGTGCCTCTGTTAGTGCCACTCACTACTGTGCTGCCATTTAGTGTCCCCCCAACCACAGTGTACCCCTTTACAGCACTGCTACCTAACTGCCACTCTGGTAATGCGCAGTGAAGTCCTAACTACTGAGATACCCTTTGGCCCCCTGCACACTGCAACAGCCATATCAATCCCTACCGTGTACTGATGAGGGCCAAAAGCCTGAAACAGGCTGTCTACATGTGGAGTTGGTGTGGCTGTGTAATATTTAAAGCTATAGACTTGCTATACACCAGCGGTTCTGGATGCTTGTCTGGCTTAGAGGGGCGGAAAAAGATAATTTGCATATTCAGTAGTGGTGCATTGTGGGTAACCACAAATGTTCACTTATAGCTGAATTATTGCAAATTTCCTTCTGTTTTAAGAAGGCAAATTTTACCGATTCCGATTTGTGATTCTGATTTGTGATTCAGATTTTCCCTGGATGCTATCAAAAGAAAAACGCAGAAAAATCGCAGCATGCAGTACCGATCAAAAATCACAAATCAGAATTGCATGTAAAATCGTGTCATAATCGCAAATCGGAATCGCATGTAGTGTGCAAGAGGCCCTATACTGATGCCATATTAAAGCATGCCCCATGCTTTGTTTTTCTTATAGTGCTCCTCTTTAGTGCTCAGGGCACCTCACTGCTTTATTCTGCTAAAGTGCTACTCTCTACCATGTTCCCCCATTGAGTTTCCACAATTGTGATCCCTGTACGATGCTCCCTTATAGCATACCCTGCCACTGTGCTCCTCTCTAGTTTTACCACTACTGTGGCTGCCAACCCCCATCCCCCCAGACCCTCCCTCAACTTTACTGTGCTCCCAAGGGCCCATGCACCATTGTTGTCAGAATGGCAACTTACCTGTCCTACTGCACTGGTCCAGTCTTGTCTTCATCCTTCAGCTTCTTCTCAGTGACCAGGTGCATGTTATTTCATAATAACATGCCAGGTGTTATGGAGAAGAGGCAGCCAGCGGGTGTGAAGATGGGGAGTACTGACAGAGAAGCGCACTGGGAGCGGTGAGTTGATACGCTGTCAAAACTTTGCAGGGGCCCTGGGGAGGACAAGGAGGGAGGGACCTGAGGGTGCTTGATAGCACAGACCTGGGGGGTCCAAAAGTACTCAGGGGCCCTGTGACAATTACCCCCTTTTCCTGTATGGTAGTGCCGATACTTCTAGGCCCTTGATTGAACAGTGAAGAGTAGCAGTACAATGCTGAGTCATCATTCTGCTTTACTTTTGTAGTCAAGTCTGCAGTGTTAGCGCCCTTTCATACGAGCAGTTGATAGGCAGTGAAAAAACTGTCGAACTCTCAGAACTGCTTACTGCTGCCTGGTAACTGTTCACTGCTGCCTGGTAACTGTTCACTGCTGCCTGGTAACTGTTCACTGCTGCCTGGTTAATGCTCACTGTTGCTTGGTAACTGCTCACTGAGTGCGTACTTCAGCTGCCTGTGTGAAAGGGCCCATAGACCGACTGCCCTTGCCATGAAGTACAACCTGACTGGCTTGCACAACTGGCTTTTCCTCTACCAGCCTGACTGTTGATGTACCTAGAATTACATTAAATATTCTAGCATTTATAAAAAAAATGCATGCAACATTTTCTAGTCAATAAATGACTGGATTGAATGATGCCAGTTACATATATCTGTCAACTTAAAGTGGACCCAAATTAAAAATACAAGATTTCAGAAATAAAATCTATTTTCTAAATTATAATAATAAATAGCAGCCTTTTTTCAGCCGCATGATGCCAAATATAAAATATTTTACATTTATTAGAGGAACCCCTCTTTTCCTTTCATTTTGCCGGGATAAAATCCGGCAAACTGGTGAAGTAGGTGGTGTCCAGCAATGGAGGAATTGCTAATGGCTGCCCCCAGTATAACCCTAGTTATGAAAAGAGAAGGATGAAAAGCATGCACTGAAATGCTCATAGGCTTCAATGAGTGTTTATTTATCTTTGTATGTGTCAGAGTGGTGTAACAAAATATTTTTAATTAAAAAAAATGTTTGGTTTGAGTCTGCTTTACATGACATTTCCCAAACTTTTTATTATCCTTTTATGTAGCAACATTGTAATTTTACACACTTGACTTTCTTTGTTTGTATAAACAATTCTATCAGCCAAATGTGTCTTGTTTATGATTTCCCGGGAGACCTTTATGCTGACAACGCAGATGTCTAAATCCAGGATTAATCATGCTTTGTGTTAGGTGCTATAAGTATTGAACAGCAAAGGTCAGACATTGTATGATAGCTGTAGGACGTCATGCATTAGTTTTTAAATCCTTATAATTATGTAATTTATTTTCCAAACTTTGATTTTTTTTCTGCTTGTTATTGTTAGTCGAAGTTTATCTATATATATGTATATGTGTGTGTGTGTGTGTGTGTGTGTGTGTGTGAATATAGATAGACACATTTAACTTCCTTCTAGTCAGCACATCTACAAACTATAACACCAGCTAAATACATTAAATAAAGCCTTCTATGCAAGCTCTGTTTTAAAGGATACCAAAAGAGAGGTAAGCTGAAAAAAGTCCATGACACTGAATTGTACAAGATTCTATTTTCACGTACAGGATCTTCTCAAAAAATTAGCATATTGTGATAAAGTTCATTATTTTCTGTAATGTACTGATAAACATTAGACTTTCATACATTTTAGATTCATTACACACAACTGAAGTAGTTCAAGCCTTTTATTGTTTTTCTTATTGATGATTTTGGCATACAGCTCATGAAAACCCAAATTTCCTGTCTCAAAAAATAGCATATTTCATCCGACCAATAAAAGAAAAGTGTTTTTAAAACAAAAAAAGTCAACCTTCAAATAATTATGTTCAGTTATGCACTCAATACTTGGTCGGGAATCCTTTTGCAGAAATGACTGCTTCAATGCGGCGTGGCATGGAGGCAATCAGCCTGTGGCACTGCTCAGGTGTTATGGAGGCCCAGGATGATTTGATAGCGGCCTTAAGCTCATCCAGAGTGTTGGGTCTTGTGTCTCTCAACTTTCTCTTCACAATATCCCACCGATTCTCTATGGGGTTCAGGTCAGGAGAGTTGGCAGGCCAATTGAGCACAGTAATACCATGGTCAGTAAACCAGTTACCAGTGGTTTTGGCACTGTGAGCAGGTGCCAGGATGTGCTGAAAAATGAAATCCTCATCTCCATAAAGCTTTTCAGCAGATGGAAGCATGAACCCGCTTTTGAACCAGTAACAGCGGCAGAAGCGCCTGACTTGGGCTACAGAGAAGCAGTACTGGACTGTTGCTCAGTAGTCCAAAGTACTTTTTTCGGATGAAAGCAACTTTTACATGTCATTCGGAAATCAAGGTGCCAGAGTCTGGAGGAAGACTGGGGAGAGGGAAATGCCAAAATGCCTGAAGTCCAGTGTCAAGTACCCACAGTCAGTGATGGTCTGGGGTGCCATGTCAGCTGCTGGTGTTGGTCCACTGTGTTTTATCAAGGGCAGGGTCAATGCAGCTAGGTATCAGGAGATTTTAGAGCACTTCATGCTTCCATCTGCTGGAAAGCTTTATGGAGATGAAGATTTCATTTTTCAGCACGACCTGGCACCTGCTCACAGTGCCAAAACCACTGGTAAATGGTTTACTGACCATGGTATTACTGTGCTCAATTGGCCTGCCAACTCTCCTGACCTGAACCCCATAGAGAATCTGTGGGATATTGTGAAGAGAAAGTTGAGAGACGCAAGACCCAACACTCTGGATGAGCTTAAGGCCGCTATCAAAGCATCCTGGGCCTCCATAACACCTGAGCAGTGCCACGGGCTGATTGCCTCCATGCCACGCCGCATTGAAGCAGTCATTTCTGCAAAAGGATTCCCGACCAAGTATTGAGTGCATAACTAAACATAATTATTTGAAAGTTGACTTTTTTTGTTTTAAAAACACTTTTCTTTTATTGGTCGGATGAAATATGCTAATTTTTTGAGATAGGAAATTTGGGTTTTCATGAGCTGTATGCCAAAATCATCAATATTAAAACAATAAAAGGCTTGAACTACTTCAGTTGTGTGTAATGAATCTAAAATATATGAAAGTCTAATGTTTATCAGTACATTACAGAAAATAATGAACTTTATCACAATATGCTATTTTTTTTAAAAAGATCCTGTACATGTGTGTTCATTTCTGCATTTTATAATCACATTGAGGAAACCATCTGCATATACAGTACTCTGTTCTCTAGTTAATGGTGAAAATTTGATGTAGGCAAAAATGTGAGTGTCACGATTGTGGAACTTTCCCCGTGATCAGCGCACAACGCGTGCGCTGACACGGCGGAGATCCTCCACAAGCGTATAATTTGCAGGAACCCAGCAAAAGGTGCTACGCACCTGTAGAGGGAAATTCCTGTCGGCAGATGGCGCTGGGGAGTGCAGAGGAACCAATCCTCTGTACCTCCACAAGTGCCAGACAGGAATTGTACGAAGCGCAGAATGCAATCGCAAGAGAGGCGATTGTGAATGAGATTGAGCAAAAGGGATAGGTTGTATGTGTGTGCGCCAATCCAGTCGCCACTCCGCGACCGCGCACACAACAGCAGATACGAAATAGGAACGCGATCGCAAGAGGTGCGATCGCGAGACGTGACACAAGGCAGAACAGAATAGAATACAAGGGTAGCAAAGGCACAGCAAATACAATAAGGAGATACGGAAAATAACAACCGCTAGCTAACCGCGAACACCGCACTCATTCGCAACAGTGCACGCGGTTATGCGCGATCTCCACGTGATAAGCACAATAGAGACAAGCACGCCTAACTAACCATAAACAGACAAACATGAAACAGGGGACGCGAGCGCTTGCTTAACGGTTACCTCACCGAGCCTGTAGCAAGCGCAGCGGACAAGACAGACACACAAAAAACAAGAACTAGGCAGGAAGGATCCACCGCTCTTCCGCCAGAGCAAGTGTGATCCAAGCAGGAACATAGATCAGAAAGATCCACAGCCGCTAACGCTAGCGGGTAGTGCAATCTCAGCAAGACAGAACGATTCGCTATCAACCGCCGTTGGTGACAGCGCAATCGCGACCGACAAGACAGAACAGAAGGATCCCCAGCGCTCGCACAAAGTAGCTAGCGCGATCCCAGGAAACAGAACAGAAGGATCCCCAGCGCTAGCATAAAGTAGCTAGCGCGATCCCAGGAAACAGAACAGAAGGATCCCCAGCGCTAGCACAAAGTAGCTAGCGCGATCCCAGGAAACAGAACAGAAGAGATAGCTGGTAGCAACCGCTGCACCAGCTATACTCCAAGAACATAGATCAGAACCATTTCCTGTCAACCACCATAGGGACAGGACAATGGCAAACAGGCAAGACAAGACAGAACAGGCAATACAGATAATACAACCTGACTGGGCTAGAAGGGGAGCCAAAAGCAACCCCCAGGAATTAACTATACTAGATAGCAATGGCTGACACTCCAGCAGTGTCCATCAGGAACTGAGCAAGGAAGGGAAATGACCAGCAAAGCATTCTGGGAAACATAAAGCTCTTATAGTGCCAGTCATCAAAGAAGGCAGGTAGGGGATTTGCATAACGAATGTATGCAAATTCCCCAGCAAGAGAACAGAACAGAAACTTGCAATGAAAAGACAGGTCTCTGTTCCAGAGACCTGCAGCCCACAGACTAGAGGAATGGACAAACAGCTGTCTGCCTGTGCAGCCAGCTGAGCGGATCATCACAGTGAGCAGGATAAACAGAACGTGAAAGTATTTTCCAAATTCTGCTTTGCGAAATGAAACTTTGAAAACATGAAAATGGTTGTAACTTATTAAATACGTAAAAGATACACTGCCTGCCCCCCCCCCCCCCCAAAAAAAAAATCCTATACACTAACATTTTGTTGTATTGCCTTTAGTGTTGATTACAGCATGCACTCGCCGTGGCATTGTTTCAATGAACTTCTGCAATGTTACAACATTTATTTCCATCCAGAGTTGCAATTATTTTTGCCAAGATCTTGTAGAGGTAGCTGGAGAGACACCCCTGCACAAATTCTTCTCCAGCACACCCCAAAGATTCTCAATGGGGTTAAAGTCTGGACTCTGTGGTGGCCAATCCACGTGTGAAAATATTTTATGCTCTCTGAATGTCTTTCACAATCTGAGCCTGATTAATCTTGGCATTGTCACCTTGGAATATGTCCAAGCCAACAGGGAAGAATACATTGGTCATTCAGTAAATTCAGGTAGTCAACTGACCTCATTCTTTGAGCACATAACATAATCACCCATGAGTTAACTATCCAATGGGAGGCTTTTATCAGGGCCGGCGCTACCATAGGAAAAAATGGGCAATTGCCCCAGGGCCCCAGAGCCTGTAGGGGCCCCCAAGGTGTTTCTCCCCCATCTTAACTGTTGCTCCCCAGGAACTCTGCAGAGTCTTTGGCAGAGTAGCGTCTCATCTGTGCTGGCGGGCAGGTGAGACACTACACTGACATAGGCACTGCAGAGGTCCTAGTGAGCAGTTAAGTTGGGAGGTGATTGGGGGAGGGTCGGCAGCCAACTCAAGGGCCCAGAAGGGAAATTTAGCTGCAACAAAGGGCCCCTAATGACGCTTTTTGGTCGGGGGGGTGTCTGTTGGGGGGCCCCCAGGCTAATTTTGCCCTAGGGCCCAAATGGTACTTGAACCGGCCCTGGCTTTTATGTATTTGCTTTGTCAAATCCAGGAGGTTACCTTTTTTTTGGAAAAGCAGTGTACATAAATGTGCTTTATAACTCCAAATTGTCAAGACAATAGCATAATTATCACTTGCCATTTTTTGCTCCTCTGCAGGGATCTGCGCACCAACTCCCAATTGTCTGATCCTGATATGCATTGGGAAAGTTTTGATAGTAAA
Organism: Hyperolius riggenbachi; assembly: GCF_040937935.1. Classification (NCBI taxonomy): domain Eukaryota; kingdom Metazoa; phylum Chordata; class Amphibia; order Anura; family Hyperoliidae; genus Hyperolius; species Hyperolius riggenbachi. The sequence goes on from NC_090656.1 coordinate 85,602,504, forward strand.
GAAAAAAACAACAAATAAATGGTGAGCTTAACAAAAACACAAAGGGGATAATTCACAAAGCTTTTTCACCTGGTTTAACCTGTTTTTACCTTATTTATGTTCCATTTTTATACTCCCATAGAGCAAACAATGTATACACAGTATTTAACCTCCTGAGCATTACGCCGCTCAGGAGGTTTCGTTAGTTTGTGCCCCCAGGATTAAATAATTTGTTCTCAAGCCTGAAAAACCTTTAGCTAGCACTAGGCTAGCTAGTACAAATGGTTGAACAGCGAGGAGAACGCCAGCGCATACCACTTTGGGATGCGCAGCCTTTCCCCCCACCTTTCCTTAGCTAGTGCAAATGCCCGGCACCCACCGATTACTGCCGCTCCCCCATTTATACAATACCCAGACTGGATCCAGCAATCGACGCAGTCTCCCCGCACAGCTCCGGTCTTCACTATGGTGAGGATCGCACATGACGTCATGACGTCGCCGACATCATCCGCAAACACCAGAGCTGTGCAGGGAGGCTGCGCGATCGCTGGATACAGGCTGGGTAATGTTTAAATGGGGGGATCGGGGGGGGGGGGGGGGGCAGGGACGGATCTAGACCAAGTTGCCCCAAGTTGCGCCTGGGGCAAGGTCAGGTTTTGGCGCCTAAACTGCCATTCCCCATCCACATTTTGCCGCCTTTTTAAGAATTCAACAATCTGCGCCTGGGGCAAGAGACCTGCTTGCCCCCCCCCCCCCCCTAGATCCATCCCTGGGGGGGGGGGGGCTGGGATCCCAGGCGATCGGGCCTGGGCTGCCGGACACCTTTACTAGCTAGCCTAGTACTAGCTAAAGCTTTTACTGCCATTAGAACAAATTAATTAATTCTGGGGCCTCCTGAGCAGAGAAAGAGGTATGCCCGCAGTGTTGGGCATACCGCTAAGGAGGTTAAGGTACCAAAAGCAATATTGAAATGAAGACAATCAGGAAAAACTTACTTTCAGTGATTATTTTGCTTCTAAATATGCTAAAAAGGTTATTTTTATTAATGAGGTGAAAAATAAGTCACATATGAGAAGTTTTGTGGATTAACTCCAATGACCCATATGCAATTCAGTTTTTTTTCTAAGTTTTCTCCTAGGAGATAATTTTCATCTTCTTTTTAAAATAACTTTTAGCCCTCTGCAATTTAAAAAGTATGTGAAAAGTACTGTCACTAATATACTTAGTATTTTCTTGTTTGCTGGTGGCTTAAAGGATACCAAATGCTAATAATGCAAGAGAAACCCATTCTCCTCTCTACCCCCTATCATACCTGAAAGCCCCCCATGATCCTCTTCCAAGTCGACAGAGTCAGGCTTACTGCGCAGGTTCTGGCCGGGCTGTGCGCATCCTATGGCAGGGAGTGCACTGCATTTGCGTATGATGTCACTACCTCATGCGCATGATGTCATACGCATGCACAGTGCACTCCCGGCCCAATAGGCTGCTTGTCAAGTTTCCTGTCAAGTGACAGGCAGCCTATTGGGCCAATCAAAGTGGGGGGATAATGTCCTTTAAAGTGATTGAACCCACAGGGGCTCAGGGCAGGATGAGTGGAGCTCTCGTCATTGCGAAATAGCAGACATAAGTTTGTAGCACTCGCTATGCTACTCTGATAAGGCGTGTTAACTCTGATAAGGCATGTTAACCCTGATAAGGTGTGTATATTCTGATAAGGCATGCTATTTGTCTTAGTGAATCAAGCCCCTTGTCTTCAAACATTAAAAACATTAATTGTAGATGCAGCAAGACAGTTATCTTTGATACATTTACCCAACTTATGCATTATTTCCCCCGTAATGGTTAAAGTGAGTCCAAGATTAGAGTAATATGGAGGCTGCTATATTTATTTCCTTTACAATAGGTCTGGCAGACCTATTAGTCTTTTGGTATCAGTAGTGTCTGAGTCACCACCATAAAACAAACACATGCCTATGGCTAATCTAGTAAAGCTAGCCATACATCTAGCAATGATGGGCAGATTCGACAAATTTCTCTCTAATTGAATCTGATAAGTCGGCTTGGTCAGCTGCCCATACACCGCAGGCCGATTCCTGATCAATTTCATGCTGAAATTGATCTGGAATCAGCCTTGTGACGCCGCATCCGACCGCCTCACTACCCCGATGCTTTCCCCCTAATGTCCAATGTGTCCCCCCCCCTCCCACCGGTGTCCAGAGCAAGTTATACATTACCTGTCCGAGACCTCCACTTGTCCCCGTAGGCTCCGGGCGCACTCTGTTCTGCATACACGTGCGCCACGTGGTTGCCTAGTATCGTGGCTGTGCGGGTGATGTCTGACATCATATGTGTGCCCTTTCTAGGCAACCTTGTGGGGTGCACGTGTATGGAGAGTGGAGTGCACCTGGATTTTGTGGGGACAAGCGGAGGCAGCGGAAAGGTAATGTATAACATGCACTGGGCACCGGGGGGACACTTAACATTGGGGGGACAGCATCGGGGGTTTTGTCGCATTTGTCAAGCATCCAAAATTGCACGCCATGCCGTGCACCCGATCGAGCAAGTCAGCCCAACATCTTGCAGCATGTACGGTCGACTTCAGGACAAAATTGGTCACATTGTCGGTCGGGCATGCACTTGGCTGCACCAATTTTCATCCGATTCGATTAGAATTATGGATTCAGATAGTCGATCGGCCGCCAAGTCACCTGATGTATGGCTTGAGTCAATGGACCAGATCTGCATGCTTGTTCAGGGTCTGTGGATAAAAGCAGGGCTGTGGAGTCGGTACAAAAATCCACCGACTCCGACTCCTCAGTTTAAGATTCCACCGACTCCGACTCCTCTAATTTGCATATTACAAAGATTGAAAGTATGTAACATGAAATTCGTCACTTAAAGTGGACCCAAATTAAAAACACAAGATTTCAGAAATAAAATCTATTTTCTAAATTATAATAATAAATAGCAGCCTTTTTTCAGCTGCATGATGACAAATATAAAATATTTTACATTTATTGGAGGAACCCTCCCTTCCTTTCAAATTGCCGGGATTTTTCCGGCAAACTGGTGGAGTAGATGGTTTCTGGCAATGGAGGAATTGCTAATGACTGCCCCCAGTATAACCCTAGCTATGAAAAGAGAAGGGTGAAAAGCATGCACTAAAATGATCATAGGTTTGAAGGAGTGTTTATTTATCTTTGTATGTGTCAGAGTGGTGCAACTAAATATTTATAATTACAAAAATGTTTGGTTTGGGTCCACTTTAACTGCCAACACTTAGGAATTTTAAAAGACAACTGAAGTGAGAAGGATATGGAGACTGCCATATTTATTCCCTGTAGTCATAGACTAAGACTAGTCCTTAGTAAGAGTACTTGAAAAAGGTACAGACTGGAACAAAGAACATCTATCAGGCCCTAGGCAATATAACTGTGGGTACATGTAAGAATGATGTGCAGGTACTCTGCAGGGAATGAGGAGATTCTTCCTCTATTACACATTATTCATGCACAATCTGAACCAGGTTTTTGGGTGATAGACAACACCTCTGTGTTCAATGTGCACAACATTCTCAGTGGATTCCCTGCAACTATGTGGGGAGTGCATAAGTAGAGCATAGTACTACTGTGTAACAAAGTAAACCTGAGACAGATTAAATTCAAGTTTTATACATACCTGGGGCTTCCTCCAGCCCCCTTCAGGCTTATCAGTCCCTCGCTGTCCTCCTCCGCCACCTGGATCTTCTGCTATGAGTCCAGGTACTTGAGCCAGTCTGGTGTAGTGCGCATGCACACACTCCGCCGCCGGGAGTGTACTACACCTGCGCAGCACTATTGCGCAGGTACAGAATACTTCTGACTGTAGGAGCGGCACATGGCCAGACTGTGCTGACTGGCTGAATTAACGGGACTCATAGCAGAAGATCCAGGTGGTGGAGGAGGACAGCGAGGGACTGATTGGCCTGAAGGGAGCTGGAGAGAGCCCCAGGTATATATAAAACTTTTCTTTTCATCCATCTCAGGTATCCTTTAATTCGTAGTCACCAAACCAAATTTTAACAACATATCAAATTATTTGATTTCATGAGCCAAGAGAGATTCCTCCATACATTTGCATAAATCAGCATCAACGCAGAATTATTTCCATCTCTATTAGTGACACGGCTACACATCAGGCTTTATTCTTACAGCATAGATGTTATTTTGTATACACAAGAGATTCTTGTGTACACATAATATATACTGTACAGTCACAATCAGATATGTATATCTGACTTAAAACATACAGGGACTGCTTTATTGAAGCAGCACAAGTAACTAATTTTGATTGGTTTATTTCATTTTTGTGGACTAAGCACAGCTATTACTGCATATATAAATTATTTATGATGACTATTATCTGAGAAATAGAACATTTTATCATATCATCTATTTTAATTACAGTTTAAATTCATTAGGAATCGAGTCAGAGCATTTTTTCCCCACTCCGACTCCAGGCACCCAAAATTCGACTCCATGACTCTGACTCCGATTCCACAGCCCTGGATAAAAGTAATAGAAACACAGGATCAGGGGACAGCCAGGCAACTTTCATTGTTTAAAAGGAAATAAATATAAGAGCCTCCATATCACTCTCGACTCGGGTTTCCTTTCAAGAGAACCAGAGACGAAGCACCCTCATGTATTTTACCATATATATCAGTGGGAACATTAGAGAAAACACTTACCCTGCTCTCTGTTTCATCCTTTACTGCTTAGCCTGCTTTTTATCAGCCGTGATAAAATCCCCGACTGAGCATTCAGTCTGGCTTTGCTCAGGAAACATTATAGCTGAGACTGTCTTTTCTGATGTCTTTTCAAGCCCAAGCCAGTCCCCTTCTGGCTCTGCTATAATGACTCTGCTATAATGATTCCTGAGCAAAGCCAGACTGAATGCTCAGTCAGGGATTTTATCAGGGCTGATAACAAGCAGGCTGAGCAGTGAAGAATGAAACAGAGAGCAGGGTAGGTGTTTTCTCTAATGTTCCCACTGATATATATGGTAAAATACATGAGGGTGCTTCGTCTCTGGTTCACTTTAAGTCTTTCCATAGAGATCGGGTACTGTATGCAGCTTTTCAACTCATTTTGTGCAACTATTAAGCTGGCCATACACTGGCCCGATTTACCGCCGTTTCGACAGCAGATTCGATCACTGGGATCGAATCTGCTGCCAATCATTCGCGCTACACGCCAAATTTTGATTCATTTCGTCCGATCCCGTCGATCGCGCCGTGCGAAAAATTACCGTCGATCGCCCGCGGGTAAAGAGCGCATCGCTAGCGGCGTTCGAGTGCCCGACGACCGACGCAATAGAGCCCGCATACATTACCTGCTCCGGCGGCGCGACTGCCCCCGCTCGTCTCCGCTCTTCTCCGCTCTGGTCTCCGGCATGCCTTTACTTATTCCTGCCCGGCAGGAAGTTTAAACAGTAGAGGGCGCTCTACTGTTTAAACTTCCTGCCGGGCAGGAAGAAGTGAAGCATGCTGGAGCTGGAGACCAGAGCGGAGAAGAAGAGCGGAAAGAGACCCGGGAGTCGCGCCGGCGGAGCAGGTAATGTATGCGGCGGGGGGGAGCGGCGGCAGCAGCACCACCACCACAACAGATTGTGATCGGTTTCAGGATGAAATCGGTTCACAATCTGTTTGCAGTAAAGGTAGCCATACGATCCCTCTCTGATCAGATTCGATCAGATAGGGATCTGTCTGTTGGTCGAATCTGATGGCAAATCGACCAGTGTATGGCCACCTTTAGAGTATGTGAGAGGAATTTCTGCTTTGCCTGGAATTTTTCCACACCTAAGTGTAAAAGTGCTGGTTGTGTTGCAGGGGTGTAACTAGAGGGGAGCAGTCCCTGCCTCTGCAGGGGATCAGAGCTGTAAGGGGGGCGCACCTACTACTTTACTCTCTCATAAAGGGGTCCATCCTTCAGATCAGGTGTTTTTGTGGCTACCCTTGTTCTGGGCGTGACAATATTGATGGCCACACTTGTTTTATAACCCTTGCAAGTTCTTTCAAGGATGAATTATTAGTGTCAAATATAGATCTTGTTTTCCGATGTGTAGCATAGCTCATTGTGAGTGCATCCTGAATATCCTGAGACTGTGCCTCCAATGACAAATATCAATATTCTGCTTAAGATCAATTTCCCAGTGTTTGAATAGTTTAACATGTAATTCTATAGGATTTCCTATTAAGTTGTCAGTTTTGATTTATTCTAATTTCAATAGCTGTTTACTTCCAAATTTACTTCAATGGACTAGTTCTCTAATGGCTTTAATAGATCTGTGATTCTCATATATCCGAAGGACTCTGATTTGTGTATGAAGAACCTTAGGGAAATCTCCTGAAAGGAATGAAGTGTGTTATTATTATAAAGCAAGTTAATGTTAATAAGAATGTTTATCCACCCCTTAAAGAACAACTGTAAGTTAACAAGAGGGCTTTGGAGGCAATACCACACGCATGCACGCACACACACACACACATACACACACATACACATCACTTCCTGGTTAGCTGCTATGTTTTTTTTTTGTAAACACTGCCTAAAACTGGCGATTAAAAGCCAGGATCGCGGCAGGAAGCAGCGGAAAAGGGCAAAGAGGGATCTAGGAGATCACAGTGACTCGATTGGTATGTTTTTTATTGTACAAATTGGACAGTACACATTCTCTTTAAAATCACTGCTGTAATAGATAGCGGAGATGCCGCCGCAACGGTGAGCGGCATGGCGGCTGTCTCTGCATCTCAGCCGGCGGCCTACGCCGCGCAGTTACATGTTGGAGTTTTGCCTGGTCCTTCAGTTGCACATAGACTGAGGGCTACGCGCGCGCGTGCCAGGCGACAGGACCTTTATGCGAATAGAAGAGGAGTCAGCTGATCGGCCGGTCAGCTGACTCCGGCAGTGCTCCTGATTGGCTGAGTGACTGGGGCGGTGCTGTGGGGTGCTCTCAGTATATATAGGACCTGCCTGTCAGTAGCTCCTTGTCTGCTGTTGCAAATGCTACGTGTTAGCACTCAGACCTTATGGTGGCCATACATGGTACAATTTTTTCATACAATCTTACCATTTCTATGTAGTATAAGGGAACTGCCTAAATTATCCTTTCAATATATTCACTTAATTTACCCTTATACTACATAGAAATGGTAAGATTGTATGAACAAATTGTACCATGTATGGCCACCATAAGTCAGATCCCAAAGTGTGCTAGAACCAGCAGGAGCTGGGGATCCACACTTAGTCAGATTCTGTTGATAGCTAAAGTACTAATTGAATTGTATTATTTGTTATGACCTTCTGCTAGCCTTGACTACTCTTCTGCTTAATGATTCTGTGCTTCTGCCTATCTGATCCTGTTGCCGACTCAGCCTGAACACTACTCTGATTTAACCCTTCTGTCTTTGTACCGTATCTGTCCGTTTGTTGCCGAATCTGCTTGTCTGACTCTTCTGCCCTCACCAGTGAGCCTAGTCCCTGGTGAGGGATTCTCTGTACAGCTTAATCACCTGCTCTTCAGGTGACCAGTAGCTGCAGTACCGTCTTAATCACCTGCTCCTCAGGTGACCAGTAGCTGCAGTACAGTCTTAATCCCCTGCTCCTCAGGTGACTAGTAAACTACGGTACTGTCCTCATCACCTGCTCCTCAGGTGATTAGGAGCTGCAGTACAGTCTTGATCTCCTGCCCCTCAGGTGATCACATGCTGCAGTACAGTCTGAACTACCCGCTCCACGGGTGATCAGTATACGTTGTCTTACTGTGCATTACCCGCTCCTCAGGTGAACTGATTACTAGTTCATCTGCATCTCCAGCTTGCTGGAGTGCTGATCCCTGTGTTCTATAGAGATATCTCCCTCTACCAGCTCCTCTGGGGGAGTTGGTATCTCTATCTGTATTACTGTTACACCAAACACCTATCTTTACATCTGGTTGTCCTGTGTCTCACTATACTCGCATTATTGGTGATTCTGCAGATCACCACATAATCAAGTATAGTATCTGTATTATTGGTGATACTGCAGATCACCAATAATCAGAAAATCTCTTCTTGCTGACACCAATCATTACAACTGCAAATTTAAATCTCTCACCAGAGCCTCCCATTGGGCTGAGTGATCTGGATCAATGAGAACACTTCTCAGTATGAATTCTCTTTGGTGCAGATCAGTGGACCAATGGGGCACCTTGGGGAGTGATTGAAAGATGATTATGGCAGCAGCTTGGCAGAGAGGAGGGGCCATTTCACACTCAGCAAGTTGCGATGATATCACAGTGCAACATAGCCAAAAAGTTGCATCGCGCAGTACAGCTGCAGTGGGACCATATAGTGAGGTATACAGTAAAATGAAATTATGCCTCTCTACCACTGTTAACGCACAGAATTCTGTGCGTTACTGTTTCAAAACCTAACATGCTGCACCACTCCAGGGATATCAGTGTTTTGCATTGGGATGCAATGATATTGTCCGCTGCAACGCAACACAATAGTCACGGTGAGAAGAGGCCTGAAATTGACTTATCTGTCCAAACAGCTTACATACGTAACAATTTCTAACATTTGCTTCATTTAGCACTAATCACTTAAAAAGGGACCCTGAACAGCAGCAAAAAAAGCAAATCTGGACTTACCTGGGGCTGCCCCCCGTAGCCTGTGAGGTCCCTCAGGACCCTCTCGGTCCCTTCTGTGGTGCTGCTGGTGGCTTCCGTAAACCTGGAGACTTCAGCTGGTACAGTCTTTCGAGTGCCGCACATGCACAGGACCCTTACGGCCATGGGCACAATGACGCGCTGCGCACCTGGAAGGGCAACGCATGTGCGACTTTGGCCAAAGTCGAGAATCTGCCAGAGTCGCCTGCAGGACCATGGAGGGGAACCAGAGGACACAGAGGGATCTCCTGCAGGGGCGGACATACGGCTATGCAGGTCGTGCCACCGCACAAGGGCCCCTGAAGTTCTGTTGCTTCAGGAGCCCATTAAGTTTCGCTGTTTTTTTTTAATTATTATTATTTTCCTTTGGGGGCGCCGACTCTTATACCCCCCCTCACCTCAGGGCCCCCCCTCATGCAGCGGAAGAGCAGCAGATATAGGGAGGCTCCGGCAGTTCCAGCAGGCGCTAGAGGTTCAGCCGCCTGGTCTACACGGTCTCCTCTCCTCTGTATGCCGCTCGCTACTAAACCAGGAAGTAGCGAGCGGCATACAGAGTAGACAGTATAGACCAGGTGGCTGAACCCCTAGCGCCTGCTGGACCCGACGGAGACTTCCTATATTTGCCGCTCTACCTCTTTTCCGCTGCGCGCACTGGTAAGGGGGCACCCTGGGGTGAGGGAGGGAGGATCGGAGTTGTGCCCCCCACCAGGCTAGCTACCTATTAGCCCACCAGCTACCCACCTGGCTACCCACCCACCTACCCGGCTACCTACCTACCCACCCACCAGGCTACCTACCTACCCACCAGACTAACTACCTACCCACCCCTCCCACCAGGCTACCTACATACCTCCCACCAGGCTACCTACCTATCTACCCACCCACCAGGCTACCTACCTACCCTCCAGGCTACCTACCTACCTACCCACCCACTCAGCTACCTACCTACTCACCCACCAACTAGGCTACCTACCTACCCACCCACCCACCAGGCTGCCTACCTACCCACCCACCCGGCTACCTACCTACCTACCCACCAGGCTACCTACCTACCCACCAGGCTACCTACCTACCTACCCACCCACCAGGCTACCTACCTACCCACCAGGCTCCCTACCTACCCACCCACCCCCCAGACTACCTACCTACCCAGCAGGCTACCTACCTACCTACCCACCCACTCGGCTACCTACCTACCTACCCACCCGCCTACCTACCTACCTACCCACCCACCCGGCTACCTACCTACCCACCCACCAGGCTACCTAGCTACCTGCCCACCAGGCTACCTACCTACCCACTCACCAGGCTACCTACCTAAACCAGGCTACCTACCTACCCACCCACCCACCCAACCACCCACCAGGCTACCTACCCACCCACCCATGGGAGCTGCACGACGGACGGAGGCTGGGATAGGAGGTCTGCTGCTGCAGGTGAGTAAATGTTTTTTTATGTATATTAGCAGGTGTATGTTCTGTGCAGGTCTGCCAAATGAATGCATGTATTTTCTGGGCAAATCTGCCGACATGATTGCATATATTTTCTGGGCAGGTCTGCCACATGATTGCTTGTATTTTCTGGTCAAATCTGCTACATGATTGCATGTATTTTCTGGGCAAATCTGCCGACATGATTGCTTGTATTTTCTGGTCAAATCTGCTACATGATTGCATGTATTTTCTGGTCAAATCTGCCGACATGATTGCATGTATTTTCTGGTCAAATCTGCCGACATGATTGCATGTATTTTCTGGGCAAATCTGCCACATGATTGCACATATTTTCTAGTCAAATCTGCCGACATAATTGAACGTATTTTCTGGTCAAATCTGCGACAAAAGATTGAACGTGTTTTTTGGTCAAATCTGCTGACATGATTGAATGTATTTTCTGATCAAATCTTCTGACATTATGTGTATTTTCTTGAGAAAACCTGCACAATTATGTGAATTTTCTGGGGAAAGGGTCACCAAAACTTGGGCCCACTGTCTTTGCGTTGCACTTTTAAAGGGAACCTGGGGTGAGAATAATATTGAGGATGCCATATTTATCTCCTTTTAAGCAATACCAGTTGCCTGGCTGCCGTGCTGGTCCTCTGCCTCTTATTCTTTCAACCATAGACCCTGAACAAGCATGCAGCAGGTCAGGGGTTTCTGACAATATTGTCAGAACTGAGAAGATTAGCTGCATGCTTGTTTCTGGTGTAATTCAGTTCATTACTGCAGCCAAATAGATCAGCAGGGCTGCTAGGCAACTAGTATTGTTTAAAAGGAAGCCTCCATATCACTCTCACCCCGGGTTCACTTTAAATTACAGTTAGCTCCGCCCCCATCCGGTCATTGCCACGCCCATTTTTGTCGTGGCGCTACACGCCCCGCAGGTTGTAGCCACACCCATTTTTTGCCGCAGCGTGCAAAGGATCATGGGGGCCCGCAATTGGAATTTTGTACAGGTGCCCGCTGCTGGCTGTGTCCGCCACTGATCTCATTGGCTATGGAGGGCTGGAGGAAGCCCCAAGTAAGTCCACATTTGTTTTTTTTTACCTCTGTTCAGGGTCCCTTTAATGCATATATTGCTTAGGTCACTCAACACTACCCAATCCACAGTTACATAAAATGTGCATTACTCTTGAACTGGCAGCATTTAACAAAATCCCTGCGGTCTGTTATAATGCTTCATACACTATCATTTGTATTCACAGGTCAAGAAGAAAATTAATTCTAAAATGTGCCACAGCAATCAAACCAAGGTTACTGAATTTTTACTTCTTGGGATCAGTAGTTTCCGAAATCTAAGGATTGCCATGTTAGTTTTATTCCTAATTCTCTACATTGCGATAATAATTGAAAATCTTCTTATTGTCACACTGGTTTCGGTCAGTCATCATCTTAAGCATCCCATGTACTTTTTCTTAAAAAACTTGGCTTGTGCTGATATCTTGTCTACTTCAAATGCCATTACGCCACTGCTATATGTTATCGTCAAAGAAAAGGGGACTATCTCTGTATCTTTATGTATCTTTCAATATTATTTACTTTGTTTTTCAGGGTTTTCACAGTCCCTTCTTCTTACTGCAATGTCATTTGACAGGTGTCTGGCCATTTGCAACCCTTTGCAGTATGCCACCATAATGAGTCCAAAAATCTGCTTCCAACTTGCCTGCTGTTCTTGGTTTGTGGCCTTTGTACTGATAACAAGTGACATTATTTTGATGTACCAGCTGCAGTTTTGTGACTCTAATGTCATTGACCATTTCTTCTGTGACATAGGTCCAGTATTGCAGCTTTCATCTACAGACACTCTTATATTGTCTTCATATGACTATGTGCTATCTATGTTCTTTATATTTGTTCCATTTGTAGTTGTCATTATTTCCTATGTGTGTATTGTTGTCACTATCTTGAAGATGTCTTCTGATGTTGGAAGGAAGAAAGCTTTTTCTACCTGCAGCTCTCATCTGGCCGTTGTGTGCACTTACTATGGAACCCTCATTACTATATATTTAGTGCCATCTTCAAGTGAGTTGGCAGATGAGAACAAATTCAGAACTTTGTTGTATACTGTATTAACCCCTTTAGTAAACCCAATTATTTATTGCCTTAGAAACCAAGAGATTGCGAGTGCCCTCAACAGGTTCTTTCAAATTAAACTGAAAAGGTAAGCAGGGTTAAAAAAAAATTAAGTGACTTGAAGTAACTTAAACTCATTACAATTTATGAAAATCCTAAAAAAAACCTAAAGTTTTACTCTTGCAGAAGGCACTAAAATGGTTAAGCCTCAGTGTTTACTTGTAACGATTGTGGAACTTTCCCCGTGATCAGCGCACAACGCGTGCGCTGACACGGCGGAAATCCTCCACAAGCGTATAATTTGCAGGAACCCAGCAAAAGGTGCTACGCACCCGTAGAGGGAAAATTCCTGTCGGCAGATGGCGCTGGGGAGTGCAGAGGAACCAATCCTCTGTACCTCCACAAATGCCAGACAGGAATTGTACAAAACGCAGAACGCAATCGCAAGAGAGGCGATTGCGAATGAGAATGAGCAAAGGGACAGGTTGTATGTGTGTGTGCCAATCCAGTCGCCACCCCGCAGCCGCACACACACAACAGCAGATATGAAATAGGAACGCGATCGCGAGAGGTGCGATCGCCAGACGAGACACAAGGCAGATCAGAACAGAATACGAGGGTAGCAAAGGCACAGCAAATAATACAATGAGGAGATACGGAAAATAACAAATGCTAGCTAACCGCGAACACCGCACTCATTCGCAACAGTGCACGCGGTTATGCGCGGTCTCCACGTGATAAGCACAATAGAGACAAGCACGCCTAACTAACCATTAACAGACAAACATGAAACACAGGACGCGAGCGCTTGCTTAACGGTTACCTCACCGAGCCTCCAGCAAGCGTAGCAGACAGACACACGAAAACAGGGACAAGCGAGAGATAGGATCCACAGCACTAGCGAAAAGTGGCTAGCGCGATCCAAGTACAGAGTAGCAGAACAGAAGGATCCCCAGCGCCAGCGAAAAGTGGCCAGCGCGATCCCAGAAGACAGAACAGAAGGATCCCCAGCGCTAGCGAAAAGTAGCTAGCGCGATCCCAGGAGACAGAACAGAAGGATCCCCAGCGCTAGCAAAAAGTAGCTAGTGCGATCCCAGGAGACAGAACAGAAGGATCCCCAGCGCTAGCAAAAAGTAGCTAGTGCGATCCCAGGAGACAGAACAGAAGAGATAGCTGGTAGCAACCGCTGCACCAGCTATACTCCAAGAACAGAGATCAGAACCCAGGGCCGGCCCGCTCATGAGGCGGGGTGAAACTTTTGCCTCAGGCGGCAAATTTCCAGGGGCGGCACCCGCCCGTCCGTGGGTGCGGGGAGCCGGCCCGCCGAGCTGGAGGGGTAGCTGGCAGGACGGGGGTATTGGGCCAGCGGCGGGGAGGGGTCGGACCCCCCCTCCCTCGCCTGGGTCCCCCGTCCTCCGCTCCCCTCCAGCCTAAATAGAAGCAGCCGTATGTGTAATAGGCACGGGCGGGGAGACACTCACCTCCTCCTCGCTCCAGCGTGCGCTCCACTGACATCACTTCCTGCAGGACGCTGCAGGAAGTGACGTCAGTGGAGCGCACGCTGGGAAGAGGTGAGTGTCCTCCCCGCCCGTGCCTCTTACACATACGGCTGCTTCTATTTAGGCTGGAGGGGAGCGGAGGACGGGGGACCCAGGCGAGGGAGGGGGGGGGGGGTCCGACCCCCCTCCCCGCCGCTGGCCCAATACCCCCGTCCTGCCAGCTACCCCTCCAGCTCGGTGGCCCCCCAGAGCGCCCCCCCGGGGGGGGAGGGGCGGCGGTGACAATTTTTTAAAAATTTGCCTCAGGCGGCAAAAAGTCTAGGGCCGGCCCTGTCAGAACCATTTCCTGTCAACCACCATAGGGACAGGACAATGGCAAACAGGCAAGACAAGACAGAACAGGCAATACAGATAATACAATCCTAACAGCACTAGGGAAATCTGCCTAGCGCAGATTTAGGAATTACTCTAAGCTGATGTTCAAACAGAGAGCAAGGCTGACACCCCAGCAGGAGTGTTACATAGGACGAAATCCTTATGAACAGCGAGGCATTGTGGGAAAGACATAGTACTTATAGTACACGCCTCCAATGAATGTGGCCAGGCAATTTGCATGACAACGTATGCAAATTCCTCTGCAAGCACAAGCTGCAAAACTGACAGAAGCTGTTCTTTCCAGAGTCCTGCAGCATGCAAACCTACACAATGGTCAAAAGGCTGGCTGCCTGCACAGGCAGCTGAGCAAATCATCACAGTACCCCCCCCCCCCCCCCTCCAGGGTCGAATTCCAGACGACCCTCAAAACTGCTATTAGCAACAGACTCAAACTGAAGACTCATGAAGGTCAGGACAGCCCGACAAGGTCCAATTCCAGAGTCAGTCCACCCGAAACCGACCTAATCGGAAACAGAAGCCACCGAAACATGCCTATCAGTACCACCAGTCTCAGTATAACACCCATCAGGACTGTGAACGCCAGAGAAGAAGTCATCGACACCCTCCAGACAATACCCACCACCTTCCAAGGAGCGTCCGAAAATACCAAACCTGCCACAATACCTGTTCGAAGTGTCCCTTACAACACAAAAGCCACCGTTGATCTTATCCAGGGGACCAAGCAAAATTTCTCCCGGAATCTCCCAGAACCTTTTGAAGCTCCACAGAGATCCCAAGAGGGCAGAACAATCACCAGGCTCACATGGAGAATTACCAAGAACCCCCATGGAACCAATGACAATTCCGGATTCAGAATTACGAGGACACCCATCAAGATCAAGACTTTCAGGGACCACTTCTGGGCATGCAAGCAGGCAGGCTAAATCAGAGCATGTCTCCACCGAGGAAGCATCTGAGTACGCTGGTAACCGAGGCACACTTGGGCTTTCTGGGTCACAGAGCACACTGGGGTACACCAGCACAGGAGAAACCTCAGGACATGTCGGGGAACTGCCAACCTCAGAGTCCGGCACGAGGAAACCAAAACCAGAACTGGGCAGAGAATCATCACGAGCAATGGTCTCAAGCACTGGACTTTCAAAAGAAGACTCGGATTCAAATTCGGAAATTTCTGTGACTGTAATATCATCATTGACTACACATGACTGAAGCTCCACCAGAGCTGAAAAGGTAGCCAGCAAGGCAGCAATGCCTACGGAAGAGGGCAACACCTCAGAAAGACTTAGGGGACAGGAGACATCTCCTACAAGTTCTGCACCCTTTGGGAGGAACTCGAAGACCTCCAGAACATCAAACAAGACCTCAGGAACATCATTTTTCAAGTTTTCTAGGAAGGATTCTGAACTATTCAAGTTACAGGGCAAAACTGGAACTTTATTTTGTGGACAGGGCAGATGTCCCAGGAATGGTTCCACCATAACCTGAGACTGGATCTCATCATCATGAGGGGAATGTACAGGTATATTTACTGGAACACACACTGACTCCCTAACTTCATTCTCACTGTACCCAGAATTCTGTGTGGCAGTCAAACTAGCTTTTAACTCCAAAACTGCAGAGAAACAAGTAAAAATAGCAGCAATACCTAGACGAGCCTCTAGGGGCAGGGCAGGAGATATTGTACAAGGCAATGTTGACTCATCCAGAGTACAGGGTGGAGAGTCAAAACTTCCCTCAGAGCAAGAAAGGGACTCACAAATGTCAGTGTGATTGGACATCATATTGTTATTCATGGTACAGGGCAGGTTCAGAGAAAGCGTCTCTGAATAAGGCAAAGAGGGTTCAGCATCAGATTCGCAAAACCGAAGCGCTGTCTCACTCTTAGATTCGGCTAACAATGTTGAATCCGAGGAATCAGAACGCAAAACCTGCGAATCAAAATTCACTTTAGGTTGTGAAACTGACGCTTCTATAGCGCAAACCTCCGCGATCTGCGGAGCAGACTGCAAGGCATCTAGGACCGAAACGATGGAGCAACTGTCCCCAGGCAACGGGCCCTTACAGGTGTGAACAGGGTGAGACAGAGACTCATCTGCAGAAGAAATAGTGACATCAACAGGACAAACTTTATTAGGCATATTAAATCTACCTTTGACGCTGCATAGTCGAGAACTTTTCCCCATAGCAGGGTCACAGACGGAAGATCTCAAAGATCTGTTTCTAAATGACAAAGGATCCCACACATCCTTGAGGAAACCGGCAGACTCATGCCGATCACAATCTGCAGGAACATCCGAGAAACAGGCATCAGATCGCACAGATTCAAACTGCACACTGTCAGGAGCGAATCCTTCAGGATTCGCACAGGAATCAACCACAGCGGCACACTCATTCATTTCAGATTGCACAAAGTCAAGACTCACATGCTTTACCCCAGAAAGGCAGGAACAATCATCCGACAACGATGTCTCTTTATTGGAATCAATTGGTTGGTGTGTGTGCAACTCATCCAAAATCGTTTGCCATACATAGATCACCAGATCCACATCATCCTTGTCACATTCATCGGAATCAATCAGAAGGTACATAGAGTCAAGACAAGCATTCAAGACATCTTCGCTTTTTGCGATGTAAAAATCGCAAAAGGCTTTCCAATCAAAATCGAATTCCTCCAGCAAGGCCCCAACATCCCAGGAAGCAAATGGGGGTTCAAACAGGCCAGTATCAAGATAATCTCCATAGGGTTGGAGTTCAGGAAAAAGAACAGATTTTTTAACTGCTTTAATGTAGTGTGCGATCCTACCTATAGCAGGATCCACATAAGCTTTGGATTGGGGCAAAAAAGCCGGAGACGGAACAACATCATTACAAACATCAATAGGAAGTGTTTTATTCCGATGCTTGCGTCTTTTAGTTTTTCTCTTTTTCGCCATTTTGCATGTCTGCTGTTTAAAACCTGAAGTGGCAACAGACACATTGAACTGATTGTCATACTGAAAAGTTTTGCATGGAAGGGAAAGATCAGTTGACTTATCAGCAGCTACACACTCAATCAGAGCAGGTGGTAAGCCAGGCAGTTTAAACCAGTGAGAGAATATCACTGCAAGCAACTGATATAGATTACCATTCCAAGAATTGATTTTTAACAGATTATATGCCCAGGTGAACAAATCGTCTTTTAAAGGAAAACTTAAGTCAAAAAAAAAAAATGACATTTACTCACCTGGGGCATCCCTCAGCACCCCGAAGCTGGATGGTGACCTCGCAGCCCCGCTCCGATCGTCCTGTCCCCGCCGGCGGCTACTTCCGGTTCGGCGACAGCCGCCGACAGGCTGGGAACGCGGCTGTTTTTCCGCGTTCCCAGCCGCTGCTATCACCCTCTATGCTGCTATAGCGTATATATATACGCTATAGCAGCATAGAAGGTGATAGCAGCGGCTGGGAACGCGGAAAAACAGCCGCGTTCCCAGCCTGTCGGCGGCTGTCGCCGAACCGGAAGTAGCCGCCGGCGGGGACAGGACGATCGGAGCGGGGCTGCGAGGGCACCATCCAGCTTCGGGGTGCTGAGGGATGCCCCAGGTGAGTAAATGTCATTTTTTTTTTTTTGACTTAAGTTTTCCTTTAAGAGCACATAGGCAAACAGAAGCGCCGACGTGGACGGATCAGAAATCTGAAAGGTGGGATTCAGACAAAACCTCACACATTCAGAAAGAAATTCCGCCTTGGTCTCTGAATTAAGCCTTTTAAAGCTCTTAAAGACACAGGACCTAAACTCGACAAAATCGTACAAATCGGAATTTCCGTCTACACTGGGGTTTTGGGTTGGGCTGTTCATACTGTAACGATTGTGGAACTTTCCCTGTGATCAACGCACAACGCGTGCGCTGACACGGCGGAAATCCTCCACAAGCGTATAATTTGCAGGAACCCAGCAAAAGGTGCTACGCACCCGTAGAGGGAAAATTCCTGTCGGCAGATGGCGCTGGGGAGTGCAGAGGAACCAATCCTCTGTACCTCCACAAATGCCAGACAGGAATTGTACAAAACGCAGAACGCAATCGCAAGAGAGGCGATTGCGAATGAGAATGAGCAAAGGGACAGGTTGTATGTGTGTGTGCCAATCCAGTCGCCACCCCGCAACCGCACACACACAACAGCAGATATGAAATAGGAACGCGATCGCGAGAGGTGCGATCGCCAGACGAGACACAAGGCAGATCAGAACAGAATACGAGGGTAGCAAAGGCACAGCAAATAATACAATGAGGAGATACGGAAAATAACAAATGCTAGCTAACCGCGAACACCGCACTCATTCGCAACAGTGCACGCGGTTATGCGCGGTCTCCACGTGATAAGCACAATAGAGACAAGCACGCCTAACTAACCATTAACAGACAAACATGAAACACAGGACGCGAGGGCTTGCTTAACGGTTACCTCACCGAGCCTCCAGCAAGCGTAGCAGACAGACACACGAAAACAGGGACAAGCGAGAGATAGGATCCACAGCACTAGCGAAAAGTGGCTAGCGCGATCCAAGTACAGAGTAGCAGAACAGAAGGATCCCCAGCGCCAGCGAAAAGTAGCTAGCGCGATCCCAGGAGACAGAACAGAAGGATCCCCAGCGCTAGCAAAAAGTAGCTAGTGCGATCCCAGGAGACAGAACAGAAGGATCCCCAGCGCTAGCAAAAAGTAGCTAGTGCGATCCCAGGAGACAGAACAGAAGAGATAGCTGGTAGCAACCGCTGCACCAGCTATACTCCAAGAACAGAGATCAGAACCATTTCCTGTCAACCACCATAGGGACAGGACAATGGCAAACAGGCAAGACAAGACAGAACAGGCAATACAGATAATACAATCCTAACAGCACTAGGGAAATCTGCCTAGCGCAGATTTAGGAATTACTCTAAGCTGATGTTCAAACAGAGAGCAAGGCTGACACCCAGGGCCGGCCCTAGACTTTTTGCCGCCTGAGGCAAATTTTTAAAAAATTGTCACCGCCGCCCCTCCCCCCCCGGGGGGGCGCTCTGGGGGGCCACCGAGCTGGAGGGGTAGCTGGCAGGACGGGGGTATTGGGCCAGCGGCGGGGAGGGGGGTCGGACCCCCCCCCCCTCCCTCGCCTGGGTCCCCCGTCCTCCGCTCCCCTCCAGCCTAAATAGAAGCAGCCGTATGTGTAAGAGGCACGGGCGGGGAGGACACTCACCTCTTCCCAGCGTGCGCTCCACTGACCTCACTTCCTGCAGCGTCCTGCAGGAAGTGATGTCAGTGGAGCGCACGCTGGAGCGAGGAGGAGGTGAGTGTCTCCCCGCCCGTGCCTATTACACATACGGCTGCTTCTATTTAGGCTGGAGGGGAGCGGAGGACGGGGGACCCAGGCGAGGGAGGGGGGGTCCGACCCCTCCCCGCCGCTGGCCCAATACCCCCGTCCTGCCAGCTACCCCTCCAGCTCGGCGGGCCGGCTCCCCGCACCCACGGACGGGCGGGTGCCGCCCCTGGAAATTTGCCGCCTGAGGCAAAAGTTTCACCCCGCCTCATGAGCGGGCCGGCCCTGCTGACACCCCACCAGGAGTGTTACATAGGACGAAATCCTTATGAACAGCGAGGCATTGTGGGAAAGACATAGTACTTATAGTACACGCCTCCAATGAATGTGGCCAGGCAATTTGCATGACAACGTATGCAAATTCCTCTGCAAGCACAAGCTGCAAAACTGACAGAAGCTGTTCTTTCCAGAGTCCTGCAGCATGCAAACCTACACAATGGTCAAAAGGCTGGCTGCCTGCACAGGCAGCTGAGCAAATCATCACATTACTATATGGAGAGCTGCCTTGGTAAAGCCCTTTTGCAGTCTATTCACAGTTGCTGATAAGAACTAGTTAGACAGGTATGTCTGCCTAAACAAACACAGAACACAGAGAAGCGCATTTCTTCAGCAACTATATGTGGAATAAACAATTTTCATTGTGTGCTGTGCAAGAGTTTAGGTCCACTTTAGGTGGCCATACACTGACAGATGGTGGCCTGACGTGGCCAAAAGATACATCCCTCTTTGATCAAAATCCAATTAGAGAGGGCTCTATTCCTTCCACACACGGCCAACACATTTTGAAAAGATTTAGCTGGATATGATGCAGTGCATTACCTCTAAACGCATACGTTACCAAGTACAGAGAAGCATACTTTTCATTGCCTGTATGCTCCACTGCATCTACTGTATGCAACCGTAATGCAGAATTACTCTACGTTACCACTTTTTTGTTGCGTTGCGACTTTAACATCGCATCACTTTGTGAACCTAGATTAAACTATTTGGTTTAGATTTGTATCAGGGCAGCTGAGGTCTTATTTTCTTCCTCCCATTCTTCTACCTCAAAAATGTGGACATATGGGGGATTCATTCTTTTAGTGTTGGGATTTTGATTTATGCCAACATTTAATTATGTGGTTCCATCCTGGCTACAATAGAGCCAATTCTTGGATTGGCAATAGCTGTTTCCCTCTCAACGTTGCCTGGCAACTCAAAAATTGTCATTAACTCAAAGTAACAATCTTTGTGGAAATATCTCTAGCAAAAAAAGGTTCTCTTTTTTTACATATTGACACACTTGACTGCCACATATAACATTTTGGACCCTGCTCTAGGTGCAATCTTGATCATCAGTGTGACGTACTCTGTTTCATAATTGCTAGCCGAGAAGGGGTGAGAAACCATCTAGACAGAAGTTTATAGTGAATTGTTTGCTGGCAGGTATTTATCAGATACTTTATGTTATAGAACATTGAAGACCAAGATATTTGACTCTGAGTTAAACCCATTTCAAATTCTTATTTTTACAGAAGTGATCCAAATTAGATCAAAGGGACTTCCCAAATAAAATGATGACTTATTGTTAGTGTATTCCTCTGCAGTGGAAGGTCTCCATGGTTGACAAAATATCCCAGCCACTGCCAGTATTGTTCCTTGTATTATTAAGTTAAACATTGCATTGTGTGCAGGGCCGGATTTGTACTCTTTACCGCCCAAGTCCCCAGTCACCCACTTCAGAATGGGTAACCTGATGGCCGCCTTCCCCTCCCCTCCAGTATAGGTAGCCAGAAGACTCCCTTAATCCCTCCCTCCCTCCCCCCCCCCCCCCTTTCAGTACAGCTCACCTTCACACCACAGCAGCCATCCGTGTCACTCATTTCCAGTGTAAAAGCTTCCTCTTCCCCCTCCATTTCCAATGCTGCCATAGCCCATAGCCACCAGCCACAATGCAATCGTGCACAGAGAGCAAGGTGGCTGCTGCACAGGCCACTAGCAGCAGAGTACACTGGTCAGACGCTTGTCTGATCTTCCTGCATTGCAGCATTTGCAAGCTTGCAAATGCTGCAACAGTTTAGTCTGCTGCTTTGGTGCCCTTGCTCCTGTGGTGCCCTAGGCCATGGCCTCGGAGGCCTAGGCCTAAATCCGGCCCTGATTGTGTGGCTAGTAGTATACTGGTTAAGGACTCTGCCTCTGACACAGGAGACCTGGCTTTGATTCTCGGCTCTTCCTGTTCAATAATCTAGCACCTCTTCAGAAGAACACCTTGGGCAAGACTCCCTAACACTGCTACTGCCTATAGAGCACGTCCTAGTGGCTGCAGCTCTGGCGCTGTGAGTCTACCAGGAGAAAAGTGTGATATAAATGTTGTTTTGTCAAATTTTTAATGATTCTCCTTTGAGATCTCTGATATTTGGGCCCATATGCAATTAACTTTTTCTCCTAGTTTTTCCAAGGTGATATTTTCAAAATTGTCCATGAAGCAAGAAAATACTTAAAATGATTTTGATAGTAATTTTGTACCCACCTTTTGGTACTTTTTTAGTTGCAAAGTGCTGAAAAGTTATTTTAAATAGAAAATGAAAAATTATCTCCTAGGAGAAAACTCAGGAGAACAGTTAATTGCGTAAGGGCCTTGGTATATTTTCTATGACAGTGACACAAGTTATTTATTTATTTATTTTATTTATTTGTTGTATTTATAAAGCGCCAACATATTACGCAGCGCTGGACATTAATTTAGGTTACAGAAAATATTTAGGGGTGACATACAGCAATCTGACAATACAGGAATACAAGAAAACCAGATCACACAGCACAGTATGAGTACAAGGTAATGCTTAGTCGGTCACTGGAGGGGAGCATGGAGATTAGGCAAGTTAGGTTCACTCAAATGCATAGCATGGGTGCACAGTAATAGAGGTGCATGATCAGGTAGGACACAAAAGGAGGAGGACCCTGCCCAAAGGCTTACAATCTAGAGGGAGAGGTAGGGACACGAGAGGTAGGGGACCAGAGTTCAGCTGTGGGTTTAGAACAATTGTGAGGGGTGGTAGGCAAGAGTGAAAAGGTGAGTTTTGAGGGCCTTCTTGAAGGTGTTGAAGGAGGGGGCTGCCCTAATGGGTGGAGGTAGGGAGTTCCATAGTGTCGGAGCGGCTCTTGAGAAGTCTTGGAGGCGTGCATGGGACTGGGTGATGCGGGGGACGGTCAGGCGAAGTTCATTGAAGGAGCGCAGTGAGCGGCTTGGTGTGTATCTCTGAGTAAGATCAGAAATGTAGGTTGGACAGGTTTTGTGGATGGATTTGTAGGTCAGACACAATATCTTGAATCTGATTCTGGACTGGATAGGAAGCCAGTGGAGGGATTCACGGAGGGGAGCCGTCCTGGTGGAGCGATGGGAGGAGTGGATAATTCTGGCAGCCGCATTCATGATGGACTGCAGTGGGGCTATTCGGGTCTTAGGGAGTCCAGACAGAAGGGCATTGCAGTAGTCGAGGCGGGAAATTATGAGGGCATGGATGAGGAGTTTGGTGGTGGCAGAGGTCAGGAAAGGGCGAATCTTACAGATGTTACGAAGGTGGAAGTTGCAGGACTTTGTGAGGTTTTGGATGTGGGGAGTGAAGGAGAGTGCGGAGTCCAGGGTGACACCCAGACAGCGGGCTTGAGAGGTAGGGTGAATAGTAGTGTGGTTAACAGTGACCTGCACATCTGGGAAGTCCAGGGATGACCGGGGTGGGAAGATCATAAATTCCGTTTTGTCTAGATTTAGTTTCAGGAACCTAGCGGACATCCAGGAGGAGATGGCAGATAGGCAGGAGGAGACCTTGTCCATGGTAGTGGTGGATATGTCAGGGGTGTGGAGATAGATTTGGGTGTCATCTGCATACAGATGATAGTTAAAACCCATGGAGGAGATAACCTTGCCAATGGAGGATGTGTATAGGGAGAACAGTAGGGGGCCAAGGACCGAGCCTTGGGGGACTCCCACCGAGAGGTGGTTGGAGGTGGACGAGGACTCATTGAAGGAGGTCGTGAAGGAGCGGTTGGAGAGGTAGGATGAAAGCCAGGTCAGGGCGAGATCGTGAATGCCCATGGATTGGAGGGACTGGAGGAGTAGGGGATGATCTACTGTATCAAAAGCTGCTGAAAGGTCAAGGAGGAGGAGAATGGTGTATTTACCTTCAGCTTTAGCTAAGGCAAGGTCATTGACCACTTTGGTGAGAGCCGTTTCGGTTGAGTGGGCAGGCCGAAATCCAGATTGCAGTGGGTCTAGTAGTGAGTTGGCATTGAGGTACTGGGTCAGGCGTTTGTGAACCAGACGCTCAAGGAGTTTTGAGGCGAAGGGGAGGAGGGAGATCGGGCGGTAGTTGGAGGGTAGCGAGGGGTCGAGGGAGGGTTTCTTGAGCAGAGGCAGTACAGTGGCCTGCTTGAAGTCTGAGGGGAAGGTGCCTGTGGATAGGGAGAGGTTAAACATGGTAGTGAGGACTGGGGCCAGATCCGTGAAGTGAGGCTGAAGTAGATCAGAAGGGATAGGGTCAAGGGGGGAGGTAGTGGTATGGGAAGTCTGCAGTAGGTGGTTGACCTCCTCAGTGGTAGTAGGAGTGAAGGAGGTGAGGGGAGGATAGGGTGGAGAAGGAGTAGGTTGTGAGCGGGTGGGAGGTGAAGATTGAAGATTGGATATTTCCTGACGGATGGAGACTATTTTGTTGGTGAAGTGGGTGGCTAAATCTGTGGCAGAGAGGGAGGAAACAGAAGGTGGGGGGGTGGGTTTAAGTAGGGAGTTGAAGGTGCTAAAAAGACGCCGGGGATTGGAAGCTTGTGCTCCGATGAGCTTGGTAAAGTATTCCTGCTTCGCATGAGCAAGGGCAGTGTGGAACTGCTGCAGGTTAGTCTTGTACTGTAGGAAATCCTGGTTTAGTCGAGTTTTCCGCCATTTTCGTTCAGTGGCGCGTGTTTCCCTCTGGAGGTTGCGAGTATGGGTAGTGCGCCAGGGCTGGGGGTTAGGGGGTTGGTTGCGGCGGAATATTGGTGGAGCAGCTTTCTCTAGGGCTGATGAGAGAATTTGGTGATACTGAGCTGCAGCAAGATTAGGACAGGTTAGGGTGGGGAGAGTGGAGGATAGGCCATGGAGGGAGCCAGCAAGGACGCCAGGGTTGAGCTTGCGTAGGTCTCGCTGCCATCGACCAGGTGGGTGGGCGGGTAGTTTGGAGGTGCCTTCCGTGAGGAGGTTGAAGGCGAGAAGGTAATGGTCTGAGGGTGGAAATGGTGCGATGTCGAGGTCTGCAATGGTGGTGGATTTAGTGAATATAAGGTCGAGAGTGTGACGTGCAGTGTGAGTGGGGGCGTTGGTGTGTTGTACTAGGCCATGTGAGTTGGCTATGGTGAGTAGCCGGGTCGCAACAGAGTTCTTGGGTTCATTGATGGGTATATTGAAATCCCCGAGGATGATGGTGGGGAGGTCAGAGGAGAGGATGTGTGGGAGCCAGGAGGCAAGGTTGTCGAGAAATTGTCGTGTGGAGCCCGGAGGGCGGTATAAGACTGCAACAATGGCTGGGAGGGGAGTGGTGGCCATCTTGCCAGAGCTGAAACAAAGGACATCCTCCATTTTGTTTGGATTCTAAATCTTGCTGAACTTTACTCTGAAACAAAGAACTCTAAGAACTTGAAACCGTTTTGCTTGAACTTGATGATTTTCCCACAAAAGGACATATTTCCACAAACCATAAGTATTTTCTCCCTCTTTATTTCATACTGGCTATTACTGTCTTAATAATTGTGATTTTAATAATTGTCTGTATATATTAATTATTTATATTGCGTGAATAAACGACTTTCTCCAAGTCATTCACTGTCCGCTACCCTGCTTATCAGCACACACAGAACTGATCCCGGGTCTCTGAAGATACGCTACTGTTTGTTTGTTGTTGGCTAGACAGAATATCGTGTGTTTAACCGTTTTATTCGCAGGACTAGTCAGTTAGTGGGCTCCACGGTCCCATGGTAACCGCGGTGGTGACAGTTTACTCTGAACCAGTGGGTGAAGTTGTAATCACCCGTATCTCACAGGCTCCCTTCTGGTTTGTCTGCGTCTAACTCTTAACGGTTCCTGCGCATTGACTGCGACCAGAGTTCGCACGATCCGTGCGCTGGCACCGTTTAGAAGGCTAAGTGCGGTCAGCCACTAGGGCTCCTGTGACAGTTATTTTTTATCCTTTAGCTTTCTGCTTCAGAGGACTGTTTAAATGTCTAACTGTGCTATATGACTTTTTGTTTTATGCCCTTACTTCCTCATTAATATACTTGCCTAGTTTAAAACATATTTCCATCTATGTCCATTTCTTTATATATCTTATATACCTTCATACCAAAACCTTGAGGGGCCTTTCACACTTGCGCGGTGCAGCATTTTGCCTAATGCTAGGGTAATGAAAGTCTATGGGGTAGTTCACATGGCATGTGGTGCGCTGCGCCAGAAGTACCCTAACGGGAGCGCATAACTACGTTACCGTGCAGCACCTGTGGCGAAGTGCGGGAGACAGGAAGTCATGTAAGTCTATGGCGACATGTGTTTTTTAAAATGAACCCCACAAGTTGTATGCATCGCACATGCACAGCAGCAGGTTTTAGCCATACACTTCTGCGCACGTCATCGATTTGGCCACAGGAAGGGAGCGTCACTTTCTTCTTGGCCGGCTGCCAGACGGGGATTACCGCATACTAACACAGTAATCCCGAAGGCCTTTTTTCCAGTCCCAGGACCAGCTACCACCGATACGCAGTGTGAAACCGGCCTTACTCAAAACTCTGTTTTGTACAATACTTTATATTAATACAAATAGAAATATTTCACAGAAATTCTACTGAATAATTCAGTAATTATTTTTAATTTTACTAAGATAAATGGGTCTGAAGACAAAGCTTGACATTCAGATCCCCCACTCTAGTCAAACAGGCTTCAACCACATCACTTGAACCCAACTCAAGTGGGGTAAAGAATATGACTGAATCTCAAATAAGACAATAGAAAGGTAGATATGAAAAGATACAGGCAGTGCTCAGAGTCAAATATGCTAGTGCATATGGTAAAACAAAGTTACTGAGATGAGTCTCTACATCCTGTTGTGTAACTGACTACCTATAGGAAGCTCAGCACCCCTTATAGGCCTCCCTGCTTTAGCATTTCTCCTGGCATCTTTACATTCCACAGCTACAGATTTAGTGTTCCATGGTACTATACAACTAGGAACATTTGTCCCTGAAACTTCCTGGTTGCTTATTTGCAAATTGTTTTCACAGGAAGCTTCTAGACTTCTGAGGACCTATGCAATCACAGGAAGGTAATTCAATAATGCTTTAGAGATGGCCTGAACGGTTCGCACGCGATCTTATTCGTGCGAACTTTGGTGGTTCGCATTCGCGATCGAATGCAAACTTTATGCGAGTTCGACCCGCCCCCTATACTACATCATTAGGGTCAACTTTGACGCTCTGCATCACAGTCAGCAGGCACAGGTAGCCAATCAGACTACACTCCCTCCTGGAGCCCCCCCTTATAAAACGAAGGCAGCGTCAGCCATTTCACTCACTCGTGTGGCTGCACTAGTTAAAAAAGGGAGAGAACCTTGCTGCTGACATAGCGAAAGCTTAGTTAGGCTCTTGTGCTAGGCTTGTTAGGTTGCTCCTTCTTGCTGATCTTATTGCTAAAAAGCACTCCTCATCCTCAACAGCTCTTTTGAGAGCTAGTGTTGTTTTTGTGATGTATTGTGTGTGTGTGTGTGTGTGTGTGTGTGTGTGTGTGTGTGTGTGTGTGTGTGTGTGTGTGTGTGTGTGTGTGTGTGTGTGTGTGTGTGTCCCACAGACACTTGTGTTGCATATACAGCCCTGTCAGTCAGTCGCAGCTGCTGTTGGGACCTTGGCCCCCTGGTAATTCCTACTGTGCCACTGCCAGGCCCAACACATTCAGTGACTACCTGTGTGTGTGACAGCTGCACATTTTTAATACCAATCACTGCATACTCACCTGTTCAGTGCACCTACCAACCCATCTGGTGTGTTGAAGGCTGTCTTCCACTCATCCCCTTGCCTGATACAAATCAAATTATACGTCCCTCTCAGGTCCAATTTAGAGAACACTTGTGCACCAGAAAATTGTGAAAACAAATTGTCTATCAATGGCAGGGGGTAGCGATTGGGAATAGTCATATTGTTCAAAGCTCTATAGTCGATGCATGGACAAAGTCCACCATCCTTCTTTTGAACAAAGAAGAATTCCGCCCCTGCTGGCGATTCGGAGGGACGGATACAACCTTTCTCCAGGTTTTCCCTAATGTACTCCTTCATAGCTAGTTGTTCTGGACCTGAGAGGTTGTACAAGTGTCCCCTGGGAGTTATAGTACCAGGTCTTAATTTAATGGGGCAATCAAATTCTCGGTGAGGAGGAAGTTTATCCGCAGCTTTTGGGCAGAAAACATAAGAATAGGCTACATATGGAGGAGGGACACCTTCCACATGAACCTCAGTGGAACACAGGACAACCTTGTCTAAACAAGTGGTTTGACAGGTTGGAGACCAAGACAAAAATTGCCCGGTGTTGCAGTCGATCTGAGGTGAATGTTGACGTAACCACGGGAGCCCCAGGACAATCATAGCAGATGACATTTTTAACACATAAAATTGCATTTCCTCCCTATGCAAGACTCCAATACGACAGGTGAGAGGAGGAGTCTGTGAGAGGGCTTGCTTGTTCAGCAGTGGAGAATCATCTATGGCGGTGACGTATATCTGCCTCTCCATGAAGAGAGCGGGAATTTTCCACTTAGAGGCTAGATCTGAGTCAATAAAGTTTGCTGCAGAGCCTGAATCAATGAAGGCTTGCGTGCACAAAACTTACCCCACGTAATAGTAATTTGGACATCTTAGGAGGTAAAACAGGTTCGCCTAGGGTAGTACCTCCAACTACAACTAGGCGGAGAAGTTTTCCGCCTTCCTACTGCAGTTGTGGATGACATGACCTCTCTCGCCACAGTATAAACAGAGGCCTTCTTTCCGCCTTCTGGTTTTTTCGGACTCTGACAATTCTGAATGGCCGATCTGCATTGGCTCATCTGAAGTAGTCGTGACCGAAGGAGAGGAAAGAACTGCCTTGGAAACGATACGCAACTTGCCCTGTTTATGATATCGCACCCGGCGATCTATCTTAACTGCCAATGCAATGGCTTCATCTTAAGTTTTGGGTTCAGGGTGACTGAGCATGATGTCAGAAACTGAGTCAGATAGCCCTGAGAGAAAACAATCAAGTAAAGCGTAATGTTCCCACCGGGAAGACACTGCCCACTTTCTGAACTCTGAGGCATAATCTTCCACAGTGCCATGCCCCTGACGGAGTCTTTTTAAATTTCTTTCTGCTGTGGCGGCAATATCCGGGTCATCATATATGACCGCCATGGCATTAAAGAAAGCCTGAACAGACCCTAAAGCCTCATGACCATTGGGCAAGCTATAAGCCCAGGTTTGCGCATCTCCATTCAAAAGAGTCTTAATCAGGGTTACCCGCTGTTATTCTGAACCTGACGAAATGGGCCTCATTTCAAAGTTCTACAGATGCAGCAGTGCAGGCTAGGCATGGTTTTGTGCTCCTCTTCCTTGTTGAATTACTTCTCAGAGCCTGCCAGTATCAATACAGAAGATGTATTGGTTACCTCAGCAACCACAGTTGCCCTCACACACACAGCACTGTCTGAGAGAACTTCCTAACTCCTCCTATTTTACAACAGTTTTAAAAGGAATCTGCACTATCTAGAGACAGTTCTGCATGGATTTCTAAAAACCTACCAATATTTTGTCTCAGATACCCTTGATAAATGTTCCCTGTGAGTGGGAGGAGCCACTCAAAACATTCCTTTAGGCCACTGTCAGCTAGTAGCATGCCTCCAAACCGTCCTGGTTTCACCGGGACTGCCTTTTGTTGGGAAACACTTTCGAAGACCAGCACTGGAATTTTCAATTGTTCTTTTCATTAACATCTAAGCAGTGAATAAACAGCAGTATGGTCTATTAAAGACCACTGTAAATATAGCTCAGTGGTAATACGTATAGCTCAAGTTGCAGCAAACAGAGTCATATCCGACCAAGCATGCCTGTCTACATAGCAGCAGGATAAGGACAATGGACTGTCATAGTTTTGGACGGATGTACCATCCTTTCTCAAGTGGTATGTAGTAACTTACCAAGCCTTGCTCCCTGCACGAATAACTGCATCAGGGAGAGGGAGGGGGAAACCACTAGTCACCAGGGATGGCTGTTTGGAGGAGGGAGGGGGCACACAAGACACCATGTATTACAGAATGGGGAACGGAGAGGTACACCACTAGGCACTGGTTCACTATATGGGGGAAGGTGGAACTACTGGACAGTGGACACCAGGCTTCACTGTATGGGAGTGGGAGGGGTTACACTAGACACCAGGGATTAGTGTTTAGGGTGGAAAGGGGACACACTAGAAGCTGGGTTCACTGTATAGTGGGGGGAGCACACAGTATACCAGGGATTAGTATATGGGGAAGGAAGGGACACACTAGACACCAAGGATCACTTTATGGGGAGGGAGGGTCACACTAGACACCAGGGATTACTGTATGGGGAAGGAGGGTGTGAGGCACACTAGACCAGGGATCACTGTATGGAGGATGAGGTGGGTACACGAGACACCAGGGATTACTGTACAGGGAGGGAAGGGGGCACACTAGACACCCCAGTTCACGGTATAGAGGAGGGAGGGGAGCACACCGCACACCAGGGATTACTGTATGGTGAAGGAGGGGGCACACTAGACACCAGGGTTCACTGTATATAGGAGGGAGGATGGCAAGCTAGACTCCAGGGAGTACTATATGGGGAGGTTGGGTGCACATTAGACATCCTTGATCAATGTACAGTCATTATTACACACACACACCAATGCCTGTCTCCATTATAATTTCCCCAACCATCGTGCCTTCCATCAGAATGCTCTCCTTCATAGTGCTTAACCATTAATGACCCTCTTATAGTGGTGACCCACTAGTGCCTCCACTTTTGTGGTTCCTTAGGGCTCAATCACACCAGAACCCTTTTTCAGCGTTTTAACACAAAGTCTATACTTTGCCTTAACCAAGGTAAAATGAAAGTCCATAGACTTTCATTTTACCTTTCACACCCGACGCTGCGTTTCGATGCGTTGCGGTACGACGCACC
Organism: Hyperolius riggenbachi; assembly: GCF_040937935.1. NCBI lineage: Eukaryota > Metazoa > Chordata > Amphibia > Anura > Hyperoliidae > Hyperolius > Hyperolius riggenbachi. The sequence goes on from NC_090656.1 coordinate 85,633,184, forward strand.
CAGGAGCTTTTTCTCGTCGGAAATCAGCGTTTTACCGTCGGGTTAATTAATACTACCGCCGCTACTCAGCCACGCAACGCAGATTTATTATTTTTATTATTATTATTATTATTATTTTTTATTTATATAGTGCCAGCATCTTCCGTAGCACTGTACATGGTACAAACAAATAATGGGGAACAGATATACATAAGAAATACAAGACACTGTACAGTCATGACATTGAATAGAATAAATACAGATACATACATAGTTGATATGTAGTTGGTACATGTACATATGTTAAAATAACAGCAGTATGAGAAACACTAGGAGGAGGTCCCTGCCCTTGCGGGCTTACAATCTAGAGATTCCCGACAACAGCCGCAGGCTAGTCAACGCGTGCAGGAGAACGGCTCCACACGCGTTGGTTAATGTGAAAGAGCCCTTACAATGGTAGCACATTTGTGTCCCTGCTACTGAGATTCCTTATAGTGCTACGCCATTAGTGCACCGCTATTATGAAATGCTTCCCTTCAAAGGTCCTATTAGAGTGTTGCTTCACTAATACCCCTCACTGGTTTGGTTTTCCCCTCTGCTGCCCCATTAGTGTCCATTAGTGTGCCTCTGTTAGTGCCACTCACTACTGTGCTGCCATTTAGTGTCCCCCCAACCACAGTGTACCCCTTTACAGCACTGCTACCTAACTGCCACTCTGGTAATACGCAGTGAAGTCCTAACTACTGAGATACCCTTTGGCCCCCTGCACACTGCAACAGCCATATCAATCCCTACCATGTACTGATGAGGGCCAAAAGCCTGAAACAGGCTGGCTACATGTGGGGTTGGTGTGGCTGTGTAATATTTAAAGCTATAGACTTGCTATACACCAGCGGTTCTGGATGCTTGTCTGGCTTAGAGGGGCGGAAAGAGATAATTTGCATATTCAGTAGTGGTGCATTGTGGGTAACCACAAATGTTCACTTATAGCTGAACTATTGCAAATTCCCTTCTGTTTTAAGGAGGCAAATTTCACCGATTCCGATTTGTGATTCTGATTCTGATTTGTGATTCAGATTTTCCCTGGATGCTATCAAAAGAAAAATGCAGAAAAACCGCAGCATGCAGTACCGATCAAAAAGCACAAATCGGAATTGCATGTAAAATCGTGTCATAATCGCAAATCGGAATCGCATGTAGTGTGCAAGAGGCCTTATACTGATGCCATATTAAAGCATGCCCCATGCTTTGTTTTTCTTATAGTGCTCCTCTTTAGTGCTCAGGGCACCTCACTGCTTTATTCTGCTAAAGTGCTACTCTCTACCATGTTCCCCCATTGAGTTTCCCACAATTGTGTTCCCTGTACGATGCTCCCTTATAGCATACCCTGCCACTGTGTTCCTCTCTAGTTTTACCACTACTGTGGCTGCCAACCCCCATCCCCCCCGAGACCCTCCCTCAACTTTACTGTGCTCCCAAGGGCCCATGCACCATTGTTGTCAGAATGGCAACTCACCTGTCCTACTGCACTGGTCCAGTCTTGTCTTCATCCTTCAGCTTCTTCTCAGTGACCAGGTGCATGTTATTTCATAATAACATGCCAGGTGTTATGGAGAAGAGGCAGCCAGCGGGTGTGAAGATGGGGAGTACTGACAGAGAAGCGCACTGGGAGAGGTGAGTTGATACGCTGTCAAAACTTTGCAGGGGCCCTGGGGAGGACAAGGAGGGAGGGACCTGAGGGTGCTTGATAGCACAGACCTGGGGGGTCCAAAAGTACTCAGGGGCCCTGTGACAATTACCCCCTTTTCCTGTATGGTAGTGCCGATACTTCTAGGCCCTTGATTGAACAGTGAAGAGTAGCAGTACAATGCTCAGTCCTCATCATTCTGCTTTACTTTTGTAGTCAAGTTTGCAGTGTTAGCGCCCTTTCATACGAGCAGTTGATAGGCAGTGAAAAAACTGTCGAACTCTCGGAACTGCTTACTGCTGCCTGGTAACTGTTCACTGCTGCCTAGTTAATGCACACTGTTGCTTGGTAACTGCTCACTGAGTGCGTAGTTCAGCTGCCCGTGTGAAAGGGCCCATAGACCGACTGCCCTTGCCATGAAGTACAACCTGACTGGCTTGCCCAACTGGCTTTTCCTCTACCAGCCTGACTGATGATGTACCTAGAATTACATTAAATATTCTAGCATTTATAAAAAAAATGCATGCAACATTTTCTAGTCAATAAATGACTGGATTGAATGATGCCAGTTACATATATCTGTCACTATAATTGACATTTTCCAAACTTTTTATTATCCTTTTATGTAGCAATATTGTAATTTTACACACTTGACTTTTGTTGTTTGTATAAACAATTCTATCAGACAAATGTGTCTTGTTTATGATTTCCCGGGAGACCTTTATGCTGAGAACGCAGATGTCTAAATCCATAAGGATTAATCATGTTTTGTGTTAGGTGCTATAAGTATTGAACAGCAAAGGTCAGACATTGTATGATAGCTGTAGGATGTCATGCATTAGTTTTTAAATCCTTATAATTATGTAATTTATTATCCAAACTTTGATTTTTTTTTCTGTTTGTTATTGCTAGTCGAAGTTTATATATATATATGTATATGCGTGTGTGTGAATATAGATAGACACAATTAACTTCCTTCTAGTCAGCACAAGCACATCTACAAACTATAACACCAGCTAAATACATTAAATAAAGCCTTCTATGCAAGCTCTGTTTTAAAGGATACCAAAAGAGAGGTAAGCTGAAAAAAGTCCATGACACTGAATTGTACAAAATTCAATTTTCATGTACATGTGTGTTCAGTTCTGCATTTTATAATCACACTGAGGAAACCACCTGCATATACAGTACTCTGTTCTCTAGTTAATGGTGAAAATTTCAGGTTGGCAAAAATGTGAGCAGGATAAACAGAACGTGGAAGTGTTTTCTAAATTCTGCTTTGCAAAATGAAAGTTGGAAAAAAATGAAAATGGTTGTAACTTATTAAATACATAAAAGATACACTGCCTGTCCCCCCCAAAAAAAAATCCTATACACTAATATTTTGTTGTGTTACCTTTAGCTTTGATTACAGCATGCACTCGCTGTGGCATTGTTTCAATGAACTTCTGCAATATTACAACATTTATTTCCATCCAGAGTTGCAATTATTTTTGCCAAGATCTTGTAGAGGTAGCTGGAGAGTCACCCCTGCACAAATTCTTCTCCAGCACACCCCAAAGATTCTCAATGGGGTTAAGGTCTGGAGTCTGGACTCTGTGGTGGCCAATCCACGTGTGAAAATATTTTATGCTCTCTGAATGTCTTTCACAATCTGAGCCTGATTAATCTTGGCATTGTCACCTTGGAATATGTCCAAGCCATCAGGGAAGAATACATTGGTCATTCAGTAAATTAAGATAGTCAACTGACCTCATTCTTTGAGCACATAACATAATCACCCATGAGGTAACTACCAATGGGAGGCTTTTATGTATTTGCTTTGTCAAATCCAGGAAGTTACCTTTTTTTTTTGGAAAAGCAGTGTACATAAATGTGCTTTATAATTTCAAATTGTCAAGACAATAGCATAATTATCACTTGCCATTTTTTGCTCCTCTGCAGGGATCTGCGCACCAACTCCCAATTGTCTGATCCTGATATGCATTGGGAAAGTTTTGATAGTAATGAAAAAACAACAAATAAATAGTGAGCTTAACAAAAACACAAAGGGGAAAATTCACAAAGCTTTTTCACCTGCTTCAACCTGTTTTTACCTTATTTACGTTCCATTTTTATACTCCCATGGAGCAAACAATGTATATACAGTATTTAACCTCCTGAACGTTACACCGCTCAGAAGGTTTCGTTAGTTTGTGCCCCCAGGATTAAATAATTTGTTCTCATGCCTGAGCTTTTACTGCCATGAGAACAAATTAATTCTGGGGCCTCCTGAGCAGAGAAAGAGATATGCCCGCAGTGTTGGGCATACCGCTAAGGAGGTTAAGGTACCAAAAGCAATATTGAAATGAAGGTAATCAGGAAAAACTTACTTTGAGTGATTATTTTTCTTCTAAATATGCTAAAAAGGTTATTTTTATTAATGAGGTGAAAAATAAGTCACGTATGAGAAGTTTTGTGGATTAACTCCAATGACCCATATGCAATTCAGTTTTTTTCCTGAGTTTTCTCCTAGGAGATAATTTTCATCTTCTTTTTAAAATAACTTTTAGCCCTCTGCAATTTAAAAAGTATGTGAAAAGTACTGTCACAAATATACTGAGTATTTTCTTGTTTGCTGGTGGCTTAAAGGATACCAGATGCTAATAATGCAAGAGAAACCCATTCTCCTCTCTACCCCCTATCATACCTGAAAGCCTCCCATGATCCTCTTCCAAGTCGACAGAGTCAGGCTTACTGCGCAGGTTCTGGCCGGGCTGTGCGCATCCTATGGCAGGGAGTGCACTGCGTTTGCGTATGATGTCACTACCTCATGCGCATGATGTCATACGCATGCACAATGCACTCCTGGCCCAATAGGCTGCCTGCTTGTCAAGTTTCCTGTCAAGTGACAGGCAGCCTATTGGGCCAATCAAAGTGGTGGTATAATGTCCTTTAAAGTGACTGGACTCGCAGGGGCTCAGGGCAGGATGAGTGGAGCTCTCGTCATTGCGAAATAGCAGACATAAGTTTGTAGCACTCGCTATGCTACTCTGATAAGGTGTGTTAACTCTGATAAGGTACATTAACTCTAATAAGGCATGTTAATTCTGATAAGGCATGCTATTTGTCTTAGTGAATCAAGCCCCTTGTCTTCAAACATTAATTGTAGATGCAGCAAGACAGTTATCTTTGATACATTTACCCAACGTATGCATTATTTACTCCGTAATGGTTAAAGTGAGTCCAAGATTAGAGTAATATGGAGGCTGCTATCAGAGCCGGGACAAGGTCCTTCAGCACCCAAGGCTGAGACAGCAAAGTGCGCCCCTCCATCCCTCCCACCCCAGCCATCACACACTAATTGCTATTAGACTAAGAAGCGCCCCAGGGCCCCCAACATCCCCAACACCTTAATCTCTAGTTATCTGGCTTGCAGTCACTGTCATGTATGCCCTTTTCTTATTTCTTTGTGCTTCAAACACAATTGGGAATGACAGCTGAATGAATTGTGCGCCCCCTTCTACACAGTGCCCTGAGGCTGGAGCCTCTTCAGCCTCTGTCTCGGCCCGGCCCTGGCTGCTATATTTATTTCCTTTACAATAGGTCTATTAGTCTTTTGGTACCAGTAGTGTCTGAGTCACCACCCTAAAACAAACACATGCCTATGGGTAATGGTGTAATGGCTGGATGGTGTAATGGTTAAGGGCTCTGCCTCTGACACAGGAGCCCTGGGTTCAAATCTCGGCTCTGCCTGTTCAGTAAGCCAGCACCTATTCAGTAGGGGACCTTAGGCAAATCTCCCTAACACTGCTACTGCCTATAGAGCGCGTTCTAGTGGCTGCAGCTCTAGCGCTTTGACTCCGTTTCTGTGTCCCCTTATATGTTACTATGGTATTTTGTGCAACTATTAGAGTATGTGAGATGAGGAATTTCTGCTTTGCCTGGAATTTTTCCACATGTAAGTGTGGAATGCTGGTTGTGTTGCAGGAGTGTAACTAGAGGGGAGCAGTCCCTGCCTCTGCAGGGGATCAGAGCTGTAAGGGGGGCGCAACTACTACTTTACTCTCTCATAAAGAGGTCCATTCTTCAGATCAGGTGTTTTTGTGGCTACCCTTGTTCTGGGCGTGACAATATTGATGGCCACACTTGTTTTATAACCCTTGCAAGTTCTCTCAAGGATGAATTATTAGTGTCAGATATAGATCTTGTTTTCCGATGTGTAGCATAGCTCATTGTGAGTGCATCCTGAATATCCTGAGACTGTGCCTCCAATGACAAATATCAATATTCTGCTTAAGATCAATTTCCCAGTGTTTGAATAGTTTAACATGTAATTCTATAGGATTTCCTATTAAGTTGTCAGTTTTGCTTTATTCTAATTTCAATAGCTGTTTACTTCCAAATTTACTTCAATGGCCTAGTTCTCTAATGCAGCCTTTCTCAACCTTTCTACCCTGGAGGAACCCTGCAAATAACTTTGGGATATTAGGGAACCCCTGCAAACATTTTTTTTGATCTTGAGGAACCCCTGCATTTATTTTGGAGGAGACATGGTCTTTAAAAGTATGTGTGGCTGTTTATTTCACTACCCCCATCACACGGAAACTCATTATACTGTCTCCTGAGCCCCCAATTTTGTGCTTCTTGTTGAAGTATCACCTATTATAATGTGCTCTATTATACTACCCTCACTGTCAGGAACCGGCCCGCGGCACGCCTGCGTATACGGTTCCCGACTGCGGGTTTGACCAGATTGAGAGGGGAAGCAGCCTTAGTCAAGCTAAAACAAGGCTGGGACCCCTCAGAACACCTCTCACTGCCACCACTAGCGGTTCGCTAGACACTTCCACTCTGCTGTCGAGTCCTCAGCGCGCACTCCGCGTTTTCGTATTTGGGTCAGCTTTGCGCTTAGGCCAAATACGGGAACGCCACGCACCCACACACACACACAGTTGCAATCTTACACTGTCGTGAAGCAAAGACCCACTAACAGTCGTTCCGAACAATACTGTTAGCCACTCTGCTGTCGCTACTCGCACTGGCGTTGTTCGTATGTTGGGTCAGCTGCGCGCTTAGGCCAACGTATGACAAACGCCCCCACACACAATGCAATTACAATTTCATACGGTAGTGTTGCTCAAGCGTACAATTAGGCATGAACTTATACACGGTTACACTTCAGTCTCTTCTAGGCTATGAGTGTTAGTTTAGTACGGCAGAAGTCAAACTTATTAAATAATAATTTAATATTCTAGAAAAACATAGAACAATGCAGAACTTAATATATACAAAAAGATTACAAAAAACAAAGTAAAAATAGTTACAAGATAAAAGTTACAAAGATAACACACCAAGCAATTTGCTTACCAAAAATACAGGAATCCAGATAGAAGGACTTTGGTGGACGGACACAATTCTGGTTAGACCAGGAGTTCACTAGCTTGGGCCAGGAGACCGGCTGCCACTACCGTCAGAAGAGAACTGATTTGAGGTAGATGTCCCCTGGTTTTTATAATGAAATATTCGCCTCGAGGCTGTAAGCCTGTGTGGACGGGGGGAAGCTAGATTTAATTACATCCTCCGTCATAATTGGATCTCCAGAGATCTAACATCCACCTGCGAAAAATGTACAATAGCCCACATACATGAAAAGATTTCCCTAGTCCAAGTTACAGGTGACAACCCCATTGTTGACAGTACTTCCTAGCTGATCAAAGATAAGGAGGTTGCACCTCCACCAATAATTCAATTTCCACAGGTAGAAATAGTGTTTAACACACATGCCAACTTTTGGTGCAGCTACTCTTCCTGACTTAGCCTACAGTTCTTCACTTCCTCAACAGAAGTGTAAATGTTTCAAGTGTCAAGGACTTCAACACACTTTACTTCTGCCATTGTCTTATTACCCAAGCATTATTCACTGAAGTCCTCTTTAGATGCAAATGTAGGTCTTTGAAGTTCCCTGACTATGTCCTGATTGGTATAATGGGACAATAGGGCTTCTAATTAGCTCCCTGCTCTCAGAGGAACTGAGGGTAATTGTATTCCACACTGTCACACAGACAAGTACAGCTTCCCCCAAAGCCAGATGATGACCCATACCTACGCATCTGAAGTACACAGCAGTCAGACAGGCAAATGAAAATATTATTCTTACATCATAAGCACCCCAGTATATTCCTGACACGCCCCCTCTTCCAAATGGCGCCGGCAGATGATTCTAACGAATCGTCCTGCCAAAGCCGACACTGACGGCCGGGCCTGGGGGGGTAATTCCTTAGCTCCAAGCTACAGGACTGGAAAGCTAGGTCAGGTTGCTGCAATGTGTCATTGCCCCTGACAACCTGACGTAGCCAACCAGGGGAATGAGGGTCAGTGACAACCGTGAATTCGCGACCATAGAGACAGTGCTGCAGCTGGGGGAGGGTTCCAACCGTCGCTACACGCACTTTCTCTATAGTGGCAGGAGCTATCTCTCGGTCCCTTTGGGGAACGATTCTCTGCCGGGCTGCCTCCTCCACTTCGGACAGCTCCGAGGGAATAACTTCCCAGAACCCTCTCAGCCCGCCCCTCCCAGCTGGTGACCTGCTGGCTAGCCCCCTGAGCTCTTCCAGGCTGCTGTCAAATCGAACAGCCCCAGAGAGCTCAGGGCTGCCTGTCACACATTCCAGGAAGGCTGCAGACGGAGAGGCTCCTGGGCCCTCCAGGCCAGGTTCCGGATTGGATGTGGCTGACCCAGCAACATTTGCCACTTCAGTGGACAGTCCCTCTGCTGTAGACTCGCTAGCGCTGCGGGTTACCACTGCAGCGGAGGGAGCGTCCACATTACACGTATCATAAACCCCATCACCTTTGGTCTGGAAACCATCTGAAGGGGAAGGATCTGGCCTAGTGCCATCTGCCCCTTCAGTGGACAGTCCACCTGCTGCAGCCCAGCGAGCGCCGCTGGTTACTCCTGCAGCTGACGGAGTGTCCACATGACACACAGCATTATGTAGTACAACACATATGACATCAGCATTATCAGCCCTACATATATTGTCATTTGGGACATCACATAAAACATCCACATTATCGGTATCATTACACACATTGCTACTCAGCACTTCACAAGTAGCATCAACAGTTCTTGCCTCGATCGCCTCGATAGTCCGTGCGTCATAAATGACCTCATCAGTTTCTGCATTCTTGGTATCAACAGGTTCCATTCCAGGCCTAGGCACTGGAGACTCACTAGGGCTGGCTCCTAGCACACAGTCCATAGCCCCTGCGGCCTCGCCAGCATTCCCCACTTGCACAGCATTATCCAACAGTGCCTTGCAAGAGTCCTGAACTTCTGCTGGGGATGCAGGCTCCACAGGGTTTGGGGTAGGCTCATACCGGGCCACTAACCGTCCCAGGTCAGTACCCAGCAAAACGTTGGTGGGGATTTTGTCAGTTACCCCAACTTCTTTCAGTCCGCTGCCGGCCCCCCAATCCAGGTGGACCAAGGCGGTGGGTATGGCTGGGGTGACACCCCCAATTCCTCTGACAGCAATCATTTTCCCAGGTAGGTACTGCTCTGGGTTCACAAGCTGGGGATGTATGAGAGTCACTTCTGCTCCAGTGTCTCTCAGCCCAGTGGCAACTGTACCCCCAACCGTGACAAGCTGCAGATTCTCTGCATAGCCAGTGGCATTCCTAGTAGCACACAAAGCCGTTGGGACTTCACTGGGGTTTGAGGCCTCACTGGATTTTGGGGCCTCCCTCTTCCTCTCTGGGCAAGTCGTGCTGATATGACCCACCCTGTCACATACAAAGCATTTCCGAGTGTCAGTGGTTGGTTGCCTGAATCCAGGAGACAGCGGTGCTTGCCTCCTCTGGGTGCTGGGTGAAACAGGTTTAGCAATCTGTTCTCCCCTCCAGCTGGATGTAGTAGTCCTCCGGGACTCAGGTGCTCTATGGGCGGTGTAGGCATCGGCCATTTCCGCAGCCTCATCCACTGTCTTTGGTTCTCGATCCAGCGCAAACAGCCGGACCTCAACAGGACAAGTGTGTAGGAACTGGTCTTTTATCATCAGCTCCTGCAGGGCATCAAAGGTTTTAACTGACAGTCCTTTTAACCACTGCAGGAAGGCAGTGCGCAGGTTGCAAGCATGATCCAGGTAGCTGTCATTAGGACCTCGCTGCACTGTCCTGAAACGTTTGCGATACACCTCTGGCGTGAGGTGGTATCGCGCAATAATGGCTTTCTTAATCGCCTCAAAGTCTGTTTCTTCCTCCTGGGGGAGACTCACAAACGCCTCCAGGGCCTTGCCTCTCAGCCCTGGTGTGAGGTATCTTGCCCACTGCTCACGGGGCACCCCATACTGCCGACAAGTCCTTTCAAACCCCTGTAGGAAAGTGTCTATGTCAGAGTCCTTGTCCATAGCGGGGAACTTATCCAGGGGGATTCTGTGGACTCGCTCACCTTCGCGTTCTGCGGGTCCAGCAGACCGGTTCTGCTGCTGAAGTTTAGCCAGCTCCAGCTGGTGTTGCCGTTCAGCACTTTCCCTCTCGGCCTGGTGTCGCTGGGCAGCTTGTTCCCTCTCGGCCTGGAGTCTTTCCCTCTTGGCCTGGAGTCGCTGTGCCGCTTGTTCCTTCTCTGCCTGTCGGTGCAGTAGGATCAGCTTTAGGCGCAGTTCAGGATCGGCCGAGTTCAGTAGCTGTAGATCAGCTTCCAGAGATGTCATCTCCGTGTTCGGTGGATCATCCAGGACATCGTCTCCACTCGCATTCTGTGGCGGGAGCGATTCCTCCTCTGTCGTGTCGTGAGCTGCACCCGCTGACGTTGAAGCACGGGCTTGCTCTGCCTCATCATGCTCCTCGAGCGCACAAACTAACTGCTCCTTAGTCTGGCCGCTCACCGTCTCGATGCCTCTGTGCTCACACAGGTTGAGTAGCATCTCTTTGTTTTGCCTTGCATAGCTGGATGCTTTCTGAGCCATCGTGTTGCAAAAAATAAAAAGAAAAAAGGGGGGGGGAGGGAAAGCAAACACCAAGTGTGTATCTTTCAACAAAAAAAAAAGTATATAGATTCTGCACTGAGTAGACTTCTGTAGGCTAGTTGCTTCTAGCAAGCTTCCAGCCTTTAGTACTCAGAATAGCGAGCTAAACTGCGTACTAATGTACCAAACGATGCCACCACTGCCAGCCAATTATGTCAGGAACCGGCCCGCGGCACGCCTGCGTATACGGTTCCCGACTGCGGGTTTGACCAGATTGAGAGGGGAAGCAGCCTTAGTCAAGCTAAAACAAGGCTGGGACCCCTCAGAACACCTCTCACTGCCACCACTAGCGGTTCGCTAGACACTTCCACTCTGCTGTCGAGTCCTCAGCGCGCACTCCGCGTTTTCGTATTTGGGTCAGCTTTGCGCTTAGGCCAAATACGGGAACGCCACGCACCCACACACACACACAGTTGCAATCTTACACTGTCGTGAAGCAAAGACCCACTAACAGTCGTTCCGAACAATACTGTTAGCCACTCTGCTGTCGCTACTCGCACTGGCGTTGTTCGTATGTTGGGTCAGCTGCGCGCTTAGGCCAACGTATGACAAACGCCCCCACACACAATGCAATTACAATTTCATACGGTAGTGTTGCTCAAGCGTACAATTAGGCATGAACTTATACACGGTTACACTTCAGTCTCTTCTAGGCTATGAGTGTTAGTTTAGTACGGCAGAAGTCAAACTTATTAAATAATAATTTAATATTCTAGAAAAACATAGAACAATGCAGAACTTAATATATACAAAAAGATTACAAAAAACAAAGTAAAAATAGTTACAAGATAAAAGTTACAAAGATAACACACCAAGCAATTTGCTTACCAAAAATACAGGAATCCAGATAGAAGGACTTTGGTGGACGGACACAATTCTGGTTAGACCAGGAGTTCACTAGCTTGGGCCAGGAGACCGGCTGCCACTACCGTCAGAAGAGAACTGATTTGAGGTAGATGTCCCCTGGTTTTTATAATGAAATATTCGCCTCGAGGCTGTAAGCCTGTGTGGACGGGGGGAAGCTAGATTTAATTACATCCTCCGTCATAATTGGATCTCCAGAGATCTAACATCCACCTGCGAAAAATGTACAATAGCCCACATACATGAAAAGATTTCCCTAGTCCAAGTTACAGGTGACAACCCCATTGTTGACAGTACTTCCTAGCTGATCAAAGATAAGGAGGTTGCACCTCCACCAATAATTCAATTTCCACAGGTAGAAATAGTGTTTAACACACATGCCAACTTTTGGTGCAGCTACTCTTCCTGACTTAGCCTACAGTTCTTCACTTCCTCAACAGAAGTGTAAATGTTTCAAGTGTCAAGGACTTCAACACACTTTACTTCTGCCATTGTCTTATTACCCAAGCATTATTCACTGAAGTCCTCTTTAGATGCAAATGTAGGTCTTTGAAGTTCCCTGACTATGTCCTGATTGGTATAATGGGACAATAGGGCTTCTAATTAGCTCCCTGCTCTCAGAGGAACTGAGGGTAATTGTATTCCACACTGTCACACAGACAAGTACAGCTTCCCCCAAAGCCAGATGATGACCCATACCTACGCATCTGAAGTACACAGCAGTCAGACAGGCAAATGAAAATATTATCCTTACATCATAAGCACCCCAGTATATTCCTGACACTCACAATGGGGGAAAATGCCAAGGAACCCTTGCAAAGTACTCGAGGAACCCTGGTTGAGAAAGCCTGCTCTAATGGCTTTAATAGATCTGTGATTCTAATATATCCGTAGGACTCTGATTTGTGTATAAAGAACCTTAGGGAAATCTCCTGAAAGGAATGAAGTGTGTTATTATTATAAAGCAAGTTAATGTTAATAAGAATGTTTATCCACCCCTTAAAGAACAACTGTAACAAGAGGGCTTTGGAGGCTGCCATATTTATTTCCTTTTAAGCAATACCAGTTGCCTGGCTGTCCTGCTGATCTTCTGCCTCTAATACTTTTAACTATATACCCTGAACAAGCATGTAGAAAATGTAGTGTTTCTGACATTATTGTCAGATCTGACAAGATAAGCTGCATGTTTGTTTCTGGTGTTATTCAGACACTTCTGAAGCCAAACAGATCAGCTGGGCTGCCAGGAAACTGGTATTATTTAAAAGAAAATAAACACGACAGCCTCCATATTCTTTTCACGTCAGTTGTCCTTTACAGTCTGTATCATAATAGCTGTTAACACTTTTAGTGGAATCTAAAGAATAATTGTTAATTTTAGTTTAGTTTCATTTTTCCCGAATGTTCTCTCCTTTGTAGTCAGTGTATCACATAAAAGGGTCGTCTTTGAGGGTGGAAACCTATCAAGGTGGACAAAATATGGACCTTATGATAGGATCTAAGAAAAGGAAAGGCCGCTCCAGCTTTGTTAGCTTATATGGTGATGATTATATGTTTACCATTTAGTAGAATATATGACAATATTCTGCCAATGTTGATGCATAGATCCAATTCTGTATCCCATTCATGCATTTTTTCCATTTCCAGTATGCAGTTTGGGATCTGTTATGCTACTGCCTGGATTCTGTATTGTATCTGTGTCAATGCTCGAAACAGCAAGGACTGTATCACTGCTACGTGGTTGAGAGTCCACAGTGCTTTCTCGTGAATTGCAATTTGCATGATAGAACTGACAAAATTATGTTGGGCTATAGTAATTGGTAGTTGTCCACTCCCATACCTCTTTCCCCGCTGCCACTTTCCAGGCATTTGGGGTAAGTATAGGGGTACATTAATATATTATTTAAAAATGACATTTACTGTACAAAATAAAAACTTCTCTTATTGCCTTACATTGTCATCCATGTCTAAATGAATGCCCAAAGCACTGTAGTCCTCAAGGGTCTTCTTAAAGAGACTCTGTAACAAAATTTTCAGCCTTATTTCTTCTATCCTATAAGTTCCTATACCTGTTCTAATGTGGTCTGGATTACTGCAGCCTTTTCTAGTTGCCCTGTCTCTGTAATACCTCTAATCTTCGTTTCTTTGTCAAGCTTTGTCGACCCAGGGAGGAATGGGCTGCCTTTGTTGTAATGAGCACAAGTTATGCACGCCCCCTGCAGGCTCTGTGTGCTTTGTTTATTACTCACAGACATCTCTGTTCTCACAGTTTCAGCTTGTCTATGTTGCAGTTTGTAAGGCTGAGGGGGGAGGGATCTGCCTGTCACATGCTGCCTGTCACATGCTGAGAAACTGTGGGAATCCCAGACTGGAGTGCAGATAATTCACTATGTAATAATGTAATAAAAACTTGTAGTATACTGTAACATTATTATAACTAACATATTAATGTATGTGTGTGTGTGTGTGTGTATATATATATATATATATATATATATATATATATATATATAGATAGATAGATAGATAGATAGATAGATAGATAGATAGATAGATAGATAGATAGATATATATATATATATATATATATATATATATATATATATATATATATATATATATATATATATATATACAAACATCACTTCCAGGTTAGCGGCTATGTTTTTTGTTTGCAAACACTGCCTAAAACTGGCGATTAAAAGCCAGGATCATAGCAGGGAGCGGCGGAAATGGCAAAGAGGGATCCAGGAGATCACATTGACTCGATTGGTATGTTTTTTTATTGTACAAATTGGACAGTACAGATTCTCTTTAAAACCACTGCCAATTTAAATCTCTCACTAGAGCCTCCCATTGGGCTGAGTGATCTGGATCAATGAGAACACTTCTCAGTATGTATTCTCTTTGGTGCAGATCAGTGGACCAATTGGGCACCTTGGGGAGTGATTGAAAGATGGTTATGCCAGCAGCTTGGCAGAGAGGAGGGGCCGTTTCACACTCAGCAAGTTGCGATGACATCACAGTGCAACATAGCCAAAAAGTTGCATCGCGCAGTACAGCTGCAGTGGGACCATATAGTGAGGTATACAGTAAAATGAAATTATGCCTCTCTAACACTGTTAGCGCACAGAATTCTGTGTCAAAACCCAACATGCTGCACCACTCCAGGGATATCAGTGTTTTGCATTGGGATGCAATGATATTGTCCGTTGCAACACAACACAATAGTCACGCTGAGAAAAGGCCTGAAATTGACTTATCTGTCCAAACAGCTTACATACGTAACAATTTCTAACATTTGCTTCATTTAGCACTAATCACTTAAAAAGGGACCCTGAACAGCAGCAAAAAAAGCAAATCTGGACTTACCTGGGGCTGCTCCCCGTAGCCTGTGAGGTCCCTCAGGACCCTCTCGGTCCCTTCCGTGGTGCTTCTGGTGGCTCCGTAAACCTGGAGACTTCGGCTGGTACAGTCTTTCGAGTACCGCACATGCACAGGACCCTTTCGGCCATGGGCACAATGACGCGCTGCGTACCTGGACGGGCCACGCATGTGCGACTTTGGCCAAAGTCGAGAACCTGCCAGAGTTGCCTGCGGGACCATGGAGGGGAACCAGAGGACACAGAGGGATCTCAAGGGCTATGAACGGCTGGAGGAAGCCCCAGGTAAATCCACATTTTGTTTTTTGTACCTCTGTTCAGGGTCCCTTTAATGCATATATTGCTTAGGTCACTCAACACTACCCAATCCACAGTTACATAAAATGTGCATTACTCTTGAACTGGCAGCATTTAACAAAATCCCTGCGGTCTGTTATAATGCTTCATACGCTATCATTTGTATTCACAGGTCAAGAAGAAAATTAATTCTAAAATGTGCCACAGCAATCAAACCAAGGTTACTGAATTTTTACTTCTTGGGATCAGCAGTGTCCGAGATCTAAGGATTGTCATGTTTGTTTTATTCCTAATTCTCTACATTGCGATAATAATTGAAAATCTTCTTATTGTCACACTGGTTTCGGTCAGTCATCATCTTAGGCATCCCATGTACTTTTTCTTAAAAAACTTGGCTTGTGCCGATATCTTGTCTACTTCAAATGCCATTACGCCACTGCTATATGTTATCGTCAAAGAAAAGGGGACTATCTCTGTATCTTTATGTATCTTTCAATATTATTTACTTTGTTTTTCAGGGTTTTCACAGTCATTTCTTCTTACCGCAATGTCATTTGACAGGTGTCTGGCCATTTGCAACCCTTTGCAGTATGCCACCATAATGAGTCCAAAAATCTGCTTCCAACTTGCCTGCTGTTCTTGGTTTGTGGCCTTTGTACTGATAACAAGTGAAATTATTTTGATGTACCAGCTGCAGTTTTGTGACTCTAATGTCATTGACCATTTCTTCTGTGACATAGGTCCAGTATTGCAGCTTTCATCTACAGACACTCTTATATTGTCTTCATATGACTATGTGCTATCTATGTTCTTTATATTTGTTCCATTTGTATTTGTCATTATTTCCTATGTGTGCATTGTTGTTACTATCTTGAAGATGTCTTCTGATGTTGGAAGGAAGAAAGCTTTTTCTACCTGCAGCTCTCATCTGGCCGTTGTGTGCACTTACTATGGAACCCTCATTACTATATATTTAGTGCCATCTTCAAGTGAGTTGGCAGATGAGAACAAATTCAGAACTTTGTTGTATACGGTATTAACCCCTTTAGTAAACCCAATTATTTATTGCCTTAGAAACCAAGAGATTGTGAGTGCCCTCAACAGGTTCTTTCAAATTAAACAGAAAAGGTAAGCAGGGTTAAAAAAAATTAAGTGACTTGAAGTAACCTAAACTCATTTAAATTTATGGAAATCCTAAAAAAAACCAACTAATTTTTACTCTTGCAAAAGGCACTAAAATGGTTAAGCCTCCGTGTTTACTACATGGAGAGCTGCCTTGGTAAAGCCCTTTTGCAGTCTGTTCATGCCCTTTTGCAGTCTATTCACAGTTGCTGATAAGAACGATTTAGACAGGTTGATCTGCCTAAACAAACACAGAACACAGAGAAGTGCATTTCTTCAGCAACTATATGTGGAATAAACAATTTTCATTGTGTGCTGTGCAAGAGTTTGGGTCCACTTTAGGTGTCATAACACTAACAGATGCTGGCCTGACGTGGCCAAAAGATACATCCCTCTCTGATCAAAATCCAATTAGAGAGGGCTCTATTCCTTCCACACACGGCCAACAGATTTTGAAAAGATTTAGCTGGATCTGCTGCAGTGCGTTACCTCTAAACGCAGACGTTATCAAGTTCAGAGAAGCATACTTTTCATTGCCTGTATGCTCCACTGTATCTACTGTATGCAACAGTAATGCAGCATTAATCTACGTTACCACTTTTTGTGGCGTTGCGACTTTAACATCGCATCACAGTGCATCGTCCTATTGTGAACCTAGCCTAAACCATTTGGTTTAGATTTGTATCAGGGCAGCTGAAGTCTTATTTTCTTCTTCCCATTCTTCTACCTCAAAAATGTGGACATATGGGGGATTCATTCTTTTAGTGTTGGGGTTTTGATTTATGCCAACATTTAATTATGTGGTTCCTGGCTACAATAGAGGCAATTTTTGGATTGGCAATAGCTGTTTACTTCTCTACATTGCCTGGCAACTCAAAAATTGTCATTAACTCAAAGTAACAATCTTTGTGGAAATATCTCTGGCATAAAAACTGTCTCTTTTTTTACATATTGACACACTTGACTGCCACATATAACGTTTTGGACCCTGGTCTAGGTGCAATCTTGATCATCAGTCTGATGTACTCTGTTTAATAATTGCTAGCCGAGAAGGGGTGAGAAACCATCTAGACAGAAGTTTATAGTGAATTGTTTGCTGGCAGGTATTTATCAGATACTGTATGTTATAGAACAGTGTTTCTCAACATTTTATCGATGACCAAGATATTTGACTCTGAGTTAAACCCATTTCAGATTCTTATTTTTACAGAAGTGTTCCAAATTAGATCAAATGGACTTCCCAAATAAAATGATGACTTATTGTTAGTGTATTCCTCTGCAGTGGAAAGTCTCCATGGTTGACAAAATATTCCAGCCACTGCCAGTATTGTTCCTTGTATTATTAAGTTAAACATTGCATTGTGTGGCTAGTAGTATACTGGTTAAGGACTCTGCCTCTGACACAGGAGACCTGGCTGTTCCTGTTCAATAATCTAGCACCTCTTCAGAAGAACACCTTGGGCAAGACTCCCTAACACTGCTACTGCCTATAGAGCACGTACTAGTGGCTGCAGCTCTGGCGCTGTGAGTCTACCAGGAGAAAAGTGTGATATAAATGTTGTTTTGTCAATTTTTTAATGATTCTCCTTTGAGATCTCTGATATTTGGGCCCATATGCAATTAACTTTTTCTCCTAGATTTTCCAAGGTGATTGTAAAGAAACGCGGAAGAGCCGCCGCTATAAGTCAGCAGGAGGCGTCTCTTTCCGCGCATGGCATGGTGGAACGCGGAAAAATCGCCACGTCAGACGCGGTTGGCGCGCATGGGCCTGTTACAAACAATCTGACCCAGCGCAGGGAAGCCGCCGCCGGTGCTGAGGGCGGTGCGACCAACCCCGTGCCCGGGTCAGCAAGCACATTACAAGACAGTACTGGTGTGGCTGGGACTGATAACCTATGTATATGCATAGCCTGGGTGCGGCTAATCAAATAAAATCGAAAATTGCGCAAAAGGTGGATCAGCGCAACACCAGGCCGCCTCCGAATGGCCTCCATCAGAGATGCGCTGAGCCCCCCCAGGAACTACAAACGCACCTTGAACCCAAACAGAAGCTCTGCATATACACCAAAAGCATGGCTGTTAAGTGGGAGCAGCTGACCAAAAACGAATTACATTAGTACAAAGCAAGGAAATGAGCAGCGCTACTTAAAAACAGACTAGTGCCTACCTGCAAAAGAGTGCAAGCCCCACTTGTGGGGTCGAATACACACCGAGCATACACATGACCTGTCTACCACTAGAGGAGGATGTTGGTTTCCATTAACAGCTTGCATGCAACCTATTAAGTACTCGTCCCTCCCACTGCGAAGAAGTCAATCCTCCATGGGAGGGGCCTAACACTAACTAAATCCTAACCTATGTATATGCATAGCCTGGGTGCGGCTAATCAAATAAAATCGAAAATTGCGCAAAAGGTGGATCAGCGCAACACCAGGCCGCCTCCGAATGGCCTCCATCAGAGATGCGCTGAGCCCCCCCAGGAACTACAAACGCACCTTGAACCCAAACAGAAGCTTTGCATATACACCAAAAGCATGGCTGTTAAGTGGGAGCAGCTGACCAAAAACGAATTACATTAGTACATAGCAAGGAAATGAGCAGCGCTACTTAAAAACAGACTAGTGCCTACCTGCAAAAGAGTGCAAGCCCCACTTGTGGGGTCGAATACACACCGAGCATACACATGACCTGTCTACCACTAGAGGAGGATGTTGGAAACCAACATCCTCCTCTAGTGGTAGACAGGTCATGTGTATGCAACATCCTCCTCTAGTGGTAGACAGGTCATGTGTATGCTCGGTGTGTATTCGACCCCACAAGTGCGGCTTGCACTCTTTTGCAGGTAGGCACTAGTCTGTTTTTAAGTAGCGCTGCTCATTTCCTTGCTATGTACTAATGTAATTCGTTTTTGGTCAGCTGCTCCCACTTAACAGCCATGCTTTTGGTGTATATGCAGAGCTTCTGTTTGGGTTCAAGGTGCGTTTGTAGTTCCTGGGGGGGCTCAGCGCATCTCTGATGGAGGCCATTCGGAGGCGGCCTGGTGTTGCGCTGATCCACCTTTTGCGCAATTTTCGATTTTATTTGATTAGCCGCACCCAGGCTATGCATATACATAGGTTAGGATTTAGTTAGTGTTAGGCCCCTCCCATGGAGGATTGACTTCTTCGCAGTGGGAGGGACGAGTACTTAATAGGTTGCATGCAAGCTGTTAATGGAAACCAACATCCTCCTCTAGTGGTAGACAGGTCATGTGTATGCTCGGTGTGTATTCGACCCCACAAGTGGGGCTTGCACTCTTTTGCAGGTAGGCACTAGTCTGTTTTTAAGTAGCGCTGCTCATTTCCTTGCTATGTACTAATGTAATTCGTTTTTGGTCAGCTGCTCCCACTTAACAGCCATGCTTTTGGTGTATATGCAGAGCTTCTGTTTGGGTTCAAGGTGCGTTTGTAGTTCCTGGGGGGGCTCAGCGCATCTCTGATGGAGGCCATTCGGAGGCGGCCTGGTGTTGCGCTGATCCACCTTTTGCGCAATTTTCGATTTTATTTGATTAGCCGCACCCAGGCTATGCATATACATAGGTTAGGATTTAGTTAGTGTTAGGCCCCTCCCATGGAGGATTGACTTCTTCGCAGTGGGAGGGACGAGTACTTAATAGGTTGCATGCAAGCTGTTAATGGAAACCAACATCCTCCTCTAGTGGTAGACAGGTCATGTGTATGCTCGGTGTGTATTCGACCCCACAAGTGGGGCTTGCACTCTTTTGCAGGTAGGCACTAGTCTGTTTTTAAGTAGCGCTGCTCATTTCCTTGCTATGTACTAATGTAATTCGTTTTTGGTCAGCTGCTCCCACTTAACAGCCATGCTTTTGGTGTATATGCAAAGCTTCTGTTTGGGTTCAAGGTGCGTTTGTAGTTCCTGGGGGGGCTCAGCGCATCTCTGATGGAGGCCATTCGGAGGCGGCCTGGTGTTGCGCTGATCCACCTTTTGCGCAATTTTCGATTTTATTTGATTAGCCGCACCCAGGCTATGCATATACATAGGTTAGGATTTAGTTAGTGTTAGGCCCCTCCCATGGAGGATTGACTTCTTCGCAGTGGGAGGGACGAGTACTTAATAGGTTGCATGCAAGCTGTTAATGGAAACCAACATCCTCCTCTAGTGGTAGACAGGTCATGTGTATGCTCGGTGTGTATTCGACCCCACAAGTGGGGCTTGCACTCTTTTGCAGGTAGGCACTAGTCTGTTTTTAAGTAGCGCTGCTCATTTCCTTGCTATGTACTAATGTAATTCGTTTTTGGTCAGCTGCTCCCACTTAACAGCCATGCTTTTGGTGTATATGCAGAGCTTCTGTTTGGGTTCAAGGTGCGTTTGTAGTTCCTGGGGGGGCTCAGCGCATCTCTGATGGAGGCCATTCGGAGGCGGCCTGGTGTTGCGCTGATCCACCTTTTGGCTGGGACTGATAGTCCACCAAGATTCAGGATGACGCGCGAGAGGCAGAACTTATATGGCAGTCAGAAAAGGGTCAGCTGACCAAGCCGGTCAGCTGACAATCCTGCTTCATTTCATTGGTCCAGCACTTAGGGAGGGGCTGGTGAATGGTTTTGTATATATACTGCTGGCTGTTCAGTTACTGGTTGTCTGGCGTTGCGATCACTATGTGGTAGCACTCAGACCTGAGTCAGATCCTTAAGTGTGCCGGGACCAGCTGGAGCTGTAATCCTACACTTAGTTAGATTCTGTTGATAGTCTAAAGTACTAGTTTGATTGTGATTATCTGTTATGACCTTCTTGCTTGTCTGACCACTCTTCTGAACTCTGATCCTGTACCTTGCTATTCTGATACTCTGTTGCCGAACCCCGGCTCGCCCTGAGATTCCGTTTCTGCCTCCTGATTCTGTACCCCGATATTTCTGATACCCTGTTGCCGAACCCTGCTTGTTTATTAGACCCCACATCTGCCTTCTGAATCTGTACTGTTTCTGTCTGTGTGGTTCCGACCTGGTTTGTCCGACCTTGAGAACCGACCTTACTGTTAGAGGCGGTTCCCTGTCCTGGTAGTGACACTCCCTCCTGAGTGTCACTCTCGGTTTGCCCTTCCTACTCTCAGCCTGTCTCCTCCCCCCGGGAGAGTGCAGGTCTTTGGAAAGGAATTTGTGCAGTACTCCTTACTGCTCTGAGGCCTAGTCCTCTAAGTATTACGGTTGCACCAAACACTCCTACTCTACTCAGGTGTCCAGAGGTTAGCGTAAATATCTGATTATCGGTGATACTGCAGATCATCAATAATCTGGTATATATCTGTATTCCCAGTGATACTGCAGATCACCGGTAATCAGATCCTCTCTGTGTTACACCGATCGTTACAGAACACCAGACCAAAAAACAGATGGACGCACGCGCTGACCCTCTGGGTGTACTGGCCACTTCGGTGGATAACCTCCATCAAGCACTGGGCCATCATAAAGCCCTTACTGATGCCCTATCAGGGTCTGTACGAACCCTCCAGACGTCAGTAGATGAGGTGCGA
This sequence comes from Hyperolius riggenbachi, assembly GCF_040937935.1. Classification (NCBI taxonomy): domain Eukaryota; kingdom Metazoa; phylum Chordata; class Amphibia; order Anura; family Hyperoliidae; genus Hyperolius; species Hyperolius riggenbachi. Next base: position 85,655,048 of record NC_090656.1, read on the forward strand.
TCCCCTCCTAGTGTTGACATACGTATGCCCGTACCTGAAAAATTTTCCTGCCACAAGTCTGACTTTCGGAATTTTAAGAGTAGAGTGTTATCTTATTTTGAATTGAGACCCCGATCTTCGGGGACCGAGACCCAACGGGTCACATTTATCAAAACCCTGCTATCTGGCGACTCCCAGACCTGGGCATACAATTTGCCCACCGGTGACTTAGCCCTTACCTCTGTGGAGGAATTCTTTAAAGCCATGGCAATAATTTACGACGATCCGGACCTCGCCTCGACTTTTGAGCGGAATCTCAAGCTGTTGCGTCAGGGCAAAGGTCCGGTCGAAGATTATGCGGCTGAATTTAGAAGGTGGTCAGTTACAGCCAGGTGGGACACCTATGCCCTGTTGGATTGCTTCCTGTCAGGGTTGTCTGATGAAGTCTCTGACCTGATGTTATCTCAGCCCAAGCCCAGAACAGTTGATGAGGCCATCTCTGCGGCCATCTGAATTGACCGCAGGCTGCGCTACCAAAGACAGACCAGGGGTAGTCATCGTGTCAGAGTGGTGTCGTCCGCTGCACCTCAAGTAACGTCACCTCCCTCTGTCTCACCTGCTCCAGTCTTGCCTCCACCCGAGCCTATGCAGATAGGTCGGTCAAAACTGTCCCAGGTGGAGCGGAGCCGGAGGATGACAGAACAGCTGTGTCTGTACTGTGCTGAAAGGGGGCATAGAGTACGAGACTGCCCCAATAAGCCAGGAAACGCTACCGCCTAGGAGTTGTAGGGGGTAACACCCTAGGTGCCTGATCTGTACCCCTAGAAGAAAAACGGTTGCTTCTTCCCTGTACAGTTACATGGGAAGATAAGACCGAAGCCACGGAAGCCTTCATTGATTCAGGCTCCGCGGCTAATTTTATGGATTTTGAGTTTGCTAAACGATTGGGTATTCCGCTCACTGCGGTGGAACCACCCATTCAGGTCACAGCAGTGGATAATTCCCCGCTACAGAGGAATCATCCGCTGTCCCAGACACCAGAGGTGGGGATCACTGTGGGGGTTTTGCATTGGGAGAAATTACCATTCTTTGTATTACACATGACTACGTCCACTATCATACTTGGCATGCCATGGTTACATCTTCATTCTCCCCACATTGATTGGGCCACCGGTCAACTAATTTCCTGGTCAGATCATTGTTTTCAGCAATGTTTAGGGAAGGTGACTTTGGGCCAAACCAGGATTCAGGTGGAGGGGGTTCCTGAACAGTATTAGGAATATTCTGACGTATTTTGTCCCAAGGCAGCAGACAAATTACCCCCACATCGCCCTTTTGATTGCCCCATTGATCTTCGATCTGGTTGTATGCCCCCGCGGGGTCATCTGTATAACTTATCTGGGCCTGAAAAGACGGCCATGCAGGAGTACATCCGTGAAAACTTGGCCAAGGGCTTCATCCGGCCGTCCCGGTCACCGGCAGGGGCAGGGTTCTTTTTTGTAAAGAAAAAGTAAGTTGTATTACACATGACTACGTCCACTATCATACTTGGCATGCCATGGTTACATCTTCATTCTCCCCACATTGATTGGGCCACCGGTCAACTAATTTCCTGGTCAGATCATTGTTTTCAGCAATGTTTAGGGAAGGTGACTTTGGGCCATACCAGGATTCAGGTGGAGGGGGTTCCTGAACAGTATTGGGAATATTCTGACGTATTTTGTCCCAAGGCAGCAGACAAATTACCCCCACATCGCCCTTTTGATTGCCCCATTGATCTTCGATCTGGTTGTATGCCCCCGCGGGGTCATCTGTATAACTTATCTGGGCCTGAAAAGACGGCCATGCAGGAGTACATCCGTGAAAACTTGGCCAAGGGCTTCATCCGGCCGTCCCGGTCACCGGCAGGGGCAGGGTTCTTTTTTGTAAAGAAAAAGTACGGGGGCCTGTGGCCATGTATTGATTACCGGGCCCTGAATAAAATCACTATAAAGAATCGCTATCCGTTACCATTGATAGATGATTTATTCACGCAAGTCACCGATGCTAGGATTTTTTAAAAGTTGGATTTGCGGGGGGCATACAACCTGGTGCGAATAAGAGAGGGCGATGAATGGAAAACGGCCTTCAATACACCTGACGGGCATTACGAATATCTGGTGATGCCCTTCGGGCTGTGTAATGCCCCGGCCGTTTTCCAGGAACTCATCAATGAGGTTTTTAGGGAGGTGTTGGGAAAATTTGTCTTGGTTTATCTAGATGATATACTTATTTTTTCCAACAGCCTCTCTGAGCACCGGTCTCATGTCAAATTTGTTTTGGACAAACTAAGGCGGAACTAGCTTTATGCTAAATTGGAGAAATGTATCTTTGAGGTAACATCTGTCGCCTTTCTGGGCTACATAATTTCCACCTCAGGCCTGTCTATGGACCCTGCCAAAGTCTCCGCTGTTCTGGAATGGCCGCAGCCAGTGGGGTTGAAGTCTTTACAGCGGTTTCTAGGCTTTGCGAGTATAGAAGGTTCATAAAGGGGTATTCCACGGTCATTGCACCCCTCACCAGTCTTACTAAGAAAGGGGCAGATACCACTCTGGTCTCCTGAAGCTTTAAATGCATTCTCCACTTTGAAGGATTTGTTTTGTTCCACTCTCATCCTGAGACATGTTGACACCTCTTATCCTTTCATTGTTGAGGTAGACGCCTCGGAGGTCGGGGTAGGGGCTGTGCTGTCTCAGCAGTCGGGGTTGCAGGGAAGATTGCACCCCTGTGCCTATTTTTCTCGTAGGTTCTCTCCGGCAGAGAGAAACTACGACATAGGCAACAGAGAGCTCCTTGCCATTAAACTTGCCTTTGAGGAATGGCGTCACTGGCTGGAAGGAGCAGAACATACGATTACAGTATACACTGATCACAAAAACTTGGAATACATTGAGGGGGCTAAGAGATTAAGTCCCCGTCAGGCTCGATGGTCATTATTCTTTTCGAGGTTCAGATTTATATTTACGTACACCCCGGGCAGTAAGAACATTAAGGCAGATGCCCTGTCCGGATGCTTTGAGTCAGAGACAGCCCAGCTCCCTGCCCCTGGGACCATTATCCCACAGAGACTGGTATTAGCGGTAACAGAGACTTGGGAAGACTGGACAGAGACCCTGAGTCCCTTTCAGCAGGATGTCCCCGAAGGGAAGCCTGAAGGGGTTATATTTGTGCCTTTGCCATTTCGTCTCCGCGTTTTGCAGATGTTCCATTCACACAAGAATGCGGGACACCCTAGGGCGGCTAGAACGCAAGATCTTGTGTCCAGGTGTGCTTGGTGGCCTTCTTTATCAGCAGACTGCAAGGAGTTTGTTAGGGAGTGTGCGGTGTGTGCAAAAAGTAAACCCTCCCGGCTGGCACCTGTGGGTACCTTGCAGCCTTTACCCACCCCGAGTGAGCCTTGGACCCATTTGTCCATGGATTTTGTGGGTGAGCTTCCCAGGTCGGAAGGTATGTCGGTCATTTGGGTGGTAGTCGACCGCTTCAGCAAGATGGCCCATTTCGTGCCCTTGAAAGGACTCCCCTCGGCCCAGGAATTGGCCGACTTGTTCATCATCCATGTTTTCCGGCTGCATGGCATTCCGGAAAACATAGTGTCAGATCGGGGAGTCCAATTTGTCTCTAGATTCTGGAGGGCATTTTGCCACCAAATGGGCATGAAGCTGTCTTTCTCGTCGGGCTACCACCCACAGACCAATGGGCAGACTGAACGGATCAATCAGTCATTGGAGCAGTTCTTAAGATGTTACGTGGCGGAAGCACAGAATGACTGGGTAAAATTTCTGCCCTTCGCAGAATTTGCACAGAATAATTTAAGGAGTTCTTCTTCTGGTTTTTCGCCATTCCAGGTGGTGACAGGGAGATCGCCCAAGTTCTCCCCTTTGCCAGTAGCCTCCACTACGTTTCCTACTTTGGAGGCCTGGCAGAGGTCATTTAAAGACATTTGGTGGACGGTGAGAAGTAATTTGGAAAAAGCATTTCAGAGTCAAAAGGGTCAAGCTGACAGGAGACGTTCTTTAAAGTGGAGGTTTCAGCCAGGAGATTTGGTTTGGGTGTCCACATGTCACTTGACCCTGAGACAACCCTCAGACAAGCTTGGTCCCAGGTTTGTGGGTTCATTCCCGGTAGCCAAAAAGATCAACAACGTTACTTATACCGTTCATCTTCCCGCCAGTATGCGTGGGGTAAGGTCTTTTCATGTGTCCCTGCTCAAACCAGCGGTTCATGTGGGTCCCACTCCTCCTCCTCCTGTGATGGTGGATAGTCAACCTGAGTATGAAGTAGAGAAAATTTTGGACTCACGTGTAGAGCAGAACGCAGTACAATATCTGGTGCACTGGAAGGGGTATGGTATTGAGGAAAGAATGTGGGTACCTGAGGGCCGCATGCATGCGGATAGTTTGAAGAGGGAGTTCCACACTTTACACCCAGAAAAACCTGGAAGGAGCTATCCGGAGTCCACTCCTCGGGGGGGGGGGGGGTACTGTAAAGAAATGCGGAAGAGCCACCGCTATAAGTCAGCAGGAGGCGGCTCTTTCCGTGCATGGCATGGCGGAACGTGGAAAAACCGCCGCGTCTGACGCGGCAGTTGGCGCGCATGGGCCTGTTACAAACAACCTGACCCAGCGCGGGGAGGCCGCCGCCGGTGCTGAGGGCGGTGCGACCAACCCCGCTCCCGGGTCAGCAAGCACATTACAAGACAGTACTGGTGTGGCTGGGACTGATAGTCCACCAAGATTCAGGATGACGCGCGTGCGCGCAGAGAGGCAGAACTTATATGGCAGTCAGAAAAGGGTCAGCTGACCAAGCCGGTCAGCTGACAATCCTGCTTCATTTCATTGGTCCAGCACTTAGGGAGGGGCTGGTGAATGGTTTTGTATATATACTGCTGGCTGTTCAGTTACTGGTTGTCTGGCGTTGCGATCACTATGTGGTAGCACTCAGACCTGAGTCAGATCCTAAAGTGTGCCGGGACCAGCTGGAGCTGTAATCCTACACTTAGCTAGATTCTGTTGATAGTCTAAAGTACTAGTTTGATTGTGATTATCTGTTATGACCTTCTTGCTTGTCTGACCACTCTTCTGAACTCTGATCCTGTACCTTGCTATTCTGATACTCTGTTGCCGCACACCGGCTTGCCCTGAGATTCCGTTTCTGCCTCCTGATTCTGTACCCCGATATTTCTGATACTCTGTTGCCGAACCCTGCTTGTTTATTAGACCCCGCATCTGCCTTCTGAATCTGTACTGTTTCTCTCTGTGTGGCTACGACCTGGTTTGTCCGACCTTGAGAACCGACCTTACTGTTAGAGGCGGTTCCCTGTCCTGGTAGTGACACTCCCTCCTGAGTGTCACTCTCGGTTTGTCCTTCCTACTCTCAGCCTGTCTCCTCCCCCCGGGAGAGTGCAGGTCTTTGGAAAGGAATTTGTGCAGTACTCCTTACTGCTCTGAGGCCTAGTCCTCTAAGTATTACGGTTGCACCAAACACTCCTACTCTACTCAGGTGTCCAGAGGTTAGCGTATATATCTGATTATCGGTGATACTGCAGATCATCAATAATCTGGTATATATCTGTATTCCCAGTGATACTGCAGATCACCGGTAATCAGATCCTCTCTGTGTTACACCGATCGTTACAGTGATATTTTCAAAATTGTTGATGAAGCAAGAAAATACTTAAAATAATTTTTATAGTAATTGTTTACCTACTTTTTGGTACTTTTTCAGTTGCAAAGTGCTGAAAAGTTATTTTAAATAGAAAATGAAAAATGATCTCCTAGGAGAAAACTCAGGAGAAAAGTTAATTGTGTAAGGGTATTGGTATATTTTCTATGACAGTGACACAAGTTATTTTTTATCCTTTAACTTTCTGCTTCAGAGGACTGTTTAAATGTCTAACTGTGCTATATGACTTTTTGTTTTATGACTTTTCTTCCTCATTGATATACTTGCCTAGTTTAAAACATATTTCCATCTATGTCCATTTCTTTATATATCTTATATACCTTCAAACCAAAACCTTGAGGGGACTTTCACACTTGCGCGGTGCAGCATTTTGCCTAATGCTAGGGTAATGAAAGTCTATGGGGTAGTTCACATGCCATGAGGTGCGCTGCGCCAGAAGTACCCTAACGTGAGCGCATGGGATCAGTTGAAAAGGGCTCCTGAGCTGCCTGTATGAAAAGGGCTCCTCCATAGACATCAATGTTATTTCTGCCAATATGGGCTACAAGGTGGTGAAAAGGTCTCCCGAGTTTTGATATAGGCTACAAGCGGGCGCCCTTTTGTAGCTTATATATTTATTTCGGCTACAAGGGTTTCGGCTACAGTAGGGCACCCCTTTGTAGCCCATATTTTTTATTCGGCTACAAAGCTTTAGGCTACAAGGTTTTTGATTTTGCTACAAAAGGGCACCCAGCCGAGATTTTGGATTCGAGGGTGCAGGGGAGGTTAGGATTAGGCATCACAAGCAGGGGGTTAGGCACCATCTGGGGGGTCTTAGGGTTAGACACCATCTGGGGAGTCTTAGGGTTAGGCACCACCTGGGGTGCCTTAGGGTTAGGCACCACCAGGGGAGTCTTAGGGTTAGGCACCACCTGTGGAGTCTTAGGGTTAGGCACCAAATGGGGGTCTTAGAGGTAGGCACCACCTAGCGGGTTAGGGTTAGGCACCATCAGGGGAGGGTTCTGTGTGAGAGTAGGGAGCAGTTAGGTCATAATAATCACTTTTCTTAGCTATATCTAGAGCCCTTTTATAGCCCAACAAATTTTGCCTATAACAGCATCCTTTTAAATAAACTAAAACTAGCTTTTTCGGCGCCCTTTGTAGCCAAAGTTGGCATATATGGGCTACACCATGTGCCCTTTGTAGCCGAAGTTGGCATATTTGGGCTACACCATGTGCCCTTTTTGTAACCGAATTTGGTATATATGGGCTACACCAGGAGCCCTTTTTTCTAGGAGCCCTTTTCAAATAGACGCGAGCGCATACCTACGTTACCGTGCAGCACCTGCGGCGAAGTGCGGCAGACAGGAAGTCATGTAAGTTTATGGCGACGTGTGTTTTTTAAAATGAACCCCACAAGTTTTATGCATCGCACATGCACAGCAGCGTGTTTTAGCCATACACTTCTGTGCATGTCATCGATTTGGCCACAGGAAGGGAGCATCACTTTCTTCCCCAACAAGCTAGATGAGCTTCGCCTTCTTGGCGACAAGCGGGAGATTGGCAGCAACACCCCTGTCCTCTGCTTCACAGAGACATGGCTTCATGAGGGCATCCCTGACAATGCCCTTCTTCTCCCGGGCTTCAACCTCATCCGGGCAGACCGTGACACCACTCTCTCAGGGAAAAAGAAAGGCGGTGGGGTCTGCTTCTACATAAACTCCTCATGGTGCCAGAACACATCACTACTTGCCAGGAAGTGTACCCCCGAACTTGAACTCCTACTTGTCAACTGTAGGCCGACCTACTCACCCAGAGAGTTCTCCTCCTATGTCCTTGTAGGCGTCTACATTCCACCGGACGCCGACGTCAAACTCGCCGAACATGACCTTAGTGACATCATCACTCAGTGGGAGATGACCCTCCCAGACTCCTTGTTCATTGTTATGGGCGACTTTAACAAGGCTAACCTTCGCAGGGAGCTGCCACGGTTCCACCAGCATGTAGTCTGCCCCACCAGGAATAGCAGCACTCTTGACCACTGCTACACGGTTCTGAGAGAGGCTTACAAGGCTATCCCCTGGGCTGCACTGGGTTCCCCAGACCATTGCCTCATCCACCTGGTCCCCACCTACAGGAGACGACTGGAATCAGCAAAGCCGGTGCTAAAGTCCACAAAAGTGTGGTCAATTGAGGCAAAGAACCAACTCCAGGCCTGCTTTGACAGCACAGATTGGAAGGCCCTGGAATCGCCAAACCTGGACGAGTGGGTGGACACTGTCACTTCCTACATAAGATTCTGCGAGGAATCATGCATTCCCTCTAAGTCCTTCAAAATCTACCCAAATAACAAACCTTGGTTTTCTAACCGGCTACGACAGCTGCGGAAGCGCAAAGAAGCTGCCCACAAGTCTGGCTCCCTAGAGGACTTCAGAACAGCCAGGAACTCCCTCAACAAGGAACTGAGAGCCGCAAAATGGGAGTATGCGGAGAGGTTGAGACAGAACCTCAGCTCAAATGACCCAAGGGCTGTCTGGAAAGGGCTCAAGTTGGCCACAAACTACAAGCCTCCCCCCCCAGCATGCCACACCAAGCATTGAGCTAGTCGAGGAACTCAGTGACTTCTATTGCCGGTTCGAGGACCCATCGGAACTGCAGCGGCATCCTACACACTCTGCCCTCCTCTCTGGAAGCCAGAGCTCTTCCACCCCAGCAGTAAGCGAGGCTGTGGTCCTGCGCCACCTGTCGACGCTGAATGCAAGGAAAGCCTCAGGCCCTGATGGTGTGTCCCCAGCCTGCCTGAAAACCTGCTCACGGCAGCTGGCTCCCATCCTTACTCCCATATACTCCAAGTCCCTAAATGAAGGCAAGGTCCCTACATGTTTTAAAAAATCCACCATTATCCCTGTCCCCAAAAAGCAAGGTGTCACGGACATTAATAATTTTAGACCAGTGGCCCTCACATCCGTTGTCATGAAGATCTTTGAGAAAGTGATCCTATCCTTCCTTAAAGAGACTCCGTAACAAAAATTGCATTCTGTTTTTTTATCATCCTACAAGTTCCAAAAGCTATTCTAATGTGTTCTGGCTTACTGCAGCACGTTCTACTATCACCATCTCTGTAATAAATCAACTTATCTCTCTCTTGTCAGACTTGTCAGCCTGTGTCTGGAAGGCTGCCAAGTTCTTCAGTGTTGTGGTTCTGCTATGAACTCCCCCTTCCAGGCCCCTCTATGCACACTGCCGGTGTATTATTTAGATTAGGGCAGCTTATTTCTTCTCTCTTATCTTTTACAAGCTGGATAAATCCTCCTCTGAGCTGGCTGGGCTTTCACATACTGAGGAATTACATACAGGCAGAGCTGTCTGCACTCTGCAGGAAGAAACAGCCTGACACTTCAGTGGAAGATAGCTGCAGGGTGAAAGAAACACACAAATGATCTCTTGAGATTCAAAAGGAAGGCTGTATACAGCCTGCTTGTGTATGGATGTATTTTCTATGTGTGGACATACTGTACATCAACCTACTTCCTGTTTTGGTGGCCATTTTGTTTGTTTATAAACAAACTTTTTAAAACTGTTTTTAACCACTTTTAATGCGGCGAGGAGCGGCGAAATTGTGACAGAGGGTAATAGGAGATGTCCCCTAACGCACTGGTATGTTTACTTTTGTGCGATTTTAACAATACAGATTCTCTTTAAGGACTCCACACTGCACAAACTGGACCCGTTTCAATTTGCGTACAGAGCGAATAGATCCACTGACGACGCGATCAACATCTGCCTGGAGTACATCACGGACCACCTGGACAGACCAGACTCATATGCCAGAATGCTACTTCTGGACTTCAGCTCGGCCTTCAATACCATCAGCCCCTGGATACTGCATAACAACCTTGTAGACCTTGACGTTCACCCCACCCTTCGCTGCTGGATCATGGACTTCCTACCAGGCAGGTCCCAAATTGTAAAGCTGGGCAACATCTCGTCCAGGCCAAGAACTACTAACACTGGAGCCCCTCAAGGCTGTGTCCTGTCACCTTTCCTGTTCTCGCTCTATATACTAACAATTGTATATCCATGACCAACTCCGTTAAGGTAATCAAATTCGCCGACGATACCACCATTGTTGGCCTCATTAACAAGAACGACGAGCGGGCTTACAGGCAGGAGGTGGACAGGATCTGCCACTGGTGCCAGGAGAACAAGCTGGTTCTCAACACTACCAAAACTGTTGAGATGCTCATTGACTTCAGAAGGCAGAGCACCAGCCCCGGCCCGATCTACATAGATGCATCCGAAGTTGAAAGAGTACCCAACGTTCGCCTCCTGGGCACAACAATCTCAGACGACCTGAACTGGAAGGCGAACACTATCCTAACCCAAAAGAAGGCCCAGCAGAGGCTGTTCTTCCTGCGTCAATTAAAGAAGTTCGGCATGGCCCAAGAACTTCTTAAGTCCTTCTACTCTGCCACTATCGAGTCAGTCCTCTGCTCCTCCATCCTCGTCTGGTACACTGGTGCCTCGGCCGGTGACAGATACAAACTACAGAGGGTCATCAGAACAGCGGAGAAAATAATTGGAAAGCCCCTCCCCCCACTGGAGCTCATTCACAACTCCAGGATGGGCTCCAGAGCAAAGAAGATTGCCAATGATCCATCACATCCAGGTCATTGTTTCTTTACATGGCTACCATCGGGCCGGAGGTTTCGTGCAATCCACACCAAAACAACGAGACACAGAGACACTTTCTTCCCCACAGCAGTGAGACTCTTAAACTCCAACTAAGCCACCCCTCCCCAAGGTTGCATCTTTCTCTCTAGCTGCTGAGCCCATGTTACTGAAAGTGTTATTTCTAATTTTATTTTAACTCTATGTAAAAGTCTGTTCTTTTTGTCCTTCATTGATACTCCTCTTTTTGTTTCTCTTTGCACTGCTACTGTTACGGCTACCAAGGCAATGTCTGCCTTTATCTCGCACTGTCCTTTTCTCACTGTCTTTCTACTGCTGCAATTCAATGCTATTGCCAAATTTTTCTGTGCCTGTTTTGTTGCTAAAACCAATTCCGGGCATGATCCAGTCGTGCTTGGCGAAATAAAAGGATTCTGATTCTGATTCTGATTCTTGGCTGGCTGCCAGACGGGGATTACTGCGTACTAACACAGTATTCCCCGAAGGACTTTTTTTTCCGGTGCAGTCCCAGGACCAGCTACCACCGATACGCAGTGTGAAACCAGCCTTACTCAAAACTCTGTTTTGTAAAATACTTTATATTAATACAAATAGAAATATTTTACAGAAATTCTACTGAATAATTCAGTAATTATTTTTAATTGTACTAAGATAAATGGGTCTGAAGACAAAGCTTGACTTCAGATCCCCCACTCTAGTCAAACAGGCTCCAACCACATCACTTGAACCCAACTCAAGTGGGGTAAAGAATATGACTGAATCTCAAATAAGACAATAGAAAGGTAGATATGAAAAGATACAGGCAGTGCTCAGAGTCAAATTTGCTAGTGCATATGGTAAAACAAAGTTACTGAGATGAGTCTCTACATCCTGTTGTGTAACTGACTACCTATAGTAAGCTCAGCACCCCTTATAGGCCTCCCTGCTTTAGCATTTCTCCTGGCATCTTTACATTCCACAGCTACTGATTTAGTGTTCTATGGTACTATACAACCAGGGGCGTAACTAGACATCACTGGGCCCCCCTGCAAAACTTTGGATGGGGCCCCCTCTCCCCCCCCCCCTCACTTTCTGCACAGGTAAACTGAGAACCAATGTTAATCAATTGGCTAGTGCACACACTTGAATGTGTTTTCCCCATGCAGATGGAAACAGACAGCAGTGAAGCACTGCAGGCATTTTCTATATTAATTACATTAGCTTCTGTGATAAAACATGCATGTGCAGAAAAAGAATACATGGTGTGCAGAAAACGCATACAGAAAACTGACAGACGAGTGTGAAGCCAGCTTCTTATTACACTCACTCTGTCCACCTCTGATGGAGCAGAACTGGCTCTGCAGCCTTCTTCAGCACTACTACAGTACACAGCACTTGAACGAAGTAAAGAGGTTGAGGGCTGGGGGCAATACACAAGACCCTGCTGCACACTGAATAGGAACTGTCTACAAATCTTGGTCTGCAAAACTTTGTATGATTCCTTATCAGTGGCTGAGCAGATGCAGTCATTAGAACAATTGTGCAGAGAGCAGAAAGTTTTTTTACTCTCCGTGCCCTTAGTTGTCAGTCTCTCAGGGCAGGGAAAATAAACTTTTCCCCTCATGGGGCCCCCTGTGGCTTCTGGGCCCCCTTGCAGCTGCATCCCTTGCAGGGCCTATTGTTATGCCCCTGTATACAACTAGGAACATTTGTCCCTGAAACTTCCTGGTTGCTTATTGGCAAATTGTCTCCACAGGAAGCTTCTAGACTTCTGAGGCCCTGTGCAATCACAGGAAGGTAATTCAATAATGCTTTAGAGATGGCCCGAACGGTTCGCATGCAATCTTATTCGTGCGAACTTTGGTGGTTCACATTCGCGATCCAACGCAAATTTTATGCAAGTTCGACCCACCCCCTATACTACATCATTAGGATCAACTTTGACCCTCTACATCACAGTCAGCAGGCATAGGGTAGCCAATCAGGCTACACTCCCTCCTGGAGCCCCCCCTTCTAAAACGCAGGCAGCATCAGCCATTTCACTCACTCGTTGCAGTAATTAGAGAAGGCAGAGAACCTTGCTGCTGACATAGGGAATGTTTGGTTAGGCTCTTGTGTTAGGCTTGTTAGGTTGCTCCTTCTTGCTGATCTCCTTAACACTGCTACTGCCTACTGAGTGCGCTCTAGTGGCTGCCTTGCAAGTGCTTTGAGTCCGACAGGAGAAAGGCGCTATACAAATACTGCAATTATTATACAAATTCTGCAATTATTATTGCTAAAAAGCACTCCTCATCATCAACAGCTCTTTTGAGAGCTAATGTTGTTTTTGTGATCTATTTTTTGTGTGTGTGTGTGTGTGTGTGTCCCACAGACACTTGTGTTGCATATACAGCCCTGTCAGTCAGTCGCAGCTGCTGCTGGGACCTTGGCCGCCTGGTAATTCCTACTGTGCCACTGCCAGGCCCAGCACATTCAGTGACTACCTGCGTGTGTGACAGCTGCACATTTTTAATACCAATCACTGCATGTTCAGTGCACCCACCTAACTACGGGAGCGCACGCAGTGTCACTGCACCTGTTCATGGTACCTTTGTGTGTGACAGGCAGCTGCACATTTGTAATACCAATCACTGCATACTCACCTGTTCAGTGCACCTACCTACCTACGTGAGCGCACGCAGTGTCACTGCACCTGTTCATGGTACCTATGTGTGTGTGTGACAGCTACACATTTGTAATACCAGTCACTGCATACCTGTTCACTGCACCTGTGTGACCACACGCTGTTTTATATATCAGTCCGTGCATACCTGTTAACTGCACCCGTGTAACTGCACATTATTGTACCAGCAGTCACTGCAACCTGTTAACTGCACCTGTGTAACCCCACATTGTTGTACCAGCAGTCACTGCAACTTGTTCATTGCACCTGTGTAACCGCACATTGTTGTACCAGCAGTCACTGCAACCTGTTCACTGCACCTGTGTAACCGCTCATTGTTGTACCAGCAGTTACTGCAACCTGTTCACTGCACCTGTGTAACTGCACATTATTCTACCAGCAGTCACTGCAACCTGTTCACTGCACCTGTGTAACCGTACATTGTATTAGTCAAGTCAGTGCATACCTTTAACTTCATCCCCCCCAATATGGACAAAACAAGAGGCAGAGCCAGAGGCAGGCCACCTGGCAGATCCTGTTGTGATTTTGTGCATCCCTCGACCAAAGTACAGTGTTCAGAAGAAGGCACGTGCCATCAACCCCCAATATTGTCAGGACGTAGTTGACTATTTAACACAGAACACCTCATCTTCCTCAGCTTCTGCACAGAAGCGTGACATATCTTCTTCCTCCTGCTCTGATTCTGGTATCCCACTTAACACTCCGTTGGCAGCCATCACCAAAGTGACATCATCACAGGGCTCAGCGAAGTGGAAATTTTTGTGTGTGTCTGCCTCAGATGAGAGCAATGCCATCTGTACTCTCTGCCACCGAAAATTGAGCCGTGGAAAGACCAAGACCCGCGTAGGGACAACTACCTTACGAAGGCACATGATTACAAAGCACAAACTGCAATGGGATGACCACCTGAGGAAAAGCAGCACACAAAAGCAAAGCCACACACCACAGTGGAAGATACCAGGCCGCAATTATTTCTCAAAAAAGGCGATACCTAAACTGTACCATGATGTTGAAAGGCAAGTGGTGACATCTCTGGCACACAGCGTTGCGTCAAGGGTCCATCTGACCATGGATGCCTGGTCTGCAAAGCACACTCAGGCCTGCCCGAAGACTAAGTCAGTCCCCACACACAGCATCTCTGCCTGCTCGCCATGGTGCGCACCAGTCCAGCACGGCCGTCACTACACAAACAGCTGTTTGCGGTGCGTTACACAGTGAGTTTGGTCTGTCAGTGTGAAGCAGTACTCTAATTACACTCCCTGATTGATGCAAGACACATGCAAGATGTTTTAAAGCACTTTAGGCCTCCAATTTAGCATGCAATGTGATTTCTGCCGTTAAAACGCTGCTTTGCGTCAAATCCAGATTTTTCCCCGGGACTTTTGGCGTCTATCCCACTCATCCATGCAAAAACTCCTTGAAACATCTTTTCCATCACTTTTTTGGCCAGCAGAAATGTTTCTGGTTTTCAAGTTTGCCTCCCCATTGAAGTCTATTGCGGTTCGCGAGAACCAAACTTTTGGCGAAGGTTCGCGTTTGAGGTCGGCAAACCGAAAATCAGAGGTTCGAGCCATCTCTATAATGCTTCTCCCAGGTTTTTCATTACTGCTGTTGTAGTACAGTAAAGGGAGCCCCGGCATAAAGCATTTTTGAATCTGCCACAGGGGCTCAATTATAAGGTGAGCAATATGATACATTAACTGCAAAAAGCAGGTGATAAGTTTCTCATTCCTCTTCCCTCATAACTCCTGTTTTACATAAAAATACAGAGAGAAGGAATCCTGGTATAAAAGCACTGCACCACCATGTATAATCAATTAATGTAAATACTTTATTGAATGCAAACACATTTAAAATCAATTAAAATGCAGACAACATTCCACAATGAGGTACAGTGGATATAATCCAATAGAATTAAATACAAAGTGCCTCACCTCTAAAAATCAATGAATACCCTATATGCTGCTCAATAGTTACCATCTAGGTTCACACTGGAACCCAGTATGGGAAACAGGACCCGGCCGGGTCCATGGTCAATAAACGTGCAATGAATCACAAATGATTTGAATGAAGATGACCGGCACCATCCGTAGTTATAATGCTCTTTTATTTGTTCAGAGATATCATGTAGCCATCCAGCAACGTTTCGGAATTTACATCCTTTATCAAGCAAGGCTAAACATGAACTGACTTATCTATTGTCTGGTCTCCCTATGACCCGAACAGCCCCACTGCAGTCCATCATGAATGCGGCAGCCAGAATTATCCACTGCTCCCATCGCTCCACCACGGCGGATCCCCTCCTAGAATCCCTCCACTGGCTTCCTATCCAGTCCAGAATCAGATTCAAGATACTGTGTCTGACCAACAAATCTGTCCACAAAACCTGTCCAACCTACATTTCCGATCTTACTCAGAGGTACACACCTAGCCGCTCACTCCGCTCTTCCAATGAACTTCGCCTAACCGCCCCCCGAATCACCCAGTCCCATGCACGCCTCCAGGACTTCTCAAGAGCTGCTCCAACACTATGGAACTCCCTACCTCCACCCATTAGGGCAGCCCCCTCCTTCAACATCTTCAAGAAAGCCCTCAAAACTCACCTTTTCACTCTGGCCTACCACCCCTCACAAGTGCTCTAAACCTACAGCTGAACTCTGGTCCCCTACCATTCGTGTCCTTACCTCTCCCTCTAGATTGTAAGCCTTTGGGCAGGGTCCTCCTCCTTTTGTGTCCTACCTGATCTTGCACCTCCATTACTGTGCACCCATGCTATGCATCTGAGTGAACCTAACTTGCCTAATCTCCATGCTCCATCCAGTGACTGACTAAGCATTACCTGGTACTCATACTATGGTGTGTGATCTGGTTTTCTTGTATTCCTGTATTGTCATATTGCTGTATGTCACCCCTAAATATTGTCTGTAACCTAAATTAATGTTCAGCGCTGCGTAATATGTTGGCGCTTTATAAATACAATAAATAATAATAATAATAATCTATTCACATCAAAACATTTATATACACCCATGTATAGTAAACAGCCAATCATGGGCAGCAAAACAAACTGTCCAATTAGACAGGTCTATCTTACACGCCGACCTGATGGAAAACTGACCTGCTGTCTAACTATTGGTCACCGATCCCTCTCACCTCCTCTCCTCCTCACGTCACAGTGTGCACAGCGTTCCCATCACCTGGACCTGCGCATAGTCAAACTCCCGCAGCGTCACCCAGCCCCATCCTCAGCGGACCTGATGGGAAACCGCGGCGAGTGACGTGGAGTGCGGGCGTCGTCGTCACCGCCCACGCCTCCACTCGCTATGCGGCTATGGGAGACAGACAGAGCTCCGAGCGCCGCCCTAAGGCCGCGCACAGGTCCGTCCCCTCCCACTAGTTGTAACTATGGTAACAGGCAACAACAACATCGCGCACACTGAAGAGATTCCTCCAACCATAACTATCCTATCTTATCATCAGCAGGTTAATCTCCTACCTTACAGAACACATCACAATCTTTTACGGTGAGAGGACTCAAGAGGATTATCGCACCTATAAACATAAAAAAAAAAATAAGTAAATAAAAATAAAAAATCAGATATTAACAGCAAAAGTTGGAATATCAATGGGTACAGACATCGCGTTAAACAAAAGGGGTCAGATCCAATTCCCTATTCAAGCCTCTAGGCTTCATAGAGTCCAGTTTTTTTATCCAGTATGCCTCCCTATATAACAATTTTTTAACCCTATCACCCCCTCTTCTAGGAGGCAAAACTTGTTCCAAAATCATATATTTTAATTGGCTAACTGTATGTGATGCCTGATTAAAATGATATGGTACTGCTTGTTCAATAAGTTTTTCCCTAATAGCGTGTTTATGAGATGAGAGTCTAACCTTCATTTATTGTGTAGTTTGACCGACGTAGACCAAACCACACGGGCACTTCAACGCATAAACAACAAACATCGAGTCACAAGTGTGACAACCTTTAATTTTAAATTTAGTGCCCCTGTGGGGGGGTGTAATGACATCACCTTTCATGACAGAACTGCAATGAACGCAGTTAAGACACAGGAAAGTGCCCCTGCGGGTCAATCCACGTCGCCCCGTCTCTCCCCTACCACTATCAGCATGTACCAATTTATCCCTCAAGGATGGTGCTTTCTTATATGAAAAAATCGGGATATTTTGAAACTCCTTAATATTTGGAAAGCTCTAATTATGGACACTGTGTCCTATAAGAATGAGATCAGGAGGCAACTTGCAGGTTTGGGGACTTATCGACAGTTGTGTGGAGATCCTCTTAAAGAAATACAACAGAAAATTCAAGATCTTATATCTGGCGCTTTACGAAGCCAAGTGATTGATTTGAAACTTGCTGATTATCTGATTCAAATAGACCCGATCACTCCAGTTTTATATACATGTCCAAAAATTCATAAGACACTGGTTAATCCACCAGGCCACCCCATAGTGGCTGGAGTGGATTCAGTTTTTTCCCCAATTGCTAAGTATTTGGACAAAATATTAAGACCATATGTGGCAGGACAGAAGTCATATCTTAGGGATACTCAGATGTTTTTAAATATAATTAGGAATTTGGAGCCTTTAGATAGGGACTATCTGTTAGTGACTATGGATGTAGAGAGCCTCTACACCTCCATCCCACATCATGGGGGTGTAGAGGCTGTCCGGTTTATGCTGGAGACAGCTTCTGATTTCAATTCAGTACAGGTTACATTAATTTGTGATATGTTAGATTTGGTTTTGAGGAACAACTATTTTCGATTTGAGGATGACTTTTTCTTGCAGGTGAAAGGCACGGCAATGGGGTCGAACGTGGCCCCCACCTATGCATATATATATATGGTTGTATACGAAGACATGTATATATACACTAACCGTTAATTCCAAAAACACGCCCTGCAATAGTTTAGATTTATTGATGATATATTTTGCATGTGGGCGGGGCCACGTTCGACCCTAGGTGCCTTTGTGACTGAAGTTATGTCTTGTAATAGGGATATAAGGTTTACTATCC
The DNA here is from genome assembly GCF_040937935.1 of Hyperolius riggenbachi. Lineage (NCBI taxonomy): Eukaryota > Metazoa > Chordata > Amphibia > Anura > Hyperoliidae > Hyperolius > Hyperolius riggenbachi. The sequence goes on from NC_090656.1 coordinate 85,673,123, forward strand.
ACAGTTCTGAGAGACAGATACCTTTTTTAGACGTTATGATTGTTAAGGATAGAGATATGTTGAGAACCGACCTCTACACTAAGCCGACGGATGTTAACTCCCTGCTTCATTTCGGGAGTTTCCATCCGCTGGCCACTAAGAGGTCGATTCCACTAAGCCAATTTAAAAGAGTGCACTCTATAGTGTCTGATCAGCAGCAGAGAGAAGTAAGGGTAGGAGAAATGAGAAACAAGTTCTTACAGAGAGGTTACCCGGGAAAGATTGTAGAGGGGGCGATGGCCAGAATGACAGATGGTACTGGGTACAGACGCCGCAAGAAGCTCTCTGACAGGATGCCTTTTGTGTCTAAATTTAATATAGCATGTGATAACATATCAAAGATTATAAAACGACATTGGCATCTATTGTCTGAGAGCTTTCCAAATATTAATGAGTTTCAAAATATCCCGATTTTTTCATATAAGAAAGCACCATCCTTGAGGGATAAATTGGTACATGCTGATAGTGGTAGGGGAGAGACGGGGCGACGTGGATTGACCCGCAGGGGCACTTTCCTGTGTCTTAACTGCGTTCATTGCAGTTCTGTCATGAAAGGTGATGTCATTACACCCCCCCACAGGGGCACTAAATTTAAAATTAAAGGTTGTCACACTTGTGACTCGATGTTTGTTGTTTATGCGTTGAAGTGCCCGTGCGGTTTAGTCTACGTCGGTCAAACTACACAAAAAATGAAGGTTAGACTCTCATCTCATAAACACGCTATTAGGGAAAAACGTATTGAACAAGCAGTACCATATCATTTTAATCAGGCATCACATACAGTTAGCCAATTAAAATATATGATTTTGGAACAAGTTTTGCCTCCTAGAAGAGGGGGTGAAAGGGTTAAAAAATTGTTATATAGGGAGGCATACTGGATAAAAAAAACTGGACTCTATGGAGCCTAGAGGCTTGAATAGGCAATTGGATCTGACCCCTTTTGTTTAACGCGATGTCTGTACCCATTGATATTCCAACTTTTGCTGTTAATATCTGATTTTTATTTTTATTTATTTATTTATGTTTATAGGTGCGATAATCCTCTTGAGTCCTCTCACCGTAAAAGATTGTGATGTATTCTGTAAGGTAGGAGATTAACCTGCTGATGATAAGATAGGATAGTTATGGTTGGAGGAATCTCTTCAGTGTGCGCGATGTTGTTGTTGCCTGTTACCATAGTTACAACTAGTGGGAGGGGACGGACCTGTGTGCGGCCTTAGGGCGGCGCTTGGAGCTTCGTCTGTCTCCCATAGCCGCATAGCGAGTGGAGGAGTGGGCAGTGATGACGCCGCCCGCACTCCACGTCACTTGCCACGGTTTCCCATCAGGTCCGCCGAGGGCGGGGCTGGGTGATGCTGCGGGAGTTTGACTATGCGCAGGTCCAGGTGATGGGAACGCTGTGCACACTGTGACGTGAGGAGGAGAGGAGGTGAGAGGGATCGGCGACCAATAGTTAGACAGCAGGTCAGTTTTCCATCAGGTCGGCGTGTAAGATAGACCTTTCTGATTGGACAGTTTGTTTTGCTGTCCATGATTGGCTGTTTACTATACATGGGTGTATATAAATGTTTTGATGTGAATAGATATGTCAGTTCATGTTTAGCCTTGCTTGATAAAGGAGGTAAACTCCGAAACGTTGCTGGATGGCTACATGATATCTCTGAACAAATAAAAGAGCATTATAACTACGGATGGTGCCGGTCATCTTCATTCAATTTGCATACATCTGCAGTGCTGGCGGATAGACCGTGGCACATCCACTTGGAAGCAAGGAAGGGTGCTACACTGCCTACAACTACATGAATCACAAATGAAGAAATGAAAACACCTTAATTAAAAGTGCAGAGATGACAAAATTGAAAAAGTGGTGAAACCGAACAGTGTGTGCTCATAGCTAATGATCAAAAGTGCACCTGCAAAAAATGACATAAAGGATATGACCTGTGAATGGTGGACTTACATACACATGGTAACTGGATCAGGCCAAAAGGTGGCATACATACGTATCCCTGGACAGGGTCCCCTGTACTCAAAGTGTAGAGGGTGGAAGGAGGCACACAAACGCTCCATGCATGGCGTGGTCACATGACACTGACGAAGTGGTCATGTGACCACGCCATGCATGGAGCGTTTGTGTGCCTCCCTTCAGGTATTATTTATTCAATAATATGCAGGACATCCTTCTTTTAGTTGATAGAGACAACAGTGCCATGACTATTCTACCAGCCCATCACCAAACAAGCACCAAACAAGCACTCCATTTATAAATGTCAAGCCTCCTCTAGTTTAGAAACTAATATCAAGTCTAATATTCTGTGTTCCATGATAGACATAGAGCTGACAAGTCGTGTATTATACTCAATCAATATACGGGCTGCCCAATGTACATAAACTGTACACAAGTTTACTTACATAACTGCTGGATCTTGGCACTCACCACCCCTTAGATACAGGCTCCAAAAGGCTGCAAATCCACAGCACTCAACTGGGGATGCTACCAACTCAGCCACATGGCTAACTCAATGCGGAAAGTTGTGATGTACAATGACATAAAACGATAGCTTACGTAACAGACCTGGGAAATACTATTACTATACATGCTAAACTAAACGTAGCTTCTATATCACTTTTATGTTGCCACCCCAAACCAAGAGGTTCTTTTCTTTGTTACTCTTAAATCTCAAAAGAGAACAACATTGGTTGCAGCAAACATTTGTGATTCAAGACATCATTCATTCCCCTAGGCATGACAGTGTCCTATTTGTGTATCCATCTGGCCTCTTTTTGCAACAACATTTTGCTCTGATCTCCACCTCGCCTAACTCTTTGGAAACCGCATGTAAGAGAAGCTACGCCTGTGGCTGCTTAAGCCTGATGCAGCATAGATTTTACCATCACGGCTCTGCACTCCCAATGTGATCTGTGTAATGACAGTTAACTGTAAGCTACAGTAATCACTAAGGCCCCGTTCACACTGCATGCGTTTCCAGCCGCGTTTTGGAAACGCGTGCAGGTGGCCGACACGCACGACATCAGACAGTGCATAGAGTGCACTGTCTGATGTTCACACTGCATGCATTCCGGTCCAAGAACGCATGCTGTACGCATTTTTTGCCAAAACGCATGGCTGTCTCATTCACTTTTCAGTGATAGGATCAGCCACGCAACACATACAAACGCGGATGGCGTGCGTTCGTTCGTGTTGCGTTCCGCATGCGTGCCCGTCCGCGTTTGTAATGTGAACGGGGCCTAAGGGAAACATAAAAAAAGGCTCTGGACTTTAAGGATCCAGAGCCGCACAGTTCCCAAGGAGTTAATGATGGAATATGGTCAATGACCATTCATCTCGGCCGTGCAATCCTGTGGCCATTATCAAAAAAGGGCCTTGCCACTGGAGCGTCACTGCCCACCATCATAGCCTTAAACTACTTATTTTCTGAATCCTAGTCTTCATATTCCAGATAGTCTTGTTACATATTCTAGACCACAAGGATATTTTAAAGCATTGACCATGTAGCTGCTATTGTAAGTTTAATGTGAGCGAATCCACATCTATGTTGTCGCCATTCACACCTAAATTACAGCATCTGCAACCATGGCAGAGACAGATCCTTTTCTTCTCAGACATTTCTCCTGGTACCAAGATCAGAGGCGTATCTAAAGGGGTGCAGGTATGGCTCATGCCATGGGCGCCACAGCTCCATAGGCGCCATGCCTGCTCCTGTGCTGCGCCCCCATGACTGACACTTCCTGCGACTCAGACCTCAGATCAGATTAATTTTGTTATCTGGGGAACATAGCTACTTATTTTATGTATGTAGGGTGCACTTGGCTTAGTGTTAGAAAAGAGGACAGAGAAGGAATAAGAAGAGATATTCTTTACTCTTTACTGAAGAAAAACATGCAAAGATATATCATACACCAGCATCAGGAAATGCAGCTTACTTACAACAACTTAATGTACACCTTCTCACCACATCCTCTGTCTGTTGGGGTTCCTCAGGGTCCTGTCCCCGGTCCCCTTCTTTTTCCATCTATACCCATATTCTCAGGACACTAATAAGTACATTTGGATTTCAATACCAGTTATATGTAGATGACATAAAAATTTAATTCTATGCCACAGACTTTACTATTGTACTATATGGTATTTCTGCTGTATCCTCATTCATGTCCTCTTGTTTCCTTTCCTAAAACATAACACGAGTAAAAGGGAAATGATCTCTTGCCACCCTCTCATTCCACCATTTCACAAAATAACAATACATGTCAGAGATATCCCCATAATTTCAGCCTCCCAAGCACACTACCAGTCACTAACCACAATGTTCTATCTTCAGCTGGGACACATCCCATATCGGTCCATTCCTCACATATGACAAAAATTAAAATCCCTTATTATATCACACCTTGATTATTGTGGCAATTTGTTGTGTGCTATGGTCTGCCTTCTTACAGACTGACTCCACTTCAGTCCATACTCAGCTGTACAGCTCATCCACCTCTCCTTTCGCTCCTCAAGTTCTGTTCTCTTCTGCCAAGCCCTCCACAGTTCACACTTCTAAGGCTAATCTACAAAGCTCTCTGAAATCTTTCTCCTTCGATAATTTATAAGTACCACTCCAGCCACAACCTAGATTCTGCTATCTATCCTACTCTAGTCTAGTATCGCCTCCTCACATTCATGTAAGCAGGACTTCTCACGTCTTTCTCTCATACTCTGGAACTCCTTTCCACAACACTTTCATCACTTCCACAACTCTTGAATAATTTAAACTCAGCCTGAAAACTCACTTTATAGGCAAGGACATAAATTAGGTAATTGAAAGTACACCCTGACCAAGGTCTATCCCCCACAGGATGTAAAACCTGCTCACAATAGATATACAGCTTGCTATCACCCCCACCTTGTGTTTCCTTCTTAATCTCTTTAGATTGTAGGCTTGCAAGGGCCTACCCTATTGTTTCTTGCAAATTCTGAATATTAAGTGGGAAAAAGTTTGTATTGTACTCCCTTTGTCTAATGCACCCTTGTCTTTTAATTATATTGTACAGCCTTATGGAAAATGGTGGCATTCAGGGTTGCTTACAAATTGCATCGAAAATGCTATTTTCGATTTCAAGAAAATATTCACGGAAAAAAACTTGTATTATCACGATATGGTCAAAGGAAACAAATTTTTCTTTCCAATGCGAAAATTCACAAAAACGAAAAAATGGATAATGTTACTGCGCAAAATCATAAACTGTTTATTTTAGCGCAAAAAATTTGAAAAATCACAAATGTATTACAAAATGATTTTCCATGGTGTTTTCACTCGAAAGGCGAATTTTACATTATTTTTGCAAAAATTTATGCGAAAAGAATATCAGCATTTTCGCTCATCACTGGTGGCATTATATAAATCAGTAATAATAATATCAAAAGCAAGATTTTATCTCAAGATACTGTTATTTTTTTTTTTGCTATCACATAGAATAGTATTTTATTTCAGTGATTTTGTATACATACGATAAGCCTTAATTACTGAGTGTTTACAAATGTTTTTTTAGGTCCTTTTAATGAGAGGACATAATTGCATTTCTGTTTACCTTCCATATACTCTGGGGAATTTGGTATTTTTTCCTTGATGTTTATACCCAGGAGGGCTTCTCCTACTAGTTATTATATGACAGTATATAAGGCCCATGTTCAGCAGAGACAAGAGGGTGATGGGAGATGACAGCACCTCGCTATGCTGTAACTTCATTTCCACCTCATGTACAGCTGTGCCCATGTACTGTTTATGCAAGTCATTTACCCAGAGCACGCAACTCTCATACATATTTTGATTCAGATCATCATTTGTAATTGGTAAGTGGTGAGTATGACTAACATATATGCATATGGACATGAGGATCTGCTTACAAAACTCCCGCCAAACTAGGTAGATCTCATGTGCTTTTGTTTATGATCAACCAATACTATTTCCTGTGATTTGTGAACACATAGTGGTCCTGATTCAATAACTTTTTCTCCTCCTAAGTGTGCTCCATGAGGTGGTTTTGTTATCCTATAAAAAAAAGTACTATATATTCTGGCATATAAGACTACTTTTTAACTCTTGAAAATCTTTTGAAAAGTTAGGGGTCGTCTTATATGCCAGATGTCATTGATGCCAGGTGATACGCCCTATCCTGCTACTGCCTCTCAGACCTCGCTGTTTAGAACTGTAGTGAAGCAGCGCAGGAGCACATGTGCGAGATCTGAGAGGCAGAGAAGGAGGAAAATAGGATACAAGAGCGAACCAGAAGGGTGAAAGAAGCGTGTTTTATGGGCACAGCATGATCTGTTCTTCAATACCACTCTGATAAACAGGGAGACAGAGAGAGTTGACCAATCCAACCAGTAAATCGCCTATATACTGTTATATACTGCAGGGGCGTAACTAAGAGCCCCTGGGCCCCCCTGCAGAAATTGTGAGCGGGCCCCCCTCCCCCCGGGGCCCCCCTTTTATACAGGAAGTCGCGTCAGTCACTAGAGCGAGAAGTGTCCGCACTGGAACGCACGGAAGGTATGTTTGCCTGCCGCTGCCCGCCGCTCCACTGCACTTGTATAGCTATTGAAGCTGAAGGGGAGCACAGAGGGGAAAGCCCGAGGTGAAGGAGGGGGAGGAACATCCCCCCTCCCCGCCGAGTGTTGCCATAGATTTCCCCTCATGCTGCGACCCCTCCAGCCCCCCCCCCCCCCCCCGCGGGCGCATGGGCTGCATCCCTTATTGGTACGCCCGTGATATACTGGGTACAACCAGATCCGGGACAATGTCCTCCAGCACCAAAGGCTGAGACACCAAAGTGCGCCCCCCATGCCTCCCACCCCAGCTGTCACACACTGATTGCTATTAGACTAGGAGACGCCCCAAGGCCCCCAAACCCCCTATCACCTTAATCCCTGGTTATATGGCTTGCAGTCACTGCCAGGTGTCCCCTTTCTCTTATTTCTCTCTGCTTCAAACACAATAGAGGAATGATAGCTGAGTGAGTTGTGCGCCCCTCCTACACTGCGCCCTGAGGCTGGAGCCTCTCTCGCCTCTGCCTCGGCCCGGCCCTGGGTACCACATACAGTACAGCACCAGTATCTGTTCATAGATAGCACCAGTATATGATTTTTTTTATAATTTTTATTTTCCGTGCGTTGGAAGAGGGGTAGTCTTATACGGCGAGTATTTCCCTATCTCTATATTTTAACTGGAAAAGTTGGGGATTCGTCTTATAAGCCCAGTCGTCTTATACATCGGAATATACTGTAAGTAAAAAGTACTAAAATGGACAAGAAAAAAACAATATAAATCTGGTTATCTTTTTGTTTTTATAATGAGGACTGAGAGGAAATTTAATTTCTATACTGTAAAAAAAAAACTATTTATGTGAGAAAACACATGAAAAAAACATAATTGAATCAGATCTGTGTCTGATTTTTCACAACTCATACCAGTTAGCATCTGCTCTGGTTCTACTTAAAGCACACCTGAACCGAAAGAGATGAGAAGGGTGACATATTTATTTCCTTTTAAACAATGCAGGTTCCCTGGCTGTCCTGCTAAGCCTCTGTCTCTAATAAATGTAAGGCTAGTGCACAGTAAAAGAGCTTTTTAAACGCTAGAGATTTTAAAAGCTCTTGCTAATGCAATGCTATGAGGGATTTTTACAAAATCACATTCCTCCAGTGTGAACATTAGCATTAGCAAGAGGTTTTAAAATCACAAAGCACATTTGAAAACCTCTTATAGTGTGCACCAGCCCTTAGCCAGATACCCTGAACAAGCATGCAGATCATGTGTTCTGATTAAAGTTTGACTGGATTATCCACATGCTCACTTTAGGTGTGTGATTCAGACAATACTGCAGCCTAAAAGATCAGTAGGAATTCCAGGCAACTAGTGATGTTTAAAAGGAAATAAATGTGGCAGCCACCAGTGTTGCTTGCAAATTTTCGTCAGTCATTTTCGCATTTCGAGATCGAGAAAATATTCACGAAAATACACTGTTATTGTTATTTTTATTTTTACAGGGAATTTTTTACAGGGAAAGTTCACAAAAAGCGTGAATAATGCTTATTTTGGCATGAAAATGTGTGGAAAAAAATGCGATAAATCACAAACTTATTATTAATTTATTTTCGCTTACATTTTCACTCGAAAGTCGAGATTTACATTATATTCATGAAAATAAATGCGAAAAGAATATCGTCATTTTCGCTCATCATTGGCAGCTACCATATCGCTCTCAGTTCAGGTGTACTTTAACTACTTCACCACTGAGGGGTTTTACCCCTTGATCACCACCAGAGCAATTTTCACCTTTCAGCGCTCCTTCCATTCATTCGTCTATAACTTTATCATTACTTATCACAATGAAATGAGATCTTGTTTGATGAAATGAATGACATGAAATATCTTGTTTTTTTCACCACTAATTAGGCTTTCTTTAGGTGGGACATTATGCCAAGAATTATTTTATTCTAAATATGTTTTAATGGGAAAATAGGAAAAAATGTGGTAAAAAATTCATTATTTTTCAGTTTTCGGCCATTATAGTTTTTAAATAATGCATGCTACTGTAATTAAAACCCATGACATTTATCAGCCCATTTGTCCCGGTTATAAAACCGTTTAAATGATGTCCCTATCACAATGTTTGGCGCCAATATTTTAATTGGAAATAAAGGTGCATTTTTTCAGTTTTGCATCCATCCCTAATTACAAGCCCATAGTTTATAAAGTAACAGTGTTATACCCTCTTGACATAAATATTTAAAAAGTTCAGTCCCTAAGGTAACTATTTATGTATTTTTTTTAATTGTAATTTTTTTTTTTTAATTACCAAAAAAAAATATTGGGGAGTGTGGGAGGTAATGAATACATTTTTTGTGTAAAACTAACGTATTTGAATATGAAAAATGCTTTAGGGTGTAGTTTTACTATTTGGCCACAAGATGGCCACAGTAACTTTGTGTTTATGCAACCTGCAAGCGTCGGAAGGACGCTTGCAGGAAGTGCTATGTGACTGGGAAAAAAAATTTTTCTTCACAATGATCGCGCTGCTTCTCATAGAAGCAGCGGATCCTTTCGGGGCTTAGATCAACGAACGGGAATGGTTTTTTCCCGTTCATTGATCTCCGGGCGAGTGGGCGGCGGCGCACGAGCGAGCGGGAGCGCGGGCAGCGGCGGGAGTGTGGGAGGTACGGATATCTCCGTCCCTGGGGGTGAAAGGATGGAAAAAGAGACGGAGATATCCATACGGCTGGGGGTAAAGTGGTTAAGATCTCTGCAGGAGAAGCACACGTTCATTTGTTTGTAAGGAATTTACCAAAACAGGTGAACTGGGTAGGCAGGACATGGTGAAGACAAAAGAAAATTAAACTACTGTAGTTAAAACTAAACACATTTTTGCTTCTAGGAAACATTTCATCACACTGCAGTATTATGTAGGTAGAAAGTCTTGTAAAAGTAATACCTTTTAATGGCTACCATGGAACGTACCTAGAAACCTCCGGGCCCCCCTGCAAAAAAAACCCTCAGGGACTTTTGTGGGGCAGGAGGGATCGCAGCAAAAGAGGAGAGCGTGGCTGCAGATCGGTGGGGAGGGGGGACATTCCCCCCCCTCCCTCATCTCGGGCTCTCCTCTCAGCGCTTTCCCTCCTGCAATCATTGGTGGCAGCGGCGGCAGGCAGGCTGAGCACATACCTCCTTCTCGACGGAGGTCTTCTGATCTCTAAGTGCTTCATGTAACTTCCTGTGTAAACAGGAAGTAGCATGAACCTCTTAGGAGATCGGAAGACCTCCGGTGAGAAGGAGGTAATGTGGTCAGCCTGCCGCCGCCGCTGCCACCAATGATTGCAGGAGGGAAAGCGCTGAGAGGAGAGCCTGAGGTGAGGGAAGGGGGAGATGTCCCCCCTCCCCACCAATCTGCAAAATACAGGCAGCAGTACGCAAGCGCTTCCTAGCGCATTGTACTGCTGCGCAGCGCAGTAGATGTGAATGGTAAAAGGGCTGTCTATGCCCTTCTGCTGTTCCTGCATTTCAGCACATCATACGCGCTTCCAAATGTGCACGGAAGCGCGTATGATGTGAACGAGGCCCGATGTACAAAATGGTTAGGAATCTTCTTTCACTCATTAGAACTAGAGATGGCCCAAACAGTTCGCCGGCGCCATCTAAGGAGAACTTTTCCTGAAGTTCGGTTCGCCCCAATAATGCACCATTAGGGTCAACTTTGACCCTCTACATCACAGTCAGCAGGCACATTGTAGCCAATCAGGCTACACTCCCTACTGGAGCCACTCCCCCCCTTATAAAAGGCAGGCCCCGCCGGCCATTACACTCACTCGTGTGCCTGCACTAATTAGAGAAGGGACAGCTGCTGTAGACTCTCTCATAGGAAAAGATTAGTTAGGCTCTTGTAGGCTTGTTAGCTTTCTCCTTGCTGATTTCTTATTGCTAAAATAGCACCCCACAACAGCTCTTTTGAGAGCTAATCTTGTTCTTGTGATCTATTTTTTTCTGTGTGTCCCACTGACACTTGTGTTGCATAGACAGTCTTGCTAATTCATACTGTGTGTGTGCCACTGCCAGCCAGGCCCAGCACATTCAGTGACTACCTGTGTGTGTTACAGGTGCACATTGTAATACTCAAAAATGCATATACCTACCTGTTGTGTTAAGTGCACTCACCTCATCACTGCATATACCTACCTGTTGTGTTCAGTGAACCCACCTCATCACTGCATATACCTACCTGTTGTGTTCAGTGAACCCACCTCATCACTCCATATACATACCTGTTGTGTTCAGTGCACCCACCTCATCACTGCATATACGTACCTGTTGTGTTCAGTGCACCCACCTCATCACTGCATATACCTGCCTTTTGTGTTGAGTGCATCCACCTCATCACTGCATATACCTACCTGTTGTGTTGAGTGCACCCACCTACAACTTCTGAGAGCAGAGGAAGCTTAAAAAAAGGTCAATAGTTCAATCTAGTTTGTAAATGTTTAGTTATAAAATAAAACCATGGGATACCTAAAAAAAGTAATTTTTAGAAGAAGGATAAATACAATTGTTTATCTCAGTTTATTTTCACTTCAGGTTCACTTTAAGGCAAGGTTCATACTTGTCCAGGTGAAAATGCAAGTTTTTTTCTGCACGTGATTTTCAGACACCATGTACATTTGTCTGCCTTTAAAGGTCTGCATTATTCTACCATAGCTAATGACGTTCAATGAGAAAACCTACATGATGTGCAAAATTATGCTGCACTGCTGTGCTTTGTGTTTTTTTTACCTGCATGCGCAATTCGCGTATAAAGCTCCTTTCACACTATACACAGGTGTGGCCTGGCTTCAGAGTGCTTCCATTCTAGTTTTCATGCAATAAGTGTTTGCTCTTTTCATGTCAAGAAATGCAGCTCTACTTCTCTGGCCAGGAAATGGGAGAACATTGTAGCGGAGACACAAACAGCAAACAATGCTCAGTGTTCCAGCTCTCTCAATTAATTCTATTACCTGAAAAAAAAAGTCTTGCTTTAGTTCTGTAACAAAACAGAATATATCAGCGCCACAGCCCAAAAATATACATTCTAAGCCACGGATGAAACACATACAAGTCCCAATGTCCATGTAACTGTATCACTCTTAAACTGGCTATATCTGGTCAATCCCTCCACGTCATATATTAGTAATCAAACGCATTAGGCTTACCAGCTAGTGACAACCCACATTATAAGGTTGTAAATCGAGCATGTATGGTAACGTCCCGATCTCCTGATGTTGGATCCTTGACCTCAGACGGTTAATGGCAGCTGCCTGTCCATTCCACTCATGGATCCTCACATGCAGGTGGGAGTGAGCAATGATTAAAGGGAATAGAGATATCTAAGTGTAGACACTTTATGCCAAATGGACTATTGAAAGCAATCAGTATAAATTTACAATGTAAAAGGATAAAAAGGATTAAAAAAATCACGAATCACAGGGTACCCCAAGAAAAGAAAGAGCTTTATATATAAAAGATCCTGAGCAGCGTATCAGCAATGCGCCCAGTGCCTTTAAAATAATTTCACATTTAAAAGGTAATAAAAATGATATATTATTGCAATACAATTACCATTATTATGTCATCCCATCATATACTGTTTTATCTTTCAGTGATGTTGATTATAAATACAGTAATAACCTTAACTACTGAGTGTTTACAAGATTTTTTAGGTTCTTTTAATTAGCAAACGTAATTGCATTTTTGTTTTACTTTGGTATACTCCGGGGAGTTTGGTATATTTGTCTTTGATGTTTATACCCAGGAGGGCTTCTCCTGCTTATTATCTGACACAATATAAAGCCCATGTTCAGCAGAGACAGGAGGGTGATGGGAGATGACAGCACCTCGCTATGCTGTAACTTCATTTCCACCCCATGTACAGCTGTGCTCATGTACTGTTTATGCAAGCCATTTATCTAGCCTCAGAAGGAAGCTCTCCTACATATATACTTTTTTTTTAATCCAAGATTCTCCTACATATTTTGATTTGGATCATCATTTGTAATTGGTAAATGGTGCCTGTGATTAAAATGTGTATATGTAGATAAAGATCCGCTTATAAAACTCCAACTAAAATAGGCAGATCTACTATGAAGTTCCTTAGTCATAACAACAAAAGTTTTTTACTGTACAAAAAAGGCAAAAATATTCCTTAAACAGCAAAAGTTGTTTAGCTAATACCTTTAATGACTAATTAAGGTTTCCATGCAAGCTTTTGAAAATGTAAAAGTGTTCTAAACTCAGAACTTCCTCTCTGCTCTAAAAGATTAGCCACAACATGTTAACCTTTAGGGGAAAAAATGTTGTCATTACAATTTATGGAAATCCTAAAAAATAGGCAGATCTACTTGTCTATTAAGTTCCTTAATCATAACAACAAAGGTTGTTTAGGTAATACCAGTAATGATTAAATGTACAAAGTTTCCTAGCAAGCTTTCAAAAATTTAAAGTGGATCTAAACTCAGAACTTTCTCTCTGCTCTAAAAGATTAGCCACAACATGTTAACTTTTAGGGGGAAACATGTCTTCATTACAATTTATGGAAATCCTAAACAAATATGAAATTTTAACAGGACAAAAACTGTGCAGAGAGCACAGAGTGGGTTAAGCTTTAGTCTTTCCTGCAAAGGCAGAGCCAAGCCAGAGCCCTGATACTGCTGTTAGTTACATCTGCTGATAAGCTAATTACACTTTGATGTAGCTAAACAATTACACAGGGCACACTGCAATTGATTTCGTGGAATGAAAACTTTTCATTGTGTGGTGTGCCACAGTTCAGGTCCACTTTAAGTTTCTTCTTCAGGCAAGATTCAGAACTGAACTTCCGGTTCCGGCGCCTCATGTGAGTGGAAGCAAGTGCGGGAGCTCCGGTCCTCACACAACCTCCACACACCCTCAACCTCTCCCCAACACTCGGACTGCATCCCCCGAGACACCAGGCAAGACCCCGCAGGTACCCAGGACCCGGACGGACACACTAGCGCCAAGACGCGATCTTCCGCGCTGCACGCGCACTGTTTCCCGCACTTCATGTAAATTTAGCCCCCGGCTTTCGCCGGCGGCTAGGCCCAACAGACGCAACTCGCGTCGGAAGCCCGCACTACACAGCGGTATTCGCCCACATCCTCTACAAACCTCAGACGAACATCCCGAGCCAAGACTGAGGCCTTCTGTCCTGGACGGGGCCTCTCTCAAAATCTTACCCGGGCTTAGCGTCCGGCCGGGCCCAACAGTCGCGCCCCTAGCCAGAATTCCGCGCAACATTACGGAAAGCACCTCTCCTTACTGCAATCTCTCTGGGGACATGCGGATACATAATATCCCGCTGAAAGGGTAAAACCACCACGACAAAGGAGGCCAAAGAGCAAATAAGTGCGCTACTCACCCGCAGCAACACACAGTGAGACGGATCCGCCCTGATCCAACAACAATCCCCTCCACTCGCACAAAGATCCCCTGGTCGGTGAGATAATCCTACTTTATGTTTTTACTCTTCTCTTTTTTGTGACTACTTCAGTATTATACGTCTGTCAAATCACAGTAATGGACAAATTTTTGGCCAAATCACAACGCACTAAAAAGTCACCACTCCGCTCTAAAATACGATCTAACTTTAAATCTAAAAGCAATCCGACCTCAGAAATGGAATCTGCCAGTGAAAATGACAGTCCAGCAGGTCGTCAGGGGAAACCTCCTTCTGTTAATTACAAAAAACTAGCGGCTGAAGTGGCGTCACACTTGCAACACGATCTTTCTGCTATTATAACAAAAGCAATTGCAGATCAAATGGCTCCAATAATGACGCAGCTCAAAGACCACAGTGAACGACTTCAGCAAAGTGAAAAGCGCATAAGTCAGCTGGAGGATACAATGGTGTTAGTGCAGAAGCAAAATGACCTCTCTGATAAAAAACAAATCATTTTTGCAGACCGCATAGATGACCTGGAAAACAGATCTCGCCGGAACAACCTTAAGTTTGTGGGCATACCCGAATCATTTAAACCTGATACGCTGATGGAACTGTGTATGGACATCATCCCCGACAAACTAGGAATTACAGGCCCTCTGAAAGTTGAACGTGCACATTGTTTAGGCCCTCTAAAGCCTGAATTCAAAAGACCAAGGGTGGTAATAGCTCGATATCTGGATTACAATGACAGGAACAAGATCTTACAAGCCTTCAGATCACAGAAGTCTTTGGACATTGAGGGAAATAAGGTGCTGATCTTTGCAGACTTTTCGGCTGAAGTATCGAAAGCACGTAAGGAATTTTCTCCTACATGCCAGATGCTAATACATAAGAAAATACTTTTTGCATTAGTTTATCCGGCTGTACTTAAAATCTACCATCCTGACTCTACTACCAAGACATTCACTGATGCATCTGATGCACATACTTATGCTACAAGCCTGCAGGAAAATTATACGCCTATATATTCCCCCAATGCAAGAAGGAGCATTGCATCCAGCTTTGACACTGCAGGGGAGGGCCCACCATCCAAATCTCCATGCGTCAAGGATGATCAAGCATATACTAACGGCTCTGGCGATGACACGCTTCCATGCGCAACACCTTGAAGTTGAAAGAGTATGACAACAGGGGAATAGGGGATGCAGCTGGAAGTGGGGGGAGTTGATACTGAATATGCCGTTGTAGGGGTTGATAGACCACATGCTCAAAATGGTAAACTCTTATATTCTGTTTGTTTTATAATGTGGTCTCCCTCTCTCGGCAGGTACATATTCGTTACATGATGTGGAGGTAAATGTTACTTTTGCTTTTAAATGAAAGCGTTCATCTAGCGCTAGTCTCTGAAAGGACTGGAGTAGAATAAGTGCAAGTAGTGAGATGGCGAGAGGCAATGACTTATATAAAAAATGCGGTGCGGGTCCTGGCTGTGCCCCACATGTGTCGCGCACGCAGGGGGACAAGGCACGACCTTGCATCGCAATATGTCTCATCGTTCTACTGCTTTTACTTTACATGAGGAAAAAAGGAAGTCCCACGAGAATGAATAATATGATGTTTTTGTATATAGTTTCACTGTTTTGTTTGAATACTGATCCATTATCCATCACATCAGACTCACTGAGATCCACACAAAATCTGTCCTCTGGGAGCGAGTTGTACTCTGCTGGGATGCAACTCCCCCACAAAACTTTATTATTAATCTTTTGTAAAATCCGCTTGATATGGTTACCTCCCTGAGATAAATGTAATATCCTGGAATGTGAAGGGCCTTAGGACTGGTGAAAAGAGAATAAAGATTCTGAGACATCTGCATAGATTGAAAGCTGATGTGGCTTTGCTACAGGAAACCCACCTGAGGCCAGATGAGTACAGGCTAATGCAAAAACTATGGGTGGGCACTGTAGTGGGGGCTCCTGCGAAAGGTAGAAAATCTGGGACTTTAATACTACTTAATAAGTCATTACAATGTAAAATTCTTCATCAGAAAATAGACGAATCAGAGGGGAGATGGATACAATTAGATAAGGAAATAAGGGGAACACAGCTGTCTATCTTTAATTTATATGGTCCCAACTTAGCCAACGAACACTTCCTATCAGAAATCACGTCTCTTATATCTGCCATACCCCCATCGAATATATGCATAATGGGAGGAGACTGGAACGCCGTTCTTAACCCAACCGAAGATAGAAAACAAGCAATAAAACCCTTATCCAACATAACTGTCAATGAAAACGATAAAAGATTGGCTACATTTGTAGATTCCCTTAACTTATTAGATGCATGGAGATTTTTAAATCCTCTCCATAGGGACTACTCTTTTTACTCACCAGTGCATAGGTCCTTATCACGTATAGACATGTTTTTGGTGACACCATCTACAATGCGTTCAGTTTCAAAAACATCAATTGCAGAAATTACAATATCAGATCATGCCCCAATATCATTGCAGATAAATCTACCAGGCAAAAATCCACTGTCATTTAAACAGTGGAGATTCCCCACTTATTTAATTAATGACGAGGATTTCTTGAATCAACTCCAGATGTGGTGGTTAGACTATGCCCGCAATAACAAACAACATGTGAAAAACCCAGTGCTATTTTGGGAAGCCGGTAAGGCGGTGATACGAGGGGAGATTTTGGCATATGTCAGCAGAAGAAAGAAAAAGGCCTTTGATGAATACTCACAAGCCTCGGTTAAAGCTAGACATACATATAATGAATATATCACATCCATGTCTGAGCCCTCACGGCAAAAATGGATAGATGCTAAACAGGCGTTAGCAGGGCCGGGCCGAGGCAGAGGCTTAAGAGGCTCCAGCCTCAGGGCGCAGTGTAGGAGAGGGCACACAATTCATTCAGCTGTCATTCCCAATTGTGTTAGAAGCACAAAGAAATAAGAAAAGGACATACATAGCAGTGACTGCAAGCCAGATAACTAGAGATTAAGGTGTTGGGGTTGTTAGGGGCCCTGGGGCGCCTCTTAGTCTAATAGCAATCATTGTGTGACGGCTGGGGTGGGAGGGATGGAGGGGCGCACTTTGCTGTCTCAGCCTTGGGTGCTGAAGGACCTTGTCCCGGCTCTGGGCGTTAGACTTACTATATAACAGATATGCAATGTTCTGGAGGTCACATACTGACTGGACCTTTTTTAAATTTGGTAATAAAGTGGGCAAACTGTTGGCAAATATAGCACGAGGCAAGCATAAAGTCCAACATATTACGCACATCAGAAATATAAAAGGTCAGATTCTCACAGACCCTGCTGACATTGCAAAAATATTCCACAAATACTATCAAAAACTATATGAAAGCCCCCCCAAATATAATCTGGGAGCCAACGATTTTCTTGACAAACTACACTTACCCCGACTGTCAGAAGACGATACAGATATGCTTAATGCCCCGATTACTGAGGCAGAGATACTAGCAACGCTGAAAGATAGTCCCACCAGCAAAGCACCAGGACCAGATGGGTTTTCATTTGAATTTTTTAAAGGTCTAAAGAAAGATCTAGTTCCATATTTGGGTAATCTATACAATCATATCTTAAGGAAGGAACAACTCCCCGACTCAGCTCGAGAAGCCTTTATTAAAATTCTCCCTAAAAAGAACAAAGATCTCTTAGACCCCGGGTCATATCGCCCTATATCCCTGCTCAATTGCGATATTAAACTGCTCTCCAAGGTTTTAGCACAACGCCTTGCTCTTCTCCTCCCTGAGCTGGTAAAGGACTCCCAAGTAGGGTTTGTCCAGGGAAGAGCGGCGGTCCTAAACATTCGAAAGGTCATGGCTGTTTTGGAGAATGCGCGTTTGGGAGGCCCTTCCCTGCGTCCGGGGGCTATTTTGTCCCTGGACGCAGAGAAGGCCTTCGATAGTATCAGATGGGATTGGTTAGATAAGGTTATGATAAAAATGGGATTTGGCGGGACATTTTTAAATTATATTCACTTAATATATGATTCCCCAACGGCTAAAATAATAATAGAGGGAGTTGCCTCTTCAGTCATACACCTCTGCAAAGGCACACGCCAGGGGTGCCCCCTCTCCTTTTCAACTTAGCCATAGAACCACTCGCAGAATCCATCAGAACAGGGGAGGTCTTTCAGGGTTTAACACTGGGAACAAAATCTATCCATTGTTCTCTGTTTGCTGACGACATCTTGCTATACATAGCTAATCCCAAAAGAGACCTGCAAGGAATCTTTGAGCTACTAGAACACTTTGGAACATTCTCGGGCCTACATATAAATAAGACAAAATCAGAGATCTTGTTCTTAGATCCTCATACACCCCAATCAATAGTGCGGTATCTAACAGAAAATGTAGGTATTCAGATAGCTAAAGAATACATATACTACCTGGGAATAAAAGTCCCCAGAGATGCAACAAAACTTTATTTTCTTAATTTCACCCCTATTATTGCAAGGGTCGTGGCGGAACTGGAACAATGGAGGGGTTTACCCCTGTCTCTTCTGGGTAGGTCACACCTTATTAAGATGATTAGCTTTGGTAGACTTCTTTATCCGCTCCAGACCTTACCAATACTTTTGAGGCACAAAGACATTCAGATCATGACACGAGCCTTTAAAGCCTTTTTATGGAAGGGAAAAAGAGCAAGAATACCACTTAGGCTTTTACAAAACCCAAGGGACAACACTGGGGTCAATTTCCCGAATATTAGGGCATATAATTTGGTTTCTATCTTGAGACATGCTAGAGACTGGCTAGGCCACACAAACTTCTTTACGAACACTAGTCTTGAACAGGAATTATGCTCCCCGTGGTCTCTAGCTGGAATCTTACACTCCAAAATAGCCAAACTACCCGCTAACGTAAAGAAAAACATCCTATTGAGAGACACATGTTTAGCCTTTAGAGAATTCCGTAAATATATTTCTCTCCCAGGCCATATTTCACCATTTTTACCACTATGGTCCTCCCCAGATTTCCCAGGAGGCCAAGGTACAAATATCTCTAGAATATGGGAGAAAAAAGGGATAACAAACTTAGCTGATGTACTAGGCCCAGATGCGCGCCTGCTAAGCTTTTCCTCATTACAGAAAAAATACAAGCTTCCCAACGAATCAGTCATGGTATATCACCAGGTGAAACACTATATAGATGCATCCATAGGCCCAAAAGTCCCTCTTCCTTCCCATGAGCAATTTCATAGGATTCTCGCCCCGCTACAAGAAAAAAAATCCATTTCTGACTTATACACAGAGTTGAGACTATTTAAACTTGGCGCTGCCCCTCTCAAACATCTCTCCTACTGGGCCAAGATGCTATGTACTACCACGGAAGTGATAGCTCCGTTGTTGGAGAAAGGATGGACAACAGTCTGTTCGATCATCACGGCGGAAACATGGAGGGAAATGCAAATGAAAATTATACATAAAGGATATTATGCATTTAACTTTAAGCAAACAACGGGAAGAGCGGACTATCTGACCTCTTGCCCGAAATGTGCATGCTCCTACCCAGATCTCTTTCATCTACTGTGGTCTTGCCCTACTATACAACAATTCTGGCTCGAGGCTCGTGTCATGTGTCTGACCCTAACTAAAATACAGAGAGGGAATGATCCTTGGGATGCTCTTTTTCATGTTATGAACCCTGCTACAAGTGATAAAGATAAGTCATTAAAACCTCTTGAATATCTGGTTTTTCTAGCAGCCAAAAAATGTATTCTAACGCAATGGGTCTATTCATCCCCTCCAACATCCAGAAACCTAGCTGATACAATGCGCAAACTAATGTACATTAACCTTCTTGGCGGTAACCCCGAACGTAGTTCGGGGTAAGCCGCCGGAGGGTGCCGCTCAGGCCCTGCTGGGCCGATTTGTTTAATTTTTTTTTTTGCTGGACGCAGCTAGCACTTTGCTAGCTGCGCCAGCACCCCGATCGCCGCCGCCGCGCGCCCGATCGCCGCTATCCGGTGCGGCGCGCGGCCCCCCCCCAGACCCCGTGCGCTGCCTGGCCAATCAGTGCCAGGCAGCGCCGAGGGGTGGCCCGGGACTCCCAATGACGTCCCGACGTCAGTGACGTCGGTGACGTCATCCCGCCCGTCGCCATGGCGACGGGGGAAGCCCTCCAGGAAATCCCATTCTTTGAACGGGATTTCCTGATCGGAGATCGCCGAAGGCGATCGAAGAGGGCGGGGGGATGCCGCTGAGCAGCGGCTATCATGTAGCGAGCCCTGGGCTCGCTACATGATATAGAATAAAAAAAAACCTGCCGCGCTGCCTCCTGGCGTATTTTTTTATACCGCCAGGAGGGTTAACAAATTTGATGCTGAACAATGCAAATCAAAAAATACAGCTAAATTCTTTAAAATTTGGACTCCATTCATTAAACATTATGTTCCAAGAACGGATCTGCTAACGCTTATGGAGCCATTTAAATACACCAAATGGTACCTCACTAGCCACATTGCGGGCACTCTAGGGTTTCTGGATGTTGGTATTTAAATCCCTTCCTATCTTTTCTTTCTACACTGACACACCTACAGAATGGAATACCCTAGGCCAGTCTGTAATACTTACCTTACTCACAGGAAAAAGCCATAGGCAGTTGTGTGGATCTAATTGATAGATTGAGGCTGAACAAAATCAGAAGTTAAAACTGATGTGTAATATGAAGATGTGATGGGAACAATAATAATATTAGGATCGGTATGATGTAGTTTTAGGAAATGTTAAGGTCACTGCTATGCTTTACTTGATTAAACACATTCCCTCCGGGGAGGGACGGTTGATGCAGTATAGTACTGGGCCCAGTTTACTAGCTCCATGTGGGCTCTTGTGGTTATCTTGAATATAGACCACGACTATACTGGAACCCTTACAATCTAGCAATGGCTATTCTGTTTATGTTATGCATAGAACAAAAAAGTAAAAATAAAAAATAAGAAAAAGCAAAGAAAGCTAAAATACGCAAAAAAGAAAACGACTTGGACTATTTGAAAGAAGAATTTTCTTAAATCATAACGCTGCAACTGTTAACATCAATAACGTTCTGTTTTACTGTTAACTTTGATATTCTTGAAATGTACAAACAATGACTGTCAATAAGCTTTCTTTGAATAAAAATTATTTAAAAAAAAAAAAGATTCAGAACTGCTTGAAGAAGACTGCACTGGGAGAACAAGAATTGGCCATACAAAACCTCACCACACAATATGTAGAAAAGTACAAATTAGCCTTTATTGAACCATACAATTCATAAAACCATAAAAACAGGAGCACAATATAAATAATGAGGCCC
Source organism: Hyperolius riggenbachi (assembly GCF_040937935.1). Classification (NCBI taxonomy): domain Eukaryota; kingdom Metazoa; phylum Chordata; class Amphibia; order Anura; family Hyperoliidae; genus Hyperolius; species Hyperolius riggenbachi. The sequence continues at coordinate 85,694,482 of NC_090656.1, forward strand.
TCAGTAAACAATATTGTCAATCATGAACATGTGAATACATATAAATGTAATAAACTGTACCGCAATCTACACCGGCAACCTATACATGAAAGAGTGAAAAAAGAAACCAGATTGCACCAAAAGTACAGCTGAACACCCCGTAAGGAATGAACAGACTATCCCCTGTGCCAAATCTATCTAGCAAATGGTGGGGAAAGCAAGAGGCTTGTGCCCAACGTGTGGAGGTACGTGCTGGAGCCACGCGCCCTCCTGTTCCGCTCCACCGGTAAGCGCTCTCTCTCCGTGCACTTCACCACACAGATTCCGTGACTCTGGGCTCCCAGCCCCACTCACTACACTCTCCACACTTTGGGAGTCATATTTGGCTCCCGCAGGCACGCTGTTTTTTATTGCTTCATCTGAAGCTCCTCTTCCCAGCACACACACGCCATTCGGTACCTCCACACGTTGGGCACAAGCCTCTTGATTTCCCCACCATTTGCTGGATAGATTTGGCACAGGGTATAGTCGGTTCATTCCTTACGGGGTGTTCAGCTGTACTTTTGGTGCAATCTGGTTTCTTTCTTCACTCTTTCATGTATAGGTTGCCGGTGTAGATTGCGGTACAGTTCATTACATTTATGTGTATTCACATGTTCATGATTGACAATATTGTTTACTGAGGGCCTCATTATTTATATTGTGCTCCTGTTTTTATGGTTTTATGAATTGTATGGTTCAATAAAGGCTAATTTGTACTTTTCTACATATTGTGTGGTGCGGTTTTGTAGGGCCAATTCTTGTTCTCCCAGTGCAGTATATACTGATTTATTGGCCTTTCTGCATACATCATTAATAATAAGATTAGCATATCAATTGGCCTTGTTTATTCAATATGGTTGATGGTGCTCGTCCGTTTTTTTCTTGATTTCTTAACACTGCTTGAAGAAGAAACTTGAAGTTTTGGAATCTTGCAAGGAAATCATGTACAGTTAGTCATTTAAGGGTATTACCAAACTAACACCGTGCCACATACACAACTGGTTCCTTAGTCAATAATCCTTTCCGCTGAATTCTCTCTCTGGGGATGTTTTGTTACCCTTTCTAAAAATACCTTTCCAGCATTTAGTAAGTGGAGTTTAAAAGAAAAAAAAACCTGCGATACCATACTTCAGTTAACTCGGTAAAACTTTTTTCCATGTTGAGGAGAGTCAGGGAGTGATGAAATGTCTTACAAGACAGAAAAAGGTGTTCCATTAAAACTACTTTCATTTTTCTTTAATAGATAGAAATTTAAAAAAACGGCAAGAAAAGGTGAACAGTTGTCCAGAACAAGCTGCATGGAAACTTATCCAGAACATCTAGAACTGACAGAATCCTTGTGTCATTCAATAACAGGAATAACAGGAACCCCATTGATTTCTAAAAGCAACTTCTCCACTTTTGCTGCAGGTAAGTCTGATGTAAAGAAGTACCCTGAATTAATCTCCTATAAGACTCGGTTCATACTAGGTCCACTGTTAGACCATTGACCAGAGTGGGTGACAGTAGTGGGAATGTAGACTGTGCATATGTTCTCTTATGGGCCTTTCACACGTGTCAATTTTTCCAATGTCTAGGTTTGTCCGGTGAGGTTCAGCATTGTATAAACCTGAAATGTACACATTTTTCAAAGAACAGATGAATTGCCATTCAACCGATAGGAGGCGGTCACACAGCCCCCCATCTGCAGTGGACATTCCACTGGACCTCAGGAATGGTACATCATATCCATATTATTTGTATTTGCTACTGCTCTGGTTCCAGCAGACCTAGTGGTAACTAAGCACACTGCAGCTCCACACTGGGGAGGGAGATTGTCAGCACTAAGAGCCTAAATACAGAAACTTAAAGATACTTCAGTGATGAATCATCAGTGTGCTGCTGGTTCACACGACTCAATCAGCATGTCTTGATCTGTTTATGCTTGCTGCAGGGCCCTGGGAAAAAACTGAGGCCAGATTTCTGCATTTGCTGTTTGGCTGGGCTGTCTGCAACAAGCTGAATCCCATCACTAGTTGAAGAACATTACATATCATTTGGCAGGTAAGACATTTCCCAGAATACTAGTTGTGTGGCTGGAGTTTAGATTTAATGTAAGAAATAGAGAACCAGATGTTTGGCAATGGCCTTTGAAGGGGGTGAATTTGTTGTTTGTTAATACACAACTTTGTAAATGTAATTGTGCTTGGTTGTAGAAACCTGTTGTGAGAGGGATTTAGAAAGCCAATGGCCTCAATTCACTAAGATCATTCTGGAGATAATAAGGCAAGAGGAAACTTACCTCCACACAGGGAGTGAGTTATCTTATCTCTTCATTCCTTAAGTCACCTCCTCTGTAGTTAATTTACCTCCTCTGTAGTCAATTTACCTCCTCTGTAGTTATTGACCTCAATTCACTAAGCTTATCTCCTGTCTTTAATAACTCTTCTAGAGTTGTTACCATGGTGATAAGGCATGTAGTATTCAGGAAACATTTTACCTCAGGCAAACCTAAAGTTAACTCTTCTGTCTTTTAGTTAACTCTTTAATCCTTAAAATAACTCCAGAGTTAAAGACAGGCTGTTCATTAATTGCATGTGAAAATAACTACAGAGGAGGTAACTTAACTACAGAGGAGGTAAATTAACTACAGAAGAGGTAACGTAAGGAATGAAGAGATAAGATAACGCTCTTACTGTGTGGTGGTAAGTTTTCTCTTGCCTTATTATCTCCAGCATGATCTTAGTGAATTGAGGCCATTGTTACATGCAGTTAATTAATAGCCTGTCTTTAACTCTGGAGTTATTTTAAGGATTGGAGAGTTAACTTAAAGGGATACTGTAGGGGGTCGGGGGAAAATGAGCTGAACTTACCCGGGGCTTCTAACGGTCCCCCGCAGACATCCTGTGTTGGCGCAGCCGCTCACCGATGCTCCGGCCCCGCCTCCAGTTCACTTCTGGAATTTCTGACTTTAGAGTCAGAAAACCACTGCGCCTGCGTTGCCGTGTCCTCGATCCCGCTGATGTCATCAAGAGCGCACAGCGCAGGCCCAGTATGGTCTGTGTCTGCGCAGTACACTCCTGGTGACATCAGCGGGAGCGAGGACACGGCAACGCAGGCGCAGTGGTTTTCTGACTTTAAAGTCAGAAATTCCAGAAGTGAACCGGAGGCGGGGCCGGAGCATTGGGGAGTGGCTGCACCAACACAGGATGTCTGCAGGGGACCATTAGAAGCCCCGGGTAAGTTCAGCTCATTTTCCCCCGACCCCCGTACAGTATCCCTTTAAAGACAGAAGAGTTAACTTTAGGTGTGGCCTGAGGTAAAATGTTTCCTGAATACAACATGCCTCATACTGAAACACAATATTTACTTAGACTTAAGTGTGCTTAAAATATCCTAAAACTGAGTCCTGAACAATAATGGAAGATTCATACACTTTTGATTGTGGTCCCCTTTAGTTTGTGTCTATCTGCACATACAGTATAAGTTAATATTTTGTGCCTATCCTGGCAGTAAAAGACCATGAACTGCCACCTTGGCCAAGACTAGAATAGCGTGTGGACACACCTATAGACTTTTACTGATTACTGCAAATTACAAGGTATTACTGATAAACAGTAGACTTCTATTGCCTGCAGCTTATTTCTCTCAGTGGTTATTACTTATGCTGTTACTATTCCTGTTTGTGTTTATTGCAGATTTGATTTTTTTTTTAACTAAATACAATGTATTTGAAGGCAATACATTATATAGTATTTTAGAATAGTTTTAGTTATTTTGGGGCACCTTCGCCTGGTAATGTTTTGTGTGCAGATAAGAGTTTTGCTTTATAGCAAATATGTCTCCAGCCTTCTTTATTCTTCTTCTTCTTATTATTATTATTATTTAGTATTTATATAGCGCCATCATCTTCTACAGCGCCTTATAGAGTATATTTAGTCTTGTCACTAACTATCCCACTGAGGAGATAACAATCCAAACCCTATCATATTCATATGTCCATCGTAGTCGTGTGCCAATTTAGGGGGTAAGCCAATTAAATGATTTGCTTTGGGGATTTGTGAGGAAGTTGGAGTGCCTGGAGGAAACCCACACAGACAAACTCTGTGCAGATAGTGCCTTGGCTGGGATTCAAACAAGGGACCCAGTGCTTCAAGGTGAGAGTGCTATCCACTACACCACTATGTCACTGTGCAGCCCATTCTCTAGACTAAGCTCTCTTATTTTGCTTTCCTTGAACTTACAAAGATTGCCAGTCAAATCCCATCTTATTTGTGATATTTAATATTTACATCACTAAAAATAATTCAAATAATTTAAATTATGTTTTTCTGAGTATTTAACCAAATAAATAAATATGAAAAAAAATACATCTTTAAATTTTGCTTTGAAAGAGGACAAACTACCTGTGTGGTTTTTAAAAGTTTAACTAAACTCTTATGGAAGGTCAACATCATTAGGAGATCAAGTTAAAAATGTGAAAAGTGAAATACAAAATTATTTTAAGAATTTGCCCTAGCAACATGCTTAGTTTGCATAGCAACCTTTACATAACTAGAGATGGCCCGAACGGTTCGCCGGCGAATGGTTACCGGCAAACTTCCATGGTTCGCGATCTGGCCAGCATAATTTTTTCTAGTTTGCAAAGTTCGCCTCCCCATTGAAGTCTATTGCGGTAGGTTCGCGAACCTAAAATCGGAGGTTCGGGCCATCTCTATACATAACCAATTACATTTTTATCTTTCTTCCTATGGGAAACATTTTTAAAAAATGTCAAGGTGCCACAAGAATTTTACAAATATCATTTTTCCTTTTTCCTTCTCCGTATACAAGATTGAGTTCAGATTACAAGAAGAAAATATATCTTCCACATCTCACTTGTTTCATATCTTGCATTTTGATATGGATCTTTTTGTGTTGTTTGGTGTCTGCGATTTTTGTGTTCTGCCCTTCCTTGTTCCTTTATAGCTTTTGTTTTGTCAGATGTTTCAGATGTTGTCTGTGGTTGTTTTGCTTTTTGATCTCAAAAGTTTTTATACAAAATTTTAACAAGATAACAATGTCTTCACATTGCTTTTGACTAAACACAAAACACATCCTGTTCTTGAGTGATATAGTGCATATTAAATGATATGGAGCAAACAAGAAGTACAGCAAGCCATTCAGCGATTCATCTTTACCTGCGAACCCTGCATAACACAGCGTTAACATGGTTTAGTTCAGCTACTGCTGTTGCTTGAAACAATAAAATAATATCTGGAATTTTGCTATTATTGAGGCTTCTTATGGTCTGCTATGTCTAGTTATAAGACATGTATAGGAGAAATCACAGTCCTAAGGTACAGCAAGGCTGAAGTCAATGCTAGACCTCAGTGCATAACCATAACGAGTCAATAGTAGACCACAGTGCATAGTCATAATCAGTGGTGCTTGGATACCCCCCAATCATGGATTCGACCTATTCGGCCGTGGTTGAAAAAAAATCCGGAAATTCCGCGATTCAGTTCCAGATTTGAAACGGACTCACGAATTTGACAAGGATTTTTTCAGTGAATGAGACAATCACGAAAATTCACGGCCGTGATCAAGGAAAAGCGTTTTAGCTAATAGCAAGGCCCCCATACATGCTACAATCCCCCAAATGGCATGGATTATAAAGGTGATAAGGTGCTACAACTTAAAAAAAATCGAAAAGCGTTTTTGAGAAAAACTGGAAAATGGAAAAATATTCAATGATTATCACCCGCCGACTTTAGCGGTTAACAGCAAAGTCTCCTTACATTGTAGAAACACCAAATTTGCCTGGTATGTTAAGAAGAACAGTGGGAACAAGAGAACAATTTCAAAAAGACCTTATACTTTTTGAGAAAATCGATTTTAAAATTTCAAAGGAAAAATATATACATTTAAATAAGGTAATGACAGTTCTTAGGGAAACAATTCCCACCGACTTTAGCAGTTAATAGCAAAGGGCCCTTACATCCTAGCAACACCAAATTTGCAGGATATGTTAAAAAGATAGCGGGAGCCAGATTTGATCACTGTGATCAAATCTGCTGTAGATCGATGCCTCAACATAACCAACCCACATAATTTTGATTAACTTCCTGCCAAACTCACTCAAAACTATTGCTTACTCCAGATGGAAAGATCTGTCCTGAATGGGGGTGGGTTGGGTGCGGGGCAGTAGGTTAGTGGCTGATTGTTGAAGCCACTCCAGGTCTCACTATTTAAAACAGTATCCCCCACTCCCGGGACCCTGCAGAATGTTGATACTGAAGTTCACTCACCCGTCCGCAGGTGTGCTTCCCCCTGTGTCTCCATCCCTGACCCAGTGGGATGTACATTACATGACTACATGCTGTCGTGTCACGTTGAGCATACGGCCAGCTGGCTGGAGACATCCTGTCAGGAGGAGTGTTCCAGTACATAGATGATTTCACTATTTTACCAACACTCTCAGGGGCCCTGGAAGGAGCACTAAATGGGGGAGACCTGTGGGGCATTCCAGTTGATCAGAGAGGGATCTATCTGTTGATGGAATCTGGTGGCCACCTACTAGTGTATGGCCACCTTTATACTTGATGCTAGATAAGTTATATTAGTCCATACTTCTCAATCCATACTCCTATGAAATGTCAACATGACCTTGACTCAATAATGGTTGCTCCTTGCACCGCACACATTAAGCACTGATATAGTATATGGGCAAAAATCAAGTATACTCGCACAAAGGTTACATAAAACATTCACTGTTTACATTTACAGCAAAGGTTTATAAGCAAATATAATATGGCATGTTTGTGTACACAAATCCACTAAATCAGGTAGGTTGAATGGTTTTTCAAGCTATTCTGAAATTCATATACCATTCTTCCTCAGTTTTCTGTCAGACTTGATTTACCAATCTGTAATTAAGTTGGTTTAAAACTGGAATAGTTAAATTGGCTAAAAGGCTACCAGATTTGTTACCTGTAAAGCAAAACTGTGACTTTAATGGATGAAAAAGTTAGATACTTAGCTCGGTAGAGGGAAGCTTGTGGATTCTCCATGGCCTCTCTGATCCTTCACAACCCCTTTGCTGCCAGCCAGGACCGTCTTCATCTTCGTGGCTGCACTCCCATCCATGAATGAGCACAGCCGCACTGCACAGGTGCACTGATGGCCTGCAAAGTAGCATGGAGGAAAACCGTTTACGAGTGGCTCTGTGCTACTTGAGCCTGTGCAATGTGGCCATACTCGTACCCGGACGGGAGCGGCAGGGCCGGAGCTACCATAGGTAAAAATGGGCAATTGCCCCAGGACCTCAGAGCATGTAGGGGTGCCCAAGGTGTCCCTCCAGCATTTTAACTGTTGCTCCCCAGGGACTCTGCAGAGTCTGTTCATTTGTGAGGTGATTGGGGGAGAGTCAGCAGCCAGCTCAGGGACCCAGGAGGGAAATTTGGCTGCAACAAAGAGCCTCTAATGATGCTTTTTGGTCGGGGGGTGTCTGTTGGGGGGCCCCAGGCTAATTTTGCCCTAGGGCCCAATTGTTACTGGCCCTGGGGAGCGGGAGTGCAGCCACGCTAACCTATATGACAAGCGCTTGTCGAATAGGTTAGAAGGGTCCCAGTGCTGGAACGGTGAGCTTGAGGGGACGAGGGAAGCCTCTGAATCATCCAGAGGCTTCCCTCTACTGAGGTAAATATCTATTTTTTGTTTTGTTTTTTAATTGTCACAGGTACATTTTAACATAAATTGTATAATTGCTCCATCCAAGTTGTTCTTCAGCTTTGTAGGCTTCTGTCTGCCTTGATACTATTTTACGTTTAATGGTAGAGGATAGTTTAAAAGTGTCTATAAGTTTTTTTTTCAAGGTTCATTTGTTCAATCTGAATCATGATGGTTCATGACTACCTTATGTATTTCCCATAATGTGAGAGTAGAAACTGTTGTAGCACGGACGTTAAAGTAATTTCTAACGGGGTTCTCCAGGCTTAGCCCCCTTTTCCATAGAGGGCTGAAGGCGGTGAACCGTTGTGTGTGCTCGGCTATACAGGTATAATAGCCGAGCACCGATGCTCAAACCTAAACCCCCTTGCTCACCATAGCTGCAATTTGCATTATGATCTATGGTACTGCCGTAGCATGCCTGTCAGAATTGCGCCTAAAATCCCTGATATGCATAACTGTGCAACAGCACTTGTATCACTAAGGCTTGTTTAACACAGTAGAATTGATGCAGGGAAATCACCACCTGGTGCTTGGTTTGAGTAGTCATATCTGCAGTCATATCCTGCAGTCATATCTAAATGCAGCTGTAGCATTTCAACATGATGCAGTTCCCTGGTTGTGTCAAGTGCTGACATGCATAGAAATGGCTCAAACCTCCGATTTTAGGTTCGCGAACCTCGAACGCGAGCTACCGCAAAAGTTTGTGAACCTGCAAACTTTGCGAACCGCAATAGGCTTCAATGGGCAGGCGAACTTTCAAAACTACAAACACTAATTCTGGCCACAAAAGTGATGGAAAATATGTTTCAAGGGGTCTAACACCTGGAGGGGGGCATGGCGAAGTGGCATACATGCCAAAAGTCCCAGGGAAAATTACGGATTTGACGCACAGCAGGATTATAATCCATAAAGGGCAGAAATCACATTACATTCCTAAATTGGAGGCCTAAAGTGCTTGAAAACATCTTGCGTGTGTATACATGGATCAGGGAGTGTAATTAGTGTACTGCTTCACACTGACAGACCAAACTGACTGTGTAACGCACCGCAAACAGCTGTTTGTGTAGTGATGGCCATGCTGGACTGGTGCACACCATGGCGAGAGTGCAGGCGATGGAGGTTTTCAAGCCCATAAGGTCAGGCTGAGGTAGCTCAATGACAGAACAACAGTGACTGAGTGTCAAGCTAATCGAATTTGGTCTGTCCACAATGAAACAATGGCCTTATTATCTTCTTGGGTTAGGTGTTCTCCCCAACACACTCATATAGCCGGTCATTGCTTCACTGTGATAGGCAAGCCCATTCACCGCGTCAAGATAACAATCACGAAGGGGAATTGACACATGTACCTGCCTTTTGTTTTGTTGTTGCAGCCGCAGTGCAGCCATAAAAATTAGGCAGGCATGTACGCGCACTTGAAAAATGATTATAGAGGCCGCTGAGCATTGGCCTTAAAAATTCAGGAATCCGCCTGGAGTCCTGGACCCTGTTGGTGGTGGCGGAGTAGGCAGTCAAGCGGCCTGCTGGCAGAGATGCTGTGTGGGTACCGACTTAGTCTTTGAGGCAGGCAGTCACACGGCGTGCAGGCAGAGATCCTGTGTGTGGGGACTGACTTAGTCTTCGGGCAGGCCTGACCATGCTTTGCAGACCAGGCATCCATGGTCAGATGGACCCTTGACCCAACGCTGTGTGCCAGAGATGACACCACTTGCCTTTCAACATCACGGTACAGTTTGGGTATTGCCTTTATTGAGGCCTGGTATCTTGCACTGCGGTGTGTGGCTTTGCTTTTGTGTGCTGCTTTTCCTCAGGTGGTCATCCCATTGCAGTTTGACTGCTGGTTAACTGCTGGTATAACAATGTGCTGTCACACAGGTGCAATGAAAGGTATGCAGTGACTGATGGTAGAACAATGTGCAGTCACACAGGTGCAGTGAAAAGGTATGCAGTGACTGCTGGTAGAACAATGTGCAGTCACACAGGTGCAGTGAAAGGTATACACTGACTGCTGGTATAATACAATGTGCAGTCACAGATGCAGTGAAAGGTATGCAGTGAATGGTATTACAATACAATTTAAAAACAATAATGGTGCACAAGCCAGCCTGGGGCCCCAGGAACTCTCACTGCCCGGGGCCCCAGAACCAGCATGCAACACCATATGTGAGCGCAGCCAAGCCCTGGATCTGCCACACCCAGGAGCTTGTCCCCAACTGCTCTGAAACTTACCAAACACACAGGAGATACTCACTTCCCAAACAGTTCTCTGCTGCTTATATAAAGCCTGCAGGCTGCTTGTAAGCCAATCAAGAAGTGCACATACACATTACACCTAGTCTGCAGTGATTAATTCAAACAGAAGCTGAGCTACTCAGCTAGTCATAGGAGAGGGTTTCAGTTGCATATAGACAATGGCTATATGGCCAGCAGGGGGCACCAGCGTGCAGGATATACCCTCTCATCTGCCCCCCTCCTAACTAAACTGCATGGGAATCTACATTAAAATTTAAAAACAATAATGGTGCACAAGCCAGCCTGGGGCCCCAGGAACTCTCACTGCCCGGGGCCCCAGAACCAGCATGCAACACCATATGTGAGCGCAGCCAAGCCCTGGATCTGCCACACCCAGGAGCTTGTCCCCAACTGCTCTGAAACTTACCAAACACACAGGAGATACTCACTTCCCAAACAGTTCTCTGCTGCTTATATAAAGCCTGCAGGCTGCTTGTAAGCCAATCAAGAAGTGCACATACACATTACACCTAGTCTGCAGTGATTAATTCAAACAGAAGCTGAGCTACTCAGCTAGTCATAGGAGAGGGTTTCAGTTGCATATAGACAATGGCTATATGGCCAGCAGGGGGCACCAGCGTGCAGGATATACCCTCTCATCTGCCCCCCTCCTAACTAAACTGCATGGGAATCTACATTAAAATTTAAAAACAATAATGGTGCACAAGCCAGCCTGGGGCCCCAGGAACTCTCACTGCCCGGGGCCCCAGAACCAGCATGCAACACCATATGTGAGCGCAGCCAAGCCCTGGATCTGCCACACCCAGGAGCTTGTCCCCAACTGCTCTGAAACTTACCAAACACACAGGAGATACTCACTTCCCAAACAGTTCTCTGCTGCTTATATAAAGCCTTCAGGCTGCTTGTAAGCCAATCAAGAAGTGCACATACACATTACACCTAGTCTGCAGTGATTAATTCAAACAGAAGCTGAGCTACTCAGCTAGTCATAGGAGAGGGTTTCAGTTGCATATAGACAATGGCTATATGGCCAGCAGGGGGCACCAGCGTGCAGGATATACCCTCTCATCTGCCCCCCTCCTAACTAAACTGCATGGGAATCTACATTAAAATTTAAAAACAATAATGGTGCACAAGCCAGCCTGGGGCCCCAGGAACTCTCACTGCCCGGGGCCCCAGAACCAGCATGCAACACCATATGTGAGCGCAGCCAAGCCCTGGATCTGCCACACCCAGGAGCTTGTCCCCAACTGCTCTGAAACTTACCAAACACACAGGAGATACTCACTTCCCAAACAGTTCTCTGCTGCTTATATAAAGCCTGCAGGCTGCTTGTAAGCCAATCAAGAAGTGCACATACACATTACACCTAGTCTGCAGTGATTAATTCAAACAGAAGCTGAGCTACTCAGCTAGTCATAGGAGAGGGTTTCAGTTGCATATAGACTATGGCTATATGGCCAGCAGGGGGCACCAGCGTGCAGGATATACCCTCTCATCTGCCCCCCTCCTAACTAAACTGCATGGGAATCTACATTAAAATTTAAAAACAATAATGGTGCACAAGCCAGCCTGGGGCCCCAGGAACTCTCACTGCCCGGGGCCCCAGAACCAGCATGCAACACCATATGTGAGCGCAGCCAAGCCCTGGATCTGCCACACCCAGGAGCTTGTCCCCAACTGCTCTGAAACTTACCAAACACACAGGAGATACTCACTTCCCAAACAGTTCTCTGCTGCTTATATAAAGCCTGCAGGCTGCTTGTAAGCCAATCAAGAAGTGCACATACACATTACACCTAGTCTGCAGTGATTAATTCAAACAGAAGCTGAGCTACTCAGCTTCTGGCTTGTGCACCATTATTGTTTTTAAATTTTAATGTAGATTCCCATGCAGTTTAGTTAGGAGGGGGGCAGATGAGAGGGTATATCCTGCACGCTGGTGCCCCCTGCTGGCCATATAGCCATTGTCTATATGCAACTGAAACCCTCTCCTATGACTAGCTGAGTAGCTCAGCTTCTGTTTGAATTAATCACTGCAGACTAGGTGTAATGTGTATGTGCACTTCTTGATTGGCTTACAAGCAGCCTGCAGGCTTTATATAAGCAGCAGAGAACTGTTTGGGAAGTGAGTATCTCCTGTGTGTTTGGTAAGTTTCAGAGCAGTTGGGGACAAGCTCCTGGGTGTGGCAGATCCAGGGCTTGGCTGCGCTCACATATGGTGTTGCATGCTGGTTCTGGGGCCCCGGGCAGTGAGAGTTCCTGGGGCCCCAGGCTGGCTTGTGCACCATTATTGTTTTTAAATTTTAATGTAGATTCCCATGCAGTTTAGTTAGGAGGGGGGCAGATGAGAGGGTACCGTATTTTTCGGAATATAAGACGCTCCGGAATATAAGAGGCACCTAGGTTTAGAGGATAAAAATCAGAGGAAAATAAAAAATACACTTTACCTAAGTGCGTCCAAGTTCCAGGAGCGTCTTGTGGACATTGCCCTCTTCCCAAGATCTCTATCTAAGCTACACTAATGCCTGCTACCTTACAAGCTACACTAACCCCCTGCCAGCCCCAGCAGCTCCATTAACCACATTAATTATGCTTTGCCGGTTTTTATGACCCCCTGTTGGTTGCCAAAGAGACCCCTTTAGGCAGCCAGTGGGTCTCAGCCAGGCAGTATGTGCGGCCATTTGTCCCCCTCTTATGCGCAGCCCTGGAGTTATACGAGCCACCAGTCAGATGCGGGTCAGTGCAGAGCGGCAGGTATGGCAGCATATTGTGGCCGCGATCGGTATGGATGTCGGGGAGGCGGCCGGAGATCAGCCTGCTTGGCTGTAAGTAAGAGGCATGCTACTCATGCAGAGCGCAGCGGAAGGCGTTATTACCGATCCGGGATCCAGCCGACGAGTCCTCCATCTGCTTCTCTATCTTCAATACCGGCTCGCGCTGATCCCCGTCCTGTTACTTCCTGGTCTGACGCTCTCTCACTGCGTGACCCTGACGCACGTAAGCCGCCGAGGTCACGCAGTGAGAGAGCGTCAGACCAGGAAGTAACAGGACGGGGATCAGCGCGAGCCGGTATTGAAGATAGAGAAGCAGATGGAGGACTCGTCGGCTGGATCCCGGATCGGTAATAACGCCTTCCGCTGCGCTCTGCATGAGTAGCATGCCTCTTACTTACAGCCAAGCAGGCTGATCTCCGGCCGCCTCCCCGACATCCATACCGATCGCGGCCACAATATGCTGCCATACCTGCCGCTCTACACTGACCCGCATCTGACTGGTGGCTCGTATAACTCCAGGGCTGCGCATAAGAGGGGGACAAATGGCCGCACATACTGCCTGGCTGAGGCCAATATACCAGTACTAAATTGTTAACATTTGGAATATAAGACGCACTGACTTTTTCTCCCCACTTTTGGGGGAGAAAAAGTGCGTCTTATATTCCGAAAAATACGGTATATCCTGCACGCTGGTGCCCCCTGCTGGCCATATAGCCATTGTCTATATGCAACTGAAACCCTCTCCTATGACTAGCTGAGTAGCTCAGCTTCTGTTTGAATTAATCACTGCAGACTAGGTGTAATGTGTATGTGCACTTCTTGATTGGCTTACAAGCAGCCTGCAGGCTTTATATAAGCAGCAGAGAACTGTTTGGGAAGTGAGTATCTCCTGTGTGTTTGGTAAGTTTCAGAGCAGTTGGGGACAAGCTCCTGGGTGTGGCAGATCCAGGGCTTGGCTGCGCTCACATATGGTGTTGCATGCTGGTTCTGGGGCCCCGGGCAGTGAGAGTTCCTGGGGCCCCAGGCTGGCTTGTGCACCATTATTGTTTTTAAATTTTAATGTAGATTCCCATGCAGTTTAGTTAGGAGGGGGGCAGATGAGAGGGTATATCCTGCACGCTGGTGCCCCCTGCTGGCCAAATAGCCATTGTCTATATGCAACTGAAACCCTCTCCTATGACTAGCTGAGTAGCTCAGCTTCTGTTTGAATTAATCACTGCAGACTAGGTGTAATGTGTATGTGCACTTCTTGATTGGCTTACAAGCAGCCTGCAGGCTTTATATAAGCAGCAGAGAACTGTTTGGGAAGTGAGTATCTCCTGTGTGTTTGGTAAGTTTCAGAGCAGTTGGGGACAAGCTCCTGGGTGTGGCAGATCCAGGGCTTGGCTGCGCTCACATATGGTGTTGCATGCTGGTTCTGGGGCCCCGGGCAGTGAGAGTTCCTGGGGCCCCAGGCTGGCTTGTGCACCATTATTGTTTTTAAATTTTAATGTAGATTCCCATGCAGTTTAGTTAGGAGGGGGGCAGATGAGAGGGTATATCCTGCACGCTGGTGCCCCCTGCTGGCCATATAGCCATTGTCTATATGCAACTGAAACCCTCTCCTATGACTAGCTGAGTAGCTCAGCTTCTGTTTGAATTAATCACTGCAGACTAGGTGTAATGTGTATGTGCACTTCTTGATTGGCTTACAAGCAGCCTGCAGGCTTTATATAAGCAGCAGAGAACTGTTTGGGAAGTGAGTATCTCCTGTGTGTTTGGTAAGTTTCAGAGCAGTTGGGGACAAGCTCCTGGGTGTGGCAGATCCAGGGCTTGGCTGCGCTCACATATGGTGTTGCATGCTGGTTCTGGGGCCCCGGGCAGTGAGAGTTCCTGGGGCCCCAGGCTGGCTTGTGCACCATTATTGTTTTTAAATTTTAATGTAGATTCCCATGCAGTTTAGTTAGGAGGGGGGCAGATGAGAGGGTATATCCTGCACGCTGGTGCCCCCTTCTGGCCATATAGCCATTGTCTATATGCAACTGAAACCCTCTCCTATGACTAGCTGAGTAGCTCAGCTTCTGTTTGAATTAATCACTGCAGACTAGGTGTAATGTGTATGTGCACTTCTTGATTGGCTTACAAGCAGCCTGCAGGCTTTATATAAGCAGCAGAGAACTGTTTGGGAAGTGAGTATCTCCTGTGTGTTTGGTAAGTTTCAGAGCAGTTGGGGACAAGCTCCTGGGTGTGGCAGATCCAGGGCTTGGCTGCGCTCACATATGGTGTTGCATGCTGGTTCTGGGGCCCCGGGCAGTGAGAGTTCCTGGGGCCCCAGGCTGGCTTGTGCACCATTATTGTTTTTAAATTTTAATGTAGATTCCCATGCAGTTTAGTTAGGAGGGGGGCAGATGAGAGGGTATATCCTGCACGCTGGTGCCCCCTGCTGGCCATATAGCCATTGTCTATATGCAACTGAAACCCTCTCCTATGACTAGCTGAGTAGCTCAGCTTCTGTTTGAATTAATCACTGCAGACTAGGTGTAATGTGTATGTGCACTTCTTGATTGGCTTACAAGCAGCCTGCAGGCTTTATATAAGCAGCAGAGAACTGTTTGGGAAGTGAGTATCTCCTGTGTGTTTGGTAAGTTTCAGAGCAGTTGGGGACAAGCTCCTGGGTGTGGCAGATCCAGGGCTTGGCTGCGCTCACATATGGTGTTGCATGCTGGTTCTGGGGCCCCGGGCAGTGAGAGTTCCTGGGGCCCCAGGCTGGCTTGTGCACCATTATTGTTTTTAAATTTTAATGTAGATTCCCATGCAGTTTAGTTAGGAGGGGGGCAGATGAGAGGGTATATCCTGCACGCTGGTGCCCGCTGCTGGCCATATAGCCATTGTCTATATGCAACTGAAACCCTCTCCTATGACTAGCTGAGTAGCTCAGCTTCTGTTTGAATTAATCACTGCAGACTAGGTGTAATGTGTATGTGCACTTCTTGATTGGCTTACAAGCAGCCTGCAGGCTTTATATAAGCAGCAGAGAACTGTTTGGGAAGTGAGTATCTCCTGTGTGTTTGGTATTACAATACAACATGCAGCTGTCACACAGGTGCAGTTAACAGGTATGCACGGACTGGTATATAAAACAGTGTGCAGTCACACAGGTGCAGTGAAAGGTATGCAGTGACTGGTATTACAATACAATTTGCAGCTGTCACACAGGTGCAGTTAACAGGTATGCACAGACAGGTATATAAAATGGTATATAAAACAGCGTGCAGTCACACAAGTGCAGTGAACAGGTATGCAGTGACTGGTATATAAAACTGTGTGCTGTCACACAGGTGCAGTGACTGGTATTACAATACAATGTGAAGCTGTCACACACACAGGTGCAGTGAAAAGGTAGGCACTGAATGTGCTGGGCCTGGCACAGTAGAGCAATTAGCAAGGGCCAGCTGCGACAGACAGGGCTGTATATGCAAGTGTCAGTGGGCCACACAAAAAAAAAAAACACATCACAAGAACATTAGCTCTCAAAAGAGCTGTTTTGGTGGTGCTTTTCAGCAACAAATATCAGCAAGGCGCAAGCTAACAGACCTCCTAACTATCGCTTTCCCTATCTCTCCAATGTCTCTCCCTTCTCTCACTAATACTGCAGCACACAAAGTGAGAACATGGCCGACGTTGCTGCCTTTTATAAGTGGGGGGGGGGCTCCAGGAAGGAGTGCAGCCTGATTGGCTGCCATGTGTCTGCTGACTGTGATGTAGAGGGTCAAAGTTTAGCCCAATGATGTAGTATAGGGGGCGGGTCGAACTCGCATAACGTTCGCGTTCATTCGCGAACCCGCGATGTTGGTGCGAACAATTTCACCGGCGAACCATTCGGGCCATCTCTAGACATGCATGGG
This sequence comes from Hyperolius riggenbachi, assembly GCF_040937935.1. Lineage (NCBI taxonomy): Eukaryota > Metazoa > Chordata > Amphibia > Anura > Hyperoliidae > Hyperolius > Hyperolius riggenbachi. The sequence goes on from NC_090656.1 coordinate 85,711,109, forward strand.
GTTACAAACACTGTCATTTGGCTGCATGGCATTGCAACTAGAAGGTGTTCAGTGGCCTAAATGCAATCACTTCCATGAGTGCCCTCAACCCGTGTATCGGAAGTTGTGAGTAAACTAAGAATCCCCCTTTTGAAAACTAGTAACACGCAGCGACCCAAGGCCAGGGCTTTTGTGACCTTTCCAGAAATACAGCCCTGCCGTTTGCAATATCCTTATGAATGCCAATAAATCCCATGTCTATAAGTGAAGGAGGGCAGCTCTATAGAATCTGTAGTAAGATGTGGTTTGGTGCAATCGTATAAAAGCCTCTTTTTGTATGGACATGAACAGCTGCGGCACTGGAACTCTAGAGACAGACATTATCATTGGTTATGGAAAGCAGGATTATTTTGTCTGTTTCTACCTTATCTGTGCTCATGCAGAGAAAAGCTATCCTCTCCACAGATGAAAATCTACATTAACCAAAAGTGCTGCATAAAATGAAGTGTAATAGGCTGACAACCCCTGCAGTGCAAAATCTTATCTGCCTTAATGACCAAAGCATGTCTCATCAAGAAACAAGGACAGACCCTTCTCCGCTTAATGGCTCATTATCACTATATAATATTTATGAGTCTTGGTTCACAGCGTTGGTTTTGATTGTGATGGTTTTTAGACTTTACAATGCAATGACAATATCTATGTAGAGTACTTGTCACTACAGGCTATAGATAACAAGCTGCAATCACTGTTTGTGACCTGTGGCTTTGGCCACAGTGTTACTACTTGAAGCAGAACTCCATCTTCCCTAAGAATAATACAATCCTTCTAAAGTCAATTATTTCAAGCACTTTAACAAGTGGGTTAAAAAAAATAATTTTAAAAAATAGTGAAATTGAATGTAAAAATAACCAAATAAATATTTGTAAAAAATAAATAAGCATTGGAGGAGCGATCACAACCCACCAACAGAAATCTCTGTTGGTGGGCAGAAAAGTGGTGGGGGATCTCTTGTGTGCTGAGTTGTAGGACCCTGCAGTGAGCCCTCAAAGTTGCAGTGGCCTTGTTTGTAAAAAATGGCCTGGTCACTGGGGGGGGTTTAAGTTCGTGGTTAAAGGACCAATGATACTTTGTGGCTTGCTATACTTAGTATACTATACTTATATTGCAATTTCTCGACACTGCTGCTGGTACTTGTGGCTCTATCCGTACTCCGATAGTCCCGCCCCCAACATATACTTTACTGTCCACTCCCACTGGCACACAGGACAGGGCACCCACAGCACCCTGCCATGACACTCCTTGTCACCCCTGCCCTGCTGCAAGTTAACCCCCACTGAGCAGGGATTGATGTGCAGCAGTGCAGGTGTGGCCAAGGGTGTCAGGGCAGGGTGCTGGGGGCCCTGTCCTGTGTGCCAGTGGGAGTGAGCAGTGAAGTATGTGTTACAGGGATGTCAGGGCAGCTATTTTCAGGTTGAATATAGCAATGACTGAAATCCGAACAACAATGCTATAGACCGATACTGAGACATATCAAAGCTGAAAATAAGGTTCAGTTACTTCTTTATCACAGTAATGAAATGCCATACAGACACTTGTTGGCTGAAAATATTATTCATAGTCAGTTAAGCTTACACTCTGCTGGCTGGCAGGCAGGCATTGTTCATTCATGTCAGGCTTTACTGTCCTATGGAGAGGGGTGAATAAGAAGAAACAGGAGGCTTCGTGCAGCCTAGTCAATCAGAAGTGTCCACTGCAGCTAATTGCTTGATGTCCATATATTACCAATCAGGATGATATGTGTACTCAAGGGCCCATATGCAAATAACTTTTTCTCCTGCGTTTTCTCCTAAGAGATCCATTTTCATCTTATCTAAGTGAAAAAGTATTATCAAAACTATTTTGAGTATTTTCTTGCTTGCCGGTGATAATAACACTTAGTAGAGAACTCAGCAGAAAAAGTTGATTGCATATGACCCAGATGTGTTAGAAGCAAAGTGGTGGACAGGATAATGTGTTCATGGGTCAAATGTGCTTACCAGTGGGGCAACAGCTTGTTTTCTTTCCTCTCTGGATTCAGGCAGGTAGGTCAGTTGTAAACAGGGGCAAAGCAGTAGTCCTTGGTAGGTTTTAGGGCTCTATATCAATAGAGTGCTTGGGGCACCATGTAATACTAGCACTGAGGCCCCAAGCTCCTTAGATCCACCACTGGTTGTATGCATGAGACATCAAATGTAGAAATAACAGTATATTCCAAATTACATAACAGGCTACATTTGATTTCAACTACAACCCCTTTTCCAATGTATATATTTGCAAAGTCATTAAAATGTGCATTTAAAATTAAATAAAATAATACATAAATAAATAATAATAGCATGGTTTTTGGAATATAAGATGCTCCAGCATATAAGATGTACCTAGGTTTGGAGGGCAAAAATCAGGGGGGAAAGCAAATAAATAAGCCTAGGGCATCTATACTGCAGGGGCGTCTTATCGACACTACACTGCCCAGCTACACTACACTAAGCCCTGTTGCCCTTACCAATTACACTACACTACACTGATCCATGCTGCCCACCAACTAAGCTACACAGCAATACACTACACTAAAATACACTGCACTAAACTACACTACACTGAAGTCTCTTAAAAATCCTTTTTTTATCACAACATATTGTTTGACATATTAGCCCTAACTAAACCACCGCATCCTGCCCCTGTACACTATCTAAATCCCCCCAAACTCGCCCTCCCTCTCCCCTGCAAAATCCACGACTTTCTTGGTCATGGATTTTGCTGCCCTCTACTCTTCCGTGTGAGGCAGAGCTATGAGCTGCAGCCCGGCCTCACACACGTCTGTTAGCGGCGGATCTCCGCCTCTCCCCCGCCCCTCTCAGGGAAGAAAGACTGAGAGGGGCGGGGGAGAGGTGGCGATCCGGGCTGACAGACGCGCTGAGAGGCAGAGCTGGGGCTCATAGCTCTGCCTCTCACGGAAGCGCTGCCCGGATTGCCCCCCCGCAAGTTAGGGGGGATTTAGATAGTGTACAGCGGCAGGAATGCGGCAGTTTAGTTAAGGCTAATATGTTAAACAATATGTTGTGATAAAAAAAGGATTTTTAAGAGACTTCAGAGTCTCTTTAACTACACTACACTTAACTATACTACACTAAACTGCAATAAACTACACTACACTGCACTAAGCTACACTACAATTAACTACACTACACTGCACTGAACTACACTACAATATACTTTCATACTTTACCTGCCCCTGCAGCCGCGATCCTCTCACTCTGGCTCCATCAGCAATCCTCTTTTGCATGTCCTCTCCTCCTGGAGGAACATGCTGCCAGGAGCCAGGAGGAGAGGAGGATGCAGAAAAGGATCGCTAGAGGAGCCAAGGGGAGAGGATCGCGGCTGCAGGAGCAGGTAAAGTATAGCTGGATCTGCATTCATTTTTCAATATCTTTAGAATATAAGACGCGCCCACTTTTCTCCCCAAATTTTGGGGGAGAAAAAGTGTGTCTTATATTCTGAAAAATAATATGAAAAAATATGAAAGTTACAAGAAGTGTCCACCTCCTTCCTACTGGTAACCTGAACACTCCTCTTATTCATTCTCCCCATCCCTCTACCCCCCTCATTCATTCATCTGTCTGTTATTTTTAGTGTCTCCTTGTTACCTTTTATATTGATTTTATTATTTGCAAAAACTAGACATTTGTACTTTGTACTGTAATTTAATAGTGGTTTTGCAACCCTGTTCTGATCTGATTAGTTGGCATTCATGCATTTGACATTGTTCTACTTTACCCTTACAGGTGGTGGAAGTATACTATGTGCGAGGACAACCAAACCAGAGTCTCTGAAGTTTTTGTCCATGGATTCCACAATAGCCAAAATATTGCCTTCTTCAGCGTTTTCCTTCTGGTGTACATTGTTATCCTAGCTGGAAATATTTTGATAATTACAGTGACTTCAGTCAGTCACCACCTCCGACACCCCATGTACTTTTTCCTTAAAAATCTATCAGTAGTAGATGTTTTGTTCACCTCCAATATCATACCCACACTGTTATATGTCATACTGAAAGAAAGAGTCCGCTTCACTACAACTGAATGTATTATCCAATACTATTTGCACAGTTTTTTGGCATTCATACAGTCTTTCCTACTAACGGTTATGGCCTATGATCGGTATGTTGCCATTTGTGAGCCCCTACAATATTCTTCCATCATGACCGACAGAACCTGCGCCTACTGCGTCTTCTTCTGTTGGGGCTTCTCCTACATCCTTATCTCAATTGAAATCATTTTTATCTATCAACTGCAGTTTTGTAAGTCAAATGACATTGACCATTTCTTTTGTGACATAGGTCCAATTCTAGCGATAGCATCTTCAGATACTACCATTATTTATTGGGTTGATTTTGTAATTTGTGTCTTTACTATATTCTTGCCTTTTCTGTTTGTTTCTGGGTCATATGCCTTGATCTTTGTTACCATCCTGGGGATGTCTTCTGTCACTGTAAGGAAGAAGGCCTTCTCCACCTGCAGCTCCCATCTACTCATTGTTTGTCTCTATTATGGGACTTTGATCACCATCTACGCTGTGCCCTCTAAAGAAACTTACCAAGATAAAAATAAATTTCAATCCCTGATCTATACAGTGCTAACGCCATTTATTAACCCGATAATATACAGCTTAAGGAACCAAGAAATAATAGAAGCCTTGAAAAAACTTTTCGGCGTGTGTGGTCTAAAAAGTAGTAAAGTGAAATGAAAAAACATTTTACTAAAAAAAAATTAACAACAATGTAACAATGAATGAATATTACATGTGTGCTGGTTTGCATTAAGATGCAGTAATACTCTGCTTAGTGTTCAGCATCTGTTCATCTAGGTACACTAACAGAAATTATGCCATAAAATATGCATATTAAACCTTTAGCTCAGGCTTCTGTTTTCTAAATGCTTTTATATTTATTATATTTTATGGATGTATTTGCATTATTATTTTTTATTTTCTTTGGTGTCTTTATTTCCTTGGTGCTTCACAAATGGAATTTAGTCCACGTATTACAACGCCCATTATGCTCGCCAGGGGATTATGTTTGGCGCAAATCAGCTGCGTTACCACTAATTGACCTGGCGTGAATAAAGTGTTCCTGGGTGTCTTTCATCACAACACACAGGAAGACTTTATCTACACTTAATGGTAACATGAGTTAGTGGACTTTCATGTTGCCTTGCGTGTTGCGCACAATGTGCGGTGCATCTTAGCGGATGGCACCGTTCAAAATTGTGAAAGAGCCCTTAGTTGAAGAGAAGGACAGGAAGGCATAAGAATGCACTGAAACTGGTAATTTCTATTCTATTTCTGAAAAAAATGGCATAATACTGGCAAATTCTTAAAGGACCACTATCACGAAAATTGTAAAATTTAAAGTACATGCAAACATATACAAATAAGAAGTACGGTACATTTTTCCCAGAGTAAAATGAGCCATAAATTACTTTTCTCCTATGTTCCTGTCACTTACAGTAGGTAATAGAAATCTGACAGAACCGACAGATAGACCAGCTCATCTCTTCATGGGGGATTCTCAGTGTTTTCTTTTATTTTCAACAGCACTTAGTGAATGGTAGTTGCGCCATCCAACTGCCAAAAAACTGTGCAGTGAGCAGGGAGGCTGGCTAGCATATTTGTATAAATCTTTTTCAAGGAGTGTCTTTATAAAGAATAAAGGCCATGCTGAGAATCCCCCATGAGGAAATGAGCTGGTCCAAAACCAGTTCTGTCAGATTTCTACTACCTACTGTAAGTGACAGCAACATAGGAGAGAATTAATTGATGGCTCATTTTACTCTGGGGGAAAAAATGTACTTTTTATTTGTATATGTTTTCATGTACTTAAAATGTTACCCTTTTTTGCGATAGTGGTCCTTTAAGGAAACCCTGTGCCTTCTGGTGGAAAAATGTATGTAGAAAGGGGGTTTATCTTCCAACATGACAATAATCGGAAGCACATAGGTAATTTGTTCACACAGTGAATGAAGGAGAAAAGGGCAAATGTCCTTGTGTGGCCCAGCCCAGTCAGAATCCAGACATAAACCCTACTGAGAACCTGTGGAAACACACAGGGATTGCAATCTAGCAATGGTCCTCATTCAATCTGAGTGTAAAAAGTTTTGTAAAGAAGAGTATAAAAAATATTTCAAATTTGGTAACCAAGTATCCCAAAATCCCAAAGACTCAAGGCTTAAACTAAAGAAAGTGATAGTTCCACCAAGTGGACATTAACTACCTAAAGACCGCGTCACACCAATGGGCGTGACCGCAGCGGCAGCCCCAGGACCACCTAACGCCAATTGGTGTCAAGTCCTGGGGCTGGCTACTGCAGGAGATCGCATGCAGGCTGCGCGTATCTCCTGCTTGGAAGGCAGAGCTCCGCTCCGCTTTCAGTCTCCCAGCGCCGATCTCCGCTCGGAGACTGTCTTTTTGCTTAGTACAGCGCTGCAATCTGCAGCAGCGCTGTACTGGGGACAGCCATGTCACATGGCTGTCCCCCTCGGGCACAAGAGAGTGATCGGCTCTCATAGGCTTAAGCCTATGGGCTTGAATCATAAAAACTCAGTTATCACGCCTAAAAGCTTTGCATGTGCAAACTAGGGTGCTAAGTAGTTTGCACCCTAGTTTGCAAACTAGAGTGCAAACTACTTAGCATCCTAGTTTGCACGTGCAAAGCTTTTAGGCGTGATAACTCAGTTATCACCCTTTTGTGAATCAAGCCCTATGAGAGCCGATCGCCATGATTGGCTGGCTGCAGGGAGGGAGGGAAAAAATATTAAAGAAAACAGTAAAATTTATTATTACAAAAATAACATAAATATTTATTTAAAAAAAAAAAAACACGGGGGAGCGATCAGACCCCACCAACGGAGAGCTCTATTGGTGGGGAGAAAAGGGGGGATGGGGTGGAAATCACCAGTGTGCTGTGTTGTGCGGCTTTAAAGCTGCAGTGGCCTTTTTTGAAGAAAATAGCCTGGTCTTTAGGGGGGTTTAGCACTGTGGTCCGGAAGTGGTTAAATTACATTGCTATCACTGATCTGATAAATAATAACAGTGAAAATTAAATCAGCCAATCTTTTGTGCCAGAAATATAACATGGCAGCTATCTGCAGAGGCGGGACAAGGTCCTTCAGCACCCAAGGCTGAGACAGCAAAGTGCGCCCCTTCATCCCTCCCACCCCAGCCTTCAAACACTGATTGCTATTAGACTAAGAGGCACCCCAGGGCCCCCAACCTCCCCAACACCTTAATCTCTAGTTATCTGGCTTGCAGTCACTGTCTTGTATCCCCTTTTCTTATTTCTTTCTGGTTCAAACACAATTGGGAATGACAGCTGAATGAATTGTGCGCTGCCTCCTACACTGCGCCCTGAGGCTGGAGCCTCTCCAGCCTCTGCCTCGGCCCGGCCCTGGCTATCTGTATATATAAAATTAGAGATACAGCTTGCTGTCAGCATGGCACTTGCAGGGTCTTAGTCTTTGACACACCCCCTTCAGATTCTGCGCGGTGACAGGGAGGAGGTTTAATCAGGTACAGAGGAGGAGATTAGGGAAGACAAGACTGCAACTACCTCTCAGGGCCTATTTCCATGGATGCTAATTCGGAAGGGGAAATGCAGCCAACTGAAATCAATAAGCTGCTGTCCGATTTGCATGTGCAGATGGCACGCTGCATTTTTCCCCATCGCACATCTGAATCCCTCTAGCTGTGCCATGCCACGGATTCAGATGCGTTTCGCACCACAGCTGTGCCAGCATCGTGTCTTGCAAGACGCATGCTGAGCACACTGTAAACGGTACCACCTATTAATACAGCTGTAAGCAAAATGTCTGTTCACTTTTCTGCTGTGTGTTGATGCCTCTCAACTTTTTGAGATGAGGATGGACACTTTAAGACATTCCCCTACCACACCCATAATCACGCCCTCACCACACCCCTCACCACACACGCCACTAAACATTAATTAGGAAAAGTTGTAATTTTAGAATTCAAACCACACTGGTCCTTTCTATCATCACTAGTATTTCTTCATCTTAACATTTGAAATTAAAAATTATATCAATTTAACCACTTACGTGGTTTACGACGGACTGTGTCCTGCAGGACTTCAGTTCCTGCCCAGGAACGTAGATAATTGTCAATTTAATCCGATGGCTGCCGATCGCCCCCTCTCTCGCTTCCATGCATGTTCTCACTGCCGATAGTTAGAGGGGAGATGAATGGATGGGAACCGTGTTCCCATTTGTCCCTGTGTCAATGATCGCCGCTATCAATAAGATGCCACTGTCAATGTAACTACCGAAGTAACATGTCCACGCATTACTTCCTGTTCGCCTACTTATAATGCGTGATTTTGTGGCTAAATAGTAAACTTACACCTACATACTACATACATATATTTTAATAAAATGACCCACACTTACATTTAAAATTAACTCCTTCCCTCCAAAAATATCCTATAACTACCCAAATAAAAGTTTTGAATAAAAAAAATAAATACAATTAAAGAAATACTTAAATAGCTACCTTAGGGACTGAACTTTTTAAATATGTATGTCAAAAGGGTATATTACTGATAATTATGAAAATATGGGCTTGTAAATAGTGATGGACGCAAAACTGAAAAAATGCACCTTTATTTCCAAATAAAATATTGGCGCTGTATATTGTATTAGGAAAATATTTTAATTGTTTCATTAGCTGGGATAAATGGCCAAATAAAATGTGTGTGTTTTAATTTTTGTAGCATGTACTACAGTATTTTTAAACTATAATGGCTGAAAACTGAGAAATATTAATTCATTGTTTTTCTTATTTTTCCTGTTAAAATGCATAAAGAATAAAATAATTTTTATCAAAATGTACCACCCAAGCAAAGCCCAATTGGTGGTAAAAAAACAACAACAACCAAGTTATATATTGTTTTATTGTGATAAGTAGTAATACAGTTATAGGCTAATGAATGGAAGGAGTGTTGACAGGTGAAAATTGCTCTGGTACAGTAGGGGGAAAAACCCTTAGTAGTAAATGGGACTAAAGTTTGGAGTCTATAAAACCCCTTTTTTCATTGAAAAAATACATACATTTTCACAGATCTATACATAAGTCCTGAAAGAAGAGGGACGGGGATTTGGTTCCCAAAGAGGGAATGTCCCTCTTAAAAATGGAAAGTTGTGATACTAAATCATTTTTATATGCCTTAGTTCAGGATTATGTTTTTTTTCATGCATATTGTGCAGAATTATAACAATTCGTACTGCAACGCTTTGTGAGTTTTACATAAATAAATTTGTATTGCTGCAATATTTGTTAGTATTACATTGGCAGGATTGGGAGTGCAATGCCTGTGCTAATGTCAGATAGTGCATGGCCTGACTGAACAGCAGTCTTAGTTCTATCTAAAGTTCTTCCCCTAGCTCATCATCAACCACTGGAAGTAGCCAGAGGGAGACTGGAAGGGGGCACCAGACAGCCTTTTCCTGTAAACAACATCTTCTCCCTATGCTGAGCAGGACAGAGGAAAGGGAAGAGGTGGGAGGAATCATATGGTAGCTCTGAGCAGAACAAGAATCTCGCTCTCTGCTGGCAGCTCTGATCTCTCGGTCATGTGACTGACTTTTCCAAAGGAAATTTCTCTGCATCGAATGTAACAATTGTGAGAGTAGTGCTATTGTCCCCTGACTATCCCATTCATCTAATTATGAAAATCCGGTAGAACAAGGGCTGCACACTGTCAGGTTTGCAAGACCACTCACTATTCTCCACTGCTCTCCAATCCTAGTAAATCAGCCCCACTATATCGCTCCCTACATGGCTGACGTAATCAGCAACTCTCTCTGACACACCCATCAAGGATTTTGCTGTTAGGAATATTATGAAATAACTGTAGTTGTCTTTTCATATAAAACCAAAGAAAGAAAGCTGAAATACTTGTGTTGTTCATACATTTGGCCTGTAGATGTCTGTAGATGTGACTGTTCTCCTTGTGTTACTGTACAAGATTATCTAGACTGTTGTGGGTCATTGGTTCCTGTTCTTCTTGGCTAGAAACATCAGGGTAGATTCATCAAATGCCGATAATACTGCAGTGCACACATAGCGCACGGCAGTATTGCCAGCACTGTAATTTATGCCAGTAGCGCGACTCGCGGTACTAGAGTGGCACGACCGTTGCTACGGTAACGCACTTTACTAACGATAATGCTTGTTAGTAACGCAAGTTGGTGAATTCTGCAAATAACCTAGTTTCAGTTATCTTGCATCCGTGACTACTGAACAAAACATCTGCTAAAATTCTTCTAATATGTAGATGTAAATTGAGAAAATGTATTTCTTTCTCAGCAAAAACAGAATTTCATTTTAAGACATAAACGCATTTGTGCTACAATTGATGTTATCTTGTCTTTCCATGTTTTCTGGAGGGGGGGGGGGGGGGGGAGGGGGAGAAAAATGTTGTTAACCATAAAAAACAAACATTCTCAGGTGAGCTTTCTGGTTAGTTGCAATGTTAGATTTGATTTTATTATGAATTTGGTAGCAACAGCTTTGGTAGTTATTGTGATAGCACAGGGATAAAGTTCATTAGTATACAGGCTGCATTTGTATCTGACCTTCATGCTGGGAGATCACAGACATTATTATGACATATACTTCTGCGATGAATACAGCATGTAGACCTATTGTTACTAGGTGAATAGCTCAAGCGTTATCTATAGCAGCAATCATCCATTCCTTTGACAATACACAAGGAGTTTCTTCATTCACATCTGAGGTTTTATTGTTACTTTAAAAGTAACACATAGACATCAACAGCATATATTTTAACTAGTAAAAAAGCCCGCCCATTAAAAAATGGGTGCTAGGCTACGGGCACAGATGCGTCCCGCTCGGCCGTCCTCCACCGCTGTCTGCAGTATATGCACACAGGGAGATGTTGCTTGCTTGGCAGTTGGAAAAAGCTGTTATTTCCCACAATGCAATGATGAGGTTCACAGACACAGGGCCAGGATGCAGAGACACTTGGGTTTTATTATAGAGGACTAGGAGACCAAGCCCGATTAAAAACGGGCTCTAGGTCTACGGCCGCCGCCGCCAGTGCGCATGCGCGTGCACGCTGCGCACACTGCACACGCAACTGACGCTCGCCCGCACCCGCCCACCTCGCTCGCCCGCACCCGTCCACCTCGCTCGCCCGCACCCGTCCACCTCGCTCCACCCGCACCCGCCCACCTCGCTTGCCTGTCCAGCTCCCTGGTCCCAGCTGTCAGTTACTGCGCACATGCGCAGTGACAAAATCCTGGGACACAGGAACAAAACTGCAGGATGCAGCAACAGTCAGCTTTTATTAGTTAGGATATGTACAGCAATGATAACTAAAAGTTGAAGATATTTATGTCATCATCTTTCATCACAAATCCTAAAAACAAGACAAGTTGAATGCAGCTTGAAAATTGATCAACTGAACAACACCCAAGGATGGCGAACGATTACTCAGAGAACTGGGTCTGCAAAGATCTCCTGCACTTCCAGCAAGTGATTCTGAACGTCCTTTGTCTCCAATATGGACACCCCGGAAATTTCCTTCCCCAAGAAAGCAATTGCCATCTCCTCGGCCGCATGATTGACAGAAGCTTGGAGAGCAGGCTTGTCCTTTCTAATTTGTTATCGTTTAATCTCAATTCTTCCTCTACTGCTTACGCTTTGCACTTTCTGTTATGCTCGTATGAACATACTCAACCGTTACGGCAGTCTTCCGAACTTGGGCCTGTGCTAAGTGTTCCCCCCCCCCCCTCCCGTCCCTGGGTTATCTCCTTGGGTCGCGGTATCTCAGGCCTATCTAGCCCTTTATTGTGGTTCTTCTGCCATTTGTGGACTATATATAAACAGCATTTATGCTAGTAATAAGTCTCATGTTGGTTCTAGTTCTAGTTTTATTTTACTCTTGTTTGAAAGTTAATTTTAATTTTTTTGGATGGATGCACTTCTTCCCTTGTGGACTATATTGTACCTTCTGTCAGGTGCTTAGTATGTGGTCGGATGAAAGCCTCGGGTCCTGCTGGCGAGACTTAGCTGTGGTATTCTCTTTTTTGTTTTATAATGGGTTTGCAAATTATTAGCCATAACGTGCAGGGAGTTAATTCCCCACTGAAACGTAGAAAGGCTTTTAGACAATATAAACAATTAAAAGCAGATATTATCTGTCTGCAAGAGACGCATTTTTCTAATCAAAATACACCAACATTTTTTGATAAAGCTTATTCTCGAGTATATTACACTGTTTTTGCCAGTAAGGCCCGAGGTGTTGCGATTATAATTAAAAATGGTGTCTCTTTCGATATTAGTAATGTAGTTAAGGATCCGGATAGTAGGTTTATCATACTGCAAGGTAATATTAATGGTAAAGAAATCACCTTATGTAACATTTATGCACCACAGACATCCCAATCTCAATTTTTTAGAGAGACGTTTCATAAACTTGAAAATTCTTCTTCTTCACATGTAATAGTAACTGGAGATTTTAATTGCGTATCTAATCCCTTGGTGGATAGAAAAACAAAAGTTTGCTTTCCTAAAACAGAAAGAATTTGCGATAATTCAGGTTGGAGTGAGCTCGAGATGTCTCCCAGGCACCACTGCTGAATATATGCAAATTAACCATTGTACCCTTAGAAGCTAAACACACCTCCAGAACCGCTGGAATGCAATGATGTGTCAGCTTGTTAATATGTACAGAGCCAAAATAATCCAACATGCATACAGACTGTTTCGGATTGTTTGATCCTCATCAGTGCATGGCATGGATTAATTTGGCTCTATGGAGTAGGGCTTGTAAATCCGAGAGGCACACACTAACCAGCAAGCTCATGGTGACCCAGAACTCATTGGGGTGTGTAAGGGACTACACACCCCAATGGATAGAAGTAGAAACATTGACTGTGCTAGGAGATTCCCTAAATCTTTAATTAAGGGTTTTTCCACCTTTCAATTAACAGATTTGTGGAGAAACTTTCACATGGGAGAGAGAACCTATACATATTATTCATTCCCTAGAGATACATATGCAAGGTTAGATTATATTTTTCTATCTCCGGTCTTACTTACTGATGCTGCTAAATCTGAAATTTGTACGTGTGTGTGGTCTAATCATAATATAGTGATTGGTTCTTTGACCTCTTTAGGTATACCTTTCTCAAGTGAAAATTGGAAATTAAACGACTTATTATTGCAGAATGCTGATATTGTGAGTCAAATCCATAGCTCATTAGAGGAATATTTTGTCCTTAATAATAATGGGGAAGTATCTGTGGGTAATTTGTGGGCTGCTCATAAGGCAGTAATAAGGGGAACATTTATTCAGCTTGCTACTAAACGGAAAAGGGAACGATTAGCAAATATTATGAAATTGACAAATGAGCTGGATATTCTTTATGGCCAACATGGGGGTTCTCATGAGTCTGCAACACTGGAGTCAATCAATGAAAAAAGGCAGCAGCTGAATCAGTTGCTTTCTGACTCAACTGAAAAAGCTTTAAAATTTTCAAAAGCCAAGTTTCTTTTGCAAGGTAATTCTACTAGCACAAGGTTTGCAAGAAAGTTGTCACAGTATTATAGACCACCACACACGTACAGATTGCAGAATAAACATGGCACAGTGACTTCAATTCCTATGGAAGTTATCAAAATATTCGAGGACTATTATAAGAAATGATTTGCTGCTCCCCCTACGCAGCAGGATATAGGGATAATCGGTTTCCTTGAATCTCGTTCAATTCGCTCTATTTCTGAAGACCAGAAAGGAGCTATCAGCTCAGAAGAAATTTTTTAGATGCTATTTCTTCACTGAAAAATCTGAAAGCTTCTGGCCCTGATGGCTTCACCAGCAAGTATTATAAAGTTTTTAGTATTATTTTAACCCCTCAACTCAGAGTTTTATATGAAGTACTTAATGGTGTAAAATTTCCCAAAGAACTTATCCAGGGACATGTTTCATTGATACCTAAACCTAATCTAGATCATACTCTTCCCCAAAATTATAGACCTAAATCATTAATGAATAATGATGTGAAGATTTTCTCTAAAATAATGGCAAACCGATTATCCCTGGTAATTCCCTCTTTGATTTCATCTTCACAGTCTGGCTTTATACCTCAACGTCAGACCACAGATAATGTAAGATTAGCTTGTAATATTTTACAAGATGCTAAATTGCATAATGAATGCCTTCTTATGTTGGGATTAGATCTACACAAAGCATTTGATTCTGTAACCTGGGTATATCTTCATAGGGTGATCTCTCGAATGGGTATCTCTGGCTAATTTCTGAATGCAATATTGGCACTGTATGACGATCCTCAGACTAGAATAAAACTTCCTGGGTTATTGTCTGCTCCAATAACATTGGGTCGGGGTACCAGACAGGTTGCCCCATGTCCCCCTTGCTATTCTCGATCGCTATGGAACCACTTTCTTTGGCTATCCAGGCTGATGAAAATATCAAGGGGTACATGATGTGGGAGGTTGAATATAAAACTAGCTTCTATGCAGATGACGCTCTTATTTTTTTTACACAACCTTTAACCTCTATGCCCTCTCTGTTGGGCTTACTGGATAAATTTGGGTCTATTTCTGGCCTTAAAGTAAATGTAGCTAAATCCCAAGCAATGCCAATACATTTTCCACTTCAGGTGGTTAAATTATATCAGGCAAATTTTGAATTCAAATGGATGCTCACTGAAATCTCATATTTAGGAATCAAACTTACCCCTCATTTTTAGAACCTAGTAGATTCAAACTATCAGCTATTATTTAAGACACTCACTCAGCTTCTTGGTGAATGGTCAAAATACCGTATCTCATGGTTGGGGAACATTTTAGCCCTAAAAATTGTTATATTACCTAAGATTTTGTACTTTTTTAGAGCACTTCCAGTGAATCCAGGTAGGCCCTTAATGCTTAAATTTCAAAAGCTTTTTAATAAATTTATATGGGACAACAAACCGGCGAGATTTTAAAACGTATATCTTTATAGGAGGATCTCAGCTGGAGGTGCAGGGGCTCCCAATGTATGGTTATATTTCCTTTCTTCCCAGTTTGCACAAAATTTAGAGTGGTTTGGACCTACTAATAGCAAATTATGGGTGAGATTTGAGGCAGACTCTATTTTACCATATAATATAACAACTGTTCCATACTTGGATACAAATTTTTATCTCTGAGATCTCTGAATGAGATTGAGATAAATGAGATCTCTGAATTTGAGATCTCTGAAATGGGATCTCTAAATTTGATTGTGGCTGATAGTTTGAATCTGTGGTACAATAATAGGGATACATTTCAGCTTTATTCTTCTAAACCTCCGAAATTATCTTTTTTGGACCACCCGGAGTTTCCCCCGGCTTTTTTGGATGGTTCGTCTTTTCAATGGTGGATCAATAATTCCCTCACTACCTCCAATAAATTTTGGATAGCAGACAAGTTTATGCCTCTAGAAGTTTTTAAAACTAATCAGAATCTTCCTCCTACAGAGTATTATAGATATGCACAACTTAAACACTTTTTTAGGCAACATTCAGGCCCTTTTGGCATCTAGAATAACCGATTGCTTTATTGGTTCAACAACCTACGGATGGCAATGTTGGATTGCAGTCAGCTTGTATTAGAAAACTTGTTGCTACACTATGAGTCGTTTAAATATGCCTACAATGTTACCTTGTAATTTTGTAGCTATGTAATTATGTACAACCTTTTTGCACTGTCTGTAAAATTTTATTGCCTCAATTCTTTATAATAAACCTTTAGTAAAAGAAAATTGATCAACTGAATCCAACCTCTGCAGAATTCAATTAGTTTGTTTTCAAGTTCCATAAATTTGCACACAAAATTTGCACGATTTTGTTGAGATGCAAATAACTCAGAATTACTTGCATCTCATTAACCCCAATGTCTACACGTGTATGCAAGCCATTCATCAAATGAGTGAAGTGGCTGTTATGAATCTCACCGGCAGTGGAGCTGGTGACCACTGACCTCGTATTTTTTGATCCCCCCACCTCTCCCATAGAGCATTCCCTGGTGCCTTGTGGTTCCCCCTTTTAGTAGTGCCCTGCCCTTCATCCCTCATATAACACACCTGGTGTCTAGTGGCCCCCTCCTTCCCCCATAAAGTGTCACCTGGTGTCTAGTGGCTTTCCACCATCCCTCATACAGCATATCCGGTGGCTAGTGGTCCCCCTCCCCCATACAGCATTACCTGGTGCCTAGTTGCCACCCTTCCTCCCCCATACAGTATTCCTGGTGTCTAGTGGTCCCCGTTACTGCATACAGCATTACTCAGGGTCAGATTTGTACTTTCCCGTGCCCAAGGCCCGTTGTCACCAAACCCCCCCTCCAATTCTGTCCAACACCCTGACTAGCGATCTCTAGAGATGTGCGCGAACAGTTTGCCCTCGAATCTCTATGTGGCTTTACTACTTTCGGGTTACTATGGCCCGTAGTAGTACGGCTGCACTTGGCCGGCGGTGCGCGTCTTTGATCGCGCGCCTGTTCCGGGCACTCTCTGCGCATGAGCGTTACATCACTCATGACGTCACGCACATGCGCAGAAAGTGCCCGGCAACAGGCGCACGATCAAGGACGCGCACCGCCGGCCCAGCCCAGCCGTACTACTACGGGTCATAGCGACCCGGAAGTAGTACAGGGTGAGGGGTTCGACAGCGAACAGTTCCCGAACCATTCGCCGACATCTCTAGCGATCACTGGTTTGAATGGGCTCCCCTCTGTTTTGCTGCTCTGCCCACCATTTGACAAATAAGCAGTGCATGCTCTGTCCACCGTTTGTAATGTTACACTCCTGCTTGGATGCACAGCAGCCGATAGTGTTCTGGGCATGCATACTTCAGAAATGATGCTTATGTATGAGCAGCACTTGTCAAGTACGTATATCCAATACACTCCCAGCCTTGGGTGCTGTGCACATCCGTGTGAAATTACAGGGAGCGCGAGTGGGCAGAGCAGGCACTGCTTCTTTGTCCTCTGTGTGACTGGCTGCAGTCAGAGCCACAAACAGGTGACAGCCAGGCAATGCAATGGAGAGAAGCACATCCAAAATGGAGAATAGGTAAGTAGAAGGATCCCAAACTACACATGCTGGCATATATGTAGTGTCAGCTTAGGTGTCCTTTAAACAGTGACAATTTAGCATGTAGGGCAATGCAAGGAATAATAGATCTTAAAACGAGTCATCAGGAAATTTTGAAACAGATTGATACCATATATTGGCTAACTGAAAGGAAAAACAGCGAGCCTAATGAGCCTTCTTTTGACTTTGTTCCTGTGTACAGTGACAAGATGTTAAAGCACACATCTATATAAACATTCAGAAACAGAAGTAGTTACATAGCTTGTTTTGCAAATATAAATAAATGTAATTTTCAAAACATCCTGCTTTCACTGGCTAAAAATATATACGGCTGGCTTCTACTGATACTAAAATGAGTCAGGAAAGAATTAAACTGTAGCGCAGAGAATGCTGCTGTCATTCCCTAGGAAAAAAAACAAAAAAAACCAAACCAACAATGTAACAGGTCTCAGATCATTAACTGTGCTGACCAGTAATAAACTATCTGACAGCAGTGAGGGGGAGAGGACAATTAGCAGAGCTGATAAACCCTGTCCGTGAATGCGAACGTGTGCATGAAAAAAACCTCCCCAAACTCAAGAGTTCTGCTACTATAAAGCCCCGGCACTTCTCACAGCAGCTTGTATGTCCCCATTCATCATACAGAGGAAGGGATCATCAGGTGACAGCAGATGCTGACTGTCATCACACACCAGGAAGTGAGAGAGATGCAGGGATCTCTGGAATTCAGGCAAAACAGAGCAAAGTAGGAGAAATGATTTACTTTAAAATGTTATCTGTCCAAGTCCTGCACCCGGCTACTGCTTTTTATTGCCTTTGTAGTCTTAAAGAGGAGCTGTTAGGTATAAGGTCTCAGAGAAAATAAACACATATGTCAGTAGCTAAAGATTGGCTGTACTTACATTACATATGCATTTCACTGTCCACGTTTGGATTTCACAGAATTTGTATATAGTATATGCAGAGATAGATGCTCCTGACAGCTCATGGCAGGCTCCATGTTTTTCTGTCAAATGTGTCGTCATGTCCTGCCTGCTTCCTGATCACAGAAAAGCTCGTACTGAATAACACAGTGTGCAATGAATATTAATGAGCCATGTGGCTAGGAACAATAGCTGACTCCTGCAGTGTACTCTGCCCGGAGATTTATCAGTGCTACGTGCTGGACTGATTACAAGCTGCTGTAACGTCTCATTAGCAGCCGAGGGGAGGGCCCCAGAATGCTTTGCAGTATAGTATGCAGCTTGCGTCCTCTTGGGTCTATAACAGCTTTGCTGATAAGCACACATCAAAGGTAAGAGAGATTTTTATCTTCACTAATGCCTTTTTGGCTTCCTTCTAAACTGTTTAACACAGGAGAATAGAGGTTTAAATTAGCTTCTGCAGCCTGACAGTTACTCTTTAACAGAAATCCAGCCCTGGCATTACCTGGTGTCTAGTGGCCGCCGCCTTCCCCCATACAGTGTTACCTGGTGTCTAGTAGCATCCCTACATCCTTCACACAGCATACCTGGTTTCTAGTGGTCTCCCCTCTCTCCCCTATACAGCATCCCTGGTCTCTAGTGCCCCCCCCCCCTACTGAGGCGCAACTACAAATCATGGGGCTTTCAGCAAAACTTTGATAGGACCCCCACTGTTCACACCTTTTCCCTAGCCTCCCTTGGTGACCCTCATAGCGTGGGAGTTCATGAGCCCATCTTGCAAGGGTCATAAAACTAGTGTGGCCATCGTGATATTACCACCCTTACTATGTGTAGCCACAAAAACACCTGATCTGGAGGATAGACCCCCTGTATCAAAGAGAGGGAAAGTTGGTAGTTACAGTTCCCTCACCCCCCCCCCCCCCCCATCCCATAGCTTATGGCCTTCTCTCACCTGATCCCCTATAGTTCAGGGGTACCCCTGATGATGGCAGAAGGCCGAAACCAGTCGGGTTGAGAGCGGGTAATACCTGCACCTGTGAGATGTCTAAGTACCACTGAAGTGAGCAGCGAGATTAGCCAGTGGGTCCTATAGGAGATAGGACTTACAGAAGTGAGTGATTATTTCTGTGCAACTGTATTTTATATACTCTATTAAAGTTGGATTGATACATTTTAAACTGAGGGAGTCACTTGTTTATCTGCTTTTATCTCAATTATGTGAGTGTGTAGTGAATCACTATCAGAAGGAAAGAGGGGACCTCCCGGAAAAAGTGTATTCTATTGGAACTTCAGTGCAGCAGCCTTTGACATATAAGATGCACCAGACTATAAGATGCATGTAGGTTTAGAGGACAAAAATCAGAGGAAAAAAATATACTAAACCTGGTGCAACCATGGTGCGTCCATGAATTCCATAAGCACACGTTTACTACATGGCAATATTCTCCACCCTCCTTAGAAGATCAAATCTAAAGTCTATTCTTTTTAACACATACACAGTTTTGACAACATATTCTTCACCAAGCTCATAAGACTGCAGATTTGAAAGTTGGCAGAGTTGTGTAGTAATTAAGACTTTTGACTTTGAAGTGTTAAGTTGTAGTGCTGCCCATCACTCCATGTTAGATGCCATTTTAGGCTAAATGAAGCCTGAAAGAGACATCATTACTCATCAGAAATCACTGCAGAGGCCGCAAGTTCTGTGCTGAATAATGTCATTCACTACATTTCCACATTTGTTGTAAGAGTTCCGTCTTCTGATTATGCCTGGATTTATAGCCAGGGGGACTATAAGCACAAAACACCTGTCACCTTAAAGCATATGGGCAATTTCCCCCATTGTTTTTCTGCTTCTGTTTCTCTCTCTCTCCCCACATGAGGTTAAAAAACAAACAAACAAACAAAACATATTTAAGGTTTAAAAAATGATCTGTGTCAAATTCAGCTTGGGAGTTCCTCCAATTTTCTCTCCTCCCCCTTCCTTTCCCTGAGTGTGTTTCTTTACAAACCCTACACATAATTTAGTTTGATGGAAGCTAAACCATCCCTTTCTGGCCTCTTTGCTTGGCTTGACCCTGGGCTTGATACTGGGCATATGTATTAGTTTGCTGCCCCGACAGTTGGGCGCAGGGCAAGCCAAATGCCGGCTCACCCTGCTGATGCTAAATCACCGGGCAGTGTTAAAAACTATTCCTCCTCTGAGTCATAGCAACTAGAAGGGAGATGTCATTCGGGGTCTTGCAATCGCTGGAACCGGAATTACCCTTATGCGGGGCACAGACTATAGCATTGCAGCTATAGCCGTGCCATCATCTGGCGCTACACAACTCCATGCATGCGCCCAGGTGACCTGCCTTGTGGCTTCTGGCTTCCATAAAACCCCCAATTGAAAACTACCTGGTCATGACTTGTTAAGGTTCCCAAGTGCTGGCAGGTCAGGAAAGTCAGTTTTCCAGCTTTGTGAGAGCACCAGCTAGTGGTTGTCTCAATAACAGCTGGGTGTACACATAACATAATGTGAAAGGCGGCGTTTTATGTCATGTTTTATGTTAATGTTGTGTGCATTTTTTGTGTGTTTTTACTGCATTTTTGGTGCGTTTTGCGTGCATTTTTATGGGTTTGCGGTTTGCATATAGAAAACACATATGCATTTTGTATGCATTTTCCATATGTTTTTATATTTCCATGCATGAAAATCACTAGGAAGACAACAGGAAGTGGAAATACAGCAAAAAAAAAATTGTGGGGAAAAAAGGCATATAAAAACACATGAACGCATACCATTGCGTTTTTCATCATGTGCGTTTTTAAAGCATCTATGAATATTATGCAACAAAACCAGCGGTTTGAAAATGCATATAAAACGCATATGCATTTTTATATGCGTTTTTTCCAGTGGCCCATAGACTTCCATTAGGGCAGAAATGCTAGCGTTTCTGCTATGTGTGCACCCAGCCTTAATCAAGACACTTCTAAACAGCGCTGCCTAGTGGATGTTAAGCGAACTGCAAAACAAAAACATTTTTAATAAAAAAAAAAAAATACAACTTATACCTATTTATTATGATATAACAAATTTCACTAAAAAAATAATTGAATTTCAAATTAGTATTTGAAGCAGTAGAAAAGTTTTTTATTGGCTCTCTCATGTAATTCACGTATGCAAAGTCCCTTCACTGACCTTTCAATGGTCAGTCTGCATTGCAGAATAGGTACACATTTACATGATGTAGCATAACTAATGACCGAGGGGAAAACATCTATGTTAATATTTGCAGCAGGCAGAATCATTTTGCTCCACATCACAGTCCTATGTATTTCAAAACGTCTTCTGATACAAATGAATTAAAGTTTTGCTTGAGAAGTGCTACAGTGTGCAGCAACGTGGAAAGAGGACAATTTATCACCTCATTATATAGTAAATTTGTTCTCACTTTTCTATCCACAGAGGAGAGGTCGTATCAGATCTACCAGGTATAAGTATGGCAGCTCAGCAGTGGCTGCTAATAGCTCTAATACACATTGACAGTGGACAACAAGGCATGAAGGACGCTCACACCCTGCCTTTCATGCTGTTCCTTACATTACATTGTTCTGTCAGAAGTGCTTTGCAATAAGCATGCTGTAAATCTGTACATCCAGGTGAGATGCAGAAGAGGAAACCGGCAAAACTGCCCTCTTCTTCCACTTAACAACTATATTAGCAAAAATCCAAACTCACATTTCAGTAGCTGTATGAAGCTTCATTAGAAGCCTGGCAGTAGAGGAAGCCGCACGGAGAAGGGGGATGTCTGCAATGTCTGCAGGCATGGGGTATGAGGTAAGTCACTGCCGCTGCTCGCATGGGGGGCCAGGAGACACAAGAGGGAGGGAG
The DNA here is from genome assembly GCF_040937935.1 of Hyperolius riggenbachi. Taxonomy (NCBI): domain Eukaryota; kingdom Metazoa; phylum Chordata; class Amphibia; order Anura; family Hyperoliidae; genus Hyperolius; species Hyperolius riggenbachi. The sequence goes on from NC_090656.1 coordinate 85,733,097, forward strand.
GAGAGGCACACAGGGCGGGAGACAAGGACAGCGGGGACACATGGGGGAGACAGGAGGAGACATGGGGAGACCAGAGGAAGCATGGGGAAACATGAGGACACATGGGGGAGACATGAGGAAACATGGAGGAGACAGGAGGACACATGGGGAGACATGAGGACACATGGTGGAGATGGGATCAGTTGAAAAGGGCGCCTGAGCTGCTTGTATGAAAAGGGCGCCTCCATAGACATCAATGTTATTTCTGCAAATATCGGCTACAAAGTGGTGAAAAGGGCGCCCGAGTTTTGATATAGGCTACAAGCGGGCGCCCCTTGGGTAGCCCATATTTTATTTGGCTACGTTCGGCTACAGTAGGGCACCCCTTTGTAGCCCATATTTTTTATTCTGCTACAAGGTTTTCGGCTACAGTAGGGTGCTCCTTTATAGCCCATATTTTTTCCGGCTACAAGGTTTTCAGCTACAGTAGGGCGCCCCTTTGTAGCACGTATTTTTATTTGGCTACAAGGTTTTCAGCTACAAAAGGGTGCCCTACTGTAGCCCATATTTTTTATTCGGCTACAAGGTTTTTGGATACAAGGTCTTTGGCTACAAGGTTTTTTATTCTGCTACAAAAGGGCGCCACTTTGTAGCCCATATTTTTTATTCAGCTACAAGTTTTTCTGCTACAAGTTTTTTGGCTTTTTGATTCTGCTACTAAAGGGCACTCTTTTATAGCTGAGATTTTTGATTTGGGGTGCAGGGGGGGGTGTTAGGATTAAGCATCACAAGCGGGGGGGAGGGTCTTAGGGTTAGGCACCACTTGGGGGGGTTAGGGTTAGGCACCACCAGGGGGGACATAGGGTTAGGCACCACCAGGGGAGTCTTAGGGTCAGGCACCACCTGGGGGGTCTTGGGGTTAGGCACCATCAGGGGAGTCTTAGGCACCACCAGGGGAGTCTTAGGGTTAGGCACCACCTGGGGGGTCTTAGGGTTAGGCACTACCAGGGAGGGTTAGGGGAGGGTTCTGTGTGCGAGTGGGGAGAACTTAAGTTAGGTCATAGTAATCACCAGGGGCTGTCTTAGAGTTAGGCACCACCGGGGAGGGGTTAGGGTTAGGCACCACCAGGGAGGGGTTAGGGTTAGGCACCATCAGGGAAGGGTTTTGTGTGAGAGTAGGGATAAGTTAGGTCATAGTAATCACTTTTCTCAGCTATATCTAGAGCCCTTTTATAGCCCGACAAATTTTGCCTAGAACAGCATCCTTTTTATAAACTAATACTAGCTTTTTTGGCTACACCAGGCGCCCTTTGTAGCCGAATTTGGCATATATGGGCTACACCAGGGCGCCCTTTGTAGCTGAATTTGGCATATGGGCTACACTGGACGCCCTTTGTAGCTGAATTTGGCATATATGGGCTACCCCAGGCACCCTTTGTATCCGAATTTGGCATATATGGGCTACACCAGGCACCCTTTGTATCCAAATTTGGCATATATGGGCTACACCAGGCACCCTTTGTAGCCAAATTTGACATATATGGGCTACACCAGGCGCCCTTTTTTCCAGGCGCCCTTTTCAAATGGACGCGGTGGAGATGCGGTGGAGACAGGAGGACACATGGGGGAGACAGGAGGACACATGGGGGACATGTAAAAGACACTCCTGAAATATGGACACAGCAGGTTTAGTATATTTTTTTGCCTGGTTTTTGCCCTCTAAACATAGGTGGGTGCATGCTGTATTCCAGAGTGTCTTATACGGTGGAAAATACGGGTAGATAGATATGTAAAAATTCTGCCCAATTACACATTTTCCCTTCCCAGGGTCATGTTCCTCACTAGTGTTACAAGGTTTCAGGTGTGAATGCAGAACAGGTGTGTTAAATGTTGTGTTATCACTCTGACTCTCTCCCCCTTTTAAAAATGCTAAATACTTGGCTGTCATAGTGGTCCTTTACTTCTAATTTCGTTCTGAGTTACTGAGCCAGAGCGGTTGCATAGCAATAGTGGATGCAGAGGTTGCAAGTGCACCAGAGCCCCTGGATCTGAGGGGCCCACACGGGGCCTTCTTTCAGACGTTACATAATCTCTTTATTGTTGCTGCATTGGCAATACCTCTGTATAGGCTTTGTACTGGTAATCATTAACCATGTATTTTCCTTTTTTTTACACCTCACTTACATAGACTGTCTTTAACCATTTCAGCCCACGGGTATTTTTTGCCTTATAGACAAGAGGAATTTTCCCCTGTCAGCGCTCCTCCCATTCATTCCCCAATAACTTTATCACTACTTATCACAACAAAATGACCTATACTTTGTTTTTTTCCACCACCAATTAGGCTTTCTTTGGGTGGTATATTATGCTAAGAATTATTTTATTCTAAATGCATTATGATGGAAATAATAAGAAAAAAATTGAAAACAATGATTATTTTTCAGTTTTCAGCCATTATAGTTTTAAAATAATAGTAATGCTACCATAATTAAAATCCACACATTTTATTTGGCCTAGTTATTGCAACGTTAAAATTATATCCCTAAAACAATGAATGGTGACAATATTTTATTTGGAAATATAGGTGCATTTTTTCAGTTTTACATCCTTCACTAATTTTTTGCCAATTATTTAATAATTATATGCCCTCTCGTCATAGATATTATTTCCCCCCCCCCCCCCCCCCCAAAGTCAGTAGGTGTATTTTACTATTTGGCCACAAGATGTCCCCACTGAGCGAAAATCCTATTAGCATACTTTGTTCGCTACATAGGATACAAGGTGTTGACACATTGTAACTAAGGAAGTGACGCAGGTTTCCACTGGAAACCTGTGATCACAGTGCCGGCGGGGAGATTATGAACGGGAACATTGTTCTCATTCATAAATGTAACGATCGGGCGGCGGAAACTGGCGGAAATCAGCGTCGGGACATAGCAGCTGTATTTAAAGAGTAAACACTGTTTTTGAACAAAAACAGTGTTTAATCTCGGCGGACATGCTCAGATTGGCACAGGGGACTTTTGTCCCCTGCAGCCAATCCCCCCTGCTAGCAGCAGCAGCACGATTGCGGGCATCTCCCCGCACGATCGCCTGCAAACCCCCCAAACTGCAGGAACGTGACTAGCACGCCCCTGTGGCTCTAGCAGCTGCCGCTGCGGACGTGAAACTCACGTCCGTGCAGCATACATGGCTAACCTATTTTGGTTCCTGGACGTAGAAACTACGTCCAGGAACCATGCGCGCTACCGCGCGCTCCCGCGGCCGATCGCGCGCGTGCACGCGTGCTCCCGGCCCGCGGTTCGTTAACCAGGCAATCAGTGAATCGGGCTATGGTACCCGATCACTGATTCCTCTCCCCCGCTGAAAAAGCGACAGCTTCTCTCGGAAGCTTCGCCTTTTCTGGCTGTTACCTCCCCCATGCGTCGCTCTAAGCGTGTGTTACGCTTAGAGTGACGTCATGTAAACAAACACATGGCCGCCATCTTGTGGCCAAAAAGTAATACTACAACCAAAAGTTAAAAAAAATTAAAATCAACACACATTTACATTTTAAACCTATTGTTTACATCCCACCCTCCCAAAACTACCCAAATAAAATGTTTAACCACTTCACCACTGAGGGGTTTTACCCCCTGAGCACCAGAGCAATTTTCACCTTTCAGCGCTCCTTCCATTTATTCATCTATAACTTTATCATTACTTATCGCAATGAAATGAACTATATCTTGTTTTTTCCGCCACCAATTAGGCTTTCTTTAGGTGGGACATTATGCCAAGAATTATTTTTTTCTAAATGTGTTTTAATGGGAAAATAGGAAAAATGTGGAGAAAAAAATAATTATTTTTCAGTTTTCGGCCATTATAGTTTTTAAATAATGCATGCTACTGTAATTAAAACCCATGAAACGTATTTGCCCTTTTGTCCCGGTTATAAAACCATTTAAATTATGTCCCTATCACAATGTTTGGCGCCAATATTTTATTTGGAAATAAAGGTGCATTTTTTTCAGTTTTGCGTCCATCCCTAATTACAAGCCCATAGTTTATAAAGTAACAGTGTTATACCCTCTTGACATAGATATTTAAAAAGTTCAGTCCCTAAGGTAACTATTTATGTATTTTTTTTAATTGTAAATTTTTTAATTTTTTTTTAATTACAAAAAAAAAAAATAGGGAGTGTGGGAGGTAATGAGTTAATTTTATGTGTAAAAGTCATTTATTTGTATGTGAAAAATGTGTAGGGTGTAGTTTACTATTTGGCCACAAGATGGCCACAGTAACTTTTTGTTTTAATGCGACCTCCAAGCTTCCTTCCGGAAGCTTGGAGGAAGAATAAGGAGGCTGGACACGTGAGTTTTTTCTCACAATGATCGCGCTGCCCATAGGAGAGCAGCTGATCATTGCGGGGCTTAGATCAACGAACGGGAATGGATTTTCCCGTTCATTTATCCCTGGGCGAGCGGGCGGCGGCGTGTTTACTAGCGGCGGGCGGCGTGTTTACGAGCGGGAGCGCGGGCAGCGTCGGGAACGCGGAAAGTACGTGTTTCTCCGTCCCTGGTTTTTAAAGGATGGAAAAAGGGGCGGAGAAATACGTACGCGCGGGGGTAAAGTGGTTAATATAAAAAAAAAAAAAACATTACAATAAAAAAAAAAAATGTAAATATTTACCTAAGGGTCTAAACTTTTTAAATATCAATGTAAAGATGATATATTTCTATATTTATTTATTTTTTATTTTAAACTTGTAAATAGTGATAGATGCAAAACGGAAAAAATGCACTTTTATTTCCGAATAAAATATTGTCGCCATACATTGTGATAGGGACATAATTTTAACAGTGTAATAACCGGGACATATGGGCAAATACAATACGTGACTTTTAATTATGGAGGCATGTATTATTTTAAAACTATAATCGCTGAAAATTGAGAAATAATGATTTTTTCCGTTTTTTTCTTATTCTTCCTGTTAAAATGCATTTACAGTAAAGTAGCTCTTAGCAAAATGTACCCCCCAAAGAAAGCCTAATTGGTGGCGGAAAAAACAAGATATAGATCAGTTAATTGTGATAAGTAGTGATAAAGTTATAGGCTAATGAATGGGAGGTGAACATTTCTCAAGTGAAAACGATGGAACGTAAATGGGTTAACCACTTGCCGACCGCACGCTTATACCGTGCGTCGGCAAAGTGGCAGCTGCAGGACCAGCGACACAGTACTGCGTCGCCGGCTGCAGACTGATTAACGAGCGATCGCGCGGCTACAGCCGCGCGATCGCTACGTCACACTCTTTGGCCCCCTTGTGACTTCAGCCCGCCGGCCAATCAGCAGCGCCGGCGGGCTGTACAAGTTCAAAATAACCAATAGAACGCGTATAATACAGTTTGTTTACGTAACAAACTGTATTATACTGCCTGCCTCCCGCTGGTGGTCACACTTAGCGATCGACCACCAGCGAGGAGAGCAGGCACAGTAAGCACACACACACACACACCTTAGGAGCCCCACAGACCCCCCGATCACCCGCAGCACCCATCAGACACCCCCCTGTACCCCCCTGCAGCACGCAGCTTCTACCTAACCACCCCCCATATCACCCATCAATCAATCCCTGTCACCACCTGTCACTCCTATCGATCAGATCAGACCCCTAACTACCCCTTAGGGTTATCTGATCACCCCCCACCCCTTCAGATCTCCCCCCCCCCCGACCCCCCCCCCCCCCCCCTGTATACTGAACCTATATATCTCCCTTGCATCTGTCTATCTCCCCAGTGATCAGCTGCCAATCACCTATCAGTCACCTGTAAATCATCCCTTGTCACCACCTGTCACTGCCCCCCATTAGATCAGACCCCCAACTGCCCCTTAGGGGCTTCTGATCACCCACCCACCCTTTCAGATCCCTCCGAGACACCCCCCCTGATCACATCAGCAGTCCATTGTTTACATCTGTTTTGCCCTGTAAACACCCACTTATCACCCGTCAATAACCCATCTATCACCCCCTCTCACCACCTGTCACTCCTATCCATCAGATTAGACCCCCAACTACCCCTTAGGGGTATCTGATCACCCCCCACCCCTTCAGATCCCCCCCCCCCCCGTATACTGCATCTATCTATCTTCCCTGTAATTGCCCGCTGATCAGCTGTCAATCACCTATCCGTCACCTGTCAATCATCCCTTGTCACCACCTGCCACTGCCCCCCATCAGATCAGACCCCCAACTGCCCATTAGGGGCTTCTGATCACCCACCCACCCTTTCAGATCCCTCCGAGACACCCCCCCCCCCCCCCCCCGATCACATCAGCAGTCCATTGTTTACATCTGTTTTTCCCTGTAAACACCCACTTATCACCCGTCAATAACCCATCTATCACCCCCTCTCACCACCTGTCACTCCTATCCATCAGATTAGACCCCCAACTACCCCTTAGGGGTATCTGATCACCCCCCACCCCTTGCGATCCTCCCCACACCGTCCTAGTTCATTGATTGCATATATTCTCCCCCCTGCCATTGTGTATCTTATCTCCTGTCTGTAAGGCTTGATTGTGCTTTGTTTGGCTACAATTGTCTCAATTGCACTGTGATTGGCATCGATTGTCGTGTGATTGGCTTAGATTGTCACGTAATTGGTTTTCGATTGTCGCGTGATTGGCTTCAATTGCCCGTAATTGGTTTTGATTGTGCCAATTGCCCACTGATTGGCTGTTTTGCCCTGTGATTAGCATCGATTGTCGTGTGATTGGCTTCAATTGTCACGTAATTGGTTTTTGATTGTCGCGTTATTGGATTCAATTGGTCCGTGACTGGCTTTGATTGCGCCGATTGCTGTAATTGTGTTGTAATTGTCTCGTGATTGTTTTTGATTATTTGTGATTGCTCTCTGATCCCCAACCCCCTGCCCCCCCCCCTCACCATCACTATCCTAGTGATCTAAAAACTTTTTTAGTATCACTAGTGGTAACAAACAGTTAGGCCAGTTAGCTAAGCAAAAGGGTTGTTAGTGTCAGTTAGTGCTCAGTTTTAAAGTTTAGGAACACCAAATTTCCAGGGTATATTAAGGGGATCAGTGGGAATAAGAGGAAAAAAATTTTTTTCAAAAAGACCTTATAGTTTTTGAGAAAATCGATTTTTAAGTTAAAGGGCGAAAATGTCTTTTAAATGCGGAAAATGTCAGTTTTTTTTGCACAGGTAACAATAGTGTATTATTTTCATAGATTCCCCCAAGTGGGAAGAGTTTTACTTACTTCGTTCTAAATGTGGGAAATATAAAAAAACAACGACGTGGGGTCCCCCCTCCCAGACCTCTTCAACCCCTTGTCCCCCATGCAGGCTGGGATAGCCAGAATGCGGAGCACCGGCTGCGTGGGGCTCCGCACCCTGACTATACCAGCCCGCATGGTCCATGGATTGGGGGGTCTCGGAAGGGGAGGGGCAGCCAAGCTTTCCCCTCCCCCTCCGAGCCCTTGTCCAATCCAAGGACAAGGGGCTCTTCTCCACCTCCGATGGGCGGTGGAGGTGGAGGCCGCGATTTCCTGGGGGGGAGGTTCATGGTGGAATCTGGGAGTCCCCTTTAAAAAGGGGTCCCCCAGATGCCCACCCCCCCCCTCCCAGGAGAAATGAGTATAGAGGTACTTGTACCCCTTACCCATTTCCTTTAAGAGTTAAAGTAAATAAACACACAGACACTTAGAAAAAGTATTTTAATTGAACAAAAAACATAACCACGAAAAAAAGTCCTTTAATATTCTTAATTAACCATTAATACTTACCTGTCCCTTTAAATAAATGATCCCTCGCAATATCCTCGGAAATGTTCTATCAGTTACAATGTAACAAAGTTATTACAATGTAACAACTTTGTTACATTGTAACTACGCCGCACCCGACGTCACTCACCGCCGCCGCCGCCGCCGCCGCGTCTGTGCTGCAGGACCCGACAGTGCTCTGAGCTATAGCTCAGAGCTCTCTAAGCATCTTTGTATTTGGGCTCCAAGGAGCCCCATTGGTCCTTAGCAGACCAATGGGGTTCCTTCTGATTTAAAGGAACCACATTGGTCTGCTAAGGACCAATGGGGCTCCTTGGAGCCCAAATACAAAGATGCTTAGAGAGCTCTGAGCTATAGCTCAGAGCTCTGTCGGGTCCTGCAGCACAGACGCGGCGGCGGTGAGTGACGTCGGGTGCGGCGTAGTTACAATGTAACAAAGTTGTTTCATTGTAATAACTTTGTTACATTGTAACTGATAGAACATTTCCGAGGATATTGCGAGGGATCATTTATTTAAAGGGACAGGTAAGTATTAATGGTTAATTAAGAATATTAAAGGACTTTTTTCGTGGTTATGTTTTTTGTTCAATTAAAATACTTTTTCTAAGTGTCTGTGTGTTTATTTACTTTAACTCTTAAAGGAAATGGGTAAGGGGTACAAGTACCTCTATACTCATTTCTCCTGGGAGGGGGGGTGGGCATCTGGGGGACCCCTTTTTAAAGGGGACTCCCAGATTCCACCATGAACCTCCCCCCCAGGAAATCGCGACCTCCACCTCCACCGCCCATCGGAGGTGGAGAAGAGCCCCTTGTCCTTGGATTGGACAAGGGCTCGGAGAGGGAGGGGAAAGCTTGGCTGCCCCTCCCCTTCCGAGACCCCCCAATCCATGGACCATGCGGGCTGGTATAGTCAGGGTGCGGAGCCCCACGCGGCCGGTGCTCCGCATTCTGGCTATCCCAGCCTGCATGGGGGACAAGGGGTTAAAGAGGTCTGGGAGGGGGGACCCCACGTCGGTTTTTTTTTATATTTCCCACACTCAGAACGAAGTAAGTAAAACTCTTCCCACTTGGGGGAATCTATGAAAATAATACACTATTGTTACCTGTGCAAAAAAAACTGACATTTTCCGCATTTAAAAGACATTTTCGCCCTTGAAACTTAAAAATCGATTTTCTCAAAAACTATAAGGTCTTTTTGAAAAAAAAATGTTTCCTCTTATTCCCACTGATCCCCTTAATATACCCTGGGAATTTGGTGTTCCTAAACTTTAAGCAGGCTTTGCTATTAACCGTTAAAGTCGGCGGGTTTTTAAATGTTTACATTTTTCCTTTGAAACTTTAACATCGGTTTTCTCAAAAACTATAAGGTCTTTTTGAAAAAAAAAAATTCTTCTTATTCCTCCTGATCTCCTTAATATATTCTCCAAATTTGAGGCTCTTAGCATTTAAGGGGGCTTTGCTATTAACCCTTAAAGTCGGCGGCTTTTTTATATTATACGGAGCGTTACAGTTTAACGCGAAATTACGGTAGCGTTTAATGCGAAATTACGGCATGATGCGACTGTAATGCGAAAATTATGTGAAAATTACGCTGAAATCCTTCTTCATTACGATTATGTACTTACGGCCATAATCGTAATTACACTAATTACGCGAAATTTCGCGAAATCGTAATTAGGTCATTACGCTCATCTCTAGGCGGAAGATCAGTCTCAAGGGCAGCAGAGTGGAGCTGATCTGATTTTTCTTGGTGAGGCATGCACCAGCAGCGCAGCATCTCCTGGACCTATCAACACCAGTACTTCCGTAGAAGACCCTGATGAAGTGGCGAACACCATCCTGGAAGTAGAAACTGGTTCGGTGGTACGTGAATTAAGATCCGATCCGCAGCCACCAAGTAGACGGGCCCGTACTCCCATTGGTTTTCCAGAGGTGCTGGCAAACCCTGATTGGCATTCCCCTGATCCCGCCGCACCCATACTGCCCCCTTTCACCGCCCAGTCTGGAGTCCAGGTGGAGACAGTTGAACTAGGATCGGCCCTAGACTTTTTTGAACTGTTCCTCACCCAGGATCTCCTTGACTTAATTGTGGCTGAGACCAACCTATATGCCACACAATTTATAACCGCCCATCCGAAAAGCTGCCACGCCCAGCCTTTTCGGTGGAAACCACTCCAAGTTTCCGAACTTAAAATTTTTTTGGGCCTTCTCCTCAACATGGGTATTACCAAAAAAAAATGTATTGCGCTCTTATTGGTCTACACGCCAAATACATAACATGCTCGTGTTCTCTGCTGCCATGTCCAGGACGCGATTTGAGATCATCCTGCGCTTCCTGCATTTCAATGACAACGACACCTGTCATGCAAGAGACCACCCAGCTTATGACCGGCTCCACAAAATTCGGCCCCTCATAGACCACCTGTCATCCACATTTGCAGATGCTTATACCCCTGAACAGAACATCTGTGTAGATGAGTCCCTCGTACATTTTACCGGGCGCCTTGGCATCAAACAGTACATCCCAAGCAGACGCGCCCGGTATGGGGTGAAACTGTATAAGCTCTGTGATAGGGCCACAGGCTATACATCTCGTTTTAGGGTCTATGAGGGAAAAGACTCAAAATTGGAGCCAGTCGGATGTCCTGACTACCTGGGGAGCAGTGGAAAGATTGTGTGGGACTTGGTGTCACCCTTGTTCCAGAAGGGGTACCATCTTTATGTGGACAACTTTTACACAAGTGTGGCCCTCTTTCAGCACTTAAAGTTAGAAGGAATCCGATGCTGTGGCACCGTGCGGCCTAGTCGCCGGGGCTTCCCCCAACGGCTCGTTAACACCAGACTTCAACGGGGGGAGAGGGCCGCCTTGTGTACCGATGACTTGCTCTCGGTGAAATGGAAGGACAAGAGGGACGTTTACCTTCTGTCTACCATTCATACAGACAGGACAGTACAAATTACACGGGCAACAGAGGTCATTGAAAAGCCCCTCGCCGTCCACAGCTATAATGCCAACATGGGAGGGGTGGACTTCAATGACCAGATGTTAGGGCCCTATTTAATTTCCCGGAAAACCAGACGCTGGTATAAGAAAGTGTCTGTGTATTTAATTCAATTGGCGATGTACAACAGCTTTGTTCTCTACAGTAAGGCTGGGAGAACTGGATCTTTCCTTCAATTCCAGGAAGAGATCGTTTCGGCACTCCTCTATCCAGAAGATGCCAGAGCCCAACCCCCAAATGCAACTAGCCGGCTGCATGGAAGGCATTACGCCTACCCGATTCCCAGTACCCCAACTCAACGCAACCCCAGAAAAAGATGTCGTGTCTGCAGCAAGGCTGGAATAAGGCGTGACACCCCCGTTTACTGTCCCTCCTGTCCTGACCAGCCTGGCCTATGCCTAGGGGAGTGTTATGAGAGGTACCACGAGAAGGCACACTTTTAGAACCTAGGGAACTACAGACACAGCAGTAGGCACACAAGGGTCTCTCAGTGCTATTTCACACTGGCGCGATGCGTTAGGGCAAATTGCCTAGCAAAAGTCACACTTTGCGGTCCCCCCCTACGCCGGAAGTGCTTGACTTAACGCTAGCGCATGCCTACGTTACTGCGTGGCTTCTGCGGCAATTTGGGTCGGCCCGGAAGTCATGTTAGTCTACGGCGACGCAGTTAATTACTAGGCCGAATGCTACTCTTGTGGTATTCCCTGAAGATCTATTTTGGGCGAGACGGTGCGGCGGGCTCGACCGACCGGATAGGCCAGTATGCAGTGTGAACCCAAACATCAGGTTTTGAGAGATCCAAATACACTGGCCTGCCAGAAACCTCTTCTTTCACTTGGGACAGAATGCATAATGTACTTCGCCACATATCTGTGCGATTTGCACTTTGCACATTGACCCATGGGGGAGGAGAAGTTTATTCTCAGCTCGCAGGTAAAAAAAACAAACAAAAAAAAACAGGTAAGCAAAAAAGTTAATATTTGGTTACCAATGTTATTGTTTGGTTTGAACATATTTAATAAAGTTTAAAAAGTTAATGTTATTGAAGTGCTTTGCTGCTTGCTTTTTTTTTTTTTCTTCTTCTCTCTTTTTTTCCAACCGACCAATCAGCTGCAGCACTGATGATGCATCCTGACAGAAGCATTGCGCTTCTGTCAGGTTACACAAAATTGGTGCATGCAGCGCTGTAGGACGAGATTTCTCCTCCACAGTAAAAAAGATACGTTTGCCGAGGCATATGGGCCAAGGTGTGGTGTTGGGGTTCATATGCTTTGGCAAGCACTTTGTATCAAAAAAGAACTCAAGCAATGATTTCTCCATTCACATCGATCAATGTGGATGAATAAATCAGGATTGCCTGGGCATACGAGCTGGTGGGTTTGGATTTTTGGGGTGGCAGCTCCTATGTCCAGGCGGACACCTTCCCCTCCTTTTTGTTTTGTTTTTTCGTTTTTCTTCTCTCTTTTCTCTATCCAGACCGACCGACCGACCAATCAGCTGCAGCACTGATGGTGCATCCTGACAGAAGCATTGCGCTTCTGTCAGGTTACACAAAATCAGTGCATGCAGCGCTGTAGGACGAGATTTCTCGTCCACAGTAAAAAAGATACGTTTGCCGAGGCATATGGGCCAAGGTGTGGTGTTGGGGTTCATATGCTTTGGCAAGCACTTTGTATCAAAAAAGAACTCAAGCAATGATTTCTCCATTCACATCGATCAATGTGGATGAATAAATCAGGATTGCCTGGGCATACGAGCTGGTGGGTTTGGATTTTTGGGGTGGCAGCTCCTATGTCTAGGCGGACACCTTCCCCTCCTTTTTGTTTTGTTTTTTCGTTTTTCTTCTCTCTTTTTTCTATCCAGACCGACCGACCGACCAATCAATCAGCTGCAGCACTGATGGTGCATCCTGACAGAACATTGCGCGTCTGTCAGGTTACACAAAATCGGTGCATGCAGCGCTGTAGGACGAGATTTCTCCTCCACAGTAAAAAAGATACGTTTGCCGAGGCATATGGGCCGAGGAGCGGTGTTGGGGTTCATATGCTTTGGCAAGCACTTTGTATCAAAAAAGAACTCAAGCAATGATTTCTCCATTCACATCGATCGATGTGGATGAATAAATCAGGTTTGCCTGGGCATACGAGCTGGTGGGTTTGGATTTTTGGGGTGGCAGCTCCTATGTCCCTCTTTCTTTTCTTTTTGTTTCACATTTTTTGGCAGATATTTGTTCATCCACATTGATCGATGTGAATGAAGGGATGTTTGCCGTTCATTTTTCCTTTCAGCCCAGAATGCACTACCTGTATGCCCAATATAAGGAGTATAGCAGAAATACTGGCCATACATGTAATGATTGCAGAGGCCCTAAAATGCCAGGACAGACCCCACGAATGACCCCATTTCGGAAAGAGGACACCCCAAAGTATTCCGTGAGGTGCATGGTGAGTTCATAGAAGATTTTGTTTTTTGTCACAAGTTAGCATAAATTGTTGTTTTTTGTTTTTTTTCACAAAGTATCCTTTTCTGCTAACTTGTGACAAAAAATAATTTTTTTTATAAACTCACCATGCCCCTCATGGAATACTTTGTGGTGTCTTATTTTTAAAATGGGGTCATTTGTGGGGTTTGTTAACTGTCCTGTCATGTGGGGGGGGGGGGGGCTAAATTGTGAGCACCCCTGTAAAGCCCAAAGGTAGTCATTGCACATTGGGCCCCTTAGCGCAGTTAGGCTGCAAAAAAGTGCCACACGTGCTATCGCCGTACCCGGGAGAAGTAGACCAATGTGTCTTAGGGTGTATTTTTACACATACCTATGAAGGGTAGAAGAAATCACTCTGTAAATGACAATTTTTTGATTTTTTTTCACACAATTGTCCATTTACAGAGATATTTCTCCCACCCAATATGGGTATGTGTAAAAATACACCCCAAAACACATTGTACCACTTCTCCCGAGTACGGCAATACCACATGTGTGGCACTTTTTTGCACCCTAACTGCGCTAAGGGGCCCAGAGTCCAATGAGTACCGTTAGCATTTCACAGGTCATTATGAGAAATTTGGTTTCAAGACTACTCCTCACGGTTTAGGGCCCCTAAAATGCCAGAGCAGTATAGGAACCCCACAAATGACCCCATTTTAGAAAGAAGACACCCCAAGGTATTCCGTTAGGAGTATGGTGAGTTCATAGAAGATTTTACTTTTTGTCACAAGTTAGCGGAAAATGATTTTTATTGGTTTTTTTTACCAAGTGTCATTTTCCGCTAACTTGTGACAAAAAATAAAATCTTCTATGAACTCACCATACTCCTAACGGAATACCTTGGGATGTCCTCTTTGTAAAATGGGGTCATTTGTGGGGTTCCTATACTGCTCTGGCATTTTAGGGGCCCTAAACCGTGAGGAGTAGTCTTGAAACCAAATTTCTCAAAATGACCTGTGAAATGGTAACGGTACTCATTGGACTCTGGGCCCCTTAGCGCAGTTAGGGTGCAAAAAAGTGCCACACATGTGGTATCGCCGTACTCGGGAGAAGCAGTACAATGTGTTTTGGGGTGTATTTTTACACATACCCATATTGGGTGGGAGAAATATCTCTGTAAATGACAATTTTTTGATTTCTTTACACACAATTGTCCATTTACAGAGATATTTCTCCCACCCAATATGGGTATGTGTAAAAATACACCCCAAAACACATTGTACTACTTCTCCTGAGTACGGCGATACCACATGTGTGGCACTTTTTTGCACCCTAACTGCGCTAAGGGGCCCAGAGTCCACTGAGTACCTTTATGATTTCACAGGTCATTTTGAGAAATTTGGTTTCAAGACTACTCCTCCTATTTTTTGTCACAAGTTAGCGGAAAATGACACTTGGTAAAAAAAAAACAATAAAAATCATTTTCCGCTAACTTGTGACAAAAAGTAAAATCTTCTATGAACTCACCATATTCCTAATTGAGGTAGATAATAGGATAACAGAGGCGCCAATAGGATAAAAAACACTAAAAGAACTTAAAAACCCATTTTGGTAATAGAGGAGGCAGTGGTGGACTCACCCCCTCCAAGCAGAACACACGACTGTGGATTTTCAGTCAAAACAATTTTATTGGATACTCCAAATAAAGTGCAACGCGTTTCACGGGATACAAACCCGCTTCATCAGGCAATAACAGATAGGAGTAAACAGCATCCGCCAGTATCATCAACACTGAGCGCCTCTGTCACAGAGGCGCTCAGTGTTGATGATACTGGCAGATGCTGTTTACTCCTATCTGTTATTGCCTGATGAAGCGGGTTTGTATCCCGTGAAACGCGTTGCACTTTATTTGGAGTATCCAATAAAATAGTTTTGACTGAAAATCCACAGTCGTGTGTTCTGCTTGGAGGGGGTGAGTCCACCACTGCCTCCTCTATTACCAAAATGGGTTTTTAAGTTCTTTTAGTGTTTTTTATCCTATTGGCGCCTCTGTTATCCTATTATCTACATCAAGTCCACCCTTGGTGGAGGGTTGTACCCTTCCTTCTTCAACTACAGAGAGCGACTTTTTAATCCTGAGTGGGGTCAGGACAATCTCCCCACCTGCTTTGACAGTGGTTGCCTACTTGGTAACCCTGGTTTGTGAGTATTAAATTAATATTATTACTCTATCAATTATACCTTACCAGTACATACTACACTATATTGGGCTCTTGGTGTTCTCTCTTTTTTTCATATTCCTAATTGAGTACCTTGGGGTGTCTTCTTTCTAAAATGGGGTCATTTGTGGGGTTCCTATACTGCTCTGGCATTTTAGGGGCCCTAAACCGTGAGGAGTAGTCTTGAAACCAAATGTTTCAAAATGACCTGTGAAATGCTAAAAGGTACTCAGTGGACTCTGGGCCCCTTAGCGCAGTTAGGGTGCAAAAAAGTGCCACACATGTGGTATCGCCGTACTCAGGAGAAGTAGTATAATGTGTTTTGGGGTGTATTTTTACACATACCCATATTGGGTGGGAGAAATATCTCTGTAAATTGACAATTGTGTGTAAAGAAATCAAAAAATTGTCATTTACAGAGATATTTCTCCCACCCAATATGGGTATGTGTAAAAATACACCCCAAAACACATTGTACTACTTCTCCCGAGTACGGCGATACCACATGTGTGGCCCTTTTTTGCAGTCACAACTGTGCTAAGGGGACCCAGAGTCCAATGAGTACCTTTAGCATTTCACAGGTCATTTTGAAACATTTGGTTTCAAGACTACTCCTCACGGTTTAGGGCCCCTAAAATGCCAAAGCAGTATAGGAACCCCACAAATGACCCCATTTTAGAAAGAAGACACCCCAAGGTACTCAATTAGGAGTATGGTGAGTTCATAGAAGATTTAGCTTTTTGTCACAAGTTAGCGGAAAATGATTTTTTTTGTTTTTTTTTTACCAAGTGTCATTTTCCACTAACTTGTGACAAAAAATAAAATCTTCTATGAACTCACCATACTCCTAACGGAATACCTTGGGATGTCCTCTTTGTAAAATGGGGTCATTTGTGGGGTTCCTATACTGCTCTGGCATTTTAGGGGCCCTAAACCGTGAGGAGTAGTCTTGAAACCAAATTTCTCAAAATGACCTGTGAAATCATAAAGGTACTCAGTGGACTCTGGGCCCCTTAGCGCAGTTAGGGTGCAAAAAAGTGCCACACATGTGGTATTGCCGTACTCGGGAGAAGTAGTATAATGTGTTTTGGGGTGTATTTTTACACATACCCATGCTGGGTGGGAGAAATACCTCTGTAAATGACAATCTTTTGATTTTTTTACACACAATTGTCCTTTTACAGAGTTATTTCTCCCACCCAGCATGGGTATGTGTAAAAATACACCCCAAAACACATTGTACTACTTCTCCCGAGTACAACGATACCACATGTGTGGCACTTTTTTGCACCCTAACTGCGCTAAAGGGCCCAAAGTCCAATGAGTACCTTTAGGATTTCACAGGTCATTTTGAGAAATTTCGTTTCCAGACTACTCCTCATGGTTTAGGGCCCCTAAAATGCCAGGACAGTATAGGAACCCCACAAATGACCCCATTTTAGAAAGAAGACACCCCAAGGTATTCCGTTAGGAGTATGGTGAGTTCATAGAAGATTTTATTTTTTGTCACAAGTTAGCGGAAAATGACACTTGGTAAAAAAACCTAATAAAAATCATTTTCCGCTAACTTGTGACAAAAAGTAAAATCTTCTGTGAACTCACCATACTCCTAATTTAAGTACCTTGGGGTGTCTTCTTTCTAAAATGGGGTCATTTGTGGGGTTCCTATACTGTCCTGGCATTTTAGGGGCCCTAAACCGTGAGGAGTAGTCTTGAAACCAAATTTCTCAAAATGACCTGTGAAATCCTAAAGGTACTCATTGGACTTTGGGCCTCTTAGCGCAGTTAGGGTGCAAAAAAGTGCCACACATGTGGTATCGCCGTACTCAGGAGAAGTAGTACAATGTGTTTTGGGGTGTATTTTTATACATACCCATGCTGAGTGGGAGAAATAACTCTGTAAATGTACAATTGTGTGTAAAAAAAATCAAAAAATTGTCATTTACAGAGATATTTCTCCCACCCAGCATGGGTATGTGTAAAAATACACCCCAAAACACATTGTACTACTTCTCCCGAGTATGGCGATACCATATGTGTGACACTTTTTTGCAGCCAAACTGCGCTAAGGGGCCCACAGTGCAATGACTACCTTTAGGCTTTACAGGGGTGCTTACAATTCCGCACCCCCCAAAATGCCAGGACAGTAAACACACCCCATAAATGACCCCATTTTGAAAAATAGACACTTCAAGGTATTCATTGAGGGGCATTTTGAGTCCATGGCAGATTTCATTTTTTTTGTTACAAGTTAGCAGAAATGGAAACCTTTTTTTTTTTTTTTGTGACAAACTGTCATTTTCCGCTAACTTGTGACAAAAAATAAAATCTTCTATGAACTCACCATGCCTCTTAGTGAGTACTTTGGGATGTCTTCTTTCCAAAATGGGGTCATTTGGGGGGTATTTATACTATCCTGGAATTTTAGCACCTCATGAAACATGACAGGTAGTCAGGAAAGTCAGAGATGCTTAAAAATGGGAAAATTCACTTTTGGCACCATAGTTTGTAAACGCTATAACTTTTACCCAAACCAATAAATATACACTGAATGGTTGTTTTTTTTTAATCAAAAACATGTTTGTCCACATTTTTCGCGCTGCATGTATACAGAAATTTTACTTTATTTGAAAAATGTCAGCACAGAAAGTTAAAAAAATCATTTTTTTGCCAAAATTCATGTCTTTTTTGATGAATATAATAAAAACTAAAACTCGCAGCAGCAATCAAATAGCATCAAAAGAAAGCTGTATTAGTGAGAAGAAAAGGAGCCAAAATTCATTTAGGTGGTAGGTTGTATGACCGAGCAATAAACCGTTAAAGCTGCAGTGGTCTGAATGGAAAAAACAGCGCTGGTCCTTAAGGGGGGGTAAAGGCTGAGTCCTCAAGTGGTTAAAGGAATTGTCAGGCAAAAAAAAAAAATGAGTTTTACTTACCTGAGGCTTCTACCAGCCCCATGCAGCCATCCTGTGCCCTAGTAGTCACTCACTGCTGCTCCAGTCCCCCGCCGCCAGCTAGTTTTGTTTTTGCCGACCTTGGGGTTGGCAGGCCGCATTGCATACATTTTTATGCATTCACGCTGGTGCAGAAACATTAACAACTACATTTTTACGCGTTAGTGGTGTAATGCGTAAAAATGTACGTATTGCACCACTAACACGAAAAAATATATGTGTTAATGTTCCTGCACCAGCGTGAATGCGTAAAAATGTACGCAATGCGGCCTGCCGACCCCGAGGTCAGCAAAAACGAAACTAGCTGACGGTGGGGGACTTGAGCAGCAGTGAGTAACTACGAGGGCACAGGAGGGCTGCATGGGGCTGGTAGAAGCCCCAGGTAAGAGAAACTAATTTTTTTTGCCTGACAATTCCTTTAAAGAAGTACCGTAACCAAGAATTGAACTTCATCCCAATCAGTAGCTGATACCCCCTTTTACATGAGAAATCTATTCCTTTTCTCAAACGGATCATCAGGGGGCTCTGTATGGTTGATGTTGTGAGGACCATGGTCCTGGCAGTTTTCTGTCTGTGAACCTCGTTGCATTGTGGGAAATAACTGTTTCCAGCTGTTTCCAGCTGTTTTGACAGGTGATGTCACTGGAAGTAGCAGCTGCTTGCTTTTTTTGGCAGTTGAAAACAGCTGTTATTTCCCACAATGTAACAAGGCTCCCACAGTGTGATGTCAGGACCACAGAGCTGTGAGGCACTAACATCACACTGTGGGAGGGGTTTCACCCCAATATCAGCCATACAGAGCCCCCTGATGATCCGTTATGATTAGGATAAAGTTCAATTCTTGGTTACGGTTTCTCTTTAAAGGACACCCAGGGTGAAAATAAACTGATGAAGTAAACCGTTGTATCTATCTTTTTTCTCCTAAAAATGACTTTTAAAGATATTCCACAGTTTTATTTTATGTTTAAATCTACTTTTTACGTTTTGACTGTTTTATTGTTTTTGCTCAATGACACATTCATTGAAGTACTCCAGAGTTAAAATCTATGAACTATTGACCTTTTTTATCTCTTTCCTGCTTTTAGAAGCTATTTTCTGCTAGGAAAGTGTTTTATAGTTGGAATTTCTTATCAGTGAGGGTCACACCGTAGTCACTTCCTGTCTGAGTCAGGACTGAGTCAGCCACTTTCAAATCTGATATTTGACTCTGTCAGGCAGAGAAAGAAAAAAAGGAACACAGCATAGTTATTTGTGTGCTAGGCACTGTACATACCCCTGTCTATCTCATCATGTCACATGTCACCTCGGGTATCCTTTAACCACTTCGCCATATCTGGACGCATATATCCGTCCAGATAGGCAGTGGTGCTGCAGCCGTGTGGTGCGCGCGATCGGGCGCGCGCCCGAGCGCGCTCCCGCTGTCTCCCGCTGCCCCCCCCCGATCAGTGAATGGGAATATAATTCCCATTCACCGATCTAAGTCCCCGGCAGAAATACCGACGCTTTCTCATCAGAGAGCGTGGTATTTCTGCCCCCAGGAAACTTCTTCTCTTCATTTTAGTTCCTAGATGCGACATTGTTCGCATCCAGGAATTTTTTGAATGTGGCCATCTTGTGGCCAAATAGTAAACTGCACCC
The DNA here is from genome assembly GCF_040937935.1 of Hyperolius riggenbachi. Lineage (NCBI taxonomy): Eukaryota > Metazoa > Chordata > Amphibia > Anura > Hyperoliidae > Hyperolius > Hyperolius riggenbachi. Next base: position 85,753,096 of record NC_090656.1, read on the forward strand.
ACATACTTTTATTAAATAAAAAAATACATTATATTACATCTAAAATTAGCAGTTTCCCTCACAAACTAAAATTACCCAAATACATTTTTGTATTAAAAAAAAATAAAAAAAATTACAATTAAAAAAAAAAACAACTACATAAATAGTTACCTAAGGGTCTGAACTTTTTAAATATACATGTCAAGAGAGTATCTTATTAAATTTTTTAAAATTATAAGCTTGTAAATTGTGATGGACGCAAATTGAAAAAATGCACCTTTATTTCTAAATAAAATATCGGCACCATAAATTGTGATAGGGACGTAATTTAAACGGTGTAATAAGCGGGACAAATTTGCACATAAAATGCATAGGTTTTAATTACTGTAGCATGTATTAATTTTAAACTATAATGGCCAAAAACTGAGAAATAATGATTTTTTTCCATTTCTATCTTAATCTTCCTGTTAAAATGCATTTACAGTAAAGTGCCTCTTAGCAAAATGTACTACCCAAAGAAAGCCTAATTAGTGGCGGAAAAAACGAGATATAGATCAATTAATTTTTTAAAGTAGCGATAAAGTTATTCGCGAATAAATGGGAGGTGAACATTGCTAGGATGCATAAGATTTTCGAAGCTGTAGGCTGAAGTGGTTAACAAACTTCACTTGTTATCTATGCAAAAGAGCTTCTGTGAGCTCTCCCACCCAACTTGAGTCAGAGACAGCTGCTGTTTTCTGAAGCACTTATACATCAAAGAAACATTGTGAGACAGCTTGAGATAAGGTTTTACTGTAGGTAAGTTCAAAGAGTCATTAGCTCTGCTTTTTTTCAAAGTTTAAAATAAAGAGCGTAGTTTGTAAACTGCAAATAATAGAGAATGATACAATGTTTAAAAAAAACAAACAAACTATATAACGGAAAAAAATGACTCTTTTCTTTGCTACTAATGTTCTATTATGCATACTACACATAAAATTCATTGTATCATAAGTTTTTTTTTCTCTTCAGTGTTACTTTAAAAGACAAATGAAGTGAGAGGGATATGGAGGTTGACATATTTATTTACTTTTTAACAGTGCACATTGCCTGGCTGCCAAGTACAGAATTAGACTACTTGGGCATTGGGGGTTAGCGAGAAGAAAAAGTGTGGAAACAGACTTTAAAGAGGAACTCCAGTGAACATTTTAGTGTTGGCAGGTGATGTAGCTGCTGGTTTTTGGCAGTTGGAAACAGCTGTAACAGCTATTTCCCACAATGCAACAAGGTTCACAGACAGGAAAATGCCCAAAAAAGTTCGAACTTTTCTTGTGGGAGGGGTTTCCCGCGGGAGGGGTTTCACCACAATATCAGCCATACAGAGCCCCCTGATGGTCTGTTTGTGAAAAGGAATAGATTTCTCATGTAAAAGGGGGTATCAGCTACTGATTGGGATAAAGTTCAATTTTTGGTCGGAGTTTCTCTTAAGATAATTTAATGTATAAAAAGGAATAAGAGTAAAATCATAATTCTTTTTTGTAATCATTATTTATTGCATAATTGTACAGCATTATATGATATTTCATTTGTTCTGAATAAATCTGATAGCTCTCATTACTGAATGTTTACATTTTTTTTAGATTATTTTAATTAACATAATTCCTATTTTACTTCTATATCCTTTAGGGGATTTTCTATGTTTTCTCTGTTGTGTATACACAGGAGGGTTCATCCTGCTTATTATTTGTCAGGAAATATAATAGCCATGCTCGTCAGGGAAAAGATAAAGATGGGAGAACGCTTAGCTACGCTGTAACATCATTTCATACCATAGGTAGCCATATTTATGTTCTCTTTCCGCAAATAATGTATCTGTCTTGTGAAAGATACAGACTCATACATACTGTATATATATTTTTTTTATTATTTTTACTTTGTAAGTGGTAAGTACACATATAGAATAGGGGTGTATTTATAACATGTTGTTGCCCAGTTCAGGCGGATCTCTTGGTCAGAATCTACTGACGTGTACCAAAATATGCACTGGTATTTCTTAAAGACGCATACAAATCTGGCCAATTTATAGCAGAATATTGTAAACATGCAATCATTTTTAAGTATTGTTTTTTCTTTTAAAAAAAATGGCATAGCTTTTTATGCCCTTGTCTTTGCTAATGCCTAACGCTAACCTTCGAAAAAGTCCTTTCCCAAAACTTAATTTTTTTCTCTTGCCTAACCTCTCCCTAATATAAACCCCTTCTTAAACGCCTAACCGTAACCTTCTAACCATATGTATGAAATCTAACCTCCCCTACCCTGTACCCAAATCTAATCCTCCTAAACAAATGCCAATCCTACACTCATCAATACTCACCTTCCATGGCAGGGATGTCAAACTCCAGAAAAAGGGGCAATTGTGAGGACAGGAGAAACATGCTAATGGAATAGCACTTTGCACAGATCCTTACATTGAAACATTGAACATCTTTGGATTTGTCAAATTCTTTGATCTAACACCGAACAAGCCCAGGTTTTGACATATTGTTCTGTTCTGTTCTGTCTTGGGATGAAAAGGGTAATCTTTTCCATTTGGGATCAGGGGCAGTCCTTCCATGAAGAGATGTGAATCATGTGCTCGCCTCCCCAAATGTCCCCCTCCCCATCTCCCCCTCCCTAGGTGCGCAGTGCTGCTTCACTCACCTGCTATCAGTGTTCAAACAATATGGTCTCCATCTGCCTTTCCAGCTTTCTGTATCCATGTCTACAGCAGTGTCTCATGTGACCTGTTAAGTGCTACCGGGTCACATGAGGTGCCACTGTAATCAGAAGGAAAGCAGGACTTCACATGTGGCTGCTGATTCCATCACTAATCTGCTAAGAGCAGGTGAGTGTGCGGCCCTGGTGCAGCACATACCCGGCATCCTGGGGATCGGAGCCAGGATACTGCGGGCCAGCAGGGAGAGGATGCTGTCTTGGAAGAAGCAGAGGGAGGTAAGTGTAGTGCCAGTGCCTACAATGCATGTCCTCACAATCTAATGCTTCAGGCGGCAAAAAAGTTTAGAACCGGCCCTGTTTGAGATATTCTATCTACCCTGGCTAACCACTGAGAGACAGACGGTGGGGAGAGGAGCAGGTGCAACTGCTTCTGCAGGTAGGGGATCATGGTCCTGGCTGCATTCACTAGGTGTACCAGGATTGTTTTCTTGTAAACTTTTGTAGAAAGAGGGACAGAGTGTAAAAAAGGTAGACTTCGTAGGAACCTTATATGGATTAAATGTTTTCCATCCACATGTGTACGGATTTCCAGAAGTCTTTCAGCTTAGGGCAATGCCAAAAAATATGCAATAACTCTGGCCCAGGTGAGCCACACCTCCAAAAGCTGTATGCAGCCCCCTCAACAAATCTATACAGTATGGCCAGTGTTCTGTTTTAGTGAGGACTTTGAATCGTGAACGGACACATTCAGAGAGCCCATATGATTTAATGCCAGTATGGCCTGCCACTGCTCAATTTATTGTCCCAGCAAGGATTCCCTCTTGGTTTGGTACGGCAAACGGGAAGGGATGTTTATGGTACCCAGCCAGTCGTATAACCAGGAGATGGTGAGCCTATGTGGTCCCTTTTCCAAAAGGTATCTTTGTAAGCTTGTCAATTCTCTAGAATACTGAAAGCTGTTAGGGTTTCTTTTTTTTTATTTTAAACTTTGCAATTGGAAGTTGGCCCAATATGGGAATTTATTTGACAGAATGAACTAGTGCACTGCTTTTATACTTTTGACCCCACCGCCAGACACAATGTATCTCATCCTAGGGATGGAAGCAGCACTCCAATCCTGGATAAAGGAAGAATAGTAACCAGGAGGAAATGCAGGGTTGCCTTTCACCGGTGTCATCAGTTCTAACAAAGAGGAGCCCTTCCCTTGTATCAGAGGGTGGGCCGATCAGAGTATTTTAATTTGGGATCTACAATCCAAGGGAGACCAGCCAAAGGGACTGTAAGGGAAGACTGCTCCATGTGGACCCAAGGCTTACATGCAGATGAGTTGCACCAATCAAATAAACAGCTGACGACTGAGGCTTAGTAATACATATGAAAGTCGGACAGGCCTGTGTCCCTGGAGATTTTCCATAAGATTTGAGTCCTTAACTCTTGTTTTTTTCCCCATACAAACTCCCTAATTAATCTTAACTTAAAGTTTTGATATAAACTGCTTGGAAAGAAGGATTGGCAGAGTCTGGCACACATAGGTAAACCTGGGCAATAGGTTCATTTTAACTAATGCAACACGCCCGAAACACGATAAATGAAGTTTGTCCCCCACAAGCTGAGGTCCCGAGTTAAATTTGGAATAAGAGGTGTAAGGTGAAGCGGAAACATTTGCCTTTGATTCCTATGAATTAGCAACCTTAGGTATTTGATTTCTTCTGAAGCCCTGTAACAGAGGGAAAGTTAGCCTTACATTAAGATACCGACTGAGTTGGGAAGATAGTAATATTCATTGCCTTTGAAATAAAAATTAAAATTGTGCCAATTTCTGCGAATTGTGCTAGCAAATTAGAGATTGAGATTGTCATTCACAAAGGTGGAGACCTTGAATTCCTTCCTCCCGATGGTCACCTTCGCAATCCAGGGATCAGCTCTGACCATATTTAAAAAGGGCTCAAGCACAAGAATGAAGACCAAGGGGGAAAAACTTTGTCCGACAAAGGTGCTTCCTTGCCTCGTCCCATTCAGTATAGATAAGGGCTACTGTATTTAAAACCATTTATTAATAGCAACCGTTCAGACCGAAGTCCAACAGATTACAATAATAATAGAAGGAAAGTATCATGTGTGTTTAGTAGTAAAAAGGGAGGATCCCATCCATTCATAGGGGTGCAAGCTTCTCAAATGACCATAAAGGTGCTTCCTTCACTTGGATGAGTGTTTTTTCTTTACCCACTCTGACACTCTCCTCCACGTAGTTTTCTCTGTTTTCAAAAAATGTCTGGCCCAGCTTTCACTACTGACTAGACACATTGAAAGGGGAGGTAAGGCATATACCTCCTGCTTTACTACCAGCATGTCTGGCACAGAATTCTGAAATAAGATCGGAAATACGCACAACACAACACAGGCATTATGTATCTACTGTAGATACGTCCTGCACCACCTCTACAGTCTTCGCTACGGTGTGGACACAAGAGGTTAAATAAATAGTAGAAAGCTGGTAAGCATTTCTCTTATCCCATTTTGACTCTGCTTGTGCAGAGGGGAAGAGATACACGGATGAAAATGTATTTTAAACGACAGTGTTACATGAAGTGTAATAGGCTGCAAACCCCTGCAGTGCAAAGTCTTCTCTGCCTTATTGACTGAAGCCTGTCTTATCGAGATACAAGGATAGACCCTTTATCAATAATGGTCATAATTCATATAATGGTTATGATGAAGCTCAGTTCATAGCTTTAATTTGATGATTTTCAGACTTCACAGAGCAGTAAGAGTATCCATCCAGTGTCTTTGTCACTACATGTCATGGATAACAAGCTATTATCACTACTTGCTGTGAATTGATGACTCTTTTTTTTCTACAATAAATCCTCTGTTTCCAATCTATCTGTAAGGCATCACTGATATACTGTATATTAAAACTGAAATATAGGCCTAAGCTAGCCATACATTGATTGATTATGGTCTGATATGCCAAGCCAATCGATCACCATCTGTTTGGAATTCAGTTGGATAGTGATTAATCCTTACATCACACTGCAAACCCAATTTCAATAGATTACAGCAAAAATCTATTGAACATTAATTAAACAAAAACAGCTGAACTGCTTAAAGCAGTGCAATGCTATGGCCCATTGATCCCTCACTACTTCTGCCCCAACAGAAGCAGGAAATGTAGGCCCCCGTAAGCTATAGAAATTTGGCGCCACCATTGGTACCATTATAAATAGTAGCTATACTCCATCAGCTGCCGCAGGTGCCCAAATTTGTAGTATAGCTGCTAATTATAATGGTGCCTATGGGTGTTTCTATGATTTTTGTGTTTTTGTGGTGGGAGTCAGTTAAAGTTAGCCTTGGGGAGGAGTTTTAGGTTGGCCATGTGTGTGGGGAGGAGGGAAGTTTAAGGTTAGCCATGGGGGGGCGGGGTGGTTAAGATTAGTCATGGATGGGGGTTGTTTAAGGTAAGTTATGGGTAGGAAGTGGTTGAGATTAGTTGTGGGAGGTTGGTTAAGATTAGGTGCCCAGGTGTGAGAATAGGGTTAAGTTTTGCTGTGGTAAAATATCTGTAAATTTTACTGATATTTTACTAACAAAAAATACCACTGTAAAATAGTAGAAAATTGGTATTTTATCGATATTGTACTATCCGCTATTCCCAGGGGCCAAAATTTAATGCACGCGACCCAATCCCCTCATGGACATTTTCCAACATGTCCAACCAGATGGACAATTATTTAACTGCCCAAAATGGATCACATATGTTGGATATGTTGGAACAATAGATGTCTGGCAGATCAGTGGGATGCGAAAGTTTGGGCAACCTTGCTGGTTGTCATGATTTTCCTGTATAAAGTGTTGGTTGTTACAATAAAACTTGTCAGTTAAATATATCATATAGGAGACACAAACAGTGATATTTGAGAAGTGAAAAGAAGTTTATTGGAGTTACAGAAAGTGTGCAATACTTGTTTAAACAAAATTAGACGGGTGCTTAAATTTGGGCACCACAAGAAAGAAATGAAATTAATATTTAGTAGATCCTCCTTTTGCAGAAATTACAATCTGTAAATGCTTCCTGTAAGTTCCAATGAGAGTCTGGATTCTGGTTGTAGGTATTTTGGAACATTCCTCTTTACAAAACATCTCTAGTTCATTCAGGTTTGATAGCTTCTGAGCATGGACAGCTCTCTTTAACTCACACCACAGATTTTCAATTATATTCAGGTAGGGGGACTGAGATGGTGTGAAGAAACGCGGAAAAGCCGCCGCATGGACGCAGGATGAGGCGGCTGTTTCCGCGGCTGGCATAGCAGAACGCAGAGAAACCGCTGCGTCTGCTGCGGTGGTTTGCGCGCATAGGCCTGCTTCTGACAGTCTGACCAGGCGCGGGGAGGCCACCGCATGTGCTGATAGCGGTGTGTCTCACCCCGCGTGCAGGCCAGCAGAGACATTGCAAGACATGACTGGTGTGGCTGGGACTGATAGTCCACACAGGTTCAGAATGACGCGCGCGCTGAGAGGCAGAGTTTATATGACAGCCAGAAGAAGGTCAGCTGACCAAGCTGGTCAGCTGACATTTCCACCACTTGTCATTGGTCCAGCACTTAGGGGAGGCGCTGGAAGCGCTGATGTATATATACTGGGTGCTGGTCATTTCTCTGGTGTCTGGCGTTGCGATCACAACGTGGTAGCACTCAGACCTTGTCTTATCTGTGTTCTAGCATAGTTTCCAAAGGTGTTGATGATCACGGAGCTCACACCTTAGCGTTAGGAATATTGAACTGTATTATTTGTTATGACCTTCTGCTTGCCTGACTAATCCTCCTGAAATCTGATTCTGTACCTTGCTATTTCTGATATCCTGTTGCCAAACTCTGCTCGTTCCTGAACTCTGTATTTGCCTCCCTACTCTGTACCTCGCTATTCTGATACCCCGTTGCCGAACTCTGCCTGTCCATTGGATTACGTATCTGTCTCCTGAATCTGTACCTTATCTGTCTGTGTGTTAACGACCTGGCTTGCCTGACCTCGAGAACTGGCCTTACTGTTAGAGGCAGTTCCCAGATCTGTTAGTGACACCTCCTCACTGGTGTCACTCACGCTCTGTCCTTCCTACTCTTAGCCTAGCTCCTCCCCCGGGAGGATCTAGGCCATCGGAAGGAACCTATTTCTGTGCAGTACTCTTTACTGCTCCTGTACCTGCTCCTGAGGTGCGGTACTCAAAGTATTGCTGTTGCACCAAACACTCTCATATCTCAGGTGTCCAGAGGTTAGTAGATATATCTGATTATCGGTGATACTGCAGATCATCAATAATCGGGTATATTCTGTATTCTCGGTGATACTGCAGTTCACCGGTAATCAGACCCTCTCTGTGTTACACCGATCGTTACAGATGTCCATTTCAGAACATTGTACTTGTTCCGCTGCAAGAATGCCTAAGTGGATTTTGAGCAGTGCTTAGGGTCATTGTCTTGTTGAAAGATCCAGCCCCGGCGCAGCTTCAGCGTTGTCACTGATTTCTGGACATTGGACTCCAGAATCTGCTGATGCTGAGTGGAATCCATGCGTCCCTCAACTTTGACAAGATTCTCAGTCCCTGCACTGGCCACACAGCCCCACAGCATGATGGAACCACCACCATATTTTACTGTAGGTAGCAGGTGTTTTTCTTGGAATGTTGTGTTGTTTTTCCTCCATGCATAACACCCCTTGTTAAGCCCAAATAACTCAATTTTAGTTTCATAAGTCCACAGCACCTTATTGCAAAATGAAGCTGGCTTGTCCAAATGTGCTTTAGCATACCTCAAGTGGCTCTGTTTGTGCTGTGGGCTTCCTCTGCATCACTCTCGCATACAGCATCTCCTTGTGTAAAGTGCGCCGAATGGTTGAACGATGCACAGTGACTCCAACTGCAGCAAGATGATGTTGTAGGTCTTCGGCGCTGGTCTGTGGGTTGACTCTGACTGTTCTCACCATTCGTTGCTTCTGTTTATCCAAGATTTTTCTTGGTCTGCCACTTCGAGCCTTAACTTGAAGTGAGCCTGTGATCTTCCATTTCCTCAATATGTTCCTAACTGTGGAAACAGCTGAAATGTCTGAGACAGCTTTGTGCATCATACTCCTAAACCATGGTTGTGAACAATCTTTGTCTTCAGGTCATTTCAAAGTTATTTTGAGACCCCAATGTTGCTACTCTTCAGAGAAAATTAAAAGAGGGAAACTTACAATTGACCCCCTTAAATACTCTTTCTCATAATTGGATTCACCTGTGTATGTAGGTCAGGGGTTACTAAGCTTACCAAGCCAATTTGAGTTCCAATAATTAGTTCTAAAGTTTTTGGAATCAATAAAATGACAACAGCGCCCAAATTTATACACCTGCCTAATTTTATTTAAACAATTATTGCGCACTTTCAGTAAATCCAATGAACTTAATTTCACTTCTCAAATATCACTTTGTGTGTCTCCTATATGATATATTTAACTGACATTTTTTATCGTAACAACCAACGATTTATACAGGAAAATCTTGACAATTAACAACGTTGCCCAAACTTTCGCATCCCACTGTATGCGTGGCCAGCTTTAGTTATAATTACATAAATGTGTGCATTCATTATCACAGTAGTTAAAGTATGAGTGAAGTGACATGGGATATAATGAGATAAATATGGGTACATATACTGTAGTACCTATGTTACTGAGAATGTCTGTATGGAGATGAAGTGGTCAGGCGGTGGAATGTAGCTGCAACACTCCTGAAAAGTAATTAGGAGCCAAAATACTTATATCTGGATAATCAAACACTCCTGATAAACAGATAATAACAATCCTAACATTTGTATAGCGCTTTTCTCCGATTGGACTCAAAGTGCTGAAAAGCTGCAGCCACTAAGGGCGGACTTAAAGAGAACCCGCGGTGGGATTTACTTATGTTAGTGGGGCACAGAGGCTGGTTGTGCACACTAACACCAGCCTCTGTTGCCCCATGGTGTGCCTCCAGGACCCCCCTGCGCGCCCCTATACCCCCCGCAGTGCTGGCGACACACAGCGTGTCACCAGCACAATGTTTACCTATGCCTGTCTGTTAGCGACGCTCCCCTGACTCCTCCGTATCGGCGCTACCCGCCCGCTTCACTTCCCTCCAATCAGCGGGAGGGAAGAGACGCGGGCGGGTAGCGCCAATAAGGAGGAGGCGGGGGAGCGGCGCTAACAGACAGCCACAGGTAAACATTGTGCTGGCGACACGCTGTGTGTCGCCAGCACTGCGGGGGGTATAGCGGCGCGCAGGGGGGTCCTGGAGGCACACCATGGGGCAACAGAGGCTGGTGTTAGTGTGCACAACCAGCCTCTGTGCCCCACTAACATAATTAAATCCCACCTCGGGTTCTCTTTAAGGGGCCACCCTGCAGTGTTAGGAAGTCTTGCTCAAGGTCTTCTTACTGAATAGGTACTGACCCTAGCCAGGATTTGAACCATGGTGTCCCATGTCAAAGGTGGTGCCCTTACCCAGTACACTATCTAACCACTGCTAATGGCAAATAGTTTAAAAGATTATTATTTCTCTGTATGGGAGCTGCAAAAAATGTTTTTCATGTTTTTCATCACACTGAAGCAAACACTACCTAAATAATTTATAAGGAAATGTTGTAAATAATAAGTTATTTTATTCATTACATTATTTTCAGTATAGTTCCTCTGTAAACTGACCCTTGCATATACTCAGCCTCCATGGGTGTAGTGATGCTTCCAGATCTCTTGCCTACTGTTCTTTCAGCAGAAAGAAAATGTTGACTCTAAATTTGATTTAAAGTCCTGAAGGTGATGCAAATATCAGTTTTACTAACTGCTAAAGAAGATAAAAGTGTTTCCAATGCTGCCCAAAATACAACTTTAGCTGACGGCTAAACTATATCATAAGCAGCAGGGAACTGGCCAACAAACTAAGGCAAACCTGAGTCAAAAATCTGTTTATTCTAAGATAAATGTGCCCACAGATATAATGAGTGATAAGAAGCGCTTCCCTGCTGTCTGTTTTCTCTACTTTATATTTTTGTGACCTGTGGGTTTTCTAGTCTATGTTTTAAATCTCTGCCTGGTGCCTATGAGCATGGAAAGTCTATACCCTGCAATCGCTTTCCTCAGTGTATGGGAATGACTGCTGGATGCTCTAAACTGTTCAATAGACTTCCAAATGTATTTTTTTTTCTTGCTGCATTTGTGTAGGTTCGCTTCTTCACCTGTGTTAACCGGTTACCTCTCCCCAGGTTGGCCTATGATTAGATTGTGAGCACCTCTGAGGGATATTTAGGGGCCTATGTACTCATACACTGGGGAAGATGTCAGTGCAATATAAATGGATCATTAATAATAGGGTCAGGGCCTTTTTGCACTGGTACAATCATCTGCTGTGTATCTGTCAGTGCATGCACTTTTTTGTGCCTACTTCTATTTCTTCACTGTGATTACCGGTAACTATTACTTTACAATGCACATGTTCTCCCATAGGATGCAGCCGGATGCTCCATCCTATCGGAGAACCCAAGCATTGTAAAGTAATAGTTAATCACAGTGAAGAAATTGAAGTAGGTGCAAAAAAGTGCATGCGCTAACAGGTATTTCCCAAATGCAACACAGCATGTAAAAATACAAACCCACAAGACTGGTGGAGTCACTGAATACATGTTCCCCCTTGCTTGTGTAGCCTGTTTGAAATTTTTCTGGAAAGGCACTTTTGTTTCTCTACTGGATGTGTGACCTACAATCAGAGGTGTAGCTATGGGTGGGCAAGGGGAGGCACATGTTCCGGGCACAGCACTGTAAGGGGGCTCAACACAGCCTCTGCACCCCCACATGCTTGAGAGTCGGCTCGCTGGCTCCCCCGCAGTGCCCTTTCTTCTCTCCCTGCCTCTGCAAAGGACTGCAGAGGTGTTAACAGCAGTGGAAAAAGCGGGGCATATCTGGCTATCTATGGGGGGGGGGCCACACCTGGCTATCTATAGGGGGGCACACCAGGCTATCTAAATGGGTGATGGGGGCACATCTGGCTATTTAAAGGGAGGCACATCTGGCTATCTGAACAAGGGAAGGGGGCACATTTGGCTATCTAAATGGGGGGAAGGGGGCACATATTGCTATCTTTAGAGGGGATGGGGGTACATCTGGCTATCTAAACAGCATTTGTACATTTGACTCCACCCATTACCATTATCACATTCTGATGTGTGACCATGCACATTTTGTCCAGGTGGGGGGACGCAAACACTGTCTTTGTCCCCGGGCCCTGAAAACCCTAGCTACGCCTCTGCCTACAATGCATTTAAAAAACTCTTGTATATGCTTGATATACTGTGGAAACAATTATAAGTGACCATTCGATCAATGTTTTTTTTTTTGTAGTCTAAAACCAGTTTAAAGAGGAACTCCAGCCTCCAACACATTTCCCCATAGACATTTTATACCACTCTCTAAAAAATGTTAGAAACAAAGATCACAAATACTGTAAGAGTTTTTAGTATTTTAGTGACATCATTAGTCTAGACTCTAGCCCCACTGGTAGCAGTTTAACTAAAGGGCAGGGCTAATACTGCCTCCTTCACAAACTGCCTGTTGGATACAAACCTACTTTTCCTATAATCCTTCCCAATTTTCAGAGATGAGAAAGAAGGGGATCTAGGGATTGTCCCTCTAACAAGGCGACAGTTGGGAATTCCAGAAACAACAGCAAAAACAAGGATAACAGAGGCGCCAACAAGAATAAAATAATTAAAATCAGCTTAAAAGGGGGGATGCAGGTGGACTCACCTCCCTCAGGTAAAAAAACAGACCAGCCAATAAGCCGTTAAATGATAACAGTACTATTTATTGGGGACTATCCAGGTAAGCAACGCGTTTCACGGGCAAAACTCCTGCTTCATCAGGCAATCAAGTTTGGAGAAACATAGCAGTAGGTCTAGCTCTGTGTCAAGCGCCTCTGTCTGGGAATTCTGGAAAGACCTACAAGCTTGGTAGAACACTTCTGGGAAAACTGTACACAGAAACAGTGCTTTATGCAGATAGATGGTAGACTGACTGGTGAGCTAGCCCAAACGATAAAAAGAGTGGCACTCAATTACATGGGATAAGGGTGCCCAAGCCTCAAAGGATCCTCACACCTTTGGATCCAAATCAGGTATACACAAGGAGATGGAGGCTGGCACGTCCAAAAATAGAAAAGCTCTTTTATTGAAACATCAAGTTAAAATCTGTGGTAATACAGCGACAGCCCGCTGTTTCAGGTCTCCAGCCTTTCCTCAAGCTGTTTCAACCACACATTAGAAATCAAGTGACATCATATTTATAATGATCACCCTCAATCACACCCAATCATTTTGAATTTCAAGCAGCCAATCCGTTTACCTGTACAGACTCGTGGACCTGATGGAAGACTGCAGCCCTTTCCTAAAGAAACACCCACTACGTACTCCAAGCCTGGGCACTGTGGCAACCACCGCTCACAGACACTTCCCTTTGGCTCCTCATTTGCTGCGGCTGGAACAGGTGACTCCACGCCGGGTGACGTCACCAGTCAAAGCGCCGCGAGGGGTCCGTTCACTAGTCCTGCGCAAACCTAGTGCGCAATGGACATGACGCGTTCCTGGATACCGCCCAGAGGGCGGAAACTCCCTGACGTCACATGTAAACAAAACGCAGCCATACAGCTACAAGCACGGCCACTCACAGCGCTTCCATGGCAACACCCCCACAATAAACATTGTGTTACATCTCACCAATTCCTCCTCAGCAAACGTATAGGGAAAGGGTATCCCCAACCAGGCACCACCACTGCAGGAAAACGGAGAGCTCTGCAATAAAAGAGAATACAATATATACATTAAAACATGCAACCCAGACTTCATCAATTGACACTATATACAAAAGCCCAATTCATATTCTCGATTTAGTCCTCCATTACCCATCACTCCCAACCTTTTAATCCAACTGGCTTCCCTCCTACGCAATTCATTAGTTCTACTAAGTTTACCCCTCCATGTACTAGGGACCCCATCAATTATTTGAACCTTAAGTTGGGATACACTATGATGTTTTTCCACAAAATGTGCTGAAACAGCTTGCTTCCTATCACCATTACGAATGGTACTTTTATGTGAGCAGATCCTATCCCTCACTTTCTGCGTGGTCATGCCTACATAGCCTAGGCCACATGGGCATTTTAAATAATAGACCACAAAACTTGACTCACAAGTAAAAAAGTCCCTGATCTGGTGTTTTGTACCTTTGGTGGGATGATAAAAATCTGACCCCTTGATAATATGTCCGCACATATGGCACCCCATACAAGGAAAAGTACCCACTCTCCTATTGGAAGTAGGACTTATATGCTTATGATGGAATGTTTTATCCCTAACCGTGGGTGCTCGTTTAAATGACAGAAGTGGGGGGTATCTGAATTCAGGAATATTGGGAAATGCATTGCTAAGAAGGTGCCAATGACGTCTAATGCTTTTACTGATCTCTGAACTGCATGTATTGTAAGTCGACACAAAAGGGAGTCGAAATTGTTTATTCGATCTCCTCCTAGAACTCACCTCCAGTTTAACTACTTTCAAGGGGTATCCTCTTTGTTTAAATTTCATAGTCATGTCACTCTGTAGTTGACTCAGACTCTCAGGATTGGAAACTATCCTATCCAATCTCCCAAACTGACCCTTTGGGATAGCATCTTTAACATGGGGCGGATGAAAACTATTATAGTGCAATAATGAGTTACAATCTGTGCTTTTAACATATAGGTCAGAAATTAAGGAATTACCCTCTCTCATGATGGTGGTGTCTAAAAAGGACACCTGTTCAGCGCTCACATGACTTGTCAACCTAATTTCCCCACAGCATTGGGACAGTGCAATCAAAAACTGATCAAGGGTCGAACGCGGCCCCGCCCATACACAAAAAATATCGTCTATAAATCTGTACCAGCACTTGGCATGTCACCGGAACAGAAAATTAGTGTAAAAAAAAGCCTCCTGAAATAATCCCATATACAAATTAGCATAGGACGGGGCCATGTTCGACCCCATCGCCGTGCCCCGCAGCTGCAGGAAAAACTCGCCCTGGAAAGAAAAATAATTATAACGTAGGACCACATTGAGAAGTTCAAGTGCAAATGAACGCTGTGCATTGGATAAATCTGACTGCGTCATTAAAAACCAGTCAATAGCCTCCACACCCCCATCATGTGGGATGAAGGTGTAGAGGCTCTCTACGTCCAATGTCACCAAAAGGAGCTCTCCGTCCCCCAACTCAAGGCCTCTAACTTTCTGAAGGAACATATCTGTGTCCCTTATATATGAATCCAATCTAACCACCATGGGCTGTAATAGTTTATCCAAAAACTGTGCAATGGGAACAAACACAGAACCCGTGCCAGCCACTATGGGCCTCCCCGGTGGCCGGCACGGGTTCTTGTGTATCTTAGGAAGGGTATAGAATCTAGGTGTCATAGGATTTTCTTGAATGAGAAATTTAGTCAAGCCCTCATCAATAATTCCTCTAGCCCTTGCTTTTTCAACAATGCTTTTAATTTTCTTTTGTATGGGACCTATTGGGTCCTGTTCTATCTTACAATACACCTCCACTTGTGCTAACTGCCCCCTAATCTCTTCTTCATAGTAACTGGTGTCCAATACTACTACGGCCGCGCCTTTGTCAGCAGGCCGAATAGTAAGTTCAATTCGTCTCCCAAGATTCTCCAATGCCTGACGTTCCTCCTTGGTAAGATTAAATTGTACCTTTTTCTTCTGCTGTTCTGACTCTAATGTTTTGATATCCTCCATAACAGATGTACAGAAGGTGAGCTGACATGTGTATGACTAAACATTATACACTTCGCTTCTTTGCCCTTACAGCTTGTGAAAGAATATCATGTGTGAGGACAATCAAACCAAAGTCTCTGAAGTCTTCCTCCATGGATTCCACAACATCTACAGCTTTAATATTGCCTTCTTCAGCGTTTTCCTTGTGGTGTACATTGTTATCCTAGCGGGGAATCTTTCCATAATTACAGTAACATCAATCAGTCACCATCTTCAATCTCCCATGTACTTTTTCCTGAAAAATCTCTCAATAACTGACGTCTTGTTCACCTCCAATCTCATACCAGCACTGTTATACGTCATACTGAAGGAAAAAGTTTGCTTCTCTATAACTGGATGTATTTTCCAATACTGTGTGCACAGCTTCTTGGCATTCATACAGTCTTTCCTACTAACAGTTATGGCTTATGATCGCTATGTTGCCATATGTGAGCCCCTTCAATATTCTTCCATCATGACCGACAGAACCTGCGCCTACTGCGTCTTCTTCTGCTGGGGCTTCTCCTACATCCTTATTTCAAGTGAACTTATTTTAATTTACCAACTGCAATTCTGTATGTCGAACGACATTGACCATTTCTTTTGTGACATTGGGCCAATTCTTGAAATGTCATCTTCTGACACTACCGTCGTTAATTGGGTAGATTTTGTGATATGTGTCTTTACAATATTTTTGCCTTTTGTGTTTATTTCTGGGTCATATGCTTTGATCTTCATTACCATTCTGAGAATGACTTCTATTAATATAAGGAAGAAAGCTTTTTCCACCTGTAGCTCCCACTTGCTGGTTGTTTGTATCCATTATGGGACTGTTATCACCATATACGTAGTGCCATCAAAAGACACTTCCCCAAATGAAAGCAAGTTCAAGCTACTCACGTACTCGGTGTTAACACCATTTATTAATCCAATAATATATAGCCTAAGGAACCAGGAGATCATAGAAGCCTTGAGAAGACTTACTGTTCAACACAGGCCTAAAAAGTAGTCTAATTTTAGAGAATGGTTATTTCCACTCATTCACATAAACATATGTAGAATGACCATGAAGATTGTTATCTATCCAAGGCAAGGCATTCTGAAAATACATTACAGGACCACTATCACAAAAATTGTAAAATGTAAATTACATATAATATGCACATTTCTTCCAGAGAAAAATGTCTAAAAAGTAACTTTCTCTTATGTTACTATTACTTACAGTAGGTAGTAAAAAATCTGATTTGACAGGTTTTGGACTAGTCCATCTCCTCATAGGTGATTCTCAGTATTTACTTTGGTTTTTACAAGAAGCATTACTTCGAAAGGCTCTATAAAGAGATGCCACCCAGCCTCCATACTCACTGCAGACTATTGTGGCAGCTGGATTGAGGAACTGCTGCAAATACCGAAAACCATGAGATTCCCCTATAGAGATTCCTCCATAGAGATGGACTAGTCTAAAACCTGTCAGAGATGTCAAATTAATACTACCTACTGTATGTGACAGTAACATAGCAAAAAAGTAATTTGCAGTGCATTTTACTGTGGGTCATAGATCTTATATGTATTTATGTATCCACCTCTAAACTCCTGGAGCGTCTAGTCCACCAACGCATGACCCATTACCTTGACTCAAACTCCCTGTTTGACCCCCTACAATCAGGATTTCGGCCAGCCCACTCCACCGAGACTGCCCTCACCAAGGTCGTCAATGACCTCACGCTTGCCAAGGCCGGAGGAAAATACACTATCCTTCTCCTAGACCTCTCATCAGCATTCGACACTGTCAATCACGCCCTGCTACTCCAGTCCCTGCAATCTGTGGGTATCCAAGACCTTGCCCTAGCATGGTTCTCCTCCTACCTCTCAAATCGCTCCTTCAAGACCTCCTTCAATGGTTCCTTCTCAACCTCCATCCCACTTTCAGTTGGGGTCCCCCAAGGCTCTGTTCTTGGTCCCCTGCTGTTCTCCATTTACACCACCTCCATTGGAAAACTCATCTCCTCTCTGGGTTTCAACTATCACCTATATGCAGATGACACCCAGATTTACCTCTATACCACTGACCTCTCCACCACCACCATGGAGAAGGTATCCTCTGGCCTCTCGGCTATTTCATCCTGGATGTCTGCCAGGTGCCTAAAATTAAACCTGGATAAGACTGAACTCCTAATTTTCCCACCCCGTGCTGCCTCACCCCCCACTGACCTCTACGTCACTGTCAATGGCACAATCATTCACCCAACCACACAAGCCCGCTGCCTGGGTGTCACCCTGAACTCTGCCCTCTCCTTCACCTCCCACATCCAAACCGTAGCTAGGGCCTGCTATTTCCACCTACGCAACATCTCCAAGATCCGGCCTTTCCTGACCCCAGACACTGCCAAACTCCTTGTCCATGCCCTCATCATCTCCCGCCTGGACTACTGCAACTCACTCCTGTCCGGCCTCCCTCAAAACCGCATAGCCCCTCCTACAATCCATCATGAACGCAGCAGCCAGACTCATCTACTCCTTCCACCGCTCTGTCTCCACGACTCCCCTACGCAAATCCCTTCATTGGCTTCCAATTCACTTCAGAATTAGCTTCAAGGTCCTATGTTTGGCCTACAAACCCTTACACATGTCCTGCCCAAGCTACATCTCTGACCTGGTCACCAGATATACACCTGGCCGCCCACTTCGCTCCTCCAACAACCTCCTCTTAACCACCCCACGCATCTCGCACTCCCATGCACGACTGCAGGACTTCACTAGAGCTGCCCCCATCCTGTGGAACTCTCTCCCACTGCCCATCAGGCTCGCTCCCACCTTCAACACCTTCAAAAAAGCACTCAAAACTCACTTCTTCAAGGAGGCCTACATCAAATCAACACTGCCCTAATCCTTTCTGCCAATAACTTCTTGCTGCACCCCCTCCTTTTGTGTCACCAACCCCTCCCTCTAGATTGTAAGCCTTTGGCAGGGCCCTCTCCCCTTGTGTATCATACATGACTGTGTGCACTTTATCCAGAATTTGGAACTTGTTACCACTACCACTCCAGTTTATGATCTGGCATTGTAATACTGTCTGCATTGTGTTGTGTATCTTTTTGCTATTACCTGTATTGTTGTATCTATTGTCTATTACCTGTATTGTTCTGTCACCCCTGTTATCATTGTCTGTAACCTTATTTATTGTACAGCGCTGTGTAATATGTTGGCGCTATATAAATCAAATAATAATAATAATAATAATGACAGTCTAGATTGACTAATGTGGACTTTGGTACATGTAGATTTTGGCAAGATATTCAGGAAACACAAGGAAATAATAGCTGGCACTGGCATCTACCTTCTTGAAGAAATAGGGGCAGACAAAGGGTTACATTTTAAAAAAATTTTTTGCAATAGTTGTCCTTTAAGGCAGTTTCAACTGGACAAACATAACTTCTAAACATCTGGACATCCAACACCTAAACACGTTATCTTGTATATGTGTAAAGTGAAAGCAAACCTGAAGCCACAAAAAAAAAAAAGATACTTACCACTGTAGAGGGAAACTCTGGATGCTCCGGGAGCTTCCCACATCCTCCACAACCCTCTCTGCTGCTGGCCGGGACCTTCTACTTCTTCATAACCATGCTCGTAACTGTGTACGAATGTGGCCGCACTGCACAGGCACCGGTAGGGTTCGCACCTGCACAGTAGCTCAGAGGAAAAGCCATGCAAAGAGCATCTCCCTGCCATTGGGCAGGCGTGGGTCATACTTGGCATCTGCACAGTGCGGCCAGACTCGGACACAGAGGGGAGTACTGCCACAAGTGATTTTTGACAGTAAAGTTGAATACTGTAAAAGGAATTACAGTGCAGGAAATGGAGGGCGTATGAAGATTGGGAAGGCGTCTGGATGACTATCCAGAGGCTTCCCTCTACCCAGGTAAGTATCTAGCTTTTTTCACTGCAAGTACTCTTTAAAGCAGATCTACAGTAAAAAACAAAACAAAAAAACAAATAGTGAAAATTAAATTCCATTGCTTTAATTGATTATATAAATATTATTATTATTATTATATATAATAATATCAGCCAGACCATTGTGCCTGAAATTTTCATCAAACAGGGATCTGTACCAATTTATGGAGCAGTACCTAAATGCAGTGGAAACTATGTCATCCTGGGAGCTCAGCTCAGCATCTAATAACACAAGTAAAAACATACAAACTCCGTGCAGATAGTGTCCTGGCACAGATTCACACCAGCGACTCTGTCCACTACGGCACAGTGATGTCCTGTCTACTGTAATGGGTGTTGCTCCTGTCACATTCTGGTGATCAACATTGCAGTTAACAATAATGTACAGTTTGTTTGTTTTTTTGGTAAATTGTTATATTTGGCACAAAACAATAAATATTTATTAAAACATATTGGGTCTGATTTACTAAAGCATCTTCAGTGATTTACAAGAATTACCAGTGGGAATACCAAAACCAAAAGTAGGCCAGCAGACCTGGTTTGCATTGATTAAAAAGCCTCTGCTATTATGTAGTTAGGATTTGCCATCATCACCTGGGTCATATCTTATTATAATCAAATTTGAATGGTGAATGGGTAAGTGATTGCAGTTGCTTGATCTTTTTGTTAAATAACTCCAAGTTTTAAAGAAAAGTTCTCACATGTTTCTATAACCCCAATTTTTTTCCAGTTTATTTGTTTGACATACTTGCTCACTGTTTTTTTTGTATATCTCCAGACCTTGCGTATCTTCTTATTTTGTTATTGAAAAATCTTAATAAAACCTTATTGTTCAAAAAAAAAAAAAAAAAAAAAAAAAGGCCAACAGGTGCACAGATTGTTGCATTTAGGTGATTGATGTACTTTGTAGCCCCACCTGTACCACCACCTTATAATGTTGTGCTAGCAGAAGAGTGTGTCATTTAATTGTTTTCAAAAACTAGTATCTAAAGCTACATACAGATTGCAGACCTCCATAAGTCAGTACTACCATTGTTGATCTTTTCCGATAATGGTCTGCTGTCTGTGCAGAGAAAAAGAAAGATTCAGGAGCCCTCATAGTGTAAGATCGATGGTATATAGATTATTAATTGATAGAATGGTATACTCACAAACACAGGTTGCTGAACTAGGCAACCACTGAATGCACCAATGGGGAATTTTTCCCGTCCCCACTCGGGCTAAGATGTCGCTTTCTGTAGATAGAAAAGGGTAGTTACACCCATCCACCGGGTGGATAAAAGATCAAGAAATTACAAAGGCGCCAATGAAGTATAAAATAAATTAAAAACAGTTTAAAATTGTGTGTGTGTGTGGGGATAATGGTGGACTTACCTCCCCACAAAAGAGGACACAATAATGTATAATATACAAATTACATTTATTTGTTACTCCAAAAGATCTGCAATGCATTTCACAGGTCTCATGCCTGCTTCCTCAGGTAAAAATTCAAGAAGGAGCAACTCTAAGTGTGAGAAACGCGTTGCAGATCTTTTGGAGTAAGAAATAAATGTAATTTGTATATTACACATTGTTGTGTCTTCTTTTGTGGGGAGGTAAGTCCACCATTAACCCACCACCCATTTTAAATGGTTTTTAATGTATTTTATACTTCATTGGTGCCTCTGTTCCTCTTGATCGGGGAGACTCTCCCGTAAAGCTAAGTGCAACACCCGCTTGAACTATTCCCTAATTGCTCATATTGAGCTATTACTACTGTATGGGAAATTTATTATGTGCTGGCCTTTTTTATCATTTTGCTGGAGATTTTTGAACTTTTTATTAAAAATAAAAGACTGTACTTTTACACAATGAGGAGTCTTTTTGCTACTTTGACAGCTACTGATGAGCCGGAGGTGAGGTGCCAGTGAGGCTGTGGGGTGGCCTATACCCCAGACGTGCCATCCGGTGAGTCCCCACCTGACGGGGAATCTTGTTTTATCTTGCTGTTTGACACCCATCAGCACAAGCACAGGCACTTATATAAGCGCTGTTACTAAAGCACCAGTTAGTCTTACCGGTAATGGTGTTTCTGTTCAGCAGCCGGGATACCCTCTTGAGTGAGTGCCACGCCCCCTCACTGCGGAAACACAAGCAAAAAAGCATAAAAGAGCTCCCACCCCCCTCTAACCTCAGTGCATATAAAGTAAAAGACCAACACCAGGTAGAAGAGGGGCGACGCACCTCCTGGTGAAACCAATCTTATAAAGAAAAGTCAAAAGGAAATGCGACAGAGGAAAAATATGGGCTGGGTAGTAGACGGTATCCCGGCTGCTGAACAGAAACACCGTTACCGGTAAGACTAACTGGTGCTTTCTCCAATTCATCACCCGGGATACCCTCTTGAGTGATACCCAAGTAAATACCCACCTAGGGAGGGACTACAGCCTGGAGCACTTTCCGGCCAAACGACAAATCTTGCTGGGAAAGTACGTCCACTCTATAATGTTTAACAAAAGTAGACGGACTTGCCCAAGTGGCCGCCTGGCAGATCTGCTGGACCGTAGCGCCCGCTCTCTTTGCCCATGATGAAGAAATCGAACGGGTAGAATGTGCCCTGATACTCGATGGAGGAGTGGAGTCAGACATCTGGTATGCTGAAGCAATCATATCACAGATCCACCTAGCAATTGTCTGTCTAGAGGCTTGCTGACCCTTCCTTTTCCCCATAAAAAGTACAAATAAATGAGAAGAACATCTGAACTGTCTCGTCCTATACAAATAGGCTAAAATTGCCCTTCTTACATCTAGACAATTAAATTCGGCCTCCTTAGCACAGGAAGGGTTGTCACAAAAGGAAGGAAGGACAATATTTTGGGACCTATGAAAATCCGACGCAACTTTGGGTAAGTACATAGGATCTAACCGTAACACCACTCTATCCGGAAAAACCGAAAGAAAAGGGTCCTTAATGGAGAGTGCATGGAGATCACCCAATCTCCTTGCCGACGTAATTGCAACAAGAAACGCCACTTTAAGCGTAAGGTATTTTAAATCAATTTCATTAATAGGCTCAAAGGGGGGCTTGGTTAGTACTCCAAGCACTAGGGACAGATCCCATGGGGGCAACACCTTTTGTCTTACGGGTGTTGATCTCTGGATAGCCCGGAAAAAATCTCTAATCAACTTTTCCTGTGCCAAAGACTTATCTAGTAAAACTGATAAAGCTGAACATTGCACCTTTAGTGTGCTCAACGCTAAACCTTTATCCACCCCATCTTGGAAAAAATCCAAAATAGAACCAATTTTTGACTTGTCTCTTTGACGTGAGGAACACCAGGACAAGAACACCTTCCAGACCTTTCTATAGATACCATGTGTAATCGGCTTTCTGCATTTTAGAAGGGTATCAATTACCTTTTCTGATACCCCCTTGTTCTTCAAAATTACCCTTTCAGGATCCATGCTGAGAGATTGAAAATCTCCGGTCTGGGATGGACTAGAGGTCCCTGTCGTAATAGATCCGGCCTGACCGGAAGTTTTAAAGCAGGTGCTACCGCTAGTCTCAAAATTGTAGAATACCAAATTCTCTTGGGCCAGGCAGGTGCCACTAGGATTAGAGTTACTCCCTCCCTCCGAACTTTCTCCAGGACCTGTGGTATCAGTTTTAGAGGGGGAAATGCGTACCCGAGGTTGAAAGTCCAAGGGACCGATAGGGCATCCAATCCCAGAGACTTCTGACTGTCGTGAACGGAAAAAAACTGAGGAATCTTTGCATTGTCCGGCGACGCAAAAAGGTCGACGTCCGGTTCTCCCATTATCTCTGTGATCCATTCGAAGACCCCCTGGTTTAATTCCCATTCTGAGTGGTCTATCTCGTGGCGGCTCAAAAAGTCCGCCTCGCAATTTAATATTCCCTTGATGTGAATTGCCTGTATCGACAGAAGATTGTCCTCTGCCCAGGAAAAAATCTCCGACGTTAGTCTCAGCAGTGCCAGGGCTCTGGTACCGCCTTGTTTGTTCAGATACGCAATTGTTGTAGCGTTGTCTGAAAAAACCAGAACATGATTGTGAAAAATCATGTCTCTGAATGAAAGAAGTGCCTCTCTCACGGCCAGAAGTTCTCTGAAATTGGACGATTTTCTGGCATTCGCCCTGGACCACCTCCCCTGAGAATGAAGCCCCATGGCCATGGCTCCCCATCCCCAGGCGCTTGCGTCCGTATGAATTCTGATTGGATTCTCCTGTCTCCAAATTCTCCCTCGTACCAGGTTTGGGGACTTCAACCACCAGTGAAGACTCTGCTTTACTAGCTCTGGGATTTGAAACCTCACATCTAGCGATTCCCTTGACCTGTCCCAGGTCTCTAGAACCCAATTTTGTAACGGACGGCTGTGGAACTGTGCCCACATCACTGCCGGAATAGCGGCTGTCATCAAACCCAGAACTCTCATGAGTTCTCTTAAGGAACTGTCTTGGCCTAGAAGAAGATATGCTATCTCCTCCTGAAGTCTTGTTACTTTTTCTGAAGTCAACAAAATCCTCTGACTTCTGGAATCTATTACATAACCTAAAAATACTATGGACTGAGTCGGACTGAGATTCGACTTCTGGTAATTTAACATCCAACCCAAATGTGTCAGGTTCTGAATTACCAAATCTCTGTGAAGAATGATCTCTTCTCGAGTTTTGGCAAAAATTAGCAGATCGTCTAAATAAGGTACAATGGAAATTCCCTGCTGTCTCAACATTTTCATAACCTCTGCAAGCACCTTGGTAAAGATCCGAGGTGCTGAGGCTATTCCGAAGGGCAGGGCCTGAAATTGGTAATGCCAAGTCTGGTTCTCAACCCGAATTGCAAATCTTAAAAATCTTTGGTGGGACCTCGCAATCGGTATGTGGAGATAAGCGTCGCTTAAATCGATTGATACAAAATATTCCTCCCCCTGAAGGAGGGACCTTACAGAAAAAATGTTCTCCATTTTGAACTTTTTGTAAACTAAAAAAGGGTTCAGACTTTTTAAATTCAGAATGAACCTGAACTCGCCGTTCGCCTTGGTTACCAAAAAAATGTGGGAATAATATCCCTGAAGTTCCTGACCCTTTGGAACCGGAATAATTACCCTCTTTAACACCAGCTTCTCTATCTCTAATCGTAGCCCCTTGGCTTTGGTAGGATCTCGCGGCAGACTGTTTATAAATACCCTGGGGGGAGGCGGAACAAAAAATTGAGGTCGATATCCCTCTTTTATAATTTTTAAAATAAATGGATCTGGTTTGATCGAATCCCACTGGGATAGAAAAAATTGGAGCCTTCCCCCCACTGGCAAAGAGTCATTTGTTTTCTTTTGTAGTGTTGGGCTTTGCAAGGGCGAAACCTCCCCGACCTCTCCCCGTCGGAAAGGACCATTTCCTTTGCTGGTTCTGAGGTTTAGGCTGCTCTTGTACTGGTTTTCTGAATACGCCTTGAGGTTTCCCTTTGAAAACTCTACGTTTGCTCGGGAACTGCTTCCCCTTTTCAGCAGATCTGGAAAGCACTTCATCCAAATCCTTGCCAAAAAGCAAATTGCCTGAAAATGGAATTGCACACAATCTATTTTTGGACATCAAATCCCCCTCCCACGTCTTCAGCCAGAGTGCCCTCCTGGCTGAGTTAACTAAAGCAGTCGTGCGGGCAGAAATGCGAACAATCTCAACTGCCGCATCAGCCAGGAAGGCAACCGACCTCAAAACAACAGGTAGGGACTTAATGTATTTATTTATATCAGAACCTGCTTTGACATGAGAAAGCAAGTTATCCATCCAGACACGGAGGTTTCGCGAGATGCAAGTGGCCGCAACACCCGGGAGAAATGCAAAGGAAGCAGACTCCCACGCCTTTTTGAGCAAAATATCAATCTTTTTATCCATTGCATCCCTTAAAACCCCCGCGTCCTCGAAGGACAGGTCTGCCCCCTTAGAATGCTTGGACAAAGCCGCATCCAATCTGGGACATTTAGTAAATTGGTCCATGTCAGTGTCAGCAAACGGATACTTCTTTTTAGCAGATTTAGGAATAAAAACTTTTCTCTCAGGTTCCTTCCACTGGGAAGCAATAATATCCTTGAGAGATTGATGAAAAGGAAAGACACGTCCCGTCTGCTGAGATAGACCTGAATAAACCTGATCCTGAGCTGATAATTCCCTTTGGATCTCCGGGATCTGCTCGGTGGAATAAACAGCCTTTAACAACTCGTTAGTCTCCTCCGTGTTAAAGAGAAACCTGGCTGCCTTCCCTAAATCCTCCTCGGATTCCAACTCTGAATTAATATTCTCCCCCTCCTCCATATCGGAAAACTCCTCTCTCCCCTCTAAATCTTCCTCCTCTTCTTCCTCCGCCTCCACCCCTGATCCAAATGGTTCTGGAGGAATCTCCGGATCAACCCCCTGAGCAGGACTTTCCCTCGGTATCTCTGGAGTTGAGGAGGGACCGGGAATAGCCTCAACATTTGCGGGCTGCATGGACTCTCTAAATCTTTCAAAAGCAATCGACATATCCTTTTTAACAGTTTTTAAAACACTTTTAAGAATAGAGGAGGACTCAGAAGAAATGACAGCATCTATGCAAGTCTGGCATAGGGATTTTGCATAGGAAGAGGAAAGTTTAATGCCACATTGACAACACTTCCTAGACCTAGATTTACTACTAGTGCTAGAGCCTCCAGATCTAGACTCCACTCTAGCCTGCAGCAAAAACAAAAGGAGGGAGGAGAGGGAAAGTGAGAGAGACAGAGAGAAAGAGAACACCATTAACATCATTTAATCAGGTGACCTCTTCTCTTAAGGGAGATTAACATCTCCCACTCACCCCACCATCAGCTTGCCCATGCCCCTCAGCGGGTGTAGAAGCGGTGGAAGTGGAAGCCGATGTTGTTGCAGACGCTGCAGCGGCAGCAGCCGGATTTGCCTCCTGCTTCTCCATATTGCCGCCACCGCCGCACGCCACTGCCTGGCTTATGAGCGCAATCCCACCTTCGTTTCCGGGATCTGCCTCACTGGAACGCCCCCTTCCGCCGGAAATGACGCGTGCGCTCCACCGCTACATAGGGCGGCGCACGTCTTGCGCAGGAGGAAGGCGTCCGTTGTCCTACCCTACCTCCGTGGGCTCCGACAGCTAAGGCAGCAGGACCTCCGAGACCTCGTTGCGTTCCTCCAGGTAACCTGCCGCCATTACGCTCACCCTCTGGTGAGGATAGAAAAAATAAAAAACTGGGAGCAAAGCTCTTCTGGTGTTTCCTGGGCGGAAACACAAATGAACTGAGGTTAGAGGGGGGTGGGAGCTCTTTTATGCTTTTTTGCTTGTGTTTCCGCAGTGAGGGGGCGTGGCACTCACTCAAGAGGGTATCCCGGCTGATGAATTGGAGAAATCTGTATATGTTAAAGAGTGGTGCACACACTGAATAACAGCGCTCCACACTAGCGTTATCAACATTGGACTAACAAGTGTGTTTAATAATGTGCCTGTATATGGACAGTTACCTATATCATACAATGAGCATATGTATAGTCTGAGGACAGAGGAATCCGTTATATGAGTGCAGTGTTTTTTTAAGAGTATATTAGTTTGTAATTATTCTAGAATTATTGCAAAACTTGTCTGTGCAACATTTCCCAGAGTAGAGTCCCCCTCCCCATCTCTACTTCTGAGACACCCATCCTCTCTAGGATGCATTGCTTATGCCTAGTCAGTCATGTTATGTGACCTACTAGTTACATAACAGTGTGGTTAGTGGCACAACTACAACTCATGGGGGCCCAAGCAAAACTTTGATGATGCCCCCTCAATGTTCACACCTCTTCCCCTGCCTCCCATTGGTAACCTTCTGGACCTTGGGGCCCATATCACAAGGGTCACAAAACAAGTGTGGCCATCATGATCTTCAAACCCATAGCAAGTGTAGCCACACAAACACCTGATCTGAAGTATAGTTCCCATATCGGGGGAAGGGAAGGTTAGTGGTTGGGGTGCCGCACAGCTCTGGGCCCTACTGCTATCACAGGGGCTGCTCCCCTCTAGTCACTCCCCGAGTGCGGTGTTCACCAGCTATATTTCTTCCGCATTACACAACTTTTCCTGTCTTTTGTTTCCCTTGCCCTAACTTAGCATCAAGTCTAAAGAGTACATTTTTCATAAAACAATAAATGTCTGAGTTTTATCATTTGATATGTTGTCTATATTCAGTGAAATACAGGGATTAAATGATTTGCAAATGATCTCATTCTGTTTTATTTACATTGTGCACATCATTCCGGGCTTTATGGTTTCTTAATTAGACTGTAAGAAAGGCTTTGCAGTATCTATTCCAATTCTCCTATTACATCTGTTACTGATATGAAGCAATTACCAATTCATACTTTACATTGAAACTTACTAACATTTAGTATCAGAAATACCAAAATAAGCAAATAACTTCATATGTAAATTCAAATTGCAAAGAATAATACAAGTGTCTGATTTCTAGTGTGTCAATCTGTGTATATTGCATTTAAAGTGTATCTTAAAGAGGATCTTTTACGCAAAATTGAACTTTATACCAATCAGTAGCTGATTACACCTGTTCCATGAGAAATCGTTATATTTTCTCGAATAGTTCATCAGGGACGTCTGTGCAGCTTGCATAACTTATATTGAGGTGAAACCCCTCCGAAAGTTCCCTCGTTCCATTGTGGAAGAGAGCGGCTGGTGCTTACTGTCAAGCAAGCAGTATTTCCCTCTGTTTATATATACCTTTTCGATTTTCGCTTTGTTAGTGTATTTATAGATAAAAACAGTTGGTGCTGCCCGTTTCTTTTTTTTTTATACCTGGCATCAGCAAAATGATGACCTCACAGTGGACCAAAAACATGAACGAATTACACAGTGAGTATCAATCTTTTCTTGGTCTATCTTCTGTTTTTTTAACTTCTCACCAGTGATGATCGTAACCGGCCAGGTACGATTACGCAACTTTTCATGTACATTTTCGCATTTATACCTATACACAACTACAAACTGTTAATTCATTTGGTTTTGTATAATCATTTGTCAGTGAATAGCAAAGCCCTAGCCCAAGCCATAGCATGCTGGTGTCACCAAAATTGCTACTTATGCTAAGAAGAATAGTGGGTAGAAGCCCCAAAAAATCTTTTTCAAAAAGTGTTTGTAGTTTTTGAGAAAATCGATTTTAACCACTTAAGTACCAGCTGTCTCTGCCACCTTAAGGACCAGAGACCGCTGGTACCAATTACGGCAGAAACCCGAAGAATAGCCACACTTACCTCTGCAATCGCCGTATACGCCGCACGTCGGGAACCTGAGCCACCCACTCTGCCATCTCTTTGACGGCAGAGTTCCTGTGAGCCCGTAAGGAGCTGCTTTCATTGGCTCCTGGCCCTGTCTTTCAATGTAAGCCGGCTTACGTTGATAGACAGGGTCAGGAGCCAATTAAATCAGCTCCTGACCCGCTCACAGGGCTCTGCCGTCATAGACTGTGAGCTGCGGCGAGAGACGTCGGGTTTTAACGCCACGATCAGCAGGGAGCAACGGAAATGGCAGATGCGCGCGGCGGCGGCGGTTAATTGAAATCTACGCCCTGCCAGCCAGGAGCCCAAAACGAAGATTTCAATTAGTGCGGTCGAAAGTAGTTAAAAATGCAAAGAAAAATGGTTTTCAGAAAACCATGTTTCTTTGCATTTTTAACATCAATTTTCTCAGAAACTACAAGGTCTTTTTGAAAAATTACTTTTTGACTTGTATCCACTAGACTTCTTAACATATATGCCAATTTTGGTGGCAATAGCATGTATGGGAGCTTTGCAAAGTTACAAATGATTACAACTACATATGAAATTAATTACAAATTTCCTCAAAATTTTGCATTACGGTGCGTAATTATGCATAGGCGTAATTTCTGCTCATCACTATTTCTTTTTTTCCTTACTACTATCTTTTGGTAATGTTCCTCTTTAACCACTTGCCGACCGCACGCTTATACCGTGCGTCGGCAAAGGACAGCCTAATTAACGAGCGATCGCGCGGCTACAGCCGCGCGATCGCTACGTCACACTGTTGGGCACCCTTGTGACTTCAGCCCGCCGGCCAATCAGCAGCGCCGGCGGGCTGTACTTTTTCAAATTGGCCAATACAATGAGTATAATACAGTTTGTTTACGTAACAAACTGTATTATACTGCCTGCCTCCCGCTGGTGGTCACACTTAGCGATCGACCACCAGCGAGGAGAGCAGGCACAGTATAGAAGCACACACACACACTTTAGGAGCCCCACAGACCCCCCGATCACCCGCAACACCCATCAGACACCCCCCTGTACCCCCCTGCAGCCCGCAGATCAGACCTAACCACCCCCCATATCACCCATCAATAAATCCCTGTCACCACCTGTCACTTATATCCATCAGAGCAGACCCCCAACTACCCCTTAGGGGTATCTGATCACCCCCCACACCTCCAGATCTCAGCCCGACCCCCCCCCCCCTGTATACTGAACCTATCTATCTCCCCTGCATCTGTCTATCTCCCCAGCGATCAGCTGCCAATCACCTATCAGTCACCTGTCAATCATCCCCTGTCACCACCTGTCACTTCTATCCATCAGAGCAGACCCCCAACTACCCCTTAGGGGTATCTGATCACCCCCCCACACCTCCAGATCTCCCCCCGACCCCCCCCCCCCTGTATACTGAACCTATCTATCTCCCCTGCATCTGTCTATCTCCCCAGCGATCAGCTGCCAATCACCTATCAGTCACCTGTCAATCATCCCTTGTCACCACCTGTCACTGCCCCCCATTAGATCAGACCCCCAACTGCCCCTTAGGGGCTTCTGATCACCCACCCACCCTTCCAGATCCCACCGAGACACCCCCCCTGATCACATCAGCAGTCCATTGTTTACATCTGTTTTTCCCTGTAAACACCCACTTATCACCCGTCAATAACCCATCTATCACCCCCTGTCACCACCTGTCACTCCTATCCATCAGATTAGACCCCCAACTACCCCTTAGGGGTATCTGATCACCCCCCACCCCTTCCGATCCTCCCCACACCGTCCTAGTTCATTGATTACGTATATTCTCCCCCCTGCCACTGTGTATCTTATCTCCTGTCTGTAAGGCTTGATTGTGCTTTGTTTGGCTACAATTGTCTCAATTGCACTGTGATTGGCATCGATTGTCGTTTGATTGGCTTCGATTGTCACGTAATTTGTTTTCGATTGTCGCGTGATTGGCTTCAATTGCCCGTAATTGGTTTTGATTTTGCCAATTACCCACTGATTGGCTATTTTGCCCTGTGATTAGCATCGATTGTCGTGTGATTGGCTTCAATTGTCACGTAATTGGTTTTTGATTGTCGCGTTATTGGATTCAATTGGTCCGTGATTGGCTTTGATTGCGCCGATTGCTGTAATTGTGTTGTAATTGTCTCAAGATTGTTTTTGATTATTTGTGATTGCTCTCTGATCCCCAACCCCCCCTCACCATCACTATCCTAGTGATCTAAAAACTTTTTTAGTATCACTAGTGGTAACAAACAGTTAGGCCAGTTAGCTAAGCAAAAGGGTTGTTAGTGTCAGTTAGTGCTCAGCCCACTGCACCACAGTCACTAATTAGCGTCATCACTGTCGCTAATCAGCATTGGTACTATATAGTATCTGTAAGTGATTATTAGTGATCACAGTCAGATCTATATTAGGGTCTCTAGGATCCACAAAAAAACGCAGTGTTTGCCCGATCAGACCTGATCGTTCGCCTGCACTGCGTTCAGCCCGCCCCATCGCAGTGACAGAAATTTCTTTTTTCTGATCACTGCAAAAAACACTGTACACAAGCTGTGGCACTGTAAACATCAGTTTTGATTTTTTTTTATCTAAACTCAGTGACCACAGCTTTCTACCTCTCAAGTACTCCCTTTCGCTAGGTAGGTGCTCTTTTCCTGGGTAGTCTCAGAGGAATACCTCCTAAATTTAGCAGGCCACCATGGCAAAAAAGAGGTTTTCCAATGAAGACATCTACAGGTACATGGACCAGTCGGATGAGGATGATTGGGTCGACTTATTCGACGAATCTTCGGGTTCAGAGTACGATCCTGTAGACAGCAGTGGCTCTCTGACCGATAGTTCCGATGACGAGGTTGAGGTCCCGGCTAGAGCCAGGCGTACCACACCCCATGTCACTGGACTGCAGGTGGCGGAAGATCAGTCTCAAGGGCAGCAGAGTGGCGCTGATCTGATTTTTCTTGGTGAGGCATGCACCAGCAGCGCAGCATCTCCTGGACCTATCAACACCAGTACTTCCGCAGAAGACCCTGATGAAGTGGCGGACACCATCCTGGAAGTAGAAACTGGTTCGGTGGTACGTGAATTAAGATCCGATCCGCAGCCACCAAGTAGACGGGCCCGTACTCCCATTGGTTTTCCAGAGGTGCTGGCAAACCCTGATTGGCATTCCCCTGATCCCGCCGCACCCATACTGCCCCCTTTCACCGCCCAGTCTGGAGTCCAGGTGGAGACAGTTGAACTAGGATCGGCCCTAGACTTTTTTGAACTGTTCCTCACCCAGGATCTCCTTGACTTAATTGTGGCTGAGACCAACCTATATGCCACACAATTTATAACCGCCCATCCGAAAAGCTGCCACGCCCAGCCTTTTCGGTGGAAACCACTCCAAGTTTCCGAACTTAACATTTTTTTGGGCCTTCTCCTCAACATGGGTATTACTAAAAAAAAATGTATTGCGCTCTTATTGGTCTACACGCCAAATACATAACATGCCCGTGTTCTCTGCTGCCATGTCCAGGGCGCGATTTGAGATCATCCTGCGCTTCCTGCATTTCAATGACAACGACACCTGTCATGAAAGAGACCACCCAGCTTATGACCGGCTCCACAAAATTCGGCCCCTCATAGACCACCTGTCATCCACATTTGCAGATGCTTATACCCCTGAACAGAACATCTGTGTAGATGAGTCCCTCGTACATTTTACCGGGCGCCTTGGCATCAAACAGTACATCCCAAGCAAGCGCGCCCGGTATGGGGTGAAACTGTATAAGCTCTGTGATAGGGCCACAGGCTATACATCTCGTTTTAGGGTCTATGAGGGAAAAGACTCAAAATTGGAGCCGGTCGGATGTCCTGACTACCTGGGGAGCAGTGGAAAGATTGTGTGGGACTTGGTGTCACCCTTGTTCCAGAAGGGGTACCATCTTTATGTGGATAACTTTTACACAAGTGTGGCCCTCTTTCAGCACTTAAAGTTAGAAGGAATCCGATGCTGTGGCACCGTGCGGCCTAGTCGCCGGGGCTTCCCCCAACGGCTCGTTAACACCAGACTTCAACGGGGGGAGAGGGCCGCCTTGTGTACCGATGACTTGCTCTCGGTGAAATGGAAGGACAAGAGGGACGTTTACCTTCTGTCTACCATTCACACAGACACGACAGTACAAATTACACGGGCAACAGAGGTCATTGAAAAGCCCCTCGCCGTCCACAGCTATAATGCCAACATGGGAGGGGTGGACTTCAATGACCAGATGTTAGGGCCCTATTTAATTTCCCGGAAAACCAGACGCTGGTATAAGAAAGTGTCTGTGTATTTAATTCAATTGGCGATGTACAACAGCTTTGTTCTCTACAGTAAGGCTGGGAGAACTGGATCTTTCCTTCAATTCCAGGAAGACATTGTTTCGGCACTCCTCTATCCAGAAGGTGCCAGAGCCCAACCCCCAAATGCAAGTAGCCGGCTGCATGGAAGGCATTACGCCTACCCGATTCCCAGTACCCAAACTCAACGCAACCCCAGAAAAAGATGTCGTGTCTGTAGCAAGGCTGGAATAAGGCGTGACACCCCTGTTCACTGTCCCCGCTGTCCTGACCAGCCTGGCCTATGCCTAGGGGAGTGTTATGAGAGGTACCACGAGAAGACACACTTTTAGAACCTAGGGAACTACAGACACAGCAGTAGGCACACAAGGGTCTCTCAGTGCTATTTCACACTGGCGCGATGCGTTAGGGCAAATTGCCTAGCAAAAGTCACACTTTGCGGTCCCCCCCTACGCCGGAAGTGCTTGACTTAACGCTAGTGCATGCCTACGTTACTGCGTGGCTTCTGCGGCAATTTGGGTCGGCCCGGAAGTCATGTTAGTCTACGGCGACGCAGTTAATTACTAGGCCGAATACTACTCTTGTGGTATTCCCTGAAGATCTATTTTGGGCGAGACGGTGCGGCGGGCTCGACCGACCGGATAGGCCAGTATGCAGTGTGAACCCAAACATCAGGTTTTGAGAGATCCAAATACACTGGCCTGCCAGAAACCTCTCCTTTCACTTGGGACAGAATGCATAATGTACTTCGCCACATATCTGTGCGATTTGCACTTTGCACATTGACCCATGGGGGAGGAGAAGTTTATCCTCAGCTCGCAGGTAAAAAAAACAAAAAAAAAAAACAGGTAAGCAAAAAAGTTAATATTTGGTTACCAATGTTATTGTTTGGTTTGAACATATTTAATAAAGTTTAAAAAGTTAATGTTATTGAAGTGCTTTGCTGCTTGCTTGCTTTTTTTTTTTTTTTTTTTTTCTTCTTCTCTCTTTTTTTTCCAACCGACCAATCAGCTGCAGCACTGATGATGCATCCTGACAGAAGCATTGCGCTTCTGTCAGGTTACACAAAATCGGTGCATGCAGCGCTGTAGGACGAGATTTCTCCTCCACAGTAAAAAAGATACGTTTGCCGAATCATATGGGCCAAGGTGTGGTGTTGGGGATTCATATGCTTTGGCAAGCACTTTGTATCAAAAAAGAACTCAAGCAATGATTTCTCCATTCACATCGATCAATGTGGATGAATAAATCAGGATTGCCTGGGCATACGAGCTGGTGGGTTTGGATTTTTGGGGTGGCAGCTCCTATGTCCCTCTTTCTTTTCTTTTTGTTTCACATTTTTTGGCAGATATTTGTTCATCCACATTGATCGATGCGAATGAAGGGATGTTTGCCGTTCATTTTTCCTTTCAGCCCAGAATGCACTACCTGTATGCCCAATATAAGGAGTATAGCAGAAATACTGGCCATACATTTAATGATTGCAGAGGCCCTAAAATGCCAGGACAGACCCCACAAATGACCCCATTTTGGAAAGAGGACACCCCAAAGTATTCCGTGAGGTGCATGGTGAGTTCATAGAAGATTTTGTTTTTTGTCACAAGTTAGCATAAATTGTTGTTTTTTGTTTTTTTTCACAAAGTATCCTTTTCTACTAACTTGTGACAAAAAATAATTTTTTTTATAAACTCACCATGCCCCTCATGGAATACTTTGTGGTGTCTTATTTTTAAAATAGGGTCATTTGTGGGGTTTGTTAACTGTCCTGTCATGTGGGGGGGGGGGCTAAATTGTGAGCACCCCTGTAAAGCCCAAAGGTAGTCATTGCACGTTGGGCCCCTTAGCGCAGTTAGGCTGCAAAAAAGTGCCACACGTGCTATCGCCGTACCCGGGAGAAGTAGACCAATGTGTTTTAGGGTGTATTTTTACACATACCCATGATGGGTAGAAGAAATCACTCTGTAAATGACAATTTTTTTATTTTTTTTACACACATTTGTCCATTTACAGAGATATTTCTCCCACCCAATATGGGTATGTGTAAAAATACACCCCAAAACACATTGTACTACTTCTCCCGAGTACGGCAATACCACATGTGTGGCACTTTTTTTCACCCTAACTGCGCTAAGGGGCCCAGAGTCCAATGAGTACCGTTAGCATTTCACAGGTCATTTTGAGAAATTTGGTTTCAAGACTACTCCTCACGGTTTAGGGCCCCTAAAATGCCAGAGCAGTATAGGAACCCCACAAATGACCCCATTTTAGAAAGAAGACACCCCAAGGTACTCAATTAGGAGTATGGTGAGTTCATAGAAGATTTTACTTTTTGTCACAAGTTAGCGGAAAATTATTTTTATTGGGTTTTTTTTACCAAGTGTCATTTTCCGCTAACTTGTGACAAAAAAAAAATCTTCTATGAACTCACCATACTCCTAACGGAATACCTTGGGATGTCCTCTTTGTAAAATGGGGTCATTTGTGGGGTTCCTATACTGCTCTGGCATTTTAGGGGCCCTAAACCGTGAGGAGTAGTCTTGAAACCAAATTTCTCAAAATGACCTGTGAAATGATAATGGTACTCATTGGACTCTGGGCCCCTTAGCGCAGTTAGGGTGCAAAAAAGTGCCACATATGTGGTATCGCCGTACTCGGGAGAAGTAGTACAATGTGTTTTGGGGTGTATTTTTACACATACCCATATTGGGTGGGAGAAATATCTCTGTAAATGGACAATTGTGTGTAAAGAAATCAAAAAATTGTCATTTACAGAGATATTTCTCCCACCCAATATGGGTATGTGTAAAAATACACCCCAAAACACATT
Organism: Hyperolius riggenbachi; assembly: GCF_040937935.1. NCBI lineage: Eukaryota > Metazoa > Chordata > Amphibia > Anura > Hyperoliidae > Hyperolius > Hyperolius riggenbachi. The sequence continues at coordinate 85,789,027 of NC_090656.1, forward strand.
GTACTACTTCTCCCGAGTACGGCGATACCACATGTGTGGCCCTTTTTTGCACCCTAACTGCGCTAAGGGGCCCAGAGTCCAATGAGTACCTTTAGCATTTCACAGGTCATTTTGAAACATTTGGTTTCAAGACTACTCCTCACGGTTTAGGGCCCCTAAAATGCCAGCGCAGTATAGGAACCCCACAAATGACCCCATTTTAGAAAGAAGACACCCCAAGGTACTCAATTAGGAGTATGGTGAGTTCATAGAAGATTTTGCTTTTTGTCACAAGTTAGCGGAAAATGATTTTTATTGGTTCTTTTTACCAAGTGTCATTTTCCACTAACTTGTGACAAAAAATAAAATCTTCTATGAACTCACCATACTCCTAACGGAATACCTTGGGATGTCCTCTTTGTAAAATGGGGTCATTTGTGGGGTTCCTATACTGTCCTGACATTTTAGGGGCCCTAAACCGTGAGGAGTAGTCTTGAAACCAAATTTCTCAAAATGACCTGTGAAATGCTAACGGTACTCATTGGACTCTGGGCCCCTTAGCGCAGTTAGGGTGCAAAAAAAGTGCCACACATGTGGTACCGCCGTACTCAGGAGAAGTAGTATTATGTGTTTTGGGGTGTATTTTTACACATACCCATATTGGGTGGGAGAAATATCTCTGTAAATTGACAATTGTGTGTAAAGAAATAAAAAAATTGTCATTTACAGAGATATTTCTCCCACCCAATATGGGTATGTGTAAAAATACACCCCAAATCACATTGTACTACTTCTCCCGAGTACAGCGATACCACATGTGTGGCCCTTTTTTGCAGTCTAACTGCGCTAAGGGGCCCAGAGTCCAATGAGTACCTTTAGCATTTCACAGGTCATTTTGAAACATTTGGTTTCAAGACTACTCCTCACGGTTTAGGGCCCCTAAAATGCCAGAGCAGTATAGGAACCCCACAAATGACCCCATTTTAGAAAGAAGACACCCCAAGGTACTCAATTAGGAGTATGGTGAGTTCATAGAAGATTTAGCTTTTTGTCACAAGTTAGCGGAAAATGACACTTGGTAAAAAAAAAACAATAAAAATCATTTTCCGCTAACTTGTGACAAAAAGTAAAATCTTCTATGAACTCACCATACTCCTAATTGAGTACCTTGGGGTGTCTTCTTTGTAAAATGGGGTCATTTGTGGGGTTCCTATACTGCCCTGGCATTTTAGGGGCCCTAAACCGTGAGGAGTAGTCTTGAAACCAAATTTCTCAAAATGACCTGTGAAATCCTAAAGGTACTCATTGGACTCTGGGCCCCTTAGCGCAGTTAGGGTGCAAAAAAGTGCCACACATGTGGTATCGCCGTACTCAGGAGAAGTAGTACAATGTGTTTTGGGGTGTATTTTTATACATACCCATGCTGAGTGGGAGAAATAACTCTGTAAATGGACAATTGTGTGTAAAAAAAAAACCAAAAAATTGTCATTTACAGAGATATTTCTCCCACCCAGCATGGGTATGTGTAAAAATACACCCCAAAACACATTGTACTACTTCTCCCGAGTATGGCGACACCATATGTGTGACACTTTTTTGCAGCCAAACTGCACTAAGGGGCCCACAGTGCAATGACTACCTTTAGGCTTTACAGGGGTGCTTACAATTCCGCACCCCCCAAAATGCCAGGACAGTAAACACACCCCATAAATGACCCCATTTTGAAAAATAGACACTTCAAGGTATTCATTGAGGGGCATGTTGAGTCCATGGCAGATTTCATTTTTTTTTGTTACAAGTTAGCAGAAATGGAAACCCTTTTTTTTTTTTTTTTTTGGTGACAAACTGTCATTTTCCGCTAACTTGTGACAAAAAATAAAATCTTCTATGAACTCACTATGCCTCTCAGTGAATACTTTGGGATTTCTTCTTTCCAAAATGGGGTCATTTGGGGGGTATTTATACTATCCTGGAATTCTAGCACCTCATGAAACATGACAGGTAGTCAGGAAAGTCAGAGATGCTTAAAAATGGGAAAATTCACTTTTTGCACCATAGTTTGTAAACGCTATAACTTTTACCCAAACCAATAAATATACACTGAATGGGTTTTTTTTCATCAAAAACATGTTTGTCCACATTTTTCGCGCTGCATGTATACAGAAATTTTACTTTATTTGAAAAATGTCAGCACAGAAAGTTAAAAAAATCATTTTTTTGCCAAAATTCATGTCTTTTTTGATGAATATAATAAAAACTGAAACTCGCAGCAGCAATCAAATAGCATCAAAAGAAAGCTGTATTAGTGAGAAGAAAAGGAGCCAAAATTCATTTAGGTGGTAGGTTGTATGACCGAGCAATAAACCGTTAAAGCTGCAGTGGTCTGAATGGAAAAAACAGCGCTGGTCCTTAACCACTTGCCGACCGCCCACAGCCCATGGGCGGCGGCAAAGTGGACGCCTAAAGGACCGCAATACGCCTTCAGGCGGCGCGTCCTTTAGGCATGCCGGGGGAGCGATCGCGTCATTGATGACGCGCGCTTCCCCCGGCAACTGGCTCCGCCCACCCGCCGTAACATCCCGCCGGCCATACGGAAGCGCCGACGGGATGTTAACCCCGCGATCGCCGCTACAAAGTGTATAATACACTTTGTAATGTATACAAAGTGTATTATACAGGCTGCCTCCTGCCCTGGTGGTCCCAGTGTCCGAGGGACCACCAGGGCAGGCTGCAGCCACCCTAGTCTGCACCAAGCACACTGATTTCCCCCCCCCTGCCCCCTGATTGCCCACAGCACCCCTCAGACCCCCCCCTGCCCACCCCCCAGACCCCTGTTTGCACCCAATCACCCCCCTAATAACCCATCAATCACTCCCTGTCACTATCTGTCAACTCTATTTTTTTTTTACCCCCCCCCTGCCCCCTGCCCCCTCCTGATCACCCCCCCACCCCTCAGATTCTCCCCAGACCCCCCCCCCCAGACCCCCCCCCCTGTGTACTGTATGCATCTATCTTCCCTGATAACCTGTCAATCACCCGTCAATCACCCATCAATCACCCATCAATCACCCAATCACCCCCTGTCACTGCCACCCAACAATCAGCCCCTAACCTGCCCCTTGCGGGCAATCTGATCACCCACACACACCAATAGATCGCCCGCAGATCCGACATCAGATCACCTCCCAAATCCATTGTTTACATCTATTCTCTCCTCTAAACACCCACTAATTACCCATCAATCACCCATCAATCACCCCCTATCACCACCTGTCACTTTTACCTATCAGATCAGACCCTAATCTGCCCCTTGCGGGCACCCAATCACCCGCCAACACGCTCAGATTGCCCTCTGACCCCCCCTTATCAATTCGCCAGTGCATTAATTACATCTGTTCTTCCCTGTAATAACCCACTGATCACCTGTCAATCACCTGCCAATCACCTATCACCCATCAATCACCCCCTGTCACTGCCACCCATCAATCAGCCCCTAACCTGCCCCTTGCGGGCAATCTGATCACCCACCCACACCATTAGATCGCCCGCAAACCCGCCGTCAGATCACCTCCCAAATGTATTGTTTACATCTGTTATCTTCTCTAAACACCCACTAATTACCCATCAATCACCCATCAATCACCCCCTATCACCACCTGTCACTGTTACCTATCAGATCAGACCCTAAGCTGCCCCTTGCGGGCACCCAATCACCCGCCCACACGCTCAGATTGCCCTCAGACCCCCCCCCACCTTATCAATTCACCAGTGCATTAATTACATCTGTCCTTCCCTGTAATAACCCACTGATCACCTGTCAATCACCTGCCAATCACCTATCACCCATCAATCACCCCCTGTCACTGCCGCCCAACAATCAGCCCCTAACCTGCCCCTTGCGGGCAAAATGATCACCCACCCACACCAATAGATCGCCCGCAGATCCAACATCAGATCACCACCCAAGCGCAGTGTTTCCATCTATTCTCTCCTCTAAACACTCACTAATTACCCATCAATCACCCCCTATCACCACCTGTCACTGTTACCCAATCACCCGCCTACACGCTCAGATTGCCCTCAGACCCCCCCTTATCAATTCGCCAGGGCATTATTTACATCTGTCCTTCCCTGTAATAACTCACTGATCACCTGTCAATCACCTGTCAATCACCCATCAATCACCCCCTGTCACTGCCACCCATCAATCACCCCTGTCACTGACACCCATCAATCAGCCCCTAACCTGCCCCTTGCGGGCAAACTGATCACCCACCCACACCAATAGATCGCCCGCAGATCCGACATCAGATCACCACCCAAGCGCAGTGTTTCCATCTATTCTCTCCTCTAAACACCCACTAATTACCCATCAATCACCCCCTATCACCACCTGTCACTGTTACCCATCAGATCAGACCCTAATCTGCCCCTTGCGGGCACCCAATCACCCGCCTACACGCTCAGATTGCCCTCAGACCCCCCCTTATCAATTCGCCAGGGCATTATTTACATCTGTCCTTCCCTGTAATAACCCACTGATCACCTGTCAATCACCTATCAATCACCCATCAATCACCCCCTGTCACTGCCACCCATCAATCACCCGCTGTCACTGCCACCCATCAATCAGCCCCTAACCTGCCCCTTGCGGGCAATCTGATCACCCACCCACACCAATAGATCGCCCGCAGATCCGACGTCCGATCACCTCCCAAGTGCAGTGTTCACATCTGTTCTCTACCCTAAACACCCACTAATTACCCATCAATCACCCCCTGTCACTGCTACCTATCAGATTAGACCCCTATCTGCCCCTAGGGCACTCAATCACCCGCCCACACCCTCAGAATGCCCTCAGACCCCAGCCCTGATCACCTCGCCAGTGCATTGCTTGCATCTATTCCCCCCTCTAATCACACCTTGAGACACCCATCAATCACCTCCTGTCACCCCCTAGCACACCTACCCATCAGATCAGGCCCTAATTTGCCCCGTGTGGGCTCCTGATCACTCGGCCAAACCCTCAGATCCCCCTCAGACCCCCTTCCGATCACCTCCCCAGTGCATTGATTGCATCTATTTTCCCCTCTAACCACCCCCTGAGACACCCATCAATCACCTCCTGTCACCCCCCTAGCACTCCTATCCATCAGATCAGGCCCAATACAACCTGTCATCTAAAAGGCCACCCTGCTTATGACCGGTTCCACAAAATTTGCCCCCTCATAGACCACCTGTCATCAAAATTTGCAGATGCTTATACCCCTGAACAGTCATTTTGAGACATTTGGTTTCCAGACTACTCACGGTTTTGGGCCCGTAAAATGCCAGGGCGGTATAGGAACCCCACAAGTGACCCCATTTTAGAAAAAAAGACACCCCAAGGTATTCTGTTAGGTGTATGACGAGTTCATAGAAGATTTTATTTTTTGTCAAAAGTTAGCGGAAATTGATTTTTATTGGTTTTTTTTCATAAAGTGTCATTTTTCACTAACTTGTGACAAAAAATAAAATCTTCTATGAACTCGCCATACACCTAACGGAATACCTTAGGTTTTTTCTTTCTAAAATGGGGTCACTTGTGGGGTTCCTATACTGCCCTGGCATTTTAGGGGCCCTAAACCGCGAGGAGTAGTCTAGAAAACAAATGCCTCAAAATGACCCGTGAATAGGACGTTGGGCCCCTTAGCGCACCTAGGCTGCAAAAAAGTGTCACACATGTGGTACCGCCGTACTCAGGAAAAGTAGTATAATGTGTTTTGGGGTGTATTTTTACACATACCCATGCTGGGTGGGAGAAATTTCTATGTAAATGGTCAATTGTGTGTAAAACAAATTTAAACAATTGTCATTTACAGAGATATTTCTCCCACTTAGCATGGGTATGTGTAAAAATACACCCCAAAACACATTATACTACTTCTCCTGAGTACGGCGGTACCACATGTGTGGCACTTTTTTACACCCTAAGTACGCTAAGGGGCCCAAAGTCCAATGAGTACCTTTAGGATTTCACAGGTCATTTTGCGACATTTGGTTTCAAGACTACTCCTCACGGTTTAGGGCCCCTAAAATGCCAGGGCAGTATAGTAACCTCACAAATGACCCCATTCTAGAAAGAAGACACCCAAAGGTATTCCGTTAGGAGTATGGTGAGTTCATAGAAGATTTTATTTTTTGTCAAAAGTTAGCGGAAAATTAATTTTTATTGTTTTTTTCACAAAGTGTCATTTTCCACTAACTTGTGACAAAAAATAAAATCTTCTATGAACTCACCATACTCCTAACGGAATACCTTGGGGTGTCTTCTTTCTAAAATGGGGTCATTTGTGGGGTTCCTATACTGAACTGGCATTTTAGGGGCCCTAAACCGTGAGGAGTAGTCTGGAAATCAAATTTCGCAAAATGACCTGTGAAATCCTAAAGGTACTCATTGGACTTTGGGCCCTTTAGCGCAGTTAGGGTGCTAAAAAGTGCCACACATGTGGTATTGCCATACTCGGGAGAAGTAGTACAATGTGTTTTGGGGTGTATTTTTACACATACCCATGCTGGGTGGGAGAAATACCTCTGTAAATGACAATCTTTTGATTTTTTTTACACACAATTGTCCATTTACAGAGTTATTTCTCCCACCCAGCATGGGTATGTGTAAAAATACACCCCAAAACACATTGTACTACTTCTCCCGAGTACGGCGATACCACATGTGTGGCACTTTTTTGCACCCTAACTGCGCTAAAGGGCCCAAAGTCCAATGAGTACCTTTAGGATTTCACAGGTCATTTTGCGGAATTTGATTTCCAGACTACTCCTCACGGTTTAGGGCCCCTAAAATGCCAGGGCAGTATAGGAACCCCACAAATGACCCCATTTTAGAAAGAAGACACCTCAAGGTATTCCGTTAGGAGTATGGTGAGTTCATAGAAGATTTTATTTTTTGTCACAAGTTAGTGGAAAATGACACTTTGTGAAAAAAACAATAAAAATCAATTTTCCGCTAACTTTTGACAAAAAATAAAATCTTCTATGAACTCACCATACTCCTAACGGAATACCTTGGGGTGTCTTCTTTCTAAAATGGGGTCATTTGTGGGGTTCCTATACTGCCCTGGCATTTTAGGGGCCCTAAACCGTGAGGAGTAGTCTGGAAATCAAATTCCGCAAAATGACTTGTGAAATCCTAAAGGTACTCATTGGACTTTGGGCCCTTTAGCGCAGTTAGGGTGCAAAAAAGTGCCACACATGTGGTATCGCCGTACTCGGGAGAAGTAGTACAATGTGTTTTGGGGTGTATTTTTACACATACCCATGCTGGGTGGGAGAAATAACTCTGTAAATGGACAATTGTGTGTAAAACAAATGAAAAAACTGTCATTTACAGAGATATTTCTCCCACCCAGCATGGGTATGTGTAAAAATACACCCCAAAACACATTCTACTACTTCTCTTGAGTACGGCAATACCACATGTGTGGCACTTTTTTGCAGCCTAACTGCGCTAAGGGGCCCAAAGTCCAATGACCACCTTTAGGCTTTACAGGGGTGCTTACAAATTAGCACCCCCCAAAATGCGAGGACAGTAAACACACCCCACAAATGACCCCATTTTGGAAAGTAGACACTTCAAGGTATTCAGAGAGGGGCATGGTGAGTCCGTGGCAGATTTCATTTTTTTTTGTCGCAAGTTAGAAGAAATGGATTCTTTTTTTTTTCTTTTTTTTTGTCACAAAGTGTCATTTTCCGCTTACTTGTGACAAAAAATAATATCTTCTATGAACTCACTATGCCTCTCAGTGAATACTTTGGGATGTCTTCTTTCCAAAATGGGGTCATTTGGGGGGTATTTATACTATCCTGGAATTCTAGCCCCTCATGAAACATGACAGGGAGTCAGAAAAGTCATAGATGCTTGAAAATGGCAAAATTCACTTTTTGCACCATAGTTTGTAAACGCTATAACTTTTACCCAAACCAATAAATATACACTGAATGGTTTTTTTTAATCAAAAACATGTTTGTCCACATTTTTCGCGCTGCATGTATACAGAAATTTTACTTTATTTGAAAATTGTCAGCACAGAAAGTTAAAAAAAATCATTTTTTTGCCAAAATTCATGTCTTTTTTGATGAATATAATAAAAAGTAAAAATCGCAGGAGCAATCAAATAGCACCAAAAGAAAGCTTTATTAGTGACAAGAAAAGGAGCCAAAATTCATTTAGGTGGTAGGTTGTATGAGCGAGCAATAAACCGTGAAAGCTGCAGTGGTCTGAATGGAAAAAAAGTGGCCGGTCCTTAAGGGGTAGAAAGACTGTGGTCCTCAAGTGGTTAAGGGGGGGTAAAGGCTGAGTCCTCAAGTGGTTAAGCCCATTTTGAAAGCAAACCTGAAGTGAAAAGAATCTTATGAGATAAACGGTTGTATCTATAGTCCTAAATAGAACGTTTCCGAAATCCCACAGTCTTGTTCTGTATTTAAAGGTTCGAATCTTGGGTACAAGACGAATCTTGAACTACTGAACTTGTCTGTTTTATAATCCTAATTAGTTAATTGTGAGAATTATGGTACAGTTCAATTGTGACTGCAGAAAATCTGTCGTTTAGAGTCTTGGAAATGTAACTCTTATATTGATGAGACTATAGAAAAAAGGAACACAGACTAAGTAGGACTGTACATACACGTTTATCTCATCATGTTCCATGTCACTTAAAGCGGGACTGAAATATTGTTCAAAATATCAATAATAAACATACCATCGGCTTCTCCATTTTTCCCTTTAGACAGTCATGTAATTTTCTACGCTCCCCGCTGCCGCAGTCACCGGATTTTTAATTTCTTCCGGGCTCCTGTCAAAATGGCCGCAATCTATAACTACTTCCAGGGCATGATGCATGTTCACTTGCTGCTGCACCCGTGCACGAGAGGACTCCAGCACTGAGCATGCTCAGTTTCTCCTCTCGTGCGCTCAGAACTTTCATCCTGCTCGTTCACGCACGGCACTGCCTACCCTGCGCTGAATGAACGAGCATGGAGGGGCAGAAACAGGGAGCAGACACAAGCAAGAGAGGTCATAGAGACAGCAGAGCCCTGTCAGCTCAGCATCGACTAGTAAGTCGCTGATTTTAACAGGCAGAATTTGGCACCGGGAGAGCCTGCAGAAAGGTAACTAAACTGCGCAGAAGTATGTAAACCTTAAAAGGGACATACCTACATTATCAATTTATTGCAAAAAAAAATTCTACAGTTCCGCTTTAAGATACTTTTTAACCACTTAAGTACCAGCGGTCTCTGCCCCCTTAAAGAGACTCCGTAACAAAAATCGCATCCTGTTTTTTATCATCCTACAAGTTCCAAAAGCTATTCTAATGTGTTCTAGCTTACTGCAGCACTTTCTACTATCACAGTCTCTGTAATAAATCAATGTATCTTTCCCCTGTCAGACTTGTCGGCCTGTGTCTGGAAGGCTGCCAAGTTCTTCAGTGTTGTGGTTCTGCTATGAACTCCCCCTTCCAGGCCCCTCTATGCAAACTGCCTGTGTGTTATTTAGGATTAGAGCAGCTTCTCTCTTCTCTCTTATGTTTTACAAGCTGGATAAATCGTCCTCTGAGCTGGCTGGGCTTTCACATACTGAAGAATTACAGACAAGGGCAAAGCTGTTTGCAGGAAGAAACGAGCAGCCTGAAACTTCAGTGCATGAGAACAGGGGGAAAGAAACACACAAATGATCTCTTGAGATTCAAAAGGAAGGGTGTATACAGCCTGCTTGTGTATGGATGTATTTTCTATGTGTGGACATACTGTACATCAACCTACTTCCTGTTTTGGTGGCCATTTTGTTTGTTTATAAACAAACTTTTTAAAACTGTTTTTAACCACTTTTAATGCGGCGAGGAGCGGCGAAATTGTGTCAGAGGGTAATAGGAGATGTCCCCTAACGCACTGGTATGTTTACTTTTGTGCGATTTTAACAATACAGATTCTCTTTAAGGACCAGAGATCGCTGGCATCAGAAACTGTGGAATCCCAACAGATAACTACGAATCGCCGCACATACCCGCCGCAATCGCCGTCACCGCCGCACGTCGGGAACATGGGCTACCCACTCTGCCGTCTCGATGATGGCAGAGTTCCTGTGTGCCGGGCAGGAGCCGCTTTCATTGGCTCCTAACCCTGCCTATCAATGTAAGTCAATGGGAGCAGCTTACGTTGATAGACAGGGTCAGGAGCCAATGAAATCAGCTCCTGACCTTCTCACAGGGCTCTGGCATTATAAAGACGGCAGAGTGGTGAGCTGCGGCAGGGAAACATCGGCAAGATCGTCGGTTAATTGAAATCTACGCCCTGCAAGCCAGGTAGCCACCAAAACAGAGAGTAGATTTCAATCATTGCGGTCCAAAAGTAGTTAAGCTTTGGATGGTATATGGAATGACCTGCTGGTTACCATCAGAGCCCTCTAGCTATGATCTCCTGACCTGGATGCACATCAGCAGAGCCCCCTTCCTGTGTCTCAGAGTTCAGGGAACCAGGCCAATATCACCACTGGCCAGAAGCACAGCTCCACTCCCTCAGACTTCTGCCCCCTGCTGTGTGGACTAAGGAGCCCTAGAGTTGGCCCCTGCATCCCCTTGCCCGAGCAACTGATCAAGCTCTGAAATGTAGGTAGGGTAGGTTTTGTGCATAGATTTATAGGCCAGGCATAGAATCTTAAAAACTTCTCCTGAATCGGATAGGGAACCAATGCAGCCATTTACAGAGGGTGGATGTGGATGCGGAGGGGTTAGAACAGCCTTTCTCAATCTTTTTTGACTCGAGGAACCCTTCGGAAAAATTTTCAAATCTCGGGGAACCCCTGACGCACGCATATATATATAATTTTCCCTATATTAAAAATTGAACCCATTTCCTCTCTATTGTATGGCCTCTGTTCCCTCTTTATTTAGTGTTGCCCGCTATGTCCCCCTTAACAGGTATGGCCCCTTTGTCCCACTTGTTAGCAATTATGGCTCCCATGTGCCCTTATTAACAAGTGTGGCTGCTTTGTCCCCCCAGTTTGTTTGGCTGCTATATCCCCCTTGTTTGTGGGACTGCTTTGTCCCCCGTTTATGTGGCTACTATGTCCCCTTGTTTGTGTGGCTTCTTTGTCTGTGTGCTGCTTTGTCCCACCTTTCTGTGGCTGCTTTGTGCATTTGTGTGCTGCTGTCTCCCCCGTTTCTCTGGCTGCTTTGTCCGTTTGTGTGCTGCTTTCTCCCCCCTTTCTCTAGCTGCTTTAGTCATTGGTGTCAGTGCAGGGGAAAAAAAAAAAACACACTTACCATCTGACGTCCTTTCCTCCTTCCTTGAAGCTGGGATCCTGTTAGAACTCCCACGCGTGCCGGAACTATAGAGCTGGCTTCGGGTGATGCGGCTGCTTTTTGGATCCATCCCCCGCAGCAGCATGAAGGAATCCTTCTGCTGCCGCTGTTGCAAACTTATGGAGAAGCGGGACTATATTGTCCTGCGGAAGTGTCAAATTGACACGGAATCCTTGGAGGGTTCTGGGGTTCCGCGGAACCCCAGTTGAGAATAGCTGGGTTAGGAGAATGGATGATCATGATCTGCTTGAAGGGGGCAATGAGGTTCAAGAAGAGGCCAGAAAGAAGGGAGTTGCAGTAATCAAGGGGGAGATGATGAGGGCATGGATGAGCAGCTTCGTAGTGTCCGGAGTGAGGAAGGTGTGGATCTTGGAAATATTACGGAGGTGGAAATTGCAGGCTCTGGTGATGTTTTGGATGTGGGGGATGAAGGAAAGAGCAGAGTCCAGGGTGACGCCCAGGTTACAGTAGAAGAACTTGTGTTTGCCTCTCCCATTAAATGACTGCTCTCCAGTCATACCTCATCTACTCCACATGCATGATGCACCTGGTGAAGGACCTGGGAGTCCGCAACATGTAGTGTTTCTGTTCCACAATATAAGCATTATTTGCAGCCAGTGGTGTGCCGCCTCTTCCTTTTACGCTGAAAAGAGAAAACCCTGCAAGGATGAAGACGTGAGTATTACAATTCAAGGGGTCCCCCAGCGAAACTTTGATATGGCCTCAGTCTTATTTAGATTATATTCACACTCCTCTCAGCTCATTAGTACATAGATTGTGGCCCTGAATAATGGAAAATCTATGTGCAGCGTGAAAGGAGCATTTGTCACAATATTTTGCTCTAAAACATTATTTACAGCATATTATATGCAACCAGCATTTTTTTTTACTAGACCAGCATTGGAAGGGTTAAACACAGAGGTTTAAAGTTCCGTGGAGAGATATGCAGAAGTTCAGATAGATACATTTAACTACATAGGCATCAATTCACCAGTGGTTACCGACCTATTTATCTCATGGGAGGTAATTTACCTCCTGTGATATCTCCAAATAGCAATTCTCCAGAAGTATAGGGTGAAATATCGACAGAGAGAAATCCATGCGATAAATGTGTGATAAATGTGCGATAAATAGGCGATAGTTAGACGTTATTTTTTCTCAAAATCACAATTCACCAGGGAAAAAAGGGGGTGTGGCCATTCGTTATTTTTTCATCTATTTATCCCCTGAATGTACCTGGAGATATGTGGTTTTTCTCACAGCTGCTGCAGCACACTCTGCAGCTAGTTTACTAGCAGCCCACAGTAACAGCCTATACTGTATATATTTCAGGCACCAGAGAGCAGCCCATTTACACTATTAAGCATATTAAGCAATATTAAGTATTTACAATATTAAGTGGATGGGCGAAAGGAAGGAGGAATCTGGATACATTTTTCATCGGGAATGAGTGTAAAAATGTATCCAAATACCTCCTCCATTTCACCCATCCACTTAATATTGTAAATGCTTAATATTGCTTAATATACTTAATATGCAGAACGAAGGGAGGGATTTGTAATGGAAGGTGAGGGTCAAAAACAGAGAGGGAAACCCTCTGCGGTCACATGCTGGTAATAACCTCCTCCTCCTACCCACAATCCTTTACTTCCAGCATCCAGAGAGGCAAAGTATCACATGCAAATCACTAACACCGCATATCGACCGTTTATCGCACGGTTTTCGCATCCATATCGCTCCATTATCGCACCATTATCGCCTGCTTTCAAACACTCCTCTCTCTATCCTCTCACAGTGGTGAATTGCAAACAAAGTGTCAAAATACCGCATGAGATAAAATACCGACCTTTTATCTCTTACTAACGTTTCTCTGGTGAATTGAGGCCATAGAATGTAACAAGTGATACATGTTACACACTCTTTAGCTGTCCTCCAGCTCCTTCTCAGTTGGAGAGAGTGAGTCACATGCCACACTTAGATACATTTATGTAAACAAAATGTATCTATGTCAGCTTTGGATGCATCTGCAGTTCTGTCCAGGAACTTTACTGCTCTGTGTAACCCTTCCAATGCTGGTCTAGTAAAAAAAAAGTCTTAGGCCTCGTTCACATCTGCTGCGCTGAAAAACGTGTTAAAGCGCATGGTAAAAAACGCATGTGCTTGTGCGCGCTTTAGTCCGCTTTTCTGTGCGTTGCACTGCGCTTCTTTAAAGCACGTTTTGCTTACTGTAGCAGCAGCATTTGTCAATAAAACTTTGTTTTTGTATGTAAATGTATTTTTTTCACCAATTAGGGGTAAAAAATGCATGCGCTAAAAAAGCGGACCCATTCACTTGCATTGATGTGCGCTTTCCAGCTCAACGCACAGAAATGCATGCAACACTACGTTTCTGTAACGCTGCTCAGCGCAGCGCATAGATGTGAACCAGCTACATTTAGTTACATGGAAAAATCAATACCTTGCTGATCGCACAGGGCAGTGCGCTGTGGAAAGCGCACAGAAACGGCCCTGATGTGAATGAGGCCTAACCATTACCTAGACTAACTGATGAGGTCAGGATAAGCTAGGATCAATAAGGGGTTGGATATAGTTAACCAACAGGCATACTAGTCATCAGTGAAACGTTTTCAGTCACATGTCTGTATAATGTATAGTTGAAATAGTTTTAATGGTCATACACTGCAGTATGTTCCAGCAAATAATGACATATTGGACATCAGTGTTAAGGTGGCCACACTGTACAATTTTTTTAAAAAAATATCTGTTCAATCTAAGAACTGCATGATTGCAGTTCTTAGATTGAACAGATATTTAAAAAAAAAAATAAAAACATTTCTGACTGATTGTAACATTTAAAAAAAAAAAATGACCAATGTACCACACACATATGTTCAATTTTTTCCCAATTGCAACCTAGCACACACCATACAACCTTTAGAAAATTTTAAGAACATTTTCCAACATTCCGGATCGGTAAAAATTGAAAAAAAAAAAACAAACAAAAACAAACAAAAAAAAAAAACGAGAAATCCGATAGGATTTTTCAGTCTAATGAAAAAAAATCTTGATTTTTTCAGGAGATCCGATCATATTTATCGAATTGCGTGCACCTTTTATGTGTGTTCACACATAAAAGGTGTACATTTCTGGTCCAGTCAGGTAAAACTGATAGAAATCTGACAGGACAAGACCGGAAATGTACAGATATATGTGTGAACCAAGCCTAACTTATTTTGAATTCAAAAAAAAAAATGAATTATGAAAAATATATGCTGCATTATTACCATTGATTTGAAGGAACAAGGCACACTGCTCATCTTCAGTGGGAACAATAAAGCTTATATTTTATAAAGTAAAGAAAATCTATATATGCTGCTCAAGATTATGGTGTTTGTTCTTTTGCAACCTGGTAATCGCTACAGCAAAATGTCTATAAGAATGTGTAGTAGATTATACCAGTCTTCCACCTAGTGGTTAGTAAGATGCACTACAAAAGGCTTTGAAAATTCAAACAAAGCTGTGATGATGATAATAATAATAGCAATAACAACAATAAATGATGGTATTATTATTAGTGATAAAAATATAGCACTGACATCCTCCCCAGAGATTTACATGTATATAGTTATTTATTTCCTTTTCCCCAGGCTTAGAATAGCAGATGGCCTGCTACGTCTAACAGCTGTTTGTCAACCTTTTGCTACATATCAGCCCAATGAAAGTTCCCAACTGCAAAATTAAATAAAACACACAATACTTAACTAATTCATTACATTAAAGTGTACCCGAGATGGGGCAGTAGAGAAAATCTATACATACCTGCGGCATCCTCCACCCCCCTCCGGCCTGATCGCTCCCTTGTCGTGCTCACTTGCTGCCTAGTTTGTCTCCAACAGGTCCCGGTAAGTCGACCAGTCAGGGTGCAGTCCAGCTCAATGCGCTTTCCCGCTGCGCTCCTGTGGCCAGGAGCATTCTGCGCCTGTGCTCGCGGTCACGGGAGCACAACGGGAGTGCACGTGTGGCCAGGCATGCACAGTATAACCCAGACCGAAGGACTTTCCAGGGCAATTTGCAGAGCATCCGGGCGGCGACTGAGGACGAAGAGGGAACGATCAGGCCAGAGGGGGGTGGAGGAAGCCCCAGGTATGTATACATGTTTTTCTTTGGCCCCATCTCAGGTACACTTTAAGTTGTACTCTATGCTTCCATCCCTTTTAGTATCATAATTTTCCCTAACATTTCTTACATAGTGCTTACACCTTCTGCAGTGCTTCACACAATGCATGGCCATGTCATTTACTGACTGCCAGAGGAGCTCAACATTGAATCCCTACCACAGTCCCTGTCTGATGTCCCTACAACAATCTAAGGCCAGTTTTGAGAGAACCAAGTAGCTTATCAGTCTGTTTTGGGGATGTGAGAGGAAACCAGAGTCCCCAGAGGAAATGTGCACATATAAAGGGAGAACCTATAAACTCCATGCGGACAGCGGCCTGGCTGACTACTTTAAGGCAGGAACGCTAACCAATATACCACTGTCCAGATCTCAATTACCACAGCCCCTATATCCCCAAACCTCTCCTAATCCAGAGGTATATTATATGCTTGGGGGTGATCCTGGATGGAAAGGTAACACTGAGACAGCAGGTATCAGCTGTCATCAAATTCTCATTCTTCCATCTGAGAAATGTAGCGAGAATTAAGCACCTTATCCCATTGAAGACTTACTTTTTCTAGATCATGCATTTATATCCTCCTGCCTAGACTACTGCAATGCCTTGTTCGTCGGATCCCAGGATAAGAGTCTGTGACCCTTACAACTAGTACAGAATGCAGCAGCCAGACTCCTAGCCAATGCCCCCACAGCTCACACTCTCCCCAGTACTGCAAACTCTCTACTGCCTGCCAGTAAAATGGAGAATACATTTTAAGATTTGCCTGCTGACATTCAAGGCTCTAATGGGACGCAAATACATAGTGGATCTGTTGGCACCATAACCCCCTCCAAGCACCCTCCGCTCTGCCAGTAAGATGAATCTGGTTATTCCCAGGGTACACTTAAAAACATTTGGTGCTCAGGCCTTTTCCCATGCAGCCCCTACACTTTGAACCTAACTTCCACAATCAGTGCGAGAAGCTCCTTCTCTGGACAGCTTTGAAGGAACCTTTGAGACAGCAGAACAAACGTCACAGAGCTGTGAGTCCCCAAGGAGAAAAGAGCTATAAAAATAGTATTATTTGCTATAGTTCTGTCCAATCTACATATTAATATTTTTTTTTACCATCAAGTCGAAGTCAAATTGCACTCTTTCGCATTCTTATAAATGCAGCCGGTCATTTTCTTCCATCTCTCAGGGAGTCTTCAAAGAACCATTTTAGTGGAATGAATGACCTGACTGCAGTGGGTGATGATCTGAGTGGGTGATGATGGTCTTAGATTACCTACATGCATAGTGTGGGTACACATTGATAAAGATGTGAAGTTTCTCTTGTATCTATGGTGGACATTTTGTTAAGATTCAGCCATGTTAAATGAAGTATCTATGCTGATTAAACACTGAACATTGTATTTACTCTGAGTATCGATATGACTGGAATTTAAAGTAACTTCCTGTTGTTTATTTTCAGCCAGGTAAACAGTCTGGTTTCAAGATGGATTACAGGAATGGAGACCATGCTAGACATGGTATACAGTTAATGATGCTTATTTTAAAACAGATGCATCCCCTTTTCTTGTTTCAGTGGTCACACATAGTTCCTCAATAAATTACCTGGGAGGTGGAGATTTTCATTTACATATGGGAGGAGAATTCCAGGAATATGGACTTAACTGTTTCATGTCTGCAGTGAATATTGATCTGTGACTGGTTTCTGTAACAATGACAAATATCCTGGCCAGCCCCAGGGAGTGTATATTTTTGCATACTTGTAACCCTATAAAATCTGCTGTGTGCTAATGATCGGTAGCATTACTCTGATGATGCCTGTATCAACGGCCCTTGATGCATGAATAAATGTGTTGTCTATTTGACGAGGTATGTCCGAGTCTTCCCTGTCCTTAAACATCTTGGACAGTTTTGGTGGAGAAACGCGGGCAATGAACGACTGACTTTGTGGCACACCTCTGGAGGGACCCTGGACATCTTGAGGAGCGGAACCTTGGAGAAACAGCCGTGGAGAGGTCCAGATATCAAATCCTTAAACAGCGCTGTACCAGGTGAGACTTGATCACCTACTTGATATTTGCACCTCCCTGCTGGTTGCAACCCTACTCCGCTCAGCAGGGTTTCCGTGAGGATCTCCCATGACAACGGTCTCCTGATATGTGGTATGTCATCTTCTATTTCTTACTCTGTACCCTGTATGCATACCGTCTCTTTCTTCTGATTAACTTGTCGCTTGAGATTTAACATGTGTTATTCATGCCGCCTGTCTGCTGTGATTAACTTAGTGCATGGAATCTGACTTAGTTGCTATTGTATGGAGTATAGTGTTGTGTGAGTAACTAAAATTCATTACAATAGTGTATGATATGTGGATTCATGCTGAGTAATGTCATATTTCTGAAGAGAACATTCTATGTGGTATCCTGAGTATTGGGAGTCAACAGTGGAGAGCCAATCTAGATTATAACCTCTGTGAGTCAGCATACTATTGTGTGCATAGCCCTGGGGTGCTGCAACACGCAGTTATCACACAGGATACACACTGTGGAGAAAGTTTTCAGAAGGAAACCACAGGTTGAAAATCTATAGACCGTGGTCATAAATCATAGACAGAGGGGAGATTCGCTTCCTTCAAAGCAGAGAACTTGTAGGCTGGCTCTCCCCTGAGACAACATAACGTTGGATGGGATACTTGTAGCAGGGAGATTGAACATATGTTTAAACTTATGGTGATGTTAATGGTGTTTTATTGTCTGCAAGGTACCTAGTGTGTGCAGCTCAGAGATAACTGTATTTGACTAAGTGTTCTCTTATATGTGTAGGCAACTGTTTTCTCCTTCCCAACAAACACCAAGGTGGAATACACATTAAATTACGTCACAATACATAAAGTATAGTGGGGCTCATCGGTGGGGCCTACTTAATTGGCGTGTGGAAGGGAGAAAACTAAACTTGCCTGAACTATGCTGTTTTTGTACTAACCTCTACAAACACTTTAGAGTGTGCCCAGAGTGTCTCATATCATTGGAAAAAGTACCCAGTATAGTTGAATATTTGATCAGGAGGAGAGTGACCTGCGGCATCCCCAATATCTCTCTAGACAGATACAGGCCAATTGTAATAAGGCCCTATGTGCCACGCCTCCCAGGCAGCACTCAATTCCCCTTATAGTCAACACCCTGGGAGTGTGCAAAATTGGGTCTTGAATACCAGCCAAAGCCTGAAATAGTCGCTCAGCATTATATTTTTCTGTCAAAATTAGTCGCCCCCTTGGGACCTCCCAATCCCTCAACTATTAAGAGAGGGTGGGGCAGGGACTAGACAACTCAGAAGACTCAGACAATTCTGAGGATCTGGAATTAATTATCCAATCCCTCAGTTAGTGGAGAGGTTGGATCCACTACCTGAGGGTTCTAAGTGTTCAGATGACTCTGATGGCTTACATATCTGAGACAGTATAGCCTGTGCACACCCCTGGATGAGTGAGGGAGTGACCGCATGCTCAAAAGGTCTTATCCTGATCAAATAAATGTAAATTTCTCACAGGGTGCTGTTATTTGCCCTGAGAGGGATTGTGAGACACTGATTTATGGGCTCATTGCTACAGTTAACAGTATAATCATTCTGATAGTCTAGTGGTGTTATATCTGGTGGAAGAATTTGTGTTGTCCTGATTTGGCTGATATATATGAGACTCAAGCTGCCTTAGAGGAGGCTTTGAGGTTTGGCTTTGAGGTTTGTCCACCGGGGGAGGAGCTTCCCGACCACGAGAGAGAAGTCTCCGCTTAGCCAGATCCAATTCATTGCCGATCAATAGATTACTGGATGTCACAGGGATTGTGATGCACACCAGACCACTGCCTGCTAGACACAATTGAGCAACCAGGTGAGCAGTGCAGCCGAACTTGGGGTTTTGCTGCTCCCCGGGCCACTCAAACAGACAGGTGGGTGCTCTGTGAGTCCTCACTGGTACTGGTGTCTTGCGGGCCAGTCAGGCAGCAAGGTGGAGGCTTTGTAAGCTCTCACTGGGGCTGGAGGATCTAAGTGGGGCATTGCAGACTTTTGTGACTGTAGTCGGGACTTCACAGGGATTGTGATGCACACCAGACCACTGCCTGCTAGACATAATTGGGTGACCAGGTGGGCAGTGCAGCCGAACTTAGGGTTTTGCTGCTCCCCAGGCCACTCAAGCAGACAAGTGAGCCTTTGTGAAACCTCACTGGTACTGGTGTCTTGCAGGCTAACCAGGCAGCACAGTGAGAGCTTTATAAACTTTCACTGTAGCTGGAGGGGTCTAAGTGAGGCATCGCAAGCTATTGTGAAAGTCACTAGAAGATTGGCGGGATTGGCTGACCCTTGTGTCAATAAGTGTATTGCACAGAAGCAACACAGAGAGTGTTGCTTGAGTTGTTCCCATTCGAAACCAGAGGATTGGCCACCTTTGGTGTGAGAATTGCGTGGAATTCAGGGTGAACACATAGTCTTTATTATGAGGAACTCAATTTCCCGGAAACGAGAGTCAAATCTTGGAGAGCCACAGTATTTGACCCCTCGAGAGGAAATGTCTGACAAATATGGACTATGGGTGTCACGATATTTAGAGGAATGGGAATGGTGGACGAACCACAAGTTTGCTAAAAAGGGTACCTTTAAGCCAAAAATTTGGGAAAATCTGTGGGACACACACAGAATGAGAATGAGTCGTCCTAATGAGAGAGAGGCATGGAGTAGATGGATGAAGGAGTCCATCCGGAGATCAGAGGATGTGAACATATTGACAGTGACACAATCTGCAACTGTCACAGGTAAGATGAGACCTACAACTGCAAGCACTGAACAATTGTATGGGTCAGAGGATGAGCAAATAGAGGAGAAGGAGGTAATGGAGATGGGAGCATACCAAGCTTGGTCTGCAATCATGTCTGGGGAGCTGCATGAGTCATTCAACAGAACTGCGTCACAAGACGTGAGCCATAGAGCTGCTGCAGAACCTCTTACAAGAGGCAGTGCTGCAACACAGCCTCTCATTGACCTCACTGAAACAGAGGAAGTACAGTTTCACATAGGTCAGAGGCAGAGACAGGATGTGCCAGAATCAGCAAGCCTAGGAGCTCACGGGGGAAGAGGGGAGCTAGGGAAACTGCGTCATCCCACTATAGATCCTAAGCTAACCACTGAAGTAAGTACACCAACTGCCCTAGCACAGTTAAGGGAAGAATCACCACATGCATATGGGACAGGGAGAGTGTCAGAATACACTCCCCTCAACTATGCTCTGAATCCAAATGATAGGATGTACCCCCTCCAACCAATGATGACGGGCATCCCTCACTGCTCCCCTTATGAATTCATCCCTACTCATCTTAGTAATATAAGCAACTACTTAACACACTACATGCAGCCCTCTCCCTTCATGGATCATCCATTACTATCTCAAATTAGAAATCGATTTTTCCCACAGCTTACTCCTATGCCCTCTCAGCCCACTACCACGGCAAGGGTGCCAGAACCAGGTTGGCAGCAACATCTAAGTCAAAGCCAAGAAGGGGAAGTGACACCTTCTCTCTCTGACACTAGACTATCACCTAGTCCCTTCAGTGACAATACAGACTTAACCGACCTTGATAGTTTAAATGGCACACCCCAAGGCACTTTGCAGCTTAGTCCTAATACTGTCCCTTTTACACCACAGTCAGGCAGCAGTCAACCATCCTGGGTAAGTGATACTAACCCTTTCAGGCAAGAGCCAATCCCCTTAAGGCAAACGCAGGAGAAACATAATCCCAGTGAGTCACAGAGGGAGACTAACCTGTCAGGAGCCCCTGCTAAACCCAACTGGGAACAGCAGCACCCTGCTGAAATGATATATCCAGTAAGGGAACAAGTATTGTCAAATAACCATGGCAGGCTGACAGGTACTACCAGACACCGTATACCCTGAACCCCCTCAGAAATAAGGGGACTTTTGAGTGTCATACCCCACCCACTAGCTGACCCTGCCAAATTTGCAAAAGGACTAATAGATACACAGACGTGCTACAAGGCCACATGGGGAGACATGTTTCGACTTATCAAAAGGGTGTGTGGGGAGAGGGACCTGAAGGAAATAGTCAGCAAGACATTTATACCGAGGGAGGTGTCACAGGACTCCAGTGAAAAGGGGCATTTTTGGACAAACGCTTTGGCAAACCAACTCAAAATTGTCTATCCACCTAGACCTCGTAGGCGAGGTTTGAGGGTATGTTACAGATGTGGAAGCCCAGGGCATTTCATCAAACAGTGTAGCTACACACCTCAGTCTAACTATAAAACAACACAGACAGATAGGGACACGGAGGCTGAGTTATCTGACTCTTCATCTGACTCTTCAGCTGACTAATGTGATCAGTTTTCAAAGGCAGTGGTCCTCCCATGATGGGAGGGCCCTTACCAGGTGCTTGTCAGTTTCTATGTATAAACTTCCTAGACCTGAGTTGAAGGTCTGGAGCTCCAGCCTTTCACGGATATTTATACGGCTTCAGTTATGTCAGGAATAGAGAACAGAAAGGACAAACTATGCATTTAAAATTAGAGATGTGTGTATAATCATTACATAACCCACGTACAAAAATTGCATGGACAAGTTGTCTCCTCTATTTCAGATTCTAAATTCGGTGACAATTGGAGGGGAAGGTTCTGTGGATCCATGCATCTCATTGCAAAGGAATACGGGAAAACAATTAAGGCAGCTATGCCAACAGGGGCATTTATGTTAGTCATGGGTATTTGCATGTACATGGTATAAAGGGAATGAGTCCCACTATTTAGCATTATTTTGAATATGCTAGACCAATACATCCACCTATCGTAATGGACACTGAATGGCATACCCTAGATGAGCTCTGTGGCAGTCTGTACCGCAGAACAATTCCCCCTTTTTCAGGAGTATTTAAAACAGAAGTTGCAGGGAAGACCTGAGATTATTTTCTTTTTGACATATGTCCACGACAAAAATATACTTGACTGTGAGGGAGATGAGGACCCTGAAGTAGACATATGTACCATACCAGGAATTTTCAGTACAGACCCTAATGACATAGATGACGAAACACTTGAAAGTGAAGATCTGAGGGACTTATCATACAATTTAAACAATGGAACCTCAGTTGACCCATTGCCAGTAAGAGGTGACAAAGGAAAATTATATCCTGAAGACCCGACAAGAGGAGGGTATGACGACTGGAACATTATGTACATGGTATATAATGTTGGAGAGACAGGACAGTAAGGAAAATATTCTATGACCAACCCGAACCGGTGCAAGGTACTTTGTTAGATAAGTGTTATAACCTAGCAGATGGGATTATGGAGTTCCGACTCACGCAAATTCCTGAGTACATTGGAACTGTAAACCCTCTGACATACTTGACTCAAGAAAGAATTATATTTGGACTGAACTGTAGTATAGTCAAACAAGTCACCTAGTATAAAGACACTGAAAAAGTCAGACTTGGTGCCTATTTTAGCACCCTGGTATTGCATGTACAAACAGATGCTAAAAGTAAGTTATTTGAACGCATCACACCTAAAGAAGGTATAACAGTACGTCAATATATGTTGAGATTTATGAGAGAGGCCTGTACACCAGACATTGAAGGTCATTATATTATTGACACAGCGTACTGGTCATCAAATCAGTCTCTCTCCTTCAATGGACCAAACCCTTGGAGGTGGGATGTGCTGTGCAATGGGATAGATGCACCAAAGGTAAATGAATGGATGTATGGGATTCCCATGTCTGAGGGATTGAGGGGAGTGTATCATACCATGGACTGGAAAGATCCTCATGGCTATGAATTAGATCTAGACTTAGATCTATATGGACCATTTGTCTGGCCTCTCTATGAGGAGTCGGATAAAGGGTGGTTGTAATATGAGGAGAGTCCAGTTCCTGGTGTGAACAACCTGTCGATAAATAAAAAGGGATGGTACACATGGGAAGGAAAAGATAAAGTATGTGTAACTGTAGTTCAAGTAGAATGGGAAAAGGATGTTGTGGTCCATGCAAAGGTGAGTTCAGACACATGTAAGGTCCCAGCTGTCAAAGTGGTGGATCTAATTGTTCCTGGATTGGCTGCACCTTGGGCGATGTTGGTGGATACTCAGATCGATGGAGAGTAACCCTAACTGACTTTAGGGTGAATGCATGAGACAGAAGGTGTGATGTGTATGTCAAAAATCAAATATACATGCTGAAAGGGTGGTTGTAATCAGGACATAGCCACAATAAAGTAAAAAGGGATTTGATGGGTACAGCACTAGGGGCTGGGGGTCTCGGTGTGGGAGCTTTTGAACACTATGGATTTGGAGGTGCTACGAAATAAACTTGGAGGGGTGGCTCAGCATGTAGGGGTGGGAGTGAAAACCCATTTAGATATAAATCATGTATTGGAGAATTTACAACATGACCACATTGATGCTACAGCATCACTGTCAGAAGTAATGAAGAAGAAGTTCAAGGGTTTAATTGCAGGTCTGTTTAAACATCCAGAAGACGTCCAGTTGGCATTATCATGTACGCAGGTTCAATTTGAACTGTCACAAGATTTAAAGCTAATGATAACCTCGCTGCACTCTAGCCTTTTTCCTATAAATTTACGTAAACAGGCTGAAAGATCTGTCCTTGATTTTGCAAGACACATGAAAAATGGTGGCTTACTCAGTTCCATGGGTGTCAGAGCCTCACAGGCACTATTTCCTTCTTAGTGCCTGTTGCTGGCAAAGAATACCAAGCTTATACAGTGGTAAACCTGGGTTCTATTCTATCTGAAGGTGTGGTTTTGCACTCCCGGGTTAACCATGAAATTTAGTGCTGTATGAAGAAGGGGAGCCCAGATTAGTAGATACATATGGGCACTGGAAAAAGGAAAATGTGCTCTTATGTCAAGGACAACAAAATATAATTTTGAGACAGCAATGCTGGGACAAGGAAGGATAATGTTTGATGGACGCAACAAAAAAAAGGTGCCGAGCAGGATGAAATGTCTGGGACAGGGTTATTGGTGCTGGTATCAGATGGAGAATGTCACTTCTTATGCAGTGTACACATTGAATTGTACTCAAGGTAGAACACTGACCCGAGGGGTGTACTGCACCACTGGCCCTGTCCTAGGGATAGATCTGGCACAGCCAGAAGGGCGAACACCCATAACACTTGAAAAGAGACTCGACCTCAAACCTGATACACCTGTCCATTTACAAAAGATTCCTTTAGGGTGTGGAGCAGAATTGAAAGGGTGGTTATTGGATTTTGGGAAAAAGGATGAGATCATACAAACTCTCGGAGCTTCAGAAAGGCAAGCAACTGTGCTCCTGGAGCATAATCGTGAGAAACTGTTACAGGTCTCACATGCCCTTGAGCAAGATGCTAGTGTGTCCTGGTGGGAAAGCTTATTCGGGTATAGTCCAAAAGCAAGTGCCTTTCTGAATCTCATGCTCAACCCAGTAGTGGTACTAATAGCCCTTACCGTATTGTTTTATCTTTTTCAGTTATTCATGTTTTGTAAAATGAAGAGGTTGAGCCCAAGGATAAATAAGAAAAAAAAGAAACTCAGGGATGTTTTAGTGGTGGTATCCCCGGATGACGAATATGGATAAATGTTGTGTAATCATTGTAATTTTACCCCAATCCCTTGTAGTTAAATAGTATGGATGGACACGAGTGACTGGAAATCGTAGGGTCCTCCAGCGATAAAAAAAAAAAACAACAAGTTAACATAGGTATGAATGAAACTGATAATTATACACTCTTCTTGAACCGGAAGCCAGTGGTCAGACTGCTGAGCTAGGGGCGGGAGGAGTCTGTTAGAAGTGAGAGGGTAGATTTATTAGGCATTGTAATCCCCTATGTGTTATTATTGAACAAATATGATGTGGCTCTATTTAAAAAAAAAAAAAAAAAGAGGAAGGGGC
The DNA here is from genome assembly GCF_040937935.1 of Hyperolius riggenbachi. Classification (NCBI taxonomy): domain Eukaryota; kingdom Metazoa; phylum Chordata; class Amphibia; order Anura; family Hyperoliidae; genus Hyperolius; species Hyperolius riggenbachi. The sequence continues at coordinate 85,814,477 of NC_090656.1, forward strand.
CACAGACACCTGGGGCTTGGTACTGGGACTTTAAAAAAAAACAAGAAAAAAAAAAAAGAAAAAAAAAAAAGAAAAAAAAAAAACTTTTTCCTCTGTCCTGCAGACATGTTCTTGTGTTTTCCTTGTGCACCTAGGCAACAACCACATCAATCACCCTCTAGTTCTACCTTAAGATCTACCTCAGAAGACTTGAAGGGGTCCTGGCTTATCACCAAGAAGACACCAGAGAGACTTGTTGTCCATAGTGTGGCACCTACCTCATGATTTCAACTCTACCTCATGTGTCACCATATAACCTGTTATTCTACAACCAGTGGCAAGAGGTCCCAAGGATGTGAGGAAAGAAACCCCAGCTGGACAGGTGACATCCGCTGAATCCTTGGTAAGACAGCACTCTTCATCCTGGTATGACACTTTGCTTCAATGGAGAACCTCAAGGAACCTTTGTATGACTCACCCTGAGGAGAGACACAATAATGCTCTCCCAGGGTGCACCACCCAACTCAGAGTTTTGGCTAAGGGTGCGGCTCTGGGGAGGGAGAAGATACTACAATGCCATCCGGTGATATCAGCTGGGGCCCCCCACCAAAGGACCAAGGAAAAACTTTTGATATAAATAGTTCACAGGGATGAACTAGAGGAGGGAGTGATAAAGATGTGAAGTTTCTCTTGTATCTATGGTGGACATTTTGTTAAGATTCAGCCATGTTAAATGAAGTATCTATGCTGATTAAACACTGAACATTGTATTTACTCTGAGTATCGATATGACTGGAATTTAAAGTAACTTCCTGTTGTTTATTTTCAGCCAGATAAACAGTCTGGTTTCAAGATGGATTACAGGAATGGAGACCATGCTAGACATGGTATACAGTTAATGATGCTTATTTTAAAACAGATGCATCCCCTTTTCTTGTTTCAGTGGTCACACATAGTTCCTCAATAAATTACCTGGGAGGTGGAGATTTTCATTTACATATGGGAGGAGAATTCCAGGAATATGGACTTAACTGTTTCATGTCTGCAGTGAATATTGATCTGTGACTGGTTTCTGTAACAATGACAAATATCCTGGCCAGCCCCAGGGAGTGTATATTTTTGCATACTTGTAAACCTATAAAATCTGCTGTGTGCTAATGATCGGTAGCATTACTCTGATGATGCCTGTATCAACGGCCCTTGATGCATGAATAAATGTGTTGTCTATTTGACGAGGTGTGTCCGAGTCTTCCCTGTCCTTAAACATCTTGGACAACATGAAATAGCTGTGGGCCCCAAACATTGTAATGCTGAGACACCCACAAGACCTTGTAAATGATACATTTTCAATGCTGTATATAAAATTCATTTGAAATGTTGTGTATGATAAAAATGTAAGCTTATATGTATACATATCTTGAGGATTCTGTATTTACCATTATAATCTCACATATTTAAGATACGAACTGTAATTGCAGTTTTCTGTTTCCTCTTTTTTTTCCCCTCATATAAATTGAACCTATCCAGTGAGGTCAGAGTTTCTCCTGTAACTTCTTCCAATGTCTTCAACACAGCAGTGGCTGGATAGAGTAATGGTTATGGCACAGGGGACTTGGGTTCGAATCTCAGCTCTTCCTGTTCATTAAGCCAGCACCTTTGCAGTAGGAGACCTTGGGCAAGACTACCTAATGGTTAATGCTCTCGCCTTGCAGTGCTGGGTGCCTGGTTCGAATCCCAGCTAGGTCAACATCTGCAAGGAGTTTGTATGTTCTTCCCTTGTCTGTGTGGGGTTCCTCCCACATCTTAAAAACATACAGATAAGTTAATTGGCTTCCCCCTAAAAAAAAATTGGCCCTAGACTACGATACATACATAGACAGATGACTATTGTAGGGATTAGACTGTGAGCTCCTCCGCAGAACAGTTAGTGACAAGACAATATACAGGTATATACTCGGTACAGCGCTGCAGAAGATGTTGAATCTATATAAATACTAAAAAGTGACAAGACAATATGTATATTCTGTACAGCGCTGCAGAAGATGAATCTACAGTGTATATAAATACTAAATAATATTACGAATAGAGAACACCCTAGTGGCTGCAGCTCTGGTGCTTTGAGTCTGCCAGGAGAAAAGCACAATATAAATGTTATTTTTCTTGTCTTCATCCCTTTTAGACCATCTCCCAGACATCCCAACCTTCCATCTCTCCACTTTGGTACCGCTGCAATTCTAAACACATTGGACACACAACAGCAGTAGGGATAAGCGAGTGAGAATTGCAAGTTGGGACTCGCTGTGAATTAGGTCTTACTTGGTTACCAAATAGAGATGTCGCGAACATAGACTTTTTTTCGCGAATAGCAAACTTCCGCAAAATGTTCGTGAACAGGGGAATCTGGCAAACCCCCGTAGACTTCAATGGGCAGGCAAATTTTAAAACTTAGTCGGTTTATGGCCACAAAAGTGATGAAAAAGTTGTTTCAAGGAATCTAACACCTAGATAGGGGCATGCCAGAGGATAATCCATGCCAAAAGTCTCACCAAAAATTGAGTTGACGCAAAGTCGGGTTTTAAACTCTACTGGGCAGAAATTACATTATGCACAGCTCTGGGTGTCAGTGGGATGTCTTACACAGAGGGATACAATAGTACTATCAGAATACAGTGAAATAATAATGCATTGGAGTGGTATATTCTTCCTCATAGAAGAAGCAAGGAGTAGTAAGCCAGTAAAGGATAAAGGAGAGCCACCTACTGGTGGCTGCTGGAGGACAGTAAGGCTGATGGTCAAATGTGAATGCTGCTGATTTGGTTGGTCCAACTCCAAAAAAATTACTGTGCCATTCATCATCTCTACCCATCTTTCCTGCTTACCAATTAGAAAAATAAGAAAACTGTGGGCCCTGGCTTGTCATCCTATCTTGCAGAGTGGGTGTTTTTTTTACTTAATCTCCTCTTGGATATGACCCTGCTTGTCATTGGTGCAGAACCCAAAATGATAACAACATAGGGGTGGCTGACCAGAAGGGAATCTCAAACCGAAACCTTCAAGGCAAAAACTCAGGAGACCATTAGTATTGCAGCAATGGAGGCAATGCTAATAGCTGCAATTTGCAGCTATTAGCAGTAATTTAGACACCGGAGGTGCAATATAAAATACTGGGCGCTGGGGCCACCCAGTATGCAAAATGTGCTGACACATAGGTGGCAACGAAGTGCCTACTATTGCTTGCCACAGTTTGTATAGCTGGTGGCCTGGCATGTGCTATTTCTTTACCACTAATAGCTGCTAATCACGGCTATTAGCATTGCCGCCTGTGGTAGTATCCTTTGTACCGGCTTTGGCCAACACAGCCTTACTGGTTCACTTGTTTTCTGTTTTGATCACTTACGCTCTGTGTTTAAATTTACAGAATCTAAACAGATTATAAAATGAATCTTTGCCAGTGATCGTTTGTCTTATGCTGGGTACACACTATGAGATTTTATGGTCAATTTACTGTCAGATCGATTATTACCAAGATGTCAGATTTGCTTCCCGATCAATTTCCAAGTAGAATTAACGGAAATCGATCGGAAAATGCTCGGAAATCGATGGAAAAGCAAATCAGACATGTTGGAAATAAATCGATCTGACAGTAAATCGAACATAAAATCTCATAGTGTGTACCCAGCATTATGTAAAGCTGATCAGATTGAGGCACACCTTGCTCTTTTGTTTATAATTTGATACTTTTCAACAATCTTGGAACTTCATTTCTCTCTCTATTCATTACCAGAAAGTATTTAGAGAGTGACAATGAAGCAAAAAACAAACAAACAAACAAACAACTTATGTTATAATGAATTGTATGTGTAGTACGGATAATTAATAAAACATTAGTAGCTAAGAAAAGAGTCTCATTTTTATGCTCAGTTATATAGCTTTTTTTTTTATTATATTGCATCATTCTCTAACATTTGCAGTTTACACTCTGCATCTTAAACTATGAAATAGAGCAGAGCTAATGACCCTTTGAACTTCCCTGCAGTAAAATCTTATCTGAAGTGGTCTTTTAGTTTTGTTGATGTAGAAGTGCTTCAGAAAATAGCACTGCAGCCCACCAAGTTTGTTCGGAGAGCTCAGAGAAGCTCTTTTGCATAGATAACAAATTACGTTTGACTCTTCCTGCACTGGAAACAATATGAAACTCATCTTTGCTTCTTGTGTTCTATTTCTTAGCTGTATTACACATACAATGCATTATATCCTAAGTTTATTTTCACTTCATATTCCCTTTAACCTCCCTGGCGGTAAGCCCGTGCTGAGCACGGGCTATGCCGCCGGGAGGCACCGCTCAGGCCCCGCTGGGCCGATTTGCATAATTTCTTTTTGCTACACGCAACTAGCACTTTGCTAGCTGCGTGTAGCATCCGATCGCCGCCGCTATTCGTCGCGCTGCGGCCGCCCCCCCCCCCTCGTGCGCTGCTCCAATCAGTGCCAGGCAGCGCTGTGGGGTGGATGGGAGTCCCCTTTGACGTCACGACGTCGATGACGACATTCCGCCCGTCGCCATGGGGGGGGGAAGCCCTCCAGGAGATCCCGTTCTTTGTACGGGATCTCCTGATCTCCGATCGCCGCCGGCGATCGGAGGGGCTGGGGGGATGCCGCTGAGCAGCGGCTATCATGTAGCGAGACTTTGTCTCGCTACATGAAAAAAAAAAAAATTTCAAAAACACTACTTTGCTGCCCCCTGGCGGATTTTTTTTAAACCGCCAGGAGGGTTAATGAGGCTGTAAGCTCCTGTGTGTAGTCACTTCTACAACTCACCACCTACACTTGCTGAAAGCAGGTTCAGAAGTAATGTACTTTGGGCCGTACTTATAAAAACCGCTTTTGATAATGTGCCTTAAGCCACTACTTTGCATAAGTTCCTCAGGGAAAACATCTTGCTAACTGGAAATTTGGAAAGTAATTTGTATTCATCATCTATCTTGGGAACCATTAAAATCTTTACCTTGTTTACTATATGCAAACTTTTATGCTGCTCCTGAGAGACTCGTTAATTTAGAAAACAATTTAAACATTTTTGTGCATTAAGTTAGAGGGGTATAGAAAACCGCCACTTTTGTGTATTTTGAAATCATACTAATTAGCTGCCCTGGGGGATATTTACCCCAAGGAGACTATTCATGGATGTGGTAAAAATAAAACATATGGACTAGAAACTCCACAACTGCCTGACAACAAAATTGTACAATAAATATACATAAAAAAAGTTGGAAAAATAAACCTCTCACAAACGTAACAGTTTTGATCCAGTGGACAGCAAAAACATACCTACTGGGACACAGAGGACGGGATTAGCTCCCTCAGCATAAAAAGTTCTCTCTGACTTCACAAGGCAGTAAGCAAAATACCCAAGACTATAATGTCACTACATGGGGATGAGTCACAAAGCTTTTTCACCTGTTTTCACGTTAAGGCCTGGAACCCACTAGGAGTGCTTATCTGAGCTTTGAGCTGCAGCTCTGCCTCTGCTTGCGTCAATCTCTGCCTCTCCCCGGCCCTCTCACTGACAGAAGACTGAAGAGGAGGGAAGAGGCAAAGATTGACACGAGCAGAGGTAGGAGCTACTGCCAACGCTCTGCCTCTACCTGGAAGGAGCCTTGAATTTTGCCCCGGAGATTATAAATAAATACATCATTCTGCCACAGGGATGCGGCGTTTCAGCAAGGATATTATTGCTTAAAGGGGCACTACAGCGAAAAATTTAAAAATTTAAAATATGTGCAAACATATAAAAATAACAAGTACAATTTTCCAGAGTAAAATGAGCCATAAATTACTTTTCTCCTATGTTGCTGTCACTTACAGTAGGAAGTAGAAATCTGACAGAAGCGACAGGTTTTGGACTAGTCCACCTCTTCATATGGGATTCTCAGGGATTTATAAATTTTCAAAAGCACTTAGGCCTGGTGCACACCAGAGGAGTTTTTCTGAGCGGTTTGAGTTTTTAAATCTGCTGCTAATGTTATCCTATGTGTCTGTGCACACTGGAGCAATGAGGTTTTGTAAAAAACCCCATAGCATTACATTGGGAAGAGCTTTTAGAGGTTTCAAAAGCTCTTCCCAATGTAAGGCTATGGTTTTTTTTTTTTTACAAAACCTCATTGCTCCAGTGTGCACAGACACATAGGATAACACTAGCAGCAGATTTAAAAACTCAAAACGCTCAGAAAAACTCCTCTGGTGTGCACCAGGCCTTAGTGAATGGCAGTTGCTCTGTCCAACTGCCAAAAAAATGTGTGGTGAGCAGGGAGGCTGGCCAGCATCATTGTTTAACCTTCCTGGCGGTAAGCCCGAACTGAGTTCGGGCTATGCCGCCGGAAGGCACCGCTCAGGCCCCGCTGGGCCGATTTGCATAATTTTTTTTTTGCTGCACGCAGCTAGCACTTTGCTAGCTGCGTGCAGTGCCCGATCGCCGCCGCTACCCGCCGATCCGCCGCTATCCGTCGCGCCGCAGCCGCCCCCCCCCCCCCAGACCCCGTGCGCTGCCTGGCCAATCAGTGCCAGGCAGCTCTATGGGGTAGATCGGAATCCCCTTTGACGTCACGACGTCGATGACGTCATCCCGCCCCGTCGCCATGGCGACGGGGGAAGCCCTCCGGGAGATCCCGTTCTTTGAACGGGATCTCCGGATCTCCGATCGCCGGCGGCGATCGGAGGGGCTGGGGGGATGCCGCTGAGCAGCGGCTATCATGTAGCGAGACTTTGTCTCGCTACATGAAAAAAAAAAAAAAAAAATTAAAAAAAAAGATTTGCTGCCCCCTGGCGATTTTTTTGCAAACCGCCAGGAGGGTTAAATCCTATTTAGGGAATATCTTTATAAAGAATCAAAGCCATGCTGAGAATCCCCTATGAAGGGCCTATGACCTATGAAGAGATGGACTAGTCCAAAAACCTGTCACTTCTGTCAGATTTCTACTACCTACTGTAAGTGACAGCAACATAGGAGAAAAGTAATTTATGGCGCATTTTACTCTGGGGGAAAAAAAAAACATACTTCTTATTTGTTTATGTTAGCACATATTTTAAATTTGACAATTTTTCACCATAGTGCCCCTTTAACATAAATGGCTAGTAAAAACAGGGTTTTTTTTTGGGCTTCAAACTCTCTTTAAGCGTGCATCTGTCTCTGCCTCTTTCAAAAACAAAATGTATTCCTTTAATAAGTGCGAGTGCCTACTGTACTCTGCACTGCACTCACCCAGTTTCTGCCTGTGCCCACTAATTCATAAAGCTATGAGAGGAAAACCGGCACCAGCAGATTCCAATAGCCTACAGCGCTTCATCCGAAACCAACGTTTCATACTCTTGTGTGTGGTGTTTCAGTGTTACGCTATTAAAGACTGAATGTATTATGGAAATGTGTACAGTACCAACCTTACCGATAACAGTTCTGCACATTTATGTGCAATTGTATACAATAGTAACCTTTACAGTAACAGTAGTAATGCTCATTATTTCCCAGCCTCAGGGCAACTGCCCACCCCATACACCACTGCTGGTGCCAGAGTTATTTAGCAGCAGGGTGGGAGAGAATAGCAGTAACAGCTATGGATAAAGGTTAGAGTTAGGTTTAGGTGGGAAAGGGGGGGGGGGGGTGGTAGTATGAGGAGTCATTAGGGGAGGGGGCAACATTGCATGTAGGTAGGGGTAAGTGATAGTATAACACAGATAAGTTACCCATATTCTTCTAACCGTAAAATGAGATGGTAGAAGATCTGTAAATGTACTAATATTCTACCATCACATTTATTACAACATGCAGCATTTCTCAATGTACGCGTACCAGTGTTATGTACACCATTATATATGCCTGTGTTATGTATGCTATCCATGGCTCTGAATCACGACGCCAGCTTCTGCATGTTCTTAAATGGAACATGTAAAGGTAGGTGCATGAGAAATTGCACACCACAATACCCAACTACTGCTGACAGAAGTTTATTACTGCTACTGTTAACTCATAACTTTATGATGTAGGCTTGCCTAAGCCTCAAGAAAAATAATAATAATCATCGACTTTGGACTTTGGTTTACTCAAGATAACAATGCAATTTGGCAATGGAGATATGTGCCTGACTAATATACTTGAATGTTCAAGTCAATCATGCATATATATTTACATAAAAGTGGCTATTGCTACAACAACTGTCTCCTAAAAAAGTCTCTTAATCCGTCACTATTATATACATAAACTGTGTTTTTCAAGTGAATCTGCTGTTTGAGTAGTCCCCTGCTACATAAGATGTATGTTTTAATCTCACCTTAGACCATTTTTTATAGCCAACAATCCTACAAAACAGTGATTTAGAGAGTCGTACTCAAGCAATGAAGGGTTTTCCTTCCCAAAAGGAAAGCACTGCTAACTCAGTGGGTTAGGACAGTAGGGGCAGGTTAGGGTTGGAGAATGGGGAAAATTAGTTTAGCATTAGACAAGTTTGGAGAAGTTATATAGTGCTAGATAAGAATTAAGGCTAAACGGGGCAAGTAGATTAGACATCATGTGAAGTTAGGTGAAAGGTTAGGGGCAGGGTTGCCAACCCAATTTCTTATTTTTCCTGGACAAACTGGTCAAAAAATCTGGACACCTCAAGGTTTGGACGGACAGGGGGCGGAGTCAGTAGCGGGCCTTTTAGGAAACATCTTATGAATTTCAGGAGGAGAGAAACATAGCTGAACCTATGTGGGCACATTTCACCAGTAAATACACTGTGGGCAGGGCCGGATTTGTATCTTTTAGTGCCCTAGGCCAAATGTCAATAGTCGCTTCCTACACACACACACACAATATATATGTATATGCACACAAAATTTGATATACCCCCCCCCCCCCCATTGCCTATGATGGCAATCAGGATTCTTTGGAGCTCTCCTGGCCTTCATTCAGACAGGTCCTCCCACTCAGAATGAGCATAGATGAAGCATGGGGGGAGTCAGCCTTTGTGAGTAACAGCGGGTTAAGCTACAAACTGGATAGCTGCTGCCTGCTGAGAAAGCCCATTTCAGTATTGCACCCCAGGCAAGTAAATCTGCTAATGTGGTACGTAGGACATTATGGCTGGTACACACAATGCAGATTCCAGTAAGATCAATGGGTCGAACCAATACTTTACTACACGTCTAATCTGCTACAGATTGATATCAGGATACATTTTCAGATCATTACTGCACAAAATGGATCCTGTTATCAATAGGGAGCAGATCAGATGTGTCAGAAAAAATTGATTCAACTAATCGATCTGACAGGAAGTTGCATCCTGTGCACCAGCCGCTAGACTAGGGTAAGGATTAGATTGTGAGCTCCTCTGGGGACAGTCAGTGACATGACTATGTACTCTGTAAAGTGCTGCAGGAGATGTCAGTGCTATATAAATACATAATAATATTATGGTAGGACATTACACTATGACTATGGTAGGATTAGAGTGTGAGCTCCTCTGAGGACAGTCAGTGACAGGACTATGTACTCTGTAAAGTGCTGCAGGAGATGTCAGTGCTATATAAATACATAATAATAATATGGTAAGACATTACACTATGACTATGGCAGGATTAGATTGTGAGCTCCTCTGAGGACAGTCAGTGATGACATGACTATGTACTCTGTAAAGTGCTGATGAAGAAGCCAGTGCTATATAAATACATAATAATAATATGATAGGACATTAGACTATGACTATGGTAGGATTAGATTGTGAGCTCCTGTGAGGACAGTCAGTGACATGACTATGTACTCTGTACAGTGCTGCAAAAGATGTCAGTGCTATATAAATACATTATATTGATATAGTGGACATTAAACTATGGTAGGATTAGATTGTGAGGGCCTCTTAAGAAGAATCAATGGCATGAATTTGCAAAAGGCTACTAGATAAGATGTCAACACTATATTACGTGTCAGAGTGAGACGTCTGCATCTGCACCTGCGCGGTAGCAGGAAAACGGTCAGGCTCAGCTTTTTCTGCCGGTGCTACTGGTTTTGCTACTTTGCAGACGCACTTCGAGGGTCTATATCGGCCTGTCCCTGGAGGATAAGGAAAGCTATCCAGAGGCTTCCTCCTCCTGATGTATCCACATGTGCCCCTCGCTAGCCTCATAGCTTTGTGCTAAATGGTTTAGAAAGAGAAAGAGGGGAAGATAGAATTGGTGAGAGATAGAGAGAGAACAAATCGTGGAGAAAAGGAGGTGAAGGGCAATATAGGGGAGCACAGGGCAGAGATCTCACAAGAAGGGAGGAATACAAAAAGTACAAGAGAGGGGACAATTATGGCAAATCAGTTTCTTAGCCGTTTCTGTGTTTCCTGCTCCCCAAACACAAAATTCAGAGGAAAGGTGAGACAGGAAGGAAGAGAAGCAAAACAGAAGGAAATGAGAGATTGGAAGGAAGGAAAAAGAGATAGAGAGAGAACAAGATAGGATAAAAAAAAGAGGGAGAGAAGAACAGTGGAGGAAAAAGGCAGACTCTTCTCATGCAAATAGAATAAATCAGCCAGGCTGAGACAAAGCATTCAGCTGCAGCTGCCAAGTCAGCTACGGACAGTTATTGCATCTGTTTGTTTATTTGCTTGTCCCAGCCTGGCCATCTAAGTGCAAAACCTCTGTCCCCATAACTTCCCAGACACTGATCCACAGCCGCCCAATCGCCCATGACCTAATCAATCTTGTTAATAGCTTACCAGCAGTAGTTGCTGATGAGCTGCGTCGCTTCCTGAGCCTGACCCCCGTGCACAGTACTCTCAGCCCCTGCTCCTGGCCGGGATCTTGCATCTTCGTAGGTACAGATACAGAAGCTTTTGATTGTAGGGCGGGAGGGAAGGGAGAAAAAGAAGCTGCTGATTGGAGGGCGGGGGGCAAAGAAGCTGCTGATTGGAGGGCGGGGGACAAAGAAGCTCCTGGATTCCTATAGCCGCGGTGCGCTGATGCGCACAGAAGAAGGCGGCAATAAGTACTCGTTTTAACGGACGCATGTCCTGAAAGTACGGGCAGTACGGACAGGGGAAATTTAATGTTATATAGACGGACTGCCCGTACTTTGACGGACGGTTGGCAACACTGGTTAGGGGTACGTATTAGAGAAAGTTTATGTTAGGGTCAGGGTAGGTGATAAGTTAAAGCCACTATAGGTCACATGAAGCTACGTTTTACACTAATATCCTACTCCCAAGTCTAATGCCACCAAAATATCAGAACTGAAAACAAGTATGTAGAATCTCAGGCTTCCAAGAGTGACAGGGAGGATTTCATATCTGTATATCACCATATCACTATTTACTCTAGCAGCTGATTTTTCCAACATAGTGTTTAAAAGACTCTGAAGGAAGTCTAAATCCGGGGAGCGCTTCCTGCTTGAGGCAGAGATAAGGGCTGTAGCTGTGCCTCTTCGCACATCAATCCCCGCTGATCACCGACTCTCCCTGCCCCTCTCAATCTTCCTTCATTGAGAGGGGCGGGGAGCAATGGAGATCCGCGTAGGATTGAAGCGCATGGAGGCAGAGCTGACTCCATGAGCAGCAAAATCCACGACCAAGAAAGTTGTGGACAGGGGATTTGGGGGGGTATAAACCCCTTGTTTTGCGCGGGGATGCGGCGGTTTAGCACTTGCTATAGTGCTTTACATAAATAGAAGTGAAAAACATGAATTTAGACTCACTTCAGAGTCTCTTTAAGTGGACAGGATACACATCGATGCTGAACAGCAATATACCAATCTATTTAAAAAGTAACTCACCAATTAACTTTACAACATGTGTAAACCACAAACTTTAATGAAAATAATAATAAAAACAATATAAAATATGAACAGAAGCTGGCAAGCAAATTATATACATTTGTGCAACACCAGAAAAATGGAATTGGGGGTCATAGGACAAGACAGGAAGGGAAGACTGCATGGAAATACAAGAAACAAGTGCGATTCCCATCAGATGCTGAAGTACATTGTGCTTTGGAAATTGTATAGTTTGACACACATTAAGACATTTACAAGGAACACAGCATATATGGAGACAGATAACGTAGGCAGTGTTTAAATACAGGACAATGGAGTGTAGATGGGGACACAAACCCTACAAGTGGGAGTGTATATACAACTGACTGAGTTCTCACACAATTTCTTGTAAAAGACATTTAGTTTCATCTCCTGGTGATGGCGCCAGTACATACCTATATAATTTATAAATACTTATTAAAATATGAAACAGTTTATCCCTCTTAGCTCAATGAACACAGTGAGGGCTCAGCCACACTATAAGCGGTTTTCTGAGCGCTTTTTAAAAATCGCTCCCATTCACTTCCATATAAATTGCGGTAAACATCGCGGAAAAAGTACTGCGATCGTGATTGGCGATTTTTACTGAGATTGTAATGAAAGTGAATGGGAGCGACTTTTAAAAGAGCACTCAGGAAGCGCTAATCAATAACAAGCGCTCAGAAAACCGCTTATATAGTGTGGCTGAACCCTAACCGAACATTTCAGATATCTGTGTGTAACAGTGTCCAGCTGTATACTGTGCATTACCAAGTGTTGTCATGTCTCTGGCATGATGAACTGATCTGTAACAGTCAGTCTGGTGTATGAAAGTAATGAGAGTAGGTCACGACAGGTAGTAACAGGATTACACATATTGCTGCGATTCTATCATAACAGTTTGCGATTTCACATAACAATTCATACTGGGCATATATTTGTTTTATATTAGCCTGCGCTCACCACATTTAAGCCTGGTTATATCATTTCAAATGCATTACAACAATATATCTGACTTTTTATATAAAACTAGTGGCACAATACTGGAAAGCAGAGATGCTCAGCCATAGGTGAAATCAGACATATGTGATGAGATCATCACCGGTCACAACTGCCTCCTGTGTAGGCTAAAACACGTAGGCCCATTTGCAACTGACTTTTTCTCCCCAGTTTTCTCCTGGGAGATAATTTTTCATCTTCTATTATAAATAGCTTTTCAGCACTCTGCAATTGAAGAAGTACCAAAAAGTAGGTGAAAGTATTATCAAAATAATTTTGATTATTTTCTAGGTTGCTGGTGGTTTAAAAGGCATTTTATTGGAAAGTTTAAAAATATCACCTAGGAGAAAACTAAGGAGAAAAAGTCAATTGAATATGGGCCATAGAGATCTTGCCCAGTCATCAGAGACTTAAAGGACAACTATCAATAAACATATATTTTTTTTAAACTGGGACGGGACTAGCGGATCTAGGTGTTCCCAAGTACTGCTGCATATATCTTTCCCTGCTGAAAGGTGTATAACAGTGAATTATGGGGGGGGTGTTGGCTGGAGTGGTAGATCCCTCTCCCTACATCGGTTACCCTTTGTGTATATCTTTTGCAGAAGACAGGTACTGCAGTGGCTTGTTTTTGTCTCTCTGAATGAGCTGTCCAGACAAGATGCCCGAGCTTTCAAGGATGGCTGTCTGAGGAGAATAATGCACTGACATGCATAGCTAGCAGAAGGAAATGTACCTGCAGCATAAATAATCATACTCTGCTAATTGTGTGTGATTTTTATAGCAAAAGTTGTTTTGCTGCCAAAGAAAAATACTTGAGAGATGCAGAGACCAGCACAGGCTGTTCTGTCACATTTCTTATGAAGCACAGATGTAAATGTATCCTCCCAATGCAGCCAAAACCTACTCACACTAAAGTACAGCTTTTGGCTGTAATATTTAACATGAAAAAGTAAGAAAATGCTTACACAGCTACTTAGATATTATTTGCACATTGTAATTTTAGAACACTTGGTTATTGATAGTTGACCTTTAAGGTGGCCATTAAGGATACGATCTCCCAGACAAAACAATTGTTTGTGCCCACTAATGGCCGAAAACCTGCCAACCAATTTGATCAGATTAATGGAATTGATCACATTAATCTGATCAGATTGGTTAGAGGGTCTTCGGAAGTTAGTGGGCACAACCAATTATTTCTGATCGTTCCCAACCTTGAACAAAAACAATCATCCATGGGATTGTATTGTTAATGACCACCTTTACAAATTGATCACACAATCATATCCATCACATGCATCTCCATCATTTCTGGTATATGTGAACAGGTCTGATGGCGATTATTGGACACTATATATTTCACATGTCCAAGCAATATGGTACTACAATCAAACTTCTTTTTAATGGAGAAGGACTTGCTTGAGAAGGACTAGAACCTCTGACCGGATCAGGTTGTTGTAGATGTTCCTGCTGGAGAGATTTGCCCTCACTTCATGCGATACATGGCACCAGGGCAGACTGTGGGAAGTGCATGAAGTACCTCATTTTCAGGTTCTCTCCTGGCAACCAGTGTCTCTCTTCTGTGGGCTTACATGCCTTAGTAACAGGAAAGGTAGCAGCTGATTGGTTGCCGGGAGACCAGCAGAATGTGCTGTACTTTCAGCCACTTCACACAGTCTAACATAAGGCAAATTCAAGTGGTGAGCGAGATACTAATAATTTTTAGTTGATGCAAATTTTATGCAATTATATGCAGTTTGGAATAGGATCACTCAAATGCAGCAGCTGATCATTTAAATCCACTTCCAAACAATTAAAACATTGCAACATCTGAAAATTACTAGCATAATAATGATCTTGTCTAGGTGCAGTCATCAGTTCGTTGGGATAAATAACATCATTGGGTACACCTGTGCAATTGACAACTATGAAATGGGGGATTTCACCTCCCATTAAGACAGGAAGAGAAAAACCCTATGGGGACACAGAAAGCATTACAAATGTATCACTTTTCTAGAAAAAAAAAAAAGTTTTAGGCTCCATCTACTCTGCCTGCTGTATTGTCTCAGAGGCCTGAGAGGGGTGTTACTACAGCCTGTGTCCCCATTAGTGTAGTTTGCCCTCACTTATTGTCCCAAAGATCTTCGTAGAGCTCTGTGACTTTAATATTAAAACTTGTGGTCTCAGGAACAGTAAAATGTGGGCGCTTTCTGCCTGGCCAGGAATTGTTGTAGATTTGCAAAGACAGAAGCATAGGGCAAGATTAACATTCCACAGTGGGGTTCTGACTTTAACACCATATCTAAAACTAAAATGTCTTCTTATTTAATGTGTATGTGTAACAGTAGGTGACATGTATGCAGGTTAATGGGTAATCTGTAACAACTTGGAGACCTGTAACAACCTATCCAGATTAGATGACCATTTCATCTTTATGGGTATAGAGTGCAAAGGGCAAATACAAGCAGTAACTCAGAAGGAGCAGAATCCCATCAGACATACAGCACTTCAGTGTGGTCAACCCCATAATAAACTGATATGGGTTACTGAACCTCAGTATTCCTTAGGCTGTGCTATTAACAGAAGTTGTTTTTCTCCTAACAACTCATAAATAGTGGTATGAGCAAATCTTGACCATAAATACAAATGGGTGGATTCAGCAAGGTACTCTGGACCTGGAGAACAGAAGCAACTGAGCATTGAGTTTTAAAGTTTGTCCATTAGGTGTAAAACATATGCAGCCTTCACCTGGATCATATCAGATTGTACATGAATAAATCCAGGACAACCTAGATTTATTTGAAAATTTGCACAACTGATTATTTTTCGGCAACCCATATTCTGTTCTGAGATGGTTCAGGTGAGAGTCGGAAACATTTGCCACAGCAGGCGCTATTCTAAAAATCCATTCCAGGCCTCCTGGACATGTCTCCACTGTTCTCCAACTCAAGAAAACCTAAATAAATCAATCCCAATGTCACAGTTTACAAAAGTAACATGTTATGTTTAGAAGTTGCTGGGCTTCTGTAGCTAACTGATGTATAGCTAGCCACGGACGGGGCTTTAGCAGATGGACTGTTAGGGCTTTCCTGTTGAGTTGAAGATGCCGACAGGAAAATATTTGACGTGAGTTGGCCACTGAGAAGCTACTTGGAAAAACTTCACATCCCCAAACAGACGACCATCGACTGTCACTAAAAGACATAAAACAAAAACAAAAAAAATGTATATAGATTTTCAAATTTAGGTTTTTCTAATGGTGCCCATGCCACGCAATTAATGAAAAATATTGAGGACTCTCAATCCTCAAGTTAAAGGACTTTACATAGTTCCTCAGAGCCTTGCTTCACCTTCTATTACTGACCTGTTATCCAAAATGAAGCAGGTGGAGTTAAAGGGGAACTGAAGAGAGAGGTATATGGAGGCTGTCCTGTTTATTTCCTTTTAATCAATACCAGTTGCCTGGCAGCCCTGCTGGTCTATTTCTCTGCAGTAGTATCTAATTAAAACCAGAAACAAGCACGCAGCTAGTCTTGTCAGATCAGACTTATAAGTCTAAGCCACTGAAACACCTGATCTGCTGCATGCTTGTTCAGGGGCTATGGCTAATAGTATTAGAGGCAGAGGATCAGCAGGGCTGCCAGGCAACTGGTATTGTCTAAAAGGAAATAAACATGACAGCCTCCATATACCTCTCTCTCTTCAGTTCCCCTTTAAAGTGTCACTCAAGCGAAAACAAAAACAAAACACTCATGATATAATTGAATGTGTAGTGCAAGATGATTAAAGGACAACTGTGACGAGAGGGATATGGAGGTTGCCATATTTATATCCTTTTAAGCAATACCAGTCGCCTGGCTATCCTTGTTGATCCTCTGCCTCAAATACATTTAGCCATAGACCCTAAACAAGCATGCAGCAGATCAGGGTGTTTCTCACATCATTAAATAGATCACGCTGACCATTCAAGGTATCCAGAGTGAAATCACTCGATTGGAGGCATTAGCTTCTAATCTGTGCACCAAACTCGAATCTGTTCTTAACGAGGACGATTTTGAGCTATACTCAGAAGAACACGGCACAGCCCTTGAGAAGTATAGACAGGAGGTCCTGGCCAAAAAACTAGATAAATTTCGTCGTAACACCCTTGACTACCAAGAGGACCGCGTATATAGCTGGCGGGGTGATAGGCGCCCTAGACGCCGCCCCCAAACTCCAGGTAATCCACCATCAGAATCTAGTTCAGGAGAGGGCTCCTCGGGCTCAGGTGCTTTTTTAGGATCACGCCTACGGGGCAGAGGGGGAAGAGGAAGAGGACGAGGAGGGGCAGAAAGCGCCCCAACGGATTCCAGAGTGTTGAGGAGTCACACTCAGGGGAGGACCTAGTGGTCAATCTATCTTCACATACCCTTACCGACTCTGAGAGAAAGGTACTTGGTCGTGGATTGGGATTTGTGCCCACCCACCCTGGTAACTTACTCGAGCTTGATTGTGATCTGTTTAACTTTTTTAGGACACTACATATCAAAGCTTTTTTCAACAAATCCTCCACCTTGAACACTCAGCCTCCCCAATCCATCAACCTCTTTCCTCCAGAAGTTGACCTCACCATGTGTAGATCTAAAAGTAAGTGGCAACCACCAAATTCCTCTCCAGCAGTAGAGACTTTTATTTACATGGTTCAGCGTGACCTTGCCTCTGTCGGCCGGCAGGGACATCGGCTACACAGCAATTTACCACGACATGCGCGTGAAGCGCTCAAATCTTTGAGTGATAACACCCAGTTGGTGTTCAAGCCGGCTGACAAGGGTGGGCCACCGTAATCATGAATGCCACAGATTACAGACGTGAGGTCATGCGACAACTTAATGATACTAATGTATATCTCAAATTTCCAGGTGACCCAACAGCCTCAATCAAACATGAAATTGATGCTCTTATCTTCAGTGCCTCTGAGGTGGGCATTATTTCTGACAAACTCTCTGACTTTCTCTCGACTCCATTTCCTCTTATTCCTCTCTTTTATGTTCTTCCCAAGATTCACAAATCTTTGGTGAATCCTCCTGGTAGACCTATTGTGGCGGGAACAAGTTCAGTCTTTCAACCACTAGCTGTGCTTTTGGACCAAGTGTTAAGACCTAGGGTGACGGCTATGCGTTCCTTTTTATTGGACACCACGGACTTTCTTTCTAAACTGTCAGGTTTTGGGTTCTTTTGATCTCCAGTATTCCTCTGTACCATGGACGTCACTAGTTTGTACACGTCAATTCCGCATAATACAGGGATCGATGTCCTTGCATCCGGCCCTGTCTGAATTTCTTTTGGCCCTATTGAGTCTAGTTTTGAAGCGGAACTATTTTTGTTTTGAGGGGACATTCTACCAGCAACTACAGGGCACTGCAATGGGGAGCAATGTTGCTCCGGAATATGCAAACCTGTTTATGGAGTTTTTTGAGGAGAAATTTGTCTATACTCACCAACTGTACCTCAGTCAGGCCTTGTGCTGGCTGAGGTACATAGATGATATTTTCTTCATCTGGGCAGGTTCAGAATCCCAATTACTCACCTTTAGGGACGATCTGGATCATTGCTTCCCCACGATTTCGTTTAGCCTTGAGTACAGCATCAGTGAAGTACACTTTTTGGACGTAAGGGTCCAATTGGTGGATGGTAGGATAAAAACTGCCCCCTATCGGAAGCCGACTGATAAGAACACTTATCTCTCGGCGAAGAGTTATCATCCGGAGCGCCTTAAGAATGGACTTCCCTATAGCCAATTTCTACGTCTTAGACGTATTGCATCTACTGACGAGGCTTTCTTTAGGGGGGCAGGAGTGATGTTCAATCACTTTAAAGAACGAGGGTATAAGACCAGCCTTCTCAATAGGGCCCTTTCACGAGTAGCTGCCAAAGATCAAAGTCAACTATTAACACACAGACCGATTAGATCACGTAATCGAATTCCTGTGATTTTGACTTATTCTCCCTTATCTTTGCAGGCTCAAAGGATCATCCGCCAACATTGGCATATACTGACCCGAACATGGCCCAAGTGTTTCAAGAGCAACCAATCTGCGCTTTTAGGCGCTCTAGGAGCATCCGTGACTCTCTGGTGCATGCCAGGAGCACTAAAAATCCAACTATGAACACAGGTAATTGGCTTTCGAATTTGTCGCGACCAAAAGGCATGTTCCCTTGCGGGCATTGTGTCCAGTGTGGTTATGTTAGACGGGGTCCAACATTCCCCCATCCACAAACCGGTAAAGCCATACCGTTAGATGACTTTGCAAATTGCTCCTCCAAAAATGTGGTATATTGCTTAAACTGCCCTTGTGGCAAAGTCTATGTGGGGCAGACCACAAGAGATATTCGAACTCGCATTAGCGAGCATCGAAGCAATATAAGATGTGTGAACTTAGATTCACCGGTTGCGAAACACTTTTTAGAGGCAGGTCACAGTGTATCCCAGTTGAGGTTCAGGGTGCTAGAATTGGTGAGCCCATCGTATAGGGGTGGGGACCTAGAACTCAAGCTCCTACAACGTGAACTCTTTTGGATCTACAAACTAAAAAGCAAAGTCCCCTTAGGGATGAATGAGGATGTTAGCCTGGCCCCTTTCACCCGGTAGTTCATTCATTTTTTTCCATCCCCGCTACTCTCTAATATGTCCCACTCCATCCATTTTTCACAGTCTATTATTACTAGATTCTGCTATGTCCTGCAGCTAAACACAAGAACTCTTTTGCATTGCAGTGCCTGTGATTTTTGGGATTTAGGTTGCAGCAATTTTTATGATACTCCGCTTTCTTAAGTGTGTTTTGATGCTGGGTGGCGGCCAGTCTCTCTCCGTCTGGTATGGATAGGTTCCAATTTCTTTCCCTGCCATAGTATGATTGGCCTTTGCCCCAGCCGTTTTTATTCATTCCACAGGTTGCTGTAATCAATTTATGTTTTTAAAATATCTCCTTTGTACTTGTTCTACAGATCCCTTGAGTCTCCCCTGCTGGACACCGATATCTGCTGTCATGCTGGACACCACCATACTCTGCAGCGGCACAGCTTATGTCTCACTGTCTTTCAAAATTGTTTCACAGTCTGTTGTATTAGCTGCAGTACCTGGCTCCACCATTGGGACAGGGGGCGCCTGCCGTCCATGCTGTGGCTGGCAATGCTGGCTGCGCATGGCTGGCTGGGGCTAGTCCCAGTGTATGAGAGCCGGATGTGACGTGTTGGCGTCGTGGCAGGAAGCCGCGTGACGCCATCGGCGTCAATGGGCCGGCCCACGGTGTCCAGCGTGGGCTCGGGGGCGTCTATGCCGCTATTTAACCGGCGGATCTTCCTCTGTACAGTGCAGCACTACCTGGGGACTCTTCCTATACCCTTTGACAAAGAGATCGAAACAGCGCTGTCAGGGTAAATATGGACATTCCTTCTGATGATCACTGCATGATTATTGGATCGCTGGCATAAGCTCAAAGCATTACTAGCCAGATCAGACTCAGTGTCTGCCCCTTGCACATGCTCTTTATGCGTTCTCTAACTGTTGTTAGTTCAATGCAGTGATTGTATGTTTTACATGTAACTATCCACGGATTGCATTTGCCTGTGTTGTTCAGCCTTGTAGTATCATTGTAACCACTGATATTGTACTTTTTAGTGGGCTGTGATCTGCTGTCCACAGCCCATTGTATCTTGTGACAAATCTGTTCTTTGGTGATTATATCATACAATACAATACTTAAGCAATTCAAAAGCTCGGTGTGCCGGTCATTTTTTATATATTCTAGTTTCTCACATCATTGTCAGATCTGAAAAGATCTGGTGTGATTCAGATACTAGTGCAGCCAAGGCAACTGGTATGGTTTAACAGGAAATACATATGGCGGCCTCATTCTTCTCACTTCAGTGGTCCTTAAATAAAACATTAGTAGCAAAGAAAAGAGTCTCATATTTTTATCTTCAGTTATATACTGTAGTTTGTTTTATAAAATTGCATCATTCTATCATTTTCAATTAGAAACCCCACACTGTATTTTAAACTATGAAACAGAGCAGAGTTAATGACCCTTTGAACTCCCCTGCAGTAAAAGCTTATCTAAAGCCGTGTCTCACTGTTTCTTAGAAGTAGAAGTGCCTCAGATAAAAGGACTGTCTAAGATTCAAGGTGGGTCGGAGAGCTCAGAGAAGCTCTTTTGCATAGATAACAAGCAAAGTTTCTTTATGCCTGGTACACACCACGCAATTTCCCATCAGATAGATGGGTCGATAGATAATTTGACAGATCCGATTGGATGCCCAATCGTTTTTCTGAACGATTTTCTAATCACTTCTATGCAAATCGATCAGAAAAACGATGCGTCACTCTTCCTGTACTGAAGACAATATAAGACTGTTCTTTGCTACTAATGTTCTATTTCTTAGCTGTACTACACATACAATTCAATATATCATAAGTTTATTTTCACTTCAGATTCCCTTTAACTCATAAGAAGGATGTCTTAGACAAGACGGCAGCTGTACTTTCTCATTATCAAACACAATTTTTAATACAGTAAAGTCCCTCCCCCCTTTTAAAATAAAACAATAAAGAGAATTTTAAACAGACAAATGTAGAAGAATCAATAGCATTATGCTTAGGGTGATGGTAAAGTACTAGTGTGGGACTTATAGAGTTGTGCCTGTTGATTTTAACATTTTCAAAAGTAGTTTAAGGGTTTTTTTCTTTTTTGTACTTGAAAAATACAGGAACAGGAGTGGTAATCACTCTGTCCTTTACGTATAATGCATGCAGGGGCTGCGTGCTCGCAGCAAACGCCACAAACCATGTCTTTTTGCAGTACACTCCAGCATTGAAACGCTAAATAGTGCTGCTTTGTACGCTGGAGCTAGGCCTTCAGAAGGAAACAAACCATTGATTGGAAAAACTGTAAACAAGGTTCTGATCATGTGGTAGTTTTGGACAATTTTAACCTTTGTTTACAATGCAGCTGAATAGTCAGAGGTATGACGATCTTTGTATCCTTGAAGGTTTCGCCATATAAAGCCCAATTAACACTGCTCTAAGTGCATCCAGAAGGAAAAAGGGGCTCCTGGAATTTAAGAAATCCCAGTGACACCAGTGTTACATGTTAGTAGCGCCACATAACTTTCTCCCTCAATCTGCCCTGACCAATGCCCCCCATTCTTAACCCTTTGTGGAAAACCATTCCTAACCTCAGGCCATCCTTATCTCCAGGGGCGTTTGCTAGGCTCCTAAGAGATCTGGGGCACTAAAAGGAAACCATAGATGAAATAAAGATTTTATACACACCTGGGGCTTCCTCCAGCCCCATATGCTCTGATCGATCCCACGCCGCCATCCTCCTCTGCCCGCAGCTACGAGAACCAGCTCCCCGCTGTTCCGTCAGAGCCAGCGTAAGGGAAATGCGCTGTTTGCGTATCTCTGCAGCAGCTGCTGGAGAGATACGTAGAGTGCGCACTTCTCCTGCAGAGCTGGCTCCGATGACATCAGTGACGGGAGCCGGTCCTCGTAGATGCAGGCAGTGGAGGACGGCGGCGTGGGATGGGGCTGGAGGAAGCCCCAGGTATGCATAACATCTTTTTCATTTTCCCGTCTAAGTTCATCTCTGGTTCCCTTTAAGTAGATGGATAGTGTAATGGTTAAGGGCTCAGCCTCTGACACAGGTGACAGGGGTTCGAATCTCAGCTCTTCCTGTTCAGTAAGCCAGCACCTATTCAGTAAGAGACCTTGGGTAAAACTGCTACTGCCTATAGAGCGCGTCCTAGGGGCTGCAGCTCTGGCGCTTTGAGTCTGCCAGGAGAAAAGCTCAATATAAATGTTCTGTGTTTGGGCACTCCAGCTGAAAAATGAATATGGCCATGCAACAAAATTTGGGTGGGGCCATGGGTGGAGCCAAATTTACAGGAACTTAACAGCAGTCTAAGTAAGCTTTCCCAGCAAAATGTTGAATGAAGCTCCCTTCTCTATTAATGCAAACCCTCCCCCCCTCCCCCCCATATGCAACATTTTACATAAATAGGCAGAATTACCTGGCTTCTTTGCTAGCTGGTCTGGCTTTTTGTTGGGCGAGCTGGCCTGCTGCCAGCCCCACCCGCATTCCATGGCCTTCTTGTGGACCCCTTCCCATACTCCCATGGGCATCCTATTGCAGCACCACAACTCCCAGCATTCCCCCATAGAAGAACCACAGCTCCCTGCATGTCCCCATAAAGGCATCACAGTACCTACCATGGCAACACAGCACCCAATATGCCCACATAGAGGCACCGTAGCACCCAGCATACCCCCCCATTGCCATGTTCTGTGGTGCCATGCTGAATGCTACGGTGCCTCTAAGGGGCGCGCTGGGTGCTGTAATGCCATGATGGGTTCTGTGGTGCCTTGCTGGGTGCTGTGGTGCCTCTGTGGGGCATGCTAGGTGCTGTGGTGCCTCTACTCTACCTGGTAAACATCCCGGGCACCCCAGAATAGATCCGGGGCAGGTGCCACTGATCTTTGGGGCTAGCAATGCCCCTGCTCATCTCACTGCCTAACTCCAAATGGTAACTAACCGATAATCACTATTGTTCACCTTCAGTGGCTGACATTTAGCCATTCAATACTCTAGGGGCTCTCTTCCCCTATCAAGTGCGCTCAGAAGGGTCCTGTGTTGCAATCACACAACCCATAACTTAGACTTGCGCCATGAAGCCGTTGGGAATTGCGCAAGTCGGCAATTGCGTTCTGGGAAAAATCTAAATGCGCTACTGGGAAATGAGGTACTGTAGCAATAGGCAAAATGGCTGTGTTGTTGTTTTGAAACAGATCACAGCTAGTGGAAGAGGGCTTCCTATGCTGCAACAAAATTAAGGACTGTTAACCTGGTTTGGCTTTTCAGCTATACATAGCCAAAGCGCTACACCAACTGTAAGCACTTATCGATAATGCTACTGTAAAACTAAGCATAGGTACTGGCTAGCGCTGTAATCAACTGACCCCAAGAGGAACAGTTATTGGCCTGCATAGTGTAATAACATTGAATCTCAGGAGATGTTATTGTTACTAGTGGTTTTACACACTCATACACACAGGTGATATTACCTCTCAGCATGATTTGCTGCTGTCGGGCTGAACAGATCAGCCTTGTGATTCCTTCAATTACTTGCGTTTTGGCATCAGACTCTTTTTCTTTCGGCTTCTTACTAAGGAAAATCGTAGGCACTGAAAAGTAAGAAAAAAAGTAAATAGTGTAAAATATGGCAATATAAATGTGTTTGACATACTGGCAGTAATGATTGGCATAAAATGGATCAGATGCCCAAAAATAAAATAAAAAATAATAAAACCAAACAGTTTAAGGCAAGTTCTAAATAAATAAACCAAGCCGTTCCAATTCAAAAAGCCATGTTTGTTATGGGTGTTACCATAAATTTATAATATTAGGCATCGAACACCAAGCAGCTGTGTTGTATTGTACAATGCCTTTTCTGTCCACTGTGCTCTATATTTTTGACAAAGCAGTCTATGGGAGAGCTTACAGGAAAATAACATAGTTTATGGTTGGGTAACTAGGGTACACTAAGCCTGTTAGATGGGGGAGCTATAAGTAGTAGCCCTCTGTAATTGGGGATACATGGATGTATTTCTACTAAGAAAAAGGAGTGCTGTGCACATCTGAAGAACACATCTGGGACATGTGCTCTGCATAGCTAAAGAGCATCAAGTGCACTTGCATTTTCCATCTGCCTCAGCAGAATAGTGACACCACTTTAAAATGGAATTCTATTTTTTTTCTTTCAATTAAAAAAGTACCTAAAACGGTTAATATGTTCACTTTAACCTTCAGCCTTATGAGGTGGTTGAGGGAGTATCTCTGTTTACTTAAAGTGACACTGAAGCGAAAACATTTTTATGATATAATCAATTGTATGTGTAGTATGGATAATTAGTAGAACATTCGTAACAAAGAAAAGTCTAATTTTTATTTTCAGTAATAAAGAATGATGCAATGTTTTAAAAAAAACAAAACCCTACAAGATTTGCAATTTACACACCACACAGCATTCTAAATGATTGCGCAGAGCAGGCTACTGAACTTTTGAACTTTCCTCTGCAGAAAAAAATAAATACAGTGACAGACACTTGAGATAATAAACTTCAGAAGACAGAGCTCTCTGCCACTATGAAAGTGGTGGAGCTCAGATAAGCTTTTTTGCTTAGATAACACCTGTAGTTTCTTAACTCTTCCTGAACTGGAAACAATATTAGACTCATATCTCTGCTGCTAATGTTTTATTTCTTAGATGTACTACACATACAAATCATAACAAAAGTTTATTTTTTACTTCCCTTTAAACTGAGATGTAGATGAAAGCTGCCATATTTATTTCCTTTTAAAACAATACAGTTGCCTGGCTAGCCTGTTGATCTCTTTGGCAGCAGCCATATCTAAAATCATACATGTGATTCAAGGAACATAATTTGAACACTGGCTATTGCCAGTAGCCAAATTACTTTTTTTTTCTTGCTAATTTGAGCACCGGCTATGGCCGTCACTGAAATTACCGTATTTTTCGGACCATAAGACGTTTCTGACCATAAGACACACCCAGGTTTAGAGGGAAAAAAAAAAAAATCAGGGAAAAAAAAAAAAAATCAGGGAAAAAAAAAATATACTTAAAAATATAAACCTGATGCGTCTATGGTGCAGGGGTGTCTTGTGGACCTTTTCTACCTAAGCAGTTTATCTAAGCAACACTGCCAAGCTACACTAACCGTTGTTGCCCCCCCTCCCCCAGCTATACTAACTACCCTAGACTAACTCCTACTGCCCCACTAGCTACACTAACCATCTTAGACTAACCCCTTCTGCCCCACTAGACTAACCCCTACTGCCCCACTATCTACAACTACCCTAGACTAACCCCTGTTGCCTCACTAGTTACACTAACTTCCCTAGGCCCTAGGTTAACCCCTGCTGCCCTATTAGCTATACTAACTACCCTAGACTAACCCCTGCTGCCCCCTCCTCCCCAACTAACTACAGCAACAGAAAATCTCACCAGAACCAGTCTGCAAGTCCTCTGCTCCTCTTTCTCCAGCTGAACAGTTTAGCTCTGGCTCCTCTTCTGGTCTCAAGACCTGCTGATAAAATCCTCTATGAAAGATGACATGCCAGGGGCGTGGCCAGCATGGCAGCGCTCCTGCCGAAAATACACTGCACGGATAGACCAGGGCTTAATCCTGCAGAGCATGGCTGTGCACAGCTGACTCAGAAGCCACGTGGTCAGGACAGTCGCACTGGTCAGCACTCCCGATCCCCCCGCGGCATGTCGTAGAGGAAAGAACACACTGGGGGGTGTGGCCAGCATGTCGTAATGATTGCTGCAGAGTCTGTCTTTAGGCGCGGCTGATCGGGGACAGAGCGGGGGAGCCAGCACTCCAGATCCTCCTTGTGGCATGTCGCAGAGGAGAGAACATGCTGGGGTGCATGTCCATAATGTCCTAATGTGCGCTACAGAGGCCATCTTCAAGAGCTGGAGAGGCTGACCGTGAACACAAGAGGCAGCCAGAACTGCCGAACATGTTGGGGGCATGGCCAGCAACTCGGAACGGACGGTAAAAGCTGATTGGGGAAACATGGCAGCCAGCACTCCCGATCCTCCCTGCGGCATATCGCAAAGATGATAACATGCTGGAGAGGAGGCGAACAAGCTGTGCTGCATTCAATCACGCAGGAAGGATGGGTTCTGTAGGTACTTGGTTGGGCTACATTCGGACCATAAGATGCACTGACTTTTCTCCCCCACTTTTTTGGAAGAAAAAGTGCGTCTTATAGTCCGAAAAATACGGTAGTCACTGAGTGCCCCTAAAGCTGTAATTCTCATTATGGGCTATGGCGGCGCTCAAATCATCGGCACAGCATTGTGCTGAAAACAGCTGTTTCATATCTATAGCCCCACTTCGAAATAGTCCGAATAACAAAAGGTAGTACAAGGTGCAGGACCAGTGCAAAAGCCAGTAAACAGGCCAAAATGTCCGCACACTCAGTAAAAAGTTCGAGATATTTATTCACATATTACACCGGATGTCCACTCATGTAACCAATGACCATTTTGGTAAAGTAATTATGGTATTAAACATAATATGCCATTCTGTTTAATACCCTGACAAAGGGGACCCGTCAGTGTTCTCCCCAGAATTTTTTTTTCCAGCTGGGTGGCATGAAAAAGTAGCCGGGTGGGGGTTAAGGTCATGGTGGGTGGTGGAGGAGGGTGATGCTGTGTGCTACTACTCAGTAGGAATGGACAGGGAGGATCATGCTGGGTGCGGCTCACTGAGGAGGAGAGTAGGTGGTACATGCTGGGTGCTACTTGGTGGGGGAATCATGCTGGGCACTGCTGAAAGGGCTAGGGAGTTAAATGGATGCTAAAGGAGAAAGCGGCATCTTGCACTGAGTGGTGCAGTTGTGATGGGCATTCAGATAGAGGGCTACCAAAGCAAGATTAAAACCAGACAGGGTTGTTGACAGGGTGAGTAATTTAGGCCCAAAACCAAACATATAAAGCAGCAATTATATATAGAAAGGAAATACAGTAGATAGAGGAGAAAAGTAGAAAGAGTGAATACAAACTGAAGAGACTGGGGGGGGGGGGGACTGGGGGGCACACTGCAGGAAGTCAGCTAGATTTATAGCTGTGTAAAGTAATATCTCCGGCTGAGCAGTGGAGGAAGGGAAGCAGTAGTAGCTGTAAAGTTGATCAGAGTAACCAAGCAGCTCAAGGTGACCCAAAACCACCAGGAAAGTATAAGGGACTAAAAGATACCAAAAAGCTCTCATACTAAAGCTAGCTGTAAAAGTCGTCTGCTACCTGTCTCCTCCCGGCAGCACAAAGACAGCAGCTGACAGTCACTACCTTACCAGGGATCCAGTTACTGGGGGGCCATTACTGGTAACAGATAACCATCTGCCCTGCAATGTTGCTCTCCCCAGCACGAGTGCTGCTCCACGCTCTTCTCTATGTGCTCTGACTAGGGATGGTCGGAAACTGATTTCCGATTCCGTGGAATTTTTTTAGCCATTTTTTTTACATCAGAGAATGCAAAAATAAAAAAAAAAGAACGAAAATCAGATAATCGAAAATCAGTCTTGCGATTGGTCTAGGTTTAACATTTTCTAGAAAAATTCAGCATTCTCTGATTGGTCCTATACTTAAAGAGACTCCGTAACAAAAATTGCATCCTGTTTTTTATCATCCTACAAGTTCCAAAAGCTATTCTAATGTGTTCTGGCTAACTGCAGCACTTTCTGCTATCACTATCTCTGTAATAAATCAATGTATCTTTCCCCTGTCAGACTTTGTCGGCCTGTGTCTGGAAGGCTGCCAAGTTCTTCAGTGTTGTGGTTCTGCTATGAACTCCCCCCTCTCTGCACACTGCCGGTGTATTATTTAGATTAGAGCAGCTTCTCTCTTCTCTCTTATCTTTTACAAGCTGGATAAATCATCCTCTGAGCTGGCTGGGCTTTCACATACTGAAGAATTACAGACAAGGGCAAAGCTGTTTGCAGGAAGTAAAGAGCAGCCTGAAACTTCAGTGCATGGCGGAAAGAAACACACAAATTATCTCTTGAGATTCAAAAGGAATGCTGTATACAGCCTGCTTGTGTATGGATGTATTTTCTATGTGTGGACATACTGTACATCAACCTACTTCCTGTTTTGGTGGCCATTTTGTTTGTTTACAAACAAACTTTTTAAAACTGTTTTTAACCACTTTTAATGCGGCGAGGAGCGGCGAAATTGTGACAGAGGGTAATAGGAGATGTCCCCTAACGCACTGGTATATTTACTTTTGAGCGATTTTAACAATACAGATTCTCTTTAAGAGTTCTGGGATTAGGCTAAAATTACAGAGTTGCGGTAAATTGGATTTCCAATCCGTTTTGAACAATTGCTTATCCCCAGTGTCCACCCTTGGTGGAAGGGCGATAGCCAGTTCTACTCCTACGGAGAGCAACATTTTTAACCCGAGTGGGTATCGCGTCTAATCTCCCCACCTGCCTACTGAGTGGTTACCAGTGGTAACCCACCTTTGTGAGTATATTCTCATATATTTACTATTTTGACCAATTGGTTTGACATATTGCACTATTGTGGCTCTCGATCAGCTTTGTTTTTCGGATAGGCAGAAGCTGAGGAGGAAGGCGGAGATGGTGTCTGAGTGACAGCAAGTCAGCTCCAGTGACACAGCCACTGCCCACTGTATTGCATTGAGTGTGGAGGATGGCAAATCTGCCGCAGGCAGGGAGTAATGATCACAGCTGGGCAGTGACTCAGACTTGCTCCGCCCAGCTAATAGGGTCTGGGGAGAACACTGCCTGTCAAAGCCCCTAAACGGTCATTAGTCGGTGTGCGGACCTTTTGAACTGTCCACTCTTAAGTAAGACTTTGCCAGAATCCCAGAGTCATCTTTTGTGTTTAAAGTGAACCAGAGACGAAGCACCCTTGTGTATTTTACCATAGAAATCAGTGGGAACATTAGAGAAAACATTTACCCTGCTCTCTGTTCCATCCTCACTGCTAAAAGTGTCTGTTATCTAGCTGAGATAAGAATCCCGGACTGAGCATTGAGTCTGGCTTTGCTATAATGACTCAGCTATAATGATTCCTGAGCAAAGCCAGCAGGGGGCAGGCTTGGACTTGAAGACAGCAAAGACCACAGTCTCAGCTATAATTATTCTGTAGCAAAGCCAGACCGACTGCTTAGTCGGGATTCTTATCTTAGAGGTGATAACAGGCAAATTAAACAGAGAACAATGTAACAAAGAGCAGATTAGGTGTTTACTGTCATGTTCCCACTGATTTATAAGGTAAAATACATGAGGTTGCTTCATCTCTGGTTCTCTTTAAAAAGTCAAAACATATTTTTAATGTTTTTATTGTCTCATCTCCCAATTCAAACTATTGACCTATTATCCAATGGCGGGATAGTGTTCTGGTTGTGTCTCTGACACAGGAGACCAGGGTTTGAACCTCAGCTCTTCCTGTTCAGTAAGCCAGCACCTATTCAGTAGAAGACCTTGGGCAAGACTCCCTAATACTCCTACTGCCTATAGAGCACGTCCTAGTCACTGCAGCTCTAGCGTTTTGAGTCCGCCAGAGATAAAAGCACGATATACATTTTGTCTTTTTTTATCAAATATTCTCTGTAAGTGGTTCTATGCCATGCCAGAGAGTTTTATGGTGTATAATTAGTTATTAGTGAGAGTTACACTATAGTCAAACCGATTTTTTACTGAAGAGAAAGAGTAAATTTTCAAAAGCCTAATTTTATGTAGGCTTGTTTATACACACGTTTATCTGATGTCACATGTAAGTTCAGGTGCCCTTTACAAGTGGCGATTATGGCCTTTTCTATCTGCAGAGAATACTTAAGGAACTCAAAAATATCTAGATTTGCAATTGCTCGTTCTGGCATATTTAGACTCAGAACAGATCACTGGTATATAAATAGTGTTCATATCATAGCAATAGGGCCATGTATGGAAAATGCATACTAGAATTAAATAGAGTATTAGAGAAACAAAAACACTGTGGGATATTAATAAATAAAAGGTAAGTGAGAAATGAAACTCATTGTGGCCTCTAATATTTCTATAAATCAATAAATGCTGCATCAGAGAAATGAAACCCTTTATGGTCTATAAATGCTATAATTAAAATAGTGCATTATAAAAATGAAACCATTGATGGTATATAAATAAATGGTGTACTGGAGAAAGGATTCCCTTGTCTAGCCCTTTCACAAACTATATAGAGTTTGCTCCCTACCCCAGCTAGTGGTCACCTCCGTTATCACCTTAGATTGTAAGCTCACCAGGGTAGCACTGCCTCCCCTATTGTTTCTAACAACTGCTGTTTTTGTATTGTAGACTAGCCTCCCCCCCCCCCCCCCCCCTCAAAAAAAAAAGAAACAAAAAAAAAAGCACTCAGGGCTGAGGCCCGCAGAAAGCGCTTTTGCAACGCTTGCCAATGGCCGGTGAACGGACAGGCCCTAAAACCGTGGAACCATATGAGGGTGGTTCCATTGCAGCATGCAGCATTCTTGGAGCGATTGCAATTGAAGGAATGCAGGAACAATCCGCATTCCTTCAAGATCACTTTGGAATTTCAGAAATCCCAAAAGGCTTTCTAATATTGGAAAAACGCTGCTAGTAGGCCCTGGGCCCAAGGGTTGGCAACCAACCTATATGGTGTGCATGAATCTCACCCTCTTACACCTTGGGGTCACTGGTTCAGTCCTACATAGTAAATCAGCACAACCTTGTATACAACCTATTTATTTTTGAGCCATTAAAATGTCCCTGTTATGCCAGAAAATCCAATCGATACTCCATAAGCAAAGACTTGACAATCCCAATATATGTGATGAAGAGTTTCCACGCTGTACGGAGTGACACTGTTTTATTGTTTAGAGTTTAAGAAAGCATAACACTGGAACATCGTGCACTGCTCTGCACAGCATGGAAACGCTCCATCACTTGCATTGAGATTCTCAAGTTTATCGAGCTTGTGAATCAATGTTTTGTTGAACATTTTGTATTAATTGTCATAATTATGCTGTACTTCCTTTGTCTTAATGCATGGCTTGTAATTACTTGTACAGCTATAGAAGATGATGGTACTTTATAAGCCAGTAATAATGATAATTATAACAACAACAACAACAACAACTGCTTGTCTCAGCAAATCAGTTGCAATTTACCTTTTTTATTTTTTGGTTCTGTAGTCACCACACTTAGGCTCATGCTGCCGGGTGGGGTATCTGGTCCAGGCAGGCGAGACACAACCACAGAACGGAAAATACTGCGCAAAGTGTTCTTCCCTCCACCCTCTCTCTCTTTCCTCCGGTCACAAGTTAGCCAGTAATCAACTTGCAGTCCCAAAGCATCTGGTGTGGTCCTGAGGGGTGACACAATGAAAAGAAAGATTACGGTCAGGCTACAAGCTACATTCTCTCATTTAGGCTACGTTCCCACTGTAGCAAATCTGCAGCGTTTCTCCACATGCTAATTCGGAGGTGGCACTACAGCACATTGAAATCAATAGGCTGGGTGGGGGGTTCTCGAACATTGCATCAGAATCTCCATAGCCATGCATTGGCACAGCTATTGAAATAAGATGTGATGTTGCATCAGCTCGGGTGGAAACGTAGCCTTAAAAGATAATGAAATTACATCAAGACACATTTTAACAACGACAGTATTCATATGCATATGGAGATTTTCACTGCAATTTACTTTTTAGCACATCCCTAAATAACATATACAGTATATACTTGCATATAAGCCGTGGTACCCACTTTTCCCTCAGAAACCAGGAAAAAGTGATTGACTCACATATAAGTCCCCTGCACAGTAGCTAGATGTGCCCCCAGTACAAGTCATCACCTCTTCCTATGGCCAAATATCCCCCAAGGATGATACAGCTGTGTCTCAAGACGCCACTAGATGGCGTCAGATATGAGACACAGTGATTGCCACACAAGAAGAATCCCCGATCATTGCACAGGTAACACGATGCTTGCACAAGCCAGGGGACATAGGTCTTGAGCAGCACTTTCTGCAAACCATGCTGCAGGGGATGTGGGCACAGACACAGAAGGGAGCCAGCTTGCAAGAGCAGGATCACTAGTGCAAGATCCTTACACTCCTCTGCCATTAACAAAACCTGCTCAACCATCCATTCTGCTGCACTGACTCGCATAAAAGCCAAGGGGGTAACTTTTTTGTGCTGAAAAATTAGGCTTTTATGTGAGTATGTTAGTTTTTTTGAAGATATTTCCACAGGATAGCAAGGCCAGCACAATGTTTAGATCAAGGTTTTGGGACCAACACAGGTTCTGCTGTTTTTAAACCATTGAAATCAGCGATAGAATCCCCAAAAGTATTCCAATAGTTCAAATTATGAGCTCGTTGTAGCAATGTGCTGAGTGTCTACTGTGAAATGTGCTCCATGTGTCTGATCTCATGGTCTCTTATGCTGCTGTTCTTCAAAAGGACATGTTCTAGGTACAGCTGCATGATCTCCCAAAGAGGATGTGATCACAGCAATCTGTACAGGCAGGTGTTACACAGAATGAAGGGGGTGCAGAGGAGACACACACACACACACACACACACACACACACATTACTGGGCCCAGGTGTACTGGTCACATAGGCCTCTATTCAAAAGAGGAGAGTTAGTAAGTGATAAAAAGGTCAGTATTTTACCTCATGCAGTATTTAAACTTTTTTTGCAATTCACTACTGTGCGAGGATAGTTAGAGGAGAGTTCGGTAGCGGGCGATAATGGAGCGATATGGATGCGAAAACCGAGCGAAAAAGGTAGTTATGCGGCGTTAATGATTTGCATGTGATACTTTGCCACTCTGGATGCTGGAAGTAAAGGATTGTGGGTAGGATGAGGTTATTACCAGCACATGACCACAGAGGGTTTCCCTCCCTGTTTTTTGACCCTCTCCTTCCATTACAAATCCCTCCCTCCGTTCTGCATATTAAGCAATATTAACCACTTGCCGACCGCCCACAGCCCATGGGCGGCGGCAAAGTGGACGCCTAAAGGACCGCAATACGCCTTCAGGCGGCGCGTCCTTTAGGCATGCCGGGGAAGCGATCGCGTCATTGATGACGCGCGCTTCCCCCGGCAACTGGCTCCGCCCACCCGCCGTAACATCCCGCCGGCCATACGGAAGCGCCGGCGGGATGTTAACCCCGCGATCGCCGCTACAAAGTGTATAATACACTTTGTAATGTATACAAAGTGTATTATACAGGCTGCCTCCTGCCCTGGTGATCCCAGTGTCCGAGGGACCACCAGGGCAGGCTGCAGCCACCCTAGTCTGCACCCAAACACACTGATCTGCCCCCCCCGCCCACTGATCGCCCACAGCACCCCTCAGACCCCCCCCTGCCCACCCCCCAGACCCCTGTTTGCACCCAATCACCCCCCTAATAACCCATCAATCACTCCCTGTCACTATCTGTCAACGCTATTTTTTTTTTTTATCCCCCCCCCTGCCCCCTGCCCCCTCCTGATCACCCCCCCACCCCTCAGATTCTCCCCAGACCCCCCCTCCAGACCCCCCCCTGTGTACTGTATGCATCTATCTTCCCTGATAACCTGTCAATCACCCGTCAATCACCCGTCAATCACCCATCAATCACCCATCAATCACCCCCTGTCACTGCCACCCAACAATCAGCCCCTAACCTGCCCCTTGCGGGCAATCTGATCACCCACCCACACCATTAGATCGCCCGCAGATCCGACATCAGATCACCTCCCAAATCCATTGTTTACATCTATTCTCTCCTCTAAACACCCACTAATTACCCATCAATCACCCATCAATCACCCCCTATCACCACCTGTCACTTTTACCTATCAGATCAGACCCTAATCATCCCCCTTGCGGGCACCCAATCACCCGCCAACACGCTCAGATTGCCCTCTGACCCCCCCTTATCAATTCGCCAGTGCATTAATTACATCTGTTCTTCCCTGTAATAACCCACTGATCACCTGCCAATCACCTATCACCCATCAATCACCCCCTGTCACTGCCACCCATCAATCAGCCCCTAACCTGCCCCTTGCGGGCAATCTGATCACCTACCCACACCATTAGATCGCCCGCAAACCCGCCGTCAGATTACCTCCCAAATGTATTGTTTACATCTGTTATCTTCTCTAAACACCCACTAATTACCCATCAATCACCCATCAATCACCCCCTATCACCACCTGTCACTGTTACCTATCAGATCAGACCCTAAGCTGCCCCTTGCGGGCACCCAATCACCCGCCCACACGCTCAGATTGCCCTCAGACCCCCCCCCACCTTATCAATTCACCAGTGCATTAATTACATCTGTCCTTCCCTGTAATAACCCACTGATCACCTGTCAATCACCTGCCAATCACCTATCACCCATCAATCACCCCCTGTCACTACCACCCAACAATCAGCCCCTAACCCGCCCTTGCAGGCAAACTGATCACCCACCCACACCAATAGATCGCCCGCAGATCCGACATCAGATCACCACCCAAGCGCAGTGTTTCCATCTATTCTCTCCTCTAAACACCCACTAATTACCCATCAATCACCCCCTATCACCACCTGTCACTGTTACCCATCAGATCAGACCCTAATCTGCCCCTTGCGGGCACCCAATCACCCGCCTACACGCTCAGATTGCCCTCAGACCCCCCCTTATCAATTCGCCAGGGCATTATTTACATCTGTCCTTCCCTGTAATAACCCACTGATCACCTGTCAATCACCTGTCAATCACCCCCTGTCACTGCCACCCATCAATCACCCCTGTCACTGCCACCCATCAATCAGCCCCTAACCTGCCCCTTGCGGGCAAACTGATCACCCACCCACACCAATAGATCGCCCGCAGATCCGACATCAGATCACCACCCAAGCGCAGTGTTTCCATCTATTCTCTCCTCTAAACACCCACTAATTACCCATCAATCACCCCCTATCACCACCTGTCACTGTTACCCATCAGATCAGACCCTAATCTGCCCCTTGCGGGCACCCAATCACCCGCCTACACGCTCAGATTGCCCTCAGACCCCCCCTTATCAATTCGCCAGGGCATTATTTACATCTGTCCTTCCCTGTAATAACCCACTGATCACCTGTCAATCACCTGTCAATCACCTGTCAATCACCCATCAATCACCCCCTGTCACTGCCACCCATCAATCACCCGCTGTCACTGCCACCCATCAATCAGCCCCTAACCTGCCCCTTGCGGGCAATCTGATCACCCACCCACACCAATAGATCGCCCGCAGATCCGACGTCCGATCACCTCCCAAGTGCAGTGTTCACATCTGTTCTCTACCCTAAACACCCACTAATTACCCATCAATCACCCCCTGTCACTGCTACCTATCAGATTAGACCCCTATCTGCCCCTAGGGCACTCAATCACCCGCCCACACCCTCAGAATGCCCTCAGACCCCAGCCCTGATCACCTCGCCAGTGCATTGCTTGCATCTATTCCCCCCTCTAATCACACCTTGAGACACCCATCAATCACCTCCTGTCACCCCCTAGCACACCTACCCATCAGATCAGGCCCTAATTTGCCCCGTGTGGGCTCCTGATCACTCGGCCAAACCCTCAGATCCCCCTCAGACCCCCTTCCGATCACCTCCCCAGTGCATTGATTGCATCTATTTTCCCCTCTAACCACCCCCTGAGACACCCATCAATCACCTCCTGTCACCCCCCTAGCACTCCTATCCATCAGATCAGGCCCAATACAACCTGTCATCTAAAAGGCCACCCTGCTTATGACCGGTTCCACAAAATTCGCCCCCTCATAGACCACCTGTCATCAAAATTTGCAGATGCTTATACCCCTGAACAGTCATTTTGAGACATTTGGTTTCCAGACTACTCACGGTTTTGGGCCCGTAAAATGCCAGGGCGGTATAGGAACCCCACAAGTGACACCATTTTAGAAAAAAAGACACCCCAAGGTATTCTGTTAGGTGTATGACGAGTTCATAGAAGATTTTATTTTTTGTCAAAAGTTAGCGGAAATTGATTTTTATTGGGTTTTTTTTCACAAAGTGTCATTTTTCACTAACTTGTGACAAAAAATAAAATCTTCTATGAACTCGCCATACACCTAACGGAATACCTTGGGGTGTCTTCTTTCTAAAATGGGGTCACTTGTGGGGTTCCTATACTGCCCTGGCATTTTAGGGGCCCTAAACCGCGAGGAGTAGTCTAGAAAACAAATGCCTCAAAATGACCCGTGAATAGGACGTTAGGCCCCTTAGCGCACCTAGGCTGCAAAAAAGTGTCACACATGTGGTACCGCCGTACTCAGGAAAAGTAGTATAATGTGTTTTGGGGTGTATTTTTACACATACCCATGCTGGGTGGGAGAAATTTCTATGTAAATGGTCAATTGTGTGTAAAACAAATCAAACAATTGTCATTTACAGAGATATTTCTCCCACTTAGCATGGGTATGTGTAAAAATACACCCCAAAACACATTATACTACTTCTCCTGAGTACGGCGGTACCACATGTGTGGCACTTTTTTACACCCTAAGTACGCTAAGGGGCCCAAAGTCCAATGAGTACCTTTAGGATTTCACAGGTCATTTTGCGGAATTTGATTTCCAGACTACTCCTCACGGTTTAGGGCCCCTAAAATGCCAGGGCAGTATAGTAACCCCACAAATGACCCCATTCTAGAAAGAAGACACCCCAAGGTATTCCATTAGTAGTATGGTGAGTTCATAGAAGATTTTATTTTTTGTCAAAAGTTAGCGGAAAATTGATTTTTATTGTTTTTTTCACAAAGTGTCATTTTCCACTAACTTTTGACAAAAAATAAAATCTTCTATGAACTCACCATACTCCTAACGGAATACCTTGGGGTGTCTTCTTTCTAAAATGGGGTCATTTGTGGGGTTGCTATACTGAACTGGCATTTTAGGGGCCCTAAACCGTGAGGAGTA
Source organism: Hyperolius riggenbachi (assembly GCF_040937935.1). Taxonomy (NCBI): domain Eukaryota; kingdom Metazoa; phylum Chordata; class Amphibia; order Anura; family Hyperoliidae; genus Hyperolius; species Hyperolius riggenbachi. The sequence goes on from NC_090656.1 coordinate 85,851,830, forward strand.
GTCTGGAAATCAAATTCCGCAAAATGACCTGTGAAATCCTAAAGGTACTCATTGGACTTTGGGCCCTTTAGCGCAGTTAGGGTGCAAAAAAGTGCCACACATGTGGTATTGCCATACTCGGGAGAAGTAGTACAATGTGTTTTGGGGTGTATTTTTACACATACCCATGCTGGGTGGGAGAAATACCTCTGTAAATGACAATCTTTTGATTTTTTTTACACACAATTGTCCATTTACAGAGTTATTTCTCCCACCCAGCATGGGTATGTGTAAAAATACACCCCAAAACACATTGTACTACTTCTCCCGAGTACGGCGATACCACATGTGTGGCACTTTTTTGCACCCTAACTGCGCTAAAGGGCCCAAAGTCCAATGAGTACCTTTAGGATTTCACAGGTCATTTTGCGGAATTTGATTTCCAGACTACTCCTCACGGTTTAGGGCCCCTAAAATGCCAGGGCAGTATAGGAACCCCACAAATGACCCCATTTTAGAAAGAAGACACCCCAAGGTATTCCATTAGTAGTATGGTGAGTTTATAGAAGATTTTATTTTTTGTCACAAGTTAGTGGAAAATGACACACTGTGAAAAAAACAATAAAAATCAATTTTCCGCTAACTTTTGACAAAAAATAAAATCTTCTATGAACTCACCATACTCCTAACGGAATACCTTGGGGTGTCTTCTTTCTAAAATGGGGTCATTTGTGGGGTTCCTATACTGCCCTGGCATTTTAGGGGCCCTAAACCGTGAGGAGTAGTCTGGAAATCAAATTCCGCAAAATGACTTGTGAAATCCTAAAGGTACTCATTGGACTTTGGGCCCTTTAGCGCAGTTAGGGTGCAAAAAAGTGCCACACATGTGGTATCGCCGTACTCGGGAGAAGTAGTACAATGTGTTTTGGGGTGTATTTTTACACATACCCATGCTGGGTGGGAGAAATAACTCTGTAAATGGACAATTGTGTGTAAAACAAATGAAAAAATTGTCATTTACAGAGATATTTCTCCCACCCAGCATGGGTATGTGTAAAAATACACCCCAAAACACATTCTACTACTTCTCTTGAGTACGGCAATACCACATGTGTGGCACTTTTTTGCAGCCTAACTGCGCTAAGGGGCCCAAAGTCCAATGAGCACCTTTAGGCTTTACAGGGGTGCTTACAAATTAGCACCCCCCAAAATGCGAGGACAGTAAACACACCCCACAAATGACCCCATTTTGGAAAGTAGACACTTCAAGGTATTCAGAGAGGGGCATGGTGAGTCCGTGGCAGATTTCATTTTTTTTTGTCGCAAGTTAGAAGAAATGGATTCTTTTTTTTTTTCTTTTTTTTTGTCACAAAGTGTCATTTTCCGCTTACTTGTGACAAAAAATAATATCTTCTATGAACTCACTATGCCTCTCAGTGAATACTTTGGGATGTCTTCTTTCCAAAATGGGGTCATTTGGGGGGTATTTATACTATCCTGGAATTCTAGCCCCTCATGAAACATGACAGGGGGTCAGAAAAGTCATAGATGCTTGAAAATGGCAAAATTCACTTTTTGCACCATAGTTTGTAAACGCTATAACTTTTACCCAAACCAATAAATATACACTGAATGGTTTTTTTTTTATCAAAAACATGTTTGTCCACATTTTTCGCGCTGCATGTATACAGAAATTTTACTTTATTTGAAAATTGTCAGCACAGAAAGTTAAAAAAATCATTTTTTTGCCAAAATTCATGTCTTTTTTGATGAATATAATAAAAAGTAAAAATCGCAGGAGCAATCAAATAGCACCAAAAGAAAGCTTTATTAGTGACAAGAAAAGGAGCCAAAATTCATTTAGGTGGTAGGTTGTATGAGCGAGCAATAAACCGTGAAAGCTGCAGTGGTCTGAATGGAAAAAAAGTGGCCGGTCCTTAAGGGGTAGAAAGACTGTGGTCCTCAAGTGGTTAAGCATTTACAATATTAAGTGGATGAGTGAAACAGAAGAGGTATTTGGATACATTTTCACACTCACTCCCGATGAAAAATGTATCCAAATTCCTCCTTCGTTTCACCCATCCACTTAATGTTGTAAATGCTTAATATTGAAAATGGGCTGCTCTCTGGTGCCTGAAATATGTACAGTATAAGCGGTTACTGTGTGCTGCTAGTAAACGAGCTGCAGAGTGAGCTGCAGCAGCTGTGCGAAAAACCACAGATCGCCAGGTACATTTAGGTGATTAAATAGATCTAAAATAACGAATGGTCACACCCCTTTTTTCCCTGGTGAATTGTGATTGAGAAAAAACGAATAACTACCGACTATTTATCGCACATTTATCGCATGAATTTCGCACGAATTGCGACCCGTCGGTATTTCAGCCTATATTTCTGGAGAATTGCTATTTTGAGTTATCACATGAGGTAAATTACCGACCATGTGTTAAATAGTTCGGTAACCTCTGGTGAATTGACGCTTATATTTCTGGAGAATTACTATTTTGAGTTCTCACATGAGGTAAATTACCGACCATGTGATAAATAGTTTGGTAATCTCTGGTGAATTGACACCATAGACTGCAGGTAACTTAAACAAGCATACGCCTAAACTTGTCAAACATCTGATCTGCATGCTTGTTCAGGGTCTATGGTTAGAGGCAGAGGATCAGCAGGATCACATCAAATTAAATCAAATCAAATTGAAGATAGCTTTATTGGCATGACCAAGATTCATACAGGCATTACCAAAGTAAAGGGAAAAGGGGGACATGGACGGGGGTGGGGTAGGGGGGACAATGACTAAGCAGTCTGTGGACATTTTTAGGTTTACAGTTCCTCTCAGTCTGTGGCATACTGTGCCATAGTATAGTTAGGATATGTGCCTAGGATAATCAGGATATGTGCATTGGTTAAAAGGAAATAACTACGGCAGCCTCCATATCCCTCTCACTTCAGGTTCCCTTTAAAGAGACACTGAAGCGAAAAAAAAAATTATGATATTATGATTTGTATGTGTAGTACAGCTAAGAAATAAAACATTAAGATCAGATACATCAGTCTAATTGTTTCCAGTACAGGAAGAGTTGAGAAACTCCAGTTGTTATCTCTATGCAAATAAGCTATTAAGCTCTCCGACTAAGTTAGTCGTGGAGAGGGCTGTTATCTGACTTCTTATCTCAACTGTAATTGAACGGTTTACTTTTCCTCTGCCAGAGGAGAGTTCATTACTTCACAGACTGCTCTGAAAGAATCATTTTACATGCTGAGTGTTGTGTAATCTGCACATATTATAGAATGATGCAATGTTAGAAAAAACACTATATACCTGAAAATAAAAGTATGAGAATATTTTCTTTGCTGCTTATCTTCTAGTAATTATTCATAGTACACAACCAATTCATTATATCATATTTTTTTTTCGCTTCAGTGTCTCTTTAAGCTAGCACAGCAGTAGTGTACTCTACCCATTTGAGTCCAGAATCAATAATATGAGTATATTACAGTAATTATCAAGATACCATTTAAGAGATTTTACAAATACAGCTATAGTTATAATTTTATGTACGCTATATATCAATGAAGTCAGTACAAAGAACTTAAAGTTAGGTCTAGTATTATGTAGGTTTGCTGCTGTAGTTATTTACTTTTTTAATTTATCAAAGGGATTCCAGCTCTCCCCATGTATAATATATATATATTTTACACAACAGCAAGAACTACTACACTTTGATTTATATAGTGTTTTAATTGAATGAAGCTGCATCAACAATGATTAATAAAACTGTACACTATGTGCTTGCAATTGTACCTAGTTAGCTGTACCCACATAAATCCTCTGTCCAATAGCATAAGGGGCTCTGAAGTTCCACAACTCATTCTCAGTCACATTGATGGATCACTATTATATAATAGAGGTCACATTACAGCTGCAATACGTTGTGTTTTATGATTCTCTAGCAGTGCTTCAGGCTCTGGGGACGCATGCAGAGCGAGAGAGATCTGTGTACTCACTAATCTATGTAGCCTTGAACTTGATTTAGCAGCCCAAATCAGCTTAAATATGTTCTAAACCAAGGAAGCACATCCATTAAAGCAACGCAATAGCATGAGAGCATAACTGATGCACAATGTGGTACATTTATCTTTTTAATACCAAGAGGGGATTGAAAATCGGTTTAAGGCTCCCTGCACACTGCAAATCCGTTTTGCGATTCCGATTTTGTTTCCGATTTTCAATTCAGATTTTTTCCTGAATACATTCAACAGAACGGATCAAAAAATGCAGCATGCAGTAAAAATTAAAAATCGGAATTGGATGTAAAAACCGATTAAAAAGCGGAATCGGAATCGCATGCAGTTTGCAGGGAGCCTAAAGGAGTAAGAGGGATATGGAGGCTGACATTTAATATGAAACATGAAATATGAAACAATCCCAGTTTCCTGGCAGTCCTGCTGATCATCTGCCTCTAATACTTTTAGCCAAACCCTGAACAAGCATGCAGATCTGATGTTTCTGACAAAAATCTGACTAGATTAGCTGCTTCAGACACTACTGATGCCAGAATGATCAGCAGGACTGCCAGGCAACTGGTATTGTTTAATTGTAAATAAATATGGCAGTCTCCATTCACCCCTTGCTTCAGGTTACCTTTAAGGAAAGAAAATATTTTTGGGTATCGTTCTCGTTACAATTAGATATAACATTTCAATTTTACAAATAAATTATCAGGGTAATGCAATAGAGTTACAATTTATGGTGGGTTTTTAACCATTTCTGGACCGCCCATAGTTAAAACTACACCACACTTGTGGCTGTTTAATCCAGATGCGGCATAGTCCCTGCTGGCACTAAGCTAATAGTTTTCATTGGCTCCTGACACTGATCACAGTGATCTCAAAGGAAAAAAAAAAAAAGGCTCTGGTCCTTAACCATTTTTGCCTTTTGGACGTTACTTTCACGTCCAAAAGGCTGCTGTGCGCTCCAGTGCTCGCGCCGTCACGCTCCCGTGAATGGAAACATTGTTCCCATTCATCCATCTAAGTCCCCGGTAGAAAAAGCTGACCACCTTGGCATGTTTACTAGGCAATATAAGTAAAAAAAAAAAATAAAAAAAAAAAAATGAATTTACCGAGAGACATTTTATGCAGTTGCTGAAGCATGTGAAAGTCTCTTAATCGTTCACAGTCTCGAACATAAGATTGTACACATGCATACATACATACACACACATCTCACCCAGTGTTTCCTTGCAGAGCAGCACTTAGGGATGGAGAAGATGGGGGTGTAGCTGTGCTATCACGGGGCATCCCCGTTACTGACGGTGGAGAAGTAGATGGCAATCCAACAGCTAGGGGAATTGTATCTTCAGCATCTAAAAACAAAAGCACAGAGCAAGGAAAAGTTAGGAACAACATACTTCAAATCAGACAGAGGTGTGTATGCTCGTAGGGCTGGTTTAGATTAGGGAGTGCTTCTTCCTCACATACCAGTATTTGGAGGGGACGTCTCCACCAGACCGACTTTCACCACCTGTAGGAGGACATGATGGGCAATGAGAGGAAGGAGACCCCAGAGAAAAGAGAACAAGGAGAAAAGGGAAAAGTCTCAACAGATGAAGGTCTTTAATCACAAGAGGACAAGGAAAAAAATGGTGAGGATTCAAAGTATAATCTCAAGTCAAGTATACAAATTATCAAGACAAAGAATAATAGAGGCTAGATAAAGATATCCCGATGATATGAAATAGTTCATCATAAACGTAGACTAAGGCCCCAATTTACCAAACTGTGGTAAGATTGTCATGTGCACATAACATGGGGCACGGCAGTTTACTGGTACCAATGTCAGCACCATCTATTAGCCTAACCGCTCCACACGTTACCCCGGTAGCACGCATTGCACTAATGGATAAATGAGCGTTTCCCCCTCCCCCACATTCGTACCGGTAAAATTGCCATGTGCTGCCTGTGCATGACAATCTTACTGCAGATTGATAAACCAGGACCTTAGAGAGGACAATGCACTACAGGAATTCTCAGAACTTCTGGCAATGCTAACTGTCTTATCCGAGATGGATCATCCTTGGTGACTTTAACGTCTGGGCTGATAACACTCAATCACAAAATGCAAATGAACTAATAAATCTCATGGGTGGACTAGGCTTCACACAAGTTGTAAAATCTGCTACCCACAGAGGAGGGCATACGCTAGACTTACTGTTCCACCTTGGAATGGACATTAGTAACATAACAGTAACCCCAGTGGTGTGGTCAGACCATCACATAATACAGTTTACTATTGATCATCACCCTATCAAGCAGCTCCCTAAAGAAAATCAAAATCCGTCCCCTGAATAAATTAACACCAGAGAGGATAACTGCCAACCTGGCTTTTACAAATCTGCTCCACAGTCAAATGGACCCAAACACTCTAGTAACCCAGTACAACACGATATGTGAAACACTTGACAGTATTGCCCCATGGCGCACCAAATCAGCAACCAAAAAGCAGAAAGCTAATTGGTTTGACAAAACCATCATGGATCTAAAAAAGAAAGGGCGCAGACTTGAGACAGTGGCGTAAATCAGGGTCTGAGAAGCACAAATCTAGCCTAATTCAACACCTCAGACAATACCAACAAGCAATAACCAAGAAAAAAATCAGACTTTATCTCGCACAAAATATCTACAGCCAACAACAGAACTGGTCAACTCTTCCACGCAGTGGAATCACTCTGCAAGCCTTCCTGCCTAAAAGCCCCAACCACATTCTCCAGGGAAAGGTGTGAAGAATTCTCTGCCTTCTTCACAAACAAGGTGTCTACCATCCGTGCCAGCATTACACCAACATCAATTGACCACTGGACTTTGCATCTGCCTACTACCGTACCACCATGGCAAGTCTTTGACACTCTGAGTGAAGAAGATTTTGGAATTCTCATTCAAAGTCTCCGCCCCACTACCTGCGACCTGGATCCTGGCCCAACTAGATCCTTAATGCAGTGCTCAGAGCTGATCAGGCCAGCACTTCACAAACTCACTCAGTGCTCCTTGCAAAGTGGACTTTTCCCAGAAGAACTGAAGAAAGCAATCATAAAACCCCTCTTGAAGAAACCATCACTAGATCCTGATTCTGTAACCAACTACAGACCTGTGGCGAACTTACCATTCCTATCAAAAGTTATCGAGAAAGCAGTCGCCAACCAGCTGGAAGCCAGGCTTACAGATAACAACATCTTTGATACTTTTCAGTCAGGATTCAGGAAAAGGCAAAGCACTGAAACGGCATTAGTCCGAGTAATGAATGATCTACTTCCTGCAAGGGACAAGGGTGATTGCTCAATTCTGATTCTTCTTGACTTGTCTGCAGCATTTGATACTGTGGATCATGAAATACTAATCCAGCGACTGAAGAACTACTGTGGCCTAAGGGGTACTGTTCTTAGCTGGTGTCAGACCTTCCTATCTGGCAGGACACAGCAAATATGTCTGGACACACACTACTCTAATCCAGTGCCACTTCCCTATGGAGTTCCACAGGGTTCTGTACTATCACCATTACTCTTTGCAGTCTACATGCTCCCACTGGGCAAAATAATCCAGAACTATGGCCTAGGATACCATTGTTATGCAGATGACACACAACTGTATCTGTCCTTCAAGCCTGGCACCCAAGACCCATCAGCATCCATAAATGCGTGTCTAGTGGATTTACAAAATTGGATGAACACCAGCTGGCTGGGGCTGAACTCTGACAAAACAGAGGTGTTGGTGGTAGGTGGTCCACACATGATGGATAAAGTTCAAAACGCTCACCACTTCAAACTAGCAATTGGGGGAGATACTGTACAGTATAAAGACTCTGTGCGAGACCTTGGGGTGATCCTGGATGGAAATCTAAAACTCAAAAAGCAGATATCAGCTGTCGTCAAGTCTTCCTTCTTCCATCTAAGAAATATAGCGAAAATCAAACACCTTATCCCAGCTGAAGACCAACCTGCCCTGGTTCATGCATTTGTATCCTCCCGCCTAGACTACTGCAACGCCCTGTTCATCGGATCTACAGAAAAGGTTCTGCGCCCCTTACAGCTAGTACAGAATGCTGCAGCCAGACTCCTAGCCAATGCCCCCCGCAGCTCACACATCACCCCAGTACTGCAAACTCTTCACTGGTTGCCAGTAAAATGGAGAATCAATTTTAAGATCTGCCTGCTGACATTCAAGGCTCTACACCACATGGAACCCAAATACATAGCGGATCTATTGGAACTTTATGCCCCTCCACACACCCTCCGCTCTGCCAACAAGATAAACTGATTATTCCCAGGATACACGTAACATTTGGTGCTCAGGCCTTTTCCTACGCAGCCCCTACTCTATGGAACTCACTTCCACAATCAGTACGAGAGGCTCCCTCTCTGGACAGCTTTAAAAAAAAAAAAAGGCTAAAAACTCACCTCTTTTCCCTAGCCTTTGAGACTGCATAATGCAGGGTCACAGCGCTTTGAGTCCCCAGGGAGAAAAAGCGCTATATAAATATTATTGTTATAGTTCTTTCTATTGGCCTCTGAGGTAGCTTTTGTTCAAAGTGAAACAGCTGTCAGGCCCCCTTCACCCCAACTGTGTACCCAGATGTGTCTTTGCACCGTGGATTAAAATGTATTTCTTTTTTGCAACGACAGTGCCTCGCTGCTCTCCTTTTTACACTGCATGTCCACTGTCTGAGTGCACATTGAAGTATGGAATACACAATCCGGTGAACCAAGTTGTTTCTTTTTGCCGACATCTAGTGCCAGTCTCTTTCTCCCCTCAATATATGAAATCACATACAGCGGTGTAGGAATGAAGGTTGTTGAGGCTCTGACTGCAACCTGGTAACTGCATCAACCACTGCCTAGGCTCCTTATTAATGCTAATTTATTAATTACAGTACATTTATGTTTTTGTTTCAAAACTAGTGGCAGAGGACATGAATATACTGTACGGCTGGTGGTTAAGCATAGTCAGGCTGAATGTCACAAACTGCAGTATGGATAACAGCCGAATGAAGAGGGAAAAAAAAAATACAAATTGAGGATTTCAAAACCCATCACCACGTAAAACATAATTTTTAATTACAATGCCAATAAATGATCATATATGATACAGCATAAAAATAGTCCCTGATACACGCATGTCACATATAAATTGCCTAACGCACATTTCGCGACCTGTAGCACAAGGTCACTTCTTCAGAGGCCTTATTTTCTAAGTTCACAGTTTGTGAATGAAGGACGGTTTAAAAACATAAAAAAAATGTAGAGCCAAATCTAAATATGTTCTGGACGTTCTTATCATCCAGTTAGCCCAATTTAGCACCGATCTGATATATCCAGTAATGAATTATTGCAAGGCAGCACAACATCTGTGACCGTAGTCCATGGAATAGGATTTTCTAATACTGTATGGTGGTCAATAATATAATCCGTTCTGTGAGGTTGATGCACTACTGAGAGCGTGGTGATATGCCAATAGTTCAGCAGGAGCTATATTTTGTATATTTTTCTATTGTGTGATTATCTTTAATAGAGAGGTGGTCGTATTTTGGATTCTTTCAGGCTTATAGAACAAGTGAAGAGAGGCCCAGGCAGCTTGAGAGGTAGAAAGTAACCATATAAGCACCTCTGGTTCACTCCAGATGTGAATTCTGGAGGGTTGGGGAAGTGTTTAGGAGGCAGAGATACTACAAAGAGGGGACTGATGGGAATCTCCCGGAGTGGTCGGGTAGGGAAAGCGTGTATGCATCGGAGAAGCTCTGTAGTGCTGCTAAAGTAAGGCTACTTTCACACTAGAGTTGCGTCAGCTCCCTGAAAAAAATGGGATCGCAATGGAGGGTGGGAGAAAATTTAAATAAATAAAATCGCATTGAATGCATCTTCACCACAACTGTTAAAGCGCTATAATTACATGATTAATAACATGCATCCCAGAAGGTAGAAACTATAATAGGTTTAATAGATTGTGCAATAACGGAAATACACTGGATTCTATAGCTAGGTAGTCTTTGGGTACCTTTTTCTTCCAGTTATCTTTTCACCTCCAGTGGAGGACGGTAACCCTGTCAGCACATCTGGGTGCCGTGTATAGGGTTCCCCCCTTTTTTTTCTTCAAGAGTGCGACAACATAGAGAGACCCAGATACCAGAGAGGAGATGGTTGTACTCTCCACCAGCCTTATTGGTTGGTTGCCCTTATTGCAACCTTATTTTGTGAGTACCAATTCTCCATCTGCTTACTTTTACTACACTCGCGTACTACACCCTCCGGGCTACCACTGTGTTTTTTCTTTCAAAGGTACAGTTCTACTGCATCACACCTACCACATTTTTAAAGTCATATTGGGGCAGAACCAAAGAAGTGGAGCAAATCTGGTGCAAAACAGTTGAACAGCATGACCAATCAAAATCCTTTCCCTCTACATCCGTTTTGTTTTTACACCAGTTCTCCTTACATTAGTTTTTATAACTTTACTGATACTATCTTTACTCCACAATAGTAAGACATAAATCTTTTCTAGATAAAAAAAAAAAAAAAAAAAAAAAAAAAAAAAATACTTTCCACTCTACCCCAGTAAACAGTGTTACATTTATTAGATAGGATACGAATACTAAATATGATACTAAAGGATACTACTCTAAGAAGAGGGAAGTCTCTGGATCCTTTAGAGGCTTTCCACGTCCTCATGGTCTCCAGACAACAGCTTGTTTGATACGTTCATGTGGCCGCGTTTCCTCCTGAGTATGAGCGCGACCGTACTGTGCCTGACCGAGTACAGCAATGCCTGCACAGTAACCCGTTCATACACGAGCAGCTCTGTGCTATGCATTCACACTTGGACTTGCATAGGCACAGGATGGCTGTGCTTGTGCACAAAGGGCAGCGCAGTGGCAATTTTAAAGAAAGTACTGGATGGCAGAAGTGGGTCGCCAGGAGGTTGTGGGAAGCCTTTAGAGGATCCAGAAGCTTTCATCTTCTTAGGTAAGCCTCTCATGTTCATTTTTCTCTTTAAAAGAAAAGGGACACACCGTTAAAAATGGGACATGAAAGGTCAAAATTTAAAGGCCCCGTCAAACTCAGATGTCAGTCGAAACAGGGAATGTCTCTGGCTGGCAAATCACCATCAGATAGAATATATATATATATATATATATATATATATATATATATATATATATATATATATATATATATATATATATATATATATATATATATATATATATATATATATATATATATATATATATATATATATATATATATATATATATATATATATATATATATATATATATATATATATATATATACACACTCTTGAGAAAAGCAGAAAAGTTTTCAGAATTTAAATGAAATCACTACTTACCCCAATGAATGGGATAAACTTCTGATATGAATCATCCTCCTGCCTGGGAGAGAGGAAACAGGTTATAGCCCCCAAAGGAATAGATTTAAAAAGTTTCATTAAAATTATTTAAAATCAGAAAGAAAAAAAAAAAAAAAAAGTTTGTGTAACCATTACACATATAATCATGATTTCCTTAAAGGGAACCTTAACCCGAAGTAGGAAAAATGAGTTTACCCGGGGATTCTACCAACCCCCTTGCAGCCTTTCTGTGCCCGTGTAGTCACTCACGGATCCTACAGACCCCCACCATGAGCTAGTTTAGGATTAGCCACTGCGCGTGCACGGCTCCTGCTGCATGCCTCCTCAATTGTGTTCCCGTCGCTGCGGGCATTCTGCACAGTACGCGTACGTACGGCGCATGTGCATGACAGCCATGACGACAGGAGTGCGACCGAGGATGTGCGCGGCAAGGGCCGCTCAGGCAGAGTGGCCACCGAATTATCAGTCGGTGAAAACGAAACTAGCTTGCGCCAGAGGACCAGAGGATCAGTGAGTGGCTACACGGGAACAGGAAGGCTGCAGGGGGCTGGTAGAAGCCCCAGGTAAGTGAAACTCATGTTTCCTACTTTAAGGTTCCCTTTAATATGTTTCTGTGCGGATTTACAGAACTGGAACAGAATATCTTCCACAGAGCTTTGCAGAGTATATGGTCTTGTCACTAACTGCCCCTCAGAGGCGCTCACTAATCCCTACCATAGTCATTATGATGGAGAGACAATGGAAGGGCTGTGTGACTGTGCATTCAGCATCACAGTATGCAGTTGAAACACTTTGAGACAATCGAAAAATGGCAAAAGGTAGTAGCAAAGCAGACCCTCTTAGCCAAACTGGAGCCATAAATATCACAGGTTTGTTTCTCTTCATCTGCGTAGGAAAAGCTTAAACAAAGTGGCACAACCCATCTCCTTGTCCATACTAACCAGGGGACTTCTCTACACAGAGACCACTCTATGCTTGAAAGGGCTCATGTGCTCAACCTGACTGGCAATCCATTCTGAATATCTTTAAAAGTACTCACATTATACTTTCTAAAACCTTTAAAGTGACACAGAAGCAGGAAAAATGTATGATATTATGAATTGTATGTGTAGTACAGATAATAGAACATTAGTAGCAAAGAAAAGAGTCTGATATTTTCAGTTATAGACTGCATCATTCTCTAATATTTGCAGTTTACAAACTACACTCTGCATTTTAAACTATGAACCAGAGCAGAGCTAATGTCCCTTTGAACTTCCCTGCAGTAAAAGCTTATCTGAAATTGTCTTTCACTGTTTCCTTCATGTATAAGTGCTTCAGAAATCAGCGCAGTCTTCAACCCAAGTTCGGAGAGTTCACAGAAGATCTTTTGCATAGATAACAACTGAAGTTTCTTAACTCTTCCTGTACTGGGAACAATATGAGACTCATATCTTTGCTACTTCTGTTCTATTTCTTTCCTGTACTTCACATACAATTCATTATCTTATACATTTCGGGAGACTTTATGTTGCCGACACCCGCCGATACATGCAGCTCTATGATAGGGCTTTACATTAAAGGGGCACTATGGCAAAAAAGTGTTACATTTAAAATATGTGCCAACATATACAAATAAGAAGTACGTTTTTTTTCCAGAGTAAAATCAGCTATAAATTACTTTTCTCCTATGTTGCTGTCACTTACAGTAGGTAGTAGAAATCTGACAGAAGCAACAGGCTTTAGACTAGTCCATCTCTCCATGGGGGATTCTCAGGGATTTATTTATTTTCAAAAGCACTTCGTTTTTGGCAGTTGGACAGAGCAACTGCCATTCACTGTGTAGCAAGCAGGGAATCTGGCCAGCATCATTGTTTAAATCCTTTTTAGGGAATAACTTTATAAAGAATAAAAGCCTTGCTGAGAATCCTCTATGAAGAGATGGACTAGTCCAAACCCTGTCACTTCTGTCAGATTTCTCTTACCTACTGTATGTGACAGCAACATTGGAGAAAAGGAATTTATGGCTCATTTTACTCTGGAAAATATGTACTTCTTATTGGTCTGTTTGCACATATTTTAAATTTTACAATGTTTCGCCATAGTGCCCCTTTAAAGCTTTTAGAGATGATAAAGCATGAACACTTTAAAGATTTTCAAAATATCACTGCGCTCCAAATGGTACGAGAATGTGAAAGGGGATCGCAGCAGTGAAAAGGTCACTTCACCTTCAAAGATAATCAATAGCCAGGAATTACTGCGCTTCAATAACCCTCACAGAGGTTAATACCCTGTAAGCAATCACAGACAAATGCACATAGTGCAAAGTATTGCCAAAATACAGCTGTAGTCAGCACCACGTGTTTGTACTCCTGGGGGTAGTGCCACCACCTCAGGAAGGATAGGACTCGAACTCCCCCTATGTGGCCCCACTCACCAGAAGAGCGTCTTGTCACACTGCATAAATACAAAAGCCGATCAGCCGAGCCCCTCTTTAAAATAGATCTAGTGTTTATTTCATAAAATCTCCAGAAAGCAGCTCAATGCGCGGTATAGAGCACACGCCACCGGGTCCCTCTCTTCCTTAGTATGATGTCATCACGTTCCTCAGGCTCCTTCCTACGCGTTTCATCACCGTCGTGACTCATTCAGGGGCTGGAGGATAGCGATTGCCGTCCAGCTAAAAAAAGTCTATAGCCGCGCCCACTCCTCTCGCTGGTACGCCCGCAACGCCGCCCTCTATTGTTACTAGGCGACCAGGCAGCGTGCTGATCTATGTGCGCGTGGGATACATTCATCTACTAACATCTACCTCTACACGCAGTACATAAAGTGCAGTCCTAATCTAATCTACATACAGCACACAGTGCCTACACTGCAGTCCTAATCTACATACAATAGCATACTAATCTCTACATAATTATATACAATGCCTTTCCAATCACATCTGCATACAATGCAGTATAATCTCATCATCTAACATCACTGTGTTACATATAATATCCTATATACACATGTTACAACATCAATTACTATACATATTAACAATAATAACCCATACTCCTTGATTATAAAACACAAGCCTGTCCATAGATATAAATATACATCCTTCATATACCCTTCAATTTTAATCATCACTTATTAAAGTGACAGTGCATAATTCATTCTTATTGTGTACTGTGCTCATGGAGTGTGCACTACGCGCCACACAGCACCCAGCGCACACCCCACAACACACCTACATCCACATTACCCCTTAATATAATTAAAGTGACAGTGCATATTAATGTGCAAATTATCTGAACAATGCAAACTAGTAAAAATACAAACTAGTGAGAAAATACAAAAAAAAATCTATACATGTGCAAACCTTAAAAGTGCATAAACACAAACACCTTTTTGCAATTTGAAAAGGAAATATTACATTTATATTTCTTCCCTAAAATGTCTTGCCTATATCCAAGCCTAACTATGAAATAAGAGACCATTGTTGGATACACACTTATCAAATCGAACAACCACCGCTAACACACACACACACACACACACACACAAATTCTGTCCAAAGCTTGTTAATGTTGGGGTGGCAGAGATAGCATATCTAATGAGCCAGAGATGAATGCTACTTCTTCTGTGTTCCCATGGATCTTGATACTTAGGAACATTTTGAGTGAGGAGTCCTGAGTTGAGACATTTCCTTCTCCAAGAAATGAAACATCCTAGTAATCCCTTCAACTAAATGTGGTCAAATAGCAAGGAGGTATTTTGCTAGAGGAAAGGGGGTATGCATCTTTTTACAAAGTGAAAAGTTGGGTGAATATGCATTTGTACAGCAATATAGTCAGCATCAGAAGTCTAACAAGTGAAATCAGCAAAATTAAAGCAGCATGGAAAAAAAAAAAATAAACTTGCAGAAGCTTAACTTCATGATTTCAAATACTTACAGTTTGTGTTTGCAGGTCAGCATGGCTTCCGCTATTGGCAACTGGTGGCAGTTACTGGCTCCACTCACATATTGCATTATCCGACCAATAACATCAAATGGCTCTTTACCAGGAGAGGAAGATTTTATATAAAAAAAAAAAAAGCCAAATAATACCGTATGTAGATTTAATTGCTATGTCCATAAGTGGAAAAAAAAATTATTACTCCATTAACCACTTGCTGTTTTTCAAACCGTATTGCCTCCAGGGGAGGCTGCCCAAGGACACACCATTTCCCGTTGCACATTACCCTGCGGAAGAGTGCGCTGACCAGGTAATCTGCATAGCTCCGCCCCTGAACAGTGACATGCTCCCTGCTGGACAGGTAATAGGTCAATTTTTTTTCAGATGATCGACCTATGCGTGCTGTACCGCTTGCACAACAATCAAAAGGGATTGATGTGGTGCCATAAATAATGCAAATGCCTGCTGTGTGGTACTGCTTGGCAACGCACTGCAGAGTCTGTGCCGCCTCTGTGTTGTCATAAGCACTTCCCCTGCATTGCATCACACCGTGGGTAGTGTAGCCAGTCTCAGAGACTAATGACCTCTGCGGTGGGGAGGGTGGCGCCATAGGTTTTCTTGCCTGGAGTGACACAATGGCTAGAAACGCCCCTGATTACCAATTCTGTATTTTGTCACTAATTCTGTATCTTGTATACTGGTGTACACCATTGTCTGTATTATTATGTACCCCATGTTCGTTTCTTAGTTTGTACAGCGCCACAGAATATGTTGGCGCTTTATAAATTAATAATAATAATATTAATAAAGGACTTTTTCTGTATGACCAATTCTGAAATAGTAAACTACTTTTCCTGGTCCCTTGGAATTTACTGTAAATGGATTCTACTGTATATTGCTGCCTGACATCTAACGTGTTATTGTTTCATAGTGCTTTAAATGTAGTTGAGATCAAGAATTTGATGCACTCTGTTCAAGAAGTCTAAACCGGGGACTACCTGTATACAAAGCTCAGACTTGATTCAGTCAGAGGCTGAGGAGACACAGCATCACATCAAGAAAGAGGAGAGGCTGGCAAAGCTGGAGGGGCCACAGAGTTTATGGGGGCACAGGAGAAACCCCAGGTATGGCCACCATGCATTTTTTTTCTTAGTTCAGGTACTGTTTATATGGAGCATAAAAATAAAAACAAAAAATAAATAAATAAAATACTATTGTTCAAATAAAAAGCACCCTTACCTAAACCTGGAGCCTCAGATTTGGTAAACAGCTCCCTCCAAGCAGCATCAAAAAACAGAGAGGCATAGCGAGAGTCCAACGTAGAAAGATATTTACAAACAGGATGAGAACCTAAAATGCAAAAGATTGGATAAAACACATTACTTATTATAAGCATTAAAAATGAAGAATGCATTTGCTCAACTGTGCACTGGGATATTGCCAGTTTCCTAAGCATGTGCATACCTAATGACTAATCACATTGCTATAAGAAAAACTTGTTAACTTATAATAAAACTCTCCCCTCTGATTATATTTTTACAGAGAAGTTCTAACTTTTTTCGAGGACGGTTTCTCCTTTTGAGCCTTTGCAATTTCCTGCTCTAATGAAGACATGTAACTTGGTACCTTACTTCAGTGTCCTCTCCTCTGCTTTTCCTTCCCATTTCATTGTTCTCATTCATCTTAGACAAAGAAATTATACATTTTCTCAGTACAATGCAATTCCCTCAGTTTAGATCTATACATCACAAGGATTTTTGCAAATATTTGAAATTTCTCTTTTTTCTTTGCATATACAGTCATTATAGAGGATAAAAAGGAGGACAGAGAACTGGCAAAGCAGCTGCAGCAGAGATTGGGCTGTCCATCATTGCCAATGCACAGAGCATGCACCATCAGTCAATAATAGACTTTCACTAGCATGACCTGCTTGGAGTTGTAGTGCTATAGGAGGATACTAGGAAAAGGCTGCCAGCATATGAGGATGTAACAGGGCTGGTACCAGACCATGTGATACCTCTGTTGACAGGGGATGCCAGGGTGAGAGTGCGGGCACAAAAGGGCAGGTTGGCCCGACATTGGTGGTTGCTATGGCGGTTCTGGACATTAGGTGACACGTGTGAAACCAGTGACAGGTATTTGCTAAGCAAGATCATTCTATGTGAGTTCTGCTTTTATACATGGTGTAGTCTTGAGTGCAGTGAAGCAGAGGATTGGAAAAATGGAAAATTACCTAGGACATCACTACACTAACCCACTGCACCTGATCCCTTGAGAATCTCAAGTACATGAGTGCGGCAAACTTTTTTCTACTAACCATTGCATAAAACTAAAAAAAATCCATAACGCCAGATGATGTAAGAAAAATAATTTGCGGATCATTCCAGGTGTGCATGAATCTGTAGAAGAAGTACAGTGCTTTCTTCTTTGTGCAGCCAACTAGTCAAGCGGGGGGGGGGGGGGGGGGCACTGGGCAGTTTATATTTGAAAGAGTACACTAGTGCAATTTTTACAATTGTAAAAAGAGAAACATCTTTGTTTCCAAGCAATTTAAGATATGTATAGCTGGTTGCACATGAAAAATTAGATGATCATTGCAATAATCATGAATACAAAATGATTAGTGGAGCCCCAATTAAGGTCATAGCAAAATTGTACATGGTGTGCATTCACTTTAATAAGCTGAGAAATTACATAAAGCTCTTGTTCTTCTGATGCTATTGAAAGATGGAGCAACCCAAGCAAATAATAAACAGTTATTTATAGAAAAGTTTTTTTTTTTCCTTTTTACTACTTTAATAGTGAGGATTAAACTGTGCCATCAAATAGCACAATAAACAAAGGCACGAGACTCCAACAACCAGAGGTGACTCTGTATGCAAAGGTTTATCAGAATCAGAAACATCCAGGAACTAAAGGGACGCAGTGTCTGCTGACCAATCAACCAACAGGCAAATTCATATATTCACCAGCTGCTGGTTAACTGGTTGGAAGTTTGGGTTTCTGGACAATCCCTGTACATTTCTGGCCGAAGTCAAACTGAAACAGTCACACAAAGCAGGTCATTCATTACTCACTATATACAAGGATAGATGAGTACAGAAACAGGATTGTGCGGACTTACCCAATGGTACTAACAAAAAGCGCAAGTACCCTAACCAATCAGAAGCTCTTGATGCTAGGTTTGTAACATAAGCTCCAAGCAGGTAACTAAGAAAAGTGTGACCTCCAATACACACCACTTTTAAAGGTTTGGGAGGCCCAGGTGCCATGTGACAACTGTAAAACAAAAAGAAAAAGAAGAATCATAGAACCTAAAAACAACAATTTCAGAATTCACAATATTCCTCTGTCCTCCACATCCCTTTGGTGACATTAAGACAAGAGGAAGAAAACATGAGAAAAAAAGAAGTTGGTTTGAAACCCATCTAACTCCCCTAATAATAATAAAAAAAATACATAGCAAGGCTAGTGCTGCTCCCTAGCTTCCATAGAGAATGGTTGGGTAGGAGGAGTGTGCATATACATGCTGTCTTGTATTGCTCTATGGGGACTAGGATCTGCAGAAACACTTAGGGCAGCATTCACAAAGCTTTACGGCATGCGGTAATGCAGAAAATAGCTGATTTTACCAATCATTTAGTGAAATGTCAATTCACTAATGCTGTTACCACATGGCAAGCTGAAATTACCGAGCAGTGAGGAAAATTACTGATTTGTGAGGTAAATGCCAGCAAGTATCAATTCATAAAGATATGAGAATGTGGTAAAGCCCAGAAACATGTGCGTTCATTACTGGCAGCTCTCGTGCGTCAACAACCAGCCTCCGCATTGCTACAGAGTGGCTAGCCCACGACTGGCATGAGCAGAGAGCCAATAATAACACAGCCACTGTCTCCTGCAAGTTCCTGTCTCCTTTGCAATGCCTTCTCGGGAGGAACAAACTTTTCAACCCACCAGGCCATGGAGGAGAGAGCGGCACAAAAGAAGTTTACCCTGCAGCCCTTCAGACATTTAACCCTTTAGGTTCCTGTTTGAAGATGCAGAGGAGCAAGTTGGGAAATCACATAAGCATTGGTGTGTTTAATGTTTCTTGGAGTTCATCTAAGCTGTGGCAATAAAATAAAATGTTGAGAAAGGCTAATAGATTCAGAGGGAGCAGAGGAACTATAGCAAACATGCAGTCTAAAGGGATGTTGGGGATGCCTTTTACTATTGAAATGCCGTCACTGCACGGAACAATATGTAGCGAAAACGGAGACCACTCCACACGCTTCTGCTGTTACCAATTTTTTTTTTTTATTATTTTTTTTTAATTGAAGGCCATTTTTGGGTAAATTACAGAACATCTACCGCACCTGTGAAAATCTTTGTGGATTGGGGAAAAACAAAAAAACAAAAGTCTAAAATAACGAAAGCAGTATTTTACCGAGCTGATTTTTCTTTCCGATCAGCCCTTTGTGAATGCTGGCCTTAGTGGCAACATAATTTTAATTTCCAGCATAGTGAAGGCTCTGCATTCAAAGAAACAAAACATGATATCTGCACATTCCCTTATCCTTTTTTCTGTAGGTTGTTATCTCCACCTAGTGGTTATTAAAGAACACTGTCACAAAGGCAAACAGGATTAATATTTATACTTACCGTATATACTCGAATATAAGTCGACCCCCATATTTGACCCTATTCAGCAGGAATTTTTTTTAATGACTCGAGTATAAGTCTACCCAGCAAAGTTAATGGCTGCACTTGGGTGCATATTATTTCGGCGCCGCTCAGTTCAGCGCGTGAGAGCCGAATGATGGCTTCACCGCTGCCGCATAACTCCGAGGCGTTAAAAACTATTCCCCCTCCGAGTAGTCGCAACTTGGAGGGAGATGTAATTCGGGGTCTGGCAGCTGCCGGAGCCCCGAATTACCGCTACGCGCCCCGCGCAGCATAGCATTGCTGCTATGGGGCGCCCAGTTTCGGCGCTCGGCTCCGAGAGCCGCGTGCCAAAATAAGCTGATCCGGCTGCACTTGGGGACCAGGAGGGGTTAATGACTGCACTGCATAAAGTATTGTAGCCATTAACACCTTCTGGCCCCCAAGTGCAGCCATTAACAACCTCCTCCCCTATACATTGTGGCCAGTGAGAGTAAATACCTCCTTCCCACTACATTGTAGCCAGTGCGTTGCAACGCTAAAATTTGTTAGCGTTGCACCGCTAACACGAAAAATGTTTACGGTAATGTTCCTGCACCAGCGGGAATGCTAAAAAAAAAAAAAAAAAAAAAAAAAAAAAAAAAAAGGTACGCAATGCGGCCTGCCGACCCAGAGGTCAGCAAAAACTAAAATAGCAAGCAGCGGGAGACTGGAGAAGCAGCGAGTGACTACGAGGGCACAGGAAAAGTGGAACTCCAGGTAAGTGGAACTCCATTTTTTTTTTCTTGCCTGACAATTCCTTTAAGCCAGAATTATTAACATCTCATTGATCATCTCTAGACACGTATTGATAAGAATTTCAAGAACTGACAAGTAGATGTGTGGAGCTGCATGCTGGCCGCAAATAGTTAATACCTGTCGGCAGTGCAGAGAAGGTGGGCAAGGTAAGCTCAGTTGTCACCGCCTCCTCTCTCTGCCTCTGACTCAGGCCTCTTTTCCATGGATGGCTCATTTGTCAAGCAGTTCAGCCGCTCAGCTGCCAGCAACAAGCGCCATTCGGCAGCAGTTACATGCAGCCGAAGGGCAGCATTTGGTAACCCGGTGTAGGTCATTTTACCCAGCAGCGAAAAACTATCTCATGTCACATGTAAGCATGGCATCCCCTGTGCACAGATGCAACTCCATGGGGGGGGGGGGGGGGGGGGGCAGTGTTGCCAACTCATCCCTTTAATTACTGACCCATATGAATTATACAGGTTTTGTGGCTAGGTAGATGCAGTGAAGGCACTGATTATGTGTAAGTAGCCCCAGAACCTGTATAACTTAGATGTGTCAGTAATTAAAGGGATGAGTTGGCAACACTGTGGGGGGGGGGAGGGACACTGTCCACCCCCCATGACAAACACTGGCAAGCTATCACCTGGTGGATGGGAGTGGATGACAGGCAATGAATTCACTGCCTTCAGCTGCGTGTGGAAAGAAGTCCTAACTTGTGGATGCTGATGGTATGGGGAGGAGTTTGGATAGCTCACTGGCTGTTCAGTCCATCCAAGCTGCATCTGACATTTGTTTTAGGGAGCCAGTCTTGCAAACCCAACAAGCCTGGTAATTATAAATTAAAAAAGTGACATGTGCAATGCAGAACTTTTGTACATACATTAGGATTTATCCCAAACAATATGCAATAAAAACACGAGCCTGAACTAAGCTTAAAGACATCTATTTGAATGACAACTGTGATGCTTTGTATAGTAAAGGCTATGTTGATACTCACTGTCTCTGTATTCGAGTGAGAATAGCAGTCAATGCACACTGTACATCAGATGAACTTGTTACACATACACATGGCTTATGCTGCTGCTGGAACTGACTGGAGACATACTGCAATGACAAAGATAAGCTGAAAGTCAGTAAGAAGTGCAAAAGGAACTGCCCTCATCCTACGTGTAAAATAAGGCGCACAAAACAGGCTGCATTGCAACTATGAAGGAATGATCTCCTGTACCAACCAGAAAACTGAAATAACCCAAACTCAGTTTGCCTGCAGGAAAGCTGAGCAATGCACCTGGCTGTCTCTGCAGATAAAGTAGAGGGAAAAAAAAAAATCTGCAATCTGAAATATTTTACTTATACGAAAAATCCCTTCTGAAGTATAGATCTGAACCTAATTGAGGGAATTGTTTTTTAACCAACAAGAGGGCATAATACCTAACCGCTTCCAGACCTTGCTGATTGAAATCTACACCCTGTTTGGGAGCAGTTATTCCTAGCAGGGTGTAGATTTCAATCATTCCCGTCATGTAATCTGCTCGCTCTCGCCATTCTCACCGCTGTCTGCACTGCTGCACCTACTCACTCGGCTATCACGCTGACAGCAGAGCTTCAGTATATCGGACCCTGTGATTGCTGTGAGCCAATCACAGCAATCACAGGACTTAAAGAGAACCCGAGGTGGCATTGTATTACGTTAGTGGGGCACAGAGGCTGGTTGGGCACACTAACAACAGCCTCTGTTGCCCCATCGGGTGTCTCAAAGACCCCCCTGCTCGCCGCTATACTCCCCGCAGTGCTGGCGACACGCAGCGCGTCGCCAGCACAATGTTTACTCTAGCGCTGTCTGTCAGCGCCGCTCCCACGCCTCCTCCGCATCGCCGCTACCCGCCCTCGTCCCTTTCCTCCAATCAGCGGGAGGGAAGGGACGAGGGCGGGTAGCGGCGATGCGGAGGAGGCGGTGGAGCGGCGCTGACAGACAGCGCTAGAGTAAACATTGTGCTGGCGACACGCTGCGTGTCGCCAGCACTGCGGGGGTACAGTGGCGAGCAGGGGGGTCTTTGAGACACACGATGGGGCAACAGAGGCTGGTGTTAGTGTGACCAACCAGCCTCTGTGCCCCACTTACGTAATGCCACCTCGGGTTCTCTTTAAAAAGGGCACGGATGTCTCTGGTTCTAAAGTGGCCAGAGCAGTCTGGTCTGAAAGAGGTTAAGGCCCCTTTAACACTTGTACACTTTTTTGCGTTGCATTTCCCTTTCTGCAAGCAGGGTAATTCAACGGCAAAGAAAGTGTATGAGGCCCAGTACACTAACCGCGTTGCTCTGAAACCTTCCGATTCACTGATAACCCACCACAAAGTCTACAGCGAGTTTCAGTGCGACTTTGCCAGTGACACAGTGGGGTTGATGCACTATAACAAACAGAGTGCCTTATCAGAGTTAATGTGCCTTATCATAGTAGCATAGCAAGTACTACAACCTTATGCCTGCTAATTGGCAATGACGAGAGCTCCACTCTTCCTTCTCTGAGCCCCTGCGGGTCCAATCACTTTAAAGGATACCACAACTGACATGTGGCATGTGGCATAATGAGATAGACATGGGTATGTACAGTGCCTAGCACACAAATAACTATGATGTGTTCCTTTTTTTCTTTCTCTGCCTGAAAGAGGTAAATATCAGGTATGTAAGTGGCTGACTCCGTCCTGACTCAGACAGGAAGTGACTACAGTGTGACCTTCACTGATAAGAAATTCCAACTATAAAACACTTTCCTAGCAGAAAATGACTTCTGAGAGCAAGAAAGAGATAAAAAAAGGGGGAAATTCTTATCAGTGAGGGTCACACTGTAGTCACTTCCTGTCTGAGTCAGGACTGAGTCAGCCACTTACATACCTGATATTTACCTCTTTCAGGCAGAGAAAGAAAAAAAGGAACACAGCATAGTTATTTGTGTGCTAGGCACTGTACATACCCATGTTTATCTCATTATGCCACATGTCAGTTGTGGTATCCTTTAAGGGTTCTTTTCCACTATGAAATGCGATCGCGTTTCAATTTCCACCATGCGATTGCGATTGAGCTACTATACTCATTATAGTCCAGCTCAATCGCATACAAAAACGCGGCAGGACGACGATTGCGCTTTGACCAAAATCGCATCGCAATCGGATCGCACTAATGGAAAATGCTGCTGCAGTTTCCATTAGTTTAATGTACCTTGCGATTTGCGATCAGAAGCAAATCGCAGGCTAGTGGAAAAATCCCCTGCCTTTACACTAACCTGCGATTTGCTTCTGATCGCAAATCGCAAGGTACATTAAACTAATGGAAACTGCAGCAGCAATTTCCATTAGTGCGATCCGATTGCGATGCGATTTTGGTCAAAGCGCAATCGTCCTGCCGCGTTTTGTATGCGATTGAGCTGGACAATAATGAGTATAGTAGCTCAATCGCAATCGCATGGTGGAAATTGAAACGAGATTGCGATCGCGATCGGAATCGCGATCGCATTTCATAGTGGAAAAGAGCCCTAAAGGACATTATCCCTGCACTTTGATTGGCCCAATAGGCTGCCTGTCAATTGACAGGAAACTTGACAAGCAGCCTATTGGGCCAATCAAAGTGCGAGGATAGTGTCCTTTAAAGTGATAGGACCCGCAGGGGCTAAGGGCAGGACGAGTGGAGCTCGTCATTGCCAATTAGCAGGCATACGTTTGTAGCGCTCGCTATGTGCTTCTCTGATAAGGCATGTTAACCCTGATAAGGCACACTATTTGATTTAGTGAATCAACCCCAATGATTGGAAGTCAATGGGCAATGCAAAAAAACGTAAATTTGTTGGCGGCGTGGCATGGCGCAAATATGATGGGGAAGTTGGGAATTCCAGTGACGCACTTCCTGTCCAGCATAGAGTACGTCACGATTTTCTTTTTTTGGGACCGAGGTTCACCTTGGGTTTACTTTAAAGGGACTCCGAGCTCACCCAAAAAAAGAAAGTTGTACTCACCAGGGGCTTTCTACAGCCCAGTGCTGGTCGGGAGGTCCCACGCCGGCGTCCTGGTTCCTCTCCTTCTCCCCGCTCCGGAATGGCTGACAGGCCGCAGCCCGGGCGACACTTGGCAGTGTGTCGGGCTGCTCCTTCCGCGTATGACGCGGCTGACGTCACACGCCGGCCGCCTCGCGTCATCACGGCGGCCGGCGTGAAAGTACTGCGCATGCGCGATTAAAGCGCGCATGCGCAGTACTTTCACGCCAGCCGCCGTGATGACGTGAGGCGGCCGGCGTGTGACGTCAGCCGCGTCATACGCGGAAGGAGCAGCTCGACACTCTGGCAAGTGTCGCCCGGGCTGCGGCCTGTCAGCCATTCCGGAGCGGGGAGAAGGAGAGGAGCCAGGACGCCGGCGTGGGACCTCCCGACCAGCACTGGGCTGGAGAAAGCCCCTGGTGAGTACAACTTTCTTTTTTTGGGTGAGCTCGGAGTCCCTTTAAGAGCATCTTACCAATAAGCCCTGAGGTGAAATCATGCCCAGTTTGACAGAAAGCTAATGCTATGTATTAAAGCCATCCTCACCTGTCCCTGCCAATCAGATGTCTGCACAATAGTAATGGTTTCTGGAAGAGAAGGATCTGAGAGATTTTGGTTTAACTGATCAAGTAATACCTTCCGTGGAACCTAAGAGAAGAAAAGAATACCATAATCAGAAATGTAATTATAAAACTTTATAAACCCTTAATTTCTGACTCAAAATCACTACAAATATAGAGATATGTGTCCTGTCATATACTATTAACCACTTTCGGATTTCCCAGACGCATAACTACGCCCCTATTGACTTAATTAGCGGATCAGGGGCGTTCCGCTATTGTGCTGTGCGGGCGCGATCGCGCGCGTGCACGCGCGCGCTCCCGCGCTCCCGCCCGCGGGTGCGCGCCCCCGTGCGTGCACGTGCACCAGCTTCATTTATTTCTGGGTGGGATTGATGAATGGGAGTAATTACTCCCATCACCAATCAGATGCCTGTAACCATGAATGAGCACTGCTATAAGCCAATAGCAGTGCTCATTCATTTGTGAGGTTTACAAACAATGTTGCCAGCACTTAAGAAGATACAGTTACCTTGTAATCACTCCTGAGAGGATTACAAGGTAACTGGATCTTCTTTTCTTGTAGTCTGACTGCCACCTAGAGGATTTTATAAATATACCAGGACTTATAAATAAATATACCAGGACTATATACCCCTGATCAACCCTGATTAACCCTGATCAACCCTGATCTAATCCTAGCCTCCCTTGCTTTTTTTTTATGGTTGGAAATATAGAAATAGTGTATCTTTTCATTTTTTTCTCTTTTTTCTTTTTAAAATGCATAGAGAATAACATTATTACTAAAATAAAATATCACCCTTGAAAAGCCTAATTTGTGGCGAAAAAAACAACCTATAGATCATTCACATGTGATGAGTAGCAATAAAGTTATCAGTGAATGAATGGGAGGAGCGCTGAAATGTAAAAGTTGTTTTGGTTTTAAGGGAAGAAAACCTGTGATCCTGAAGTGGTTAAACTAACAAGTCTCCTTGTCTCATCTTAAAGTGGACCCAAATTATTATGGACTATTTTCTAAATTATAATAATAAATAGCAGCCTTTTTTTCAGGTGCATGATGACAAATGTAAAATATTTTACATTTATTGGAGGAACCCCTCCCTTCCTTTCATATTGCCGGGACAGAATGCGTCAGACTGGTCGAGGAGATAAAAAACAAAAAACAAAACACAGGCTGCTACGGATGATGTCACAGGGGAGGTGATCTCGGCTTGTGTGAGATTTCACATAGACAAAGCCCCTGTGAGGGAGGGTAGTGAATGACAAACAAACCCATGATCTAAAACCTCCTACTAAGCTCAGAAGTAATGGCTGCCACCTGTATAATCCTAGTTATGAAAAGAGAAGGGTGAAAAGCATGCACTGAAACGCTCATAGGCTTGAAGGAGTGTTTATTTATCTTTGTATGTGTCAGAGTGGTGCAACTAAATATTTTTAATTAAAAAGAATGTTTGGTTTGGGTCCGCTTTAACTAGTCCAGATTTGTTGTTAAAGCGGTATCGTCACCATAAAAATCAAATTTCAACAGCAACTGGTCTGAGTGCATTAAGTGATAATGATGCTAATCCTGCATTCAAAACTTGCTAAACTTTTTCTGCTGTTATGATTTGGAGTGATCATATACCATAGGAGCACTGGCTCTTTAGTAGTCGGTGCCAAAGAATTACATGCTGGGGGTTCTTTTTATCTAGGATATATTCCTCCTCTTCCCTTTATTTCCCTGTCTGCTTCTTATTTGAAACCTGATCCCCTACTCACTTGTGTTTACAAGCAAGGCTGAGGTGACTCAGTGATTGGAGCAGACAAGAAAAAAAGACAAGGGCAGAAATGACATCACGAGTTAGCCTTTACTGTGGGCAAAAAACATGGCCCCCACCAGGAACAGAATTCTCGTCAGTTACTATATAACATTCACTGAAATCAAAATGTGGACAGTACAATACATGTGTTATGTAAGTAGATCAAGTATTTATCTACTTATATATGTGTTTTTTCCCTGAAATAGTATGGCTGATCCTACTGCTTTAAGGTTCACGAATGGTATCTCCTGGTGGTATGGACATTGTGGTGAGAACACATACATACAAGCAAGCCGCTAACATAGCACCTCTTTATGTTGGCTTCTAGGTATACACTAGGGATGCTCAATGAGATGCAAATTCTTCTGAAATTATGAAAATGTATGGAGTTTGAAAATGGATACATTTGAACCAAGGTTTAAATTGATTGGTCCAGTTTAAAACTGCATATATTTGGATAAAAATTTGCATCAACTTGGAAGAATTTGCATATCTTTGATTATCCCTAGTATACACTTAAGGCTCGTACACACGTCGGATTTTCGCAAACGACCCGTCGTTTGGACATCCAATCGACCTGTACAGTCTGTCGTTCAGCTGATAAGACTGGACTTGAGCGATCCGCCAAGCGTCCAAACGACGGGTCGTTTGCGAACAGCCGACGTGTGTATGTAGCTTTACACACACAGCTGCAGATTAGAGAGTTTCTCATTAATCTTACTTAAAATTCCACTGACTACTACGCAGATTCAGCAATGTTTCTTAATGTTGTCTTGCCTTTCTGTTGTGCATCTCCTATTGTATGACTGTATTTTATCTGCATTACCCTTTGTGTCATGTTACTGTCTCTATACTTTATTGTATCACTTTAATTGTGCCACAGGATATGCTGGTACTGTATAAATCTGTGATAAAAATAATATTAACGGCAGAGCCACAGCAGGAAGTCAAGACACAGTGATGAGCTACACAGAATCTTCAACAAGCACAAAGCTTATAAAAATAGCCATTCTTCAAAGACTACTGCAGCCAGAGCAGCCCTAACCACAGGGAGATGTGGGCTGGATGGCTCTAGCAGTACTTCTGGATTGTATGTAGGAGGACCGATCAAACAGATTACATATCTTAATATTAGTCTGCTAGTAGTGGGGGGGGGGGGGGGGGGGGAAGCACACACATTACATACAATGTTATTGTGACTTCTTTACCACATATCAAACCAAAGAAATTAACTATAAAAAGGACATATGAGGCAAACGCTTAATCTATTTTTATTGACCTGGGGGCTTTCTTCCAGCTTCTAGCAATCATTTCAGTCCCTCATCGCAGCTCCTTGGTGTCCTGCTGTCTGTCCATAAAGATCCCCAACCCTGTGCCCCACGTCACCAGGGGCACACTGCGCCAGATAACGTGGACACGCCTGTGTGTGCGCAGAAGCGCCGGCAATCTTTACAGGCGGTCAGCAGGACACTAAGGAGGACCGGAGCTGCGGCAAGGGACTGAAATGACTGCTGGAGGCAAGCCCCAGGTCAGTAAAAATAGATTAAGGGCTCGTTCCCACTATCGCGAATCTGCATGCGTCCAACGCATGCAGATCCGCACATGTAATGCAAGTGGATGGGCCTGTTTCCACTGTAGCGTTGTTGAGGTGCGTTTTTTTCAGCGGTAAAAAAACGCACAAAAGAGCCAACGATTTCGCCTGCGTCGGGAATCCGTGCGAATCGCCGCTAATGTATTTAATAGTAAAAACGCATGCGTTTGTTACATGCGTTTTTACCCGCGATTTCGCACCTTTTTTAATTTTATTTTGCCCTGGCAGTGTCATGGTTAATTTCGCATGGCACCCTGCCATGCGAAATCGCATGCGAAATCGCGGGTAAAAACGCATGCGGAAACGCATCCGCATGCGTTTTTACAAGCGTCGGAATGCGGCCGAAATCGCGTCGCAACAGTGGGAACGAGCCCTAAGAGCTCACATCGTATGTCCTGTAAGGCTGGGCTTACACTGGCAGATAACTTGTAGGTTTTAACTGATCAGTTGTTCTGCACTCGCTCTCAGTTGCTGTGCATTTTCATCTGCTTTTCTATATATTGGTTCCACAAAGAACAAAAAAAATAAAATAAAATGCATGCAGCAGTGCATTGTGAAAAAGCTTTTTTCGTTGTAACGCTTAGATGTAAACTGACCCATCAGGAAACATGGAAAATGCGTTGTCAGATGCATTTTAGCTGACAGTTAGGGCCCTTTAACACTTAAAGCGGAACACATAGTTTCACTTACCTGGGGCTTCCCTAAGCCCCCAGCAGCCGCCCTGTCCCGCGCCGGTCCTGCCCGAGCCGCCGTTCTCCCGCCGCCAGCTCCGTTCTGTGCCGTAGACTTCTAAGTCGACGCCAGCGCAGTCCTGCCACGCGTATCTTGTCATCGCGTCCCCCTCTGCAATAACGATAGTTACCTGCGCGGTAGGGTTTTTTTTTTTTTTTTTTTACAGTGCTTTTCTAAGCGCTTTTGCAGAGCGATTGTTTTTTTTTTTTTTAACTTCCTGATGTTAGTCAGGAAGTGAACTCTTTGACCCGGGAAAAGAATAAATACAATGTATTTATTCTTAAAAAAGTGCTCGAGAAATCGCAAGCTTTTTCAAGCATTTTGCGATTTCCCTATACCTGTCATTATAGGCAAATTGCCCGGAAAAATGGTACAGGCAGCGCTTTGGTGAGCGGATTGTAAAGGAACGACTCAGATGTGAACACTCTCATAGGGAATCATTGCACAAACGCTTTTAGGGCAATTTAAAAAAAAAACGAAAGCGCCCTTAGTGTGAACAAGCCTTAACAGTGTGTGTTCACAGGGTAATAAGTAGTGATGATTAATAAGATGTTCATTTCAACCTAAAATTTTATGTTAATTTTATGCAGCTTGAAAATGGACCAAGAAGAAGAAATTCTGGGACTGGAGGAAGCCCCAGGTAAGTAACAGATTCCATTTTTTTGACTGCTCAGGGTCCATTTAACCACTTGAGGACCGCGGTCTCAAACTACCCTAAAGACCAGGCCGCTTTTAGCAAAATAGGCCACTGCAGCTTTAAGCCCCCACTGCAGGGCTGCACAAGTCAGCACACAAGTGATCCCCCCCCCCCCTTTTCTCCCCACCAATAGAGCTTCCTGTTGGTGGGGTCTGATCGCTCCCCCCAATGTTTTTTTTTTTGTGTGCAAATATTGGTTTCTTTATTTTTTAAATAAAAACGCATATTTTTTGTTAATTTTGTAACCCTCCCTCAGCCTATGACAGCCGATCACTTGTTTGCCTCCCAGGGAAACAGCCGTATCACACGGCTGTCCCCAGTACAGCGCTGCCTTAGATCGCAGCGCTGTACAGACTCATTATCTCCGAGTGTCGATCGCCACTGGGTGGTTGAAGGCGGAGCAGAGCTCCGTCATCAGCGCAGGGATGTGCGTGCATCGGCACGCGTGCTCTCCCCAGCAATCCAGGCCATTCACGCCAATCGGCGTGAAGTGGTCCTGGAGCTGCCGCCGCATTCATCCCATTTGGCGTGGATAGGTCGGCAAGCAGTTAACATAGTAGTGACCACGCAAATGAAGTATCACAGTCGAGATACTTCACAGCATCGACCGGTATTTAAAGAGACTCCGTAACAAAAATTGCATCCTGTTTTTTAACATCCTACAAGTTCAAAAAGCTATTCTAATGTGTTCTGGCTTACTGCAGCACTTTATACTATCACTGTCTCTGTAATAAATCAGCTTATCTTTCCCCTGTCAGACTTGTCAGCCTGTGTCTGGAAGGCTGCCAAGTTCTTTAGTTTTGTAGTTCTGCTATGAACTCCCCCTTGCAGGCCCCTCTCTGCACACTGCCTGTGTGTTATTTAGATTAGAGCAGCTTCTCTCTTCTCTCTTATCTTTTACAAGCTGGATAAATTTCCTCTGAGCTGGCTGGGCTTTCACATACTGAGGAATTACAGACAAGGGCAAAGCTGTTTGCAGGAAGAAAAGAGCAGCCTGAAACTTCAGTGCATGGGGGAAAGAAACACACAAATGATCTCTTGAGATTCAAAAGGAAGGCTGTATACAGCCTACTTGTGTATGGATGTATTTTCTATGTGTGGACATACTGTACATCAACCTACTTCCTGTTTTGGTGGCCATTTTGTTTGTTTATAAACAAACTTTTTAAAACTGTTTTTAACCACTTTTAATGCGGCGAGGAGCGGCGAAATTGTGACAGAGGGTAATAGGAGATGTCCCCTAACGCACTGGAATGTTTACTTTTGTGCGATTTTAACAATACAGATTCTCTTTAAAGGA
This sequence comes from Hyperolius riggenbachi, assembly GCF_040937935.1. Classification (NCBI taxonomy): domain Eukaryota; kingdom Metazoa; phylum Chordata; class Amphibia; order Anura; family Hyperoliidae; genus Hyperolius; species Hyperolius riggenbachi. The sequence goes on from NC_090656.1 coordinate 85,883,306, forward strand.
GTTTGCGTTGCTATGGACACAATGGGCATAACTAAGTAAGGCACACTAGGCTGCAAGGAGTGAGTGTAGCATGAATAGCAGCTGCTGATTGCTTTTTAACACGCACTGAGCTCATATGTGAATTTAACCCAGTAAGAGTTAACGTCTGGAAAAAATAGCCTTCCCATGTTTAACATACCCAACATATTCAAACTGTAGCATATTTTCTGTACAACTGTAAGGCAGGGAACACACTTGACAGTTTTCGTACGCGTTTTCTGCACAGAAAAACTGAGAACTCAGGTTAATCAATGTGCTAGTTCACACTTACTGTGTTGTTCGCACACAGAAAAAAAAAATGACATTCTGCATGATGACTCTGCACATTTTGGCAGTTTTCTCTATCAATTACATCAGCTGCTGTTAAAAAACGCGCGCATTTGCCTGCATGGAAACCCACTTGGTGTGCAGAAAAAGTATGCAGAAAAACGCGTGCGGAAAACTGAAAGTCAAGTGTGTTCCCTGCCTAAGACCTGGTCAGCATGACACATACCTGTAAACTCTGGGCTACCTCTGCTCCTCTCTCACTCTCTGTACTCTGAGCTCGCTCTGATATCACTTTGTTGGTAGGTTTCTCTTTTACAGAGACACTTCTCTTACTCTGTGGTGTCAAGCTGGAAATAGAGCAATGTTGAGAATAATGTGAAATGCTCTATAGTAACGTACAGTAATAAGCACTTCAGCCTGAAAGAAGCAAGAAATGACAGCTCACCTTGGACTCTTTACGGGTTTTGTCTTTTCAGGCACTGGAAAACTAAGCGTTTCAGAGAGGGTGTCTGCATCCTGTGAAATATCCAAAGAGACATCCTGTAAAGAGAATTGTGTTTCATGAATTAACACATGCACTTAAACCTAAGGCTGGCCAAACATATGTTAGGTGTGGTAAAAGATCGAGATCTACCAGATATCGATCCTTTACCTACTTGCCATGTAGCCAAGCAGAGAGCTTATATTCCTCTCCCTACAGCAAGCTTTGAACCCGCCTGGGCTCCGCTAAGTTTTGCTCCCGCTCGAACTCTTGCTGCAATCGATTTTTGTTTTTAAATGCAACAGAGAAGTATGATGCACCCCCAAGGACGACTCATAGCAAAGTGCCACCTCCAATTCACAGACCATTCAAGAACAAAATAAAGACAAAAAAGTGGAGGGCACATTTCAATACAAGTTCACTAATACTTGTGTGGTTTTAATGCAGCCATACAGGTCCTTCTGAACTAGCTTCGATTCTGCATTAGGAAAACGCAAAATGAAAGTAGTATGGAAATTGCAAGAAGTGCTATCCTGTCTAATAGTACCTGGCTCTCTGTGTCCATGGACTCTTCACGGTGAGATGCTTTTACTTCAACCGACAGATCCCCCTAAAATACAGATATGAAGTTCTTTACAGTAAAGCATACCTCTTTCAAGCTCCCCTGTTATTCCTGTAGACATTAATTTGTTTGAGCAACAAATGGTGCAGATTTATGGTCTTTATGAGTGTGCAACAAGTTAAAGGCTACTTGAAGTGCCTGGCATCGTGCTGATCTCTTTGTCATCAGAAGTGCCTTGGTCATAATCCCGAAACAAGCATGTGACTAATCCAGTCAGACTTCAGTCAGACTGTCAGAGCATCTGATAAGCATGCTTGTTCAGGGTCTATTGCCAAAACTATTAAGGGCCCATTCACACTTGAAAGCGCAAGTTTTGTGTGAGTGATTTTTCAGCGGAAAAATAAAAAAAATCACTGAACACTGCAACGATTTTTCCGCAATTGCGTTTAGCGCTTCTATAGCACTGAAACGCAATCGCCAGGAAATCACCTGAAAATGGTGCAGGCGACGCCTTTGAGTTTCACGATTTTGGGCGATTTGCGCAAAATTGCCCAAGTAAGAATGGGCCCATAGGGTTTCATTACACTAGCGGTTACAAGTAGTCCCTGGTTAACAAATGAGATAAGGACCGTGCCCATTTTTAACCCGAATCCATGCTCTTTTGTCCCCCTCTGTTCTCCCTATGCCTGTTGTCTCCCTCTGTGTCACCTCATCGCCCCGTATTATCTCTATTCTCCCTGTGCCTCTTTTGACCCCCTCTAGGTCCCCGTGTCACATCGACACCCTGTCCTAGCTAGGTATAGGTGCCCCAGAATAGGTATCCAGCCATAGGTGCCCACTATATAGGTTAGCAAGGTACAGGTGCCCCCAGTATAAGTAGCAAGCTATATGTGCCCCAGTACAGATAGCCAGGTACAGATGCCATAGTGTAGGCAGAGAGCTATAGGTGCTCCAGTATAGATAGCCAGGTACAGGTGGTGCCCCAGTGTAGGTAGCAAGCTATAGGTGCCCCAGAATAGATTAGCCAGGTGCAGGTTTTACCCCAGAATAGATTAGCCAGGTGAAGGTGGTGCCACAGAATAGTCAGGTACAGGTGGTGCCCCAGTGTAGTTAGCAAGCCAATAGGTGCCCCAGTATAATCTTACGTAGCCTGTTCCCGCGCAGACTCCTCTTGCGGGGCTCTCCTCCTCTCGCTGCATCTCCCTGCTATGGTTACTTCTGGCAGCAACTCACTGACGTCATAAGAGGCTGCCGGGTAACCATGGCAACAGGACGCGAGGCGGCGACAGAGAGAGCCCAGCGATAGGAGTCCACACAGGAATGGGGCTAAGTAAGTTGCTGCGCCCGTGCCGCCGAGCCTGCCCTGCCGGACAATGATTCTCCTAGGGGCGAGATCCGCCATTTCATCTGCGGCCCCTAGGGGACCCCCTGACAGCTGCCAATGTACCCCCAGGGGCCCCAGGTTAAGAACCACTAAATTAGTCCAACACTTTGATTAGATGGACCCAATGCAGTGTTGGCCTGGATCTATTGTCACAGACCCTAAAAGACATGGTCTGACAATAGGAGCTGAGGCAAATGCTCCTCTGTTGGACCGTGTCCAGCAGAGAAGCAGAAAGGATTAACACCTCCTTCTTGTATATAATCTGGGCTTTGTATTTTGATTGGGGACGTCTGACGTGTATTTTGTCCTGAACCCCACTATTGAATGTGTAAAGTTCCCCACACACTTAGGGCCCGTTTCCACTTGTGCAGTGCGGATTCGTCACGGAAACCGCATTAACGAATTAGCATGTGGATGCAAATTCGTTAGAGTTTGTATGAGAATTTTACTGCAAATTCGCATACGATTTCACATGTTTGTATGTATGCGCATTTAACCATGTCAGTGCCTGTGTGCTTTTTACATTGGGTTTATGCGAAATCGTACGCAAATTCACATAGAAATTCGCATAGTGAAACTGCATGAAAATTTCCTATTAAATACATTGTATGCCAATCGCCTAGCAGCGTGCAAATTCTGATGATCTGCCATGCAGAATTTTTCCTGCACACAAAACCGCAAAGAAATCCTGAGAAGTGGAAACAGCCCCATCCACTTGTATTGCCTATGCAAATTCGTATGCGGGAAACGCATGCAAATTCGTGAAAGTGGAAATGGGCCTTAAAAGCTCTATAGAAATAAACTACACATACATATTTACATATGCATCTCTTTCCATTATGTTGGAATATTACAATATTTGTGGATTGTACTCACTGGACTGTTGATATCTCTTCCTTGACTCCCTTTGCTGTTTAGGCTGCCAATTTCAGTCTGGGAGCTAGACTGGGAAACTCCTTCAAAAAATGGTCTAAATAGTTAAAACAGAGACAGTACATGAAAAAGAAGGATTAAGATCAGAGCCTCGCTTGTGGCAGCATTGCTTGAATTCACTGGCATTTGTAATGCATTATGGGAGGACTACTAAGTGATTTTCTAATAAATAGGGACACCATTACACACCATTATTTATTTATACATATTTCAGCTGTCATTCGGTTAGTTGTAGTATAGGGACTTGTAGTTTTAGGATTCTTCAGGGCACAGTTTACATACACTGTAGTGTTACATACATACTGTACATACAAAGGAACTTCTTGATTATTGCTTATTTGAAAGCGCAAAGGATAGCCGATACGGACCTATCCTGCATTGGCGACTGTTTTGCTAGTAACTTTATAAAACCGGTCAATGAAACGAATTAGCAGATAAGTGCTGTATATTAACTGCCTTATATTTAAGTGTGGTGATCAGCCAAGAAGATCGCATTTGGTTAGTTGCAGTATAGGGACTGAAAAACAGGATTTTAAAACCAACAGCTTTAGTATACACAACTATAAAAATAAATAAAATTAACAATATAATCACCAAACCTACAGCCGAGGCAAAGTGACTTTTTCATAAAAAACACCCAACCAACAGACATGATGGTTTAACATTAATTGTAAGGCCACAACACCCTTTAATATGAGGTACATCTTGCTCTAATGTGGCAAATTCCTTCATTTTGATAAAGAACACGTGATTCTCACTGGTGCCTGATGTGAGCACAAGATTACAGTCACGCCTTTCAAACGCCTCACACCAATTCTGTAGACTCCCTGCAGAAAGGAGATAAGCAGCACGCTGGAAAACCCCACTTATGGATCCTGATTAAGAATGGTGTTCGGCAGCAACTAGGACATGGATTCCCTTCTAAAATACATTGGGCTCTATTCACAATCACACATGCGGTAAGAGAATCTTTACCGCTGTATTACCACCAGTGATAATTTACGCATTTTTTTCACATTCACTAAAAATTTTCCGCATGTGAGAACAACGCGTAAAAAAAAAAAATTGGGGAAACATGCGTAATTACATAGTAAACATGCGGAAACCATGCATATATTAAAAAAAAAAAAAAAAAAAAAAAAAAAAAAAACACACACACTTTTCAAAACAACCAGCAAACACAGCGCTCAAGGCTCCAGACTCCATTTAAGTCAATGGGAAGCAAAAAAATATCACCAAGTACTAGTAGGTGATATAAAAATCAATAGTTAAAATGATGTGCCCTTTTTGTTCGTGAATTTTTGTTTTTTATGGGAATTACCGACTTTTACTGCACTTTTTACGCATGCGGGTAAACAATGCGTACAATTTAACGCATGCGTAACCATGCGTGAAATTTTGTGAATGCCAAGATGGTCTTATTTCAGTCGGGAACTTACCGCAAGTGTATTTCCACAAGTGGAAAAAGGATTGTGAATAGAGCCCATTGTGGCTTAGCTACATCTGAAAAAGGATACTCAAGGTAGGGGCTGTCACATGGCCACCACATGACCACTCTTTAAAAATTCTTCAGACTACTTTAGAAGTAAAAAAAAACAATACATAACTCTTTAATGAAAAATAAAAGATTTAAAAGCTCAACAGCAACCCAATCTGGAGAAACATTTCATGTTAAAACAAACAAAGTAGAGCAAAGAGAAAAGAAAGGCAGCACAGGGCAGGGACTGTACCTCAGCTTTGGTTTGGGGGTGCTTAGAACACTTTCACTTTCCTCCAGCTCTGGGCAGCTGTCACTGGGGTTAAACATCTCCAGACTGTCATACAAATCATCCAGATCTTCCTCTCTAATCTCATCACGAGACACATGATCCAGGCCAAATCCAACCTGCAAAACAGAAACAATTAGCTTAATCAGAGATAGAGGTATGTATGTATGTATGTATGTATCTATATCTATATATCTATCTATAGTGACTTTCAGTAACAAAACAGATAGAAGTGATAAAATAATCAGCATGCATTTTATTGTGAAGTATAGCAACGACTAAAGCTTGGTTCATGCTTGAGCCTGTAAACAGTCCAATTCACGGCATGGACCACAACAGACATGTCAAAGGATCCGCTGAAACCTGTGCACAACATGTCCTTTATGTTCCGTCACCCCGATGGACTCCAGACACAAAGTCCAAACCTCCATGACTTTTCCAGACACTGGACTGAAGTCATGATAGCAATTCTATTAGGATAGGTCTGATGCAATGGACATATCTGAACATGGATCCGGTGGAAGTTCCATTTCTTTGGATGTTGACGTGTGTGTACTTTTACAGTCTATGTCAATGAACACCTTAATGTGAGCAGAGCCTTATACTGAAAATAATATTACGAAGTACCGTAGTTTAAAAAGGAGGCAGTGGTGGACTTACCTCCCCATTGAGGACTCACTATTTCAATATTAGATAAAAACTACACTTACACTTTCACTCTGACAATGTTGCACCATGCTTCACGGGTCTATAGCCTGCTACCTCAGGCAGTAAAAAGGGAGACACTGTTTCCAAATGAAAAAGCCAGGCACCTCTAATGTTAGTCTGTGGCAGCAATGACCATACAAAGAGGCCTTAGAGACAAGTGGTGCCCTAATTTAGGCTGCAAATAAGAAAGCTAATTTAGAGAAGATCAGCCCTCACCTTCTCTGCCAAAGAAATGGGTTTGCCTTATAGGGCACGGCTAAGCTCAACTCCGTGCGTTTTAGGGCTGGTTTACACGGACGCTTGGCAGCGTTTACCGCCAAGCGTTCGGGACTCGTTGGCTAAACGCTCCCATTCAAGTGAATGGGAGTGATTGGCATCGCGCGGTTACCATCGATTGCACAAACGCGGCGTTCCGATCCCGATTTAATGCGACGTTTCGGCCGGCCCTAGAAGCAGCATGCGGCGTCCAGGGCTGGCTAGCCACCGCGGCTTCATGTCCCCCTGTGGGGACGAGAAACGCTGATCGCGACGCAAAGCCGACAATCGCCATGCCGCTGCCCCCGAACTAGACATCACATGACGCCGTGGCTTCCCAGCCACCTTAACGTCCCCTGTCGTCCGTCTGAACCAGCCCTTAGGATTCTCCAGGCACAGTGTAGTGTTACATCATAGCTCCCAACTGTCCCTCTTTTGGAGCCATGTCCCTCTGTCCCTTTTTTCCTCCTCATTTGTACCACTCTTTCAGGACTTTGTCCCTCTTTCTATGTAAATATATATATTTCTCTACTAAAAATGTGTTTTATTGACTCTAAACTTTATTCCCATTCTTTAAATTGATATATTACTAATTTTAAAATGTTAATATGATGTAAAATAAACCAGGATAGAAAGGAGCAGTGGCGTTTCAATTATAAAACAACATTTTTCTTATGAAATCTTTATGGTTTGTGTGACTAGGGGTGTGATGGGGGCGTGATCATGGGTGTGACGGGGCATGCTTAGGTGTGGCAGGGGTGTGGCTTAAGTGTCCCAACTTTTTAAGAAGAGAAAGAGGGAGGTATGTTACATATATACAAGGACCTTCTTGATTATTGCTTATTTGAAAGCAGCAAGGATAGCAGATACGGACCTATCCTGCATTGGCGACTGTTTCGCTAGTAAATTTATAAAACGTGTCAATGAAACCAATTGGCAGAAAAGTGCTGTATATTAACAGCCTTATATTTAAGTGTAGTGATCAGCCAAGAAGATCACCACTTCTGTTTTATCACCAATTTCAGGTTGGACAAGCAAGGACAAGCTCAGATCTGACTATTGAACCTACTCTTAAACTTTCTTAAAGGGAATGGTGGGTACATTTCACAAACTCTTCACTCCATAGCATTTCCATAAAAGAGAATGTAAACTTACCTCCTCAGAGACTTTAAACCTGTTCAGGAGAGACTTCAACTTCTGCTTAATGTTTGGCTGCTGTAGTTAAAAAAAGCAATAGAAAAAGTTAAAAAACACAAAAACTAAAAATGAAACATGTCAGAAGAATATGGAGGCTGCTACCTTTATTCCCTTTAAAAAGGGGCCAACCTGCATGCCTGAGGATGATGGAATCTGAATGCATGAGGGGAATGGAATCAAAGTATATGATCCACACTCCTAAGCCTCTCTTACACACACACACACACCTGAGGAAACTTGGCTGAGGTGGCTTATAACAACTGCCTCTGCCAAGAATCCAGCATGTGCACAGCGATCCCCCCCTCATTGCAAGTGCAATGAAATATTCGCATATCATTGATCATCCCTATTTGACAGAGATTCAGTCAGCACTGTGCTCCTCAATTGACTGCCATGTGACGTCACTCCCGAGTGACTCTGTCGGCCCTCTACCTCCCCCCTCCACACACACACACACACACACACACACACACACACACACACACACACACACACACACACACACACACACACACACACACACACACACACACACACACACACACACACACACACACACACACACACACACACACACACACACACACGTAAAAGGGACAGACCAGCAATGTGACCCGAGGAATCAAGTTGTTAGTTATTCTAGATTAGCTATTCAGAAAATATGAATCGCATATACACAATGTCTGACAAGCTTGTGCAATGACTTGAGCACTTGTCTGTGTGCAATAACTGCATAATACGCACAGCAAAACGTAGCAGCGTGTTTGTGAGCTGCTCTTTAACAGCAGCCTTGAGAAATACCTGCTCTGCTACAAACTACGGTATCTTTCTCACAGAAATCAAAGGAAACAGTTCACAGTGCAGACTGCAACACAAAAAAATGGGGGAAAAAAAAAAAAAAAACTACCGCACATGTGGCTGACAGCAGAACCCCTCCATTCAACTTCCCGGGAAGCCTGGCCCTTAAAAGCAGAGCTCAATCGCCAACAGCATTTTTAAAAGGAAATAAGTAAATAGCACTTTCCTTAAGATTCTCATTTAGGGTTCTTTTAATAAAGCAGAATTAAAAAAAAATCCCACATATATTACGCAGCCACATTTAGCTATTGAAAGGCCTATTTGCAAAGGCAATGTGAATTTTGCTCTGTCCCTACATTTTGACTACGCAGTCCTTGCTCAGCCTGCCAATCCCCATTCAAAACAGTACTGTGACCGTAAAAAAAAAAAAAAAAAAAAAGTTCAACTTCCCTGGGACATCTACCAGCCTTCGCCGACGTCCTGTGCCGGTACTCTACGTTCCTACAGTTCTCGCCGCGGCTCGCTTCCGGTTTTTGCGACTTTAATGTTGCAAACACCTGAGCCTGTGTGGCCCTGGCCACGTGCGTCCTCACTCCTGCTGACATCGTCAGGAGCTCCCTGCACAGGCGCAGTAGTTTTTTTTGGAAGGTTACAGTACTCCTTTAAGCAACACTGCCTCATTCTATGAGTTGTAAGAAATAGCGGTGATGAAAGCTATCTGTGTAAAGCCTTGTACAAACGCTAAACTAAACAAAGCAGAGGTGGCTTGTTGGGGCCATCTCTCCCGACACTCTAGTGTGTACAGCTCTGACCACCCAATGAGGTACCGAAAGATTCAGGGCGTTGGATCATCTCATTCAAGCACACTGTCTCCCTACCTTACCCTGTCCAAAGCCACTCACACATGTGCCGTGCAGTCATCCCTCCCCCTCCCCACTTCCATAGCAATAGCAAGCGCTGCTCAGCTGTAGACTAGCGATGCAAATGTACATTAGGAAATGTAAGACTTACAGGTTTTGAATTCTCTGGATAATGAGCTTCTAGATAAAAGAACCTTACAACAGTAAGCAAAAATAAAATTAAAAAAAAAATAAAAATTGAAAATCTCACTCTTGTTATTGCTGATGATGCTGGGATTTTCCTGCGAGTTTTTTTCACCTTTCGGACATCTTCATCTTCGTAGTCAAAATCCTGCAAAAACCCAACTCTGGTTTAATACCCAAAGAAATTGTCAGCTGCTGCAGATACTTGCGTTTTTCAAAAACCCAATTAATAAGCATTAGGAAAAATGTATGCATTAGAAACTGTCAGAGACTAGGTATAGAAGGGAGAAAGGCAAAGGTCTTTTCGATCCATTTTATTAAATGGGGTGAAAACGTAAACCCCTGCCATAGGTGGGGATGTCTAACTACCAGGGCCGGATTTAGGCGCCTGACTGTGGTACTCTGCTGCTAGCTGCCTGTGCAGCAGCCACCTTGCTCTCTGTGCACGTTTGCATTGTGGCCAGCCGCTAGACTTAGGCAGCTTTGGAGACGGAAAGGAAGAGGAAGCTTCTGCACTGGACATGAGCAGAGAAATAAGTGACACTGATGGCTGCTGCAGTGTGAAAGCAAGCTGGCTACCTATACTGAAGGGGGGCGGCTGTTGACAGTGGCCTTGGGCGGTAAAGAGTACAAATCCGGCCCTGCTAACTACCTTGTGGGTGGTAGCTTGGTAGGCATGCCGAGAACCAGAACTGCAAGTAATCCTTTGTCCTCAATAGCCTTACCGACATGCATAAGCCCAAGTAGTTTGCAGCTGTTCTCCATACAGCACATGTAAAGCCAAGAATAGCACTAACTCCGTTGCACATAGCTGGTCAGCAGACCATACCTACCTCATCCTTCCGCTGCTGAGGTTAACTCTTTAGGGCCAGCACTACAGCTTATCTTCCTGTCCACTTTGTGCTGTAAAGCATTTAATCCTAACACCTTCCACACTGTATGTATAAAAGCCATGTTAACCTCTCATCTCCCTGAAGAAAAGAATATACTTTAACTCTTTCATTTCACCCTTTCATAAACAGGGAGGTGGGGGGGCAGCAAAGTTTTGCAAATGTCAAAGTTAAATGCTGCAAAAATGTTTTTGATGCATTGCAAACAATTCCTAACCATAATAAAAGATAAAAAAGTGTGTATGAAAAATACACCTTACCTGTCCATGAAGTGGGTCATCACTTCCCTCCTGCTCTGAAGAGAAACTTTCATCTTCATCTTCTGAATAATTTTCAATATCTGGGGAACGATCTGTGAACATAATGGGTTTACATTCAATATACATATAAAACATAACCAGCTGTAGGACCTGTGATTGCAATTTGGCAAACTGCAATAGTTCCTGTGGGTTCACCTTCATCCACTTAATCACCGGCAATTCCAAAGCACAGCTAAAATCGCTGTATATTTTAAGGTGTGTAAACACCTCTTGACTTATGTCATCTGTCAGGGATCAGGACCCAATCCCCTACGGCGACATTGCTGGCCGACCTGTACAGAGGCGTTTCAGCTATGTAGCTGACTACGCGTTCTTTTGCTATGCAGGGGAGGGGCAAATGGACGACAGAGCAGCACATACGTGACGTCACACAGCAGGCGGGGGAGCGGCGCAGACAATGCGATTGGCAGTCGCAGGGGTGAGATGATCCCCAGGGCGGAGCACTTGTGGGTTGACAGCCGCTGTACACTAGCCCATCGGCTGAGGCAGTCGTTATCAGCCGCCTCGTCAGACGGGTGTACGAGCCTTTAGATAGCCGATTGTATCTTATATTTACATAATAAAATGTGTTAGTCAACACACTGGAGATAAATGTATTTTTTTAAGCTGCATATATTTGCAAGCCTTGCCAGTGCCAACCACTCAGGATTTAGAGCAGGTCTGTAAAATGAGGGTTATATGTGGGTTGTCACACAACACATCTACAAAAGGGATGCTTCTTTTTTAGAAAACAAAAGCCAGGGCAACGTGGATTTCTTGCAAAACTTTACTGCAGAAATGTGCAAAGGATGGCAATTGTGTAGACCCCATTTCAGCAATCATAACTGGTTTTATACAAGCCAGCAGAGTGCAGCAAAGTCAACAACCCTCACTTTACTTAGAAAATCAATTGGCTAGTTAATTTACTAAAATTAAATCAACATCTGAATGAAAAATGTGAATCTAACAATAAATAAAAAAAAAATTGAGAAATGATGTACAGTACCAGACAGCTTGGCTTTTGGCCCTTCATGATCGATAGGCTGACTCGAGAGAGAGTGGATGTTTATCTCAGCAACAGGGAAGGAAACATCCTTGACATGGCTATGAAGAGACAAAACAAGACCGCTCTCACTGGGAAACTGCAGGACCTGAGATAAACAAGATAATGCAGAAGTTAGAGAACAAGAAGCAGAAGGCAGAGATTTATAATTTAATCCTTAGGGAGGAAAAAAAAAAAGGTCCAAGGGCTGGAACCCACTAGAGCGCTTTTTTGAGCATTTAGGATGCAGTTTAAAATCGCTAGAGGTTTCCCTAAACCAGGGGTGTCAAACTCAATACAAAGTGGGCCAAAATTGTACACTGGGACCTAGTCGCAGGCCAACCTCAATGTCTTCTGGTCACCTTCCTCCCTTATAAAAGTTCTCTAGTGGTCCTCCCTCCCTTATACAGTTCCCTGGTGTCTAGTGAACCCCAACCTCCCCTATACAGTTCCCTACTGTTTAGTGCTTTCCACTACCTCCCCATATGGCTTCCCTGGTGTTTTAGGACTTTACCTCCAAAATAGCTTCCCTGGTGGTCTAGAGTGGGCCAAACATAATGCAAAGTGGGAAAATCACTTCAGGGCCAAATTTAATGGCTCTAGGGACCAAATCTGGCCCATGGGCCGGAGTTTGTCATGTATGCGATAAACGCTCTGCCAGTGTAAATAAATGTAACAAATTCTACAGTAGCGATTGAGATTAGCAAAATCGTAACCGCAGGACATGCAGCATTTTAGGAGCATTTGCGCTTCAATATATAGTTTATAAGCGCTGGCAAATTTCTCACAAATCACAAAAAATAGCGATTTGCGTGCGATTTTATAATATATATATATATATATATATATATATATATATATATATATATATATATATATATATATATATATATTTATATTAAATTTGAAAGGACCAATCAGAATTAAAATCGCTAATCGCTATCACAATCGCTGACAAAAAGCTTACACTTTTTAAAATCGCTACAAAAATCTACAGAAAATGCTCATGAAATAGCATACAAAATGCTAATTAAAAAACGCTAGTGATCGCGCTAGCGATTTGTAGTGGGTTCCAGGCCTCAGAAGGTCTACAAAAGTTTCCATTTATTCACAACTTGGAATATAATTGGCAATGACTCAAAATGATGAATCCAGTCACAATTCATCCAATCTCAATTGAAATGACTGGAGGAAAAATTCCCAATTTTTTAGAACAGAACAGTAATTCAATGACCTTACACCAAAGCACACTAGGTCTAGAGCCAAAGTAAAATCTCTTTCAGGCCTAGTTCACATTAGAAATTGTGTGTGTGTGTGGTGTGTGTGTGTGTGTGTGTGTGTGTGTGTGTGTGTGTGTGTGTGTGTGTGTGTGTGTGTGTGTGTGTGTGTGTGTGTGTGTACGTGTGTGTACGTGTGTGTACGTGTGTGTACGTGTGTGTGTGTACGTGTGTGTGTGTGTACGTGTGTGTGTGTGTACGTGTGTGTGTGTGTGTACGTGTGTGTGTGTGTATACGTGTGTGTGTGTGTATACGTGTGTGTGTGTACATACGTGTGTGTGTGTACGTGTGTGTGTGTGTACGTGTGTGTGTACGTGTGTGTGTGTACGTGTGTACGTGTGTGTGTATACACCCAGGGCTTCTAGTGGTCCCCCTCAGACATCCTGTGCCCGCGCAGCCACTAACCGATGCTCTGGCCCCGCCTCCGGTTCACTTCTGGATTTTCAGACTTTAAAGTCTGAAAACCACGGTGCCTGCATGGCTATGTCCTCGCTCCCGCTGACGTCACCAGGAGCGTACTTTGCAGTAGCAGACCATACTGGGCCTGCGCAGTACGCTCCTGGTGACATCAGCAGGAGTGAGGACACGGCAACTCAGGCACAGTAGTTTTCAGAATTTAAAGTCTGAAATTCCAAATGTAAACAGGAGGCGAGGCCGGGCACAGGATGTCTGCGGGTGACCACTAGAAGCCCCGGGTAAGTTCAACTCATTTTCCCCCGACCCCCTACAGTATTCCTTTTAAAATACAATGTATTTATTTTAAAAAGCGCTCGCAAAATCACTTTTCAAAGCACTTTTTCAAGCGCTTTGCGATTTCCCTATACTTTGTATTGAAGCACAAACGCTCAGGAAATCGTGCAGGAGTCGCACTTGCAATTGGAAACAATACTCACATTGAGGAACATTGCTCAAACGTTTAAAAAAAATTGCCAGGGCTTTTCAAAAACACAAAGCGCTCATAGTGTGAACAAGTCCTTGCTGCTCTTTACACCTATAAAAGATCTCGGTGTCAATGAAGTCTGGAATGCAGTGACCAGGGCCGGGCCGAGGCATAGGCTGGAGAGGCTCCAGCCTCAGGGCGCAGTGTAGGAGGGGGAGCACAATTCATTCAGCTGTAATTCCTAATTGTGTATGAAGCAGAAAGAAATAAGAAAAGGGGATATCTAGCAGTGACTGCAAGCCAGATAACTAGATATTACGGTGTTGGGGAGGTTGTGGGCCCTGTGGCCCTCTTAGTCTAATAGCAATCAGTGTGTGACGGCTGAGGTAGGAGGGATGGAGGGGCGCACTTTGGTGTCTCAGCCTTGGGTGCTGGAGGACCTTGTCCCTGCTCTGGCAGTGACCCACGTGCACTTAAGAACTGTGATTAGTTTGCCAGGAATTGAGGATCATGGCTAGTGGAAAAACATTCTTAGGCCTGGAACCCACTACAAAAACGCTATCGCTAATTGCAATCGCTAGCGTTTTGTGTGAGCATTTTGTAAGCTAATTCATGAGCGTTTTTGGCAGCGATTTTAAAAAGTGCAAGGTTTTTGGCAGCGATTGTGTAGCAATTAGCATTTTTAATTCTGATTGGTCCTTTCAATTAATTTTTTTTTTTACAGTGTGCAGTTACTTCAAAACGCTAGCAAAAATCGCTCTGTATAGGTTTTGATGAGCGATTAGGCCAGCGTTTATATACTTTACATTGCAGAAATGCTAAACATGCTGCATGTCCTGCGTTTTGGGAATCGCAATCGCTCCAGTGGAATTTGGTCCATCCATTAACATTAGCTAAGTGTTTAGGGAAATCGCTAGCTGTTTGAATCGCTCCCTAAACGCTCACAAAATCGCTCTAGTGGGTTCCAGGCCTTAAACTGGTCAGGAAGGCAATGCACATCTACATGACCTGGCAGTTAGCTGCCTAGATCTAAGACCCAGATCTCATCATCTGCAAAAGGAAGTTTCTTTCCTCAATCTCCCATTGTTTCTATAACCACACACAGACAGTATGAGGGGAGTCACGGCTGTGGCCTAGCGCCTGTTTTAAAAAAGAAAAAAAAAACAAAGAAAATTAAGAAAATTCCAATTCTCCGTCAGATAATTCAGAACATTCAGAGTCCACGTTTCCTCTTACGTTTATGTTTTAAAGGCTAGACTGGGGAAGCGGATGGGAAGCTTCCTGTCCACAGTTAGGGAAGAGAGACAAGTCTCACCAGGGGTGCAGTCCTGAATGACATCCTGGGACACAAAGTATTTCAGTGATCAGGAAAAGAAACAACTTCTGGCACTAATCATATGTCCCCTCAATTTCCAAGAGTCTTTTGTTGTTTTAAGAGCAATTACATATTTAAAAACCAGTAATAAACATTCTGCCACACATTGCCTGCAGGAAACTTTGTCCCATTTATAACTGATTAAGGTGGAACTAAAGTGAAGATTTCTCTTTTGCTCCAATAGTTTAGGCACACCATAAGAACTTCTGGGAACTTCTGGGAACACAAAGTTCTTTAATAGAAATATACTGAAATGTTAGACACATTTATACTTTGCATGAAACTCATCAGTTTATTACATACTCTGTTGCAGTTTCTCAGATTGTTTCTTCACTAACTGCAGTTGAGAAAACTGCAGCAAACCTAGCAAAGACGCAAGAGTTTAATGAATTAAAATTGATGGCATAACATATCTATCTGATGGCAGCTCCTAGCATCGCTGTACTCTGAGCTGGAGGACTTGTGAGGTTTACAGATGACATTACTTTAGGACTAAAGCATGTATGGCAACTATATTGGCAATAAAGGAGTAGGAAGTCATTATAGTATGTTATACTAGACTTTGATTCCTCTTTATGATTACTTTGCAAAAGCACACTGCTGTGATGGGCATTGCAATGTTGTCTCACTGATGCAGTCTCCGTCACCAAGATACCTAGGGCTTGATTCACAAAGCGGTGCTAACCTACTTAGCACGTCTAAAGTCTTTAGACGTGCTAACCAGGGTGCTAAGTAGGTTAGCACCGAATTATCTGATTCAGAAATTCGGTGCTAACCTACTTAGCACCCTGGTTAGCACGTCTAAAGACTTTAGACGTGCTAAGTAGGTTAGCACCGCTTTGTGAATCAAGCCCCATGTGGTACAAGTGATGTGCCTCATCACACCTTAATAGAAATAAGGCAGTACAAATTGGTGTAAAGGTTTTTCCCATGGGTTCCTGAATATGTGACAGACTAGTTTATCATATTTGCCTTTTCTGCTTTACATGTTATTCCTGCATCAATATCCTTGCTGTACCTCTGCCATATTTATTACTCCAACAGCCAGGCTCTTATAACCCAGTATTGTTCGATTCTTGTATCTCTTCCGTCTCTGCAACATGACCTGCAGGCGATTGGCATTCCTCTTTAAGAAGTGTGGATACTATAGATGGAAAAAAAAAAACAGGAAACAACAAAAACATTAACATAACACTAGTGTGCTACTATCCGTTTTTCAAAAATGTGTATCAGTCTGTAACATTGATGTGTCGATTCCCCCCAGGCAGCACTATAGTACATTCACAGCTACCCCCCCCCCCCCCCCCCCCGTAGCACTACAATACATTCACAGCTACCTACCCTGCCTCCCCCATCTTGCAGCACTTCAGTACATTTACAGCGAACATCCCCTCATTTCAGCGGTATGTTCCATAGTTCCAGCCTCCCTTCCATGCAGAGTGGGGCGAGAAGCATCTGTCTCTTTTCACACACCCTCCTCAGAGTGGCTCTCATCATCCTTGCAGCAGCTTTCATCCTCCTCACATCGGCTCTTATTCTCCCCGCAGCGGCTCTCATCATCCCAGCAGCGGCACGGGCTCACCTGTTTACACCGGCAGCCTACTTCTCTACCGTGTCTTCAGGGTCATAGATGAGGTCATGAAGCAAGGACACAGTAGAATAGTACGCTGCCAGTGTAAACAGAGGAAAGCCGGCCTCTGGGATGATGAGAGCCACTGCGGTGAGAAGAAGAGCTGATGTGAGGAGGATGAAGCCGCTGCAAGGACAATAGGAGCTGCACTGGGGAGGGTGAGAGCCCATGCAGGGAGGGCGAGAGCCCATGCAGGGAGGGTGAGAAGAGACAGATGCTTTTTGCCCCGCTCTGCATGGAAAGGAGGGAGGGGGGAACCATGAAACGTAACACTGAAAGGGAGGGGAGCAGAGCCATCGGACGTTGAGAAGGGGGCACATTCTTGCCATGTTAGCACCATAAGACGCACTGACATTTCCCTCCAATTCTAGGGGTAAAAAAAGTGCGTCTTATGGTCTGAAAAATACAACATATGTAGAATATACAGTAGTAGAACTGAATAACAAAAATTGTAGACACCAAACCCAAATGTAATAATTCATCACATAAATGGATTTTAAGAGCAAAGCAAGTTTCAAGTGGAATGGGTCCTGGAGCTGACAATAGTGTGTCAAGTTAAAAGGGAAGGTTCACGGTCTGTCTTAAAGAGCAACTGTCAGGCTGCAAAAGCTAATTTAAACCTCCATTCTCCTGTGTTAAACAGTTTAGAAGGAAGCCAAAAAGGCAATACTGAAGTTAAAAATCTCTCTTACTTTGATCCTTGCTGAACAGCAAGGCTGGTTATTCCCAAGCCCCTAAGGAGGCCGCACAACATACTGCAAAGCATTCTGGGGCTGCTTCTTCTCCCCACTCTGCACTACCTTGGGTCCTCCCCCTTTATTTCCCTATCACGCCCTAAGGCCACCTACAGACATCAGACCATAGTCTTTGGAAAATGAAAGATCACAGACCAATCTTACCACCCTTCCTGTAGTATAAGAGCCATACTCTACACAGTCTTTTCTATGGAGCTGAACTCCACATCAGGAAAAAATCTTGGCAAGATGCTGCACACACAGATGCTGTACAGACACAAAAGATCAGTATCTGCAAAAGATCTGTTCCTGCAAATTGCAATGATAGTCTATGAGATCTGCAGATCATCATACACACATGATTTAACTGACATTCATCTGCAGATCAGATACACCAGGATGGATTTTCAGATCTGCAGATGAATGTCAGTTAAATCATGTGTGTATGATGATCTGCAGATCTCAGACTATCATTGCAATTTGCAGGAATAAATTTTTGGCAGGAACAGATCTTTTGCAGATACTGATCTTTTGTGTCTGTACAGCATCTGTGTGTGCAGCATCTTGCCAAGATTTTTTCCTGATGTGGAGTTCAGCTCCATAGAAAAGACTGTGTAGAGTATGGCTCTTATACTACAGGAAGGGTGGTAAGATTGGTCTGTGATCTTTCATTTTCCAAAGACTATGGTCTGATGTCTGTATGTGGCCTAAGGCTGCTTTCACAGTGGGAAGTTACAGGCTCATGTTACAGAAGCTTGTAACAGCACAGCACTGAAAAAAAAAAATCAAAAAAAAAAAATAATCACAGGGCACATGTTCCGTTAGAGTATACTGCATGAGTCCGCTATTGTTCCTAGCCACATGGCTAATTAATATTCACTGCACAGTAGTGTTGTCTATTAGGATCTTTGAATCATCAGGAAGCAGGGCGGATATTACATCACAATTGGCTTCATAGGAGACAGACAAACATGGAACCTGCCGTGAGCTGTCAGGAGCATCATTCTCTGCAAATACTATATAAAAATGCTGTGAAATCCAATCGTGGACAGTGAAATGCATATGTAATGTAAGTACAGCCAATATTTAGCTACTGATCTGTGTTTTTTTTCTCTGAGACCCTATACCTAACAGCTCCTCTTTAACCTCCCTGGCGTTCTGGACGAGCTAGGCTCGTCCAGAAACACCAGAGGTCACCGCTCAGGCCCCACTGGGCTGATTTGAATAATTTTTTTTTAAACACGCAGCAAGCACTTTGCTTGCTGCGTGTTATGCCTGATCGCCGCCGATCCGCCGCGTTACAGCCCCCCCAGACCCCGTGCGCTGCCTGGCCTATCAGTGCCAGGCAGCGCTGAGGGGTGGATTTAGACTCCCTGTGACGTCATGATGTTCGTCGTCATGGCGACGGGGGGAAGCCCTCCTGAAAATCCCGTTCAGAACGGGGATTTCCGGACAGGTGATTGCACCGGCGGGGATAGGAGGGGTGGGAGGGACGCCGCAGGGAGGGGGGAATAAATTAAAAAAAAAAAAAAAAAAAAAAAAAAAATGTTTCCGCGGCCGCAGGAATTAAAACGCCAGGCAGGTTAAAAAAATAAAAATACAAATCCACTTACCTGGGGCTTCCTCCAGCCCGTGGCAGGCAGGAGGTGCCCTCTGCGCCGCTCCGCAGGCTCCCGGTCTCCTCCGGTGGCGCATCCGACCTGGCCAGGCCGGCTGCCAGGTCGGGCTTCTTGTGCGCTCCAAAATGTGCCTCACGGCGGCGTGCCGACGTCATCGGACATCCTCCGGGATGTACTGCGCAGTAGTTCTGCGCAGTACAGCCCGGAGGACGTCAGATGATGTCAGCGCACCTCCGTGAGGCGCATTTTGGAGCGCACAAGAAGCCCGATCTGGCAGCCAGCCTGGCCAGGTGCGCCGCCGGAGGAGACTGGGAGCCTGCGGAGTGGCGCCGAGGGCACCTCCTGCCTGCCACAGGCTGGAGGAAGCCCCAGGTAAGTGGATTTGTATTTTTATTTTTTTTAAGACAGACCGTGAACCTTCCCTTTAACACTCAAATGCATTTGTTTAAAACATATTACAGCTGTAATAAAATTAAATATTTAATAAAATTAATTTTTTGTAATGTACCAACATTTCTGAAAATGTAGAACTCCATGAAAAATAATAAGCTTTTCATACTGTGAAAACCCATACAACAAAGGAGTTACCTGCAGTGAGAACGTCAGCTGTAGTTCAGTCTCGGAAACTCCGCTGCTTGGAAGAGAGATCTCATTTGATCGTAGAATTCGCTTTGAACCCTGAGGTAAAATATATAAACATTTAGGCCTAGTGCACACCAAAAACCGCTAGCAGATCCGCAAAATGCTAGCAGATTTTGAAACGCTTTTTCTTCTTTTTCTGTAGCGTTTCAGCTAGCATTTTGCGGTTTTGTGAAGCGTTTTTGGTGTAGTAGATTTCATGTATTGTTACAGTAAAGCTGTTACTGAACAGCTACTGTAACAAAAAACGCCTGGCAAACCGCTCTGAAGTGCCGTTTTTCAGAGCGGTTTGCGTTTTTCCTATACTTAACATTGAGGCAGAAACGCATCCGCAATCCAAAATCTGCAGCAGCCCGGGAGTATGCGTTTCTGCAAAACGCCTCCCGCTCTGGTGTGCACCAGCCCATTGAAATACATTACCCTAGCGGATCCGCACCCGCAAGCAGATCGCAAACCGCAGCGGAAACGCTCCGGTGTGCACTAGGCCTTAGAACACATCCTGTAGAACAGTTATAAAAGGTTTAGGTTTTCCAATTACACATTGTAATGGATATCTACAAACGAACATTCGCATCCCTTTTTATGGCTTCCTAGAAGCTTGCTAGTGTGCACTGAGACACAGATTTGAAACGCGCAATAGGCAAGCACACTGATGTATTTCTATACCTGCTTTACTTTTTGAAGATTTTCAAAACCAGAAAATAAAAGCGAGTCATTGGGCTCTATTCACAATCATTTTCCACATGCGTAAATGCACTTGCGGTAAATTCCCGACTGAAAAAAAGACCATCTTGACATTCACAAGTTTTTACGCTTGATTATTTACTGCATATGTAAAATTGTACGCATTGTTTACCGTATGCGTAAAAATGCGGTTAAAGTCCGCAAAAGTCGGGAATTCCTGCAAAAAAAAAAAAAAAAAATCCAAATTCACAAATTATTTCTTATTTCTGACTTAACTACCAAATTTTTGAACAAGTTTTTTTAGGCCACTTTTTTTTTTCCACATGGTTTCCGCATGTTTACTATGTAATTACTCATGCCTCCCAAAAAATTTTATGGATTATTCCCGCATGCGGGAAACATGCAGAACATTTTTAGTGAATGTGGAAAAAATGTGGAAATGATCACTGGCGGTAATATAGTGGTAAAAAAAAAAATCTCTTACTGCATGTGTGATTGTGAATAGAGCCCATTGTGAGGCACTATCCAAACTAAAGAGCTGAAAGAAAGAAGGCAATAATCAAGTCAAAGCCACTTGAAAGCCATTAAAGTGGTCATTTTGATTAGTTTTACATCTATTCATTTGTCCGTCTGAGATATTTTCTCCAGTCTGGATGGGTGTACATTTTTCTCCTTCAGTGCTAGCAGTCAAATAGTTTACAACTTGTGTGCCAAAATACAAACAACATTGGTAATGTACCGTAAATGTATTTTTAATCACAGAATGATTCTGCATCACAGACATTTATAGATTTGTTAAACAAAATGTTTAAGCACAGACTGGAGAAATCAATAGATCCAGGTGTCCAGCATGTCTAAGAAATGACTTCTATTGCCCATCTCCTGTGAGTCACACACACACTAAAAAAAAAAAATCAATAATTTGGAGATCCTTCTAGCGCTCTCACGGTCTGGCTCCTGTACAGCACAGCAATCTAGCCAACTTTATTTATTTTTAGGCCAAAGAGAAAATATAATTACCTGAAGTTTGACGGCAATAACAACAGATGGCAAATCTTTATCCAGGTCTTTCAGCATAACAAGTTTCCGCAAAGTCAGGGAAAATAACCTAGGGGGAAAAAAATGTATTATTTAGCAAAAGTGAAAATACAACATTAAGTAGTTTTTTCAGGGTTTATGGCGCTTGTTTATAAAGAGTGGAAATCTCTGCGTGAATCCCTTTGTTTTGACTAGGGATGGGACAAATCCACAATTTCTTCGAATCCGAATCTAAAATGGTTCTTGAATATCTCAAACCTTTCAAATCACGAATCTAAAAATCCTGCACCTAAGAATTGTGCAATCCATGGTGAGTGGCGGTTGCGCGGGGACGCTGCGTCGGGATTCGGCGGATCCCGCAAGCGCTAAATGGCGTTGGGATTTAAATCCACAAATCCAGAATAGGGATTCATCGTCCCATCCCTAGTTTTTTTTTTTTTTTTTTTTTTATTTAAATTTTTATTTTATCTTTAACATATACAGTATACAACCAGCTCACATGACAATACAGTTGCATTATGTTCACAGCTATATAAGCAATCGTATAAACCATTCTGTGAATCCAATAAAGGTTTCTATATTAGCAATAACATTTCTTATGTTTCATTGGCGTCCCTTAGGCTTAATGCTATAAAAAGAGTTTTTAGTCCCAAAACCAGCAATTTGGGTACTTTGCTGTGGGGTACTTGGTACCTACTATCAGAGCAAATCTGTACCAATTAACTTTAATATGTTTATAAACAAAGGGGCCATGTCTAACATATAAGTAGATAGAACAAGATTAGATTGAGTAAAGAAGAAGAAAAAGGTATAGAACAAGAAGAAGAGTGAGATTATGCCGGTCGCGTACTGTCAACCCACATTTTACCGGAAAAAGAATTCAAAATACCTTAGTTATTATAAAGAGACATCACCCCATATTTTTCCGAAAACCAACAAGTTGTCTTGCAGACGGGCCGTAAGATATTCTAGATTATATGTATACTTAATTCTACTAATGAGTTCTGAAATTGTAGGAGGATTAACATCCTTCCAGTGCTTAGATATTAAACATCTTGCCGCCGTCAGGAAGTGATTGATCAGTTTCAGGGATGGATTTTTAAGTTTCGGCATAGGTTTAGCTAATAAACATATCCATGGATCTAGCGGTACTTCAATTTCTGTGTAGCGCTTTATACATTTTTGAACCTCTGTCCAATAAGTTTGAATTTTGGGACAAGTCCAAAGTATATGATGTAGTGAGCCTGTACCACCACAGTCTCTCCAGCACACTGGTGATATAGAAGGGTCCCATTTGTGAATGCGTTCCGGTGTTATATACCACATCATCATTATTTTATATATATTTTCTTTGGTTTGAGTGCAGATTGATGTTTTTGCTGCATTAGTCCAAATTTTTGATCAGGATTCCATGTTGGTGGTGGTTTGCAAAGTTTGGTCCCAATACTGCATATATTTATGCCTGAAGTCCGGGTTAGTTCTTACTGGGTCGTTGAACCATGTATATAGCGAGGAAATCAATCCTTTTTGTGTACGGCCCCCTTCCCAGATAGATTCAAATTCAGTACGTCTGGAAAACTCTAATGAGGCTGACATGGAGCTTACAAAGTGACAAATTTGCTGGTATTGTGGGTAATGATTGTCCAATAGGCCAACACGATCTTTTAAAGTTTCAAATGAGTAGAGTTTCCCAGTGAATGGGTCCAGAAGATCCTTGATAAATGTAATATTCTTGATAGACCATCTAGATGTTTTTGGAATGTTTATCCCTGGTCTGAATGCTGGGTTGCCAAATATAGGCATAAAACTCGAAACAGATGGAAGCATAGAGAAATGCTTGGTCAAAGATCTCCATAAGCGGAGATTTGAAGTAATAGAGGATAGTGCACCTAAATCCTGTAGTGCCCTTTCCAGTTTATTTCCCAAACCCCATAATAAAACACTAGGATGGTATGGTTTAATTATGTGAAATTCTATTTGAGCCCACCTAGCATGAGGTCCTCGCTCCCCCCACGCAACCATTTGCCTAACCTGACTAGCTATATAATAATTATATAGATTTGGCACTGACAGTCCCCCCTTATGCCTTTGTAATGTTAATATTGATCTAGCAATTCGTGGAGAGTGACCATGCCAAATAAAATGAAACATTGCCCTTTGTAATAAGAACAAATAGGATTTAGGAATCCAAAACGGAATAACCGAAAATACATATCAGTTTAGGAAGGGAGTTCATTTTAAAGGCCATCATCCGTCCAAACCAAGAAATGTGGAAATTTTCCCATTTTTTTTTCAAATCAGATATTATGCGAGAGATAATAGGTGTTACATTATATTCTACCAATTGGGAGGTGTGAGATGGTATATATATCCCTAAATATTTTAATTTTGGGGTCTGCCATCTATATGAAAACGATGATTTTAAGCTCATTTTCATAGGTTCTGGTAAATGAAACGGTAGGATTTCAGATTTAGAATCATTGATCTTATAACCTGAGACCATTCCATATCTAGAAAGGTCAGCATGCAGGTTTGGGAGAGAGATGATAGCGTTAGTCAAAGATATTAATACGTCGTCCGCAAATAGCGATATCTTAAAGGTTGAGTTACCAATAGTAAGTCCCGAGATGTCAGGGTTGTCCCTTATTCTTGAAGCCAGGGGCTCTATAGATAAAGCAAATAGGAGTGGAGATAAGGGACAACCCGGTCTAGTGCCATTGGAAATTGAAAAGTAGTCATGTGGGTTAGTAGAAGGTA
This sequence comes from Hyperolius riggenbachi, assembly GCF_040937935.1. Lineage (NCBI taxonomy): Eukaryota > Metazoa > Chordata > Amphibia > Anura > Hyperoliidae > Hyperolius > Hyperolius riggenbachi. The sequence continues at coordinate 85,907,603 of NC_090656.1, forward strand.
TTTTTAAAGCTACTTTTGGGTTTGTATAGAGTTTCTGAATAACTGAAAGATAGGTACCAGTAATACCCATTGCTTCAAGAGTTTGTAGCATAAAAGACCAGTTCAGCCTGTCGAAAGCTTTTTCAGCGTCTAAACTTAGAAGCAATGAGGGTATTTTTTTTTTTTTGCGTTTATATAATCAACTAAATCTATTGCCCTTCTTATATCATCCCCTGCATATCTTTCTGTTATAAAACCCACCTGGTCTGCATTAGTGAGGTATGGCATCATGGGTGATGGTCTATTGGCTAAGACCTTTGTAAATATTTTTTTAATCCGTATTTAAAAACGAAATGGGCGTATAGTTATTCACTTTCAAAGGGTTTTTATCTGGTTTCGGGACCAAAACCATATGTGATTGTAGCATTGTGGGAGGAATTATGTGATTCCCCAGAAACCCATTAAATAAAGTAAAGTAGTCATTTTCGGCACTAGCATATCTCTAAATTTCTTGTAGTAGGTTATAGTATACCCATCTGAACCTGGTGCCTTATGTGGTTTTAATGATTTAAGTATTTCAAATATTTCCTCACATCTTGATTTAATATTTCCAGCTGGGATGGGGATATCCTAGAGAGTTTAGTAGCCTGTATATAGGAAGAGATATTTTGTCTTTTAGGGTTTTTTTGTGTCATATCTTTATTCAAGTTATAAATTGAGGAAAAATAGTCTTTAAATATACCAGCTATATGTCTCAGATCATAGTGTATGGAGCCTCTCGTCTTTTATAGCAAATATTGCATTCCTAGATTTCATATCGCGGAGTTTTTTCACTAAAATTGTGTGTGCTTTATTTCCCCTTTCATAAAATAATTGCTTAGTAAACAAGAGGGATTTTTTTACCCAAGCATATTGTAGGTCTGATAAGTCCTTGCGGATAGATTCTAATTTTAGAAACCCCTGCTTGGTAGGGTGTTTGTGTTGTTCTTCTAACTCAGTTAATTTCTCCGTTAAATCATTTACGGCTTTTTGGTATTCTTTTTTCCTTTCTGCTGGATATTGAGACTATTTTTCCTCTCAAAGGATTTGTGTGCCTCCCAAACCGTGGCGTAGGAGGAGGACACAGAACCCTCATTAATCTGAAAAAAGGACTGTAAATTTTCTTCCAGGTCTAGGACAGATTCCTCATCTAATAAAATACTATTATTTAGCTTCCATACCGAGGGTAACGGGGGAATCTTGTGAGAGATTTAGTTCTATTTCCAATGGGGCATGATCTGACCAGGATATCGGTCCTATCTTAGAGGAGTTTAACATGGGCAGCAGTGATGGGGATAGTAAAAAATAATCAATTCTTGAATATGAATTAGCTGCAGGAGAATAAAAAGTGAAATCCAATTCCATTGCATGCTGAACCCTCCAGGCATCTAAATAGCTACAGTGTTTTATCAATTGGTGAAAACGTCTAGAGGCAGAACATATAGAAGAGAATGAATTGGGAAGTATGTCTGATTTCCTATCTTTCGTCGGTGAAAGTATTAGATTAAAATCTCCTCCCAAGATTACATTCTGAGTGCCTAGTCTATCTTTTGGAGTACTTTTTCAATAAATTGAAGCTCATGATCATTGGGAGCATAGATTGTTGCCAAAATCAGTTTTACTCCATGCAGTGAGCCTTTCACAATCGGGTAACGACCCTTGGGATCACTTAGAATCTGGTCAGATATAAATGGGCAACCATGATGAATTAAAAGTGCTACTCCTGCTTTTTTAACAGTGGCACTAGCAAGGAAAGATGTAGGATACTTCTTACTTTTCAAGTAACCTGGTTTAGTAGAAGAGAATCTTGTCTCCTGTAGGAACACAAAATCTGCATTGGATCTTTCGAGATCCTTTAGTGCTAGACGTCTTTTGCGTATGGAGTTTAATCCCTTGGTGTTTAATGTGAGGAATTTTACCATACTGATTTTATATTATAAAGCACACCAGGATCCCAAGGGACATCACAAGAATGAGTCAAGGTATTACAGTTTGTGTGGGTGACATCGCGACCGGCAGAGGAGAAAGAGAGATTAGAAAGAGAAAAGATTTGAAAAAAGAAAAAAAAAAAAAAAAAAAAAGAGAAAGTATATACACCATAGGGGATTATATCCCCAACCATAAACATGTATCCTACTAATTGCTTGCTTTCTACTGAAACCCCTGAAAATAAAAGGTTAGATTGAACAATTAAGCAGATAACAAGCATTACTATGACAAATAATTTTGCAAGGCATTTAAAGCGCCTTGTCTCGGTGCGACCCTCCTCGCACCCTTTCAGGGAAAACATGGCCGACTCCCCAAGAGAGGTCAGCGTCCGAGCCAGTTACAGCCCAGTCAGCATTAACAAAAGGGCTCCCTTCACAAGAGAGGAATACGATTTTTGGTCTGTTCAGAACTTTAGTAGGGAAGAAATTCCGGATGGTCAGAAAGTCAGGTGGAAGATCGTGTTGGCGATTGAGAGTTGGGAGGAGTCGTGGACCCATCTCCCCGTTCTTTAGGTGTCGGGATTTTTTATTTCGGAGGCATTTTAAGGCCTCTGGAGCATCACGAGGATCAGATATGACATGGCTTTTTTCACCTTGCATTGCAATTAGTTTGAACGGATATCCCCAGAAATAAGGTATTTCATGCTCTCTCAGCAATGCTGTCACCGGTTTCAGTTTGCGTCTCTTTGCCAAAGTTATGGGCGAAATATCACTAAAAATCTGTACTTCGTGATCTTTGAAGGTGTAAGCAGACAGATTTCTTATAGCTTTAATAATGGCTTTTCACTTCAAAATAATGAAAGCGAGCAACAATATCTCGCAGCTGAGGAGCCCCGATTGGTCTGGGGCCTATAGCTCTATGAGCACGGTCAAAGCACCACATAGTTTGGGGAACATCTGGGCATATATCTGTGCAAAGTTCAGTTAGGTAAAGTTTGATATCAGGGGCTTAATTGTATCAGGGACTCCCCTGAATCGCAGGTTTGATCTACGATCACGATTTTCGTGATCCTCCTGAGCTCGCAGCATATCAGACACGGAATCTGTGAGCTTACCGTTCTCTTCCTCTAGAGATGTACACCGCTGTTGTAATGAGAGCAGCTCCTTTTCAATGTCCGTGGTTCTGGCTGCTACTTGCGTGATGTCCGACCGTACGTCTGCTAATGCTGAAGATACTGCATCTTTCACTGTCTGGGAGATCTTGTCTTGCCAGTCCGAGAAACAAGTCTCCAGAGTCTGCCTGGTAGCGTAATCAGGCGCGGCCTCTCCCTTCTGGCTTTTGGACGCCATCTTGGCTTGTGATTTCGGCGTGTCCGGCCTCAGAAAGTAAGTCTCCAAACCGCGGCTTTCAGGCTTGTTGATCCGCCCGGAGCGTCTCATACGGGATCCCCGCACCTTCCGCTCCCAGAATCCGTAGGTTTCCGTCCCCACTTTAACGTATTCGTTGCAGTTAGACTGCTGTATATTCTGCTGAGCTGCGCAGCTCCTAGCTCAAGCGGCCATCCTCCTCAGCGCCGCGCATGCGCCCGTCCCATCCCTAGTTTTGACTTTACTTTTGAAATCCTGTTTACTTTTCTATCATTCAATTAAATAGAACATTTAAAGAATGAGAATGAGAGGGAAAGAGGGAGAGAAATCAAGTAGTGCGATAGAAGCAAACAGAAGGAACTGGGGACGTTGTGGAAAGCATTACTTTATTACCCTCTGAACTAGGAGGAAATGGGCAGGAAGAGAACGAGACTCCTGAACAACAGTGTGATCCACAATGATTGCCCCAAAATGTCCAACTCATCAACTTGAGCGATTTTGAGAAAACACAAAAAAAATTTCAATTGAAAGTATCGATCAAAGAGGATGGCAGATCTAGGTCAATTGGGGAAGGGGCAGGAGTGGCGGTAGATCAACATCCCATAACACTGCACGCGACACTGCAGGTTGATTAATTTTCACTAGAGTAGCCTATAACAAACATTGGATGTAGCCCAGTGGTTCCCAACCTTTTTGGAGTCGTGACACATCAAACCAAACGTTCAGATCTTCGTGACACCGTAGACTAAATGCATGTAATGAGAGTCAGCGTTTCCCCACTAAATGCACATCAGAGACAGCGTTTCCCCACTAAATGCAGATAATGACAAACAGCCAGTTGTCCCCAGTATATGTAGGCAGGGGTATATGTCCCCAGTATATGTAGGCAGGGGTATATGTCCCCAGTATATGTAGGCAGGGGTATATGTCCCCAGTATATGTAGGCAGGGGTATATGTCCCCAGTATATGTAGGCAGGGGTATATGTCCCCAGTATATGTAGGCAGGGGTATATGTCCCCAGTATATGTAGGCAGGTGTATATGTGCCCAGTATATGTAGGCAGGGGTATATGTGCCCAGTATATGTAGGCAGGGGTATATGTCCCCAGTATATGTAGGCAGGGGTATATGTCCCCAGTATATGTAGGCAGGGGTATATGTCCCCAGTATATGTAGGCAGGGGTATATGTCCCCAGTATATGTAGGCAGGGGTATATGTCCCCAGTATATGTAGGCAGGTGTATATGTGCCCAGTATATGTAGCCAGGTGTATATGTCCCCAGTATATGTAGGCAGGGGTATATGTGCCCAGTATATGTAGGCAGGGGTATATGTGCCCAGTATATGTAGGCAGGGGTATATGTGCCCAGTATATGTAGGCAGGGGTATATGTCCCCAGTATATGTAGGCAGGGGTATATGTCCCCAGTATATGTAGGCAGGGGTATATGTCCCCAGTATATGTAGGCAGGGGTATATGTCCCCAGTATATGTAGGCAGGGGTATATGTCCCCAGTATATGTAGGCAGGGGTATATGTCCCCAGTATATGTAGGCAGGGGTATATGTCCCCAGTATATGTAGGCAGGGGTATATGTCCCCAGTATATGTAGGCAGGGGTATATGTCCCCAGTATATGTAGGCAGGGGTATATGTCCCCAGTATATGTAGGCAGGGGTATATGTCCCCAGTATATGTAGGCAGGGGTATATGTCCCCAGTATATGTAGGCAGGGGTATATGTCCCCAGTATATGTAGGCAGGGGTATATGTCCCCAGTATATGTAGGCAGGGGTATATGTCCCCAGTATATGTAGCCAGAGGTATATGTGCCCAGTATATGTAGCCAGGGATATATGTGCCCAGTATATGTAGCCAGGGATATATGTGCCCAGTATATGTAGCCAGGTGCCCCCCCCCCCCCCCAGGAGGAGAGAGCTAACATAAATTAGCAAGCATCCATTTGAGATTCTCTTGAGTTTGTAATTAAGGCACCCAATGACATTTATGTTTGCAGAAAAATGTACCGTATCTCCCTTTTAATGTCCAGTGTATAAGCTGTGTGTTCTAAATGTTATCAGTATACAGAAATCAGTCTGATGAAGGCTTCATAGCCGAAAGCTTACTCCTTTTTTTCTAAGTTATCCAATAAATGGTATTATCCCAGTTACAAACTTCTTGCTTTCCCTGCTGGAATTAAATAAAAAAAAAAAAAAAAAAATCTGTGTGCAGTGTGTGGTAGGAACAAATGCCCTTCAAAGATCACTTGATTGTTTTTCCACATGAGGTGGCAATCTGTAAGTGTATGGTTGGCTTTAATCTCTCATGGCAGAGGAAGGCGGTGGGTACAGTCAGGTGATTTGTTCTGTGCCGAGGGAACAACCACCACTCTCCTCTCAGCAAGGAGCTACAGGACCAAGCCAGCAACCAAACCTTTGTGCTTAGCCAATTGATACAACTTCTTCATCAGATCTATTACAAAATAAAAAAAATAAATAGACTAGGGCTTTAAAGTAAACCTATGTGCAAGTCCTATGAAGTAACATAAACCAGTGATGTCATCATACACTTTGCTATCTTGATGACCTCAAAATGTATCAAATATACCTTTCTGCTTTAAGAATGCATTGTATGAGCTCTACACTCTTCAAGTTACTGAAAAAAAAAAAAAACGCTTCCAAAACTTCCAACCCTGAGATGACATAGTAGAGAGCGATAGATGGCCTTTTCCATTAAGATAAATGGAGTGCTTGTTTGTCTTTTCCCTCTGTGTCCTCTATTGGTTGGGTGATCAGGAGTTATTTTTGTCAGCAACAATGCCAACAGGTGCAGTCCTGACTACAAATGAGCAATAAATTACAGCTTGTGCAGACAAAGGTTTCAGTCCTGCCTTCTGCACGGTATTTTTCCATACACATGTTCTATTCAGCTGCATTCGAAATGAGCGTTTACAGTCACAAGGGCAATACACATTTTTATTGCATTTCCACTGAATTCCGTCTACACTAGCCCTTAAAAGCTTAGCCAGGGAAACTCTACCCTGCATTATATTACATGAGACCTTCAAATCTACACGTTAGTCTGGCTGCAGATCAGGGCCAGATTTACAACTCAGAGGCCTGAAGGCATAGGCATTCTGGTGCCCTAAATGCCGCCCCTGAACACAGGCCACACCCTCAAGTAAGCATATTCTGAATGCTAATCCCTGCCTTATGTCACGATCTTAATAAATTGTCACTACCTCAAATTAAGACACCCAGAGATCAACGCTGTATGAGAAATGCAAATGTATTATGGGCTCAAACATTACTACAATAAAGTACAAAATATGACCCCCAAGTATTGCACCAAACCCTTTTAAAAATTGACATAGTCCCTGCCTGCCCTGCGGACACAGTCCCTGCCTGCCCTACTTATCCTATATGCAGGTTATTGTTATCCACATCTGCACTCTGTATTGCACTCTATGCTGTCAAGCTGCGTAGCTCAAGTCCAGTCTATGGATCTGTAACACCGCTGGAGCAAGAGTGTTCCTGTTATTAACTACACACTGCAGTGTATTGGCAGATGTGCTTAGCATGCAAGTTACCTTCTGCCTGGGACTGAATTGGCTGCTGGGATACTCACTTGGCCTCCAGGCCGTTTGCTGGGTCCATTCCCCTATGGCTCACTGCATGTCTCTGTCCCCATCAAATTGGGGTAACTTCACTCTCGCCGGCCTGACACTGCAGTGCAGGTGGCACCTCTGAGCAGAAACTGTTGCTCACCCTCCGCCTCTTTGAAGTCTTACTTGTGGTGTGGGCGTCCCCGCATTACCAGAGGCTCTCAGGTTGCGCTGCTCATCTCTGTGGGCTGCGTTCTCAGCAATATCGGCTCGGCAGGGACAAATGGCAGCTCGGCGGCAAGCTCAAACCGCTCTCCTCACTGACATGGTGACCTAGTCAGGACAAAATAGGTCAACGCGTTTCATCAGCTCCCACTGTTTTTTTTTTTTAAGACCGATAGCTTAGATGACTCATTACTCTCTCTTGTGGTTGCTTATATAGTGGCTGCTCCATTTCTCCATTCACTAACAGTAAATGGCACTAAGCCCATCATATCCGATCACACCAGGGACCTACGGACACGCATTTACAGGAACACCCCCAAACTAAAATCAGTGGGATCTGATGAAACGCGTCGACCTATTTTGTCACGACTAGGCCACTGTATCAGTGAGGAGAGCGGTTTAAGTTTGCCGCCAAGCCATTTGTCACCGTCGAGACGATATTGCCGAGGACGCAACGCACAGAGATGAGCAGCGCAACCCGGGAGCCTCTGGTAATGCAGACATGACCGCACCACAAGTAAGACTTTAAAGAGGCGGAGGGTGAGCACTGGTTTCTGCTCAGAGGTGCTACCTGCACTACAGAGTCAGGCCGGCGAGAGTGAAGTTATCCCAATTTGTTCCGGAGAGAGACATGCGGTGAGCTGCTGGGGCACTAGCGTAACAATAGGGGATGAGACCCCTGCCGTCGCGGGGGGGGGGGGGGGGGGGGGGCCTTTACACAGGAAGTTGCTCTTAGAGATCGGAAGACCCCCAGCGAGAAGGAAGTAATGTATTCATCCTGCCGCCACCAATGATTGCAGGAGGGGGAGCGCTGAGAGCCCAAGGTGAGGGAGGGAGAGGGGGGGGGGGAATTTCCCCCCTCCCCACCGATCTGCCACACTCTCCTCTTAGGCTGCGACCCCTCCTGCCCCCCAAAAGTCCCTGAGCGGGCCCGGGCCCTGGGGAGGGGCGCATTTTTTTTAATTTTTTTTTTTTGGGCAGGGAGGCCTGGGGATTTCTAGGTATGCCCCTGCGTTGGGGAATGGACTTAGCAAACGGCCTGGAGGCCGAGTATCTCAGCAGCCAATTAAGTCCCAGGCAGAAGGTAACTTGCATGCTAAGCACATCTGCCAATACACTGCAGTGTGAATTTAATAACAGGAACACTCTTGCTCCAGCGGTGTTACAGATCCATAGACTGGACTTGAGCTATGCAGCTTGACAGCATAGAGTGCAATACAGAGTGCAGATGTGGATAACAATAACCTGCATATACAGTGGTTTGCAAAAGTATTTGGCCCCATTGAAGTTTTCCACATTTTGCCATATTACTGCCACAAACATGAATCAATTTTATTGTAATTCCATATGAAAGACCAATACTAAGTGGTGTACATGTGAGAAGTGGAATGAAAGTCATAAATGATTCCAAACATTTAAAAAAAAAAAAAAAAAAAAATGCAAAGTGGAGTGTGCGTAATTATTCAGCCCCCATGAGTCAATACTTTGTAGAACCATCTTTTGCTGCAATTACAGCTGACAGTCTTTTAGGGTATGTCTCTACAAGCTTTGCACATCTAGAGACCGAAATGCTTGCCCATTCTTCCTTGCAAAACAGCTCCAGCTCAGTCAGATTAGATGGACAGCGTTTGTGAACAGCAGTTTTCAGATCTTGCCACAGATTCTCGATTGGATTTAGATCTGGACTTTGACTGGGCCATTCTAACACATGGATATGTTTTGTTTTAAACCATTCCATTGTTGCCCTGGCTTTACGTTTAAGGACGTTGTCCTGCTGGAAGGTGAACCTCCGCCCCAGTCTCAAACCACTGTAGGATAAGTAGGGCTGGCATGAACTGTAGCCGCAGGGCAGGCAGGGACTATCTACATTTTAAAAGGGTTTGGTGCAATACTTGGGGTCCTATTTTGTACTGTATTAATGTTTGAGCACTTTATACATTGCATTTGTCATACAGTGTTGATCTCTGGGTGTCTTAATTTATTGGATTAGTAGATGTGCTAAGCACACACACACACACACAAAAAAAAAAAAAAAAAGACTAGATTACTTACCGGTAATGTCTTTTCTGGTAATCCGAAGGACAGCACCCTGAGAGATGTCCACTCCCACATTCACTGGACAGGACCGCACTAAAGAATTTACATAGTTAGGCAGTATATAAGGTAGCATTTCACATACCAGATCAGTTATAAAAAAGACAAGACACCAAATGATGCTTCAATATAAATGTTTTATTTACATGGGTGGGCGTCAACGGGTGCTGTCCTTCGGATTACCAGAAAAGACATTACCGGTAAGTAATCTAGTCTTTCTCTGGACATCCTCGGACAGCACCCTGAGAAGATAAACAAGAACACAATATCTAGGGAGGGATAACTGCCTGTAAAACTTTTCTGCCGAAGGCTAAATCTCTACTAGCAGATACATCTAGCTTATAATGTTTTGCAAAAGTGTTTGAAGAAGACCAGGTAGCTGCTCGGCAAATCTGCTCAATACTGGCTCCCGCCCTCTCTGCCCAAGAAGTTGACATCAACCTCGTGGAGTGAGCTTTGATGGATGCTGGCACCTTCTTATTTTGCACACTGTAAGCCAGAGAAATGGCCTGTCTTAACCATCGTGCTATGGTAGCTTTTGAAGCTTGTCTTCCTCTGTTTGGTCCTGAATGAAGGAAAAACATAGCTCTAGATCTTCTCCAACTGTTAGTGACTTCCATATACTGTAAGATACAGCGTCTGACATCAATAGCCTGCAACTTCCTTTCCTTGTCATTTGAAGGATTTGGACAGAAAGAAGGTAAGTAAATTTCCTGTGACCGGTGAAAATCTGAGACCACCTTTGGTAGAAAGGTAGGGTCCATCTTTAAAGTGATACGATCGTCTGAAACAATGCAGTAAGGTTCATCAATTGACAAGGCTTGGATCTCGTTTACCCGTCTTGCAGAACAAATTGCTAGTAGAAACACTGCCTTCAAAGTAAGGTTTTTCTCCGATATTTCTGATAATGGCTCAAAGGGATGTAATGAAAATGCCTGTAATACTGTGTTTAAATCCCAAGGCGGAGTCCTTATTCTATGTTTTGGTTTCAACCTAGAAATTGCATGGAAGAATTGAATTATAAAACGATCTTCTGACAATTTCTTCTCCAAGAACACACTTAAAGCTGCCGTCTGTACCTTTAATGTGCTGATGCTTAGGCCCATTGCGAATCCTGCCTGTAAAAACTCTAATACTGAGGATATCAAAGTCCTTGAGAACCCCTTCCTTGAGCACCAATCAGAATAAGTTCTCCAAGCCTTCGCATACATCCTTCTAGTTACCTCCTTTCTGCTGCAAATCAGAGTTCTTATGAGTTCTTCTGAAAATCCTTTCTGTCTTAGGAGTGTCCATTCAGGTTCCATGCTGTTAGCTTGAACATGGTCAGCTGTGGATGGAAGAAAGGGCCCTGAGATAGTAAGTCTGGTCTGTTCGGTAATATCCAAGGATCCTCTACAGCTAACCTTTTCAGCAGCGAAAACCAAGGTCTTTTTGGCCAAAATAGGGTTATCAATATTGCTCTGACCTTCTCCTGCATTATTTTGTTTAGTACTCTCGGAATTACTGTAATCGGTGGGAAGGCGTAGACCAGAGGAAATTCCAATTTGATTGAGAAAGCATCTATGACCTTTGAGTTGTCCTCCCGAGAGAGGGAACAGAACTGAGGGCATTTGTTGTTGTGTTTGGAGGCGAATAAGTCTATGTCTGGACTGCCCCATTTCTGCAGAATCTTTTGAAATACTTCCTGATGAAGGCTCCACTCGTCCTGTAACAAAGTCTCCCGACTCAGGAAATCTGCCATGCAATTTCGAGAACCCTTCAAAATGTACAGCTTTTAGAGAACAAGTCCATTGTTCCGCCCAAGTCATTATCCTTTGAGTCTGACTCCATAGGGAAGCACTCCTGGTACCCCCCTGTCTGTTCAAGTACGCTACTACTGAGGAATTGTCCGTCTGGATCAACACATGTTTCATCTGGAGGAATGAGGAGAAATGTTCTAGAGCCAATCTGACTGCCTCCAACTCTCTGTTGTTTGATGGCATGCTGCTGAGAGTCTGAGACCATAGACCCTGGGCTGGCATATTCTTGAAGTGTGCCCCCCACCCTACCCTACTGCACTTGCGTCTGTTGTCAGAATGCATTCTGTTGGAAAGTTCCAAAGACGGCCTGATGAAAGATGTACCTGTTCCTTCCACCAGTCCAAAGAAAGTTTCACCTTGGGAGGGATTAGTACCCTGTCGTCTAGAGAAGACTTTTTCTTGTTCCATACCCTCAGGATCCATACCTGAAGTTGCCTTGAATGAAACTGTCCCCAAACCGTAGTCATGAAGGCAGGTCATGAGTCCCAGAAGTGACATAGCCTCTCTTATAGTTGTGGTCTGAGCACTCTGAAAGGAAATAATACAATTGATTAATCTTTGACCCTTATCAACAGGCAGACATACTTTCTGAACAGAAGAATTAAATTGTAAGGCCTAAATAATTCATGACTTTTGAAGGTTGAAGACAAGATTTCTCCCAGTTCATGAGCCAACCTAAGGACTCCAGAAAGCTAATTGCATAGCTCAACTGATATGAGACTGACTCTATAGAAGGGCCCCATATCAGCAGGTCATCTAAGTAGGATATAACCTGAATAGATCGCATTCTAAGAACTGACAGAACTTCTGCCATTATCTTAGTAAATAACCATGGTGCTGATGATAACCCAAATGGTAAAGAAGTGAACTGGTAATGTCTTACCTCCCCTGCATTCCTGATGGCAAATCTTAGAAACCTCTGTGATCTCAGACTCATGGGGATGTGTAAGTATGCATCTCTGAGGTCTAGGGACACCATATAACAGTCTCTCTGTAGTAGGTTCACTACGGTCCTCATATTGTCCATTCGAAATTTCTTGTATAAGATGAATTTGTTCAATGACTTTAGATTTATGATGAACCTGTAATCCCCCTTGTGTTTTTTGACCAGGAAGACAGGGGAGTAGAAGCCTGCATGAATCTGAGAGGCGGGTACCTGGCATATCACCTTCTTCTCCAGTAGGGAGGAAATTGATTTCATCAGTGCCGTCTGAATAATCACATCCTTTGGGTGGGGGGGGGGGTTACACAAAATCTTGAATGAGGTATCTTTACAAACTCTAGATCGTATCCCTCTAAGACAATTGACTTTATCCATGTGTTTTGGAAATGCTCCTGCCAAGTTTCGAAAAAATGTGTGATCCTTCCTCCTACTGGAATTATGGCGTCATTGTTGTTTTGGCGTTGTAACTGAGCTGGAGGGATTGAGTAGGAAATTTGACTTGCCTCTTGGACCTTTTCCTGTATTCCATCTTCCTCTACCATTTCCTGTACAGGTACTGTTTTGCTTTCTCTGGTTCCGAAAGGATCTCTGAAAACGAAAAGTCTTCCTCTTAAGCGGGAATTTTTGCTTCCTATCTGATGACCTGTCAAGGGTCTCTTCCAACTTGCTACCGAACAAAAGGTTTCCCTCACATGGAATGCCACATAAACGCGATTTTGATGATGAGTCTCCCTGCCATGTTCTTAGCCAAACCGCACGTCTTGTAGAATTTACTAATGCTGATGTCCTAGCCGACAGCCTTACAGATTCATCTGCTGCATCAGAAAGATAATTAACTACCAAAAACAAAGTAGGAAATGCCTTCAATATCTCCTCTCTTGGCGTATCTCCTGCTATATGCATATGAAGTTGTTCTAACCATATCTTTAAGCAACGTGCCATGGCCGTGGATGCGACGGCAGGTTTTAAACCCTGTAGTAGATGATTCCCATGCTCTACGCAATAAGTTGTCCATCTTTTTATCCATAATATCTTTTAAAACTCCTGAGTCTTCAAACAGAAGGTCTGAACTTGTAGACATTCTTGAAATTGAGGGATCCAGTTTAGGAACTGGACCCCAACATTTCTGATCCTCAAGTCTAAAGGGATATCTTCTAGCTAGCGACTTTGGCCAAAACACTCTCCTTTCTGGTACATTCCATTCTTTGTCTATCATTTCCTTAAGATTCTCATGAACCGGAATGAAGGTTGATTGTACAACTGACAGGCTTTCATACATCTTATCCATAGCAGACAACTCTTTATGCTCAGCTTTAACTCCCATAGTAATATGCATTGTAGACAGTAACTTATCCAAATCATCAACAGCAAAAAGCAAACTTTGCAGATTTCAATGCCTTTTCCTTTTCTTCCTCAGAATCAATTAAACTACCCTCAAAAGATGAATCATCCACCTCTCCCTCAGAGAGCTCTGATTCTTCATCCTCTCTATCAAGCTTCCTTTTCTTAGAAGGATGGTGAGATTTATCAGAAGTAACCTCTGTAGGTGCTGAAGGAGGGGGAGGGGTAAGAGAGGTGGGGGTAGCAGCCCCTTTGAAAGCTTGGAAGGTAGATGATAGTTCAGATTTCATCCATCCCACAAACTCCTTTAATACCCCAGAAGATTCTTGCTTCACAACTTTATCCGCACATTTTTGACATAAAGACTTTGAAGATATAGGAATCCTAGTAGAACAAATTGAACATCTCTTTGTATCAGTTTTCTGTTCTGCTTTCTTATGTTTTTCTCCTTTATCTCTTGGATTGGGCTGTATAAGATAAGGGGCCATATGCAATTCACTTTTTCACCTGAGTTTTCTCCTAGGAGATAATTTTTTCATCTTCAATTTAAAATAACTTTTCAGCAATTTTCAACTAAAAAAGTACCAGAAAGTAGGTGAAAAAGTACTATCAAAATTGTTTTGAGTATTTTCTTGCTTTCTGGTGGCTTAAAAAGTATTTTATTGACAAGTTTAAAATTATCACTTAGGAGAAAACTCAGGTGAAAAAAGTAAATTGCATATGGGCCAAGGAGAGAGAACAAAACAGAAAAGCCCCTCAGTAAAATATACTAATGTATATAAAAAATAAATGTAAAGCAATCCCACCAGCAGGATTATTTTACCAGAGAGGAATTGGAACCTTGATCCGCAGCCTGAGAAGAGGATCCAGCAGCCTGCTCCATGGTTAGCCGATACACACTGAAGGCTGAAAACCAGAAGCCTTAAATACACACAAGCCCACCCAGCAAAAAAACGCCCCCTGTGCAGCCGAAAGAGGTGCCTACCTACAACCATTGCCGTCTGCAAGTTCCGTGGGACGCTGACAGGCTTCCTGAGCCCGTAATGGCGCTTGGCGTTCCCTTCCTGGCTGCCTCACATGACCCGATCAGCTGACAGGGGTCAAGTAAACCGGAACTTCCGGTTTCCGCGCGTGCGCGCGCTCTGGGCGGGCTTCCGTAGCGTCTGGCGTCTACACTGCCCGAATGCTCTCCACCTCAGACCAGCCTGGCTTGCAGTACTCCTGGGAGCATTCTGGCAGCAGCCCCTGCTCACTGGCATGGAAAGCCTCAGACGTTCCGACGTAGTGCATCCTGCGTGGACAGGACAAGAACTGATCTGGTATGTGAAATGCTGCCTTATATACTGCCTAACTATGTAAATTCTTTAGTGCGGTCCTGTCCAGTGAATGTGGGAGTGGACATCTCTCAGGGTGCTGTCCGAGGATGTCCAGAGAAAAAACGTTTTTAAGTCACTACCTCTCCTTAGAATCTTACACTCTTATCACTGTCTCATACAATCCTTAGTGACACGAGACAAAGATTATGGTGTAAGTGCCTGAGGTCAGTAATATGAGGCAGGAATTAGACTGTATTGCTAGGGTCACACAATACAATTTTCTGGCAGATCTACTTGCTAGAACAATTTTTTTCCAACATGCCCGATCAATTTTCATAGAAATGAATGGAAATAGAGGAAAATCTGCCAGAAAATTGTAACGTGTGTACCTATCATTAGCTCCTGAGGTCAGTGATCTGAGGAGGGGGGCCCGCCTCTCCCACATAAGACGCCTGTAGGCATATGCCTTAAGTGCCTTATGGAAAATCCATACCTGCTGCAGATATAGTGTAGTGTAAACTTACGGTAAGGGTGGCCACTGTCCTGAATGTTCTGCGGCTACAAATTATGTGAACACAGCAACCAGCTATCCCCCCACTACCCCTTTTTTAACACATGCAACATACATTTGCATAGCAAACATAGCAGGAATACACACGCAGGATAAGGCTGGGTTTATGAGATGGCATGAAAATTGTTCTGTTTATTTGAGCAGATTTATCTATTTTTGTTAACCTATAGTCAGGATTTACGGGTAATTTTATTTAGTATTTAGGTTCACAAGACTGCTGCACTTATCCACTTAACCAAATGATAAATAGAGCAGCCCACAGAGTCGCCATTGATAACTTAGACATCTAAAATATTTTGCATTCTCCTTAAATTCTTAGGATTGCAATGTCGATTACATGACCAATGCCGAGGAAACTGGATAACTAAGATAATCTTTCCAAGCAAATGCATAAAGGGAAAAGTTCTAACCCTCCTGCACTCAACTAAGGCTGTAAACACACTGTGATCGCTTCCTGAGCATCAGCGCTTTGAGCGTTTTTTGTTTTTTTTAAATGCTCCCATTGACTTGCATTAAAATCGTGGTAAATCCCGATTATCACAGTTTTTCGAAAAACTGTGATTTTACCGCAATTTTAATGCAAGTCATTAAGAGCATTTTTTTTTTCAAAAACGCTCAGAAAGCGCTGATGGTCAGAAAAGCCCTCAGAAAGCGCTCACAGTGTATCTACAGCCTAACAGTTTCTCTTTTTGTCTGTATGATACCTGGGGACATTTCTATTCATTTTGTGCCCCAATGGCACCTGTTACTGAAGTATGAACAACGGTCATGTGGACAGCTGTTAAAAAAAAAAAGTTAGTCTCCATGGTTTTAACAGGTGTCTGCACCAGCTCAGAGCAGCAAATGTTGATAATCAAATAAAAGTATAGTATTATAATAATACCCTAATGTCGCTGCATCCAACTGTCCCTGTGTCCATGTTTCTTGCTACTGCGCAGCACGGACAGCCGTTGGGACAGGAGAACGGGGCCAGAGAGCCGGGCGGATAGATGGGTGCGCACCCACGCGCACTGACTGGCGGCGATGAGAGTTAGACATAGAGCCCGTTTTTAAAACGGGCTTAGGTCTATTTAGTAGTATTATAACTAGTGCCACCTACAGGGGTTGGACAACATAATGGAAACACCGAACATTTTGGCATCATAATCTTTGAACATGTTTTAAGCAATCAAAACTTGACATGTTACTTTTTTTTTGTTTATTATTTTTATTTGATATGTTTAATTAAAATTGTTTTTTTTACAGATATTTAAACAAAAAGTATGCTATAATTTATAAACATGGCAGATCTCTCAGACTTTCAAAGAGGCCAAATTGTTGGTGCTCGTATGGCAGGCGCTACTGTAACAGAAACTGCCCGAATACTTGGCATTTCAAAAGGTACGGTTTCAAAAGTAATGACTGCCTTTGAAAGAGAAGGAAAAATGTCCTCAGCAAAGCACAGTTGTGGCCGAAAGTCGAAGTTGTCTATGAGAGACCGTCGGACTCTAAATCGAATTGTTAGAAAAGCTTGCAAGACCACGGCTCCTAAAATCACTTCAGAGCTGAATGAACACCTACAGAACCCAGTTTCCACAAAAACTGTTCGTCGGGAGCTGCACAAATCTGGATTCCACGGAAGAACTGCAATTAGAAAACCTCTGCTCTCATAGACAAATGTTTCAAAGCGTTTAGAGTGGTGTAGAAACCACTTCCACTCCCTCAAGCAGTGGAAAAATGATTTTCTCTGTTGAATCGTCGCTTATCTTATTTCCGACATCCGGCCGAGTGTGCGCTTGGAGACAGCCGAAAGAAGCATTTCATCCAGACTGTCTTCTCCCAACCGTAAAACATGGCCGAGGTTCTGTGATGATCTGGGGTGTCATTTCTTGGAAATCCGCCGAGCCAAAGATTTCCCATCATGGAAGAATTAACAGCCGAGATTTTTTAGGAATTTTGGGCGACCAAGTTCATCCTATAGTTCAAGAACTGTTTCCGGAGGGGAAAGCCATCTTTCAAGATGATAATGCCCAAATCCATATGGCTAGAATTGTTAAAGAATGGCACGAGGAACATTCTAATGAAGTTGAGCATCTCATCTGACCACCACAATCTCCAGATCTCAACATTATTGAGCATTTATGGTCATTTTTAGAGATTCAAGTAATTAGTGGATTTCCTCCGCCATCGACTCTAAAAGAACTGGAGGGTGTTTTAACTGAAAAATGGGATAAAATTCCTTTGGAAACAATTCATAATTTGTATGAATCAATACCTCGGAGAACTGAGGCTGTAATTGCGGCAAAAGGTGGACCTACACCATATTAAAATAGATTTTGTTGATTTTCAAGGTGTTTCCATTATTTTGTCCAACCCCTGTATGACATACAAGTAGTCACTTTACTGGACTTCTAACCAGCCACAAACTGCTGCTGCAAAGATGTTGCAGCAGTAACAATACACCAAGCCTTTGTAGCTACACATTGCTGGTGGGTGTGACAGTTAGTAGTCCTTCCACTGAATTAGATCAGAAGCTACTGCAGCTGGAGATATAGCTTCAACAAATCTCTAATTGGAAAACATAACTCTAAAGCTATGTACACACTTCCCAGGTCTGACATCATCCATGATCCTAAGGGCGAAAGTTAGAGGAACGAGAGCTGTGCAGACACAAAAATGAGCATGTTCCCTGCAATAACCGCACCACTCCATGTAAATCAATATAAATTCATCTTTATTCAAAAAAGGAAGGCAGCCTTGGATTGTTGAGCGGCAAATCGCGACGGTAAGACGCCCATACGGGGGGGGGGGGGTGAAGGGGTATGCCCTGACGTTGACACCTTCATATTTCCTCTTTGTGGGTAGCCTCTATTTTGCCGGTGTACGTTTATACCACCCTATGCACTTTACTAGCACTGTCACTTTTACTGCTGTACTTTTTTGCCCTAATGGGACTTTGCACTTTAGCTCACTATCTGGTGATGCCAGACTTTTTCACTAATCATCTCCTCATCATTTTGCACATGTTGGTTTGTTGACACTAACTTGATGTTACCCACATTGCATTGTTGATTTCTATATGTTTCATGATTAATTTTATTAACACATTTTTGTGGACTTATTGTATCAATTTATGTATATTCTTAGGTGTTATCGATCCATTTTTACACTGTACCCTTCATTAATTCATATATTATGTGATATTTCTATTCTATTGGCATACAGTTGTCAGTTACCCGGTTCCCCGGTGTCTACCCCCCCCCCCCCCCCCATGGCTTTTGTTTTTAGTGTTTTTATCATATTGCTTTTTTGAATAAAGATGATTTTATATTGATTTACATGGAGTGGTGCGGTTATTGCAGGGAACATCTTTTCTTGTTTGTGGTATATACTGTATTCAGTTCCCTTCTGCACACCCATTTACTACCCCTCACTTCTAAGGGTTTGGTTGATGGTGCTTACCCATTTTTTGTGGTTCATATTACAAAAATGAGCATATCTATGGAAAGGGAAAGAGGGACAACATGAGGCAAATGAGCACAAGGGGGGGGGGGGGGGGTATTTTTCCTCTACACAGATTACTTGACAAAATCATAGGGAAGGCATATATACACACATACACGACCCAGATTGCCACAGTTGTGTTTTATCTAGTGTGCACCAAGCCTAGGAGAAAAGGTCAACAGGAATCTAATGAATTATCCTATCAAAAATTGAACATAACTGTTGTGTACATTACTTTTCTATCAGGATTTTTCCACTGATTATTAATGTTTTTCGTAGTTAAATGAGCAGGGAAGACCATAGGTTGTTCCCCTTCCATGCCTGCATAAAGCTCATGTGTTGATACAGACTGGGGTTTGTCCGTTTTTAAATCTAATGAATTGTAAATTGCTTTTAATAGTTCCTCTGTTTCACTAGCAGCAAATATAAATCTTCACAGTTTATCCGGCTCCTTTTCAGGACCATCTTCCTCCTCAGACTCATAATCAGATATATCCTCTTCTATCTCTCAGAATCAGAGATAGTACTGGTCTATTAGTTTTAGACGTAGCTTTTTTGTGAACGTAATCCATCTCAAAGGATACATTACTAATCCCATTCTCTGTTACATTGGCAGGTATCATTAGTCACAGGAGAAGTAGCAATAGATACAGCAGGTGCCATAATATTTGCTGCAACTGTAGTTGGTATTGAGGTTTAACCACTTCAGGATCACAGGTTTTCTCGCTTTCAGGACCAGAGCAATTTCATTCGCCAATAAATGTATTGCTATTTTTTGCGGGACAAACTAGGCTTTCTCTGGGCAGTACTTTTTGCTAACCATTATTTTATTTATATGTAATTTGCAAGGAAGAAGTAGAAAAAAAAAAAAAACACATTCTCAGCTTTCAGCCATTGTAGTTTAAAAATAAAATGTGCTATTGATGATGAAAGACATTTGCTCATTTGTCCCGGTTATTACAACGTTTAAATTGTGTCCCTAGTACAATGCATGGCAATAATATTTTATTTGGAAATAAAAGTGTCTATTTTTCCATGTAGTGTTTCTTATATTCTAATAATAATTCCAAGACTTTAATTACAAAGTCCACAGTAATGACATACATATTAAAAAATTCTATGTATATATTTTGTTTTAAAGGGTGTAATTTTTTGTATTTATTTTTTTAAGTGTTTTGTTTTGGTATCTATGGTGTAGGGGAGGAAGAGGTTAAAAATAAAAACTATTTAACTATCATATGGATTCGTGTTTAGTGTGCATTTGGACTTATTTTTACTTTTTGGCCACAAGATGGCACTAGACTGTGTTCTGTGTTGAGTAAATCTAACACCGAACCAATGTTTACATACTGTTTCTGTCGGATTTTTTTCTGAGCAACACTGCAGGAAGCTGTAAGTCATAGGAGACTCTGTGATTGGGATGGAAACAGCAGTTATCCATTTCCTGATCACGGAGGGACAGGATTGCGGACAGGAGAAATGCGGCGATCGCAAGTGGTGTTGGTAAACAGTACGCTTATCTACTCCCCTGCAGGGGCGTAGATAAGCGTAGCAGAGTTCCTGAAGTGGTTAAAGTACCACTATCGCGGGGGGGGGGGGGGAATAGCAAAAATTTTAAATACATGTAAACACATATATAGAGGATGTATGTTTCTTCCTGAGTAAAATAAGCCATAAATTACTTTTGTCCCATGTTGCTGTCACTTACAGTAGGTAGTAGGAATCTGACAGGTTTTCGACTAGTCCATCTCCTCAGAGGATTCTCAGGGTTTTGTTTACTTTCATAAGCACTTAGTGAATGGCAGTTGCTCTGTCCAACTGCCAAAAAAGTGTGAAGTGAGCAGGGAGGCTGGCCAGCATCTTTGCATAAATCCTTTTCAGAGAATGCCTTTATATAGAATAAGAGCCTTGCTGAAAATCCCCCATAAAGAGATGGACTAGTCCAAAATCTGATGGTTCTGTCAGATTTCTACTACGTTTTTCACGCATTTTAAATTTTAAATTTTTTTTTGCAATAGTTAAGTTTAAGGTACAACGATAATCACTGAAGCCTGTGTTACTGAAATTACCATTGCTTCTCTAAATGCTTTAATAGATTCCACAATTTCATTCCTCATTGCATTCATCAGATATTTATAAGATGTAGCAGACTCTTGATTAAGTACTCTGATAGTGCATGGTTGACAAAGTTTTAACCCAACCCTGAGGGAATGTAATGTTGCACGAGGGACAACGCCCGCCTAGACCTGGGCTTAGAGTTTCAGAAGTTTCTGCAGTATTGCTCTGAAACAAAACAAAAAAAAAACACAATAAGCCACCTTAAAGAGGAACTCCAGTGAAAATAATTTAATATAAAAAGGTGCTTAATTTTTACAATTATTATGTATACATGATTTAGTCAGAGTTTGCTCATTGTAAAATCTTTCCTCTCCCAGATTCACATTCTGACATGTATTACATGGTGACATTGTTACTGTGGGCAGATTATGTAGCTGTTCTGGCTTTAACAGACAGCTATAAACAGCCATTTCCTGTGTGTGTCATTGTTACATTGTGGCAGTTTGCCCAGAGTACCGTACGGTACCAGAGCCTCTTGTGGGAGGGGTTTCAGCACAAAATCAGTCATACAGCGCCCCCTGATGGTCTGTTTGTGAAAATCATTATATTTTTCATGTAAAAGTGGGTATCAGCTACTGATTGGGATAAAGTTCAATTCTTGGTCGGAGTTTCTCTTTAAGGCCCGTAAAAATACACCATTCCCTGTTTGCTATATATCAAACACACTCCAGGCAAAATAGTGATAATACCAAGGCATCAGCCGATAACCGGCTGATTGAACAGCCCAGCAGCAAAAATGTTTACAGGCATCTCACCGTTCCCAGGTCCTAAATGGCATAGTGTCCCTGCTTCTCCACCTGCCTGTTCTCAGGCTTGGCCTCTGCCTAGCCTCCAAACTGTTGCCCTCCTTTGTGGCGTTCCATCTCTCACACATTCGCAGAGCGTGTTATTGAGACGCCAAGCCGCCATGGCTCTTCAAATTAGCGGACCGGGAGCAACGTCAAGAAGGCACTGGAAAAGTCTGTGCCGCTATTTTTGATGTGGGAAGCCTATAGCCACCAGCCTCTGCCTACACTCTGCCTCCCAGTGTACACTATCTGCGCCAAAAGCCTCTGTCACAAGAGTCCTCGTCACAGCCATCTCCCTACAGCAATATCTCAGCTCTGCCTACATTTGAGAGAAGTAAGCCACCAGCCAACATCAGAAACCTCTTAGAGCACTATTTCACTCCAGTAGCTTGCCAACAGCCCTTAGCCACCCAGGCTCTCCAGAACACTTCACAGAGAGACTTGCTCCAAGGAACAGGAAACCTCCATACTGCCGGACAACTGGCATTGGTTTAAATTTATATAGAGAGACTATTGGATGTTTCCCGTTTCTCGGGAGGAGTACAGTCTCATAGTATACCTTTCCTGGAAGGTTACTGGGGGGGGGGGGGGGGGGGGGGAAGGGTGTACTTTACTTTTCTAATGTTTGTACCTGTGCATTACATATGATCCCAATTTGCCAAATTAATAAAAGCATCAATTTCCTTTTTACCCAAAACAGTTGAATGTGGCAAGCATTTCATAACCAGTATACAAGATGCTGGTTGAGGGACCTAACTGCAATGACACACAAGAGACACTCAATTCTCAATCACACTCAACTCAATGACACAAGACACCCATCTTCTCCAGTACATCTTCACTGACTTTTCCTGTATGGTATGAGACTTCCCTTCCCCGACCAGTTGTGTCAGTAGGCATATAAATACAAAGTCCAGGAATAATCAACCTTTACAGTAAATTTAGCATCCACAGTCCCAAAGAAAAGAAATCCAATTCCAGGCACAAGTTCTCATTTGTTTTGGATAGTGCTGTACGGGATTCTTATTAGTTTCATGTATTCCCATTGGGTACTTCACATAATTTCCTGCCCAAAGAGGAAGTTGGATATCTTTTCAAGAAAAGAACAAGTAAAACAGTCTTGTAAAAAGGGAAAATACTGTTTTTATATCAGCACCTCCCTTCCTGCCTCTGGGATGACCAGTTATACTCCACAAAACTCCATGGAGGTCTCAGAGATACCAGGGACTAAAATGGTTCCTAATATTGGGCTTAAAAGCACATCTGAACTGAGAGGATAGGGAAGGTTGAAATATGCATTTCCTTTTAACCACCCTGGCGTTCTGATTAAATCGCCAGGGTGGCTGCGGGAGGGTTTTTTTTTAATTAAAAAAAAACTATTTCATGCAGCCAACTGAAAGTTGGCTGCATGAAAGCCCACTAGAGGGCGCTCCGGAGGCGATCTTCCGATCGCCTCCGGCGCCCAGAATAAACAAGGAAGGCCGCAATGAGCGGCCTTCCTTGTTTTGCTTATATCGTCGCCATAGCGACGAGCGGAGTGACGTCATCGACGTCAGCCGACGTCCTGACGTCAGCCGCCTCCGATCCAGCCCTTAGCGCTGGCCGGAACTTTTTGTTCCGGCTACGCTGGGCTCAGGCGGCTGGGGGGACCCTCTTTCGCCGCTGCTCGCGGCGGATCGCCGCAGAGCGGCGGCGATCAGGCAGCACACGCGGCTGGCAAAGTGCCGGCTGCGTGTGCTGCTTTTTATTTGACTAAAATCGGCCCAGCAGGGCCTGAGCGGCAGCCTCTGGCGGTGTTGGACGAGCTGAGCTCGTCCAGACCGCTCAGCAGGTTAAACAATGCAAATTGCCTGGCTATGCTGCTGGACATATGCGTTAAATAAATAATTTTAGCCAGACCCTGAACAAGCATGAAGATCAGATGTTTCTGACTGGATTAGATGCATGCTTGTTTCAGGTCTGTGACTGAGACACTACTGCAGCCAAAGAGATCAGCAGGACTGCCAGGCAACTGGTATTGTTTAAAAGGAAATATAGATGGCAATTTTCATATCCCGCTCACTTCAGGTTTCCTTTACAGTCATGCTTATAACTAGAAAACGAAAAGTGCACAACCCTGTAGAGGTCAATGATACATTTATTAACCACTTCACAACGGAGGGGTTTCACCCCTGAAGCACCAGCGCGATTTGTACTTTGCAGCGCTGCTTCCATTAATTTTTTTCAGTGATATGATTGGTTATTGGGGACTGGGGTCCCCATAACCAATCATTGCACTGCAGAGCGGGGGTGTGTGTGTGCGTGCGTGCGTGCGTGCGGGTTGCGGGGGCGCGCGCTGCACGTTTGTTTACATCTCATTGTTATCAATGGAGACTGCTTCTGTTTGAAGCAGTCTCCATTGTGTCCGCAATCGGCGCATCTAATTGGATTTAGGAACGCTTGTTCCTAACATCCAATTAGTCACCTGCTGTGCTGGCTGGCTGGAGTGTGCGCGCGAGGTCCCCGCCCACTCCCAGCCAGTAAACAAACAAGTGCGCCTTTCTCCGTCCCTGGGGGTGAAGCTGTGCGCAGAGGGACGGAGAAATTTAGCACTGGGGGGGTGAAGTGGTTAAAAGATGTTAAAAAACGGACCTGAACTCAGAATTTCCTCTCTGCTCAAAAAGATAAGCAACAGCATAATCTTTAACCTGCCTGGCGTTCTATTAAGATCGCCAGGCTGGCAACCGGACGGTTTTTTTTTTATAAAAAAAAAAAAACTATTTCATGCAGCCAACTGAAAGATGGCTGCATGAAAGCCCACTAGAGGGCGCTCCTAATCCGCACTTTAGAAGTAACAATCATCGCGGCCCTTCTTGTTTTGCTTTCCTCGTCGCCATGGCGACGAGCGGAGTGACGTCATGGACGTCAGCCGACGTCCTGACGTCAGCCGCCTCCGATCCAGCCCTTAGCGCTGGCCGGAACTGTTTGGTCCGGCTGCGCTGGGCTCGGGCGGCTGGGGAGACCCCCTTTCGCCGCTGCGGCGGCGATCAGGTAGCACACGCGGCTGGCAAAGTGCCGGCTGCGTGTGCTCCTTTTTATTTCTTTGAAATCGGCCCAGCAGGGCCTGAGCGGCACCCTCCGGCGTCTCTGGACGAGCTCAGCTCGTCCAGAACGCTCGGGAGGTTAAAGAAAAACATTTTTGTTACAGTTGATACAAATCATGCTGCACAGTTTCTACTTCATGTAAGCAGACATATTGTTAACATCCTGTGCTTTCAAATGAGCTTATCTGCCATGGCATTTAGGTGGCACATGGGGAGTGATAAAATTACAATTTGAGATTAGACACAAATAAGGGTGAATTAGACATGCTAAACTCTCTAAATACATACAGGGTGCATTTCTTTATTTTTCCTTCTGTCCTGTGCAAGAGTTCAGGTCCACTTTAAAGCACTAATAGAGGAATAGAGAACAAAGTGTCATAGCCTCTCAGAAGCATGACCTCCTTGCACACAAATGCCATAGCTAGCAGCATGGTGACCTGCACTGGGTGGCTCAGAGGAAATCAAAGCAAGCTTAGCATCTTTCCAAAGGGAATCTTGTACATATAATAAGATAAGATACAGCTGGAGGAAATTCCCCTGAATTGTTTATTCAAAAAGCAATAGAGAGAGTTAGAAAGCACAGCATAGCCTTGGGTACAGCAGGATCTAGTGAATTACATGCCATAGAAGGCGGTTCAAGTTCTGCCAAGCCACACTGACGGCTGCACTGTGCCATTTCCAGGACTATAGTTACACCTTCATGTACAAAAGCCAAAACCATACAAGGACCTAAAGGACCTGTTCATACAAAGCATTAAAACGGGGAGGATTTTTTTGTGCTAGTTTATCACATTTTTATTAACATTACTGCTTTCTCATACTTATAAAGTGGTGATAAGAAGGGGGAAGACAGATGACAGCCACCACTTTAACAAGAGACATTCTGGTAGAAAACAGGCATATAAATATATGGAAAAGAAAAAACAAAAGCAGTAAGAATATACGTATGTATTTGTGTAAAAATTTACTGGTGCCCCCTCCTTGCTCCTACCTGACTTCCTCCTGTGGCTGCTATTATATCGAACCAAGCAGCATATGATGTTCATAGAACACTCATACAGGAAGACCGCTTTGCAAACCCAACCATTCAGATAATGTAAAAGAAAAAAAAAATCAATAATGCAAAAGGTTTATGTATAGAGAATACATCTGCCACACATTTAAAAAAAAAAACAACAAAAAAAAAAAACATAAGAGTCTGAACTAGAATTTTAAAGGGTACCTGAGGAGAATAAATGAAAAGTTTAATACATACCTGAAGGGTTCCTCCAGCCCCCTTCAGGCTGATCAGTCCCTCACTGTCCTCCTCACCCAACTGGATCCTCCGCTAGAAGGCCCAGTATCTTTGCCAGCTGGATCAGGCACAATCTTGCCATGCGCGCTCCCCATCGCGCTAACGCAGAACTCTCCCGGTGGCGGGAGCGCTATGGGGCACGCAGCCGAGCATGTGCAGTACGCCTTGACTTGCGAAGATACCAGGCCGCCTAGCAGAGGATTCAGGCGGTGGAGGAGGATGGCAAGTGACCGATCAGTCTGAAGGGGGCTGGAGGAAGCCCCAGGTATGTATAAAACCGTGTTTTTTCTTCTTCATCTCAGGTTTACTTCAAGGCTGCTTTGCACATTAGTGCAGCCTGTAACGCAGCCCACCGCACAGCAATGAAAAATCAATGGGCTGTTCAGTGCCCACGTCGCGTTACATTGTAACACAGCACGTTCAAACAAAGTGCTGCATGCTGTGCGTTATACGCGGCTAAGCCGCCTTAGACTGTTTGCACATGCTCAGTAATGTTGGAGGAGGAGGTCTCCCCTCTTCCTCCACGGCCAGCCACACGGCTAATTAATATTCACTGCACTCAGTGACGTGCAGTGTTTACTTCCTGGAGCGGCCGCTCTGTGCGGCGATTGGCCGGCGGGACCACGTGATGTGGATCACGTGGTCTCCGCATCCCACAGCATAAAAAAGGCGCACCAAGAGCTGCATAACGCGGCTCTTGGTAGCGTCCTCCTACAACACCACCAGGCGTTGCGTTAGAGGCACGTTATGCGGCCTATAACGTCCCCTAAAACACAACGTCCTGGTGGGAAAGAGGCCTTAGTCTAAGGATTGGGGCACATCTGCAGAATACACAGGCATACAATTACTTTCCTGAGGTTCAAAATTTCAGTTCCAAATGGAATACTTAAAAAGGATACTAAATCGACAACCATGAGAATTTGCCTCATTCAATTTTGGATTTCGCTGACTTTAATGATTTAAAAAAAAATGCTTGTAGATAGGGATGATCAACGTGATAAAAATCATTTTTAATAGCATTACATTTTCATGTAAATTATATGCAGCTTGAAATTGGACCAATCAGAGTAACATCCTGTCAATTTTTATTGGTCCAAGTTCAACCTGCATAACATTTACAAGAAATTTGAATGCAATTATTAGTCATTGATCATCCCAATGCACACAGAAGTTACATGAGAAACCGCCTTCATCTCCAATGGGAACCAAGACTGCTTTGGCAGTGCCACCAAAGTAGTCCAGCGCAAACCCCTCCCTATACACAAATGCAGAATTTATGCATGGTGAGGCCTTTCCTCCACTAAAGAATTAAATAGTTGGAGAGAGATACCAAACTATATATTTGTAGTAAGTAAAAACCACAAGGCACCAATTCAAAAACTTGAATGGTAGACACCACACTCCAACCAGAGGCATACATACAATGCATGGGACCCCATAGTAAAATTCTGCTATAACAATGACACTTTTCCCTCCTGCTGTATACAAGTGGACCCAGCAACAGGCAGTCATATTCAAAGCATACACAACATAGATACAGGTGTATGGTTACCCTTCCCCAAATGAAGAGTCCATGGGAAAGTTAGATGACCTCTTGCCTCCCAATTGTGCAGAAATTGTGTGCACATACATTTCAATAGAAACAACCCAATTAGTTTTCAATTCTATATATGTAACCAGAATAAGTAATCCGTATTTTGTCTCATCCACAGCCTCCACTACGCTCACATCCTTGCTTTGTGTTATATTACAATCTTTCTCCAAATCACATTTAGATGACCTCCCACTAGCTACTCCCTCTGGACGTCCTTTTAAAAAACACATTCAGGCCTGAAACCCACTATGAATCGCTGCAGCGCATTAAATTCACCGCAGAGCTGTGCGCAGATTCATAGTGCAATTGCGTTTCCCAGCACTTGGAAGCTCTATACAGTAAACTGTACAGTGCTTTTGATTTGCAATTTTTGTTTTTATTTAAATAAACTATATTATACTTACCGGGTGCCTGATGTCTGGCTTCTGTCTGTAGCCCCACCCACTAAAGGAAGAGGTCTTAGGTGCTTCACTAGGAACAATCAGAGAAGTGCCTGTGACCTCTTCGTTTGGGGGGCGGGGCTGCGGACGGAAGCAGGAAACAAGGCTTTGTCGCTAATCATATCAGGGCCGTGCAGCTCATCTTCTTGCAGCATGGCCGGGCAGTAGCCACGCAAGCAGGCCCACGCATACGCAGTAAGCCGGAGCTCCTTGCTACTACGCAGCCATGCTCGTCTGTCTACTGTGAGACCACGCTGCAAAGCGGAAAGGAGCGTGGCCCAGATATGGAATGGAGCCACGCTCAGCGACAGGGGACATCTAAGTAGCGAGGGAAGCCTCAATAGGATCCTGAGGCTTCCCTATCTTCAGGTGAGTATCTCATTTTGATCCCAAGCTTAGGCTCAAGACCACTATAAATAGTAATCACTCGACCCCCCCAAAGCACTGCAAAATCTATTTTCAAAGCGATTTTGCAGCACTTATATACTTAGCATTGAGCACAAGCAAGCCCATAATTCTCTATGTCCTGCAATTGCGATTACTCCTAACCACAATCACACTAGTGAGTTCCCCACAACACACTTCCATTGGCAAAGCGTTTTTGAGAATCGTCAGCAATCCCAAAGTGCTACTAAAATCGCCGTAGTGGGTTCCAGCCCTTTCAGTGTACCCTTAAACGCACCTTTTCAGGCAAGTATATAGCGTAACCTTATTTCAAGTAGAAGTCACTGACCACACACTGTTGCTTGCTGGATCTAACACAGGAACTCAACACTGAGCTAAGGATGCAATGTTTTTATTTATTTTTTATTCAGATGGACTTTAACAAATTGATTTTTCCCCACTTAAAGGGAACCTTAACTGAACGGGGGGTAAAGAGTTCCACTTACCTGGGGCTATTACCAGCCCCCTGCAGCAGTCCTGTGCCCTCGGCGCCGCTCTGGAATCCTCTGGTCCCCCGCTGTCACTTAGTTTCGTTTTTGACGACTCACCAGTCGCCGGCCGCCATGCGTATTATTGGACGCATTCACCAATGCAATTAGCGCTATTGCGGACCGCAACGCGTAAAAAAATACGCATTGCCGCATATCTACGCCTGCGGAATGCGACAACGCGTATTTTTGTACGCGTTGCAGTCCGCAATAGCGCTAATTGCATTGGTAAATGCGTCCAATAATACGCACGGCGGCCGACGACTGGTGAGTCGTCAAAAACGAAACTAAGTGACAGCGGGGGACCAGAGGATTCCAGAGCGGCGCCGAGGGCACAGGACTGCTGCAGGGGGCTGGTAATAGCCCCAGGTAAGTGGAACTCTTTACCCCCCGTTCAGTTAAGGTTCCCTTTAAGTGTACTAGTGTTTGGCTCTAACAATAAACATTTTTAATAGAAGAAACACTGGGGAAAAAAAAACCCCACACACCTCACATGGTTTAGGGCTCGTTTCCACTATTGCGTTGCGAAATCGCTGCGGCAAAATTCGCATGCAGATGCAAATTTTGCATGCGTGTGCATGCGAATTTTCGTGCGAATTCGCATGCGAATTCGCACGGATGATGATGCATGCGAATTTAACCATGGCAATGCCGGTGTGCTTTTCCATTGATTGCATGCGAATTCGCATGAAAATTCGCATACCAAAACAGCATGCGAATTTCCTATTAAATACATTAGCGGCGATTCGCATGCGTTCCACTCTCAGGCGAATTCGTTGGCTCTTTTGTGCGTTTTTTCACCGCTGAAAAAACCGCACCTCAACAACGCTACAGTGGAAACAGGCCCATCCACTTGCATTACATGTGCGAATCTGCATGCGTTGGACGCATGCAGATTCGCGATAGTGGAAACGAGCCCTTACTGAATTGCTGACATATTCTTTCCACATTAGGACGCCAATATCACAGATCAAACAATTCACAAGGTCACAATGACATCCTACACAAACAAGAGAAAAATATACTTTTCTGCTCTTTCTCAGGGCTCGTTTCCACGAAAGTGAATCTGCAAGCGGTTTCTGCATGCAGATTCGCATACTTAATAATAGTCAATGGGTCTGTTTCCACTTCTCAGGAAATCTGTGCGGTGGACTGTGCAGAAAAAAAAAATCTGCACAACAGATGCATCAGAATTCGGACACCGCAAGGCTAGTTTGCAATTCACCTGTAATGTAATGAATAGGAAAAAATCTCATGTGTTTTCGCTATGCGAATTTTCCATGCGAATTCGCTTACATTTTCATGCAAAATTAATGTAAAAGCACACAGGCACTGACATGGTTAAAATCGCATACTTACAAAGAGATGCGAATTTTAACGCATTTTCACATGAAACTTTGCATACAAACATGTACGAATTTGCATCTGCATGCCAATTCGTTTTCGCGTTTTCTGCAATGGAATCGCACTAGTGGAAACGGGCTCTCAATCAGTTCTTCTCAGCAGTGGATACATCTTTTTTTCTGCCCATCAATTAATTTTTCTTATCAGCATCTAGCACAATCTTTAAAATTCTTGTGAATAATGAAATCCTTCCTCTACCCCATGCCCTAACATTGGCTCTTCATATCACAACCAGAGCTGTTCTGGGGCAGATTTGAACCCTTATCAGATGGAGATTTTACCAAGAATTCAACACCAGAACATACATATAATAACAAATGCTACCTTAATGCTAGGCAACACACGCCAACTACAATCACGTGACGTACACACAAATAATGGGCCCCATAGTAAGATTTTGAAGGAACGTCCCAAGCAAGGCCCACCAGTACTAGGACACCCCCCTGCCCAGCTATATGAGTGGACTCGGCAACATACAATCATATACAAAAGCTGGACAATGAAGTCTGCAAATACCTAAGATTCATCACTACAACATACTTAATAAACAAAGGTTGTTGATACAAAACATGCATGTCTACATAGCATGTCAAAAACCACCCCTGCTCTCATCCTATCAGTTACCACCTTTAGAAGTGGCTATCTTTCTCCACCATCAATATCTTTGTATGCTTAAAGCAGACCCAAACTCTTGCACAGCACACAATGAAAAGTCTTTATTTCACATATAATTTGGTTAGCATGATCAAAGTTTCAATTAGATCTCACCAACAGCTGTGAATCAAAAGTGAGAGCTCTACCAGGCCTTCTGCTCACAAGTAAACACCGAGGCTTAAAGGGAACTTGAGATTAACAGAAAAAAAAAAAAATCATACATACCTGGGGCTTCCTCCAGCCCCCTTTACCTGATCACTCCCTCTGCGCTGTCCTCAGCCACCTGGCTCTTCCGTAAGGGCTGCCGGTACCTCCCGTTGCTGGAAGCTTTCTGCGCCTGCCCAGTACTACTAGCGAGACGGGGGAAGCACACGCGGCCGCACTGCACATGAGTAGATGGGCCCCAAATGGCTGAAGATACCGGGATCCCTTACATAAGATCCAGGAGGAGGAGGACAGTGCCGAGGGAGCGATCAGGGCGAAGTGGACTGGAGGAAGCCCCAGGTATGTATGATTTTTTTTTTCTCTATTCATCTCATGTACACTTTAAACACTTGCTGTGCTCCCAGGAGTGTGAAATTAAGCTAAAAACTTCTGTTTTCTTGGATTTCCATAAATTGCAATAAATATTTTTCCCTTAAGATTACATGCTGTAGCTAATCTTTTACAATAGAGAGGAAGTTCTCAGTTTACTTCCAGACAAGTAACACTGAAACCCCACCAAAATGCCATGTTGCACAAAACTATGCCAGTACAAAACCAAAACAAGCTACTTCCACCTTCTGCTTCTCAATGCAGTAACAGAATAACATGCTACATTCCTGCCAGTGTCTTTCCCCAGACCTCCAGTTCTGAAGGCGCACACCCCCCTACATAAACACCCACTTTCCACATTATCCCCAAGAGCCCAGACTAGAGGTGACAATTGACATGCATGTGAACACTGACGTCACACCTGGGGACGCAGGCTGCGCTGCCTCTGTCAGACTCCCAGGTCGCATACAAGTTCATGCGGACAGGACCTCCCGCGGCCGGGGCGGGGCTTGTCACCGGCACGTCACCTCCCAGGGCGGTGCTCCCCGGCGCCGCGATGACGGTGGCCCCCAAGGGCCCCGCGGACACGGAGCGCTCGGACATGGCGAAGACACCAGAGGAGACTGAGGTGACGACCAATCACGGCAGGAGGAGGTGCGCGCTTGACGGAAACAAGGCGCAGCCAATCGCTTGTAAATGTCGCCTACAGCACGCGCCTCTTCTCCCTTCCACCTATCAGGCACCAGAGTGATGTTTACGGGCGAGGCTTCCTTCCGTGACGTCATTTGTCTGCGTCCAATCAGCGAGGTTGTTTAGAGACGGATAGGAAAATGCCGCCTTCATGCAGCCGCCTAGAATGGGCGGAGTCGGAACCCTGCGGCGTGAATAATGATGATTGGACTGTGAAATGTAAACCGGGTTACAAGGTTTGGCGTGATCTAATAATACCAGCCATAAACCGGCCTCAGTAATACAGATACATTCATGTGTGCTCTTGGCTTGGCAGTCCCACCTGCTGTTCATACAGACGTGACGCCCTGTAAACTGCTGACGTACTTTATGTTGTATTTGCAGAAATGCACATGTCATTGGTGGCTACTACAACAAATATATTGCATTCATTCTTTTATTTAAGTGTGTAATGCTTATGTGCTGTCTAAATAAGACCCTGATCGACAATGCAATGTACTAGTACCAACTCTGCTTTTGGTCTAAATGAAAATCTTATTACTACCAATGCTTTTACCATTTTGATAAATAGCCTCAGGGCTTATTCACAGTGAGACGAATAATGCAGCTTATTGCACTGCAAAGATAAGCCTATTGGAAGCTCACAGTGCAACGTTAGCATCGCATTGTAACGTGTAGCGTTATGGCAACGGTGTGTTACCTCTAAACGCACTCGGTACCAGGTACAGGAAAGCATATTTTTCATTGCCTGTATGCTTTACTGTACCTACTGTATGCAACAGTAACAGCGTTGATGAGCATTACCACCTTTTTTGCGTTGCATTTTAATGCTGTGTTGTGACTTTAACGTTGCATTACAACGCAACGTCCCACTGTGAATGTAGCCTTAAAGGGAACCAGAGATGGTGACATGAAAAAGATTTTATACATACCTGGGGCTTCCTCCAGCCCCATACGCTCTGATCGATCCCAGGTCGCCGTCCTCCGCTGCCCGCACCTACGAGAACTGGGTCCCGTCACTGTCGTCATCGGAGCCAGCCTATGCAGGAGAAGTGCGCCCTCTGCGTATCTCTCCAGCGGCTGCTGGAGAGATACGCAAACAGCGCACTTCTCTTAGGCCCGGTTCACATTAGCGGTGGCTATCCGGAATCGCCGTGCCGGAGCCGCACCGCATGCGGAACGGACGCAACGGACGCACGGCATAGCAATGTAAGTCTATGCCACCGTTCACATGCGTCCGTTTCGTCCGGACCGGATCCGGACTCCGGCGTCCGTTCCAACATGCGCTATTTTTTGGTCCGGCTCCTCCGGCAGCCGTATCCGGGGCGGAGCCGGACTGCACCATCCGGCCAATACAAATCAATGAGAACCGGATAGCGCACAACACACTGGCTAAAAATCCGGATGTTCTACCCCACTTCCTATGAGGATTGTTGCGGCGATATTGGATCGGGGACACATGGGCAAGCATTTTGGAGTGGAGCAGCACGAGCTGGAGATGTTGGCAGCATGTTGGAGGTGGAGGTGAGTGCTAAACAGCGGAGGGCCTGATTCCACAGGTCCCCCTTCTGCTGACCTCCCAGACCCCAACATTTTTTTTGTTTTTTACGTAACTTTTGCCAAACGGATCCGGATCGCATCCTGATGAACACCTGATGCAACCTGACCGGATCCGGATCGGATCCGGATCAGAACCGTACGGTTCTGATCCGGATCCGGTCAGGTCATCCGGTCCGTTTGGCAGACAATCGCAAGTGTGAACCGGGCCTTACATCTAGACTGGCTCAGACTCACGGAAGAGCGGGGACCCGGTTCTCATAGCTGCGGGCAGCGGAGGACGGCGGCGTGGGATCGATCAGAGCGTATGGGGCTGGAGGAAGCCCCAGGTATGTATAACATCTTTCATGTTCATCTCTGGTTCCTTTGAATGTTTGCACAAAGGCAGTGAGAACCCAAAATAATGGAACAGTAAGGGCTCGTTCCCACTATCGCGAATCTGCATGCGTCCAACGCATGCAGATCCGCACATGTAATGCAAGTGGATGGGCCTGTTTCCACTGTAGCGTTGTTGAGGTGCGTTTTTTTCAGCGGTAAAAAAACGCACAAAAGAGCCAACGATTTCGCCTGCGTCGGGAATCCGTGCGAATCGCCGCTAATGTATTTAATAGTAAAAACGCATGCGTTTGTTACATGCGTTTTTACCCGCGATTTCGCACCTTTTTCAATTTTATTTAGCCCTGGCAGTGTCATGGTTAATTTCGCATGGCACCCTGCCATGCGAAATCGCATGCGAAATCGCGGGTAAAAACGCATGCGGAAACGCATCCGCATGCGTTTTTACAAGCGTCGGAATGCGGCCGAAATCGCGTCGCAACAGTGGGAACGAGCCCTAAGAGAGTGCATTCTCTCACTGTTCCATTATTTTAGGTTCTCACTGGCTTTTTATTTTTTTTTTGCAAACTGGTGCTAGGTTGTTGATGCATCTTGATGTGATACTTCAACTGCACTATGTACTTTATATCATTTGAAGCTGCTAGGGATTATCCTCTTGCAATTATGCACTCAGGGCTGGTGCACACCGAGCGGCTTTTTGGGCGTTTTCAGATCCGCTTGCGGCTGCGGATCTGCTTGGTCAATGTATCTCAATGGGGTGGTGCACACCAGAGCGGCAGGCGTTTTGCAGAAACGAAAAATGCCTGGGTGAGGCATTTTTTGGATTGCGGATGCGTTTCTGCCTCAATGTTAAGTATAGGAAAAACGCAAACCGCTCTGAAAAACGGCACTTCAGAGCGGTTTTGCAGGCGTTTTTGTTACAGAAGCTGTTCAGTAACAGCTTTACTGTAACAATATATGAAATCTACTATACTGAAAACCGCAGCAGCAATCCGCAAAACGCTAGCAAAACGCCTCATAAAAATAAAAAAAAGCGTTTAAAAATCTGCTAGCATTTTGCGGATCTGCTAGCGGGTTTTGGTGTGCACCAGCCCTCATAGAGGATTTCATTTATCAGCTGATGATAACCAATCTTATTATAGTAAGGGTATACCAATTATAGCATTCCCACCGTTTGCATTTTTTTTATATATAAATTGTTACTCCGTTTTCATTATTCATAGTCTGGTGCTGTATCTTGAACATTCTTTTTCTTTGTTTTTATAATAATCCTAACATTTGTGTAGCACTTTTCTCCCGTCGGACTCAAAGCGCTCAAGAGCTGCAGCCACTAAGGGCGCACTTAAGATTCCACCCTGCAGTGTTAGGGAGTCCTGCTTAAGGACTCCTTGCTGAATAGGTACTCACCCTACTTCTCCAAAAAGGGTCGGCACCTCCAGTATCAATAGCTTTTTAAAGCATAGCTCTTTATTGAACACAAAGTTAAAACTAAATGTAAAAATTGAGTGATTAGTGCTCTTGCCTTGCAGCGCTGTGTCCCTGGTTCGAATCCCAGCCAGATCAACATCTGCAAGGAGTTTGTATGCTCTCTCCGTGTCTGTGTGGGTTTCCTCCAGGCACCCTGGTTTCCTCACATCCCAAAAGCATACAGTTAAGTTAATTGGCTTACCCCTAAATTGGCCCTAGACTACGATACATACACTACACCATACCTACATAGACATAAGACTACGGTAGGGATTCGATTGTGAGCCCCTCTGAGGAACAGTTAAATGACAAGACAATATACTCTGCACAGTGCTGCGTAAGATGTCAGCACTATATACGGTAAGTACTAAATAATAATAATGGCCAAGGGCGCCTGTGGACAGTGGCACCGCCAGAGCCCTGAATTACCCTTATGTAGCCCATGCAGCATTGCTGCTATGAGGCACCTGAATTGGGGCGCCTGTACCATGTGACACTACAGCATGTAGTGACGCCAGTACCTACAGCCTGTGCAGTATTACATTGCTGCCATGAGGCACCTGAATTGCTGCCTGGGGTGCCTGTACCATGTGACACTGCAGCATGTAGTGACGCCAGTACCTACAGCCTGTGCAGTATTACATTGCTGCCATGAGGCACCTGAATTGCTGCCTGGGGTGCCTGTACCATGTGACACTGCAGCATGTAGTGACGCCAGTACCTACAGCCTGTGCAGTATTACATTGCTGCTATGACGCACCTGAATTGCCGCCTGGGGTGCCTGTACCATGTGACACTGCAACATGTAGTGACGTCAGTACCTACGGCATGTGCAGCATTACATTGCTGCCATGAGGCACCTGAATTGCTGCCTGGGGTACTTGTACCATGTGACACTGCAGCATGTAGTGACGCCAGTACCTGTGGCATGTGCAGCATTACATTGCTGCTATGAGGTTTTGGCGCCAGTGGTAAGCGCCGTGCACTGAAACCACCTGCTTCGTGAGACGGAGCCTTGACTCTTCAAAGAGACATGTATTGCCTGGTACACACCATGCAATATCCCATCAGAGAGACGTATCAAATCGATTATTTATGACTGGTCCGATCTTTCCGATTGTTTTTCAGATCGATTTGGCATAAAAGTGATTGGAAAATCGATCAGAAAAACAATTGGAAATCAGTTCTGGCCTGTTGGTAATAATCGATTCAACTTGTCTATCTGATGGGAAATTGCATGGTGTGTACCAGGCCTCAGGCTTAGAACAAATAAACAATGACTGCCGTCAGCTACAATTTAGATAAGATGACTTGTTGGGGCATGGAAGTTGATGCTGAATTCTCTATCTCTCTCAGCCTGCCCGCTTGATTGCTTATATGATTTAGGGTGCCCATAAGTTATTCAGTTTTTAGCATTTGCCCAATTAGATCATAATGATTGAACCTGACAGAGACTGATGCCTCACCATGGGCACCCAATCGATCGTTTACATTTTCTGCAGCTGAAACGATTGATCTGGCATGATGGGAAAAAACTTGGTCACAAGGGCTCGATTGGTTGCGCAGCGGTAATGGCGTTTGCTTTTCCAACGACCGACAGACCCCTGACTGTTGTCCCCCAGGTGTATGTGTCTCCTCCCATGTCCATGGTGAGGGTTACAGGCTTACCTGTCATGCTGGTGCAACTCCTCCTGCCTCCAGCATCTTTCTACATTGTCTCCGGGGCACCTGTACCATGTTATTGCGCCCCAGGTACTGACGTCACTACCTGCTGCGGTGTCACATGGTACAGGCGCCCCAGGCAGCAATTCAAAAAGAAGTCGGACACCGGAGAAGGCAAGGAGTTGTGACAGGTGAGCTACACGTTACATGGTGGGAGGGCCTGGCAGGCAAATGGCGGTGGGGCTAAGAGGATTTCCAGCAGATTTTATGCCAAAGTCTATCGGAAATCTGGAGTGGTGTAGCTAGAGACAATGGGGCCCGCTAAAGTCGGCGGCCATTGACTGCAATGTAAAATGCAGAAATTCTGCATTACTGATATGCTGTATGCCGCCAACATTTGAGGTTAATAGCAAAGCCCCCATAGGTGCTAGAAACACCATATTTTCAGGGTATGTTAAGCAGAAGAAGAACAAGAGAAAAAAAAACTTTCAAAAAGACCTTGTAGTTTTCGAGATAATCATTGGTAGCGGAATCGGTAGCGGAAATCGGCAATGGCGGACAGCGTATTTTACAACCATCCCTATTGCTATGCTTTCTGACCTGGCTCACTTACTTGCAAATATTGAAAACATAGCGTACAATGAACATAAAAGTAGAGAAAGTGCTATAACCTATGCAGGAGGCACACAGGTATGAGAAGAGTGAGACAAAGTAGGATGTCAAACACTAGAGAGCTGCCACACACCATGGGGAAGGGGAGGAAGGAGCTGTGGCAGACTCATTTTGCCACACGTGGCCCTCTCACTTATGGCCACACCCACTGTTTTCACCACCCTCATCCAAATGAAAAAAATATTCCCGGGAGAGCAGTGAAGTCCATTGGTGCCTGGAGGAGTTTGTGAACACTACCTAGGTGTCTTGAATCTATTCTTCCCAATCTGCTGTAAAAGCTTTTAGGAACATTTCACACTATACATGTTGTGATAAGATCACAATGCAACAATGGTGAAAAGTTGCATTGCACATTGGAAGAGTGATGCCATGCCATACAGTGACGCATACATCACACGGAATGTATGCTTCACTGCCACTGTAAACGCGCACATTGTTCCAGTAAACTTACAGCATGTGGTGCGTTCCTCTGAAGGAAGCCTCAGCACCGAATTTACCATATGTGATACACATGTGACATGTATGGACTATATGTATTGTATGTATGGATTAGATTGCTGTTCACATCCCATCTGATCTATAAAGTTATGGTTGAGCCCCTGGAGTTACCCTCGAGCTGGAGTTAACTTCAGGCCAGCATAACATGTTTTGTTACATTGCAGTTCCACCTTTATCTTGTCCTAACCGGTTTTATCTGGTTTTTGAAGGCCGAAATCATTGCCTGTGAATGAGGTGTCCACGCTTGGCTGTGTTGTATTGCGCAGAATTGGATATCATAGATTTGTACTGTGACCACGCGCCTACGACAGCAACCGTATATGCGCTTGCGTGTGTTATGGTTTAGGGAGTATAATTGGGTTGGGAAAACGCCTGGACTACCGGACTTTTTGCTGAGACCAACAGACGTGATGGATTGTGTCGCCAGGTGTTTCCCCTACGGAGGATTGACGGAGTCCCCTCTTCCTTGGGTGATGTTGCTATAACACTTGGTAAAGAAAGGTTGATGCATGCTTACTCATAATTACTAACCCTTAAACTATGATTCTGCAAGCCTAAATGATTATTATATTAGGATTGTAGCTCAATAAATATTATTATTGAACCTTTCCTCATGTTTTGCTGAGGGTTTAAAAACCCTTCCAGTGAGTCAAAACACCATATAACTTATTTAATAATTGCATTGTGGTGGGATGGAATTATATTGCAACGGTAGGCAATGGATGAGGTATGTAAGGACCCGTAAGGTGGCCACTAATAGTCCAATCTTTTTCATCCAGTCGTACCATTTCTATGTAATATAAGGGAACTACCTATATTATTCATTCAGTATATTTACTCAGTTTAGTTTTATACTACTAAGAGTTGGTAAAATTGGAAGAAAAAGATTGGATTATTAGTGGCCACCATTAGACTATAACCCTCTATTTCTTAGCAGCTGTACCTTCAAAGGGACTTATTGATTGTCTGTGTCAATTTGTTAACCACTTTAAAGGGACTCCGAACAGTGGAGAAACTATGGAAAGATGCATATCATTTTAAAGCTCTCTTTCTCCTCTTTCCAATGATATATAAACCGCCTTTTAATTTTTGCTATTTTCGCAATTGAAATTGCCGCGGCTGCGATTTCAATCGTGAAAATAGAGAAAACTAAAAGGCATCTTTCCATAGTTACATTGTATTACACAGGGCGACTTTTTCTCAAAGTCAGCAGCTCCATTCAGCAGAAAAAGCCGCCCTGTGTAATACAATGTAACTATGGAAAGATGGATATCATTTAAAGCTCTCTTTCTCCTCTTTCTGACGACCCCTAAATCGTCGTCCTACGCCTTTTAGTTTTCTCTATTTTCGCGATCGAAATCGCGGCCGCAGCAATTTCAATCGTGAAAATAGCGAAAACTAAAAGGCGTAGGGCGGCGGTTTATATATCATTGGAAAGAGGAGAAAGAGAGATTTAAAATGATATGCATCTTTCCATAGTTTCTGCACTGCTCGGAGTCCCTTTAAAGACTTTGACAAGGAGGAATGGAAGCTCCTTATAGTTTCTCTTGGTAGTCTTTTTTTTCCTATTGCTTTTCTAGGACGAGAAGTTCTTGCACCCTTTTTTTTTCACCGTTTCATTTTTTCATTACAACAAACAACACACCATGGCACATAGAATTACACTGGCTTGATACATGTTCAAGGCAGTTAATAACATACTAGAAGACATACAAAACATACAAATTATAGCCTGTAATTTGAGAGTTCTTAGCTACTTTGTCAAATTTTGCAGGCAGCAGCTTTACTAGTGACATTATAATTATAATAAAACTAGCTGACCCGCGGCGTAGCCAACCCTGCATAAGAGGGTAGTGGGCAGGAAGGGGGTATTGGGCACAGCGGCAGGGAGGGGAGTCGCCCCCCCTCCCTCACCTGGGTCCCCCATGTGCGCTCCCCCTCCAGCTTAAAGAGACTCTGTAACAAATTTTTCAGCCTTAGTTCTTCTATCCTATAAGTTCCTATGCCTGTTCTAATGTGCTCTGGCTTACTGCAGCCTTTCCTAATTGCACTGTCAATGTAATAAATCTTATCTCCTTTTCTCTGTCGGGCTAAGGCTTGAATGCGTGGAATGTGCAGGGCTGCTTGTGATTGGATACAAGCGATACACACCCTCTGCAGGCCCCCTGCACACTCTGTATGACTCACACACTCTGTTTATGTGAGCCTATCACAAGCTGGTTAGTTTGTTTGTAAACACTGCCTAAAACTGTTAATTACAAGCCAGGATTGCAGCAGAGAGTGGCAGAAACAGCACAGAGTGGCACAGGAGAAAATAAGGAATAGAATGGTATGCTTTTTAGTGTAAGAATATTAGAGTACAGATTCTCTTTAAGCTCGGCAGCAGCCGCCGCCACTATTAGTAAGAGGCAGCGGGCGGGGATGACTCCCCTCTTCCGTGTTCCAGCGTGCGTTCCACTGTCGTCACTTCATGCAATGCCATCCACTGTATTGTAAGTGGAGGGCATTGCAGGAAGTGATGACAGTGGAACGCACGCTGGAACGCGGAAGAGGTGAGTCATCCCCGCCCACTGCCTCTTACTAATAGCGGCGGCTGCTGCTGAACCTAAGCTAGAAACGGACCGCAGATAGGGGACCCAGGTGAGGGAGGGGGGGCCTGACCCCCTCCCCGCCACTGTGCCCAATACTCCCTTCCTGCCCGCTACCCCTTCCAGCTCGGCGGCAAGTGAAGACCACCCCTGGGGGTGGTCTTTTTCTTGCTTGGACGGCCCCTTCTTATTGCTTGGACCGGCCCTTGGGGCAGGGCGCTACTTCTTCTTCTTCTTGCTTGAAGGTTGAGGCACGTAGTCTATTATATATATAGATATCTTAATTACTACTCTTCCATTTGAGATTTAATGCTTAAAGCGGACCCAAACCACAAATGTTTTTGATTCAAAATATTTAGTTGCACCACTCCGACACATACAAAGATAAACACTCCTTCAAGCCTATGAACATTTCAGTGCATGCTTTTCACCCTTCTCTTTTCATAACCAGGGCTATACAGGTGGCAGCCATTAGCAATTCTTCCTTTGCTGGACACCACCTACTCCAGCATTTTGCCGGATTCGGTCCCGGCAATATGAAAGAAAGGGAGGGGTTCCTCCAATAAATGTAAAATATTTTATATTTGTCATCATGCAGATGAAAAAAGGCTGCTATTTATTATTATGATTTAGAAAATAGATTTTATTTCTGAAATCTTGTATTTTTAATTTGGGTCCACTTTAATGAGTTAGTGTGAATTTTCAGATACTGTAACAACCAATAGAACATATTCCAGAAAGAAAGAACTAGAGAAGAAACTATTAGTTTAGACTAGAGAGAAGAAAAAAGATGTACATGGAACATATGCTTACAGCTGCATATCCCTATTCTGTACCTATGGCAATGTTCATCTTAAAGGGAACCTAAACTGAGAAGGAAATGGATTTTTCCTTTTAAAATAATACCAGTTGCCTGACTCTCCTGCGGATCCTGTGTCTCTAATACTTTCAGCCACAGCCCCTGAACAAGCATGCGGACTAGGTGCTCTGACTGAAGTCAGACTGGATTAGCTGCATGCTTGTCTCAGGTCTGTGATTCAGCCACTACTACAGCCAAAGAGACAGCAGGACTGCCAGGCAATTGGTATGGTTTAAAATGAAACATCAATAGCCCTCTCAGTTTAGGTTCCCTTTAACGTACATCAATCCTATGCAATAGAATCAGTCTGTATCTAGCTAGGGCCGGATTTGTGGGCAGGCCAAATAGGCCCGGGACTAGGGCGGAGCTTAGGGAGGGGTGGGTTAACAAAGTTTAGAGTCAAAAGCATTGTTTAGTAGAGAAATACAGTGGGTTGCAAAAGTATTCGGCCCCCTTGAAGTTTTCCACATTTTGGCACATTACTGCCACAAACATGCATCAATTTTATTGGAATTCCACGTGAAAGACCAATACAAAGTGGTGTACATGTGAGAAGTGGATCGAAAAATCATACATCATTCCAAACATTTTTTACAAATAAATAACTGCAAAGTGGGGTGTGCGTAATTATTCGGCCCCCTGAGTCAATACTATGTAGAACCACTTTTTGCTGCAATTACAGCAGTCAGTCTTTTAGGGTATGTCTCTACCAGCTTTGCACATCTAGAGACTGAAATCCTTGCCCATTCTTCTTTGCAAAACAGCTCCAGCTCAGTCAGATTAGATGGACAGCGTTTGTGAACAGCAGTTTTCAGATCTTGCCACAGATTCTCAATTGGATTTAGATCTGGACTTTGACTGGGCCATTTTAACACATGGATATGTTTTGTTTTAAACCATTCCATTGTTACCCTGGCTTTATGTTTAGGGTCATTGTCCTGCTGGAAGGTGAACCTCCGCCCCAGTCTCAAGTCTTTTGCAGTCTCCAAGAGGTTTTCTTCCAAGTTTGCCCTGTATTTGGCTCCATTCATCTTCCCCTCAAAGGCCAACTTTCCTGTATAAACAGGAAGTCGCGTCAGACACTAGAGGGAGAACCATCTGCGCTGGAGCGCACGGAAGGTATGTATCTGCTGCTGCCCCGCCGCCTCCTCCTGCATACAATTTTTGTTTAATGCTGGAGGGGAGAGCGCAGAGGGGAGAGCCCGAGGTTGAACAAATAAATGACTTTTTAGAAGTCTTTTATTATGAATGTAA
This sequence comes from Hyperolius riggenbachi, assembly GCF_040937935.1. Taxonomy (NCBI): domain Eukaryota; kingdom Metazoa; phylum Chordata; class Amphibia; order Anura; family Hyperoliidae; genus Hyperolius; species Hyperolius riggenbachi. The sequence goes on from NC_090656.1 coordinate 85,950,714, forward strand.
TATAATTCTATATACAGAAAATCATTTAAATCAACAATTATAGAGACAATAATAGCGCGGTATGAAAATAAAAATAATGGAAGGAATAAACAGGCACTTAAAGTGACTCCGAGCTCAAAGTAAAAATAAAATTTGAACTTACCCGGGGCTTTCTCCATCCCAGCCCTGGTCGGGACGTCCCACGCCGGCCTCCTGGCTCTTCTCCCGGCGGCTGTCCGCATAGCGCGGACAGGCCGGTCCCCCGGGCGACACTGGTGAGTATCGGGCCTTCTCCTTCCCTATACGTCACGAATGACGTCACACGCCGGCGGCCTCGCGTCATGACAGCACGGCGCATGCGCGGTTTAATCGCCGGCGTGGGACGTCCCGACCAGGGCTGGGATGGAGAAAGCAGCGGGTAAATTCAAATTTTATTTTTACTCTGAGCTCGGAGTCCCTTTAAGCTCAGGTAAAAGTGTCCTTTTGGAAAAGAAATGCTAATGCTACGTACACACATGCGACAACGATCGTTCGTTGAGAACGACGAACGAACTTTTAATTGATGAAAGAACGACCTAAGTAAAGATAGTTTTAAAAGGTGTGTAACGATCTGATCGTTAGAACGAACGTTACATTACGTAAAGCAACTATTGCGCCTGCGCATAAAAATGAGAAGTTTCACAGAGAAATAGTGAAATGCGCATGTCAAGCCTAGTACGAACGACCGATTCCAACGATGTACTACTTTTGCAAACGATCGTCGTTGGTTAAAATCCGCCGAGACAGAACTTTCTTTTGTAGCGATTTGGCTCGTTCGTCGTTTGCCTTAATAGTCGGTGGTTCGTTTTTTGTAACGATCGTCGTTGGTAAAGATCGGGGAACGATCGTTACAAACGACTATAGTCGCATGTGTGTACGCACCTTAAGTCCTTGGTTTCAGAATTAGGCAACTCAGCCTCAAAGTCCACACAAGCCGGATCATGCCAGCATGTCCTTAAGCTGGCAAAGATGTAATCGGGACGATGTTTCAAAGTGGAGGACCCCTCCTCCCTGCCTCAAGCTTGGTTTTATGGAAGCTAGTTTTAGGGTGGGACCAAGCCCGCCCCTCTGGTTGACAAACCAATCACAGTTCAAGTCCTGGAAGGGAGATTTAGGTTTAAACTTTTAAAACGCTGTAATTAAAAAATGACAAATGCCACATTTGCGCTGATAACAGATTAATACACACTGGATCATCCAGAGACCAAGAATCGCGACTTGAGCCCAAGGGGTTGCACCAGAATTAATAATTAGGCTTAGGAATGAGCTACGAACTCTCACAATATCTTAAAACGTGCGCAATTTCAACTGCGCCTAAATGTGTTATTATCATAGAGATAGTCAGTGGCATTCTGCTACAATCTTACCAACAAGCGACTGGGTATATTTTCCACTTTATGCTATCCATAGTAGGAACCATGCTGAGCTGCTGCCAAGCTGTCTGAGGGGATGTAGGTTCTGAATCAGCCCCCTGCTGTGGGTTTCCTGACTATTCCTGTGTATGCTGTCATACACAGGTAACTGTGACAAGGTTAATTACCTGGTCTGAGTTGACACAGGTACGTGCGAACTGTCTTCTGGGCTCCCTGCATTCTAAAGTAGGTTAGGCCAAATGGTACTGAAACACTCAGCTGTAAGTTTCTTTTGAACAAGTTAATTACACAAACATTAACTTCACTGGTCAGCAAACATACTTCAGGAAAAGAAAAAAAATGTCACTCTGATCGCTCCTCTAACCAGGAAGCGATCAGAAAATCGACTGTGCAAATCTTCCCAATTCGCCTGCGCTCCTCACGGCTGTTCCGTGACACTGTATCTTTTAAAATTTGCCTGCCTATTGAAGTCTATAGCAGTTCGCCTGGTTCGCATGAACTCGAACTTTTGCGGAAGTTCACTTTCTCAGTTCGCAAACCCAAAGTCTGAAGTTCGAGCCAACTCTGCTTGCTATATGAAGCCATAATTTGCTATATTGCCCCCTGAAACTACTCCGTCTTTTATGCCACCCCCAGCAGCCACTTCCATCACCTATACACTCCCTGTACTCACACCCAACACCCATACATCAAACCATACCTCCCAACATTTTGAGATGAGAAAAAGGGACACTTAAGCCACGCCCATGTCACACCCCTGGCCACGCCCCCACCACATCCCTAGTCACGCATACTATAAAGATTTCATAAGAAAAATATGTTGTTTTATCATTCAAACCACACTGGTTCTTTCTGTCCTGGTTCATTTTCCTTCATAGTAACATTTTAAAATTAGTAATATATCAATTTAAAGGATGTGAATAAAGTTTAGACTCAATCAAACACATTTTTAGTATAGAAATATATATATATTTATATAGAAAGAGGGACAAAGTCCTGAAAGAGGGACAAATGAGAGGGAAAAAGGGACAGAGGGACAGGGCTTCCAAAAAGGGACTGTCCCTCCGAAAAAGGGACAGTTGGGAGCTATGATCAAACTATTCTACAAGAGTTGCCTAAAATTAATAAAAATCATTATAAAAAAGGACCTATTCAGGAGCTCCACAAATAAAAGTATATTAGTAACAGCCCTGAATCCTATTGGACGAAATGCATAGGACGGAGCCAGACCGTCTTGAGGTTATTCTAACTACCAGGAAGTTTAACTGGCCAGTCCTGTCTTGCCGGAGTGCGGTGCACCGAACCAGCGGGAGGAGGAGGCTTAGCGGGACCCCACAGTCCATACCCATAACCAGTTCCCGGTTGGACAGCCACACATTGAGACTGTTTATATAAGGGTGCTGCCGCGTACCCGATCTACCACCAGGGCCAACATCTTGCAGTATATCCGATCGACATGCTCGGACTAAAATTGGTCGTATCGTCGATCGGGCATGCACTTGGCGACACCAATTTTCATCTGATTCAATAATAATTATCAAATTGGATGGTCCAAGTTGCTAGATGTGTGGGTACCTTACCTCTGGAAATCATCGTCCTTTATGTATGTTTGTGCATGTATATGTGTGCAGTTTGATACAGATTACTTATCTATTAGCAATATAAAATTTTGCCACCAGAGGTCACCACTATACCACTTAAAGTACATTTGAAATAGGACTATGACTACCATGTTTAATTCTTCCTGATAAACAATGCAAAATGTCTGACTGTCCTGCTGATCCTCTGCCTCTCAGGGCTTGTTCACACTATGAGCGCTTTTCGTTTTTGAAAGCACTGGCAATTTTTAAAAGCGATTTAAAAGCGCTTGAGCAATGTTCCTCAATGTGAGTATTCTCATGAGCGATGAGCTTTCTTTCCAATCGCAAATGCAGCTCCTGCACCATTTCCTGAGCTTTTGATCTTCAATACAAAGTATAGGGGAATCGCAAAGTGCTTGAAAAAGCGCTTTGAAAAGCAATTTGGCGAGCACCTTTTAAAATAAATACATTGGCTATCATTCATAAAGCATTTCCGCATGCGGAAATGCTTAAAACAGCTGACTTTACCGACCACTTAGCAAAGTCAGCATTCATAAAGCGTCTTTCCACATGAAAAAATGACACTACCGAGCAGAGTGATAAATCACCGCCTTGTGCGGTGATTATCAGAACAAATGTAGCAAAATGTTAATTCATAAAGATCACCGCAAGCGGTGTGAGGTTGGGAAGTACCGCTCACTCTGATGTGGCGATAACAATGTAAGTGAATGGAGACACACAGACCTCCCAGGCAGCTGCAGCAGAGCGGAACACGGAGAAATGTATGAACTCGGCACCTTCGGTGTCTCCGCAAGTCTACCGCCTGCCTACCGCCAGCCTAGTTCGGGGAATCTCCGCACTGCTACCGCACATGGATACTTTTTTATGAATGCCCACCCAGAAGTCTAAAATACCGGCAGCTGTGTTTTCCCGCATTGATTCCCCTTACCGACAGCTCCTTTATGAATGATAGCCATTGTATTTATTAAGTTCCAGGTCAAAGAGTTCACTTCCTGATTGTCGTCAGGGGGGAAAAAATCGCTAAACAAAAGTGCTTACAAAAGCGCTCACAAAAGTGCTCAGTGCTTCCGATTGCGCTGGTGATTTCTAATGTGGACTAGGCCTAATGGTGAGTACACACATCTTTGAACCTGATACCCTTGGGCGACATTGCTGTGTGTAGTTGTGCTGCTATGCGGGGGGACGATGGAGGGATGACGAGTGGCATGCGACATTACATGGAGGGCGGGGGGTGCTGTGCGAACAATGGGATCAGCAGGGGATCATTATTGCTGGGGGTGAGTAGATCCACCGGGCGGATCACTCGCGGGTTGGGGTCGGGGGCTGCTATACACACACCTGATTATCGGCTGACGTGGTCGTTATCGGCCTCCTCAGCCGACTTAAGTCAGGCGTGTGTACAGGCCTTAATACTTTTAGGCTGGGAGCACACTTGTCTGTGCAGGAAAGCATGCGTTTTAAAGAACAATTATCAAAGAAACTGTTTTTCTGTAAACCCCACATATATCAGTAGGGCTTTTAGCCAGCAACACTAAAATGCTTTCCAGTTAAACAAGGTGTGTAAGATGATCTGCAGATCTCATAGACTATGAATGCAATTTGCAGGAAAGGATCTTTAGCCCCGTCTACACGGGGAGATGTTGGGGAGATGCTGTGGCGATCGGCTGCCTCTTGCACGTCCCCGCTCGCCGCGCGTGTGCCGCATTCGATTCCCCGCCGGCGCCGCTTATCTTCCACTCGATTCCCTGCCATTGTCCCCTCGCGGGGAGCGAGCAGAGAATCGGCGGAAGCAAGATCCGTCCTGTCGGATCTTATCAATCGAGCCGCATCAGCGGCTCGATTGATAAGGAGAGTCGCGGCCGCATCTACATGTGTAGATGCCGCTTTTGGCAGGAACAGATCTTTTGCAGCTACAGATCTTTTGTGTCTGTACAGCATCTGTGTGTGCAGCATCTTGCAAAGATTTTTTTCTGATGGGGAGTTCAGCTCCATAGAATAGACTGTGTAGAGTATGGCTCTCATACTACATGAAGGGTGGTAAGATTGGTCTGTGATCTTTCATTTTCCAAAGACTATAGTCTGATGTGTGTATGCAGCTTTAGACCCTGGACAAGCATCCAGATCAGAAGTCTGACTGGATTTGCCACATGCTTGTTTCAGGTGTGTGACTCAGACACTACTTATGTATGAAAGGTCAGCAGGATGGCCAGGCAACTGGTATTGTTTAAGGCTACTTACACACCAAGACGTTGCGTTGTAGGGGACGTTATGGTCGCATTATGGACGTTAGAGTGAGCCGCGTTAGGCAGCTTTATCCGCATAAGGTCTCCCAGAGTGGCGTTGATTGGCCGGCGGGACCACGTGATGCGGAGCGAGACACTCCGCATCACGTGGTCCCGCCGGCCAACTAGCGGCCGCCAGTGCAGTGCATATTAAGTAGCCATGTGTGCGGCTACTGTAGCGGCATCTTCCCGCCTCCTCTCCGCCTCCCACTAAGCATGTGCAAACAGTATAACGCGGAACGCACAGCATGCTGCACTTTCACTACAACGTGCAGTGTTACATGTAACGCAACGTGGGCTGTGTGAACAGCCCACTTGTGTTACATTGCTGTGCGTTGGGGGAGCGTTACAGGCTGCACTAACGCATACCTCCCAACTTTTTGAGATGGTAAAAAGGGACACTTAAGCCACGCCCCTGTCACACCCCTGGCCACGCCCTCACCACGCCTCTAGCCACGCATACCATAAAGATTCCATAAGAAAAATATGTTGTTTTATAATTCAAACCACATTGGTCCTTTCTATCCTGGTTCATTTTACTTCATAGTAACATTTTAAAATTAGTAATATATCAATTTAAAGGTTGGGAATAAAGTTTAGAGTCAATCGAACACATTTTTAGTAAAGAAATATATATATTTACATAGGAAGAGGGACAAAGTCCTGAAAGAGGGACAAATGAGGAGGAAAGGGGGACAGAGGGACAGGGCTCCCAAAAAGGGACTGTCCCTCCGAAAAAGGGACAGTTGGGAGCTATGCTAACGTGTGCCTGTAACGTCCCTGTGTGGAAGCAGCCTAAAAGGAAATAGATATAGCAACCTCTATACCCCTCTAACTTTAGGTGTCCTTAACCCCCCTGGCGGTATGAAAAATTCCGCCAGGGGGCAGCGCAGCAGTTTTTTTTATTTTTATTTTTTTTTAAATCATGTAGCGATAGCCGCTGCTCAGCGGCATCCCCCCGCCCGCTTCGATCGCCTTCGGCGATCTCCGATCAGGAAATCCCGTTCAATGGCGACGCCATGGCGACGGGGCGGGATGACGTCAGCGACGTCGGGACGTCATTGGGAGTCCCGATCCACCCCTCGGCGCTGCCTGGCACTGATTGGCCAGGCAGCGCACGGGGTCTGGGGGGGGGGGGGGGGGCGCGCCGCAACGGATAGCGGCGATCGGGCGCGGGCCGGCGGCGATCAGTGTGCTGGCGCAGCTAGCAAAGTGCTAGCTGCGTCCAGCAAAAAAAAATTATGTAAATCGGCCCAGCAGGGCCTGAGCGGCACCCTCCGGCGGCTTACCCCGTGTCACACACGGGGTTACCGCTAAGGAGGTTAATGCAGGGGTCACACTTGGGAGAAACGCATGCATTTTGCTGCAATGCAATAACACACATATTGTATGTCTATGGGGCAACTGCGTTTTGTGCGTTTTTGTAGTGCGTTTTCATTGGGTTTTTAAAACTAAGTACATGCATGTGCATTTGAGAATCGCATGCGATTCAAACATTATGTATTCGATTGGGACAGAACGCAAAAAAAATGCATCAATAAACGGAGCAGCAGAAAAATGCATGTGTTTGCGATTCTGCAAGTGTGATCCCTCCCTGAGGCTAGGTTTCCACAAGAAGCATGTGAATTGCATGTGAATGTTCAGATGTGATGAATAAAGCATATGAATTAATATCATGCACATAAGTATTGGTTAGTAATTATCTAAAACCTGAGCAATCATCGTATTTCTGTATATTCAGCCCTTAAACGCACAATTGGGACCGCACTTTCAGATCAGTCACCAGGGTGAGCTGCATGGGTATCTCCAGCCTGCAGTAAATCTACTTTCACACTATACCTGTTGCAGTGCAAATCCTCAAAAATAAGATCACATTGCAACAGTGTTGAAATGTTGCACTGCATGTTTTCAATCCGATGCGACACTTGCAGCATACAGTCCATACACTTATGCTCCTACTGCACACCAAACTCTGTGAGTCACCAAGTCACGCACTGCATGCAGTGAAAGCCCCCATTGAAGTATAATTGTATCCTGTTTCAATGCGATTTTAACTGTCTGTTGCATCATATTTAAATTGCTCTTCTTTGCAGACACACCCCTGCCACAACTTTAGCCATTCCCCAATTTTACACGTGATGCACCCCCCTCCCTGCCCTATACAGTTCCCTAGTCTCTAGTACTCCTTCCTCCCATATACAGTTCCCTGGTGTCTAGTGTTCTCCCTCCCTCACCATATTCAACTCCCTGGTGGCTAGTTGCCCCCTCCCTCCCCTATAAAGTTCCCTGGTGTCTAGTGGTTCCCCCTCCCTCTCCCATCCAATGAACCCTGATGTCTATTGGTTCCCCCCTCCACTCCACATCCAGTAATCCCGTGCATCTAGTGGCTTTCCCCTCCCTCCCCCATCTAGTAATCCCTGGTGTCTAGTAGTTCCCACCTTCCCTCCCTCCCTTCCACATCCAGTGATACCTGGTGTCTAGTGGTCCCTACCCCATCCAGTGATTAGTGGTGTATTGTGGATCCCTGATGACTATTGGCCCCTCTCCCATTTGCAGAGAGACTGAGGCTTGGTAAGTTACTCCTCTTAGATCCAGCGATGCGCCTATAAGCTGCACATCGAGCGGGCAGGCTGTAATGACACTCTGAGTGATGTGTTCTGATGGTCATGTCTAGGAAAACTCATGGAGAAGCATGTGATTTGTTTGATCAACTGATAGATTTACAGAGCTCTGATTTGCTGTGATCACATCCTGCTTTAGCACATGAATGATCATGAATTGCAAATCACAGACTGAGGGCTCGTTTCCACTATTGCGGTGCGGAATCGCCTGGATTCCACCGCTGAGGAAATTGCATGCGGATGCGATTCCCCATGCGTTTTTTGCCGTGAATTTGCATGCAAATTTGCATAGGTGAGGGTATATGCGATTTTAACCATGTCACTGCCTGTGTTAATTTACATTGGTACGTATGCGAATTTGCATGCGAATTCGCGGCAAAAAACGCATGGGGAAAACGCATGCGATTTCCCTATTAAATACATTGCATGCGATTCGCATGCATTCCACTCACAGGCGAATTCTGCGGCTCTTTTGTGCGTTTTTTCACCGCTGAAAAAAACGCACCTCAACAACGCTACAGTGGAAACAGGCCCATCCACTTGCACCCCCACCCGGGGTGAGGCATTTTTTGGATTGCGGAGGCGTTTCTGCCTCCAATGTAAAGTATAGGAAAAACGCAAACCGCTCTGAAAAATGGCAGTTCAGAGTGGTTTTGCAGGCGTTTTTGTTACAGAAGCTGTTCAGTAACAGCTTTACTGTAACAATATATGAAATCTACTACACCAAAAACGCTTCACAAAACCACAAAATGCTAGCTGAGACGCTACAGAAAAATAAGAAAAAGCGTTTCAAAATCTGCTAGCATTTTGCGGATCTGCTAGCGGGTTTTGGTGTGCACCAGGCCTAACGTATGATCACATGCTTCTCCATGAGTTCTCCTAGATGTGACCATTACTAGTGATGGGGGGGGGGGGGCTGCAGCACACAAGACCATGCCTCCCAACCTCGTACAGTCCCGGCAAAATCAGGATGGTTGGGAAGCATGAGCTAGAGTACTACTTTTATCATTCAGGGGCCGTTTCCACTAGTGCGGAAAACGTGAAAACTAATTCGTATGCGGATGCAAATTCATACGCGTTTGTATGCAAAATTCAACATGAAAACGCATACGTTTTCACGTATTTTTGTTTGTATGCGAATTTAACCATCTCAGTGTCTGTGTGCTTTTAAATTGATTTTAGGCAAAAACATACATGAATTTGCATGGAAAATTCGCATCGCGAAAATGCATGCAAATTTCCTATTAAATACATTACAGGTGAATCACACACTAGCCTTGCAGTGTGCAAAATCTGATGGCTTTGCTGTGCAGACTTTTTCTGCACAGTCCACCGCACAGATTTCCTGACAAGTGGAAACAGGCCCATTAACTATTATTAGTTATGCTAATCTGCATGCAGAAAACACATGCAGATTCGCTCTAGTGAAAACGGGCACTCAGTGGGCTCTATTCATAAAACTTTTTCCACAGTTTACCGCTCAAAACAGCTGACTTTCCCGACCATTTAGCAAAGTGTGCATTCAGAAAAGCTGTTTCCGCATGCAAAGCTACAATTCGCCAGCAGAGCGATAACTTTCCGCCTTGTGCAGTGTTTTTCTAGATTTATCTAGAAAAACTAACACAATGTCAATTCATAAAGATTAGAGGAAGCGGTATGCGGACGGGAAATACTGCTTCCTCTGATATAGCGAGAAGCGTGCGGAATACATACAAGTGAATGGAACAGACCTCCTAAGCAGCAGCAGAGAGAGCAGCGCACAGAGGGACTCTGCCTGCTTCTGTGTTTCTGCTAGGTTACCGCCTGCCTACAGCGAGAAATCTCTGCACTGCTATCGCAGCTGACAAGATTTTTATGAATGACCACCCAAAAGTCTAAAATACCGATGCAGTATTTTCCCTCCACGAATATTTTTGCCCCAAATTTTTATGAATAGAGGCCAGTGTAGTAATCCTACACACAATTCTTGTATAAGTATTTTATTTGGTGCTCCTGGCCCTTTAAACTGAGTGCAGTGCTTATAAGTTTGATGCATGATGGGAAACTGGTGGTATTAACTATCAGTATATAATGATTCAGGTATCAGTTCCTACTTCTCAGCTAAGTGGGGCACAGGAAAGGTAATCATTTGTGTCCCTTATGACATATAGGACGCTATTCATAAAAAAATTGCGGTAAAAAAACAAAAATCTTGGAGGGAAAACACCGCAATGGTATTTTAGGTACTCTGGGCTCTATTCATAAAAAATTTGTGGTGAAAAAAACTCCCGGAGGGAAAATACCGCAGCGGTATTTTAGACTTCTGGGTGGTCATTCAAGAAAAAATGTTGCCAGCTGCGATGCAAGTGCGGAGATCTCACGCTGAAGGCTGGCAGTAAGCTGTTGGAAGGCATGCGGAAACCCTTACGCCGGCAGAGTCCCTCTGTGCACTGCTCTCTCTGGGAGGTCTGTCCCATTCACTTGTATGTAATCCGCAGGCTTCGAGAAAGCAGTATTTCCCGTCCACATACCGCTTCCTCTAATTTTTATGAATGGCCATTTTGTTACTTTTTTCTAGATAAATCTAGAAAAACACTGCAGAAGGCGGAAATTTCTCGCTCTGCTGGGGGATTGTAGATTTTCATGCGGGAACAGCTTTTATGAATGCCCACTTTGCTAAATGGTCGGTAAAGTCCGCTGTTTTGAGCGGAAAACTTGCGGTAACGTTTTATGAATAGAGCCCATTGTGTGCTAATTCATAAACATTTTTACAGTTGTGCTAAAAGGTCAGGGAATTCCTGAACTAAACTAGCAGTGCTGTCTGAGTTGATACATTTTTCTCCTCCAGAGACAGCGTTACAATAAGAGGCAGCCCCAACTTCCCTTTAGGTGTGTTTTTTTTTAAACTGCCTTTTCCTGAATCTGTCTATTAGTCTAAACAATCTATTTAATTGCCACAGCTTAGAAGAACTTCAAGAAATATTATATATGCAGGCTTTCTGATGTAAAATGTATCTGAAAACAGGTGCCCAAGAGGTTAAAAAACACAGCCTGGGTATTCCGGAAAGCCTTTTATGTACTGCTCTCAGGCCTAGTGCACACCAGAGCGGTTCTGCTGCGGTTTGCGATCCGCTTGCGGGTGCGGATCCGCTTGGGTAATGTATTTCAATGGGCTGACGCATACTCCCGGGCTGCTGCAGATTTTGGATTGTGGATGCTTTTCTGCCTCAATGTTAAGTATAGGAAAAACGCAAACCGCTCTGAAAAACGGCACACTTTTTGTTACAGTAGCTGTTCAGTAACAGCTTTACTGTAACAATACATGAAATCTACTACACCAAAAACGCTTCACAAAACCGCAAAACGCTAGCTGAAACGCTACAGAAAAAGAAGAAAAGGCGTTTCAAAATCTGCTAGCATTTTGCGGATCTGCTAGCGTTTTTTGGTGTGCACCAGGCCTCACTGCTGCTGCCTGGGAGATCTGTCCTCATTAGCTTGGCTGGTAACCGCTGGCTTAGCTCCTTTTCTAAACAGCCGGTATTCTCCGTCCCAATACCGCCTGCTCTAATCTTTAGGCTGCATTTCCACTTGTGCGGTGCGAATCGCTGCGGTAAAAATTCGCATGCGGATGCGAATTTCGCATGCGGTTCTATGCGAATTTTCATGTGAATTTGCATGAAAATTCGCATACACAAACCTCATGCGAATTTCCCATTAAATACATTGTATGCGATTCGCATAGCGGTATGCGATATGCGAATTCTGATGGCTCTGCCATGCAAATTTTTTCTGCATAGAAAAACGCAAAGGAATCCTGACAAGTGGAAACAATCCCATTCACTTGTATTGCTATGCGAAAAATGCATGCAAATTCGCGATAGTGGAAATGGGCCCTTATGAATAGACATTTAGTGACATGTGTTGAGATAATCACCGCGCAAGGCGGTAATTTCTCGCACTGGTCAGGAATTGTAGCTTTTCATGCGGTAACCGCTTTTATGAATGGACACTTTGCTAAATGGTCGGTAAAGTCAGCTGTTTTGAGCATTACCGCATGCAGGAATGCTTTACGAATAGGAGCCATAAGCTGTGTTGTCTTAACAGGCAGTAAGGGCTGGAACCCACTAGAGCCATTTGATTTTTTATTTTATTTTTTTTGCCTTTAGGGAGCGATTCAAAACGCTAGTGATTTCCCTTAATGTTCAGCTAATGTTACTGGATAGGCCAAATTCCACTGGAGTGATTGTGGATATGGATATGCAGCATTTTGGTGGTGTTTGCGTTAGTGTTTCTGCAATATAGAACGAATTCCTGGCAGTGCCCTGTTGGAAAATATAGTTCTTCATGTGTGGCAGTTTGGTGCGGGCCTTCTGTGGTGCAGGATGAGCTGAATGATGGCTCATCCTGCTGTCACACAAATTTGGGTCATTGCAATGCGGAGAGAGAAGCAATTGGGGTCTGGCAATCCTGGATCCCCAAATTATCCCAGGCACAGGCTATAACATTACTGCCATAGCTGTGCCTAGGGTTGCAACCTCATCCCTTTAAAATACCGGCACATTTAGGTTATACAGGTTCTGGGGCTACTCACACAATCTGTGCCTAAACTGAATCTAACTAGCCACAAGGCATGTGTAATTCATATGTGTATTTAAAGGGATGAGGTGGCAACCCTGGCTGCGCCGAGCTCCGTCGGCAGGGGCCAAAAGCCCTGTGTCGCATAATTCTTTTTTACTGTAGAAAAGCTGTCACACCCTCAGCGTAAAATCCCTCTAGTATCCAGGGATGTTTTTTTTTTTTTTTTTTTTTTTTTTTTTGGCCCGTTTCCACTTGTGCAGAAACAGAGCCGAATCCGCAGAGTTTCCCCGCAGGCAAATCGCTCGGGGAAACTCTGCCATAGGAAATAATGGTGCCGCCAGCCAATTCGCTTCCCCTAGCGATTCGGCCAACATTGCCATCAGTTTCCGTACGGGAGGCAGCGAATCCCATAGCCCTGCGTGGCACGGCTTCTGGGATTTGTGTACCTGCAGACCCGGAAGTTCCGCCGCGCGTCTCGCAGCCACTCGCGGTGGCTAGTGGAAACGGGCCCTTAACCACCCTGGCGTTCTGAATAAATTGCCAGGGTGGCTGCGGGAGGGTTTTTTTTAAATAAAAAAAAAAACTATTTCATGCAGCCAACTGAAAGTTGGCTGCATGAAAGCCCACTAGAGGGCGCTCCGGAGGCGTTCTTCCGATCGCCTCCGGTGGCCAGAAGTAACACGGAAGGCCGCAATAAGCGGCCTTCCGTGTTTCGCTTACCTCGTCGCCATGGCGACGAGCGGAGTGACGTCATGGACGTCAGCCGACGTCCTGACGTCAGCCGCCTCCGATCCAGCCCTTAGCGCTGGCCGAAACTGTTTGTTCCGGCTACGCTGGGCTCGGGCGGCTGGGGGGACCCTCTTTCGCCGCTGCACGCGGCGGATCGCCGCGCTGCAGCGGCGATCAGGCAGCACACGCGGCTGGCAAAGTGCCGGCTGCGTGTGCTGCTTTTTATTTCATTAAAATCGGCCCAGCAGGGCCTGAGCGGCAGCCTCTGGCGGTGTTGGACGAGCTGAGCTCGTCCAGACCGCTCAGCAGGTTAAAGGGAACCTGTACTGAGTAAAACTATTGAAAATAAACACATGATGTAGCTGCAAATTAATATTACATACTTACCTCACCATCAGTTTCTCTCAGAAGCTCACCATTTTCTTCTTACAGTGATTCCTTCCAGTTCTGACAATATTTTGTCAGAACTGAAATATACCAGTTGCTGTCAGTTATATATCAGCAGCTGTCAGTTACAACTGAATGTGCAAGCTGATCATGTTTCCCTATGGCTCAAGTGAGCGATATTACAGTTTAACAGTGTGCTGACCAGGAAGCTGTTATAGGGTAATGGCCATTTTCAAAATGGAGGACAGAGAATTCCATTGATATTTGTGGACAAACAGGACGCATGAGAGGAGAAAGAGATTGATGAGTAGTCTACACAGGAGGTAAGTATGATTGTTTATTTTGACTTTTAATTTTCAGTTCAGGTTCTCTTTAAAGGCCACATCCACAAATGCATTCGGTTTTCCACAGAGCGGCACTAATCTATGGAGGATTTGTGGTGGGTCCCCTAAAGTAGACAAGAGCGTTTCCCTTGAGCAGAAAATTAGGGGACCCACCACAAATCCCCCATAGATTAGTGCCGCTCTGTGGAAAACCGAATGCATTTGTGGAGGTGGCCTTTAAAGAGAACCTGAACTGAAAATTAAAAGTCAAAATAAACATAAACACATCCTGTGTAGACTACTCATCAATCTTTCTCCTCTCATGCGTCCTGTTTGTCCACAAATATCAATGGAATTCTCTGTCCTCCATTTTGAAAATGGCAATTACCCTGTAACAGCTTCCTGGTCAGCACACTGTTAAACTGTAATATCTCTGCTCACCAACCGTGCATGTGGAACTCTCCCAAGATTCAGCTAACAGTAATGAGCAGAAAATTCAGAAGTAATCTACTTTAGGGGACCCATCAGGAAATTTCATAGGGGACAGTTCTCCAATCACAGCACCCTCTTAGGCTCGGTGCACACCAAAGCCTGCTAGCAGATCTGCAAAATGCTAGCAGATTTTGAAACGCTTTTTCTTTTTCTGTAGCGTTTCAGCTAGCATTTTGCGGTTTTGTGAAGCGTTTTCGGTGTAGTAGATTTCATATATTAGAGTAAAGCTGTTACTGAACAACTTCTGTAACAAACGCCTGCAAAACCGCTCTGAACTGCCGTTTTTCAGAGCGGTTTTTCTATACTTTACATTGGAGGCAGAAACGCCTCCGCAATCCAAAAAATGCCTCACCCCGGGAGTATGCGTTTCAGCAAAACGCCTCCCGCTCTGGTGTGAACCACCCCATTGAGATACATTGACCAAGCGTATCTGCAGCCAGGGCCGGGCCGAGGCATAGGCTGGAGAGGCTCCAGCCTCAGGGCGCAGTGTAGGAGGGGGCGCACAATTAATTCAGCTGTCATTCCTAATTGTGTTTGAAGCAGAAAGAAATAAGAGAAGGGGATACATAGCAGTGACTGCATGCCAGATAACTAGAGATTAAGGTGTTGGGAAGGTTGTGGGCCCTGTGGCACCTCTTAGTCTAATAGCAATCAGTGTGTGACGGCTGGGGTGGCAGGGATGGGGGGCGCACTTTGGTGTCTCAGCCTTGGGTGCTGGAGGACCTTGTCCCGCCTCTGTCTGCAGCAGCAAGCGGCTGCAAAACCGCCAAAAAACCCGCTCTGTGTGCACTAGCCCTTACAGCACAAAGCCGTGTGACTGGCAGAATATTGGAGAGGTGCATTTAATTAGCTGGTATTTTTAACCTCTTGTTGAACTTTAATTAGGCCTCTTTTACACGGACTGTTGAGCTGTGTGCTCAGCAAGCCGTTACCAGGCAGCAACAAGCAGTTACCAAGCAGCAGTGAGCAGTTGTGAGTTTAAGAGGCATTTCACTGCCTATCAACAGTCCGTGGAAAAGAGGCCTTAATGTCAAAATTAGGTGCTCTGAGGCTCCTTATCTGCATACTTGATTCAGGCGAGTGGCTCAGTGGGACAGTCTTAGGCCTCTTTTCCACAGACAGTGGAACTGTGCGCTCAGTAAGCAGTTACCAGGCAGCAGCAGCAAGCAGTTGTGAGTTTAAGAGGCATTTCACTGCCTATCAACTGTCTGTGGAAAAGAGGCCTTTGAAAGCACTAAATCCCTCTTCTTATAGCTTTTCATACTTTCCTAGTGGTTCTAAATCACTGTGGGCTATCTAGTTTTACCCCTGAATCCCTCCCAATTTAATGCAATTCTGCTGCCCATAAGGCCAGGGGCACACTAATGCTACACAGAGCAGTGCTTTTCAGCGCTGCTAGATTTGGGCGCCTCCATAGACTACAATAGGAATCACTCCTATTGCAGCGCTCAGTGAGTAACGTCGGCTCTGTCAGAAGACTGAGTCGAGGTTGCTTAAAAAACACAATAATTCGACCTCCAGCAATCGCTGGAAGACGAATTATTTCATTCCCCCCTATCAGGCGCGGAGCTAGGGGGGGTCGGGGTAGGTCAAGTGCCCCCGGGCGCCGGGTCCCTAAGGGCGCCCAGCTGAGCTGATTTTTTTTTTTTTTTCTGCGGAGGGGAGCAGCGCAGAGAAGAGAAGAGGGAGAGCTATGCGGACGGTGGAGAAGGGGGCCATCTCCCCCCCTTCTCTCACCTTAGGGCTCTCCCTCCCTCCATCGCTGTCCCCTCCGTTATTGTCCGGGTGCTGGCGCAGCGGGCGGGACTCACCTCCGTCTCGCTCCAGCGCCGGCCGGAAGTTCGGATCCCGCAGCCGCTGCTCTGGTCTGGACTAGACCAGAGTAGCGGCAGATCCATCCGCGCTGCGACGAGACGGAGGTAAGTTCCGCCCGCCGCTGCCAGCACCCGGACATTAATGGAGGGGACAGCGAGGGAGAGAGAGCAGCTCTCCCTCTTCTCTGCGCTGCTCCCCTCCTGCTGGGGAGGCAGGGAGGGGGACACCTGGCTACCTACTCTGGGCATATATACCCCTGGCTACATCTACTGGGCATATATACCCCCTGGCTACATCTACTGGGCATATATACCCCTGGCTACATCTACTGGGCACATATACCCCTGGCTACATCTACTGGGCACATATACCCCTGGCTACATCTACTGGGCATATATACCCCTGGCTACATCTACTGGGCATATATACCCCTGGCTACATCTACTGGGCATATATACCCCTGGCTACATCTACTGGGCATATATACCCCTGGCTACATCTACTGGGCATATATACCCCTGGCTACATCTACTGGGCATATATACCCCCTGGCTACATCTACTGGGCATATATACCCCCTGGCTACATCTACTGGGCATATATACCCCTGGCTACATCTACTGGGCATATATACCCCTGGCTACATCTACTGGGCATATATACCCCTGGCTACATCTACTGGGCATATATACCCCTGGCTACATCTACTGGGCACATATACCCCTGGCTACATCTACTGGGCACATATACCCCTGGCTACATCTACTGGGCACATATACCCCTGGCTACATCTACTGGGCATATATACCCCTGGCTACATCTACTGGGCATATATACCCCTGGCTACATCTACTGGGCATATATACCCCTGGCTACATCTACTGGGCATATATACCCCTGGCTACATCTACTGGGCATATATACCCCCTGGCTACATCTACTGGGCATATATACCCCCTGGCTACATCTACTGGGCATATATACCCCCTGGCTACATCTACTGGGCATATATACCCCCTGGCTACATCTACTGGGCATATATACCCCCTGGCTACATCTACTGGGCATATATACCCCCTGGCTACATCTACTGGGCATATATACCCCCTGGCTACATCTACTGGGCATATATACCCCCTGGCTACATCTACTGGGCATATATACCCCCTGGCTACATCTACTGGGCATATATACCCCCTGGCTACATCTACTGGGCATATATACCCCCTGGCTACATCTACTGGGCATATATACCCCCTGGCTACATCTACTGGGCATATATACCCCCTGGCTACATCTACTGGGCATATATACCCCCTGGCTACATCTACTGGGCATATATACCCCCTGGCTACATCTACTGGGCATATATACCCCCTGGCTACATCTACTGGGCATATATACCCCCTGGCTACATCTACTGGGCATATATACCCCCTGGCTACATCTACTGGGCATATATACCCCCTGGCTACATCTACTGGGCATATATACCCCCTGGCTACATCTACTGGGCATATATACCCCCTGGCTACATCTACTGGGCATATATACCCCCTGGCTACATCTACTGGGCATATATACCCCCTGGCTACATCTACTGGGCATATATACCCCCTGGCTACATCTACTGGGCATATATACCCCCTGGCTACATCTACTGGGCATATATACCCCCTGGCTACATCTACTGGGCATATATACCCCCTGGCTACATCTACTGGGCATATATACCCCCTGGCTACATCTACTGGGCATATATACCCCCTGGCTACATCTACTGGGCATATATACCCCCTGGCTACATCTACTGGGCATATATACCCCCTGGCTACATCTACTGGGCATATATACCCCCTGGCTACATCTACTGGGCATATATACCCCCTGGCTACATCTACTGGGCATATATACCCCCTGGCTACATCTACTGGGCATATATACCCCCTGGCTACATCTACTGGGCATATATACCCCCTGGCTACATCTACTGGGCATATATACCCCCTGGCTACATCTACTGGGCATATATACCCCCTGGCTACATCTACTGGGCATATATACCCCCTGGCTACATCTACTGGGCATATATACCCCCTGGCTACATCTACTGGGCATATATACCCCCTGGCTACATCTACTGGGCATATATACCCCCTGGCTACATCTACTGGGCATATATACCCCCTGGCTACATCTACTGGGCATATATACCCCCTGGCTACATGGACTGGGCATATATACCCCCTGGCTACATGGACTGGGCATATATACCCCTGGCTACATATACTGGGCACATATACGCCTGACTATATATACTGGGCACATATTATTCTCCTGGCTACATATACTGGGCATATATACCCCTGGCTACATATACTGGGCACACATATCCCTGCCTACATATACTGGGCACATATACCCCTGGCTACCTGTTCTGTGGACATCTCTACCCCTGGCTACCTGTTCTGGGGACATCTATACCGCTGGCCACCTATTCTGGGGATATCTATACCGCTGGCCACCTATTCTGGGGACATCTATACTGCTGGCCACCTATTCTGGGGACAACTATAGACCTGGGGCTACCTATTTTTGGGGAACCACGTCAGATTGAGTGTATTTTGGAGAACTGCTGCCAGGTGAGAGGTGTCTACCATATTAAGGGGGCATTCTACCTATTTATGTGAAATGCTGTCTATTTATGTGACTCATGACTGCTGAATTTGTCTTGTTGGGGGCCTCATGGTTACTGAATTTGTCTTGTTGGGGGCCTCATGATTTGTTGGGGGCCTCAAGATCGCTGAATTTGTCTTGTTGGGGGCCTCATGATTGCTGAATTTGTCTTGTTGGGGGCCTCATGATTGCTAAATTTGTCTTGTTGGGGGCCTCATGATTGCTGAGTTGGTTATGTTGGGGGTCTCATGATTGCTGAATTTGTCTTGATGGGGGGGGGGCTCATGATTGCTGAATTTGTCTTGGAACATGCTGGAAGGTACATACTGAGGGAGGGTGGGTGAGCGTGAGCCTGCTAACCTCCATATACATTTGGCTCCACCCATAACCACGCCCACATTTATTATGTGACCACGCCCCTTTTTGGCGCGGCGCGCTAAGCGCGCCGCAACCTTGACTTTGGGGGGCGCATTAATAGCCTTTGTCCCCGGGCACTGAAAACCCTAGCTACGCCTCTGCCCCCTATCCATGGCGGCCTGGAGGGGGAATAGTAATTAAAACTGCCCGGACTTGTGCAGAAGCAGGATCAGCCGTATAACAGCTGTATCCTGCGCCCAAGTCTACCGGCGCTGATTTCAAATGTACTCAATACTACATACACACTTGAGACAAGTCTTTGGAAAAGGCAAGATCACAGACCAATTTTACCCCCTTCCATGTAGTATGAGAGCATACTCTACACAGTCTATTCTATTGAGCTGAATTCCTCATCAGATAAAAAACTTTGCAAGATCCTGCATACAAAGATGCTGTACACATTCAAAGGATCAGTATCTGCAAAAGATCTGATAACTATCGCGCCGTGTATGCCCAGCATAACAGACATTCATCTGCAGATCAGATCCACCAGGATGGATCTTCAGATCTGCAGGTCAGATATGCAGATGAATGTTTGTTAAACAAGGTGTGTATGAGGATCTGCAGATATCATAGACTATGAATGCATTTTGCAGGAACAGATCTTTTGCAGATACTGATCTTTTGAATGTGTACAGCATCTTATGCTGCGTACACACTGGCCACTATGGTCATTTGAAACAGCTAATTAACGATCGTTCCGCCGACAATCGGGGAAAAAAACTTTACCCAACGATCATTAACACGGACGACAAAAGAACTACATCGGGAAGATGGAAATATCCAACCTGACGGATCGTATCTAGCGACAATCGTTACAAAACTATAGTGTGTACAGACATCGTCCGAGAACGATCATTACAAGGGCCAATGCGGGTGCGTTGAATTCTGCCCAGCTTCAGTACTTCCTTTGTAGCGCGGCCGTAAAGATTGTTACATTGCTCATTTCAATTAAACTTTGTTTTCAAGTTAACAATCATATATTTGTATCTATTGTAACTCCATGTAAGGCCCAGTGCACACCAAAACCGCTAGCAGATCCGCAATACGCTAGCGGTTTTGGGAGCTGATTTCAGAGCGATTCTAGGTATGTTTAGAGAGGTTTTCTAAACATACCTAGCGGTTTTGCGTGCGTTTTTGTGTAGCAGATTACACATATTGTTACAGTAAAAGCTGTTACTGAACAGCTACTGTAACAAAAATGCCTGGCAAACCGCTCTGAACTAGCGTTTTTCAGAGCGGTTTGCGTTTTTCCTATACTTTACATTGAGGATGAAACGCTTCCGAAAACCGCAAACGCGCAGCAGGAGGCGCGTTTGCGGCTTGGCAAAAACCGCAAACCGCCGGTGTGCACCATCCCATTGCAATACATTAGACAAGCGTTTTTAGAGGCGGATGCGGCGGGCGGATCGCTCCAAAAACCGCTCGGTGTGCACTGGGCCTTAGTGTTTTTTTGTTTTTTTTATTGTATAGAAATATGTACACAACATTTCCTTCTGATTGTTCTTTTCTGCGAGAACGATCGTTAAAATGTGTATGATGATCGCTGCATCCCGTCGTTGCATTCCAATCTTTCCAATATCGTTCGTCTGGTAACTATCGTTCCTTGCAAACGATAGTTATCGCAAGTGTGTACGTAGCATTAGTGTTCAGCATCTTGCAAAGTTTTTTTTTTTTTTTTTTTGTTTGTTTGTTTTTTTATTTAATCTGATGGGGAGTTTAGCTCAATAGAAGAGACTGTGTAGGTATGGCTCTCACACTACATGGAAGGGGGTAAAATTGGTCTGATCTTGCCTTTTCCAAAGACTTATCTCAAGTGTGTATGTAGCATAAGAATTGCAAAGTGCAATCGATAGTTTTCCAGTGATTAACCCTCCTGGCGGTTTGCTAAAAAATCGCCAGGGGGCAGCAAATCTTTTTTTTTTTTTTTTTTTTTTTTTTTTTTTTTTTTTTTTCATGTAGCGAGACGAAGTCTCGCTACATGATAGCCGCTGCTCAGCGGCATCCCCCCAGCCCCTCCGATCGCCGCCGGCGATCAGGAGATCCCGTTCAAAGAACGGGATCTCCTGGAGGGCTTCCCCCGTCGCCATGGCGACGGGGCGGGATGACGTCACCGACGTCAACGACGTTGTGACGTCATAGGGGATTCCGATCCACCCCATAGAGCTGCCTGGCACTGATTGGCCAGGCAGTGCACGGGGTCTGGGGGGGGGGGGGGCGGCTGCGGCGCGACGGATAGCGGCGGGTAGCGGCGGCGATCGGGCACTGCACGCAGCTAGCAAAGTGCTAGCTGCGTGCAGGGAAAAAAAAATTATGCAAATCGGCCCAGCGGGGCCTGAGCGGTGCCTTCCGGCGGCATAGCCCGAGCTCAGCTCGGGCTTACCGCCAGGAAGGTTAAAGGGAACCAGAGAGGATGAAGAAAAGCTATTATACATACCTGGGGCTTCCTCCAGCCCCATACGCATGGATCGCTCCAACGCCGTCGACCTCTGCTGCCTGGATCTGCCGGTACCGGGTTCCGGCAGACGCGGCCAATTCTCCGCATCACAGGGGGCTCCCTACATACAGGTACGCGTGTGGCTGCTTACTGCGCAGCTGCACGCGTACGGGTATGGAGGGAGCCCCTGTGATGCGGACAATTGGCCGAGTCCGCCGGAAGTGACGGGCCCGGTACCGGCGGATCCAGGAAGCGGAGGATGGCGGCGTGGGAGCGATCCAGGCTTATGGGGCTGGAAGAAGCCCCAGGTATGTATAAAATCTTTTTTCTATTTTAGTGAAGCATTCCTCTCTGGTTCCCTTTAAGATAACTCATCTACTAATTGGAGCCCAACCGCTCACAAAATGCTGCATATCCTGAGATTACAATCAAAAGCACTCTAGTGGGCTCAACACCATTGACTTGCACTAGCAAAGCATTTTTGAAAGCGCCCGCAATTGACTGAGCTTCAAAAAAAGCACCGAAAATTGGGGTGCCCATCACAAAGGCCCTCATGGTAGATGTCGACCACACTGCATTTTCCATTCTGTATATGTGTGCTCCTAAAATTGTACATAGGTAGATCATTTTGACTTGCTAATTTTTCTTTATTTATTTTTTTTTTTTTTAAGTAGCTCACAAGGTGAAAAAGTATAGGCACCTAGTGTCCCCAGCCCTAACCGTTACTACACCCACAGTGTGAAACGAGTCTGGTGGATAGGGATGGTCAGAGATGCAAATAATTCTGAGTTGATGCACAATTATGCAAAACTTGTTTGCAAATTTACACTACTTGAAAATGGGTCAACCAATAGGCATGATTAATGAGATGCAAAGATTTCTGAGTTCATGCAGGATTATGCAAATATACGCAGCTTGAACATGGACCAATCCAAGTCCCAAGTGTTTTTAAATTGATTGGTCCATTTTCAAGCTGCATAAATTTGGAGACAAGTTTACATAAACTTGCAAGAACTTGGAACGATTTGCATTATATTGATCATCCCTACCAACCAACCAATTCATTTTTAAGCACACATCCACATATACAATTTTCTGCTGCAAATGATTAGGAGATGGGAGGCCTCTCTTCCACGGGCAGTTGAATTGTGTGCTCAGCAAGCAGTTGTGAGACATTGAGAGGCATTTCACTGCCCATGATCAACTGGCCTCTTTTCCACAGTTGATAGGCAGTGAAATGCCTCTCAAACTCTCACAACTGCTGACTGCTGCTTGGTAACTGCTTGTTGCTGCCTGGTAACTGCTCACTGCTGCTTGGCAACTGCTTGCGGAGCACACAGTTCAACTGTCCGTGGAAAAGAGGCCTTAAAGGACCTCTGTCGCGAAAATCTTAAAATTTTAAATACATGAAAACCTATACAAATAAGTACATTTCTTCCAGAGTAAAATGCTGTCACTTACAGTAAGTAGTAGAAATCTGACATTACCGACAGATTTTGGACTAGCCTATCTTCTCATGGGGGGTTCTCAGTGTTTTCTTTATTTTTAAAAGCACTTAGTGAATGGCAGTTGCTCCACCCAACTGCCAAAAAAGTGTGCAGTGAGCACGGAGGCTTTCCAGCATCTTTATATAAATCTTTTTCAGGGAATTTCTTAATAAATAAGGGCCCGTTCTCACTTGAGCGGCAATCGCGTGATTCCTGCTCAAGGCAAACCGCAAGCGGTTTTGTAAACTCTACGTGTAACCGCAAACGTGTTACATGCAACAGTTTGCTGGCGATTAGCGATCGTGATTAGCATGCATAGCACCGCTAATCGTGATTGCTCCAAAACAGCTGCAGTGTCCAGTGATTTTTTTTTTTTTTTTTTTTTTTTTTTTTTTTCCCGCGATGCTGAGATTCCTCTATGGAGACTAGCCCAAAATCTGTCGGTAATGTCAGATTTCCAAACCTTACTGTAAGTGACAGCAACATAGAACAGTAATGCATGGCTCATTTTACTCTGGAAGAAGCGTGCTTCTTATTTGTGAGTTTTAAATTTTATGATTTTCACGACAGTTCCTCTTTAAGCAAATCACTTTGTGAACCCTTCTAGCATTGAAGTGAGACTAGAGATGGTCAGTGAGATGCAAATAATTTTGATTTGATGCAGGATTTAATTGGTTAATTTTCAAGATGCATAAATTTGCATACAAAATTTGCATAATACTGTATCAACTCAAAATTATTTGCATCTCTTTGACCACCAACTGGGACCTTTAGGCCTCCTTTCCCCAAACTTTCTAGGCAGTGAAATGCCTCTCAAACTCTCACAACTGCTCACTGCTGCCTGGTAACTGCTTGCTGAGCCCAGAGCTCAACGGTTCGTGGAAAAGAGGCCTTATACATCTATCTAGTGACTCTTGTGGATCAACATTTTTGTGGTAGCATGTGGTTTATATTGTGATCTAGAGTGAAACCGCTTAGCTTTACTGGGATTCTTGGCTTGCAGCTGACCAATTGTTTGCCCACAGACCGAGACCCGGGTAAATGGAGTTTTCCAGGATAGTGCTTTTCTATTCATTTCCTTTTCTTTCTTTCTCTCTCGCTCAGCAGTGCATAGTATAACTAATGGTGTGTACACACTTGAAAAATAAATGAAAGATCTTGGACCAATTTTACCACCTTCCATGTAGTATGAGAGCCATACTCTACACAGTCTATTCTATTGAGCTGAACTCCCCATCAGATAAAAAAATCTTTGCAAGATGCTGTACACATTCAAAAGATCTGTTCCTGCAAAAGATCCATTCCTGCAAAATGCATTCATAGTCTATGATATCTGCAGATCCTCATACACACCTTGTTTAACAGACATTCATCTGCAGATCAGATCCACCAGGCTGGATTTTCAGATCTGCAAATGATTGCCAGGTATGCAGATGAATGTCTGTTAAACAAGGTGTGTATGAGGATCTGCAGGTATCATATAGACTATGAATGCATTTTGCAGGAACGGCTCTTTTGCAGGAACGGCTCTTTTGCAGGAACGGCTCTTTTGCAGGAACGGCTCTTTTGCAGGAACGGCTCTTTTGCAGGAACGGCTCTTTTGCAGGAACGGCTCTTATGCAGGTGTACAGCATCTTTGTGTGCAGCATCTTGCAAAGATTTTTATCTGGATGGGAAGTTAAGCTCAATAGAATAGACTGTAGAGTATGGCTCTCATACTACATGGAAGGTGTTAAAATTGGTCCAAGATCTTTAATTTATCTTTCAAGTGTGTATACACAATAAGCTTACTCACTGACAGCATTCAGCAATCCCACAATGGATTAGTGTGTGGTAAATGCTGGAGTTATTTTTGCTTTGTGCAGCTAAACTGCATCCTTTGTTTTGTTTCACTGAGAATGTGTGCAGATTTATTGTGCTTCAGTAAGGGCATGCTGCAGATTCTTGCACATCCGCCTGCCATCCCCTCCATACACTTCCGCATCTGCCGATGTGATGTGGCGAGGTAGCCGCATTCGCATCATTATTCAGTGGGAAAGGGCCCTTACGCTTCTTTTCCATGAACAGTTGACTGTGTGCTCAGCAAGCATTTGCCAAGCAGCAGCAAGCAGTTGTGCAAGTTTGAGAGGCATTTCACTGCCTTTTGACTGCTTGTAGGAAAGAGGCCTTAGACCCCATTCACACTTAGGAGCGCAAAACGCTGTGATTTTTGCCGGCGTTTTGCAGGATTGATTTTTCCACTATTTCATGCGGAAAAGTCACTGGACAGTGCAGCGATTTCTCTGCGGTCGCATTTAGTGCTTCTATAGCACTGAAACGCAATCGGCGGGAAATCACCTGAAAATGGTGCAGGCTACGCGTTTGCATTTTGCGGTTTTGGGCGATTAGCACAAATCGCCCAAGTAGGAAAGGGCCCATAGGGTTTTCTTACACTAGCGCTTTCTAAAGTGCTAGTTAGAGATGTTGCGAACAGTTCGCCTGCAACGGTTCCAAGCGAACTTTGGTGGTTCACGTTCGCCTTGACCAAGCAAACTTTTGCGGAAGTTCGATTCGCCCCATAATGCACTATGAGGGTCAACTTTGACCCTCTGCATCACAGTCAGCAGGCACATTGTAGCCATTCAGGCTACACTAAGCCCTGGAGCCCCGCCCCCCTGACACTTTTGTTGCATGCACAGCCTTGCTAATTGATAGTGTGTGTGCCACTGCCAGCAGCCCAGCACATTCAGTGACTACCTGTGTGTGTGACAGGGAGCTGCACATTGTACTACCCAGTACTGCATATACCCAGTACCTGTTGTGTTTACTTAACCCACCTCATCACTGCATATACCTAACTTTGTGTTGTGAA
The DNA here is from genome assembly GCF_040937935.1 of Hyperolius riggenbachi. Classification (NCBI taxonomy): domain Eukaryota; kingdom Metazoa; phylum Chordata; class Amphibia; order Anura; family Hyperoliidae; genus Hyperolius; species Hyperolius riggenbachi. The sequence goes on from NC_090656.1 coordinate 85,976,780, forward strand.
CCCACCTCATCACTGCATATACCTAGCTTTGTGTTGTGAACCCACCTCACTGCATTTAACTACCTGTTGTGTTCAGTGAACCCACCTCACTGCATATACCTAGCTGTTGTGTTGAGTGAACCCACCTCACTGCATATAACTACCTTTACTGTTGAGTGAACCCAGCTCACTGCATCTACCTAGCATCCCCCCAAGATGGACAAAATGGACAAACCAGGTAGAGGGAGAGGCAGACAAAGAGGAAGGCCACCAGGCACTGGCAGGTCTGTGCGAGGTAGTGTTGCTGTGATTTCGTGCGGACCTGGCCCAAAATACAGTGCTCAGAAGAAGGCACGTGCCATCACTTCCCAAGATCAGGACGTTCTTGACTATTTAAAACAGAACACCTCATCTCCCGCAGCCACCAGCGCCACAACAAGCACCACATCCGCTGCATTTGACACTTCGCAGGAGTTATTTGGTGGTGGTGAAATCACTGATTCCCAGCCACTACTGCAACAACAAGAAGAAGGCGCAGATACACCACCTCCTACATCTGAGTTAGGTGGCGATAGTATGGACGTAACATGTGAGGAGGGGGGGGGGATGATGAACCACCTGAAGTTGAGGAGGTGTCTGAGGAAAGCGAAGCTGGGCAAGAGGATTATGATGACTATTATACGGATGCCACGTATGTTCCCAGTAGAGGAGATGACCAGGGGGACAGTTCAGAGGGGGAGTCAGAGGGGAGTAGGAGGAGACGACTCCATGATAGAAGCAGAGGGAGCTCATCCTCAGAAACAGCTGGGGGCAGTGTCCGGCGCCATGTATTGCCAGCTTTGGACAGCCAGCCAACATGCCCTTCAACGTCAGCTGCTGATGCCACCGTAGCGTTATCACCCCAGGGCGGCTCAGCGGTTTGGACATTTAACGTGTGTCTCAGATCGGAGCAAAGCCATTTGTCTCTGCCAGCAAAAATTGAGCCGTGGAAAGGCCAACTCTCACGTAGGAACAAGTGCCTTACGAAGGCACAAACAGCTATGGCAAGAATACCTGAGGAAAAGCAGCACCCAAAAGAAAAGCCACCCTCCTTCTCCTCTTCCTACTTCAGGTGCATCATCTTCATCCGCTTTCTCTCTTGCACCTTCACAGCTACCCTCCTCCACACCGCCTCTTCCCTTCAGCGGTTCCTTCTCCTCTGCCCACAGCAGTACCCAGCTGTCCGTGAAGGAAGTATTTGAGCGTAAGAAGCAAATGTCTGCCAGTCACTCTCTTGCCCGGCGTCTGACAGCTGGTGTGGCGGAACTATTCGCTTGCCAGCTATTACCATACAACCTGGTGGAGTCGGAGGCTTTCCGTAAGTTTATGGCCATTGGTACACCGCAGTGGAAGATACCAGGCCACAATTATTTTTCACAAAAGGCCATACCCAAACTGTACTGTGCAGTTGAGGGGCAAGTGGTGTCATCTATTGCGAAGAGCGTTGGGTCAAGGGTCCACCTGACCATGGATGCCTGGTCTGCCAAGCACGGGCAGGGCCGCTACATTACATACACAGCCAATTGGGTCAACTTGGTGACCGGTGGCAGTAAGCAGGGAGTACATGTCTGCGCAGCGGACCGACTTGTCACACCTCCACGGCTTGCAGGCAGGCCTCCAGCCACCTCCTCTCCACCTGCTACCACCTCTTCGCTGTCATCATCCTCCTCCTCCTTGGCTGGTGCCGCGATCTCCTCTCCAGCTACACAGCCCCAGCACCCCAGGGCCTCACACTGGAGCAGCTCTCCTGGCTGCTCTTAAACAGGTGGAGCAATGGCTGACCCCCACAAGCTTGAGATCGGCAACGTGGTGTGTGACAACGCAGCAATCTCATTTCTGCGTTGACTTTGGGAAAGCTGACACGTACCCTGCATGGCACATGTGCTGAATCTGGTCGTGCAAAGATTTGTGTCCAAGTACCCAGGCTTAGAGGATGTCCTGAAGCAGGCCAGGAAGTTGTGTGGGCATTTCAGGCACTCTTACAAGGCCATGGCACGCTTTGCGGACATTCGGCGTAGAAACAACTTGCCGGTGAGACGCCTGATTTGCGATAGCCCGACTCGCTGCAATTCCACCCTGCTGATGTTCTCTCGCCTGCTAGACCAGGAGAAAGCAGTCACCCAGTACCTGTATAATTACAGTACAAGGACACAATCTGGGAGGATGGGGATGTTGTGGCCCAACAACTGGACACTGATGCAAAATGCATGCAGGGTCATGGAGCCCTTTGAGGAGGTGACCAAACTGGTGAGTCGCGCTGAGGACACATCAGCGACTTGATCCCCTACGCCTACTTCCTGGAGCGTGCCGTGCGTAGAGTGGTGGATACAGCTGTGGAGGAGCGTGAACGAGAACAGTTACGGCAGCAGGAGTCGTGGGAGCGATTTACATCCGAACCTGATGTTTCCACAACACCTGTGGCAGCACAGAGGGGGGAGGAGGAGGAAGAGGAGTAGTGTGGGGAAGGAGAGGAGTCAGACTCTGAGGAAGGTGTTTCTGTGCAGGAGGAAGAGGTGGCGGAAGAACCGCGGCAGCCGTCACAGGGGCTTCTGCTGCTCCACGTTCCTGTGGTCTTGTTCGTGGCGGGGGGAGGAAGAGGAGTTGCGTGCCGTCACTGAGGAAGAGCAAGAGGAGATGGAGAGTACGTCTGCATCCAGCTTTGTGCAGATGGCCTCTTTCATGTTGTCCAGCCTGTTGAGGGACCCCCATATCAAAAAACTCAAGGCAAATGACCTGTAGTGGGTGGCCACGCTACTAGACCCTCGGTACAGGCACAGAGTGGCGGACCTGTTGCCAACTCAACAGAAGGCGGAAAGGATGCAGCACTTGCAGAACAAGCTGGCGATGATGCTTTACAATGCGTTTAAGGGTGATGTGGCTGCACAACGCAATCAAGGTACCACTGGCAGTAACCCTCCTCCCAAGTCCACGCAGGCAAGGACAGGACGCTCCAGCGATCTCAGGGTGATGTCGGACATGCGGACATTCTTTAATCCAACTCCTCGCCATAGTCCTTCTGGATCCACCCTCCACCAATGCCTGGACTGGCAGGTAGCCGACTACCTGGCCTTGAGTGTGGATGTAGACACTGCGAAAAGCGACGATGAACCCTTGGACTACTGGTTGCGCAGGCTTGACCTGTGGCCAGAGCTGTCCCAATTTGCCATACTACTTCTCTTTTGCCCTGCCGCAAGCGTCCTGTCAGAAAGGACCTTCAGTGCAGCTGGAGGCATAGTTACTGAGAAGAGAAGAAGCCTAAGTCACGACAGTGTTCAGTACCTGACCTTTATCAAAATGAATGAGGAATGGATCACGGAGGGCTACTGCGCGACCGAAGACTAAGTCAGTCCCCACACACAGCATCTCTGCCTGCAGGCCACTTGCCTTCTCCGCCACCACCAACAGGGTCCAGGACTCTAGGCGGATTCCTGAATTTTTAAGGCTGCTGCTAGCAGCGGCCGCTACACTAATTTTTCTGGTGCGTGTACATGCCTGCCTAATTTTTCTGGCTGCACTGCGGGCGGCTGCAACTAAAAAAACAAAAGGCATGTACATGTGCCCATCCCCCTTCGTGATCATTACCTTGCCGTGGTGAAGGGGCTTGCGTATCAGAATGAAGCAATGACCGCCGGCTATTTGAGTGTCTCGGGTGGGGTGGGACACAAAAGATGAGGTCGTTGCTTCATTGTGGTCAGACCAAATTTGATCAGCTGGACAGTCACTGTTCTATCATTGAGCTACCACAGCCCGGCGACCATATGGGCTTGAAAACCGCCACGGCCTACACTCTGGCCATGGTGCGCACCAGTCCAGCACGGCCGTCACTACGCAAACAGCTGTTTGCGGTGCGTTACACAGTGAGTTTGGTGTGTCATTGTGAAGCAGAACTTTAATTGCACTCCCTGATTGATGTATACCCATGCAAGATGTGTTAAAGCACTTTAGGCCTGCAATTTAGCATTCAATGTGATTTCTGCCCTTAAAACCCCGCTGCTTTGCGTCAAATCCAGATTTTTCCCCGGGACTTTTGGCATATATCCCACTCCGCCATGCCCCCCTCAAGGTGTTAGACCCCTTGAAACATCTTTTCCATCACTTTTGTGGCCAGCACAATATTTTCTATTTTTCAAAGTTCGCCTCCCCATTGCAGTCTATTGCGGTTCGCGAACTTTTACGCGAACCGAACCTTCCGTGGAAGTTCACGAACGGTGTTCGCGAACCGAAAATCAGAGGTTCGCGACATCTCTAGCGCTAGTGTTTGAGTGTTTTGCCGAAATCTCTGAATGAGGCCTTAGGTCTCTCTTTTTTTTTTTTTTTTTTTTTTTTTTTTTTTTTTTCACGGACTGTTGATGGGCAGTGAAATGCCTCTCAAACTCTCACAACTGCTCACTGCTGCTGCCTGGTAACTGCTTGCTGAGCACACAGATGGGGCTGGTTCACACTACAAGAGCTTTTCTGAGCGCTTTGTGAGATCTTGCTAATGTTATCCTATGTGTGTGTTCACACCGGAGTTATGTGATTTTGTAAAAATACCCCATAACCTGGCATTAGCAAGAGCGTTTAAAACTTCTAGTGTTTAAAAAGATCTTGTAGTGTGAATCAGCCCTTCAACAGTCCATGGAAAAGAGGCCTTAGGGCCCATTTACACTAGAAGTGCTTTTCTGAGCATTTTGTGATTGATTAGCATTTTTTTTAAATCTCTCCCATTCACTTTCATAAAAATCGCTGCGATTTTGCGATCACAAATGCTGTGATTTTTATGAAAGTGAATGGGAACTATTTTAAATGCTAATCGCAAAACGCTCAGAAAAGCGCTTCTAGTGTGAATGGGCCCTTGGTCTCACCTATTTGCTGCTGCCTGGCAACTGCTCACTGCTGCCTGGTTGCTGAGCACAGTTCAACTGCCCATGGAAATGGGCCCTCAGGCTAGGTTCACACTTGAGTGTTGTCCTGTAACCGCAAAATCGCAATGCAACAGATGGGAAAAGTTGCACTGTGCATAATGTGGGTATGAATTCCACAATGGGCTTTATTAACAACCATTTACCGCCTGTGGTAAACAAGTCAGAATATTTGTTGACATTGTTTTCCGCATGCAGAAAAAGTGTGGTAATAATGCAAAAAGTCAGCAGAAATTTTTTTTTTTTTTTTTTTTGCAAAAAATGAGTCTCATTTAAAAAGGGGATTATTAATCACCTGCAAGTACCTGGAGAGATCTTTTGCTTCCCATCAGGGCCGGGGCTACCATAGGAAAAAATAGGCAGTTGCCCCAGGGCCCCAGAGCCTGTAGGGGCCCCAAGTTGTCCCTCCCCGATCTGAACTGTTGCTTCCCAGGGATACTGCAGAGTCTGTTAAGTTGGGGGAGGGTCAGCAGCCAGCTCAGGGTCCCTGGAGGGAAATTTGACTGCAACAAAGGGCCTTTGACGACGCTTTTTGGTCAGGGTGGTGTCTGTTGGGGGGCCCCCAGGCTAATCTTGCCCTAGGGCCCCATTGTTACTTGAACCGGCCCTGCTTCCCATTAAATGGAGTTACATAGTTATTTTTGGTTGAAAAGCCATACGTCCATCGAGTTCAACCAGTACAAAGAACAACTCCAGCCTGCTCCCTCACATATCCCTGTTGATCCAGAGGAAGGTGAAAAAACCCTTACAAGGCATGGTCCAATTAGCACCAAAAGGGAAAAACTCCTTCCCGACTCCAGATGGCAATCAGATAAAATCCCTGTATCATCATCATTAGGCATTACCTAGTATTTGTAGCCATGGATGTCTTTCAACGCAAGGAAAGCATCTGAGCCCCCTTTAAATGCAGTTATAGAGTTTGCCATAACGACTTCCTGTAGCAATGCATTCCACATCTTAATCACTCTTACTGTAAAGAACCCTTTCCTAAATAAATGGTTAAAACATTTTTCCTCCATGCGCAGATCATGTCCTCTAGTCTTTTGAGAAGGCCTAGGGACAAAAAGCTCATCCGCCAAGCTATTATATTGCCCTCTGATGTATTTATACATGTTAATTAGATCTCCTCTAAGGCGTCTTTTCTCTAGACTAAATAAACCCAGTTTATCTAACCTTTCTTGGTAAGTGAGACCTTCCATCCCACGTATCCATTTTGTTGCTCGTCTCTGCACCTGCTCTAAAACTGCAATATCTTTTTTGTAATGTGGTGCCCAGAACTGAATTCCATATTCCAGATGTGGCCTTACTAGAGAGTTAAACAGGGGCAATATTATGCTAGCATCTCGAGTATTTATTTCCCTTTTAATGCATCCCACAATTTTGTTCGCTTTAGCTGCAGCGGCTTGGCATTGAGTACGATTATTTAACTTGTTGTCGATGAGTACTCCTAAGTCTCATCGTCTCACTTCTCCAAGTTTCATGTCCCCAACTGTATCCCATTTATTTTGTATGGTGCTAGACCATTGGTATGACCAAAATGCATGACTTTACATTTTTCAACATTGAATTTCATCTGCCATTTATGTGCCCATATAGCCATCCTATCCAGATCCTGTTGCAATATGTCACTATCTTCTTGAGAGTTGATGATTCTGCACAATTTTGTATCATCTGCAAAAAATGGCAACATTGCTCACTACTGCATCTACTAGGTCATTAACCTCCCTTGCCGGTCTGATTCTTTCCATATTTTAGGGTCTAAAAGAGATGTAATTTTTTTTTTCCCCACTCATTCAGACCCTAAAACCTGAAAAAAATTCTGGCAGGGAGATCTGCAGCAGAATAAAAAAATTACCTTCCTGGGCTCCAGCGCTGCAGTTATCATTTTGACCACAAGATGGCGCTAATATGCATATAAACGAACTTCTCTATATTTCTCTAATATAGAGAAGTTAGTTTTAAATATTAGCCCCCCCCCCCCCCCCCCCCCCATGACGTCACACCGCCACCGCTGCTCCGATTGGCCGCCGGGTCCCCGGAAGAATAGCGGGGACATGGGGATCCCGGCGGCCAGGGAAAGACCCTACACTGCCAGGGTGAGAGGCTGGAGTCCCACTGCACAGCGCGATCGCGCGCGGGACTCCAACACTGATAGATAAAGCGCTGCACTGCCTACCCCGACCTGAGCTCGGGATCACCGCTAACGGCTTCTTTTTTTTCTTTACCCCGAGCTCAGGTCGGGAAAACCGGCAAGGAGGTTAATGAATAAATTGAAGACCACTGGACCCAGTACAGACCCCTGTGGGACCCCACTGCTAACAGTCTCCCATTTTGAGTATGATCCATTGACCACAACTCTTTGTTTTCTGTCAATTAGCCAGTTCCCTATCCATGCACACACTCTTCCCCAGTCCTTGCATCCTCATCTTTTGCACCAGACTTTTGTGGGGAACAGTGTCGAAGGCCTTTGTAAAGTCCAAGTATATCACATCTACAGCATTCCCAATATCCATATTAGCATTCACTACCTCATAAAAGCTGAGCATGTTAGTCAAACAGGACCTGTCTTTAGTAAACCCATGTTGATGCTGAGAAATTTATTATTATTATTATTATTATTATTATTATTATTATTATTATTATTATTATTATTATTATAATTATTTTCTACTATGAAGTCATGTATAGTATCTCTTAGTAACCCCTCAAATAGTTTGCATACAACTGATGTTAAGCTTACAGGTCTATAATTTCCTGCATCTGATTTTTTTTTTTTTTTTTTATTTCTTTATTTATTTTCCCTTCTTAAATAATGGGAAAACGTGGGCTGTACGCCAATCCACTGGGGCCCATATGCAATTCACTTTTTCACCTGAGTTTTCTCCTTGGTGATATTTTTAAACTCGTCAATAAAATGCATTTTAAGCCCCCAGAAGGCAAGAATATGCTCAAAATAATTTTAATAGTACTTTTTTCACCAAATTTTTTTTGGTACTTTTTTAGTTGGAAAGTTATTTAAAATCAAAGATGAAAAATTATCTCCTGGTAGAAAACTCAGGTGAAAAGGAGAATTGCATATGGCCCTGGGACTCTGCCAGTTGAAAGAGTCACAAAAGATAAGATAAAGGGGTTTATCTATAATTGAACTTAATTCCCTACAGCCTCATCTACACGGATAGATGAGGCTGCGATCCAGCGGCTCGGATCGCCTCTTTCGCGTCCCCGCTCGCGCGCCGCATTCGATTCTTGTTGTTGTCTTTCAGAGAGTACAAGTCTAAATCACTGAGATATTCAAAGTGGGATTGCTCAAGGGGGCTACCCACAATCTGTGTAGATAGTTATGCTAAGGGTAAAGAAGCTACTGCAGCAACTAAACCTGAAACTACTACGGTAGCTTTGTTAGATTTAATGAAGTCGATAGGAGGAAATTACTACTACTTTCTCGGCCTTTAGAGCTGTTGCCTCCTATATCACGTCAGTCAGGTTTAAGGGCTCGTTTCCACTGTTGCGGTGCGGAATCGGCTGGATTCCACCGCGGACGAAATCGCATGCGGATGCGTTTCCGCATGCTGTTTTCCCTGCGATTCCGCATGCGATTTCGCATGGCTAAGAAGCAGGCAAATTTAACCATGTCACTGCCTGTGTAAGCTGTCATAGCAGTACATGCGAAATCGCGGGGAAAACCGCATGACAAAGCCGCATGCGACTTCCCTATTAAAAGCATTGTGGGCGATTCGCCCGCATTCCAGCCGCACGCAAAATCTGACGGCTCTGCCGTGCAGATTTCCCTCGCACACCAAAACGCACCCGCACGACGCACAAGTGGAAACAATCCCATCCACTTGTATTGCCTATGCGAATCCGCATGCAGTGCCTGCATGCAGATTCGCTATAGTGGAAACGAGCCCTAATACAGCAGCAGACGCCTTTTGAAGTTCAGCCTCAGATTTATCACCAGCCAGTAACTTGGGCCACTATGAGGCCTCTTTTTTCCACGGACTGCTGATGGGCAGTGAAATGCCTCTCAAACTCTCATCTGCTCACTGCTGCCTGGTAACTACTTGTTGCTGCCTGATAACTGCTTACTTCTGCCTGGTAACTACTTGCTGAGCACACAGCTCAACAGTCCGGGGAAAGGAGGCCTGACTCCAAACATAGTGAGCCTTATTAACCTCCTTGGCGGTAAGCCCGAGCTGAGTTCGGGCTATTTCTCAGGCCCACCGATTTGCATGCATTATTTATTTATTTATTTTTTGCTACACGCAGCTAGCACTTTGCTAGTTGCGTGTACATACCGATCACCACCGCGCTGCCCCCCCCCCCCCCTCCAGACCCCTTGCGCAGCCTGGCCTATCAGCGCCAGGCAGCGCTAAGGGGTGGATTGGGACTCCCCCGTGCGCCATGACGTGGATGACTATTGTAGCCATGGCGACGGGGGAAGCCAAACAGGAAATCCCATTCTGAACGGGATTTCCTGTGTGCTCTGATCACGGGTGGCGATCGGAAGGGGGACATCATGTAGCTAGCGCTAGGCTAGCTACGTGATTTATAAGGGAAAAAAAAGTGCTGCCCCCTGGCGGTTTTAATAGACCACCAGGGAGGTTAATCTGCCACAGGTGCAGATATTTCAGGATTCTCCTGAACCTTTCCCCTCCCCCCCTGGGGGTACTCTCCTTAGTAGGGGGGAGCTTCCGGGCCCTTTTGAGGCTTCCCCCGTTCTCCTGTGTCCCACGGCGGTCTCGCTGCAGCCCCCGGAACGCACAGGCGACAAATCAGACAGCCTGTTCAATATTTACCTTTCCAGGCTCCAGCAGGGGTGCTGTTGCGGCTCTTCTGACGGAGATAGGCGAAAATAGCCGATCTGTCGGGTCCACTCTACTGCGCAGGAGACTTGCGCCTGCGCAGTAGAGCGGCCTGACGGAGATTTGCGATTTTCACCTATCTCCATGAGAAGAGCGGATACTGCGCCTGCGCTGGAGCCAAGAGGTAAATATTTACATTGCCCCCGTTGTGGGACCGAGGAGGACAGGGGAAGCCTCAATAGGATCCGGAGGCTTCCCCCACCCGAGGGGAGTACCCCCCAGAGGAGTTTTTTCATTACAGATTTTCTTTAAAACGGAAGCAATTGCTTTACACCCAGAGGTCGAGGGCTGTCTGCTTTCAATTGAAAAGGTTGCTGAAGGTTCCTGGGAGGAGGACTTTTGGACTCTGATTCAGCTATTAGGCCTGGAACCCACTACAAAACACTATCGCTAATCGCAATCGCTATCGTTTTGTATGAGCAGTTTGTAAGCTATTTCATGAGCGTTTTAGGGAGCGATTTTAGAAAGTGAAATCAATTTGCCAGCGGTTGTGTAGCGATTAGCGTTTTAAAGTCTGATTGGTCCTTTCAATTTATTTTTTATTTTGTTAGTGTACATTAACTTTAAAACGCTAGCAAAATCGCTCCGTGCAAGTTTTGATGAGCGATTACGCCAGTGATTATATACTTTACATTGAAGCGCAAATGCTAACAAAATGCTGCATGTCCTGCATTTGCGATTTTGCTAATCTCAATCGCTTCTGTGGAATTTGCACCATCCATTTACATTGGCAGAGCGTTTAGGGAAATCGCTAGCGATTTTCTCACGCTCCCTAACAGCTCAAAAAATCGCTCTAGTGGTTTCCAGACCTTGTTCACATTGCGTTCTGTTTGCTTGGCCGTTAGCGTTGGGCAGTTTTTTGACACTAAGCGATTGTGAGTTTTGCGTTTCTCCTACACCTTCCTTTGAGGTGCCTCAAAAATGTTCCACGCACCGCTTTGCTGCCCGCACAGTGCACGACCTGCGCTGATATGAACCTTCTCCTAGACATACATTGCACAAGCGTTCGGGGCTGGGGGGGGGGGGGAGCGCACGTGGGAGAAAAAAATGAGAAAGCGCCTGCAGTGTGAACAAGCCCTGACTCAATCCTCAGTGAGAACTCCTTAATATCTTTTCAGTACTGAGGACACTTCAGAGTTCTCAAAAGCATTGTATGAATCCAAACAGATCCAGGAAACTCGAGTTACAATTTCTGCTCAGGATGACCTTTACAGGGGTTTGAAAGGTCAGCCTTCTAGAGTCTTTCCAGTGCACAAGTCTATTAAAAACCTAATTGCTGCCCAGTGGAAAGATCCTGAAAGAAAATTGTTTATTCCCAGGTCTTTTAAACGGAGGTTTCCTTTTAATCAGGAGGATTAACCGATCTGGTCTAAGGGCTGGAACCCACAAGAGCGTTTTTTGAGCATTTTGGCAGCGCTGCGATACGCTAGCGTTTTGCCAAAACGCTCAGCTGATGTTAATGGATAGGTCAACTTCCACAGGAACGTTTGCGTTTCCCAGAAACGCAAACGCAGGACCTGCAGCATTTTGGGAGCGTTAGCGCTTCAATGTAAAGTATTGAAACGCTAGCAGAAACGCTCAGCAAAACCTAAACTGAGCGGTTTTGCTAGCGTTTTGCGGTTCAGCACACAGTAACAAAATTAAAAATAATTCACAGGACCAATCAGGATAAAAACGCAAAACGCTACACAACCGCTGAGGAAAAAAATACACTATTGCAAAACGCGACCGAAAACTCGCATGAATCCGCTTGCAAACCGCTCAGGCAAAACGCTAGCGGTTGCGTTTGCGGATTTCAGTGGGTTCCAGGCCTAAATGTCCTAAGTTGGACGCCCCTTTATCCTAGAACTCAAAAAACATAGATTTAATTTGAGCATACTGTATGATTCAAAGATCCCATGGATAAAAAGGCAGAGATATTGCTAAGGGCTCGTTTCCACTATCGCGAATCTGCATGCGTCCAACGCATGCAGATTCGCACATGTAATGCAAGTGGATGGGCCTGTTTCCACTGTAGCGTTGTTGAGGTGCGTTTTTTTTCAGCGGTAAAAAAACGCACAAAAGAGCCAACGAATTCGCCTGCGAGTGGAATGCATGCGAATCGCCGCTAATGTATTTAATAGTAAAAACGCATGCGTTTGTTACATGCGTTTTACCCGCGATTTCGCGTGCGATTTCGCACCTTTTTCAATTTTATTTTGCCCTGGCAGTGTCATGGTTAATTTCGCATGGCACCCTGCCATGCGAAATCGCGGGTAAAAACGCATGCGGAAACGCATCCGCATGCGTTTTTACAAGCGTCGGAATGCCGGCGAAATCGCGTCGCAACAGTGGAAACAAGCCCTTAAACGCGCATTTAAACCGGTAATTGCCTCTGTTTGCCTGGCAAGGAACCTGGTTAAGTCGGGTCAGTGAAAAATGGCGCCCAGCGCCAATAGATAAAAAGTCAGCAGCTCCATTCAGCAGAAAGTCGCCCTGTGTAATACAATGTAACTATGGAAAGATGGATATCATTTTAAAGCTATAATCAGAGAAAAAGCATGTGTGCATCAACCAAGTGAACCTGACAAATCTGGCTTTGCAAATTTGGCCTATTGGCTAATCACGAGACATTGCTCATGCAAATAAGCATTTGCTTTCGCATGCCTAAATATGCAGGGTCAAAACCAAAAACCGCAAAACAATCGCCCTGCGGGAATTAGTTCATGCTATACAGCACTATCCAGGGGCGCCACGAGGAGGCTTCCCATTGCCCCCATACAACCGGGGGGCCGCGGGGGTCCCAGGCACTCTCACCGCCTGGAACCCACACAGCGGCACCCCGGAGGTGGAGGCCAGGGGGTGCAGGCGATCTCCCCAGCGTGGCCAGCGCCGGGAAGAGAGCCGCCCGCACATACCTCCCAGGATTAACCACTTCACCACTGAGGGGTTTTACCCCCTGACCACCAGAGCAATTTTCACCTTTCAGCGCTCCTTCCATTCATTCGTCTATAACTTTATCATTACTTATCGCAATGAAATGAACTATATCTTGTTTTTTCCGCCACCAATTAGGCTTTCTTTAGGTGGGACATTATGCCAAGAATTATTTTTTTCTAAATGTGTTTTAATGGGAAAATAGGAAAAATGTGGGGGAAAAAAAAATTATTTTTCAGTTTTCGGCCATTATAGTTTTTAAATAATGCATGCTACTGTAATTAAAACCCATGAAATTTATGTGCCCTTTTGTCCCGGTTATAAAACCGTTTAAATTATGTCCCTATCACAATGTTTGGCGCCAATATTTCATTTGGAAATAAAGGTGCATTTTTTTCAGTTTTGCGTCCATCCCTAATTACAAGCCCATAGTTTATAAAGTAACAGTGTTATACACTCTTGACTTAAATATTTAAAAAGTTCAGTCCCTAAGGTAACTAATTATGTATTTTTTTAATTGTAAATTTTTGAATTTTTTTTTAATTACAAAAAAAAAAAAAAATGGGGAGTGTGGGAGGTAATGAGTTAATTTTTTGTGTAAAAGTCATTTATTTGTATGTGAAAAATGTGTAGGGTGTAGTTTACTATTTGGCCACAAGATGGCCACAGTAACTTTTTGCTTTATTGCGACCTCCAAGCCTCCTTCCGGAAGCTTGGAGGAAGAATAAGGAGGCTGGACACGTGAGTTTCTTCTCACAATGATCGCGCTGCCCATAGGAGAGCAGCGGGTCATTGTGGGGCTTAGATCAACGAACGGGAATGGATTTTCCCGTTCATTGATCTCCGGGCGAGCGGGCGGCGGCGGTTTTACTAGCGGCGGGCGGCGTGTTTACGAGCGGGAGCGCGGACAGCGTCGGGAACGCGGAAAGTACGTGTTTCTCCGTCCCTGGTTTTTAAAGGATGGAAAAAGGGGCGGAGAAATACGTACGCGCGGGGGTAAAGTGGTTAAAAACAGGCACTTACCTCAACGTCCATTGCGTTCTGCTATATGCGCATAACCTGGGCGCGACACATAAGGGGCGGACAGGCGCAAATAGCCTGCTCCAGGGCTCTCACCTCCTAAAACAAGCCACTCACTACCTGCCCTCAGAAAAAAGAAATGCAATGCTAACTATAATCAGAGAAAAAGCATGTGTGCATCAACCAAGTGAACCTGACAAATCTGGCTTTGCAAATTTGGCCTATTGGGCGATTGTTTTGCGGTTTTTGGTTTTGACCCTGCATATTTAGGCATGCAAATGCTTATTTGCATGAGCAATGTCTCGTGATTAGCCAATAGGCCAAACTTGCAAAGCCAGATTTGTCAGGTTCACTTGGTTGATGCACACCTGCTTTTTCTCTGATTATAGTTATCATTTTAAAGCTCTTTCTGGCGACACCTAAATCATCGCCCTATGCCTTTTTAGTTTTCTCTATTTTCGCGAACGAAGTCGCGGCCGCGGCAATTTCGATCGAGAAAATAGCGAAAACTAAAAGGCGTAGATCGATGGTTTATATATCATTGGAAAGAGGAGAAAGAGAGCTTTAAAATGATATGCATCTTTCCATAGTTTTTTCACTGCTCGGAGTCCCTTTAAGGGGACTTTGTTATTAACTGCTAAAGTCGGCGGGAATTTTTTCCCGCAGAAATGTCATTACGGGATTTAAATGGATACTTTTTTTTCTTTGAACTTTTAAAATCGATTTTCTCAAACTATAAGGTCTTTTTGAGAAAATGTTTCCTCTTGTGCACAATTTCCTTCTTAACATTCCCTGCAAATTTGGGGTTTTTAGCTTTTATGGGGGCTGTGCTATTCAACGTTAAAATCGGCGGGCAGACCTTTTCCAAATGGCAGCAAAGCAGGGCTTAAAACGATAAATTTCGTTCAGGCAGGACAAAAAAAAAGTTTTAAAACTATAAATTTCGTTCAAATGGTCTGCACTATTTTAACATTTAAAACAAGAAATATCGTTTTAAACAAATATTGGGCAGAAGGGGGCGCCATTATTTAATGCGCCATTTTTCACTGGACCCGGTTAAGTGGGTGAGGGGGGTTACAAAGACACTTGGTTACAGGTACCCACATGAAACTTCTGCAATTCCTTCCAGTAATATCCAAGGCTGTGGCCTATCTGGCTGATGTAGCCACAGAATCAGGAAGCTCCCAGAGCAGCCATTGCTAAGTGACGGGAGGCATGACATGGGCGGAGAATAGAGGCCTGGGGCAGGAGCTGATAGGCCGGACAGGTAAAGGTGGGCCAGGAGGCGGGGCAGGGCAGCCAGGTAACGTTAATACAGGGGAAACTTCCACTTTAAATTTGAACTCCAGAGCGACACGCTGGATCCATGGTCGGTGAGTGGTTTTAACCTAGGGTTTTTCATACCTGCATAGCCATTTATGCTACCTTTTTTCCCAGCTAGGCCATGGGGGGTTTGCACAACAAAGGATTGCATATTGGTCTGCTGCTGTATCATACTTTCCTCAGCCAGGCCCTCAGGGGCTTTGTTTTAGGCTGGGAATACACCATGTGATTTTGCTTGCTAGATGGTTCGATGGATAATTTCCGGCAAGTCTGATTGGGTTTTTGGTCATTTTGATAGATTTCCCATAGAAGTGAATGGGAGTTGAGCAGAGAGGCGATAGTCAATCGTAAACGATCAGATGGTAGATCTGCTGCAGGATCTCGTTGTGTGTTCCCACCATAACACAGCAGTGAACATCTCCCTGTTTTCTGTAACAATGGAATCCTCACTGCAGCTGCTGGTGGAGAGCTCAGGCTGCAGGGGGGAGGAGGGAGTGCTGGAACAACTTAACTCCCCTCCCAAAGACCCTGTCTGTATAGAACAGAGGAAAAATAATCAGTTGAGTTACACAGAGCAGGACCCCAGGGCAAAAGGTTTCAATCCCTAGATAAATTGATTAGCATTTATTCTAGCCGGAAGGAGGACGTTTTAAGCAGAATGTAAATTATTAGCTAATTATGTTTACTGTTGAGCTATGTTAGAGCTTGGAGTGCTCAGTTGGTAAGCATCAGACTTTTTTAATCTGAGGGTCCAGGATTCAAGTCCCTGTTCTGGCAATGCCTTTCTTGCTTTAGATCAGCATAAGGGCCCTTTTCCACCAGCGCGTTTGCGCTGGCTGAATCGCAAAACCGCAAACCGCTAGCGATTTTACAATCGCTACGGTTTGCTTTTTAACATAGGAATCGCGGTAGGTCATTTCCACTACCGCGATTCGCTTTTGTCGGACGCGAACGCGCGGCGGAGTGATAATTGCCGCGATTTTGCTATGCAGTGCATAGCATAGCAAAATCGCAGCCGCAAACGTCGGGGAATTGCCGGTAATTGCGATTCAGCAATCGCTAGCGTTCAGCGTGAACGCTAGCGATTGCAAGTGGAAAAGGGCCCTTAACCTTCCTGGCGGTAAGCCCGAACTGAGTTCGGGCTATGCCGCCGGAAGGCACCGCTCAGGCCCCGCTGGGCCGATTTGCATAATTTTTTTTTTGCTGCACGCAGCTAGCACTTTGCTAGCTGCGTGCAGTGCCCGATCGCCGCCGATCCGCCGCAATTCCTCTCGCCGCGGCCGCCCCCCCCCCCAGACCCCGTGCGCTGCCTGGCCAATCAGTGCCAGGCAGCGCTATGGGGCAGATCGGAGTCCCCTCTGACGTCACGACGTCGATGACGTCGGTGACGTCATCCCGCCCGTCGCCATGGCGACGGGGGAAGCCCTCCAGGAGATCCCGTTCTTTGAACGGGATCTCCGGATCTCCGATCGCCGGCGGCGATCGGAGGGGCTGGGGGGATGCCGCTGAGCAGCGGCTATCATGTAGCGAGACTTTGTCTCGCTACATGAAAAAAAAAAAAAAAAATTTAAAAAAAAAGATTTGCTGCCCCCTGGCGATTTTTTTGCAAACCGCCAGGAGGGTTAAAGCATATTTTAGGCAGGATTAGGGAGCAGACAGAAGTTTCCAGTGTAAGATAGTACATGGGGCTTACAAGCATAGGCTGAGGTCGGGTATATATCAAAACCACGCAATAGTTTGGTAAATCAATGGCTTCTTATAGAACAGCCTCCCAGACATATGGACACAGTTTCCTAGGTAAGTGGCTAGCTGTTCCTTTAGGTTAAGAAATCGGAAGAATGCCCTGGATTGACTAGCAACATAGCAAGGATAGGTAAGTTTCACTTTACTGTTGCTGAAGTAAGGTATGTAAATTTGATATTTACTCTGTATATCACAAATCAAGTATCTTCTTCTTTGCACAGTGGCAAGTTGCAATCTAGTCTGCTCATTCCCACTGAGCTAAACTACAGTTTGCCTTTCTTTGTACTTGTGATCCATTCCTAAATGCACATCCATTTACAATCGACCAGCTGTTATTTAATTGAACAGAAATTGTTAAAACACAAATTGGCACAGCGTATGACTACCCCAGCTGTACCACAGGAAGGGTTACATACCAGCTATTTGCCAGGCATATGGGAGGTTCAAGGGCTCACATACGTACCAACGATTGGTCCAACTGTCTTCTGAGCTTGTTTGTTGGAAGATAAATTGGGCGTATGTATGGCTGGCAAACAGCCAGATGACCAACTGATATGAGACAGTTTGCCAGATGCAACCAGTGGATCAATCTGCCCAATTATCATGCAGGTTGGAACAGGTGTGCGAGTCTTTTGAAGAACTTTGATGTTTTTTTGTAGGCAGCCATGTTGTGCAGTTTGTCATTTGACTGGCACACATAGTGTTTAAGTGAGATGGTCGTTTGGTTGGCGTGTGTATAGAGGTTTGTCAGGTAAACAACTTGTTGTATGTTAGAGCAAAATGGGTCTATGGCAAGAATGAATATAGAAGTAACTTTTCTCCAGTTGAAAAGACTGTATATTACCTCCATTTCACAGGATGGAGGAAAGATATACAGCCATGTGGGCTTACTACAGTGAGAGGGGGGAGGGATGTTGCCCAGTGGGGGAGCAAAGCTATATCCTTCAGACAACAACCCCCTCCCCCTTCCGATGTGAATAGGTATTGTTCACTTGAAGTGGTTATCAACTCAAGCTAGGATTGAGTGTAAATTTGTGCTTTAGAGTAAAAAAACAACTGCATGTACTTTTAATCTTTAAAAGCCTTTATCAGACCCCCCCCCCCCCCCCCTTTAGTGGGTCCTATTTGATCTGGTAACCCCACCATCTGTCCCCTATACTAACTTGTGGGGTCTCTGTTAATTCGCATAAGGCATCTTATACCCAGTTTGCCTGTATTACCTTGATTTATTGCACTGCATAATAAGTTGGCGCTTGATAAAAACAATAGGTAATAATCTCAATCAGCTGAAACCATTCGTCCCCACTTCATGCTGGTTATTCTATTTGTACCGTATAGTATATAGACTGATCCTTGCATTAAAGGTGCTATATACTCATCATTGGGCAATCTTTATATATACAGTAAATGTGGTATACGCCTGAAAATTGTGTGTGTGTGTGTGAGATAAACAACCTTTAGGCTTCTTGCACACCAAGACGTTGCATTAGGTGGCACGTTAAGGTCGCATAACGTGCACCTAACACAACGTATGGTGCTGCAAGAGCCGACGGTAGAGTGAGCCGCGTTAGGCGGCTCGAGTCCTATAATGTATCCCAGAGTGGCGCTGATTGGCCAGCGGGACCACGTGATGCGGAGCGAGACACTCCGCATCACGTGGTCCCGCCGGCCAATCATTGCCCGCCAGTGCAGTGAATATTAAGTAGCCATGTGCGCGGCTACTGTAGCTGGCTCTCCCCGCCTCCTCTCTGCCCCCCACTGCGCATGTGCAAACAGTCTAACGCGGCTATAGCCGCTCCAACGCCGTAGCAGGCTGCACTTTGCGGAGAACGTGCAGCGTTACATGTAACGCAACGTGGGCTGTGTGAACAGCCCACTTGTGTTACATTGCTGTGCGTTGGGGGAGCGTTACAGGCGCACTAACGTGCGCCTGTAACGTCTTGGTGTGTAAGCAGCCTAAATGCACAAATGTGCAGAGCGGATATTATTGCAATTGTTCATAAGTTCACACTAATTTATTCTGGGATCATTGCTAGGAGGAGATTATCCTCTCTACTCCATCCCATCCCCCGCCACTAGTGGAAAAAATAATTGTACAGGATAGAGGTGAGAAAACACATGGCCTTATAGGGGGGTACCTGAGCCAGGAATTCCTTTCCACACATAAATGATTGGGGTGGGTGTGTAATTGTGTGTGTATATTTAAATTGGGAACAAATTATCAATGACAGTAACTATGACAATGATTATGGTTATTGTTATTATTATTGCTATTATGAGCGCAGGAAACGAGGAAAACATGGATACATGTGTGTATTTAGAGAGTTTAGCCTGACTAATCCCCCTCATTTGTGTCTATCACAAGTGGTAAATTAATCACCCTGGCGTTCTATTAAATGCGCCAGGGTGGCGGTGCAGCAGTTTTTTTGAATATTTTTTTTTTTTTTTCCAAGTCATGTAGCTAGCCTAGCGTTCTTCCCCCGTCGCCATCATGATGACGTCAGGCGGAGTCCCAATCCACTCCTAAGCACTAATTGGCCAGGCTGCGCAGGGGTCTCGGGGAGGGGGGGGTGTTGTCACGCGGTGCATCGGCGGTCGCGATTGTCCCCAACGCGCAGCTTAAAACTTGCTGGTGCTGTACCAAAAAAGATATATATATATATATATATATATATATATATATATATATATATATATATATATATATATATATATATATATATATATATATATATATATATATATATATATATATATATATATATATATATATATATATATATATATATATATATATATATATATATATATATATATATATATATATATATATATATATATATATATAATTTTTTTTTTTTTTTTTTTTTTTTTTTTTTTTTTTTTTCCCCCCCCCCTGAAAAGGGTATTGGGCTGTTGCTTATCTTTTAGAGCAGAGAGGATGTTTTGGTTATCTAAATCAGATAGAGTATTCAGTATAGACTGTTCGGGGCACAGTATATGTTATATAGTATTTCCAATATAGGAGCACTTTGCGGAGTGGCTGAATGCGGAGAGTAAACAAAGCCATAGCAAATTCATCTGCGCTGTAAGGTTTGGTCTGCCGCCGCTAACAAGTTGTAACAGACTAACAGTATGGACGGTGGGTCCTTAAGAATGTCGGCTGGAGTGAGCATGGCTGTGGCGGGACTAGCGCCCTGGCTTAGGAGCAGTTGGTGTGCCCACCAAGCTAGAAAAACTGTGGCTGGTACTGTGGTTTATTGAGATCTCTGAATAATGGGGGCATTGACATGGACTCTTATATCATTTTACACAAAATGTATTATGCAAATGTTTGAGTTTCTTCCTTAAAGAGACTCTGAAGTGAGAATAAATCT
Organism: Hyperolius riggenbachi; assembly: GCF_040937935.1. Classification (NCBI taxonomy): domain Eukaryota; kingdom Metazoa; phylum Chordata; class Amphibia; order Anura; family Hyperoliidae; genus Hyperolius; species Hyperolius riggenbachi. The sequence continues at coordinate 85,996,940 of NC_090656.1, forward strand.
AGCTTCAGAGCTTATATTCAGCAGGGGCATGTGTGCCCCTGCTAAAACGCAGCTGTCCCGCAGCTAAACGGGGGTCCCTTACTTCCCAAATCCCCTCGTGGAGTCCAGGGGATCTCTTCCTGGTGAGGCAGGGCTAATGGCCGCAGCTCTGCCTCCATGCGCGTCTATCAGCGCGTATCTCCGCCTCTCCCCCGCCCCTCTCACTCTTCCTTCGCTGAGAGGGGCGGGGGAGAGGCGGCGATGCGCCGCTGATAGACTGTGCTGAGAGGCAGGGCTGCAGCCGTTAGCCCTGCCTCAACAGCAGCAAAATCTACTACCAAGTTGGTCGCGGATTTTGCATGGGGGAATTTGGGAGGTAAGGGACCCCCGTTTAGCCGTGGGATAGCGGCGTTTTAGCAGGGGCACACATGCCCCTGCTGAATATAAGCTCTGAAGCGAGATTTATTCTCGCTTCAGTGTCTCTTTAATTTTTCAGGTGCCATTCAGGAACGCCTCTGTGGAACAGGCAGCTCAGGAAGTGCATTGGGAGGGCAATTTGTGGAGCAGATAGCTCAGGGGTCACACAGTGGTTGGATAGTGTACTGGTTGAGGGCTCTGCCGCTGACACAGGTGATTTGGTTTCAATCTTAGTAAGGAGACCTTGAGGAGTCGAACAGATTTAAGATCTATGTATGACCTCATTGGGCGGAGCATTAAGGCCCATACACGCGTCGGATTTCCGTGAACGACGAGTCGTTTGAACGTCCCGTCGTTCAGTCGTTCGCTCACTAAATCGGGCGTGTGTACAGACTGTCGTTCGCTTGATAAGAGTAATTCTCTCCTATCAAGCGAACAAGGGGGGGGGGGGGAGACAGCAGCTAGCTATCTATACTAAGGGGCACATCATATGACTACCTATACTAAAGGGGCTGGGTGACCAGGGACCGCATCAGGCTACCTTTACTAAGGGGGGGGGGGCATAGCATTTGGCTACCTATATACTAAGAAGGGGTAAAAGTGGACAGCATCTGACTACCTATACTGGGGGGCACCTGTCTTCCTATTCTAAAGGGGTGGACATAATTTGGCTACCTATACTGAGGGTCATGAACATATTCAGCCCCCAATGTTGCCAGGGACCCTTTTTTTTTTTTTTTTTTTTTTTTTTTTTTTTTTTTTCCCTCATGGCTGCACTCCCATGTACAAGTGTAACTGTAATGGGCATTCATGAGTATGGTCCTCGCATTCCCTTTATTCCAAAGTCACTAGTGCACAGAGGAAACAGACATGCACGAAAGGCTTTGAGCTACTAGGCATGTGCGGACCATAATCGCACAGATCCAGTACGATTGCACTCAGACTGGAGTGCAGCCACAAGGAAGAAGAGGGTCCCAGGCAGCACTGAGGGATCTGACTATGTTTAGAGGGTCCCAGTGCAGGAACCATGGGCACCAGGATCAATTAAGGTTTTTTTTTTTTGTTTTGTTTTTTTTGTTTTTCTTAAATTTTGTGTAGTTAAATTTTTTTTTTTTTTTCCCTTGGGGAAAAAAGTGTGTGCAAGTTTGGGGGTGTTGAGATGGGGGCTGGTCATAGTGGGCCTAGGGCGGTGAAAGGTACAAATCCGGCCCTGAGAATATGAATAGCAAACTTTTTTTTTTTTTTTTTTCAGCCCTTTATTGTCACAAAAATGTTTTCTCAGTCGGTAAAGTTGCCCATTCTTCCTAGTGAAAAGCCTCTACTTCTTGTAAATTTCCTTTACATGTTTGGGCTGTCTTGCATGAACTGCAGGTTTTTGAGGTCTGCCCAGAGTTGCTCAATGATATTGAGGTCAGGAGACTGTGTATTCCAGGATTAATATTTTGTTTTTCTTGGTAATGGCTCTATTTCTTGGTAAGGGTTCTATGTAGTATATAGCAGCCCCCTTTCCCACCCTTTCCTACTTGGGATAGTTTCTTTAGAGGAAATGAAACTGTTCACATCATTTGGCAGAGCAGGCTCCTCCCTTCCCTCTCAGCAGCTAACCTTTTTCTCCTTTGTGCTCTACAGACAGCTACTCTGCAAAGCTCAGCACAAGGTCTCTTAATCTTTCCTGTGCTATTTAGTAGCTATGGAGCACCATGCCCGTGAGCTTCAATCTCCACCTGAATATAATAACCATGCCTACAAGCCGCTGACAGAAGAGATTGAGTTTCGGAATGCCCCCAGCCACCATGTTCAATCCACCGTGGTGACTATAATGCCAGAAGGTCCCCCTGTGCGAGATCACCTCATATGGTCATTCTTCAATGCCATGTACCTGAACTTCTGCTGCCTTGGAGTCATCGCCCTTGCGTTCTCTGTCAAGGTAAGATGCACTCATTGAAGCTTGTGCATGAAAGTAGGAATGGTTTTGCTGTGTATATACTGTGCTAAAACAAAAGGCTCGCTGTGACTGGGTATAGTAATCTGATGCATACTGTACCTATGAGTCTTTTCAGGTATTAAAACTTTTGTGTCTGGGCTAGTTGAGAAAATGAACACATGAGCAGCATTCATTGAAGATTGATGCTAATGTATTCCTTCTCGGGTGTTTGTGAAGTTGCTACTTTTTTATGAGAAAAGAAGCAAGTAATGCTACCTGGACCAAGAATTTTTTTCTAATGGTGGCCCACTATACAATCTTACCACCTCAATGTAATATGAGTGAATACCTAAAGTATCCAAAGTATATTCGCTCAGTTGACCATTCTATTATGTACTACGCACATTTGGAAAGATTGTGCAGTGAAGACTGTATCATTAAGGTAGCCATACATCTAGTGATGATGGGCAGATTCAACCAAGAGACCAATCTCTCTGATCGAATCTGATTAGAGAGGTGTCAGCTGCCCATACACTGCAAGCCAATTCCTGATAGATTTACAGCATGAAATCTCTCAGTAATCGGCAGAGCCCACTGACTCTCCCACTTTTCCCTAATGTATAAGTTAGTAAAGTCCAAGAGTGGACTCGCACACCAGCTTCTCAGTAGAGCAAAAGAAGTGTCGTTTGACATATGATGGATCAATAAACACAAAGCTTTGTGTTTGACATATGATGGATCAATAAACGACACTTCTTTTGCTCTACTGAGAAGCTGGTGTGCGAGTCCACTCTTGGACTTTACTATATTTATTGGATGTTGGCTTTTGCATCCAGGACTCCGCACCCGATTTTGCACGGAAAGGTGTGCCACTCCTATCCTCACTGTTGTAATGTATAAGTTACAGCAGGCAAAGTATGAAATTCAGGCATTCTATAGAATGCCTGACCATTTTAGGCAAAGTACGAAATGTCTGTTTTTGTTACGTACTTTGCCTAGGCATTCTATAGAATGCCTGCATTTCGTACTTTGCCTGTAACATACAGTGAATGTACAACCGACCCACCTGTAGATGTGAGTGGGCTCTCTATCCTCTCCTGTTATGTCTGCATCCTCTTTCTCTTCCTTACTTTAGTTTTTTCAGTAGTGCTCTCGTCTGTGCCTCTGCTTTGCTTTGTCAGTCTCACCAATGGCTGGTCTCTTCTTTAGTCTCTGCCTCTATTTATTTTCTCACAAAAAATCATGCTTATTTCTTACTGCAAGTAGAGCATTGTATCATGACTCTAAACTTTATTATATATTTTTTTTTTTTTTTGCTGCATCATGGCTTTTCAGACTCCTCCCCCTCACTAGCCTTCAACTGCCAAAAACCCAACTGCCATTTTTTTCCCCTGCACATGTCCAGCTTTTCAATCCTCTTTCCTGCTCATGGGCTCCCCCTGGCGGCAGCTCCTGAAGGCTCCTTCACAGCAGCACTTTCCACAAACAGTAAATATTAGCATGCATGCACCCATCATCACTAGCCTCACTGACAGCATAGGTATGCAGCTGTTAGTCAGTGTGAGGGGGGAAAAAAAGCAGGCGTTCTATAGAGAACCAGGTATTCTACACTTTGCCTGAACGACTTCAGGCATTCTATAGAATGCCTAGGCAAAGTATGTAACGAAACAGACATTTCGTACGTTGCCTAATCGCTTCAGGCATATAGAATGCGTGATTTCATACTTTGCCTGTAATATATTTATATGTATATGTGTGCATTTATACATAACCTGTCCTGTGTCGCGCTGTCCGTCTTCCGAATCCACCACTCTTCCCTATACACGTCAGCCGGTGAGGTGTGTGATGTCACAGGTGCGCTAGCGTGCTAGAAGTCTGCAGCGTGTATGGAAAGTGTAACGGACAGCGGAAGATTCTGAAGAGAGCACTGCGACACAGGACAGGTAATGTATAAATGCACATACACATTTATACATTAGGATAACCGTGCCAGGAGTTTCGTTGCTCATCCTGACATCCCTGTTACTGTTGCGTGGCTGATCACAATGGCCCGATATCTTGCAGCATGTCCAACTGAATAATGCAACCAATTTCGGTCCGAAATTGGACGCATTATCTATTGGGCATGCTCTTGGAGGGATTTTTTTTTACCAGCAGATAATCGGATAGTCAATTGGCCGCCGAGTTGCCTGATCTATGGCCACCTTTAGTGATCACCTTAACGCATCTGGTTATTCAGAAGCAGGGGTGGCATTTATGTGGCGAGATTAGAAATGCACTTTCTATATGTGGGAAGTAAAAGTCCCTGTGGTGAGGTAAAAATTCTGAAGGTGGTGTTTCCATAGTAACACCTAACAGAGCCAGAAACAGTAAAATTTTAGATGTGAATGCTTCATGCTGTGCATTTTAAGGAATGTTGCTTCTGTGAAATGCTGCGGTGTGACTGTGTTGTCAGTCTGAAGTTCTGTTTTTTAAGTGGTCAACCATGTATGGCACTCTGACATTTTCAGTCTCCTCGACTCCAGCAGGGAAAAAGTGCTTCAATTCTAATAGGTTTTCCATATGCTACAGTCATTTGGGAAGACCTTCGTTCTTTTTAGTCCGTCTTATGGTGGCCATACATGGTACAATATTACAATTTCTATGGAGTATATGGGTAAATTAAGTGTATATACTGAAATGATAATGTATGCAGTTCCCTTATATTACATACAAATGGTAAGATTGTATGAAAAAAATGGTACCATGTATGGCCACCATTAGAATACAGAAAGAGAACTGCGACTACATGGCTCTGTGGGGATTGTTTAACTCCAGTAAGGATATGTTCACCAGAGGAGAGTCTGAAAGATCAAAAATTCTGGCAGATTACTAGGCTAAAAATTACCCAGAGATGACTTTATTTTTGTTCCTGAATTTTGATGACCTGAACTCTTAAATGGGCCCCGTATGAAAGACCTAACCTCAGAACAATCCTTTTTTCTTTGTCTGTCTTCCTTTCTCACGAAAAAAGATTGTTTTTAAACTTGTTCAGTTTTACTTGCTATGCAGAAATGTTTTTTGGTTTTATCCTCCGTTATGTCAATGCAAATCTAGTGCCTAGAAGCTGTTCAACTTGTGTTTTTTTTTTTTTTTTTCTCCTCATCAGTTTGTTAATTTTAGGACGGTTTCTCAAACCTGTCTTTGTGACTCCCCAATGGTGCATGTTTTGCAGGCAACCTCGTCTATGCAAAGGTGGGGTAATGTAGTGTCTCAGCTACATGGAATCCACCTAACTGAGACACTAATTACCCCACCTGTGCATAGGTGAGGTAGCCTGCAAAACATCCACCGTTGGGAGTCACGAGGACAGGTTTGAGAAATGCTGGTTTAGGACATTCTGTTCTGATCCGTACAGGGGTTTATAGTTCACTAGCAAATATGTGTTCATTGAGCACAGCAGAGGTCAGAGAAAGGGGAATGCAGACACCAGGGAAATGTAGGTGGGTGGGAAAAGAATGTAGGTGACGTTAGCAGGAAGGGGGGCTGGTTCTAATGGCATTTGCCCATACAACAAGTTAGGAAGTGTAGAATGTGAGTGGGTAAAGATAAGCCATGTAGAAAAATGTGCTAAAAAGACCCTCCTTTATAGACTTACATTTTATTAAACACAGGCAAAGGCTTTTTTTTTTTTTTTAATTGAGCACAGCAGGCAGGGGCGTAACTAGGCCCCACTGGGCCCCCCTGCAAAAATTCTGAGCGCCCCCACCCCGGGGCCCACTCAGGTTCCAACAGGAAGTCTAGTCAGACTAGAGTGAGGAACGCATGCTGGACCGCACAGAAGAGGGAAGAAAGGTATGTATCAGCCACTGGCCGCCGCAGCCCGCACACTTATTAAGCTGAAGGGGAGCGCAGAGGGGAGAGCCCTGAGGTGAGGGAACCTATCCCCCCCCCCCCCTCCCCGCCGACTGGCTTTCCCCTCATGCTGCGTTCCCTCCAGCCCCCCCAAAACGGCCCCGTGGGGCCAGGGCCCCTCTGCGGGGGCAGGGGTCGCATCCCTTATTGTTACGCCAGTGACAGCAGGAGTGCAGCAGATAGAAATACATGCTGTGTACTGCATGGAGTAGTATAACATTAGCAGTGGGGGTGTTTGAATGGATGGCAGCATACACATTACACCATCAGTGGCCAATCATATGGGTGATAGATTTTCTGAAAGGTGAATAGGGTGCGTACACACCAGGGCTGTGAAGTCGACAGGCCCAGAAACCTCAAAGAAGCCTAAGGGCATAGATGTCCTGGCACCTTAGAATTCATCCTCCATGAACCTACTGTTCTGTTGCTGTGGAGTGGGTTAGAGGTATGACACCCAGCGCATGATGGAATGTGAGGGGTAAGAACAATTCCCACGGCCTGTGTTCATCCAAGATGATCCAGAACTCTGATTTCCCCCCCCCCCCCCGCCCCCCTCCATGCTGGTAGAGGAAATGTCTTCCAATCAATGGACAATCTGATCATTCCAGTTGAGGTATTCATCATTTGGGAGTGAATATTGCCTGGTGTTTACCAGTCCGATCATTGCAGGAATACTGTGTATAGTCTTGATACTGTGTGCAGATTGGCCTGTATAAGCACTGACTATTCTCTGCTAGGTACACACGATTTTTCAGCTGATTTACTGTCCGATCGATTTTTCTTATCCATTTCCATTCACTTCTATGAGAAAGCGATCAGAAAAACGATAATTTCCATCATGTCCGATCTTATTTTCAATCTGCCAAATTATCTTAAGGTGGCCATACACTGGTCGATTTGCCACCAGATCGACCAACAGATAGATCCCTCTCTGATCGAATCTGATCAGAGAGGGATTGTATGGCTGCATTTACTGCAAACAGACTGTAAATAGATTTCAGCATGAATCCAATCACAATCTGTGGGGCTGAAGCCGCCCCCGTACCATACCCCCAACCTCCCCCCCCCCCCGCATATATTACCTTCTCCGGCCGGCGTGAGTCCTCCCGGTCACTGCTGTCTCTTCTCCGCTGGGTTCCGGGTTCCGGACCGGCTGGCTTCACTTCTTTCTGTCCGGGGAAGTTTAAACAGTAGAGGGCGCTCCTACTGTTGAAACTTCCTGCCGGGACACGAAGTTCAGTGAAGCTGCAGCCCTGGGGCCCAGAGCGGAGAAGACAGCGGAGACCGGGGGGGGACTTGCGCCGTCTGGAGCAGGTAATGTATTGCCGCTGTATTTCGTCGGAGATTGGAACGCCGCTATCGACGCACTCCCGACCCACCGGCGATCGAGCAAAATCTTCCACACGGACGGTTCGACGGGAACGATTGATTTCGGACGGAAAACTATCGTTCTGTCAGCGTTTGCGCAATGATATCGGCGGGAAAATCGGTAGGTGTATGGGCCACTTTATAGTGTACCTAGCATTAGAACTGTGTTTTTGCAGTTGTTTTCTCAGGCCTCAGTTGAGGGATGGCCCTTCTGTCATTGTATGCAGGGATACAGTGCTCACTTCAACTGTTAGAAAGTCCTCTGGTTGAAAGTAATACAGTGTAGTCTGCTAGATAAATGTAACGGCGTAAAAGCCACAGGGAGGAACAGCCAGAGATTACGTAATATGGGGCCTAACAAGGGTTTGGAAGGATATGCAAATACTGTACATTCCCACAGATAAGAAATGTGCTAATATAAATGTTTTGGGTTTATAACCGGCAGTTTTGTAATGAGCAATGTGGTGCTAAAAAAAGTAGAAAAATGTTAGCACATTTTCAGAGCAATAGAGGAAAGTACTGGTAATAATCCAAAATTTCCTCTAATGGCTGCAGAATTGCTCATTTTTAAGTTGCAAAATCCCTTTCAGCGTTTTGAGTGATTTTGCAATTGCAAGTGGGTGTCCAGCCTAGTGTTACAGTAAAGTCACAGGAGAACTTCCAGGATGTACCTCGGCCACACCCCAATCTCCTGGATTACTGCCACAGACCGTCATCCTGTAGCATTCTCTAAGGCTGGGAGCACACTTGCCTGTGTGGAAAACTGAGTTTTCTGCCATGTGCGTTACTGTTTTCCTGCATCTGCATTTTTTTTTACCATTTTTCTTGTGGTTTTTTTTTTTTTTTTTTTTTTTTTATCATATTCAATGAGTGACTATATATATATATATATATTTTTTGTTTTTTCCCCAATAGTGCATGCAAAAGGCAGCGTTTCCCCAACGTGATCACCCAATTAAGCTATTTAGCCTACACACAATTACCCCCCCCCCCCCCCCCCCAACACTTTGGCAGTGTGCTCACTGAAAGATAAAACGCCATTTTGCATGACTAGGCAATGTCCCCTAAACATGAGGCAATCCTAATTTGGAGTTTAAGCCCCTCCCATTATAATTGGGTTAAATCCCACCACTAAAACAGTACAATTTCAAGCAAAAAATCGTTCGCGTGATCAGAAATTCTGATTGGATTGGTTGTAAATAATTTCAATTGATGGGCACAATCCATTATGAACGATTATTAAAAAAAAAAAAAAAAAAAAATGTCCAACTGGATTTTTGTCAAGCCAAAATTTGATTTTCTTGATAGGTTGTGATAGATGGGAAGCAAAGATTGGTTTGTTGATGGTGTAGTGAACAATTTTTCTTCCGAACAATTTCTAGTGAAAAATCGTTCAGAAATTATGGACAGCTAGTGGCTACTTTTAAATGGGCAGGTTTTTCCCCCTCTCCTCTCACCATATCAAAAAGTACTACATTGAATCACATTGTAAGTAACTTTTTGCTGATAGGCTGCATGTATGCATTTTATCACTTTGATTAACTGTTCAACAGTGCTAGATGTTCTACTCTTTATTGCCATCTAAGTGTAATTTTCCTTCTTAAAACAGTCAGAAGGTATTTGATAATTCAGTTTTAAGTGAGCAACTGTGGTTTCCCATGATGCATCACTCCCAAATATGCAAATTATCTTTTTACCCATGAAACCAGCCTTACATCCAGAACTGTAGATGTATAGCAAGTCTATAGCTTAGAAATTGTAACAGCCACTTAACAACTCAACATGCAGACAGCCTGTTTCTGACATTTGAGCCCCTGAAACTCCCAGTGTCAGTGGGGCACCAGTAATTTTAAATGCCATGTACTTACCTTCTGTTAGATCACGCCATCCTGAAGCCTGGCTTCCCATCACTTCAGTCTTAAAGGACCTTCTGTCACGAAAATCTTAAAATTTAAAATACATGTACATGTATACAAATAAGTATGTTTCTTCCAGAGTAAAATGAGACTTGCATTACTTTTCTCCTATGTTGCTGTCACTTACAGTAAGTAGTAGAAATCTGACATTAATGACAGATTTTGGACTAGCCCATCTTCTCATGGGGGTTCTCAGGGTTTTCTTTATTTTTAAAAACACTTAGTGAATGGCAGTTGCTCCATCCATCTGCCAAAGAAGTGTATGGTTAGAAGGGAGGCTGACCAGCATCACTGTGTATAAATATTTTTCAGGGAATGTCTTTATAAAGAATAAAGGCCATGCTGAGAATCCCCCATGAAGAGATGGACTAACCCAAAACCTGTCGGTGTCAGATTTCTACTACCTACTGTAATTGACAGCAACATAGGAGAAAAGTAATATATAGCTCATTTTACTCTGGAAGAAATGTACTTATTTGTGTATGTTTTACATTTTATTTTCACAACCGTTCCTCTTTAAGTGGCGTCATCTCTGAATTCCCAATATACAATCAGGTAAAACTTTAATAAAGTCAAGCAAACCTATCAGTCAGTTCATCTCCTTGTACGATTGACTTTATTAAGGTACCACTGCAGTGAAAAAAGTAAGCAGTTAAAAATCTGACAGAACAGACTAGATCACCTCCTCATGGGGATTCTCTGTTTTCCTCATTTTCAAAAGCATTCCCTGAATGGCAGTTGCTAAGTCTAACTGCCAAAATAATGTGAAAACGAGTAGGGAGGCTGGCTGGGCTCTTCTGATTTTGGCAGTTAGACTTGGTAACTGCTGTTCAGGAAATCATTCTGAAAACTCCCATGAAAAATTGCACTAGTCAAAAACCTGTTGGTTCTGTCAGATTTTAACTGCTTACTTTGTTTTCGCTATAGAGGTCCTTCAGTGAAGTTCCTTGTTATGTGGCTGCATCATGTATCAATCCCCATCCCTTGAGACTGTCATTCACTCATTGTCCAGATTATTTCTCTGCTGCTGTTCTACACCAATGCCGTAGTATAGCAGATTCCAGCAGTACTGTGTTCCTTCAGAAGGATCAGGCACTGCTGCTCACTTTTAGGGCCCGTGCCCAGGCATAGGCTGGAGAGGCTCCAGCCTCAGGGCGCAGTGTAGGAGGGGGCGCACAATTCATTCAGCTGTCATTCCTAATTGTGTTTTAAGCAGAAATAAATAAGAAAAGGGGATACATAGCAGTGACTGCAAGCCAGATAACTAGATATTAAGGTGTTGGGGAGGTTGTGGGCCCTGTGGCACCTCTTAGTCTAATAGCAATCAGTGTGTGACGGTTGGGGTGGCAGGGATGGAGGGGCGCACTTTGGTGTCTCAGCCTTGGGTGCTGGAGGACCTTGTCCCGCCTCTGCCCGTGCCCTGACTATTGCAGCCTAGTGACACCACTAGTACTTTCATCACACTTTATTTTTCTTCTATGGTCACTTTTGAAATTCAGCAATGCAATCATTTGGAAATGGCCAGGGTTCTGCCAGCATGTGGCTGGATGCTAGGACAGGACTCAGAAGCGATCACAGCCGATCGCAGTGATTGGCTGGCCAGGGGAGGGAGGGATATAATACAAATAAAACAAAGCACATTTTGTTAAATGAATACAATAAAAATTTACAAAACAAACACCTGGGGGGGGGGGGGGGGGGGCGATCAGACCCCACCAACACAGAGCTCTGTTGGTGGGGAGAAAAGGGGGGGGGGGGGGGGAGGAATCACTCATGTGCTGAGTTGTTCGGCCCTGCAGCTTGGTCTTAAAGCTGCAGTGGCCATTTTAGTAATGTCCTGGTCACTAGGGGGGTTAACACCGCAGTCCTCAAGTGGTTAAAATGTCGGGTTTGTTAAGTGTATGTAGGTGTAATTTTACTACTTGACTACAAGATGCCCACCCCCATCATCTTTATGTGTATACTGTTAGTATGTTAACAGGAAGCAACACTTCTATGTCTGTCCACGACATCTCATTGATTCCGGTGGCCATTGATCATGGGCACTTAGATTGGTGAATGAGAACTGGGTTTCCTTTCACTGATCTGTATGCAGAGTACACTGCCGGGGGGGGGGGGGGGGGGGGGCGTGCATGCTGTGCGTAGGCAGTAGAAAATGACTGTATACGTCCTTGGAACAGGAACAGTCTTCCAACAGGGCATAGATACACTGCAGCCAGTGGCTAAAACAGAGGGCATTTGCAATTATTCATCTGTGACCAAGAAGGAACTTCAATTGAGTGAATATACAAATGATTCTTTTATGTCCCTGAAAAGCCAAGTACACACAGAGGAACTGCCTTTTCATTTTTTTTTTTTTCAGAGCCGTACTAATAGTTTGCACACGGCATGTTGAAACTCGAGTAGTTAACTTTTAAAGTGAATCTGAAATCTTACTAAAAAAACAAATGTAAACATGTCTCACACCTGCGCAGTACATTCTGCACAACGTGGACTTGATGGCAGCACAGTAAAGGCCGACCTATTGAGCCAGGACCTTGCCATTAAGGAGAGGGAAGGCTCTGGGTCCTATAGAGACTTCCCGTTCTTCTGCTCATCCCCTCGTTCCCCTGCAGTCTCCTCCATTTAAATCTGGACCAGCTCTAGAGGCGAAAGCACCCCCTAAAATAATTTTCCCCCTCAGATTAACACACCAACAGCCGCCCGGGTTTCCTGGTCCTGACTGGCCTGAAACGCAGAGGCAAGCAAGAGACGTCAGCCGAGCTGCGCAGCGGGCATGTGACTGCTAGCCGGCTATTTCCTTGTTCCTCCTCTATGTGTAGTGACGCATGCAGCACGCCTACGCTTGTTGTCCTGCCAGAGCCACTGAGCACGACGGAGACTCAGAGTGCTGAATAAGGGCTTAGTTTAGCACTGCTGTGCTTGCCGCCTTCAGGGGTGCCTCTAGCCATTTTGTCACTCCAGGCAAGAAAACCTGTGGCGCCCCCCCCCCCCTCCCCCCAATGATGATAATCGTAATGGTGCAGCATTTCACCAGAAAATAATCGGAATGCGGCAGCATTTCACCAAAAGATGCACTTACTGTGGCAGTGTTTCACCCAAAAATTATCGTAATGCGGCACTGTTTCACTAGAAAATACAAGTATTGCGGCAGCATTTTACCAGAACATAATTGTACCGCGGCAGCGTTTCACCAGAAAATACACATATTGTGGCAGCGTTTCACCAGAAAATAATTCTAATGCGGCAGTTTCACCAGAAAATACATGTATTGCGTCAGTGTTTCTCCACAAAATACAATACATTACCTGTCTGAAACCTCCGCTGGCTCTGGGCGCACTCCATGTGCCACGAGGTTGCCTAGTAATGTGGCCACGTGTGTGACGTCTGATGTCACACGTGTGTCCTTACTAGGCAACAACGTGGGGCATGTATGGAGAACTGAGTAAGCCCGGGGGCTGCGGACAGGTAATGTACCACTTGCACTGGGTACTGAGGGGACACCGCTGGTGGTTTCAGCACGTTCAACGCTCGTCCCGAAATCGCACGCCATTACTGCCGAGCACCCGTTTGAGCAAGTCTGCCCTATATCTTGCAGCATGTGCAATCAATTAATGCAACCAAATTCAGGCCGAAATTGGTCGCTTGTCGGGCATACACTTGGTGGCAGCTATTTTCATCAGATTCGATTATAATAATCGAACTGGATGGACGATTTGCAGCCAAGTCGCCTGATGTATGCGTGTGCAGAAGACCCAGGCTAGACGCGACTTGAACCAGTTATCAGGGCTGATCGTGGCTGAACGGCAGACCGCGGATGGATGGCGAGGGACTCGCACGTGCTTATGGGGCTGGAGGAAGCCATGGGTAAGTATCAAATCAAGATTATGCCAGCTCCGGTACACTTTAAATTACTTAAAGGAATCTTGAGCAGAAGCTGTGGGTATGCATATAGGCATACCCATGGCTATTTAGTAAAGAGGGGACACTCACTGACCCCTTCAGTAAGCTCTGCTTATTACCGGGTGGCCGCTATAAATTACATGGCAACAAGCGACACTGAAGAAAAGTTGAGCTGTCCTCCGGAACAGGAAGGCTGAGAGTCGTCTCTCTGCATGCACTGGCTTCCTGCTCCCCTCCCTGCGTGAAACAAATAATAATGCGCAGGAGAGGGGAAGAGGCCAGGAAGCCTGTACATGTGCAGAGGACACGCAGCCTTTCTGGTCCAGGGACAGCACAACTTTGCTTCAGTGTTTGTTGCCATGTAATTTATAGCAGGGAGAAGCAGCGCTTACTGAAGGGGCTGATGAGATTCGCCTCTTTACTAAATAGCCATGGCCATGGGTATGCTTATATGCAAACCCATGGCTTCTGCTCAGGCTACAAAGACCAGAGAAATGTCACAGGTAATTTTTTTTAACTTTGTGTTCAGTCTTTGCTTATCTCTCCTCTCACCTGACCACTGCCCCCTCCCCCTCCCCTAACAGCATGCAGCTATTGTTTTTTGATCTTCTCAGCAGGTGGTCAGTCATTGTCCTAATCAGGACTCAAAATCTCCGGATCTCTGGCAGAAGTGCTGATTACAGCAAGGGACATGACATTAGATTTGAGTCTCCTGACAGGCAGCTGTGCACAGTGTATATCAGCATCCTACAGTTCACATGCTACATGCCGATATACACAGCTCTAAGTGGGCTCACACAGTGCACAGCTGCCTTGTCAGGACTGCTGGCTGCCGCTGATTGCAGTGAGTCTCCCCCCTGCAGCTTACTCTCACCTCTGCAGAGGAAACACAATCTAGTGGGTTAGGTATGGCAAGCCAAGCAACTCCGATCTTCTGGCTGGCGGGGGCCAGAGTCAGATTCACACGCTCTGTGGCTGCTTCCAGGAAGGGGCGGGGAGGTGGGACAGAGCTATGTACCTATTGGCCGAGGGGCGGAAGGATAGTGTAGTAAAGGAGCTGAGAGTAGCACTGAACAGTGACAGGGGGAGAAGGAATGGTCAGACGTGAAAGATAATTAACGTTAGTAACGGCTGGTACCGCCTTTTGATAGGAATGCGCCCCAAGCGGCTGCTTGTAGTGCCTGCTGCTTCAGGCGCCCCTGGCCGCCTTGTGTGTTTAGTGACAGCAGTCGCTCACCACCTCTGCCTCTAGCCTGCCAGTCAACTGAGTCCAGTGCCAGATAGGGACAGTTCCAGTCAGATTGCCATCACTTAGCTGCCGGTTTGCTTGAGGCTGATTAGGACAGACCACCAGTAGTTTGTTGCTAGTGCCACCACTGATATTGGAAGGACAGAGGCCAGACCACCAGTACTAGTCTGTTCCCCAATTCCCTGGCTTCCGCTCAGCCTCAGCCTCTGAATAATTTAAAGTGGACCTCTTTATCCTTACCTGGTCCTGAAACGTCTTGCCACCACTCGGCTGCCTGTTTGTGTGATAATAGAAGACAGACCAGTAGTCTGTTTCCCGAATTTTTTTTTTTTATTCCCCCCCCCCAAATACTTTTCTATAAGCACAGGAAAAAAAATGTGCTCGAACATGTGTACACATGATGCCCCTTCATTTCTGACTGCCCCCTCATCTGTGCCTGTCTAGAACCGGCCAGGCTTCAGAAGTAAACAGGAGCCCAAGTGCTCCCGAAGATGGGCGGCTCTGTACTGTGCATGCACGAGTGCTCGAGAGAGGGAGCTCACACAATATGGAGCAACCCATCATTGGGAGGGGAGTGCTCCTAAATACTTTTTTGTTAGCATCAGAAATGTAATATACCTTGCTAACCTCTTATTGGAATGTAAAGCTGTTTTCCACTGAAAACATTACCTCACTGAAAGTACAAGTAAGGGGGCGTGGCTTCAGTGTGGGGAGCAGTCAAATATCCACCTGAGTTGTACAGCTACATAAGTTGATGCTCAAGATAAGCCTAGACAGCTGCAGAGTCCATCATGAATATCACTTTTGTGTTGTTACTGTAATGAAAAAAAAGGTTTGGCCATTTTCTCACTTATTCCTTATTCTCTTTCAGTCTCGAGACAGGAAGCTGATTGGAGATAAGAGTGGCGCAACCAGCTACGGGTCAACTGCTCGTTCTCTGAACATCGCTGCTACAGTGCTCGCCATTCTGAGTGTAATTCTCGTTATAGCCATAGTGATTACTCTGCAGGTCCAGGTGACTGAAATACTACGGCAAAACCAACAAGAGGAAGAATGGAGTAAGATGTTTGGATAATGATTTTCACCCTATCTGCTATAGCCGTTCTTATGTGCCTTTGGCTTCTTGCCTTCCACTCTGAAACCTCTCTAATTCCTATTTGAGGATGATTCACTGTAAAATGTACACTTTCTGCAAGACACCACATCTGAAGAATCTGGCGATTGCTAGATAAATAGGAAAAGTCTGTTGGTGAATGGGTAAATGACAATGTTCTCTAGTGCTCCACCAGTTAAAATGAACTCGAGGCATTTTTAAAATTGATACTTAAAGGGGCACTACAGCAAAAAACTGTAACATTTAAAATGTGCAAACATACAAATAAGTACATTTTTTTCCCAGAGTAAAATGAGCCATAAATTACTTTTCCCCTGTAATGCTATCACTTACAGTAGGCAGTAGAAATCTGACAAGTGACAGGTTTTGGACTATTCCATCTCTTCATAGGGGATTCTCAGCAATACTTTTTTTTTTTTTTTTAAAGATATTCCTGAAAAATGATTTAAACAATGATGCTGGCCAGCTTTCCCTGCTCCCTACACAGTTTTTTGGCAGTTGAACAGAGCAACTGCCATTCACTAAGTGCTTTTGAAAATAAATATATCCCTGAGAATTCCCTATAAAGAGATGGACTAGTCCAAAACCTGTCACTTCTGTCAGATTTCTACTGCCTACTGTAAGTGACAGCATTATACGAGAAAAGTAATTATTGGCTCATTTTACGCTGGGAAAAAAATGTACTTGTATATGTTCGAACATATATTACATTTTACAGTTTTTCGCTATAGTGCCCCTTTAAGAAAATGGAAGCCTCTGGATCCACCAGCGGCTTCCTGTGTTCTTCCCCAGATATTACTGCTGCCCAAGACACTCTGATGGCTCATGGCCATGCTCCGTATTTTATGCCTTGGGTGGACTTTGTCTGAATCCAAATGTGGAACCTGTTGCTCTTGACTGTTCTCACTGTGTGCTGGGAGTACTTGGTTTGAACCTTTTTTTTTTTTTTTACTAAAGAACAGGAGTGGTCTCAAACCTTTATGCCACACTGGACTTTCCTGCTGAAAAGAACAATTTGTCACCAACAAATCTTGTAATGCTAAATCTTCACTCTGAATTTTCTGAGGTTTACTTTTCTAAACCAAAGGTTTGATTTTACAGCTCAATTTCACATCTGGGAATGATATTAAGTAAAAGGACAGCTTTGTGTGAGGTTGGAAGGACAACCACAGAGGCATTAATGTACTCCTTTTTGTCCCACCCTTGCTCATTACTGTCTCAAAGTCTTTAACATACGTTCCTGACAAGTATTAAATGATCTGACTACCACCAAAGCCTGTCATATATAATCTCACTCAGGCTGACGAGAACCTTAAAGTGTAACTGTCGGGCATAAAATCAAAAATCAATTCTTTATTTTTGCCTGGTAAACAAGTAATAAGGATGCTAATCAGGCAATCCAAAAGTTAAAATCTCTATTACTGTTCTTGTTTATAAATGATCATTCCCCAGTTTACCTGACTCTTATTTGGTACGTTGCCACAAAAAGGAAGTTGCAGTGCATGCTGGGTTGTCTTTTGTTTGCTTCTTTATTTCCCCTCAGACTTAACTAATGTAGAGAAGCAAAAAAGGACAACCAAGCATGCACTGCAACTTCCTTTGTGCGGCAACGTACCAAATAAGAGTCAGGTAAACTGGAATGATCATTTATAAACAAGAACAGTAATAGAGATTTTAACTTTTGGATTGCCTGATTAGCATCCTTATTACTTGTTTACCAGATATAAATAAAGAATTGATTTTTGATTTTATGCCCAACAGTTACACTTTAAGGTACCCATACATCACTCAATGCATGTGCAGATAGACCAGCACTTGTGACCAAAAGTTTCCAGCCTGTCCGATTGATCCTTTCAGATGGACATTAATCAAAAGATGCTATACAATTTGTTAGATCTGATAAACCATTCCCATGTACTTCTATTAACAAAAAAAAAGTCAGTATGTTGATCAGAGTATTGGACATCATTGCCATAGATTTTCAGTTGGTTTGGTGTTTTTATACTGAATCTAATGTCTAAACCTCTTGAAACTCCTTTTGCTATTTTTGCAAACCTTTTTGCACTTTTTCATTCTATCCTAAAAGGACTAGTTTCTGCTATAACTGAATTGTATTCCTTTCCATGTTTCCTCTGCTCAATTTGTAACAAAAGAGTAGAAGTACCTTTTTTCCTGTGGACTTGTACACAGAAGAATACTGGCAGCTCTGTCCATTTTACTAAAAAGCTGTCCTGAGTTGTATTTTCGTTTTTGTTGCTGATCATAGAAGCCCTGTAATGTTTGCTTGTTTGCAGTGTGGCACAAGACACACCTACCTTTTTATGGATCATTCATTGTTAAACTGAGATGCATACTTGTATTTTTGTTAAACTCCAACCCCCCACACCCTTTGAATTTTTTTGACTGTGTAATTGTTGTTCTACAGTATTCTTAAAAATGAGAAAAATAAAACTATCTTAAAATACACAATCTGTAAATTATTTTTTGTCTGAATCCATACACACCCACTTAAAGTGAAAATAAACTGATAAACAATTGTATTAATCCTTATACTCCTATAATTATGTATGTTTTGATTTTATTTTTTACATTTCATGGTTTTATTTTATCTATAATTTTTATGGCTGTAATTTGCTTATGTTTGCTATATTCTCTACAAGATAGTTGTCACTTCCATGCCTTAAAAATTAACTTTCAGGCAGCAATAGAAAGCACGTAAAACAGGATGGTTATTAATGTTTTGCACTCTATATACACATTTTATCTCATGTTATGACTTGGGTACACTTTTTAACAAAACTATAGACTAAAGACACACTCACCTAGAGCAATCTTGACATGATCCCCTAAGCAACTGTTTGGTGCTGAGTGCTATGGGGGCGGTTTGAGGTGTGTGTGTGTGTGTGTGTGTATTTTTGTCCTGCTCTTAAATGAGATGAATCAGGCTGGATCTCTTGCTGGCCATACACACTCTATCTAGGTGCCACATGGCCTCCTTGACTTTGGGCAATCTGCAGCATCAGTGCCTCTCATCCCACCTAACTTTTGTGTATAGTTTACACTGGAAGCCCTGCTCTTAACCTATATTGGCCCATATCCAATTCCCTCTATCTGCTGAGTCTTCTAGGTGAAATTTTTTCATCTTCTCTTTAAAATTACTTTGCAAAATTTTGCAATTCAAAAAGTACCAAAAGTTGTAGGAAAAAATATGATCAAAATTGTGTTTTCTTTTGCTGAGGGTTAAAAGCTGTGGACAAGGTGTGAAAATATCTACCTGGAGAAAAAGTTATTGCATGTGGGCCAATGTGTTTTTGACCAAAGCAGTGATTCTAGTTGTGAGAGGAATACCAGGTAGGTGTGTGTGGTTTTTTTTTTTTTTTTTTTTTTTTTGTCATTGAGGGTGCATAGTAACACTATCTTGTTAAAGTCTGCTACAAACATCCAATTTTGATTTGCCAATGTTACCACTTCTATGTAGTATGAGAGCTTACTAATACAATCTGTTCAAAATCTGTTGGCCCTCATGCTACATGGTTGTGGTAAAATTGCCCAATCAAAGCTGGATGTATGTACCAGGCTTAACTCCAAGATCGGTGCAATTCCAAGATCCACTGCTATACCAACCTCTCTTCCCTGCAGGTTCTACATCTGGATATTCATACATTTCTCCAATCCCCACACCTGAACTGCCAACTGATCACTACAAACGTGCAGGCTGGGAATGATGGTCCTCTGCTACATGCCCAGGTAGTTATGAAATAAAGTATATTTGGTATCATTTTAACCAGAAGGAGCCAATTAATATATTTAAAGCTGTTTTTATAGCAGTGGCCCTTGTCACTTCCAAGTCGATGATTGTAAGAAGGGAAAAAGAAATCAGCCAGATACTTGAGGGAAGGCTCTGGGTCCCATAGAGCGTAGGTCCCCAACCTGTGGGCCGCAGCCCACTGGTGGTCCATGGGCAGTTTTCTTTTGGGCCGCAGCGGGTCTGTCATATCACCCCCTCCCCCACACAGCCGCCATTTCTTTTATATTTCCCAGGCTCCACTCTCCTCTTAGCAGCATCGCGTCTTGCGGCTGCTGTAAGGAGGGAAGGTAGCAGGGAAGTGGTTCCCATAATAACCGTGATGCATATCGCCGCTACGGGAAGCGGCTGCCCTGCTTCCTTCCCTTCCTTACAGCAGCCGCAAGACTCGATGCTGTAATACGAGATGCTGCTAAGAGAACGGCGCCTGGGGGAATATAAGAGAAGCGGCCGCCCACTCATAAGGTAACAGGAGCGGAGGCCGCGGGGGGGGGGGGGGGGCACTACCTACCCATACTAGGGCACTATACTGGGCACTATGCTAGCTATACTGGGGTAACTTAACTCCCTAGCATACTAGGCAACTATGCTAGCTATGCTGCCGCACCCCAGCCCCCCCTCCCCCGTAATCAGCTACGCACGACACTGTCCACTAGGTGCCCCGCCACCCGGTCCCCGGAGGAAAATTTGGCCAGTAAGTGGTCTCCGGGCCGGAAAAGGTTGGGGACCCCTTATAGAGCCTTCCCTCTTTACTCATGGATCACTCGTTCCAGTGCAGGCTCTGCTGGTAGCAGTATTCAAATTGGTCAAATACTACTTTCTGCCGTCGAAAGAGGATTCGGAAGATGGGCAGCTCTGTACCGCGCCTATGTGAGCACGCTCTCTCGGGCGCTCACGCAGGCCATGAGGATGTAGAGTAAAAACTCCTGACCATGAAGTGGCCCCTACTAAGCTGATGTTGTGTGCAAATCTTAACTCAGGAATAAAAGTCAAACCAACAGAATGCTGTGTCTATGTACAGTATGTTTACTTATTGTAAGACTGGGTTCACATAGCAGTGATGCAGAAAGACCATTCACAATCTTTTATAACTTGCATTTTCATGATGTGGTTCCTGGACTGGTTTTTGGGGAACTTGAAACTGTCAGTCTATTTACAGTGAGACTTGAAAATGATAAAGCGTATAAATAAGGGGATTAAGGGTTTTTATTTTAAGCCTAAAGCAATATTTAAAAACTATCTAGCTGTAAATGCAACATGGAGTATTCGTAATGAATGTGACAAGGTGTACTTCAGCTGTTATGCTTAAAGTGAACCTCCGGACTAAAAATCAACTCGGCAGCACTGAAAAGGCCTGGTGTTTCTTTAACAGTTTCACAGCATCAGAACTTTGTTTCTCTTATACAAGCCTCATTTTTAGCTGCACAGAAGAAAACTGCCCGGGCTTTTTTTCCCCTGATGCTGTGCAAAGCATGATGGGATTTCTGATGTTGTTGTTCTCTTTCTGCTGTTTTGGTGCAACATTTTTTCTTTTACATTTTGAATTTGACATTTGAAGCCTAGCATGTGCAGCTGGGAGGGGTAATCAGGACACAGGACAGTTGGAACTGTTTCTCCTGCTCCTTGTCCCCTCCTTTCAACCAAAAAGATGGCTGCCCCCATGACAAAGATGGCAGCCCCCATGAATCACAAACATTTGCCTGTTCTTTTAAAACAGGGTGGGTAAGAGATTATATTACCTATCTATTCTAATTAACATAACTAATGTAACTTGATGACAGTATGTTTGTTTAGGCTGAAGTTCCCCTTTAATACAGGGTGCTCTGTAACTAATGGGATGTACGAGCTCTTACAGAGAAAACGGATCTGCCGTAGGCGCATATTGTAAAAGCCAAGATTTTCGGCAAAGAAAGAAAATTTGGGCACCGGAGTTGCCTGATTAGCAGAAATGACAGTACATTTAGACACCTGATAGCATCGTGGACGCTGGGCTTGTGGAAATCCTAATTGCGGAAATGCATAGAGGGCGCAAATGCTATCGGGCACCAAAATGTACTGTTGCCACTAATCGGGTGCCTGCCAGCGCCAAAATGTACGTTCCTTGCCGCATATTGAGGGGGGGTTTATGCTTTAGGTGCTCCTGGGGGGTTTTAGGATTAGGCATTGGGGGAGGGGTTAGGCATTGGTAGAGGGAGGGTTCTGTGTGAGAGTAGGGTTAGGTTCAGCTATTGTAACATATTGGTAAACATTACTCATTTTACAATGGATTCCAGCAGTAGAGTACTGCAAATCGTAGCGATATTCTACTAGCAGTAATCTCCTGCAAACTTTTTTTCCAGGCGCCTTTATTTCATGTATGCACTTGGTAAACTCCAACTTTTAAAGTGGACCTGAACTCTTGCACAGGACAGAAGGAAAACATAGCGTAAATGCACCCTGTATGTATTTAGAGTTTAGCCTGTTAAATTCCCCTTCATTTGTGTCTAACCACAAGTTGTAATCTGACTTCTCCCCTGTGTCACCTGACTGCCTATGGCAGAGATGGCAGAAAAGCACATTTGAAAGCACAGGCTGTTTACAAAATGTCTGCTTCCATGAATCCTAAGTAGAAACAGTGCAGATTTATTTTAGGATTTGTATCAGCTGTAAGTGGTTTTTTTTTTTTTTTTTTTAATGTTATGCTGTTGTGTATCTTTTAGAGCAGAGAGGACTTTGAGTTCGGGTCCACTTTAATAACGGGATACAGACGACTGATGTAAAGAAACACTCTCCTGGAACATACAAGGGGTGCATTTTGAAGGGAATGAACTTTTGCCTAGTTTCTACAAATTTCAGAATGAACACACAATATCAGGTTACACAGCCCAGCATCACGGCATAGCCATTTATGTGATAAATAGCATATGGGTGCCTATGAAATCAAGATCTACAGCACATAAACATGAAGAGGAGGCCAACGCTTAATTGAGGAGATAATCAGGACGTCTTAGCATACTAAGCCCTGCTCTGAGGAAAACCATTTATAAATCTTTTACAAGGGTGGGATCTCAAATCATTTATTTTTAAGAAGCACCATAGTGTTGACAGCTTGGCGTTTGATTTATGGGGGGGGCAAGCAGAGCGCGGGGGGGGGGGGGAGCAGTATATAGGGATGAGCGTAATGACCTAATTACGAATTTCCGAAATTTCGCGAAATTACTACAATTACGATTTTAGCAGTAATCGAAATTTCGTAATTTTCGCAAATTACGCAAATTTTCGTAATTACGATTACGAAATTTAGTATTTTAAAGTTTGCAAAGATTTCTATCCCTCTAGATGCCTAAAATGAACAACCAACCCTCCTCCTCCTCCTCCTCCTCCTCCTCTCTCTCTCTCTCTCTCTCTCTCTCTCTCTCTCTCTCTCTCTCTCTCTCTCTCTCTCTCTCTCTCTCTCTCTCTCTCTCTCTCTCTCTCTCTCTCTCTCTCCAGAGATCTGTAGTATTTCAAAACCATACTCACATTCATGACATGTCCAGGGATCAAACCCAGGCCAACCACATGGAAGACAGCTATGCTCACCACCATACCACCAAACACACACTAAATAGACTGCTAACCTAAATCTTACTTGTAGACAGTCATATGAGACACATGCTGGGTGCAGGGCTTTGTGATTGGACCATGCGATAGAGTGAGGTGCAAAAATGAAATCATGCCTTTGGTTCAATTCCATCCAGGCATGTCTTTTCCTTTTGCGTTCAACAGTTGTCCAAACAGAGCCAACAGAGCCCCAGATAGCCATGTAGAGTTAGGTCACAGCTAGCCTGGCTGTGGTGCAATTGGTTAGTGTGTCTGGCTGGTAACAGCAAGGTTACAGGTTCGATTCCATCCAGGCATGTCTTTTCCTTTTGCGTTCAACAGTTGTCCAAACAGAGCCAACAGAGCCCCAGATAGCCATGTAGAGTTAGGTCACAGCTAGCCTGGCTGTGGTGCAATTGGTTAGTGTGTCTGGCTGGTAACAGCAAGGTTACAGGTTCGATTCCATCCAGGCATGTCTTTTCCTTTTGCGTTCAACAGTTGTCCAAACAGAGCCAACAGAGCCCCAGATAGCCATGTAGAGTTAGGTCACAGCTAGCCTGGCTGTGGTGCAATTGGTTAGTGTGTCTGGCTGGTAACAGCAAGGTTACAGGTTTGATTCCATCCAGGCATGTCTTTTCCTTTTGCGTGCGCGCGCTGCGCCATTGAACCCCATGGGGTATTTTGCGTGCGTAAAACTTTACGCATGCAAAACTTTGTGCTCGGTGTTTGGACAACTGTTGAACTCAAAAGGAAAAGACATGCCTGGATGGAATCGAACCTGTAACCTTGCTGTTACCAGCCAGACACACTAACCAATTGCACCACAGCCAGGCTAGCTGTGACCTAACTCTACATGGCTATCTGGGGCTCTGTTGGCTCTGTTTGGACAACTGTTGAACGCAAAAGGAAAAGACATGCCTGGATGGAATCGAACCTGTAACCTTGCTGTTACCAGCCAGACGCACTAACCAATTGCACCACAGCCAGCCTAGCATTTAGCATTGTGAAACCATCCTCTGCTAGGCATGATTTCATTTTTGCACCTCACTCTATCGCATGGTCCATGGTCCAATCACAAAGCCCTGCACCCAGCATGTGTCTCATATGACTGTCTACAAGTAAGGTTTAGGTTAGCAGTCTATTTAGTGTGTGTTTGGTGGTATGGTGGTGAGCATAGCTGTCTTCCATGTGGTTGGCCTGGGTTTGATCCCTGGACATGTCATGAATGTGAGTATGGTTTTGAAATACTACAGATCTCTGGAGAGAGAGAGAGAGAGAGAGAGAGAGAGAGAGAGAGAGAGAGAGAGAGAGAGAGAGAGAGAGAGAGAGAGAAACCCTTACAAACCTGAAAAAGTAAAATTTCAGTTGGAGACACGAAATTCGTAATTACGGGAGTGAAATTTCGATTACGAAATTGTAAATTACGATTTGAAAATTAATTACGAAATTACGAATTTGGGTCGTAATGTTAAATTTCGCATTCGTAATAAAAGCAGTTCGAAATTTCGAAAATTTCGGCTCATCTCTAGCAGTATATGCAGACCCAGCCTCTGTGTGCTGATAGCAGGTATGTTTTAATTACTTGTTGGCATCACTACAATATATACACATCCTCTCTGCCATTAGTTTTAGCAGATATACATGAATGTTAATCTGTATTGACAGATGAGCACAGCGCTCGTGCTAGCATTTGACTGTACTCCTCACACCATGTAACATTGATGGCACTAACCAGGATGTTTCACCTTGGCGTCCAATCCCCCATCCCTATTCTAGAGGTCGACAGCAGGAAGCGATGTTGGCAGTGGCGTAGCAATAGGGGTAGAAGAGGTTGCGACCGCATCTGGGACCTTGGGCCCTGAGGGGCCCTTCCTCAACCACAGTATTAGCTCTCTATAGGTCCTGTCTGTGCTGGTAATAAATCACTTCTTTAGATGCTTTAAATAGTTGTAATCATTAACAAACTGTTCCTCATCCCCTTCTTGCACCTCTGACACTGTGGTTTTCCTTGGCAAGGGGGGGAAAGGCAGGGGGGCCCAATGTAAAACTTGCACCGGCATAGCTCCGTAGCTACGCCACTGGATGTTGGGTAAGTATCTCTCACCTCAACTGGTTCGTGCAGCAATCATCTCTCTCCCCTCGGCTTGTTCTGATGTCAGCCTCCTGTACTTGCATGAACCGGGTCACAGATTGATGACACCATCAAGCCAGGACCCAGTACTTGCAATAAACAACGAGGCTGGCATTAGTACATTGAAGGAATGGATAAGGTGAGAAAAATGTACCCAACATAGCTTCCTGAAGCCGATCTCTGCAAAGGGGGCATCAGTTCACCATGGAGAACTGTATGAAATAGGCAGGACCACTAGGCTACCAGAGAATGCTTTATAGGAGGACACTAGTCTGCCAAGGACAGCTATAAAGTGAGAGGGAGGAGACTACCAGGGAAAAATATATTGAAGAGAGGAGACCATTAAACCCCAGGGAAAGCTCCAGTAGACCCGACCCTAGGACAAGCTATAAATAAGAGGGTCACAAGGGCAAGCTGTAAGAAATGGGTGGGGGAACAATTACTATGAAAATACTGTTAAGTCACCTCCTGTAACCCCACCTGCTTTTGAGACCACACTCCATGCATGGTAAAGCAAAGAATTACACTTGCTATAAATCTTTTCACCTCCTGAGCGGTAAGTCCGACATTATGTCGGGCAAGGAATTTTTACTAAAAGCAGTATGCCTGACACAATGTCGGGCATGCCACTCAGAATATTTTACATGCCTCAGGTGTCCCCCAGGATAAATCTATTAGATTTAGGGGCTGCAGTAGTTGTTAGCTAGCAATAGGCTAGCTAGTATAGGCATCCCCCACCCCCGATCCGGCCACCATATACATTACCAAGCCTCTATCCAGCAATTGTCGCAGCCTCCCCGCACAGCCCCGGTGTTTTCTACTGAGAAGATTGTACTGCGCATGATGTCATGACACCAATGACGTTGTCCTTGACATCATGACGCCATGTGCAGTACAATCTTCCCCTGCGGCGATCGCTGGATAGAGGCTTGATATGTATATAGCTGCTGGATCGGAGGGTGGGGGGCGCCTATAATAGCTAGCTTATTACTAGCTAACAACTACCGCAGCTCCTAGACCTAATAGATTTATCCTGGGGACTCCTATACCTAGCTGGCCAATACTGGGGGACACATGTACCTAGCCTGGGTGGGGGGGAACACCTGTACCTACCTAGCCGAGGGGACAACTGTACCTACCTAGCCTGGGGACACCTGTACATGCCTAGCCTATACCTGTACCTACTTAGCCTATACTGGGAACACCTTTACCTACCTAGCCTATACTGGGGGACTCCTGTAACTACCTAGCTTATACTGAAGGACACCTGTACCTACTTAACCTGTACTGAAGGACACCTGTACCTACCTAGCTTATACTGGGGGACATCTGTACCTACCTAGCCTGGGGACACCTGTAACTACCTAGCCTATACTGGGGGACACCTGTACCTAGTTAACCTATGCTGGGGGCACCTAGACCTGGCTACTTGCCTACCTACAAAAATCTGCAAGGGATTCTGAAGACAGATGGGCACAGCGCAGTGGGTGACACAGGACAAGTAATGTATAAATGCAGAAGGGGGTACATTTATACACTGGGGGGTCAGTGGTGAGGCAACGGACGCTGCTGATTCAACCTGTGATATATATCAGGAATCGGCCTGAGGTGTATGGGCAGCCAATAGATCTTTCTCTAATCAGATTCGATCAGAGAGAGATTTGTCTCTAGGTGGAATCTGCCCATCATCGCTAGACATAGTTTAGATTTTGTGTTTCAAGCTTTTATTAAACTCAAAATGTATACCAGACCCTTGCTTGACATATTTTGGTAAGATACAGGAAAAAAGGTTATGAAAATTAACTGCTTGAGGACCACTGTGTTAAACCCCCCCTAAAGACCAGGCCATTTTTCTTGAAATTGGCCACTGCAGCTTTAAGGCCTCGCTGCAGGGCCGCACAACTCAGCACACAAGTGATCCCCCTCCCCTTTTCTTCCCACCAACAGAGCTCTCTGTTGGTGGGGTCTTATCGCTCTCCCAGTGTTTTTTTTGTAAATATTTTTTTTATTTATTTTCACTGTGATTGGCTGTCATAGGCTTCAGCCTATGACAGCCGATCACTTCTGATCCTCTGGAGGGGACAGCGCTGCTTTAGATCGCAGCACTGTACAAGGTAACTAGATGGCGTTTCGCCGTCTAACAGTCTCCGATCGGCTCCTCTCCGCCTTCCAAGCAGGGATGCGCACGCAGCAGCATGTGTGATCTCCTCCTAGCCCCATAGAAGGCCGTTCACGCCAATCGGCGTTGAGCGGTCCTGGGGCTGCCGCCGTGTTCACGCCAATTGGCGTGGAGCGGTCGGCTAAGGGTTAATTGGATCACTTTTTGCACAGAATTCCAGCAGAAACTGTACACCAGGGAGATTTAACTTTAGGCTGTATTCCCACTTGAGCTGAGAATTGACATTTTCTGTCTGTTCTCTGCTCATTGCTAAACTGAAAGTGAACGGTTCCTATTTTATAAATCGGAGTTACTCACACTTGTCACTCTGCAGCAGATCCATTGGATGGTCCATTGGATCAGTTGCAGTACGCGGCCACATTTCTGTGCCGTCCGCAATAATCCCAGACACATGCGTTCTACCTTATGACTTATGGTGGTAATGCATCTGCTCGGGCTACAGCCAGGCCACAGCGTACAATCCGAGTACACTTAGCCTTTACCATGCTTTTTCCAGCCTGTAACAGCACCTGCAGTCCTGGAGTGGACAAATCTTGCTACTCCCTGGAATTAAGCAGTCAGCAGCCTGTGTCCTTCAGGAGATCTACACCAGCATGATCTGGACTTTATTGTAACGCAAGTATATTGCATTTGCAAGCTATTTATACCTACTTATAGGCTACTGTGTGTCTGGCTATTTAGACTTACTGCTCTGTGGCCCAATGAACATGCGAGCCATTCAAATCGCATGACTTGCTGCTCTGCGGTTGGACTCTGCATGTATGTTACAATGTACTTATGCTAACCTGGCTTATAAACCTGCTCATTAACTCTTGCTTTGTATGGACACTTGTCTATAGGCTGAAGGTCCTTTCGATTTGCTCGGTCAGTGCCTCAAGTCAATACCCCTTATTGGGGCTGTGGCAATGGACATTTCTTTTGGCTGCAATTACCAGGTGCTGTATAGGTATTTGTTTATGTAGGTGAGACTGGATGTAATTTTAAAATGTTATTTGTTTATTTTTTTGATGTTTCATTAAAATGTTTTTTTTTCAACATTTATAATCTGTGTCATGAGCAGTTTTTTGCTGCCCCCACTTCCCCATTTTTCCCTTCCCACTGTTTCCAATTACGATTATTGTGGGTGGGCACAAATTGGCGCATTACTTATTTAGCCTAATGGGTAATTTAAAACAAGATTGAGCAGCTCTTTCTCTAAGCATTTTCTAGACCAGACAAGACACAGAAAATTTATATCGCGATTTTCTCCTGGCGGACTCAAAGCGCCAGAGTTGCAGCTCTATAGGCAGTAGCAGTGTTAGGAAGTCTTGCCCAAGGTCTCCTACTGAATAGGTGCTGTCTTACTGAACAGGAGCCATTCACAATTGTCACTCTGCTACAGATCCGTGAGATCTGTTGCGGTAAGCAGACCTCACTTCTATGCAGTCAACAATAATTCTGGGCAGGCGGATGCTTTCCCCAATATAGCCTGGGGGGTAAAAGATCTGCCCCAGGCTACAGCTGGACCACTCCCGCTGCCCGCACATGGTCTGGCTCAAGTGGGCCCCGAGCATTAGACATGTTTTATCGTTGCAGTACTAGGAGAAAAAAACTACCCTAAGAATATACCTTTATTTCAAAATTCAATAACGTTAACATACATTATAGCAGCAACTCTATTTGTTCTATATTAATAAAAGCGAGAAATAGCCAAATTTAATTTGTTTATTATCTGTAGTAGCACTTTTTAGTTTAAAATAATTATGATAACAGAGGAACTGCGTATTTTTTTAGTTTTTTTTCTTATTATTCGCTTTAAAATCCCTGGAAAAATAAGCATATGATTTAAAATGCGCCTGGGAATTTAAAGTGGTCTGAAACTCTGACATAACATACAGGGCTCGTTTCCACTATTGCGGTGCGGAATCGCCTGGATTCCACCGCTGATGAAATCGCATGCGGATGCAATTCCGCATGCGTTTCTTGCCGCGAATTTGCATGCGAATTCGCATAGGTGAGGGTATATGCGATTTTAACTATGTCACTGCCTGTGTGAATTTACATTGGTACCTATGCGAATTCGCGGCAAAAAACGCATGGGGAAAACGCATGCGATTTCCCTATTAAATACATTATGTGCGATTCGCCTGCATTCCACACGCAGGCGAATTCTGCAGGGTGTTCCGTGCAGATTTTCTCTGCACAATAAAACGCTCCCGCAGACGCATAAGTGGAAACAGGCCCATTCACTTATATTGTCTATGCGAATCCGCATACGCAAGGCGCATGCGGATTCGCGATAGTGGAAACGGGGCCTCAATAAAAATGTGTTTTCCTGCTTTTTATTATTCATGCAATTATCATTGTCTGTCTACAAATTACAAGTTTCCAAAGTGTAGTTTATCTTGCCCTGAAATCTGCCATTGCATTTTATTCCAACTGCTTTTTATTATATATTAACCCTTTCCACTCTGAGTTCTTTCCTAAGGGCTCGTTCCCACTATCGCGAATCCGCATGCGTCCAATGCATGCGGATTCGCACATGTAATGCAAGTGGATGGGCCTGTTTCCACTGTAGCGTTGTTGAGGTGCGTTTTTTCAGCGGTAAAAAAAGGCACAAAAGAGCCAACGAATTTGCCTGCGAGTGGAATGCATGCGAATCGCCGCTAATGTATTTAATAGTAAAAACGCATGCGTTTGTTACATGCGTTTTTACCCGCGATTTCACACCTTTTTCAATGTTATTTTGCCCTGGCAGTGTCATGGTTAATTTCGCATGGCATCCTGCCATGCGAAATCGCGGGTAAAAACGCATGCGGAAACGCATCCGCATGCGTTTTTACAAGCGTCGGAATGCCGGCGATATCGCGTCGCAACAGTGGAAACAAGCCCTAAAGGAAGTCGTTTCTGCTTGGAGTTTTTTTTTTTTTTTAAGGAAATGCGCTCTCCCTCTTACACTCTCTCCCATTTTAACATGGAACATAACACAGTAACATGGTATATCTTATTTTAAAGAACACATTATAACGTTTAATTTGATACCGTATTTGGACAGTTTGGCATCTTCTATTGGCTTGTAGCAGAGGAGAAAGCCAAGGTATGGTAAATTGAAAAACAGTTTCCAGGGTGTAATCCGGGCCTGCGTGAGCAAGTTTTGCAATAATAGGTGGTTTTATGCCCGCCACCCGGGGTCTTACTGTCCCTACACACAATGCAATCATTGGTATTTCGATTGGGCAGATTGGCAATAAACTACTGGCTACTATTTACACCCTCCCCCAGTCCATTCCATAGGATTCCATTAATTCCCTATGCAGCTTTGCAGGCGATCTGTAAGAAATCTGCAAAGTAATCTGCATGGAATCTGGATGAAATCTGCAGAATGGAATCTGCCTAAACGAATCAGAAACTATTTTTTATTAAAAAAAAAAAAAAAAAAACAGCCAGGAAACTGAAGTGACATTTAACCACTTCACCGCTGAGGGGTTTTACCCCTTGAGCACCAGAGCAATTTTCACCTTTCAGCGCTCCTTCCATTCATTCGTCTATCACTTTATCATTACTTATCACAATGAAATGAACTATATCTTGTCTTTTCCGCCACCAATTAGGCTTTTTTTAGGTGGGACATTATGCCAAGAATTATTTTATTCTAAATATGTTTTAATGGGAAAATAGGAAAAATGTGGGAAAAAATTTATTATTTTTTAGTTTTCGGCCATTATAGTTTTTAAATAATGCATGCTACTGTAATTCAAACCCATGAAATGTATTTGCCCATTT
This sequence comes from Hyperolius riggenbachi, assembly GCF_040937935.1. NCBI lineage: Eukaryota > Metazoa > Chordata > Amphibia > Anura > Hyperoliidae > Hyperolius > Hyperolius riggenbachi. The sequence continues at coordinate 86,028,142 of NC_090656.1, forward strand.
GTCCCGGTTATAAAACCGTTTAAATTATGTCCCTATCACAATGTTTGGCACCAATATTTTATTTAGAAATAAAGGTGCATTTTTTTCAGTTTTGCGTCCATCCCTAAGGGCTCTTTCACATCAGAGCTTGCGTTGGAGAACGCTCAAAGCATACGTTTTGTTGTATGCGTTTTGATATGCGTTGCACTGCAGTGAGTGTGCGTTTTTAATCCGTTTTCAATGCGTTACAGCACATAGAAAAACGCAGGTAATTTTTTTTTCTTTTAGCTTTCAACTTTCTACATTGTTCCTCTGTTGCATTCTGGGACTGATTACCTGCGTTAACGGATTAGTGTGCGTTTTACATTGACTAACATTGTAACGCATAAAGCTAGCGTCGGCCGAAAAACTGCGCCTGGGTGCAGTGTAACGCAACGCACAAAAAGGCTGCGTTATATGTGAAAGCTAAAATGAAAGTCTATGGACTTTCATTTCACCTTGGGTAACGCAAACTTTACCCTTTGCGTTGAAACGCAGAAAATCTGCCCTAATGTGAAAGAGCCCTAATTACAAGCCCATAGTTTATAAAGTAACAGTGTTGTACCCTCCTGACATAAATATTTAAAAAGTTCAGTCCCTAAGGTAACTATTGTATTTTTTTTAATTGTAAATATTTTTATTTTTTTTTAATTACAAAAAAAATAATAATTGGGGAGTGTGGCAGGTAATGAGTAATTTTTTTGTGTAAAAGTAATGTATTTGTATGTGAAAAATGCTTTAGGGTGTAGTTTTACTATTTGGCCACAAGATGGCCACAGTAACATTTTGTTTATGCGACCTGCAAGCGTCCGGAAGGACGCTTGCAGGAAGTGCTATGAGGCTGGGAAAGTTTTTTTGTGTTTTTTTTTTCAAAATGATCGCGCTGCTTCTCATAGAAGCAGCGGATCATTGCGGGGCTTAGATCAACGAACGGGATTGGTTTTTCCCGTTCATTGATTTCCGGACGAGCGGGCGGTGGCGTGCATGCGAGCCGGAGTGCGCGCATGAGCGAGCGGGAGCGTGGGCAGCGGCGGGAGTGCAGGAAGTACGGAGTTCTCCGTCCCTGGTGGTAAAAGGATGGAAAAAGGGACGGAGAAATCCGTACGGCTGGGGGTAAAGTGGTTAAATATAAATGTCACTTCCTGCCAGCCGGGATTGCGGACATCCGGTTTGAGGCTGGGGAGCACTTACTGAGTTGGCATGTAGTATTGCATGCCCACTAAATAGCGCACACAGATCAGCAGTTTACGGTGGTCCCGATGCGCTGCAAACCGCCGCTGCAGGGATGTCCCGCATAGCGGGACATACAACGCATCGGGTTTTCCCGTATGTCCCGCTATGAGTGGACATACGAGTGGAAAGAGTTCAAATCTTCTAGTGAGCTCTTCTGAACTGTGTGTGTGCCTGAAGCAGACAGAGCGTCACAGAGAGCTTGTTTTCAGTTTTTACTCACAATGGGCTCGATTCACAAAGCGGTGCTAACCCAGTTAGACTTTAGGCATGATAACCATTGCACCACGCTGGTGAAAAGCCAGTTTAGGCGTGATAAGTTTAGGCACGATAAGTTTAGATCGCGCGCAGAGTCCCGCACGCAAAGCAGCGCCATTAAACTCTATGCGAAGTGCAACAGACTTTGCTAGCGCAAAACTTTTGATCCGCTGTGCACTGCGGTGCTAACCCAATTGGTGCTTAACCACTTAAGGACCAGGGCTTTCTGCAGTGATCGGTGCTGCGTGGCTCTCCAGCCCGCAGCACCGATAAGGATTGAGCCTTGGCGATCATACTTCCCCCCCCCCCCCCCTTTTTTCCCCACTAGGGGGATGTCCTGCTGGGGGGGTCTGATCGCCGCCGGCTGTTTGTGATCTGCGGGGGGGGGGGGGGGGGCTCTTTAAAGCCCCCCTCCGCAGCGTTTTCGGCGCTCCCTGCCTTCCCGTCCCTCCCTCTCCCTCCATGGGCAGCGCAGGACGGATATCCATCCTGCGCATTGAGGGATAGGCTTCAGCCTATCATATGCCGGTGATCCCCTACCAATCAGAGGCCGGGGATCGCCGATCTACGTCACAGCGCTGCTGCGCAGCAGCGCCGTATGATGTAAACAGCTGGGATTTCTTCCCCGCGTGTTTACATTTTGCTGGCGAGCCGCGATCGTCGGCTCTCCGGCTGTTCATAGAAACACCCTCCGTGAACTTCCATGGTAACCCACTTAAGACCTGCTGACGCCTTTGGGCGTTAGCTGGTCCTACTTATCACGCCTAAACTTATCACGCCTAAACTTATCACACCTAAACTTATCACACTTAAACTGAGTTTAGGCGTGATAAAGGGCTTTTCACCAGCGTGCTAACTGTTAGCACCGCTTTGTGAATCAGGCCCTATGTGACAACATTGGAAAGTAAACAAAGATACTGTTATCTCCAGTCTGGATGCAGAGTTCAGTGATGTTCTGCTACAATTTTTTTCTAGGACAGTAGATTTAAAGCTGCAAGGAATCTTTTAGAGCAAAGTAGTAGAAATGCTGACTTTCAGACCACTTTAAGCACCAGGTGAAGCTGCTGTGTTAGTAGCATATTGGCAACACTGCCAATATTCTACTTCTGCTTTACCTATCTTACCTCTTACACCAACCCTCCTCCTACCTACTCCTAACTTTAACCCTCTCCCTACCAGTAGCATAACTACAATTTATTGGGCCCCCCATCAAAACTTTGATGCCCCCGGCCAATGTTCACACCCTTTCCCTTGCCTCCACAGCCTTGGGGCCCATCTTACAAGGGTCATAAAATAAGCGTGGCCATCATGATCTTCACCCCCATAGGAAGTGTAGCCATAAAAACAACTGATCTGAAGTAAAGTCCCCTGTATCGGGGGAAGGGAAATTAGGACCCCCCACAGCTCTGGGGCCCCCCTGCGATCGCAGGTGCTACTTTCCTCTAGTTACACCCCTGCCTCCTACCCTATGCCTAACATTAACTGTTCCCATTTGTGCATTATCTTTGGCTTCGGCTATGTCTGGAGCCCAAACTATACACTGTGCACCTCTGTAGCAGCAATTAACATTGTGGTCAATAGCGATGCATAAATTACCAGCCTCATGCTAAAATGTCAAAACTATTCTAAACCAGTGTTCGCCAACCCTGTCCTCAAGGCCCACCAACAGTGTATGTTTTGTAGAAATCAGCTCTGCAGCAACACTAATTACCCCACCTGTGATTGTGTATGGTTTCCTGCAAAACATGTACTGTTGGTGGGCCTTGAGGACAGGGTTGGGGAACACTGCAACCGCAAAGGAAAAACAGGTTTACGTTAGTGATGGGAATTCTGGCTCTTTTAAAGAGAACCCGAGGTGGGTTTGAAGAATATTATCTGCATACAGAGGCTGGATCTGCCTATACAGCCCAGCCTCTGTTGCTATCCCAAACCCCCCTAAGGTCCCCCTGCACTCTGCAATCCCTCATAAATCACAGCCACGCTGCTGACAAACAGCTTGTCAGAGCTGGCTGTGTTTATCTCTATAGTGTCAGTCTGCTGCTCTCCCCGCCTCCTGCAGAACTCCAGTCCCCGCCTGCATCCCTTCCCTCCCTGCTGATTGGAGGGAAGGGGCGGGGGCAGGGTCCAGAGCTATGCAGGAGGCGGGGGAGCAGCTGAGACTGACACTACAGATGTAAATACAGCCTCACAGCACGGCTGTGATTTATGAGGGATTGCAGAGTGCAGGGGGACCTTAGTGGGGTTTGGGATAGCAACAGAGGCTGGGCTGTATAGGCAGATCCAGCCTCACTATGCAGATCACATTCTTTAAACACACCTCGGGTTCTCTTTAAGAGAATCGGCTCTTTTGGCTCGGCTCCCATTAAAGAACCGGCTCGTATGGCTCTCAAACGGCTCTTCATTTAATATCATTAGAAGCCTCTCAGATATAGAAGAAAAGCCCCGCTCTGTCTCCATGACAACTCCAGGCTGCTTCTCTGAATGGGGCAATCCCTCCTGCTGCTCCTGCTCTGCTCCACCACATACACCCCTACAAGCTACAGGAGGAGGACTATATCTCCCGGCATGCCTCAGCGCCCTTTATTACAGAGCAGAGCACACTGGTGAGTGACTCACAGGCATCGGCTCTTTTTAAACTTAGCACCGGCTCTTGTCCGCAGCAAAGAGCCGGCTCTTAGAGCCAGCTCATTCGCGAACGACCCATCGCTAGTTTACGAGCAGTTATTAATAACTGTCTTCTTACTACAACAACTGTTTTTTAGATTCCTTTTTTTACATCCTTTCTGTGCAGTGAGTCTATATTGTATATAGTGAGTCAGCAGGGATGTTGTTTTTTCTCCTCAGACACTACTTACAAAGGAAATGAAGCTGTTCCCATTATTTAGCAGAGCAGAGTCCTCCCCCCTTCCATCTTAGCAGCTAACATTCTTCCCTTCATTCCTGTGCTCCACAGAAAGCTTTTCACCAAAGCACATTATAATAGTCTTTTAATCTTTCCAGTGCTACTTAGTAGTTATGGAGCACCATGCCTGTACACTTTACTCTCCCCAGAAAACAGTAACCATGGCTACAAGCAGCTGAAACAGGAGATGAAGTTTCAGAATGCCACCAGCCACCATGTTCAATCCACTGAAGTGACTATAATGCTGGATGATCCAAAGATTACATTATCTGGTCACTCTTCAGCGCCATGCAGTGGTGGCTCCAGCGTCTGATTTAAAGGGGGGGGGGGGGGATTTACAAAAGGCACAATGGCTAGCTGGTGGGGCCCACTGTGGCACATGACAAGAAAAATATACACCCAGTGATCATTTATTACAGTACATGCAGTATGTCTACAGCTTAGCCATTTTGTCACTCCAGGTGAGAAAACCTGTGCCCCCCCTTTCCCCATTCGCCCCCATGGTGCTCCCCATGAAAATAATCGTAATGCGGCATTGTTTCACCAGGAAATAACCGTAATGTTGTGGCAGCATTTCACCAGAGAATACATGTAAGAAAGAAAATACATGTAAGGAAGAAGGCACACAGGGGGACATAGAGAGGCACAGGGGGACAGAAGTAGGCACGAGGGTTGGAAGAAGTCACAAAGGAGGACAGAAGGAGGCACAAGTACACAGAAGGCACACAGGGAGATAGAATGAGGCACAATGGGGGACAAAAGGAGGTGCAATGGGGGGCAGAATGAGACACAAAGGAGGACAGAAGGAGGCACAGGAGAACGGAAGAAGGTACACAGAGGGGCAGTTGGAGGTACAGGGGGACAGAAGAAGGCATGAGGGCCAGAAGGAGGCACAAAAGAGGAGAGAAGGAGGCACATGGGGGACTGAAGGAGGCACACGGGGACAGAAGGACGCTCAAAGTAGGGTAGGAGGCAGCACAAAGTGGGACAGGAGGAGGGGACAGACTGAGGCACAAAGGGGAACATAAGGAGGCACAGGAGGAAAGAAGGAGGTACAGGGGGACTGAAGGAGGCACAAAGGGGGACAGAAAAAAAGCACAAAGAAGGGCAGAAGGAATAACAGGGAGATAATAGGAGGCACAAAATTGGCCAGAAGTATGCACAAAGGGGGAAAGAAGGAGGCACAAAAGGTGGACAGAAAATGGCAGAGGGGGGTGTAAGGAGGCACAGGGAGACAGATGGAGGCAGAGGGGGACAGAAAGAGCCACAGGGAGATAGAGGAAGGCACAAAGGGGCACAGAAGGAGGCACAGGGGGATAGAGGAAGGCACAAGGGACAATAGGTGGCACGTGGGGACTGAAGAAGCACATGGAGACAGAAGGCAGCACAAAGTGACACAGAAGGAGACACATGAGACAGAAAGAGGCAGAGTGGGACTGAAGGAGGGACAGGGGGCAGAGGTAGCACACTGGGACAAATAAAGGCAAAGGGGACATAAGGAGACACAGGGGGACAGATGGAGGCACAAGAGGCCACAGAGAGAGGCAGAGGTGGCACAGGGGGACTGAAGGAGGCATATGAAAACAGAAGGAGGTACAAAGGAAGACAGAAGGACAAACAGGAGGTCAGACATGGCACAAGGGACTGAAAGAGGCACACGGAGACAGAAGGCAGCACAAAGTGACACAGAAGGAGGCACAGGAGACAGAAAGAGGCAGAGTGGGACTGAAGGAGGGACAGGGGGCAGAGGTAGCACACGCGGACAAATAAAGGCAAAGGAGACATAAGGATATGCAGGGGGACAGATGGAGGCACAAGAGGCCACAGAAAGAGGCAGAGGTGGCACAGGGGGACTGAAGGAGGCATATGAAAACAGAAGAAGGTACAAAGGGAGACAGAAGGACAAACAGGAGGTCAGACATGGCACAAGGGACTGAAAGAGGCACAAGGAGACTGAAGGAGGCAGAAAAGGGACAGAAGGAGGAACAAAGGGGGGAAGAAGGATGCACAAGGCACAGAGGTGGCAGCTGCCTGCAACTTACGCTAAGTAGATGCAGTAGAAGCAAGTAATAGAACACCCACGGGGAGGGGCTTAGTCCAAGGGAGGGACTTAATTTGGGGCTGGGCTTAATCCAGCAACATGGCACCCCCCAGGACCAATGGCACTCCAGGCAATGGCCTGTACTTCCTATGCCTAGAGGCGCCCCGGTCATTAGGTATTACATGCCGTGTACCATGCAGCCTCGTACACTTTAAGCGGGGGAGATTTATAGTGGCTGCATTTGGCCAATACAGCAAAGGAACACATCAGGAGCCCAATGCTCTGCAAGGCAGCAAATAATGGGCACAGCGGCATTATTTATCTCACCCTTACCGGTAGTCAAAGTCAGATTCCGGATGTTTTCCCACTTGAGCTGGACGGATTGCTGTCATCAAAGGAAAAATGAATTTCAAATTTTATCAAGACATTTTGCACGAGAACTTAAGGCCATCTGTCCATCAGCTGAAGTTCTGCAGAAGATGGGTGTTGCAACAGGACAACGACCCAAAGCATAGAAATGAATCAACAGAATGGCTTAAACAGAAGAAAATACGCCTTCTGGAGTGGCCCAGTCAGAGTCCTGACCTCAACCCAATTGAGATGCTGTGACATGACCTCAAGAAAGGGATTTACACCAGACATCCCAAGAATATTGATGAACTGAACATCTAAAGAATATTGATGAACTGAAACAGTTCTGTAAAGAGGAATGGTCAAGAATTACTCCTGACCGTTGTGCACATCTGATCTGCATGGAAATGTTTGGTTGAAGTTATTGCTGCCAATTTGTGCAGAAATCCATTTAATTCCAAAGGGTTCACATACTTTTTCTTGCTACTGTACATTAAAAAGTCACATGTCTCCAGATAAAAGAATCAAGTATTTACATGCCTCCAGATAGGGCCGGCCTTAGGTTTCACTGTGCCCTGAGCGAAACCTGATTTTTGTGCGAAGAGGATGAAGGGAAGCTTCATCCTCTTCACGCATGCGCGCACACAGGTGGTCAGTAGCTGCAGTACAGTCTGAATCACCTGCTCCGCAGGTGACTAGACATTACAGATTTATCACCTCTACCTGCTCCTCAGGTAATAGTGACTACAGTACAGTCTGAATTACCCCTTCCTTGGGTGATCAGTACACTTGTTAACATAGTTCCACCCGCTCCTCGGGTGAACTATCTCACTATTGTCTGTATCTCCAGCTTGCTGGAGTTGGTATTCCTGTGCTACATAGATATGCTCATATCTCCCAGCTCCTCTGGGAATAGCGAGTATCTCTATCATTACTGTTGCACCAAACACATACCCTCACATTGGTCGTCAGATATTTTCCAAACGGCAGCAAAGCAGGGGTTAAAATGATAAATATCGTTCAGGCAGGACAAAAAAAAAAAAGTTTTAAAACGATAAATTTTGTTCAAAAGGTCTGCACTATTTTAACCTTTAAAACGATAAATATGATTTTAAATATATCGGGCAGAAGGGGGGTGCCATTTTTTTGCCGACGCCATTTTTCACTAGACGCGGTGGTCCTGGTCTTGGCTATACCAGTATTATTGGTGATTCTGCAGATCACACATAATCAGGTATAACGTCTGTATTATTGGTGATACTGCAGATCACCAATAATCAGAGAAATCTGTTCTTGCTGACACGAATCGTTACAAGTTCTACATAATCTGTTACTGACCCAGCTTGTCCAACTACCCAGGCCCTTCTGCTCCCAGGGCTGAGAACCTTCTGTCTTGCTTCCAAAGATTCTGTAGATTGTGATTGTATGAGAGGCCATCCTCAACTCTCAGTTTTCTACCTAAGTTTCATTTGCAGACATGACAGTACACCTAAAAAGATGTAGGCGTTTAAGGTACCCTCCTTGCTGGAAAACCCTTATAAGCAAGTGGCTGCCATGATTGATGCCATTAAAGAGACTCCGTAACAAAAATTGCATCCTGTTTTTTATCATCCTACAAGTTCCAAAAGCTATTCTAATGTGTTCTGGCTTACTGCAGCACTTTCTGCTATCACAGTCTCTGTAATAAATCAATGTATCTTTCCCCTGTCAGACTTGTCAGCCTGTGTCTGGAAGGCTGCCAAGTTCTTCAGTGTTGTGGTTCTGCTATGAACTCCCCCTTCCTTCCAAGCCCCTCTATGCACACTGCCTGTGTATTATTTAGATTAGGGCAGCTTCTCTCTTCTCTCTTATCTTTTACAAGCTGGATAAATCGTCCTCTGAGCTGGCTGGGCTTTCACATACTGAGGAAATTCAGACAAGGGCAAAGCTGTTTGCAGGAAGAAAAGAGCAGCCTGACACTTCAGTGCATGAGAGATGCAGGGGGAAAGAAACACACAAATGATCTCTTGAGATTCAAAAGGAAGGCTGTATACAGCCTGATTGTGTATGGATGTATTTTTCTATGTGTGGACATACTGTACATCAACCTACTTCCTGTTTTGGTGGCCATTTTGTTTGTTTATAAACAAACTTTTTAAAACTGTTTTTAACCACTTTTAATGCGGCGAGGAGCGGCGAAATTGTGACAGAGGGTAATAGGAGATGTCCCCTAACGCACTGGTATGTTTACTTTTGTGCGATTTTAACAATACAGATTCTCTTTAAACTGGCTGCTACTAACTAGGAGGAAAACTACAGTGCCTCTTCAACAAATTATCTTATGCCATGGGAGCCCGGGGCAGCCTCCTTCCTTTGACACTTCCTCTTTCTTTATTCAAAAATAACTATTTAAAACTATTCATCCACTGCTTACACATGCTGCAAACATTACTCATATTTTAACAATACCCCCTCTCTGTATCAGTAATCCTGGGAAGGTGAGCAAAGTCTGCTAGTTTTCATAAACTTTAAAAAAATGTAAAATATCACAGGTGCCACACCCAGAATTATTTGTGGTACACACGGCAATTACATGGTGCAAAAACATGATGCAAATAACAACATATGCCATAATAACATTGAGTAAATAACAATATAGCATCATATGACATTACAAGTCACACAGTGCAACCGATGGAAGACTATGTTTAGACATGTACGGTGTAAGACACAGGTGCAGTACACTAGCACCCCAAGAGATACTGTGGAGGAAGTCCGAGAGGTTACATCCGGAAGGGGGCTTGACTTCAGAAGGAGGACTGCATGGGGGAATAAGGTGTTCCTCTGCCTAGAGGTTTTGGTGAGGATGTTCTTATAGCGTCATCCTGAGGGAAGGAGGATGAAGAAACGACCGCCGTGGTGGGAGGGGTCAAGCCTTATCCTGTTGGCCCTGGACCTCATTCTAGATGTGTGGAGGGGGTCCATTGGTGGCAGGGATGGCACAGTGATCTTCTCGAAGGCATTGATTACTCTCTGGAACTTGTGCCTGTCACTTGCATTCGCCCCTGTTTACGAGACAATGATGGAAGTGCAAAGGACCAATTAAATAAGTGCAATCAGAGAATAGCATGAGAATTTGAGTTTTAACGTAATGGCAAATCTCTGCACCTACTCGAGGTCTAGAAAATTCAGAATGATCTCATTGAAAATGGTATCAATTGTATCAATTAGATAAGGTCACTAAAGTAACTTTGAACACAGATTTATTGTTATAAAATCATTCTTCAGTTATAACTGTATTAGCTTACCTAATGTTATTTTTCCAGCCTAACACAAGGTGGCTCTGGTTGCACACCAATAAAAGTTTGTAATGGGATCTTATGCTGGATCCACACCATGCAATTTTTCGGCCGATTTACATGCCCTATTGATTATTTCCAGCACGTTTGATCTGAGGATCGCTCGATTTTATGAGCGATTTCCATAGAAACGAATGGAAATCGCTCATAAAATCGATCGTTTCTCAGGTCGGACATGCTGGAAATAATCGATTGGGCATGCAAATCGACCGAAAAATTGTATGGTGTGGATCGAGCATTACATATTTGCTGAGGATAGAAAGGGGGCAGGATGAAAGTGAGAAATTTGATTTTATACATGTAAGCATTACAGATTTTTGTGTAAATCATTAACTGCTCTAATAGGATATAAAGTAAATAAACTGACTGCAACTGATGCCAGTGCCCACCACAATTAGCTGCTATTAATATTAGACGGAGGATTAATGTCAAATAGCATACAGTATGAATCATGCACCATCTTAATAGTACAGATTTTTTTACTCCTCAACATGGCTTAGTTCCTCAACTTAGGCAGGTATTGTTGCTCACAGCATAAGGCTAATGCAAACTCTTGAATATTATTAGTGATCAAACTAATAGTATAATATTTTGAGTCATCTACAAACAGAGAAATTACTTTTTATCTTAGTCTCAATATTATGGCCTCAATTCACTAAGCTTTATCAAACACTTTATCAAACGTTTGATAATTTACCTCATGGGTAAAATCTAATTTTGAATTCACTAAGGTGTTATATATTTATCGAATGTTTTATCGATAAAAAGTTCAATAAATCTATAACACCTTAGTGAATTCAAAATTAGATTTTATCTATGAGGTAAATTATCAAACGTTTGATAAAGTGTTTGACAAAGCTTAGTGAATTGAGGCCTATGTGTGAAAAAAACTAAAAGGTAAAGGTCCCAAAACAGAACCTTGTGGTACACCACTTTCAGTATACTAGAGCATGAATTACTAATGACAACTCTATGGACATGGTCTGTATGCCATTGTTCAAATTGTTTATCTTTATATATATTTCCTAAACCGAGCATCTGTAAGGAACCAAATGCTTTTGCACAGTCCAAAATGTATTTAGTCTTTGCTTGCAAAATAGTCTGGCATAGCTTTTATTCATCCCTGTTTTGGAAAGATAGTCCTTATTTTGATGCCAAATGTGTGTTCCCTGTGTGTTAATTATTAAAGTGGACCTGAACTCTTGCACGGGACAGAAGGAAAACAGAGAAATGCACCCTGTACTGTATGTATTTACAGAGTTTAGCCTGTCTAATTCCCCTTCATCTGTGACTAATCTCCACTGGGACTAATCTACACAGAGCAGCTTATTTGTAAACACAGGATGGAAACAATATGTCTGCTTCCATGAAAGCAGAAAGTAGACACACTGCAGATGTATTGCAGGATTTGTATCAGCTGTAACAAAGACAAGTTTATCTTTAAAGGTTATTATGCTGTTGGGTATCTTTTAGAGTAGAGAGGAAGTTCTGGGTTCAGGTCCGCTTTAAAAGTGTCAACAGTATTGTACAAACTCTAAAGCTGATCACACACTTAAAGTCGCCATACATAAAGCCATTTGGTGGCCGGCAGATCTCTCTATGATTTAATCTGAATCTGTTATCTGGCCATACCCCACAGGGCGATTCCTGATTGATTTCAGCATAAAATCCTTCAGGAATTGGCCTTGTGATGCCGCTTCGCTGCCCCTGGCCATATCCCCCCCCCCCCCCCCCCCCCCCCCCATGGCTGAGCATTAAAATAATGTATCTGTCCATGTCCGGCATACTTCCCTGCTGGCATTATAGCACGTGGGATTGGTGTAACATTATCATTATTATTATTGACTTATATAGCACCAGCATCTTCTGTGGCGCTGTACAACAGCATACAGGGTATAACAATACAAAATAGACAATACAACAGTTAAAACAAGATAAGAGTGGATTACAGCTGATGCAGTCAACAAATTAAATTCATATTTTCACACAGGGGTGGGAGGTATGTACACACATTACACAGCATTGTGAGACAAAAGGGGAAGAGAGCCCTGGCCAAAAGGCCCTACAGACTAAGTTGTAAGGGAGAGGACTATAGGTAAAGGGAAGCTGTGTAGGAGATGGTAGAAATGGTGGTCAGTGGCTGAAGTGTCCTAGGTAGGGGAATATGCTTACCGGAAGAGGTGAGTTTTCATATTGCATCTATAAAGAGTAAGTGTGGGTGAGTGGCAGATGTGCTGAGGGAAAGTGTTCCAGAGGAAGGGAGAGGATCGAGAGAAGTCTTGTAAACAGGAGTGAGAAGAGGTGACCAGAGAAGTAGATAGAATATTAGTTAGTTAGTAGACTATTAGTTAGTAGAGCGGAGATTGCGTGTAGGATGGTATCTGGAGGTAACTTGATTTCTGCTAGGTACACAACATACAATTTTGTGGCAGATTTACCTGCCAGATCGATCATTTCCAACATGTCTGATCTGAATTTCGCTAGATTTTTCTATTCTGATTTTCCCCGGATTCTATCAAAACAAGAAGAAAAATGCAGCATGCAGTACCGATTAATAGTCACAAATCGGAATCGCATGTAAATTCGAGTCAAAATCGCAAATCGGAATCGCATGTAGTGTGCAAGAGCCCTTTAACTGCTTACTTTTTTTGTCATAGTGGTCCTTTAATTTGCTAACTTCTGTCTCCTGGGTGGGGCTAATTAGCATATTCGGATACATTTTTGTCCATCATAACTGCTGATTTTCTGTTTTGTCTTTGACTTTGCTGCTTTGTAGCCAATGTGATAAAAGTTTTTTCAAGATCCATAAGATGCACTGTGCTGAATTGCTGTTGCCATGAACTGATCAATAAACTTTTCTGCACATCTAATAGAAAAAGAGTATTGCATTTACCTAGCAAGAAAGCCAGTGACAGGACAATTAACAAAAGTTGTGCCTGCCACTGAAAGTCTTGAGTCTGGCTATTGGTAAGGGGCTCTGGAAGGGAGGCAGGTAAAAACAATAGCTGGAGGCCAAATTACGTCTTACCCCAGTCTCAATGGCGACCTGGAGGGGTAATGATAATTAATGCTGCAATGATTTTTGCAGGAGGAAAGTGAACCATTTTTCAGCTTTACTCTGCGAGAAAATTTCCGTTTGCCTTAATTACTTGTATGCTCTGAAGGAACCAAAGTCTGTTACTAGGGTTTGGGAGTCAAAATTTTGTTGCAAAAAGGGGCTGTGGCCGGCATGGAGCAACTTTCCAAAATGAAGCCTCTTGGGAGGTGTTAGGGACCTGTCATGGTAGGAGGTTATTCTTAAAGGTGACTCCAAGATGCCACCATGAACCCCCCCCCCCCCCGGGAGTCATCGCCCCCACCTCTTCCTGGGGCACTTGAGGTGAGGAAGAGCCCCTTGTCCATGGATTGGACAAGGGCGCGGGGGGGGGGGGGAGGAGGGGGAGGCTCATAAATATAAACACCAGGAAGTATCAGAAATTGTTCATTTGATTTATGGAAGTATCCTAACTTGAAATATAATCTTAAAAACAAGTACCGGGCAGGGGGATATAGATCAGTGCTGATTAGTAGACAGATAGATGTAAAGGTATTGCAGGGATAAATGGCTTAGTCAGTTAAAAAAAAAATAATTGTCTTCAATCTAATTGAATGTGTTGCTTTCACATGATAATTGATCCTGTTATAAAAGAAGCTTTGATTAATAAACTGCTGTGTATGTGTACAGTGGAGATTTACCATGATGCAAACTGAGACAATATTTCAGAGCGGCACTTTCTAAAGGCGGCAAACTGAGAAGGGGTCCGTAAAAAAACTAAAGGTCTGTAAAAAAAAAACCCTACCTGCTCTTTGTACCATTGTTCTAATGACTACATGTGTCCACCACACAGATTATGAGTTATACAAACTTTCAAATTTGTATGCTGTCCCTGCTCCCCAGGGTTCATAAAAAAGTAAAAAAGCAATGTTCTAATAACTTCATGTACAAAGTTACAGGCAAAGTATTCACAGGTTAAAAATACTTGTCGACTGCCCCTATTCAGCAAGCCCTCAGAAGACATTCCTTAGATTCACACACAAGCTCGTGACCTAATGGTGTCTGATTATGGACACAGTGGGGAGGGTAAGAGATCAGAGTGATCGGATCTGCCTGGAATCGACAGGAAATGTTGACAAACATATGGACACCTTCATAAATATAAACACTAGGAACTGTCAGAAATTGTTCATTTAATTTATGGAAGTATACTAAAATAAAATCTTAAAAACAAGTACAGGGCAGGGGAATATAGATCAGTGCTGATTAGTAGTCTGATTCATGTAAAGGAATTGTAAGGCTTAATGGCTCAGTTTGTTTAAAGAAAAATATTTTTGCTCAATCAAATTAAACTTGCTTTCTCTTGCTAATTGACACTGTTATAACAGAAGCTTTGGTTACTAAACTGCTGTGTATGTGCAAATATCCTGGGATATCCTTTGGAAAGAGGCTCTGCATGAGTGTTGAAACTGTCACAGTTTCTCACTGTCAGGATCTCTCCTGTAGCATGTTCTGTTGCTCGCAGTGAAGCTGCAACTGGGCAGTTCTGACTTGTCTGCTTGCATTCGGTTGCGCATTCGCAATGAGTCTTATTGTCATTTGCAATCACTCTGCAGTTCAGCGCAGTTCAGGATGCTGTCAGGATTCCTCCTATGGTTTGCTGCAGTTAAGCTGCAGCCAGATAGCCCTGGATTTCCTACATGCATGTTGTTGCATAGTACTGCATGCATTTGTTATAATAGTCTTTCAGTTAGCAAATGGTAATCAAGCCAGCTCAGGATTGAATGATTACTATTCAGTTGTGTCAAAATTTGCATACCTGCATCCATTGGCTGATGCCGGCATAAAAGTCTGTCTCCCATTTCAGACAGTGCCCGACATAGCGGTCAGTACGCTGGTCTTCTGGGCACTCTGTCACTCTGTGTAGATCTGTTATTGTAGTTCAGTGCAACCTTATTACTTGTGCTTTAGCTAGGTCCTTGATAAATATATATGCATACTTGCTAATATATATTTATCCGTTAGTTGGGCCGTTTGTTATTTTTCTGTATTATTGTGTATTGCCTTGTTTCCATGCCTGATGGACGTTTGCTTCATCCGCGGTGGGTCAGTGAAGTCCACTATCCTGATAGCTTGGATTCTGCCATCACCACTTTGGTGACTGGTAGTATTCCTGCTACTCTAGTTTCTGGGAACGTAACTATAGGCTGCAGTTGCTATTAGTTACGTTATTTTCTGTAGTCTTGCCTGTGTGGATGCTTGCTGGTGACTGATTGTTAACCTGCTTGTTCTGCTTCTGTGGACGTGACTGTGAGCGGTGGTTGCTGCTAGTTACGCTCCAATCTATAGTTCTGTCTTGTATCTATCTGAATGCTTGCTATCGCTAGGACAGTGCTTAGTCTCGCTAGTGTTCTGTCTGTTCATTCTTTGGTTACTCAGACCATAGGCAGCGAAATATTGCACTGCGCTGCCATTGTGTCTTATTTGTAGCGATATCAGAAGCCCAGAGCTGCAGTTGCTCTGGACAACCTGTGTAGCCTCTTCCATTATTCAGCTGCTTGTTGCGCTGGGTGGCCAGAAAGTATGCCCCCCCTCCAGCATTACACCCACATTCTGTAATTTTTGAGTCACTCTCTTTCATCCCCCTCACACACTGAGCAGGAATAATGAGGAACAGGTAAGGTATACTGCACTGGGAACAGGGGGGAGGTGGGGAAGAGACATTTTACATTAGATGAGACAGTGCAAGGGGCCCTGTCATATTCATCACCCGCCCTCATATTGCACACTGTTACTGCCGCATGCCCAATCGAGAAAGTGGGCCCTACATCTTGCAGCATGTCCAACTGATACATGCAACCAAACACGCAACTAATTTCAGCCCTAAATTGGTTGCATCATCAATTGGGCATGCTCTTGGTGGCACCGGTTTTCATCTGATAATAGTCGAATCAGATGGCCACATTAAAGGCAGCCATACACTGGTCGATGTGCCATCAGATCGACCAGCTGACAGATCCCTATCTGATCGAATCTGATCAGAGAGGGATCGTATGGCTGCCTTTCCTGCAAACAGATTGTGAATCGATTTCAGCCTGAAACCGATCACAATCTGTTGTGGTGGTGCTACCGCCGCTCCCCCCGCCGGTATACATTACCTGAGGCTGGCTCCCGGGCGTGATGTCCCCGTCATGTGGCACCTCCGGCTCCGGCATCCGCATAGAACTTAAGCTATCACACCAGTGACAGCGGAAGTTCAAATAGAGCGCCCTCTAGTTGTACTTCCGCTGTCACTGGCATGACAGCGGAAGTTATGCGAGGATGCCGGAGGCGCCATGACAGGAGCAGTGACGGACGGGATGCCCGGGAGCCAGCCTCAGGTAATGTATACCTGATCGGATCGGCCGCCGCTAGCGACGCGCTCCCTACCCGCGGGCGATCGAGGGTAATTTCCCGCACGGCGCGATCGACGGACCGATCCGATTTCGGGAGGAAATCGGATCGGCGGGTGCGTGTTGCGCGAACGATTGGCAGCAGATTCGATCCCAGTGATCGAATCTGCTGTCGAAACTGCCGCAAATCGGGCCAGTGTATGGCCACCTTAAGTCTTTTTTTTTTCTGGTAGACTTTTTAGGACAATCAATGAATGTCAGGCAACGAATTTCAGGCAAATTCAATCAATGTGATCAAATCTCTCATTAATTCAGTCCTACTGGCAGTGTGAGTCAGCCTTTGTGCATTTCTGGGAGTGAGTGTGGGATAACGTTCTGTCTGTTTGGCACAATCACATTGAGAGTAAATAAAGATCATGTTTGTTCAACAAGAGTCACTCGGGCCATAAATTCACCAACAGGTTGCTACAGGTATACATTTTGTGTGTGTGGTAAAAGTTTCAGAGTTTCGTAAGTAGTGCAACTTGTTCCAGGATGTGGGTTCAGCAAAACCTGAACTGACGTAGGTCAAATTTTCCATAAAAAAAACAAAAAACCTGTTTAGTTGAAATTCAACTGTTTTGTTTTGAAGTCTATGGGTGGCTGTCTAGATTAACCTTCTCAAGTTATCTTGAAAGCCCCTGAACAAGGTTTTGTCGCCAAAATTGCTGAGGAGGTCAGAGTCA
The DNA here is from genome assembly GCF_040937935.1 of Hyperolius riggenbachi. Classification (NCBI taxonomy): domain Eukaryota; kingdom Metazoa; phylum Chordata; class Amphibia; order Anura; family Hyperoliidae; genus Hyperolius; species Hyperolius riggenbachi. Next base: position 86,045,431 of record NC_090656.1, read on the forward strand.
CCTGTAGGAACAAACTTGTTACAAAAGAAAAAAGTGTTTTTTTTGTTACCCATGACTGAAGCTGGATTTTTTTCTGAAGCCAGCAATAAAATTTGTTTAAAAGCCAGTAAATTTGTGTTTGTGTATCCATTTTATTCATTTAAATTTTCATGTTTTCAGTGTCTCGTTTAATCTGTTGTCAATAGCTGAAGGGACTGCAATGATTTATACACATTCCTATTTGTGGGGTGGAGTGGGGAGGGGTGGGTATCTGCAGGTCCTTATTATTTAAATGTGCTTGCAGTGGCAGCACGGTGGTGTAGTGGTTAGCACCCCCTGTGTGAATCCCAACCAGGGCAATATCTTCATGGAGTTTGTATGTTCTTCCTGTGTCTGCATATGTTTCCTCCGGGTACTCCGGTTTCCTCCCACACCACACAAAACATACAAATAAGTTAATTGGCTTCACCCTAAATTGACCCTAAATTACGATACAGACACTAGATGATACATACATAGGCATACGAATGGGCGTAACAATTGAGCCTGCAGCGCCTGCTCCAGGGGGGGCCCGCTCAGGGCCGTTTGGGGGGCTGGAGGGGACGCAGCATGAGGGGAAAGCCATGGCCACACTCGGCGGGGAGTGGGGGCGGTCCCCCCCTCCCTCACCTTGGGCTCTCCCCTCTGCGCTCCCCTCCAGCTTAAATTAGTGTCTGGGCAGCGGCGGGCAGCGGGCAGGTACATACCTTCCTTGTGTTCCACCGGGAATGTTCCTCTTTCTAGCGTCTGACGTCACTTCCTGTATAAACAGGAAATAGCATCAGAGACTAGAACGAGGAGTATTCGCGGTGGAATGCAAGTAAGGCATGTATCTGCCCGCTGCCAGCCGCTGCCCAGACTCTAATTTAAGCTGGAGGGGAGCGCAGAGGGGAGAGCCCGAGGTGAGGGAGGGAGGGGACCATCCCCCCTCCCTGCCGAGTGTGGCCATGGCTTTCCCCTCATGCTGAGTCCCCTCCAGCCCCCCAAAATCGGCCCTGAGCGGGCCCCAGGGGGGGACTGTCAGAATCTCTGCAGGGGGGCCCGGTGGCTCCTAGTTACGCCCCTGGGCATATGAGTATGGTATGGATTAGATTGTGAGCCCCTCTGAGGGAGACAATAGACTCTGTATAGCGCTGCGGGAGATGTCAGCACTATATAAATGCTAAATAATAATAAAATAATGACAACTGTTCCCAGCATAAGCTTTTATCTTTTTACCATGACTCCCACCACTTTTTTTGCAGGGACAAATAGATGGGGAAGAGACCCTTAGCCCTTAAGTTTGGGGTAAAATTACTTTGCAAATAGAGGAGAATTTGCGACCCATTTTCAAAGTACCTGAGCGTCTGGTTGAGACATTGACTGCTTGCTGACCGCGTCATGCCGATGGGACAGCAGTTTGCAGGAGATCGTGCACAGGCTGCGCGCGCATATCCTGCTTGGTGGGCAGAGCGGAGCTCCGCCTTCAGTCTCCGAGGGGCGATCGCCGCTCGGAAGACTGTTACACGGCAAAACCGCTGTGTATTTACATGTACAGCGCTGTACTGGGGAGAGCCGTGTGACACAGCTGTCCTCCTGGGGGACAAGAGAGCGATCGGCTCTCATAGGCAGAAGCCTATGACAGCCGATCGCCGTGATTGGCCGGCTGGGGGGAGGGAGAAGTTGTAAAAAAAAAATAAAAAAAAAATAGTAATAAATATAAAAGAAAAACAACAAATAAATATTTATTTAAAAAAAAATAAACACAGAGGGGGCGATCAGACCCCACCAACAGAGAGCTCTGTTGGTGGGGAGAAAAGGGGGGGAGGATCACTTGTGTGCTGTGTTGTGCGGCCCTGCAGCTTGGCTTTAAAGCTGCAGTGGGCAATTAAGTAGAAAATAGCCTGGTCACTCGGGGGGGGGGGGGGGGGGGTTAACACCATGGTCCTCAAGAGGTTAAGTGGAACTCCACACCATTTTTTTTCCAATTTTTTTTAAACATAATTGTGCATTGCCATTTCATCCTCTAGCAAGAAAAAGGCAAGCCCAAAATATACAATGTAATTGATAAGCCACTTTATCTTATTTTCTGTGATTCTCTTTCAAGTGGGTCCATTCCTTATGACTGGCGTGAAGTTGATGCTTTACCCTTATGCAAGAAGGGAAAATAATCAAAACCAGGAAACTATAGGTCTGTAAGCTTAACATCAGTTGTGTGTAAATTGTTTGAAGGTACCCAAAGGGATGCTATACAAAATGATGTAGAATAATCTTATTTCAGTTCAGCAGCATGGTTATACTAAAAGACAGACCCTGTCTCACAAATATGCTTAGCTTTTATGAAATGATTAATTAAAATTTAGATCTTGAAAGAGCTATAGATGTAGTGTACTTGGACTTTGCAAAGGCTTTTGACGCTGTTTCCCACAATAGCCTGGTGCAGAAGCTGAGGATACAGGGACTAGGAGAAATTGTGTATATATATATGGATAAAGAATTGGTTAAGGGATAGAACGCAAACAGTGGTGGTAAACAGAACCAGGGCCGGGCTGAGGCAGAGGCGAGAGAGGCACCAGCCTCAGGGAGCAGTGTAGGATGGGGTGCACAACTCACTCAGCTATCATTCCCCTATTGTATTTGAAGGGGAAAGATGGCAGTGACTGCAAGCCAGAAAACTACAGTTTAAGGTGTTGGGGGCCCTGAGATGCCCCTCAACCTAATAGCAATCAGTGTGTGACAGCTGGGGTGGGAGGGATGGAGAGGCACACTTTTGTGTCTGAGCCTTGGGTGCTGGATGACCTTGTCCCAGCTCTGAACCGAACATACCCAAAATGGGAAACTGTTAGCAGTGGGCTACTACAGGGGTCAGTACTTGGTCCAATTCTATTCAATTTATTTATTAGTAATTTAGTAGACGGAATACAGAGTAATGTAGCCATCTTTGCAGATGATACGAAATTATGCAGAGTTATCAACACTAAGACGGATAGTATTAGTGACATATTACAACAGGATCTTGACAACATGGCCATATGGCAGGCACATGACAGATGAAATTTAAAGTTGATAAATGTAAAATCATGCACCTTGGACGTACCAAATGGTAGATCACCATATAAAATAAATGGCATACAGCTGGGAACATCAGACTTGGAGAAGGACTTAGCAATACTGGTTGATAACAAATTAAGTAGTCATATACAATGCCAAGCAGCCGTAGCTAAAGCAAATAAAAATCTGGGATGCATAAAGCGGGAAATAATATCTCAAGATGCTAGTATACTACTCCATCTGTATAACTCACTTGTGAGGCCACATCTGGAGTATGGGATACAGTTTTGGGCAGTGACGTAGCTGAGGAGCTATGGGCCCTGATGTAAGTTTTACAATGGGGCCCCCCAAGCACTCTATACATAACAATTGATACGGCGCACTAAAATCTGCAATGGCAACCACAGTATCAGAGGTGCAAGAAGGGAATGGGGAGCAGTTTGTTAATGATTACCACTATTTGAAAGTATCTATAGAAATGATTATTATGAGCATAGTACCAATAGAGAGCTAATACTTTAGTTGAGGAAGGGCCCTTCGGGGCCTCTCTAGCCCAAAGGCCCCAATGTAGTCACTACCTCTGCACCCCCTATTGCTACGCCCCTGAAACGAATAAATTGTACAGAAAAATGCTTGTGAGAGATTGTGTCTGGCTCCTGCAGACATAAGTGTAATCTCTCCCTCGCTAGATATAACGGTGTGCTTCAGTTTCAGTGACACATCACTGTTTGGTCTTTTACAAATAAAAAGGCTAGCAGATGTGTAGAGCATATAAAACATCTCACAGAGGTCTTTACTTACATGTCCTTGGCTGGCAATGGCTGGCAGAATTGAGGCGGCAAACACGTCTTCCACACACTGACTCTGGCTGTTTCTGCAGCTCACTCGAGGGATATGGGAGGAGCCAGGCCAGCCAGCCAGGCCAGCCAGAGATCAGTGAAGGGCCAACTGGAGACTGGAGGGGGCGGTGCGGCAGGTCAGGACTCAGGAGTGAGTGACGTTACTAAGGTAGCCGCGGAGGAGATGAGTGGGAGAGGCGACGCCAGACAGCGAGAGTGACTTGTGTGTGTGACGTATAGTCACAGTGAAACTGAAGCAGCCGCTGGGGTCTGCGGAGAGCGACGGAGGAAATTGGGGAGGAGGAGTCTGGAGACCAGGCAGACAGTGAGTGATGTGTCTGCACGCAAGTGGAGCCACATTAATTAGTAAGTGCCCGGCCGGGCCCGGTCGCAATTGCGACCGCTGCGACCTCGGGCCCTATGCCCCTGGTTTTGGGCACCTCACTATAGAAAAGATATTGACCTTCTAGAATGGGTACAAAGAGGGATGGAAGATCTCACTTACCAAGAAAGGTTGGACAAACTAGGCTTATTTAGCTTGGAAAACAGGCGAGAGTTGACCTGATTAACATGTATAAATACATCAGAGGGCAATACAAAAGCTTGGGAGATAAGCATTTTGTCCCTAGGGTTGTACAACGGACAAGGGGACATGATCTGGGTGTGGAGGATAAAATTTTTTGCCATCTATTTAGAAAGGGATTCTACACAGTGAGAGTGGTTAAAATCTGGAACATCTTACCTCAGGAAGCCTTATAAATGTGCTCTTTTTATTTAAAGAGGATCTGTAACATGAAAAGATCCCCTGGGGGGTACTCACCTCGGGTGGGGGAAGCCTCCGGATCCTAATGAGGCTTCCCACGCCGTCCTCCATCCGTCAGGGGTCTCGCTGCAGCCCTCCGTGGAGTCCGTGCAGCGGTGACGTCAATATTTACCTTCCTGGCTCCTGCGCAGGCGCTCTGACGGCTGTCGGCTCCGAACTACACGGAAAAACCCGATCGCCGTCGGATCTGCTCTACTGCGCCTGCGCAGTAGAGCGGACCCGAATGAGATTGGGTATTTCCGTGTAGTTCGGAACGGAAAGCCGCCACAGCGCCCCCGCTGGAGCCAGCAAAGGTAAATATTGAACTGACAGTCGGCACAGTCGCCGGCTGTTCGGAGGGCTGCGGCGAGACCCCCGTGGGACAGAGGACGGCGTGGGAAGCCTCATTAGGATCCGGAGGCTTCCCCCACCTGAGGTGAGTACCCCCCAGGGGATCTTTTTAATGTTACAGAGTCTCTTTAACAGTCACCTTCTGCAGTATCACATAAGTTAAAACGCGGCATCCCCACGGCAGAACGCTGCAGTTAAACACCTCAAATCCGCTGTGCTAAAATGTGGGGAGCGCTTCCTGATAGAGGCAGAGCTTAAGGCTGTAGCTCTGCCTCCAGGTGCGTCAATCCCTGCTGGTCGCCGCACTCATACACACTTGGTTTAACAGACAATCATCTGCATATCATCTGCAGATCAGATCCACCAGGATGGATTTTCAGATCTGCAGATGATTGCCAGATATGCAGATGAAGTCTGTTAAACCAAGTGTGTATGGTGATCTGCAGATCTCAGACTATGAATGCATTTTGCAGGAATGGATTTTTTGCAGGAACAGATCTTTTGCAGATACTGATCTGTTGAATGTGTACAGCATCTTTGTGTGCAGCATCTTGCAAAGATTTTATCTGATGGGGAGTACAGCTCCATAGAATACCTTTTTCAAAAATGCTGCGCTCCCATGTATCCCAGATTTTCTTGTGATGAATTGCTCAAAAGAAATAGAGAACAAAACAAAACATAGTGTGATACTGCTTCAAACAATTTCCTTTTCACACCACCCAGTGTTGTGACCAATATCCCATACACGTACACCACGGCTCATAGGGTTATACAGGTCCTCACCATGTGTAATGACTGTCAAATCACAGACAGCAAACCAGCACCATATATAATCTCCCAGGGCATGCAGATATCCACCGAGTCATGTGTGGCCTCTCACCTCACTCTCCGCTGTCCAGATTATAAGACAGCAACAGCGCTCAGTGTCTCAACCGGAATATTTCAAGCAGCTCCCCCAAACGATACCACTCCTCTATAGCAGATTCCTCATATCAGCCTAATAACTGAAGGACTTGACATAGCGTAAAACCATTAACATTTATTAAGAAGATAAAAGTAGTGCACTCACATGTAACCAATAAAATCAAGCATGTATCAAACAGAGCTCTTTCTCGCCAGCCTCGTACGCCTGTAGCTCCGCCCTACGCGTTTCGTGCATGCGCACTCATCAGGGGCTAGTGGCGTCTAGTTGGCTGGCGCATTTATCCAAACTGGACCGCCGATTCTACCTATCAGCACATTTCCCACACCCAAGATGGCCGCTAGGTCACTTCCGCCCTCATCTGCCGCTATATCCCCCTATCGTGAACGGCCATGTCAGAGGGGGCGGTGCCCCGGGGGACACCCATCATTAATCACCCTAGTGACTGTAACCAGCCACCCACGGGTTTCCGAGCCTCCAGCACCGCCCATCCACATCATCTCATGGGCTTTTCTTATGCGTTTGGACGTCAGTCAGCTGGCTCTATGACTGATCGCCACAGCGGTTGTACGCAGCGCTATAACTGCCCCATACCGTTAACATCCCACTTAGCGCATAAAACTGACTCCCCATCTTAATACAGATAGATCACTGTTAAGACAATAGTAAATACATAATACATCTAAAACTTATAATCAGTCAGGCATAGCAAACATTAATTCTTAACCCTGGCATTATTAGACGACTAAAATAGCAGGAAATTGGCAATAGGACTAAAATGCAAACCACATATTCACAGATTGAATACTCTCATAGGTATCCATCCCCCCCACCAATAACACCATTGCAGGCTAGGGTTCCGGGCATGGACGCCTCCCCCACATACATGGCAGGAAGCGCACACATCCAGAATCCACTTAAGGATCCAACCCCAAAAACATCCCCCACCACCCCCCCCCCCCCCCCCCCCCTCTTCTCCACTCCTACATACCCCTCACTCACCCCCCACCCCCCTTCCCCCCCTTAATAGAACAGCCAAGAGAAGGGATTCCCCAATCTAGGTATGTTATAAGAAAACAAATACCCACATTGCTCCCCCAACCAGGGCAATATCAATCATTGGATATAAAGCAATTAAGGTCGAACTCAACATTGAGCCCCCTAGGGTGCATCGTTTTCATCTCGTATATCCATCGTGACTCCATTCTTGACAGTTCCCTTATCTTATTACACCCCCTCCAGCTACCCCTTAACTTATCAATCCCACAAAATTTCATTCCCATCGGGTCCCGGCCATGTTTCTCGGCAAAGTGCTTAGACATATTGTGCCCAACATTCCCTTTCTTGATGTTCCTGACGTGTTCACCTATCCGTTCTTTTAACTTCCTAGTTGTTCTCCCAATGTACTGCTGCCCACACGGACACCAGCACATGTAAACAACATGAGTAGTATTACACGTGATACAGTCTTTGATGGCATACTGCTTGTTGCTTACTTTCCCCACAAATCTATCCCCCCTCTGTGCCCGTGCCTCTCTGCATCCCACACAATCCCGACAGGGGTAAAACCCCTTATTCCCCACTAAGTCTCCTCTGGTCTTTACAGGTCCATCAATGAAGCTTGGGACAAGAATCTGCTGTAAATTCTTGGCCCTCTTGTATATAAATTGAGGTCGCATCGGTATGATCTGTCCCAGAACATTATCTGCCCTCAAAACATTCCAGTGTCTTTTGAATACCCTCTCCACTTCATTAAACCTAGTGTTATAATCAAGTACCACTGCATATTCATACCCGTTATTCTTACTTCTCCCACCCTGATATCCCATCAACTGTGCCCTATCCATTTTACCAGTAGCATCCCGTATCTGTGTAACTGCTTGTCTCCCATATCCCTTTTCCACAAATCTTTCTATCAACATATCAGTCTGTTCCAGAAAGTCTGCAGTCTCTGTACAATTCCGTCTTATCCTATACATCTGGCCTTTGGGTATATTAGTTAGCCATTTTTTATGATGGCAACTTGAATATGGAATGTATCCATTCCTATCAGTCTTCTTGAAATAGGTCCTCATCTGTAGTCGCTCCCCTTTCCTATATAGATCCAAATCCAGAAAGCTGATTCTGTCCATATCGAATTCCGCTGTGAGCCTAATGCCCCTCTCGTTGGCGTTGAGCCATTGTATATACCCCTCTAATTCAGAGGCCTCCCCTCTCCATATCATGCACAGATCGTCAATATAACGAAACCAGTGCCTGATTGGTGCACTTAATCCATCTTCTAATACCTCCCTTTCCCACTCATCCATAAAAATATTTGCCAGGCTGGGGGCAAATTTCGCCCCCATCGCACAGCCGGTAACCTGCAGGTAGAATTCCCCTGCATACCAGAAATAATTGTGTCGTAAAACAAAATCAAGTAGTCGCAAAATGAACAGAATCTGCCTTCTGTTCATTTTATGGATGAGTGGGAAAGGGAGGTATTAGAAGATGGATTAAGTGCACCAATCAGGCACTGGTTTCGTTATATTGACGATCTGTGCATGATATGGAGAGGGGAGGCCTCTGAATTAGAGGGGTATATACAATGGCTCAACGCCAACGAGAGGGGCATTAGGCTCACAGCGGAATTCGATATGGACAGAATCAGCTTTCTGGATTTGGATCTATATAGGAAAGGGGAGCGACTACAGATGAGGACCTATTTCAAGAAGACTGATAGGAATGGATACATTCCATATTCAAGTTGCCATCATAAAAAATGGCTAACTAATATACCCAAAGGCCAGATGTATAGGATAAGACGGAATTGTACAGAGACTGCAGACTTTCTGGAACAGACTGATATGTTGATAGAAAGATTTGTGGAAAAGGGATATGGGAGACAAGCAGTTACACAGATACGGGATGCTACTGGTAAAATGGATAGGGCACAGTTGATGGGATATCAGGGTGGGAGAAGTAAGAATAACGGGTATGAATATGCAGTGGTACTTGATTATAACACTAGGTTTAATGAAGTGGAGAGGGTATTCAAAAGACACTGGAATGTTTTGAGGGCAGATAATGTTCTGGGACAGATCATACCGATGCGACCTCAATTTATATACAAGAGGGCCAAGAATTTACAGCAGATTCTTGTCCCAAGCTTCATTGATGGACCTGTAAAGACCAGAGGAGACTTAGTGGGGAATAAGGGGTTTTACCCCTGTCGGGATTGTGTGGGATGCAGAGAGGCACGGGCACAGAGGGGGGATAGATTTGTGGGGAAAGTAAGCAACAAGCAGTATGCCATCAAAGACTGTATCACGTGTAATACTACTCATGTTGTTTACATGTGCTGGTGTCCGTGTGGGCAGCAGTACATTGGGAGAACAACTAGGAAGTTAAAAGAACGGATAGGTGAACACGTCAGGAACATCAAGAAAGGGAATGTTGGGCACAATATGTCTAAGCACTTTGCCGAGAAACATGGCCGGGACCCGATGGGAATGAAATTTTGTGGGATTGATAAGTTAAGGGGTAGCTGGAGGGGGTGTAATAAGATAAGGGAACTGTCAAGAATGGAGTCACGATGGATATACGAGATGAAAACGATGCACCCTAGGGGGCTCAATGTTGAGTTCGACCTTAATTGCTTTATATCCAATGATTGATATTGCCCTGGTTGGGGGAGCAATGTGGGTATTTGTTTTCTTATAACATACCTAGATTGGGGAATCCCTTCTCTTGGCTGTTCTATTAAGGGGGGGAAGGGGGGTGGGGGGTGAGTGAGGGGTATGTAGGAGTGGAGAAGAGGGGGGGGGGGGGGGGGGGGGTGGTGGGGGATGTTTTTGGGGTTGGATCCTTAAGTGGATTCTGGATGTGTGCGCTTCCTGCCATGTATGTGGGGGAGGCGTCCATGCCCGGAACCCTAGCCTGCAATGGTGTTATTGGTGGGGGGGATGGATACCTATGAGAGTATTCAATCTGTGAATATGTGGTTTGCATTTTAGTCCTATTGCCAATTTCCTGCTATTTTAGTCGTCTAATAATGCCAGGGTTAAGAATTAATGTTTGCTATGCCTGACTGATTATAAGTTTTAGATGTATTATGTATTTACTATTGTCTTAACAGTGATCTATCTGTATTAAGATGGGGAGTCAGTTTTATGCGCTAAGTGGGATGTTAACGGTATGGGGCAGTTATAGCGCTGCGTACAACCGCTGTGGCGATCAGTCATAGAGCCAGCTGACTGACGTCCAAACGCATAAGAAAAGCCCATGAGATGATGTGGATGGGCGGTGCTGGAGGCTCGGAAACCCGTGGGTGGCTGGTTACAGTCACTAGGGTGATTAATGATGGGTGTCCCCCGGGGCACCGCCCCCTCTGACATGGCCGTTCACGATAGGGGGATATAGCGGCAGATGAGGGCGGAAGTGACCTAGCGGCCATCTTGGGTGTGGGAAATGTGCTGATAGGTAGAATCGGCGGTCCAGTTTGGATAAATGCGCCAGCCAACTAGACGCCACTAGCCCCTGATGAGTGCGCATGCACGAAACGCGTAGGGCGGAGCTACAGGCGTACGAGGCTGGCGAGAAAGAGCTCTGTTTGATACATGCTTGATTTTATTGGTTACATGTGAGTGCACTACTTTTATCTTCTTAATAAATGTTAATGGTTTTACGCTATGTCAAGTCCTTCAGTTATTAGGCTGATATGAGGAATCTGCTATAGAGGAGTGGTATCGTTTGGGGGAGCTGCTTGGAATATTCCGGTTGAGACACTGAGCGCTGTTGCTGTCTTATAATCTGGACAGCGGAGAGTGAGGTGAGAGGCCACACATGACTCGGTGGATATCTGCATGCCCTGGGAGATTATATATGGTGCTGGTTTGCTGTCTGTGATTTGACAGTCATTACACATGGTGAGGACCTGTATAACCCTATGAGCCGTGGTGTACGTGTATGGGATATTGGTCACAACACTGGGTGGTGTGAAAAGGAAATTGTTTGAAGCAGTATCACACTATGTTTTGTTTTGTTCTCTATTTCTTTTGAGCAATTCATCACAAGAAAATCTGGGATACATGGGAGCGCAGCATTTTTGAAAAAGGAATCCGGTTACATCATATGCTTTTGGTGATTGATGCAGCGATCCATGGACACATAAGTAACCCGTTTGGACTCTGGTTATGGACTATGTTTATATGTCTGTTTAGATTTAAAGTATAATCGAGATAGTGAGCGCACAGTACAAAGGTTTTTTTCAGCTCCATAGAATAGACTGTGTAGAGTATGGCTCTCATACTACATGGAAGGGGGTAAAATTGGTCCGTGATCTTTCATTTTCCAAAGACTTTTATCTCAAGTGTGTATGCAGCATAAGTCTTAAGGAACCCAATACCATCCAAACAGTAATTTATATGAAGATTTAACTATAGCTATGGTACATTTATGGATATTTTGGGAACTGTCTTCCAAATTGAATCCACGTTACCAATATCTATTTCATAACCCAGATCACTTTCCCATTTATGATGAACAGGCCCGGATTTCATCACAGGAGCTTATAGGCACAGATGTCCTGGCACCCTAGACTTTGCTCTCCATGAACCTACAAACACCCGCTGAACAGCACCAGTGTGCTGACTGGTCCAGATGTCACTTCTACCTTAGTTCCCAGGTGCCCCTTAGTATTAGGTAGCCAGAGCTATCCTCCCTATTAAGTAGCAAGAGGAGCCCCGGCTGAAGTCAAATCTGGTTAGTGAAATCCAGAGACTCGGGTGAATATTATTATTTTTTATTATTATTATTTCGTTTTTATACAGTCTTGTCCCTAACCGTCCCACAAAGGAGCTCACAATCTAATCCCTACCATAGTCATATGTCTGCATTGTGTAGTGAATGTATTTTAGTCTAGGGCCAATTTAGAGGGGAGCCAATTAACTTATCTGTATGTTTTTGGGGTGTGGGAGGAAACATGAGTGACCGGAGGAAACCCAAGCAGACACAGGGAGAACATGCAAACTCCTTGCAGATAGTGCCCTGGCTGGGATTTGAACCGGGGATCCAGCGCTGCAAGGCGAGAGCGCTACCCACTACGCCACAGTGCTGCCCATACCCTCTCATTTACACTCCGCTTGGAACTCTGCTAAGGTAGGGTGGGGGGAGGCACTTGTGGAGGTGAGTGAGCCGCTTTTCCATCATCAGGTGCCTGTAGGCATGTGCCTACAGTGCCTTATGGTACATCCCATCCTGATGATAAACATATTTGTGCTGAAAATAAAGGAGACCTGAAGTGAGAGGGATATGGTGGCTGCCATATTTTTTTTATTTGTAAACATCCAGATTGTTTGCCCGGCTGTCCTGCTGATTTTATACCCTAAATACTTTTAGCCATATATCCTGAACAAGCATGCAGATCAGATAATAGACGACGGTAGGAGGAGCCCTTGGGGTACTCGTGAGGTAATATGTATATCACTAATTTTAATTAAACCGCTATAGAAGCCTCTAAGGGCACATATGTATAAAACAAAGAAACAATAAAAGGTATGGATAGATCCTACCTTGTATAAAATGTTCAGTCGAAGTAAGATATAAAGAATACTTTAATAGGGCACTTTTAAAATTGACAACGTGTTTCGTGGCTATACCGCTTCATCAGGTCGAGTATCGTGCCAACTAAGAAGAGTCCCCACTCTCTGGCGCCTATGCCTGGGCAATGCGTTTATTTTGTGCTGACATATTGCCCACATTGCATTTTTGTGCTGACATGTTGCCCATTGTGTTTATTTTGTGCTGACATTTTGCCCACATTGCGTTTATTTTCTGGTGTCTGGAGGATCGTCCGAGGGAGCTGCGCGCCAGAGGCCGGCCAGGAGCGAGAGGAGACTTCTGTCAGGTGAGTAAATGCTTTTTTTATCCAGGTGAAATGTGCCCCCATTGCGTTTATTTTGTGCTGACATGTTGCCCGCATTGCATTTATTTTGTGCTAGTATACTACTCCATCTGTATAACTCACTTGTAAGGCCACATCTGGAGTATGGGAACCAGTTTTGGGCAGTGGCATAGCTAAGGAGCTATGGGTCCTGATGCAAGTTTTACCATGGGGACCCCCAAGCACTCTATACATAACAATTGATACGGCGCACTAAAATCTGCAATGGCAACCACAGTATCAGAGGTGCAAGAAGGGAATGGGGAGCAGTTTGTTAATGGTTACCACTATTTGAAAGTATCTATAGACGAGATTATTATGAGCATAGTACCAATAGAGAGCTAATACTGTAGTTGAGGAAGGGCCCTTCGGGGCCCCTCTAGCCCAAAGGCCCCGATGCGCTCTTTACCTTTGCACCCCCTATTGCTACGCCCCTGAAATGAATAAATTGTACAGAAAAATGCTTGAGAGATTGTGTCTGGCTCCTGCAGACATAAGTGTGATCTCTCCCTCGCTAGATATAACGGTGTGCTTCAGTTTCAGTGACACATCACTGTTTGGTCTTTTACAAATAAAAAGTCTATCAGATGTGTAGAGCATATAAAACATTTCACAGGGGTCTTTACTTACATGTCCGTGGCTGGCAATGGCTGGCAGAATTGAGGCGGCAAACACGTCTTCCACACACTGACTCTGGCTGTTTCTGCAGCTCACTCGAGGGATATGGGAGGAGCCAGGCCAGCCAGAGATCAGTGAAAGGCCAACTGGAGTCTGGAGGGGGCGGTGCGGCAGGTCAGTTACTCACTAAGGCAGCCGCGGAGGAGATGAGTGGGAGAGGTGGCGCCAGACAGCGAGAGTGACTTGTGTGTCAAACTGAAGCAGCCGCTGCAGTCTGCGAAGAGCGACGGAGGAAATTGGGGAGGAGGAGTCTGGAGACCAGGCAGACAGTAAATGACGTGTCTGCACGCAAGTGGAGCCACATTAATTAGTAAGTGCCTGGCCGGGCCCGGTCGCAATTGCGACCACTGCGACCTCAGGCCCTTACGCCCCTGGTTTTGGGCACCACACTATAGAAAGGACATTGACCTTCTAGAATGGGTACAAAGAGGGATGGAAGATCTAACTTACCAAGAAAGGTTGGACAAACTAGGCTTATTTAGCTTGGAAAACAGGCGACTGAGTCTGAGAGTTGACCTGATTAACATGTATAAATACATCAGAGGGCAATACAAAAGCTTGGGAGATGAGCATTTTGTCCCTAGGGTTGTACAACGGACAAGGGGACATGATCTGCGTGTGGAGGAAAAAAGTTTTTGCCATCTATTTAGAAAGGCATTCTTCACAGTGAGAGTGGTTAAAATCTGGAACATCTTACCTCAGGAAGTAGTTATGGCAAACGCTATATCTGCATTTAAAGAGAGTCTGAAGCCTTATAAATGTGCTCTTTTTATTTAACAGTCACCTTCTACAGTATCACATAAGTTAAAACGCTGCCAGCACTGACATGTTTGCCCCATTGCGTTTATTTTGTGCTGAAATGTTGCCAGCAATGCGTTTATTTTGTGCTGACATGTTGCCCACATTGCGTTTATTTTGTGGTGACATGTTGCCCACATTGCGTTTTTGTGCTGACATGTTGCCCATTGCGTTTATTTTGTGCTGACATGTTGCCCACATTGCGTTTATTTTCTGGTGTCTGGGGTAACTGCGTTTATTTTCTGGTGTTTGGGGTAACTGTTGCTGCATTTATTATTTTAACCTGCTGGGCGGTCTGGACGAGCTCAGCTCGTCCAGTACCGCCGGAGCCTGCCGCTCAGGCCCTGCTGGGCCGATTTGGCTCAAATAAAAAGCAGCACACGCAGCCGGCACTTTGCCAGCCGCGTGTGCTGCCTGATCGCCGCCGCTCTGCGGCGATCCGCCGCGAGCAGCGGCGAAAGAGGGCCCCCCTAGCCGCCTGAGCCCAGCGTAGCCGGAACAAAAAGTTCCGGCCAGCGCTAAGGGCTGGATCGGAGGCGGCTGACGTCAGGACGTCGGCTGACGTCGATGACGTCACTCCGCTCGTCGCTATGGCGACGATGTAAGCAAAACAAGGAAGGCCGCTCATTGCGGCCTTCCTTGTTTATTCTGGGCGCCGGAGGCGATCGGAAGATCGCCTCCGGAGCGCCCTCTAGTGGGCTTTCATGCAGCCAACTTTCAGTTGGCTGCATGAAATAGTTTTTTTTTTATTAAAAAAAAACCCTCCCGCAGCCTGCCTGGCGATCTTAATAGAACGCCAGGCAGGTTAATGGTCTTAGTTGGCTATGTTTGCTGCTTTAGGGTTACGGTATACTATTAAATAGCATCACACAGTTTTTGCACACCCATGATGCGAATCCTCATTTGACCACATCATGGCGTAAACACTGCTTTCTTATGCCTCGCTGTTACATCATTATGTTAGCTCCGCCTATACAATGTCATGGTCACGCCCACTTTTCAACGCAGCACCTTCCATTTTACGCACCCCTCTTTTTAGCGCGGTCACTCTAGATTATGTGAAATTGAATATAGAGATGGAAAAGACCACATTCATTTTTGGGGGGAATAGCGGTCGGATTGAGTCCCAAATTGAAAGGATGTGTTTAAAAATAAGATTAAGTGTTTTAGGTCACAAAATCTTTGGAAGCCAGAGTAGGTCCTGTGGGGAATGAGGAGCTATTTGTGGAATTTCAAGGAGCCACCATTGCGGTATGTTTTTATAAGCTAATACTAGAGGAGCTATTTGTGCTGCGTGATAGTACGCAATTCTAGCACAATCAGCATGACAGAATGATCACCAGCATTGTGCTCATCAATACTCTCCCCTGTGTTAACGAGAATATCACTGAAATGATCTCAGCTGGTCCTTTTGTGGCAGGGCTGAAATGCAGTGCCAATGTTTTTTGGGGGGATTAAAAGGAACCTAAGGTGTGAGAATGATGGAGGCTGCCATATTTATTTCCTTTTAAGCAATACCAGTTGCCTGGCAATCCTGCTGATTTTTCCGATCAGTAGGGTCTATGGCTTAACCTTCTTGGTGGTAATCAAGAGCTAGGGTCAGGGCTAAAAACCACAGCTCGGCTGCCATTCTTCTTCCGCTCCTCCGAGGCACGGCTTTCCCCTGGTGAGATTGTCATGACGACAACCGTCAATCTCACTTTAGGGTTGCAGCGCCACCCGGAGGATGGAGGAAAAACTGCAGCGCTGGAGCCAGAGAGGTGAGTGATTGCTGGATCTCCCTGGCAGGATGATTCTTTCCAGGTTTTAGGGTCTGAAAGGGTGCTTAGGGACAGTTCTGCTGATCACTCTTAATAACAGTCTGGAGTACATGCAATCAGTGGCATCATAAAAATTGAAGCAACAAACTTCATGAAAACCAGTATTTTTGGCATTCTCAAATCTTTTGGCCATGACTGTATATACATATAAAAGTAAACACCCTAAAGTAGAGTGACCAGATTTTTGTGGGTCCAACCTGGGAAGGGGAGGGGGGGGGGCGGCGCGCGTAGCGGCGAAAAGTGGGGAGGACTGAGGAGCGCGCAGCGCCGAAGACTGGGGAGGGGGCTGCGGCGCGCGCAGCGAAAAATGGGCGTGGCCATGCCGTTGTATGGGCGGAGCTAACGTAATGATGTAACAGCGAGGCATAAGAAAGCAGTGTTTACGCCATGATGTGGACAAACGAGACTTTGCATCATGGGTGTGCAGAAGCTGTGTGATGCTAATAGTATACCGTAACCACAAAGCAGCAAACATAGCCACCTATGACCATTAAATAATAAATACAGTAACAGTTACCCCGGACACCAGAAAATAAACGCAATGGGCAACATGTCAACACAAAAGAAACGCAATGCGGGCAAACATTTCACCTGGAAAAAAAAACGCAATGCGGGCAAACATTTCACCTGGAAAAAAAACGCAATGCGGGCAAACATTTCACCTGGAAAAAAAACACAATGCGGGCAAACATTTCACCTGGAAAAGAAACGCAATGCGGGCAAACATTTCACCTGGAAAAGAAACGCAATGCGGGCAAACATTTCACCTGGAAAAGAAACGCAATGCGGGCAAACATTTCATCTGGAAAAGAAAGCATTTACTCACCTGGCAGAAGTCTCCGGCCTCTGGCGCGCTGCTCCCGGGACCACCTTCCTCCTGAAGTCTCCCGCGCTGACAGCCTGGTAGAGCAGGGCTACGGCAAGATGGCGCCCGAAGCCCTGTACTGGAGACAAATAGTCTCCAGTACAGGGCTTCGGCAGCCATCTTGCCTCAGCCCTGCTCGCCTGCTGGTGTCGGAACAGACACCGGAAGAGGAGGCTGGAGCGGGGCTGCAGGCAATGAGCTGGCACGGCGTCTATAGACGCCGCTGCCAGTTCATAAGGATAGAGTGGCCAGAGTCCCGAGGCCGGGACCTCCCGCTGCTGAAAGCGGGACGTTTCCCGGGACCTCATGCAGCCTGGGACAGCGGACCCCGAATCCGGGACGTCTGGTCACTCTACCTAAAGTGTACACAAGGCGATATGTGACATGATGAGATAAACTTGTATCTACAGTACAAAACAAATTAATAACCAGGCTGTTTTACTTGTTTTATCTTGCTGCCTGAAAGAGTTTATTACTGTCTTGTTGATGCATTGTTGGGAATATAGTAAATATCACTGATAATCAAATTACAGCCATAAAGGTTTTCTTGGCAGAATACAACTTATGAGGGCAGAGAGAGGTCATTAGTCCATGTACTTTAACCCTGGGACCATGGGATAATTAAAAATGTCATTTTTCTCAGTAGGAGGATAAATACAGTATAATTGTTTATCTCAATAGTTTATTTTTACCTTCACTTTAAATGCGTGTGTTCGTGTGTGTGCATGCAGGCACTTGTACGTATAACCACTGAAATGAGTGCAAAATGCAAAAAAAAGTGCAAAACAAAATAAAACAAAATACATTTTACTGGTCTAAATATTATGCGTATAAATGTTTGTAACAGATGGGGAGGCATCAAAGCAAGTCAATCTGTAGAGTTGGTTAAGTGTTTTCGGACCATACAGTACCCATGGGTTCCTGGAATAAATGACAGAAGTAAAGTGTTTGCATATACAGGCCCTACATGTTTTGTGGTGGCAAAGACCACTTCCTCAGTAGTCCAATGTGAACACCAGTCTCCAAAGGAAGTGGCCCCAGTAATCATTTCACGCATAGTGCTGTTATTTGCCTACACTTTGCTGGTCTGTTTTATTCCAGGAACCTTGTGGTGTGGTAACCTACAAAATACTTTATAGCTATACATACTTTCCCTGCACTATTTTACATTGCCTCAAGTCACTATTTTTTAGATCGTGGTATTTTTATGGCAGTATTTTTACATTAATAATCTGTGCACGTCGTATTTGTCTGGGATGAATACATGAATAAATGTAAATGGTCAATGAGATGCAAATAATCCTAAATTGATAAAGAACTAGGCACATTTTCTATGCAAATGTATGCAGCTTGAAAACTGGCTAATTAAATCCTGCTGAGGTGGCATCTAATTGGTGCATTTTCAAGTTGCATAAATTTGCATTGAAAATTAGCATAATCCTGCATCAAACCTTCTGAAAATCCCTTGTAAATATGTGTCTATATACCCACTATACATTTCATATTATATATTTTGAGAACCCCCAACACACACACACACACACACGTACACACACACACACACCACACACCACACACATGCACACACACACGTGTGCACACACACACACACACCATCTTTCTAAAACGTATATATATCCAGTGGCGAAGCAATAGGGGACGTAGAGGTAGCGACCGCACTGTGGTTCCTACACCAAAGGGGCTCACTCCTCCTTCAACCATCTTATTAGCTTTTCATTGGTAATATGCTGGTAATGAACACCTCTATATATGTACATTGAATAGTGATAATCCTTAACAAACTGTTTCCTTCTTATTACACCTCTAGGACACTGCAGCTGTCCTTGGTAGGTTTTTTGGTTACATATCAATAGAATGCTTGGGACCCCATGTAAACTCACACTGGGGCCCCAGGCTCCTTAGTTACACCACTCTATATGTCAATCACACAGCATCACCCAAGTAGAAGACCTGTGGCATAGCTACAAAGCCTTTTGCAGCAGGGCAAATTTTACACAGCACTGTAGGTGTAATAGTCACATGATGCAGACCACCAAAACCGCCTTTCCACTGTGAGAGAGAGATGTAAGCAGATAAAAAAGAATGGTTTGTTAATAATTAGCACTATTGAAAGCACATATAGCAAGTGATCATTACCACTACAGCACCACAAAAGAGCTAATGCAATAACTGAAAGAGGGCCAAATGCTGGATCCTCACGTCCATGGGCCCTAGTGTGGTTGCAACCTCTGCATCTCCTATTGCTACGCTACATAGTAGACCTGGGTTCAAATCTCAATCCTTACTATTCAGTAAGCCAGCACATATTCAGTAAGAGTTCTTGGGCAAGATTTTCTCCTGCCTACTGAGTGCGCTCTAGTGGCTGCCTCGCAAGCGCTTTGAGTCCGACAAGTGAAAAGTGCTATACAAATATAGGCTGCACCCTCAATGACCAGCTACATAGATGTGCAGAGCCCAAATACTGGCAGATTACACATTTTGCATTCAAAACAGATGCAGCAAAGGAGGACGTTCGCTTCAAAAACAGTTGGGGTTGGCCAAATAGTTGACGATGGATATACAACAATACAAATATTGGATATTGGAGTTATTACTATAGGAGAAGGAGACTACCTCAGACCAACTGTGCTAGGGGTTCGTGATGTAGGTGTCATAATGCTGCTCCAATTACAGTAAGCAATACTGCACAGCACCCATACTTTTAAAGGGTACCTGAACTCACATGACATGAAGAAACACATTTTTTTGGTTTTGTACAGTACAGTGCTAAGTGTAAATAGAGTAGAATAGTCTAGTAACTAGACTATGCAACTTTTTCTCACTGTATGGGGTAAACATTCAGGTATGTAAATGACAGGTTTTCTTGCCCGCAGTGATAAATAATTATAAGCCATAAAACACTTGCATGTCAGAGAAACACATCTGAGAGCAGAAAATGGATTAAAAATGGAAAACAGTACAAGATGGAAGCTGCAAGAAATTAAAAAAGACTAGACTGTGTCTTTCAGCTGAGACACTAAAACATTACACTTTAGTTTTTAACTTTTAACTAATTCCCAACCACAGATTTTTTTCCCCTTAAAGGAAACCTAAACCAATTGGATTTAATTGAAGTAATTACCTTTTTGAATATGAAATCATTTTTATTAAGTTTTGCCACTTTTCACATCACAATCCCCCCATTAATTTGCCAATAATTTTATCATTACTTATCGAAATGATCTATACTGTTCAAAATGATATATATATTGTTTTATTTGCCACAAATTAGGCTTTATCTGGGTGGTACTTTTTGCTAAGAATGATTTTATTTTATATGCATTTTAAAGGACCACTGTTTTGTGAAAATCTTAAAATTTAAAATACATGTAAACATATACAACTAAGAAGCATGTTTCTTTCAGAGTAAAATGAGACATAAAATACTTTTCTCCTATGTTGCTGACATTACCAACAGTCCATTGGGTTAGTCCATTTCCCCATAGGGGACACTCCTTGAAAAAGATTTATAAAAAGATGCTGGCTAGACAGACTCCCTGCTCATGGTACACTTTTTGGCAGTTGGATGGTGCAACTGCCATTCACAAAGTGTTTTTGAAAATAAAGAAAACCCCGAGAATCCCCCATGAGGAAATGTGCTAGTCCAAAACCTCATTTTACTCTGGAAGAAACATACTTCTTATCTGTATATGTTTACATGTATTTTAAATTTTAAGAGTTTCATCCTAAATTATTCATATTCTTCTTGATAATCAGTAGAAACGCCTTTTTTTTGGCTATTGCAGCAATCAAACCCTTCCTATAATTGCAGACCAGCTTTTTGCATGTCTCCACAGGTATTTTTGCCTATTTATCTTTAGCAATGAGCTCCAAATCTTTCAGGTTGGAGTGTCTTCTTGCCATTACCCTGATCTTTTGCTCCCTCCACAGATTCTCAATTGGATTCAAGTCAGTTCTCTGGCTGGGCCACTCCAAAATGTTAATGTTGTTGTCTGCTAACCATTTCTTCACCACTTTTGCTGTGTGTTTTGGGTCATTGTCATACTGAAATGTCCACCGTTGCCCAAGGCCAAAGTTCTCTTCAGACTGCCTGATGTTGACGTTAAAGAGAACCCGAGGTGTGTTTAAAGAATGTTATCTGCATACAGAGGCTGGATCTGCCTATACATCCCAGCCTCTGTTGCTATCCCAAACCCCACTAAGGTCCCCCTGCGCTCTGCTATCCCCCATAAATCACAGCCATGCTGTGAGGCTGTGTTTACATCTGTAGTGTCAGTCTCAGCTGCTCCCCCGCCTCCAGCATAGCTCCGGTCCCTGCTCCCGTCCCTTCCCTCCAATCAGCAGGGAGGGAAGGGATGCAGGCGGGGACTGGAGTTCTGCAGGAGGCGGGGAGAGCAGCAGACTGACACTATAGAGATAAACACAGCCAGCTCTGACAAGCTGTTTGTCAGCAGAGTGGCTGTGATTTATGAGGGATTGCAGAGTGCAGGGGGACCTTAGGGGGGTTTGGGATAGCAACAGAGGCTGGGCTGGATAGGCAGATCCAGCCTCTGTATGCAGATAATATTCTTCAAACCCACCTCGGGTTCTCTTTAAGAATCCTCATGTATTGCTCTTTTTTCATGGTTTACTCTGATTAGGTTCCCTGGTCCATTGGCTGAAAAACACCCCCAAAGCATTAGGTTCCCACCACCATGTTTGTAAGTGGGGATGGTGTTTTTTGGCTTGAAGGCTTCTCTTTTTTTATGCCAGATGAAGGAAACATCATTGTGACCAAACTATTCAATTTTTGTTTCATCTGACCATAACACAGAAGACCAGAAGTCTTCTTTGTCTAGATGAGCATTTGCAAAGGCTAAGCAAGCTTTTGTGCTCCTTATCTGGAGAAGTGGCATCCTCCTTGGTCTGCATCTGTGGAACCCAGCAGTGTGCAATGTCCGTTGGAATGTCTGCCTTGAGACATTGCCAGCAGCAGAGCCCAGATTCACCAGGATGGTCTTGATGGTATTCCTTGGATTATTTTACACCTATTTCACTATCCTCTTGGCCAGCCCAGGTGTCACTTTTGGATTCCGAACACATCCTCTGAGATTTTCCACAGTGTGAACATTTAGAAATGGCCGTGTAGCCCTTTCCTGACCTGTGAGCAGCCACAATGCACAGCCGCTGGTCCTCACCGAGCTCTTTTGTCTTAGCCATGACTGTCCACAAACCAGCTGCAGAGAGCTGCTGTTTTTCACCTGTTGAGTTGATTAAAACAGCTATTCCTAATTAATCAGGGTAATTAGGATGCTTTAGAACAGCTTGGACTCTTTGGAATGTTATAGAACTTTGGATTTTCCCACGGACTATGACAGTTTGTGAAGGGTATGAAGAACTTTGGACTGGACACTTTTTGCTCAAATGTAAATAAAAGCTGAGAAATGTATTTTTTCCACAATAATGCCTCTTGTACATCGTCTTATTATTTTTGGTGAGACATGACTATGTCATGTTCCATCAAAAAATTACTTGCTGGTTGAATAAAAGTAACTTTAAGTCAAAATTTGCCAGGGGCATGAATAATTATGGGCAGCACTGTATATCAGTCTGATTTTTCATTTTTTTTTTTTTAGTGGTGTAGCTGGACCACTCTCCATTTCCTGTACGATAAAATACTGCTGGCATTAGTTCGCAGCAACCACTTTCAACTGGGAGACAAAAGTAAGGTATGTTTTTGCTCTGCTGCAGAGCAATATGCATTTCACTTTATAGGGCAACTATCTAAAAAAAAATTATAAAATTGCAAATACATATAAATGTAAAACTGTCCTAGAGTAAAATACATTATAAAATTATTGTTTCCAATGCTGTTGTTTCTTTCTTTCTTTCTTTCTTTCTTTCTTTCTTTCTTTCTTTCTTTCTTTCTTTCTTTCTTTCTTTCTTTCTTTCTTTCTTTCTTTCTTTCTTTCTTTCTTAGGCACATGGAAACTTAATTCTTGTTTCTAGATATACTTTGGATACTTACTTCTCAAATGCTTCCTGTAGTTGCATGATGAAAGCCAACCTAGCCTTAAGGTCCATACACACGCCTGATCAAAGGCAAAGACGGGTCCCGGCAGATCGCTCAGAAACAGCCTTATCAGTCCAGCGACAGAATGTACACACGCTGTACTGTCTGCTGAAAACACGCCCAGCAGGAGGTGACGACGGACCCGTCGTTGCCTTTGAACAGGCGTGTGTACAGACCTTTAAAGAGGCCCTCGCCGTCCTCCTGCTGTCCTCTGTTAAGCCGCAGTCTTCTTCAGTGTGCGGCTCAGTGATGTCAGCAGGGGGCCTTCTGCACATGCGCCGACCTTCTGCGCAAGAAGAAGGCCCCGGCTGACGTCACTCAGTCAGACTGAGCCCGACTGAGCTGCCTACTGGGGTTTGATTGCGGGTGAACGGAGGATTCTGCGTGGGAGGCACGCGGGAGGACGGTGAGGGACGCATCCATACTTTTGAGGGTGGAGGAAGCCCTGGGTAAGTAAAAAACAGCCACTTTCTTCATCTCAGAATCTCTTTCAAAACAGCTGTATGCAGGTTGGATGATATGACTCTGTCAAAATAAATACACTATGCATACTATATACACCAGTAGATATGTGAAATCTACTAGGTAAAAAAAAAAAGTTTTATTTCTAATTTAAGTGCCCTTCCCTACCTCAAAAGTGGATTGCCTAGTTTTGGGGATTTTGTTTCAATTTGCACAATTATCAGCATTAATTGCCATTATACAGATCAATTTGACATTAAATATATATAAACAATCTTCTATAGATTTAAAAACATCATAAACTAGCAATAGTAAATTACTGTAAAAGGCGTGACAGAATGACCAGACGTCCTGGATTGCCCGGGACACGTCCCGGATTCGGAGTCCGCTGTCCCAGGCTGCATGAGGTCCCGCGAAACGTCCCGCTTTCAGCAGCGGGACGTCCCGGCCTCTGGACTCTGGCCAATCTATCCCTCATGAACTGGCAGCGGCGTCTATAGATGCCGTGCCAGTTCATTGCCCGCAGCCCCGCTCCAGCCTCGTCTTCCGGTGTCTGTTCCGACACCGGCAGGCGAGCAGGGCTACGGCAAGATGGCTGCCGAAGCCCTGTACTGGAGACTATTTGTGTCTCCAGTACAGGGCTTCGGGCGCCATCTTGCCGTAGCCCTGTCAGCGCGGGAGAGGGAGACGAGCAGGAGGAGGAAGGAGGTCCCGGGAGCAGCGCGCCAGAGGCCGGAGACTTCTGCCAGGTGAGTAAATGCTTTCTTTTTCAGGTGAAATGTTTGCCCGCATTGTGTTTCTTTTTCAGATGAAATGTTTGCCTGCATTGCGTTTCTTTTCTGGTGAAATGTTTGCCCGCATTGCGTTTCTTTTCTGGGGTAATGTTAGCCCGCATTGCGTTTATTTTCTGGGGAAATGTTAGCCCGCATTGCGTTTCTTTTCTGGGGAAATGTTTGCCCGCATTGCGTTTCTTTTCTGGTGAAATGTTTGCCCGCATTGCGTTTCTTTTCTGGGGAAATGTTAGCCCGCATTGCGTTTCTTTTCTGGTGAAATGTTTGCCCGCATTGCGTTTCTTTTCTGGTGAAATGTTTGCCCGCATTGCGTTTCTTTTCTGGTGAAATGTTTGCCCGCATTGCGTTTCTTTTCTGGTGTAATGTTTGCCCGCATTGCGTTTCTTTTCTGGTGAAATGTTTGCCTGCATTGCGTTTTCTTTTCTGGTTAAATGTTTGCCCGCATTGCGTTTCTTTTCTGGTGAAATGTTTGCCCGCATTGCGTTTACTTTCTAGTGAAATGTTTGCCCGCATTGCGTTTCTTTTCTGGTGAAATGTTTGCCCGCATTGCGTTTCTTTTCTGGTGTAATGTTTGCCCGCATTGCGTTTCTTTTCTGGTGAAATGTTTGCCTGCATTGCGTTTTCTTTTCTGGTGAAATGTTTGCCCGCATTGCGTTTCTTTTCTGGTGAAATGTTTGCCCGCATTGCGTTTACTTTCTAGTGAAATGTTTGCCCGCATTGCGTTTCTTTTCTGGGGAAATGTTTGCCCGCATTGCGTTTCTTTTCTGGGGAAATGTTTGCCCGCATTGCGTTAATTTTCTGGTGAAATGTTTGCCCGCATTGCAGTAATTTTCTGGTGAAATGTTTTCCCGCATTGCAGTAATTTTCTGGTGAAATGTTTTCCCGCATTGCAGTAATTTTCTGATGAAATGTTTGCCCGCATTGCAGTAATTTTCTGGTGAAATGTTTGCCCGCATTGCGTTTATTTTGTACTGACATGTTGCCCGCATTGCGTTTATTTTGTACTGACATGTTTGCCCGCATTGCGTTTTTATTTTGTACTGACATGTTGCCCGCATTGCGTTTATTTTGTACTGACATGGTTGCCTGCATTGCGTTTATTTTGTACTGACATGTTTGCCCGCATTGCGTTTATTTTGTACTGACATGTTGCCCGCATTCCGTTTATTTTGTACTGACATGTTTGCCCGCATTGCGTTTATTTTGTTCTGACATGTTGCCCGCATTGCATTTATTTTATACTGACATGTTGCCCGCATTGTGTTTATTTGTGCTGACATGTTGCCCATTGCATTTAGTTTCTGGTGTCCGGGGTAACTGTTACTGCATTTATTATTTAATGGTCATAGATGGCTATGTTTGCTGCTTTGTGGTTACGGTATACTATTAGCATCACACAGTTTCTGCACACCCATGATGCAAAGTCTCGTTTGTCCACATCATGGCGTAAACACTGCTTTTTTATGCCTCGCGGTTACATCATTACGTTAGCACTGCCCATACAATGTCATGGCCACGCCCATTTTTCACCGCGCCCCCCCCCCCCCCCGGTCTTCATCACTGTGGGCTCCTCAGTCCTCCCCACTTTTCGCCGCGGCGCGCTGTGCACGCCGCCCCCTCCCCGCGCCCACCCTCCCTGTCCCAGGTTGGACCCACAAAAATCTGGTCACTCTAACAGCCCTGTGCCCCTGCTGTGTGATAGTGTAAGAAGGAAGTTGGGACTTTGCAGAAGGCTTCTTTTCCCCCTTCATTACAGATGTCCGCTGACCTCATTATTAGCTGTATTCACTGGCTCCTGTAACACCAAACTGAATATGCTGCAGAGGCCAGTGCATACACATCACAATGCTTATAATCCGTTTATTTCTGTAGTGATAGGAAAAGAAGCACTGAGGGAGGTCTGGACGGTTAAGGGGCCTTTTTCACTAGCTACGATCTGCTTCAAAAAGCAGATCACAGCCATTATGACAGTTGCAACAGCACAGTGAATTACATGTAAATCGCGGAACTCATTTTCCATTAGTGCAAGCTTTCCCATTGGCTATACGGCGCAATCGCAGTGAGTGGAAATTGCAGGTTGTGTGATTGGCGCTATCGCACTTCACAGTGGAAAAGGGCCCTAAGCCAGCTGAATACTTCCTGGTCTCAGGCTGCTCATGGATAGCCCTCTTAAAGAGAACCAGAGACAAAATAAATGAAAGCTTTTATACATACCTGGGGCTTCCTCCAGCCCCATAAGCCTGGATCGCTCCCATGCCACCGTCCTCCGCTGCCTGGATCCGCCGGTACCGGGTCCCGTCACTTCCGCCAGTCGGCCGGCGGACGCGGCCATTTGTCCGCATCACAGGGGCTCCCTCCATATGCTTAAGCGTGCGGCTGCATACTATGCAACCGCATGCGTAAGGGTATGGAGGGAGCCCCTGTGATGCGGACAATTGGCCGCGTCCACCGGAAGTGACGGGGCCCGGTACTGGCGATAGAGGAAGCGGAGGATGGCGGCGTGGGAGCGATCCAGGCTTATGGGGCTGGAGGAAGCCCCAGGTATGTATAAAGGCTTTTTAATTTTTTTCACTATTGTTCATCTCTGGTTCCCTTTAAATCCAATTACCTCTATTTCTCTCTCAAGTGTGTGTCTCCCTCTCCCCATGTCTCACTGTCTTTCCGTGTTATATTCTCTCTCCCCTTTACCCCGTCTCTCCTCTACAGTGCAATATGTCTGTGCATTATTTCAGTATGGCTCTGCAAAATAAAATATTTCAATCCTGGTCAGGTATCTCTCACCTGTTTCTGTGTTGCCTCCCATTCCCTCTGCCCTGTACCCTTCTCTCTTCTAATCTGTCCTATGTGTCTCTCTCCTACTCTGTCCTGTGTGTGTCACTCTCTTTTTGTCCCCCATTCCTTTCTCTTACTGTTTCCCTCCTCTCTCTCTTTCCCCCACTCTCTTCTTCCCCACAGACACACTGACACTCACTCATGTCTCTTCTCCTTTACCGGCTTACATTTTCCTCTCTCTCTACCTTTCCTCCACTCTCTTCTATCACTTTGTCCCACTCGCCTGCCTCTGTCTCACCATATCGCTCCTTCTCTCCTTCCCCTATAAAACATAAAAGCATCAACATTGTCTCATCAACAGAGCTTTCTGTTGATGGGCTCTGATTGCTGCAGGGTTGTTTCTTGATTTATTTTTTATTTATTTATGGGTTTTTTTCTAATAAATTTTACATTTTTTTTGTTTATTTTTTTCTATCCCCGCTAGCTAATGACAGCGCTCGGCTGTCGTAGGCATCAGCCTATGACGTCCGATCGTTCCTGTGCCTCCAGAGGGGACAGCTGAGTGACAGGCTGTCCTCAGTACAACACTGCCGTAGATCACAGCGCTGTACATTGTAAATAGACGGCAATCGCCGATGGGAGACTGCACAACACGCCCCCCAGGACCCATCGGCGTGACGCGGTCATAAAGAGGTTATATAGCACTGACATTTTCTGCAGCATGTTACAGAGTACATAGTCATGTCACTGACTGTCCTAGAGGAATTCACAATCTTATCCTACCATAGTCATAGTGTAATGTCCTTTTTGCAAAAAGGGTGTGTGCATCAAACACCAAGTGAAATCTTATATACCTGGCTTTGCAGATATGGCCTGATTAGCTTATTCATGAGACACTGCTCAAGCAAATCTGCATTCGCTTTCGCATGTCAGGATATGCAGGGCTTTGCCAACTCACCGCAAAATTTTTGCCCTGCGGGGGATTAGTTTGCGCAGCATTTAGCACTTATCCTGGATCGCCACATGGAAGTCCCCCCCCCAGGATCCCAGGAAAAGGGGGACCAACAGGGCACTCCAAACACTCTCACTGCTCAGAGACTCTGTAGCAAGAATTGCGGGGCGCCCCCCCAAGCGCTGCCACCGCCAGGGAGGGCCGCCCACACCCACCTCCTATTATTATGTATTTATATAACACTGACATCTTCCACAGCGCTTTACAGAGTATATAGTCATGTATCTGACAGTCCTCCGAGTAGCAAACACAATTGCTAACTTCCAGTCAGAGCAATGTCCTGCCTCTATCTGGCCAGCAGACGCCAGTCAGCCAATCAGGTGCACTGTCATACACCCTTTGCCTGCTGTACCAAATCTAGCAGGAATTACATAAATTAGCATTCAGGTGGGAGGCTTTGGTTGGACGCAATCGTGAATTGCATCGTTTACAGGGACACCCCGTGTAGGCACATCTCCCACACGGTCCCCTCCCTAACCACTCACCTGTCAACCGCATCCTAGAAGCTGCAAAAACAAAATTTAAAATCACAAACACTGGTCCACATGACAGCCCAGGGGCCCCAGGTCTCTCTCACTCGCTGGGCCCTCCCAAACCACCATGCGACACCTAGAGGGAAGTGTGGGTAAGCCCTGGACCTCTCACCTCTAGGGAACTCACCCCACCACCTCTAAACTGAATGCCAACTGCAACAAACACAATTCCTAACTTCCAGTCAGAGCAATATCCTGCCTCTATCTGGCCAGCAGACGCCAGTCAGCCAATCAGGTGCACTGTCATACACCCTTTGCCTGCTGTACCAAATCTAGCAGGAATTACATAAATTAGCATTCAGGTGGGAGGCTTTGGTTGGACGCAATCGTGAATTGCATCGTTTACAGGGACGCCCCGTGTAGGCACATCTCCCACACGGTCCCCTCCCTAACCACTCACCTGTCAACCGCATCCTAGAAGCTGCAAAAACAAAATTTAAAATCATAAACACTGGTC
The DNA here is from genome assembly GCF_040937935.1 of Hyperolius riggenbachi. Classification (NCBI taxonomy): domain Eukaryota; kingdom Metazoa; phylum Chordata; class Amphibia; order Anura; family Hyperoliidae; genus Hyperolius; species Hyperolius riggenbachi. Next base: position 86,074,576 of record NC_090656.1, read on the forward strand.
CGCATGACAGCCCAGGGGCCCCAGGTCTCTCTCACTCGCTGGGCCCCCCAAACCACCATGCGACACCTAGAGGGAAGTGTGGGTAAGCCCTGGACCTCTCACCTCCAGGGAACTCACCCCACCACCTCTAAACTGAATGCCAACTGCAACAAACACAATTGCTAACTTCCAGTCAGAGCAATATCCTGCCTCTATCTGGCCAGCAGACGCCAGTCAGCCAATCAGGTGCACTGTCATACACCCTTTGCCTGCTGTACCAAATCTAGCAGGAATTACATAAATTAGCATTCAGGTGGGAGGCTTTGGTTGGACGCAATCGTGAATTGCATCGTTTACAGGGACGCCCCGTGTAGGCACATCTCCCACACGGTCCCCTCCCTAACCACTCACCTGTCAACCACATCCTAGAAGCTGCAAAAACAAAATTTAAAATCACAAACGCTGGTCCGCATGACAGCCGGGGGCACAGGTCTCTCTCACTCGCTGGGCCCCCCAAACCACCATGCGACACCTAGAGGGAAGTGTGGGTAAGCCCTGGACCTCTCACCTCCAGGGAACTCACCCCACCACCTCTAAACTGAATGCCAACTGCAACAAACACAATTGCTAACTTCCAGCTAGAGCAATATCCTGCCTCTATCTGGCCAGCAGACGCCAGTCAGCCAATCAGGTGCACTGTCATACACTCTTTGCCTGCTGTACCAAATCTAGCAGGAATTACATAAATCAGCATTCAGGTGGGAGGCTTTGGTTCCCCTCCCTAACCACTCACCTGTCAACCGCATCCTAGAAGCTGCAAAAACGAAATTTAAAATCACAAACACTGGTCCACATGACAGCCCAGGGGCCCCAGGTCTCTCTTTCTTGCTGGGGCCCCCAAACCACCATGCGAAACGTAGAGGGAAGTGTGGGTAAGCCCTGGACATGTAGTTGGCATTCAATTTAGAGGTGGTGGGGTGAGTTCCCTGGAGGTGAGAGGTCCAGGGCTTACCCACACTTCCCTCTAGGTGTCGCATGGTGGTTTGGGGGCCCCAGCGAGTGAGAGAGACCTGGGGCCCCTGGGCTGTCATGTGGACCAGTGTTTGTGAGTCCTCCGAGTAGCTCAGAATCTAATCCTACCATAGTCATAGTCTAACATCCTACCATAATTATAATATGACGTGTGGTTGAGAGAGACCATTCAGGAATCCTGCTCTTGAAAATCCTGGGTTTCGCCTGGCTTCCCCCGTCCTCTTTACCCTCCAGGATTCAGCGCTGGCAACCCCCAAACAGCAAGGTAAATGTTTACCTACCACGATCCTGCACAGGTGCAGTAGCAACTTTCTAATTGAGCCCAGGTGTAAATAGCGACTTGCATCTACGTAGTAGAGCGGACCAAATCGGGCTTGACTATTTCTGCCTGAGCCCAATCGGAAACCTGCTACTGCGCCTGCGCACGATAGGTAAATATTGCAGTCGCCTGCTCCACAGCCGACATTCTTGTCCGCTGTACTTCCAGGGGAGACAGTGCTGGATCCATGAGGCATAGGAGGATGGGGGAAACGTTATTAGGATCCAGAAGCTTCCCACTCCCAAGGTAAGTGATCCTTGGGGGTTTTTTTTGTTACAGTTTCCGTTTAAACAAACCACACTCTACCTACAATATCTCACTAATATTATAAACTAGCTGATGGCCCGGCGTTGCCCGGGTATGTATTTGGCTGGTGTTGCCCACTTTTTCTAACCCTAACACTCAATTATTCAATGACCAAGTTTGTGAGCTTTACAGTCTTTGGCATCAATAATTTGCATTGAAATGAAACAAATCTGATTGGCTGTGGCTCCACCCCCTTTTCTGAATTTGAACCCCAGTCACCCAATGATCAACTGTACCAGGTTTGAGGCTTGGCACAAGCCTCAAACCTGGTGCAGGTGCCATTCTTGCACAACAGTGCAAGAATGGCATCAATTAAATATTCCCCTTGAAAATCAATAGGTGAATTTTGACTGACTATTGTAGGCGCCACCCACTTTTCTGAATATTAATCCCAGTCACCCAGTGACCAACTGTGCAACGTTTGAGAACTCCATTAACTGCCATTAACAGTGTAAGAATGGCTGCCGTTTACATTTTCCCAGTGAAATCTGTATTTGTCTCCGCCCACTTTTTGGTTATGGGGATAAAAAGTTTCCTATATGTTATTCCTGGTAATGTACTGTGTGTGTGCCAAATTTCATTCAAATCCGTTCAGCCTTTGTTGCGTGATTGAGAAACAAACATCCAAACTTTCACATTTACAATATTAGTAAGATATATATATATATATATATATATATATATATATTACACACCCAATATTTGGCAAAGCACCCACCTAACTCTTTCCTTTCTTCTCTCCCATGCTAAACAGGCAGCTTTTCAGCAAAGCTCTGCAGGAACTTCTAATTTCCGCTATTTAACTTCAGAGTGATGGATAGCAGAAACACCTGTGAACTTCAAATTCCCCTAGCATATGGGAACACTGTACATCAGCAGGTGCACCCCAGCCCCCAGACCCAATCCACTGTTGTTACAATAATGCCAGAAGGTCCCCCTGTGCGAGATCACCTCATCTGGTCCTTCTTCAATGCCATGTACCTGAACTTCTGCTGCCTTGGTGTCATCGCATTTGCATTTTCCATCAAGGTAAGTGAATGAACTCAACCTTCTGGCCTCCACCCTCGGATTCCCAAGATGCTGAGATACTGTCTTATCTGCGCAGGAAAGCATAGAACCACACACTTAAATACAGGTCTTATACTCTGATTTGTTCACCTTCAGGGTTCAGTATATATACACCTTCAGACAAGCATATGCAAATACAGACACTGGATCAGTGTACAATTTTCCCACGAGTCAGGGTTAATTTAAAAAAAAAATTGAATCAGTAAAACATACTTGGGAGCTACAGTACTGGGAAAGGGGAGCAGTGCAGGCAGCACCCCAAGCACCTCTGTAGCCTGGGAGCACCACCCACAACTGCATCTATGGGAGGGGGGGGGGAAGAACAGCCAGCTTCCCCAAATGCTGCCACCACCCAGGAGAGCCATCCAAAACCTCTCCCCAAAGAAAGAATTCTGAACTGTAACAAAGAAGGTGCATGGTGTGTGCGCATAACCAAGCAGCACCTGACTTATAATGGCATACCTCCCAACTTTTTCAGATGAGAAAGAGGGACATTTAAGCCACGCCTCTATCACACCCTTGATCACGCCCCGGTCACGACCATAGTCACACATACTGTAAAGATTTCATAAGAAAAATATGTTTTATAATTCAAACCACAGTGGTCCTTTTGTATCCTGGTTCATTTTCCTTCATATTAACATTTTAAAATTTGTAATATATCAATTTAAAGGATGCAATTAAAGTTTAGAGCCAATTAAACACATTTTTTAGTAGAGAAATATATATATTTACTTAGAAAGAGGGACAAAGTCCTGAAATAGGGACAAATGAACAGGAAATAGGGACAGAGGGACATGGCTCCCAAAGAGGGACTGTCCCTCCAAAAGAGGGACAGTTGGGTGCTATTTAATGGTTGCAGTCTCTTGGCAAATTTAAAGGCACAGAATGTGCAATTTTATCTGCAGTACCAGAATCTACATGTTCCAAAATCGACTAAGCTTCCTTTTCCTTTCACTAAGAGATGTTGGATCATGTAAAGATGCTTACCTGTTAACAGAGATGTCCCAAGCACACTCGTTGCCTGGAAACAACACATGCAACTTCCCTTCCTGTCCTGTGCAGGGTCCCTCTAAATGAGTACAGCAGACTACACCTGCATAGTAAGCCAAAACCACTTTTACACAAGTCTGTGCTACTGCATAGCTGTGGCCATACTCATACCCCACTCTTAATCAGAATCTATAACCTAAGATAATCTTAACATGGAGGATGTTTTTTTGCTTAAAGCGGATCCAAGATGAAAAACTGACTATAACAACAAACTTGTCTATATATCTTATCTAAAGTTTAGATAGTTTACACAGCAAATCCGGCTGCATACAGCTTCAACAGTGTATGATTATTTCTCCCTGCTATATAATAACAGCAGCCATGTTCAGCTTGTCACATTACACAGGCAAGTTGATCTGTATTTCCATCCCTCAGCCTGTGAAAACTTCACTCCCCTCTCCTCCTACCTCCTCCCCTGTTCCTCTGAAATCTCTTGCTAGTAACTTCCTCCTCCTCCTGCCCAGACTGAGCTCCCATAAGCCCTTGCTACTAAGGCTGAAAGTGCCAATGCACTGGAGAATCTGTGGGCAAGGCTTGTTTAGTTTATAGGGAATTAGAGTATTAAAACAAAAAAAAAGTATTTGGCTTGAAGAATGCCCTATAAACTATATGAAAGGAACACAATTATGCAATGAGTGAAAGTTTATCTCGGATCCACTTGTGCTCACAAGGAGTTTAGAAAGAGATCATTATAACCTCCCACTAATTAGATTTGTGTTGAGGGATAGTTATGGTAATTTATTTATTTATTTTGATTGCATGAAAACTTTGCTGGTTTAAATTTAGTGTGGGGAAACAGTTAACAGTGATTAAAGGAATATTATTGATTAAAACAACTTTTTTTTTAATGCTGTATGTTAGGGCCTAGGTTCTCAACATGTGGTACGCGTACCCCAGGGGTACTTCTGATGGTTACAGGGGGTACTCGGGCTTGATATACTTGACCAAAAATAACAAAATTAGAGTTTTAGAAAATGATAAACCTTATGTAAAAAAACACCAAATTTGCGTTTTAGCTAATTAAAAGCAATAGTAAATGCTTGGAAATTGTTTAGAACCAATTATCATGTACTATACTAAGATTAAATATATATTTGTCCAGGGGCGTAGCAATAGGGGTTGCAGAGGTTGCGGCCGCATCGGGGCCCTTAGGCCAGAGGGGCCCCGAAGGGCCCTCCCTCAACTACAGTGTTAGGTCTCTATTGGTCCTGTGCTCATAATAATCACTTCTATAGATACTTTGAATAGTGGTAATAATTAACAAACTGTTCCCCATCTCCTTTTTGCACCTCTGACACTGTAGTTGCCATTGGCAGGGTTTGGTGCGCCGTATCAATTGTTATGTATAGAGTGCTTGGGGGCCCCATTGTAAAATTTTCATCGGGGCTCACAGCTCCTTAGCTACCCCACTGTATTTGTCAAGGGGTACTTGTAATAATGTTTACTATGCTAGGGGTACTTGGTGAGTACAGGGTTTTAAAAGGGGTACATACCAATAAAATGTTGAGAAACCCTGTGTTAGGGCACACACTACCACAAGTACTAGGAGCAATTTCCTTCCTCACACAGCTCTGCCTCTCTGCTGTAAAATCATCTGTCAGTTTTAGATACAAAAGTGTCGGGCTCTGCAGGACTAGCCCACGTTCCTGCACAGGGGCAGTTGCTATCAACTCCTCCATATATAGTTTAATAATCACCTTACTGAAAGAATCTTATTCAGATGGTGGTAATGCTGGAAATACACCATGGCCTCGATTCATAAAAAGCAGTGCAATAAAAAAAATCTTGTCGGAAAAATACAGCACTCTGTATTTTCCCGGGCCGTGTGCTAATTCATAAAGATTTCCCCAGCTGCCGTTGAAGGTCGGTAAATTACCCCAGCCCATTGAGCAGTAGAGTTGAGCAGTGTGGCGATATTGCTCTTTTGCCCTGCACAGACGACTCACACAGACTTTCCCTGCCTGCACAGATGACTCAAACAAATGACTCACACAGAGAACTCACAGACTTTCCCTGCCTGCACAGATGACTCACACAGACTTTCCCTGCACAGATGACTCTTCCAGACTTCAGCTCCCTGCACTTTGCATTGTTAACGCCTCACCAGAGGTGTCGGTAACTATCGTCAGGCTTACTGCTTATTGAAGGCTTTATGAATTGACATTTGCTGACAATTTACTGACATGTGTTGGAGGTAACTACAGCCAAGTCGGTAATTTATCTCCCTGGTCGGTAATGTCAGCTTTTCATGCGGTAACAGCCTTTATGAATTGACACTTTGCTAAGTGCTCGGGAAAGTCTGCTGTTTTCAGCATTGTTGCATGAGGTAATGCTTTATGAATTGAGGCCTATGCATTTTTCCAGCAGATAGATGGTTCGATAGATAATTTCCGACATGCCGATCTCACTTTCAATCGTTTTACCGCTTGATTTCTCACAGAAGTGAATGGAAAAAGATAAGAAAATAAGCTGAAGATAAGAGAATCGAGTGGAGAATCGAGCAGAAAAATTGATTGAGCGGAAAAAATGCATAGGGTTTTCCCAGCATAAGAGGTTTAAAGATTCCAGCAATGTGTGTTCCTTGTCTTCTGTTCTCTGACTGATAAAGATCCTCATAATGCCTTTGTAAACAGTGTCTCTCACTCTCAGCATGGACACCACATAGCAGCCTATGAAGTAGATGCAGCCTTGAGTGTATCATCACAAGCAAGCCAGTCAGTCAGAAGTAGTGTATATACATCTCCCTGTCCCTGACTGCTAGTTATATTACAGCAATATTACAGCGCATCTAGTTACCTGCTACCTCCTCAGATCAGCCTCCTCATGTCTCCTGCATGCTGTGACACAGTGAAGTATATTTATGAGTTGTGTGAGGAATGAAGGATGACATTTAAGCATGGAGAGTGGGATAGAGAACTGGGTGAATAAATAAAGTACCCCTAGCACTAGTGGTAATGTGTACCCTTATTGTAATGATAGGTGTCAGCTAGTAACAAATTTATTATGTAGTGATCTGCAGTATCACCAATAATACAGATAATATACCTGATTATGTGGTGATTTGCAGAATCACCAATAATGCAAGTATAACAGACGAGTGTGATAGCTGAAATGCACAGGTAGTGATTGGGTGCAACAGTAAGTACTGATAATGACACAGAGATGCCTCACCAGAGGAGCTGGTGGGCACTAGCAGTACTGAGAGTAGAATGGTCAGACAGATCAGGTTGGTAACAGACAGACAGATCAGTTACAAAATTGGAAGGCAGAGGCAGAAGGTTTAACAGGCAGAGTCGGCAACTAGATCAGATGGGCAGAGGTACTAAAGCGTAGAGTGGAAGAATAGTCAGGAGCGAGCCAAAGTCATACACAGATATACAATACAGTCTTCAATTAATTATGATTACAGCTATCAAAGGTCTGAGCACTAACACAAGGTATTCGCAACAGCAGACAAGTTGCAAGTGATTCCACCAGGCTTAAGAGCCGGAGGAGACCCTTGAGGCACGCCCATACCCATCAGCCAATGAGAAGCGGTGAGTGTCTCCTCTGACGTCAGCCGACCGGCTGGTCAGCTGACGCACCTCCTCCCTGCATAAAGGTCCTGTCTGTGCGTCTGCGCACGCGTTAATGCGACCTTATGTCCGGCAGAGAGACCCGTCCTCGGCGTGCTAGACGACCGAGGAGCAGGAGCAAAGCCAGGCAAAGAGACCGAAGCAGCTGCGGTGACAGTGTCATCCACCGCAGCTGCCATATCACTATTTGTTACAGTACCCCCCCCCCCCCCTTGAGGCGTGGACTCCGGACACCTTTTACATGGCTTTTCAGGATACTGCTCATGGAATTTCTGTTTTAACTCTTCAGCATGCATGTGATGCCCTGGCGCCCAAGATCTCTCCTCAGGCCCATACCCTCTCCAATGAACGAGGTACTGTACGGAGTTGCGCACCCAACGAGAATCCAAAATCTGCTCAATCTCGTACTCAGGTTCTCCATCAATCACCCCAGGGGGGGGGGGGGGGGGAATCCACATGCACAGCTGGTTTTAACAAAGACACATGACAAGACTTTACCCCTTTCATGTTAGACGGCAAAGCAACCACATAAGTCACACTATTAATTCTTTTGGATATAGGGTATGGGCCTATAAACCTGGGCCCCAACTTCACTGAGGGCTGTCTCAGGGCCAGATGACTGGTCGAAACCCACACAAAATCCCCTGGCTCAAATTCCCATTCCACAGACCGCTTCCTATCAGCCTGCTTTTTCTGAGTCTGGAAGGCCTTTTTCAAATTGCTCTTGACTATTGACCAGATCTCTCTCAGAGATCCCTGCCAAACTTCCAGAGCAGGGAACGGAGAAGAGACCACTGGCAATGGGGAAAACTTGGGAGACCTCCCCGTGACCACCTGAAAGGGAGAAAAGCCCAAAGAGGCGTTTTTTAAATTATTGTGCGCAAATTCATCAAAAGGCAAAAATTTTGCCTATTCCGACTGAGCATCTGCCACATAGCACCGGAGGAATTGTTCCAGTGCCTGATTAACCCTTTCAGTTTGACCATTGGTTTGGGGATGGTAGCCAGATGAAAATGACAGATTCATTCCTACGTGATGACTGAAGGCTCGCCAGAATTTGGACACAAACTGGACTCCCCTATCTGACACCACATTCTCTGGTATGCCATGCAGTCTGAAAATGTGCTGAATGAAGAGATCTGCCAACTCTTGAGCAGAGGGGAGTCCGTCCAAAGGAATGAAATAAGCCATTTTGCTGAACCTGTCAACTACCACCCAAATGACTGTTTTACCCTCTGACCTAGGGAGTTCGCCCACAAAATCCATGGATAAGTGGGTCCATGGTTCCTCAGGCACTGGCAATGACTGAAGGGTACCAGCAGGGGCCTGTCTAGAGGGCTTGTTTCTAGCACAGACTGAGCAATCTCTCACAAATTCCCTACAATCCACAGTCATAGATGGCCACCAAACGCACCTGGAGAGCAGATCCTGGGTTCTCGCAACCCCAGGGTGGCCTGTATTTTTATGCGAAACAACTGTAAAATTTGCAGGCGCCAGTGCAACGGGACGAAGAGAACCCCATCTGGTTTACCCTCTGGAGCATCCTGTTGATAGGGTCTCAAAGTAAGTGACCAATCCTCCCATGTTTCAGTGGCTGCTAAAACCACCTTTTCAGGCAGGATGTTCTCGGGGGTTGGAGGCTGTACTGTCTCAGGTTCGAAACATCTAAACAAGGCGTCTGCCTTGATGTTTTTGTTTCCTGGCTTGTATGTAATTATGAATCTGAATCTTGAAAAGAATAAAGACCACCAAGCTTGTCTGGGACTGAGCCTCTTGGCCCCCTCAATGTACTCTAAATTCTTGTGTTCTGTATAGACCGTAATAACGTGTTCTGCTCCCTTGAGCCAATGACGCCATTCCTCAAACGCGAGTTTGATGGCTAACAGTTCTCGGTTTTCAATGTCGTAATTTCTCTCGGCGGGAGAGAACTTACGGGAGAAAAAGGCGCAGGGGTGTAATCTGCCTTGGAAACCGAAATGCTGAGACAGCACAGCTCCAACCCCAATTTCGCTTTTGCATCCACCTCCACAATGAAAGGGCAGGTGACATTCACATGTCGCAAAATAGGGGCGGAGCAAAACAAACTTTTTAATGATGAAAAAGCAGAATGTGCTTCTTCTGACCAGTTATAAGTGTCCGCCCTTTTTTTGGTGAGGTCAGTGAGAGGTGATACTACAGAAGAGAATTCTTTGATAAATTTCCTATAGTTGTTGGCAAAACCCAGGAATCTTTGGAGTGCCTTCAGCCCTGTGGGCTGAGGCCACTCTAGAACGGCAGAGACTTTTTTGGGGTCCATGGATAGACCAGAAGTAGAGATAATATACCCCAAGAAAGGTACCTCAGACACTTCGAAAAGACACTTCTCGAGTTTAGCATACAAACAATTTTGTCTGAGTTTTTCTAAAACAAACTTTACATGTTTCCTATGTTCCGACACATTCTGAGAGTAAATGAGTATGTCATCCAAATAAATCAATACAAAACGGCGCAAGACTTCTCTGAACACTTCGTTTACAAGTTAATGGAAGACGGCGGGGGCGTTACACAGCCCGAAGGGCATGACAAGATACTCGTGGTGCCCATCGGGCGTGTTGAACGCCGTCTTCCACTTATCACCCTCTCTAATGCGGACCAGGTTGTATGCCCCCCTCAGGTCCAGTTTAGAAAAGATACCAGCATCAGTAATTTGGGAGAACAAATCGTCAATCAATGGGAGTGGATAACGATTTTTTATGGTAATTTTATTTAGCTCCCTGTAATCGATACACAGCCGAAGCCCACCATCCTTCTTTTGAACAAAAAAGAAACCTGCTCCGGCCAGAGACTTAGAAGGACAGATGAACCCCTTAGCCAGGTTCTCCTTAATATACTCCTGCATGGCGAGTTTTTCAGGGCCAGAAAGGTTATATAAGTGACCTCTAGGGGGCATAGAGCGTAGATCGGAAGAATAGTCAGGAGCGAGCCAAAGTCATACACAGATATACAATACAGTCTTCAATTAATTATGATTACAGCTATCAAAGGTCTGAGCGCTAACATGAGGTATTCACAACAGCAGACAAGTTGTGAGTGATTCCACCAAGCTTAAGAGCTGGAGGAGACCCCTGAGGCACGCCCATACCCATCAGCCAATGAGAAGCGGCGAGTGTCTCCTCTGACGTCAGCCGACCGGCCGGTCACGGTCAGCTGACGCGCCTCCTCGCATAAATGTCCTGTCTGTGCGCATGCGTTAATGCGACCTTATGTGCAGAGAGTAGTGTTGGGCGAACACCTGGATTTTCGGGTTCGCGAACGTTCGCCGAACATGGCCGCGATGTTCGGGTGTTCGCGCCGAACTCCGAACATAATGGAAGTCAATGGGGACCCGAACTTTCGTGCTTTGTAAAGCCTCCTTACATGCTACATACCCCAAATTTACAGGGTATGTGCACCTTGGGAGTGGGTACAAGAGGGGAAAAAAATTAGCAAAAAGAGCTTATAGTTTTTGAGAAAATCGATTTTAAATTTTCAAAGGGAAAACTGTCTTTAAAATGCGGGAAATGTCTGTTTTCTTTGCACAGGTAGCATGCATTTTGCCGCCATGCAGTCATAAATGTAATAAAGATAAGAGGTTCCATAAACAGGGACCGGCAACGCTAACCCAGCAGCAGCACACGTGATGGAACAGGAGGAGGCGCAGGAGGAGAAGGCCACGCTTTGAGACACAACAACCCAGGCCTTGCATGAGGACAAGAAGCGTGCGGATAGCATGCTTTTTGCCGCCATGCAGTCATAAATGTAATAATGATAAGAGGTTCCATAAACAGGGACCGGCAACGCTAACCCAGCACCAGCACACGTGATGGAACAGGAGGAGGCGCAGGAGGAGAAGGCCACGCTTTGAGACACAACAACCCAGGCCTTGCATGAGGACAAGAAGCGTGCGGATAGCATGCTTTTTACCGCCATGCAGTCATAAATGTAATAAAGATAAGAGGTTCCATAAACAGGGACCGGCAACGCTAACCCAGCAGCAGCACACGTGATGGAACAGGAGGAGGAGAAGGCCACGCTTTGAGACACAACAACCCAGGCCTTGCATGAGGACAAGAAGCGTGCGGATAGCATGCTTTTTGCCGCCATGCAGCGCTTTGAGTCCCCAGGGAGAAAAGCGCTATATAAATATTATTGTTATTGTTATAAATGTAATAAAGATAAGAGGTTCCATAAACAGGGACCGGCAACGCTAACCCAGCAGCAGCACACGTGATGGAACAGGAGGAGGCGCAGGAGGAGAAGGCCACGCTTTCAGACACAACAACCCAGGCCTTGCATGAGGACAAAAAGCATGCGGATAGCATGCTTTTTGCCGCCATGCAGTCATAAATGTAATAAAGATAAGAGTTTCCATAAACAGGGACCGGCAACGCTAACCCAGCAGCAGCACACGTGATGGAACAGGAGGAGGCGCAGGAGGAGAAGGCCACGTTTTCAGACACAACAACCCAGGCCTTGCATGAGGACAAGAAGCGTGCGGATAGCATGCTTTTTGCCGCCATGCAGTCATAAATGTAATAAAGATAAGAGGTTCCATAAACAGGGACCGGCAACGCTAACCCAGCAGCAGCACACGTGATGGAACAGGAGGAGGCGCAGGAGGAGAAGGCCACAACAACCCAGGCCTTGCATGAGGACAAGAAGCGTGCGGATAGCATGCTTTTTGCCGCCATGCAGTCATAAATGTAATACAGATAAGAGGTTCCATAAACAGGGACCGGAAACGCTAACCCATCACAGATGGTCATTGTTCATGTTACTTGGTTGGGGTCCAGGAGTGTTGCATAGTCGTTTCCAATCCAGGATTGATTCATTTTAATTTGAGTCAGACGGTCTGCATTTTCTGTGGAGAGGCGGATACGCCGATCTGTGACGATGCCTCCGGCAGCACTGAAACAGCGTTCCGACATAACGCTGGCTGCCGGGGCAAGCCAGCACCTCTATTGCGTACATTGCCAGTTCGTGCCAGGTGTCTAGCTTCGATACCCAATAGTTGAAGGGTGCAGATGGATTGTTCAACACAGCTACTCCATCTGACATGTAGTCCTTGACCATCTTCTCCAGGCGATCGGTGTTGGAGGTGGATCTGCACGCTTGCTGTTCTGTGGGCTGCTGCATGGGTGTCAGAAAATTTTCCCACTCCAAGGACACTGCCGATACCATTCCCTTTTGGGCACTAGCTGCGGCTTGTGTTGTTTGCTGCCCTCCTGGTCGTCCTGGGTTTGCGGAAGTCAGTCTGTCGGCGTACAACTAGCTAGAGGAGGGGGAGGATGTCAATCTCCTCTCTAAAGTCTCCACAAGGGCCTGCTGGTATTCTTCCATTTTGACCTGTCTGACTCTTTCTTCAAGCAGTTTTGGAACATTGTGTTTGTACCGTGGATCCAGAAGGGTATAAACCCAGTAATTGGTGTTGTCCAGAATGCGCACAATGCGTGGGTCGCCTTCAATGCAGTCTAGCATGAATTGAGCCATGTGTGCCAGAGTCCTGCCAGAATCCTCATCATCCTCTTGTGAGCGTTGTGATAGTTGTTGTGATGCCTCATAGTCGTCACCTTCTTCCTGGTCTGCTTCTGCTGACCATTCGCGCTGAATTGTGGAAGTCCAACGTGCACCGCTCTGGCCCTCGTCAGTGGTGGCATGAAATTCCTGCTCCAACTCCAGCTGTTCCTCCTCCTCTTCTTCGTCATAGCTGCTGGGGCCAGCGTTTCCTGAGGCAGATGGTCTGATGTTGGTACCATCACGCTGATCGTTTTCTCCTTCAGATTCCCCCAGTTGCATCATGACAGCTGTTTCCTTGAGTTTCAACATTGACTTCTTCAGTAAACACAACAGTGGTATGGTAATGCTGACTGAAGAGTTGTCACCAGTGGCGTAGCTAAGGAGCTGTGGGCCCCAATGCAAGTTTTACAATGGGGCCCTTAAGCACTCTATACATAACAATTGATCCAGTGCACCAAAACCTGCCAAGGGCAACTACAGTTTCAGAGGTGCAAGAAAAGGATGGGAAACAGTTTGTTAATGATTACCACTATTCAAAGTATCTATAGAAGTGATTATTATCAGTACAGGACCAATAGAGAGCTAATGCGGTCGCTACCTCTGCACCCCCTATTGCTACGCCCCTGGTTGTCACTGCTCACAAGCAACGTGGATTGCTCAAAATTTTGGAGGACTTGGCAGAGGTCCAACATGTTGGCCCAATCGGATCCACAGAAGCTTGGCAGCTGTCCGGATGTGCCTCGGTACTGCGCCGTCATGTACTGGACCACTGCACTCTTCTGCTCGCAAAAGCGGGCTAGCATGTGCAGCGTAGAATTCCAGCGCGTAGGGACATAACACAGCAAGCGATGGTGGGGGAGATTGAAGCGCTCCTGCATCTTGGCGAGTGCCCCCGAAGCAGTACTGGAATTTCTACAATGTTTGGCCACTCGTCGCACCTTCAACAGAAGATCGGCCACGCCTGGGTATGTCCTCAGGAACCGCTGAACTACTAGGTTCATCACGTGCGCCAGGCAAGGGATGTGTGTCAGCTTAGCCAACCTTAAAGCGCGAATGAGATTACTCCCATTATCACACACAACCATGCCCGGTTTCAGGTCCAGCGGTGCCAGCCACAAATCCGTCTGTTCCTTTATTCCCCTCCAAATTTCCTCCCCTGTGTGCTGCTTATCCCCAAGGCAGATCAGCTTCAGCAACACCTGATGACGCATGCCAACAGCTGTGCTGCACTGCTTCCACGATCCTACTGCTGCTGGGTTAGCGTTTCCGGATGAGGTACAGCTTTGAGATGCGTTGGAGGACAAGGAGTCAGAGAGGTAGGTGCTGCTGTTGTTATCCAGTGGGAGGGACGGCGGTGCAGCTGTTTGCGGCGTGGGCAACACCCGCGCCGTAGCAGGTGAGGAATCGCTGCCAGGCTCCACAAGGTTCACCCAGCGCGCGGTAAGGGAGATGTATTGACCCTGGCCGAACGCACTCGTCCAGGTGTCAGTGGTGAGGTGAACCTTGCAGGCAACGGCATTCTTCAAGCTTCGGGTTATTTTGCTGACCACGTGCTCATGCAACTCAGGCACTGCAGAGCGCGCAAAGTGGTAGCGGCTGGGAACCACGTAATGTGGGATGGCCACTGACATCATGCCCTTGAAGCTGTTTGTCTCCACCACTCAATATGGCAGCATTTCGCAGGCCAGAAGCTTGGCTATGCTGGCTGTTACTGCCACGGCCCGGGGGTCATTTGCTGGCAATTTCCTCTTGCGCTCAAGCATCTCCGAGACAGACAACTGAACCGTAGGGCTGCATACTGAACGGCTGTTGGTTGTTGTGTTTGATGACTGGGAGACCTCAAGAGCACTATTCCGGAAAGTGACAGTGTCAGCGTCGTCTGATGTTTGTGAATGTTGTTGTGAACCACGCAATGGCTGGGCTACTGCTGCTGCTGAGGAGGGTCTGGTGGTGAGTCTGGTGACCCCAAGGGAGGCAGTGTTGCTGCTGGTACCCTGTCCTGGCGGCCACAGAGTGGGATGTTTGGATACCATGTGGCGGGTCATGCTGGTGGTGGAGAGGTTGTTAATATGTTTCCCCCTGCTCAGGCGGGTCTTGCACACCTTGCAAATCACCATGGTACCATCCTCACTGCAGTCTTCAAAGAAAGGCCAGACTTTGGAGCACCTGCCTTGCTGGCGATTTCTGTTTGCGCCTCTTTTGCGTCTCACTTGAACTTCCACGCTTGTGGTGCCTGAAATTTCGCGCCGCCTACCTTGTGGCACAAGTCGAACTCGTGCAGCAGTGGGTTCTTCAACAGACTCATCTGTGCTGCCGCTACGATGGCGATGTTCTCCTTCACATACAAAATCTGGGTCTCTGTCAACATTGTCCATACCCTCCTCCTCCTCTTCCATCTCCTCAAACTCGTCATATGTGATTGTGGGCCGCCGTCGTGGAGTAGAGCTCCCCACAACAACCTATGCGCAGCACACTCCAACGTCGTCTTCAAGATCTTCTCGGCCGACCTCCTGCAATTGAAACCCCTCCTGCCCAACTTGCTCTGGGATTTGGGTTTCCGAGTCCTCCTCGGACTCGCCTTGCATTTCAGTGCGCGGTGCATTTCCCACAGTCAATGGTTGTGAATCCGGGCACAAAATTTCTGGCAGTTCCATTGACCTTTGAAAGGTGGAAGTTTGTTGGGCTGGGAATAGCTCCTGCGAATACCCCATTGTGTCCTGAGGAAATTCTTCGGACTGTTTATTTGGCAGTTGTGTGCGTGGTGTCGCTGCCGGTTGTGTCTGCTTTGTGCCCACTGGCTCCTTGTAACTGGCTGAGGACTCGGACCTCGTGCGTGATGTGCTGGTGCTGCTTAACCCACTGCTGGACGCTTGAGAGGTCATCCAATTAATTATCTGGTCCTGTTCTTTTGGATTTGTGAGGGTTGATTTCCTGGACAACATGGGCGGTATTGAGTGGGTTTTCTTCGGTGCTCCACTGTGGCCTGTACGTGAACCGTCAGGGGGAACACCTCTTCCCTTGCCCCTCCCTCTTTCACAGGATTTCTTCTTCATTTCACTTATCCGTAAAAGTACACGCTGACTGGCAGCAGTACAGTGGCAGTACAGAAATGCTATACAGTGGCAGGTGAGCGGTGTACTACTATTCCCAGCAGCGACACAGAGCACAATGCTATACAGTGGTGGGTGAGCGGTGTACTACTATTCCCAGCAGCGACACAGAGCACAATGCTATACAGTGGTGGGTGAGCGGTGTACTACTATTCCCAGCAGCGACACAGAGCACAATGCTATACAGTGGTGGGTGAGCGATGTACTACTGTTCCCAGCAGAGACACAGAGTGGCAGTAAACACAATGCTATATAGTGTGGCTGAGCGGTGTACTACTGTTCCCAGCAGCGACACAGAGTGGCAGTAAACACAATGCTATATAGTGTGGGTGAGCGGTGTACTACTATTCCCAGCAGCGACACAGAGCACAATGCTATGCAGGGTGAGCGGTGTACTACTGTTCCCAGCAGACACACAGACTGGCAGTAAACACAATGCTATATAGTGTGGGTGAGCGGTGTACTACTATTCCCAGCAGCGACACAGAGCACAATGCTATACAGGGTGAGCGGTGTACTACTGTTCCCAGCAGACACACAGAGTGGCAGTAAACACAATGCTATATAGTGTGGGTGAGCGGTGTACTACTATTCCCAGCAGCGACACAGAGCACAATGCTATACAGGGTGAGCGGTGTACTACTGTTCCCAGCAGACACACAGAGTGGCAGTAAACACAATGCTATATAGTGTGGGTGAGCGGTGTACTACTATTCCCAGCTGCGACACAGAGCACAATGCTATACAGGGTGAGCGGTGTACTACTGTTCCCAGCAGACACACAGAGTGGCAGTAAACACAATGCTATATAGTGTGGCTGAGCGGTGTACTACTATTCCCAGCAGTGACACAGAGCACAATGCTATACAGGGTGAGCGGTGTACTACTGTTCCCAGCAGACACACAGAGTGGCAGTAAACATAATGCTATATAGTGTGGCTGAGCGGTGTACTACTATTCCCAGCAGCGACACAGAGCACAATGCTATACAGGGTGAGCGGTGTACTACTGTTCCCAGCAGAGACACAGAGTGGCAGTAAACCAATGCTATACAGTGGTGGGTGAGCGGTGTACTACTGTTCCCAGCAGCGACACAGAGTGGCAGTAAACACAATGCTATATAGTGTGGCTGAGCGGTGTACTACTATTCCCAGCAGTGACACAGAGCACAATGCTATACAGGGTGAGCGGTGTACTACTGTTCCCAGCAGAGACACAGAGTGGCAGTAAACACAATGCTATATAGTGTGGCTGAGCGGTGTACTACTATTCCCAGCAGCGACACAGAGCACAATGCTATACAGGGTGAGCGGTGTACTACTGTTCCCAGCAGAGACACAGAGTGGCAGTAAACACAATGCTATATAGTGTGGCTGAGCGGTGTACTACTATTCCCAGCAGCGACACAGAGCACAATTCTATACAGGGTGAGCGGTGTACTACTGTTCCCAGCAGACACACAGAGTGGCAGTAAACACAATGCTATATAGTGTGGCTGAGCGGTGTACTACTATTCCCAGCAGCGACACAGAGCACAATGCTATACAGGGTGAGCAGTGTACTACTGTTCCCAGCAGACCCACAGAGTGACAGTAAACACAATGCTATATAGTGTGGCTGAGCGGTGTACTACTATTCCCAGCAGCGACACAGAGCACAATGCTATACAGGGTGAGCGGTGTACTACTGTTCCCAGCAGACACACAGAGTGGCAGTAAACACAATGCTATATAGTGTGGCTGAGCGGTGTACTACTATTCCCAGCAGCGACACAGAGCACAATGCTATACAGGGTGAGCGGTGTACTACTGTTCCCAGCAGACACACAGAGTGGCAGTAAACACAATGCTATATAGTGTGGCTGAGCGGTGTACTACTATTCCCAGCAGCGACACAGAGCACAATGCTATACAGGGTGAGCGGTGTACTACTGTTCCCAGCAGACACACAGAGTGGCAGTAAACACAATGCTATATAGTGTGGCTGAGCGGTGTACTACTATTCCCAGCAGCGACACAGAGCACAATGCTATACAGGGTGAGCGGTGTACTACTGTTCCCAGCAGAAACACAGAGTGACAGTAAACACAATGCTATATAGTGTGGCTGAGCGGTGTACTACTATTCCCAGCAGCGACACAGAGCACAATGCTATACAGGGTGAGCGGTGTACTACTGTTCCCAGCAGACACACAGAGTGGCAGTAAACACAATGCTATATAGTGTGGCTGAGCGGTGTACTACTATTCCCAGCAGCGACACAATGACCGGGGGACCCTGGCTAGCCTGGCTGGAGAGAGAACTACCCTGCCTGCCTACCCAAAGCTAAACCCACAGACAAATGGCGGAGAAATGACGTGGATCGGGTATTTATTTACCCGAACCACGTGACCCGTTCGGCCAATCAGAGCGCGTTCGGGTCCGAACCACGTGACACGTTCGGCCAATCACAGCGGTAGCCGAACGTTCGAGGAACGTTCGGCCATGCGCTCTTAGTTCGGCCATATGGCCGAACAGTTTGGCCGAACACCATCAGGTGTTCGGCCGAACTCGAACATCACCCGAACAGGGTGATGTTCTGCAGAACCCGAACAGTGGCGAACACTGTTCGCCCAACACTAGCAGAGAGACCCGTCCTCGGCGTGCTAGACGACCGAGGAGCGGGAGCAGAGCCAGGCAAAGAGACCGAAGCAGCTGCGGTGACAGTGTCATCCACCGCAGCTGCCATATCACTATTTGTTACACTTATATTGAGTATTAAAAAAAAGTTATTTTAATTGATAGTGTTCCTTTAAATTATTTATTACTTTATAAAGATGTGAGTTGGGAACAGGATGATAAATTACTTTCACCACTGAATTAACCTTGCATGTGGAAACCTGTTTTCCTCTTCTACTGTTCATTGTGTTGACCAACCTCCACATTGTTGTGAAGGTGCGGCTTGGCTGGAGAAAAGCAGGGGATATAATTGTGACTGCTGAACTATTTATAGGCATGAAATGAGTCTTGGGCTAGATCTGTCGACAGCCCCTTTGCTGTGAACCTAAGAAACTAGCTTTTAGACCACGTAGGATGTACCATTACGCATAAACTTCAACTTCCATATTTAGTGAAAAGTACTAGTTTCTGGTGCAGTCTGTTGATTTTCTGCCCTAAAAGTAATTGAATTATGGCCATGCTCGTGTCATTGGGTAACTTCTGAGAAGCAGAGGGCACACTAAGCATATGCAAAACAGAACAGTATTTATCCAGAGAAAATACAGTAGAATCTTGTTATAGTAAACTCTGACAGGGGAGCCGCCAGCTTACAGGCGAGGCACACCCCCGCTTGGGGCCTCATACTGCGGGGGGCCTTGCTCTGCTCCTGGCGGCGTGCAGGTAGCGGCGGACGAGCGGCAGGAGGATGTGCGCAGTGGCGGGGGAGCGGGCAGAGAGAAGTTTCCACTAACCTGCCTCGATCCTGCCAGCTTCTATATACTTTCTAACCTATACTGGGGGTATATACCTATCTAATCTGTACGGGGGGATATACCTATCTAACCTATACAGGTGGCATATACCGTATTTTTCAGACTATAAAACGCTCCTGACCATAAGACGCACCTAGGTTTAGAGGAAAAAAACAGGGGAATAAAATGGTGCATGGGGAATAAATTGTTCACCATGGTGCATCCATGGTAAAAGGGCATCTTGTGGATTATGCCTCCTTCATACCTCATGCCCCCTTGTACCTCTTGGTGTCTCCCTGTGTCCTACTCTGTCCCCCTTGTGCCCTCCTGTGTCACCACCATGTCCTCCTCTGAATAGGCATAGTACAGGGAGTTCCTGACATTGCGGCGGGTTGGAGGTTCAAATTGGCAGGCGTTCACAAGTCAGGAACTCCCTGCATTTGGACTATAGGACGCAGTGACTCTCCCCCCCCCCCCTCCCCCACTGTTGGGGGAAAAAAAGTGAGTCTTATAGTCCAAAAAATACAGTACCTATCTAACCTATTCGGGGGGACATATACCTATCTAAGCTATATTGGGGCATTTACCTATGTAACCCATACTGGGGGACATATATAGTGGGATGCAAACGTTTGGGCAACCTTGTTAATTGTCATGATTTTCCTGTATAAATCATAGGTTGTTACGATAAAAAATGTCAGTTAAATATATCATATAGGAGACACACAGTATTTGAGAAGTGAAATTAAGTTTATTGGATTTACAGAAAGTGCGCAATAATTGTTTAAATAAAATTAGGCAGGTGCATAAATTTGGGCACTATTGTCATTTTATTGATTTTAAAATCTTTATAACTAATTATTGGAACTCAAATTGGCTTGGTAAGCTCAGTGACCCCTGACCTACATACACAGGTGAATCCAAGTATGAGAAATAGCATTTAATTGGGTCAATTGTAAGTTTCCCTCCTCTTTTAATTTTCTCTGAAGAGTAGCAACATGGTGGTCTCGATTCAACTCTCAAATGACCTGAAGACAAAGATTGTTCGCCGTCATGGTTTAGGGGAAGGATACAGAACGCTGTCTCTGAGATTTCAGCTGTCTGTTTCCACAGTTAGGAACATATTGAGGAAATGGAAGACCATAGGCTCAGTTCAAGTTAAGGCTCGAAGTGGCAGACCAAGAAAAATCTAAGATAGACAGGAGCGACGAATGGTGAGAACAGTCAGAGTCAACCCACAGACCAGCACCAAAGACCTACAACATCATCTTGCTGTAGATGGAGTCACTGTGCATCGTTCAACCATTCGGCGCACTTTACACAAGGAGATGCTGTATGTGAGAGTGATGCAGAGGAAGCCTTTTCTCTGCACACAGCACAAACAGAGCCACTTGAGGTATGCTAAAGCACATTTGGACAAGCCAGCTTCATTTTGGAATAAGGTGCTGTGGACTGATGAATCTAAAATTGAGTTATTTAGGCATAACAAGGGGCGTTATGCATGGAGAAAAAAAGAACACAGCATTCCAAGAAAAACACCTGCTACCAACAGTAAAATATGGTGGTGGTTCCATCATGCTGTGGGGCTGTGTGGCCAGTACAGGGACTGGGAATCTTGTCAAAGTTGAGGGATGCATAGATCCCACTCAGTATCAGCAGATTTTGGAGACCAATGTCCAGGAATCAGTGACAAAACTAAAGCTGCGCTGGGGCTAGATCTTTCAACAAGACAACGACCCTAAAAATTGCTCAAAATACACTAAGGCATTCATGCAGAGGAACAAGTACAACGTTCTGAAATGGCCATCTTAGTCCCCGGACCTGAATATAATTAAAAATCTGTGGTGTGAGTTAAATGCTTGGCGACCGCGTCACGCGGTGGGCGTGGCCGCAGCGGCAGCCCCAGGACCACCTAACGCCGATCGTCGTAAAGTCCTGGGTCAGCAGTTAGCAGGAGATCGCGCGCAGGCTGCATGCGCATCTCCTGCTCGGGGGCGGTGTTTCACCCCACCTTCAGTCTCTGAGCGGCAATCGCCGCTCTGGAGACTGTAAGATGGCGAAACTGCTGTCTATTTGCATAGTACAGCGCTGCAATCAGCAGCAGCGCTGTACTGGGGACAGTCCTGTGACACGGCTGTCCCCCTGGGAGTCCTGAAGGTGATCGGCTGTCATAGGCTGAAGCCTATGACAGCTGATCACAGTAATTGGCTGGCGGGGGGAGGGAGGGAGGGCTCAGGATAAAAATAATTTAAAAAAAAGTAAAAGTACAATTTATGAAAAAAAAAATATTTACATAAAAAAAAATAAACACAGGGGGGAGCGATCAGACCCCACCAACAGAGTGCTCTGTTGGTGGAGAGAAAAGGGGGGGGGGGGGGGAATCACTTGTGTGCTGTGTTGTGCGGCCCTGCAGCTTGGCCTTAAAGCTGCAGTGGCCCATTTTATATAAAATGGCCTGGTCACTAGGGGGGTTTAGCACTGCAGTCCTCAAGTGGTTAAAGAGAACTGTCCATGCTTGCAAGCCATCAAACCTGAATAAACTAGAGATGTTTTGTAAAGAGGAATGGTCCAAAATACCTTCAACCAGAAGCCAGACTCTCACTGAAACCTACAGGAAGCGTTCAGAGGCTGTAATTTATGCAAAAGGAGGATCTACTAAATATTGATTTCATTTCTTTTTTGTGGTGCCCAAATTTATGCACCTGCCTAATTTTGTTTAAATGATTATTGCACACTTTCTGTAAATCCAATAAACTTAATTTCACTTCCAAATATCACTGTGTGTCTCCTATATGATATATTTAACTGACATTTTTTTTATCATAACAACCAACGATTTATACAGGAAAATCATGACGATTAACAACGTTGCCCAAACTTTCGCACCCCACTGTACCTATCTAAGCTATACTGGGGGCATATACCTATCTAACCTATACTGGGGGCAAGATTATGGGGCCCCGTACTAGTGTTGGCCCACATTATTTTTTACAGACTAAGATATAATAATTTACTGACCACAGATAATTTACACTGATAAATAAACCTGCGCCGCGCGTGGCGAAAAATGGGTGTGGTCATGTAACAGAATGTGGGCGTGGTCATGGGTGGGGAAAAATATACATGACCTTAGCAGTAGTGTAAAAGGTCTGTCGGGGAAGTTTTAACTCTGCCATAGTGTTTCCCCCCAAAATACATGTAATCTGACAGCATTTCACCAAAATCCTGCAATATGGCAGAGGTTCCTCCAAAATACAGATAATATGGCAGTCGTTCCCCCAAAATAGACTTAATCTGGCAGCAGCAGTTCCCCAAATACACATAATTTGGCAGCAGTTCCCCAAAATATGCGTAATCTGTCAGCGGATCACCCAAAATACATGTAATCTGGAAGCAGTGGTTACCCCAAAATACACATAATCTGGAAGCAGCAGTTCCCCCAACATACACAATCTGTCAGCGGTTCCCCAAAAATACACTTAATCTGGCAGCTGTTTCCCAAAATACACTTAACCAGCCTGGCGGTATGGACGAGCTCAGCTCGTCCATTACCGCCGGAGGCTGCCGCTCAGGCCCTGCTGGGCCGATTTTAATCAAATAAAAAGGAGCACACGCAGCCGGCACTTTGCCAGCCGCGTGTGCTACCTGATCGCCGCCGCAGCGCGGCGATCCGCCGCGTGCAGCGGCGAAAGAGGGTCCCTCCAGCCGCCCGAGCCCAGCGCAGCCAGACCAAACAGTTCAGGCCAGCGCTAAGGGCTGGATCGGAGGCGGCTGACGTCAGGACTCCGCCATGGCGACGAGGAAAGCATAACAAGAAGGGCCGCTCATCGCGGCCTTTCTTGTTACTTCTGAACGCCGGAGGCGATCAGAAGTACGCATTAGGAGCGCCTTCTAGTGGGCTTTTATGCAGCCAACTTTCAGTTGGCTGCATGCAATCGTTTTTTTTTATTAAAAAAAAAAGTCCGGTCGCCAGCCTGGCGATCTTAATAGAACACCAGGATGGTTAATATGGCAGCTGCGGTTCCCCAAAAATAGTTAATCTGGCAGCAGTTCCCCCAAAATAGGTGCCCCCAGTATAGGTAACCAGGTCAAAAGGTATCACACCAGTGGAAGTAACCAGGTCTATAAGTTTTGCCTTTGCAGGTATCCAGGTCTATAGGTTTCCCCAGTTTAGATAGCCAGGTCTATAGGTGTCCCTAGAATTGATAGCCAGGTCTATGGGTGTCCCCAGAATAGGTAGCCAGGTCTACAAGTGTCTCCAGAATAGGTAGCCAGGTCTATAGGTGTCCCCAGTACAGATAGCTAAGTCTATTGGTGTATCCAGTATAGATAGCCAGTTCTATTGGTGTCCCCAGTATATGTAGCCAGGTGTATAGGTGTTCCATCCCAGTATAGCCAGGTCTATAGTTCTCCCCAGTATATGCAGCCAGGCCTTTAAGTATCCCCAGTGTATGTAGCCAGGTCTATAGTTGTCCCCAGTATAGGTAGCCAGGTGTATAGGTCTCCCCAGTATTTGTAGCCAGGTCTATAGGTGTCCCCAGTATATGAACATCTCCCCCCCCCTTCCCTCACCTTCGGGCCCCCCTTCCTGGCTCTCCTCTCCGGATAAATGTTTAAGTCTTGGACGGTGCAGCGTCTGACAGCGAGCAGGGACTTACCGCTGTCCTTCTAGTCGGCAGTGGGAGCTTTGATCTGTGCGCCGCTAGTCTGGTCTTGAATAGACCAGACTAGCGGCACACAGATGACAGCTCCCTCCGGCGTCTGTGTAACAGCGGTAAGCCCCTGCCCGCTTTGAGACGGTGCACTGTCCGAGACTTAAACATTTACAGTGATGTGAAAAACTATTTGCCCCCTTCCTGATTTCTTTTTCTTTTGCATGTTTGTCACACTTAAATGTTTCTGCTCATCAAAAACCGTTAACTATTAGTCAAAGATAACTAACTGATAACTAATTGAACACAAAATGCAGTTTTAAATGATGTTTTTTATTATTTAGTGAGAAAAAAAACTCCAAACCTACATGGCCCTGTGTGAAAAAGAAATTGCCCCCTGAACCTAATAACTGGTTCGGCCACCCTTAGGAGCAATAACTGCAATCAAGCGTTTGCGATAACTTGCAACGAGTCTTTTACAGCGCTCTTGTAACGATTGGTGTCAGCACACAGAGAGAATCTGATTATTGGTGATCTGCAGTATCACCAACAATGCTGATATATACCTGATTATTGATGATCTGCAGAACCACCAATAATACAAGTATAACTAACCTCTGGACACCTGATAACGTGTAAGTGTTTGGTGCAACAGTAGATGAGCATGGACCACCTATGGAGCAGGTGGCCCTTGACCGTATGAGGAGTATCTCCTTAGTAAAGGGCTGGAGATAACCAGAGAGCCGGTGATTCCCTGAACAGCTGGGAATCAGACTCTACTGCAGTCAAAGGACTCCTATGGGATAGAGTCCCTGACTGGACTGCAGAGAATCCCCTCTGAGAGACAGGGAGTCTCTGCAACTACCTGACACCTAACCAGGTGGTGTCACAGGTAGTACAGACAGGCTGATCACCCAAGGAGTGAGTGACAGCCAGAAGGGTCGGCCAGGCTGGGTCGGCAACACACGAGCAGATAAGGTACTGAGACAGAAGGCTGATTCGGTAACCAGGTACAGGCAGGGTCGGCAACAGGTAATCAGATGTGCATAGGTACCGAATCAGATAGCAGGAGAGAGGTCAAGAGAGCAATAGGTCATAACAGATATCAATCAGAGGCCTAGTCTAGAGTGTGAGGTCCGTGGTCCCAACAACAAGGAACTGGTCTAAAGAATAACACAGTACTGACACAGTATCCCTAAGCTTGGGTGTGAGGTCCGTGGTCACAACACCCTGGAACTGGTCTAAAGTATAACACAGTAATGACACAGTATTTCTAAACTTCGGTGTGTGGTCCTTGGTCACAACACCCTGGAACTGGTCTAAAGAATAACACAGTACTGACACAGTATCCCTAAGCTTGGGTGTGAGGTCCGTGGTCACAACACCCTGGAACTGGTCTAAAGTATAACACAGCAATAACACAGTAATCTGGCTAAGTGTGAATTCCCAGGTCCACCTGGTTCTAACACACTGTGGGATCTGACTATGGTCTGAGTGCTAACACATAAGCATTCGCAACGGCAGACAACCTGAGACTGACCAGCGAGATCTATATATAGAGCGTGCTGCTCCTCAGCGCCACCCAGCGCCGCTCAGCCAATGACGATCAGCTGATCCCTCTCCTCTTGGCATAAAGGTCCTGCCTCCCAGCGCGCGTGCGCGTAGCTCTCCATCTGTGTGCACTAGAAGGCTCAGATACACCAGACGCATGCTGTTGTGCGGAAACCGCCGGTCTGAACGCGGAGACAGCCGCCTCGCCGCCAGACCGCGCGACGGCGTCTCCACAATCCTTTACAGCTCTGGAGGAATTTTGGCCCACTCATCTTTGCAGAATTGTTGTAATTCAGCTTTATTTGAGGTTTTTTTTTTAGCATGAAACGCCTTTTTAAGGTCATGCCACAACATCTCAATAGGATTCAGGTCAGGACTTTGACTAGGCCACTCCAAAGTCTTCATTTTGTTTTTCTTCAGCCATTCAGAGGTGGATTTGCTGGTGTGTTTTGGGTCATTGTCCTGCTGCAGCACCCAAGATTGCTTCAGCTTGAGTTGACGAACAGATGGCCGGACATTCTCCTTCAGGATTTTTTGGTAGACAGTAGAATTCATGGTTCCATCTATCACAGCAAGCCTTCCAGGTCCTGAAGCAGCAAAAAAAAAAAAACAACCCCAGACCATCACACTACCACCACCACTTTTTACTGTTGGTATGATGTTCTTTTGCTGAAATGCTGTGTTACTTCTACGTCAGATGTAATGGGACACGCACCTTCCAAAAAGTTCAACTTTTGTCTCGTCGGTCCACAAGGTACAGTGGCTTGCAAAAGTATTCTGCCCCCTTGAAGTTTTCCACATTTTGTCACATTACTGCCACAAACATGAATCAAGTTTATTGGAATTTCATATAAAAAACAATACAAAGTGGTGTACACGTGAGAAGTGGAACGAAAATCATACATGAGTCCAAACATTTTTTTACAAATAAATAACTGCAAAGTGGGGTGTGCATAATTATTCAGCCCCCTTGATTCAATACTTTGTAGAACCACCTTTTGCTGCAATTACAGCTGCCAGTCTTTTAGGGTATGTCTCTACCAGCTTTGCACATTTAGAGACTGAAATCCTTGCCCATTCTTCTTTGCAAAACAGCTCCAGCTCAGTCAGATTAGATGGACAGCGTTTGTGAACAGCAGTTTTCAGCTCTTGCCACAGATTCTCGATTGGATTTAGGTCTGGACTTTGGCTGGGCCATTCTAACACATGAATATGTTTTGTTTTAAACCATTCCACTGTTGCCCTGGCTTTATGTTTAGGGTCGTTGTCCTGCTGGAAGGTGAACCTCCACCCCAGTCTCAAGTCTTTTGCAGACTCCAAGAGGTTTTCTTCCAAGATTGCCCTGTATTTGGCTCCATCCATCTTCCCATCAACTCTGACCAGCTTCCCTGTCCCTGCTGAAGAGAAGCACCCCCAGAGCATGATGCTGCCACCACCATATTTGACAGTGGGGATGGTGTGTTCAGAGTGATGTGCAGTGTTAGTTTTCCGTCACCCATAGCGTTTTGCATTTTGGCCAAAAAGTTCAATTTTGGTCTCATCTGACCGGAGACCCTTCTTCCACATGTTTGCTGTGTCCCCCACATGGCTTGTGGCAAACTGCAAATGGGACTTCTTATGCTTTTCTGTTAACAATGGCTTTCTTCTTGCCACTCTTCCATAAAGGCCAACTTTGTGCAATGCACAACTAATACAGTGGCTTGCAAAAGTTTTCGGCCCCCTTGAAGTTTTCCACATTTTTTCACATTTCTGCCACAAACATGAAACAATTTTATAGGAATGCCACGTAAAAGACCAATACAAAGTGGTGTACACGTGAGAAATGGAACGAAAATCATACATGATTCCACACATTTTTTACAAATCAATAACTGCAAAGTGAGGTGTGCATAATTATTCAGCCCCCTGAGTCAACACTTTGTAGAACCACCTTTTGCTGCACTTACAGCTGCCAGTCTTTTAGGGTATGTCTCTACCAGCTTTGCACATCTAGAGACTAAAATATTTGCCCATTGTTCTTTGCAAAAGTGCTCCATCTCAGTCAGATTAGATGGACAGCGTTTGTGAACAGCAGTTTTCAGATCTTGCCACAAATTTTCGATTGGATTTAGACCTGGACTTTGACTAGATCATTCTAACACATGAATATGTTTTGTTTTAAACCATTCCATTGTTGCCCTGGCTTTATGTTTAGGGTTATTGTCCTGCTGGAAGGTGAACCTCAGCCCCAGTCTCAAGTCTTTTGCAGACTCCAAGAGGTTTTCTTCTAAGATTGCCCTGTATTTGGCTCCATCCATCTTCCCATCAACTCTGACCAGCTTCCCTGTCCCTGCTGAAGAGAAGCACCCCCAGAGCATGATGCTGCCACCACCACCATATTTGACAGTGGAGATGGTGCATTCTGAGTGATGTGCAGTGTTAGTTTTCCGCCACACATAGCGTTTTGCATTTTGGCCAAAAAGTTCCATTTTGGTCTCATCTGACCAGAGCACCTTCTTCCACATGTTTGCTGTATCCCCACATGGCTTGTGGCAAACTGCAAACGGGACTTCTTATGCTTTTCTGTTAACAATGGCTTTCTTCTTGCCACTCTTCCATGAAGGCCAACTTTGTGCAGTGCATGACTAATAGTTGTCCTATGGACAGATTCCCCCACCTGAGCTGTAGATCTCTGCAGCTCATCCAGAGTCACCATGGGCCTCTTGACTGCATTTCTGATCAGCGCTCTCCTTGTTTGGCCTGTGAGTTTAGGTGGACGGCCTTGTCTTGGTAGGTTTACGGTTGTGCCATACTCCTTCCATTTCTGAATGATCGCTTGAACAGTGTTCCGTGGGATGTTCAAGGGGATGTTCTTTTTGTAGCCTAAGCCTGCTTTAAATTTCTCAATAACTTTATCCCTGACCATTCTGGCGTGTTCTTTGGACTTCATGGTGTTGTTGCTCACAATATTCTCTTAGACAACCTCTGAGGCCGACACAGAGCAGCTGTATTTGTACTGACATTAGAGTACACACAGGTGCACTCTATTTAGTCATCAGCACTCATCAGGCAATGTCTATATGGGCAACTGACTGCACTCAGACCAAAAGGAGCTGAATAATTACGCACACCCCACTTTGCAGTTATTTATTTGTAAAAAAATGTTTGTAATCATGTATGATTTTCATTCCACTTCTCACGTGTACAGCACATTGTATTGGTCTTTCATGTGAAATTCCAATAAACATTTCATGTTTGTGGCAGTAATGTGACAAAATATGGAAAACTTCAAGGGGGCCGAATACTTTTGCAAGCCACTGTATTTTCCCAAAAGTCTTGGCAATCATTAAGATGTTTTTTAACAAAATTGAGCCGAGCCTTAATGTTTTTTTTGCTTAAAAGTGGTTTGCGCCTTGGATATCTGCCATGCAGGCCGGTTTTGCCCAGTCTCTTTCTTATGGTGGAGTCGTGAACAATGACCTTAATTGAGGCAAGTGAGGCCTGCAGTTCTTTAGATGTTGTCCTGGGGTCTTTTGTGGCCTCTCGGATGAGTTTTCTCTGCGCTCTTGGGGTAATTTTGGTCGGCCAGCCACTCCTGGGAAGGTTCATCACTGTTCCATGTTTTTGCCATTTGTGGATAATGGCTGTCACTGTGGTTTGCTGGAGTCCCAAAGCTTTAGAAATGGCTTTATAACCTTTACCAGACTGATAGATCTCATTTACTTTTGTTCTCATTTGTCCCTGAATTTCTTTGGATCTTGGCATGATGTCTAGCTTTTGAGGTGCTTTTGGTCTACTTCTCTGTGTCAGATAGCTCCTATTTGAGGGCTTGTTTCCACTATTGCGGTGCGGAATCGCCTGGATTCCACCGCTGATGAAATCGCATGCGGATGCGATTCCCCATGCGGTGTTTGCCGCGAATTCGCATAGGTGAGGGTATATGCGATTTTAACCATGTCACTGCCTGTGTGAATTTAAATTGGTACCTATGCAAATTCGCATGCGAATTCACGGCAAAAAACGCATGGGGAAAACGCATGCGATTTCCCTATTAAATTCATTGCATGAGATTCGCATGCATTCCACTCGCAGGCGAATTCTGCGGCTCTTTTGTGCGTTTTTTCACCGCTGAAAAAAACGCACCTCAACAACGCTACAGTGGAAACAGGCCCATCCACTTGCATTACATGTGCAAATCCGCATGCTTTGGACGCATGCGGATTCGCGATAGTGGAAACGAGCCCTGAGTGATTTCTTAATTGAAACAGGTGTGGCAGTAATCAGGCCTGGGGGTGACTACAGAAATTTAACTCAGGTGTAATAAACCACAGTTAAGTTATTTTTTAACAAGGGAGGCAATCACTTTTTCACACAGGGCCATGTAGATTTGGAGTTTTTTTTCTCACTAAATAATAAAAAACATTATTTAAAACTGCATTTTGTGTTCAATTATGTTATCTTTGACTAATAGTTAACGGTTTTTGATGAGCAGAAACATTTAAGTGTGACAAACATGCAAAAGAATAAGAAATCAGGAAGGGGGCAAATAGTTTTTCACATCACTGTATCTGGAGGGGAGAGCCAGGAAGGGGGGCCCCAAGGTGAGGGAAGGGAGGGGGGAGACGTCCGCCCTTCTCCGCCACTTTGCCCACAGCTCTCTTTCACTGGTCTCCTCCCCTCCTGCTCATGGTGCTCTGGCGGCCCCCCCCCCCCCCCTGACCACGGGCTCGAATGGTCACTCTGCCCCTGGTAAGGAGTATAACTTGGCCTGAGGTCGAAGGGAAATGGCCTAAGTTAGAGTGTATGCTTCTCGTAAAAAGTCAGTTTAGTGGGAACAGTTAAAAATGTCAAACGTTGGAGACTAACGTATATGTTGTGGAAGGGGATTCCAGAGGAGGAGTGAAGCACGTGAGATACTTTGGAGTACCATAGCATAAATTGTTTGTTTATTGTAATAGAAACACCCTGTGGTCTCACAGGAGGGACCTGCACAGGTCAGGGCCTAAACTGTACAACAAAAAATGAAATCAGTCCTAACAGAATTCACCAAGGGCCGCTAGTAATGCTTTTCAAAACAAACAAAAGGGGATTTTGTTAAGGAGAAAAAGCAGTATGACCGGCACTCAAAGATAGGGACTGGAAACAGCACTGGATTCTGGTCACCACCGTGCTCACATCCATAAACCAAAGTAGTACTTAAACGAAGAGAATGAAAGCAGATCTGGCACCGGCTGCAGTTAACCAATTTCCTTTAATCCAGTGGGTACAGCATACAAACAAGTAGTGAAAGGGTCGGCCTAACAGCCGTTTCGCAGGTCTCCCTGCTTCTTCAGAGGCACATAGATGTGCCTCTGAAGAAGCAGGGAGACCTGCAAAACGGCTGTTAGGCCGACCCTTTCACTACTTGTTTGTATGCTGTACCCACTGGATTAAAGGAAATTGGTTAACTACAGCCGGTGCCAGATCTGCTTTCAAACAAAAGGGGAATTGGAAAAAATCATATAACAATACATTTATTAATTAGTCATGTACAAAAGACTTCTTAGGACTACTATCACTAAATGTATAAAAATAAATCTAAAAATTATTGATAGCTAAGACAAAAAAAAAAGTAGTAGGGAGAATAAGGGCTAAGGGCCGGTGCACACCGAGCGGCTTTTTCAGCGTTTTCAGATCCGCTTACGGCTGCGGATCCGCTTGGTCAATGTATCTCAATGGGGTGGTTCACACCAGAGCGGGAGGCGTTTTGCTGAAACGCATACTCCCGGGGTGAGGAATTTTTTGGATTGTGGATGTGTTTCTGCCTCAATGTTAAGTATAGGAAAAACGCAAACCGCTCTGAAAATGGCAGTTCAGAGCGGTTTTGCAGGCGTTTTTGTTACAGAAGCTTTACTGTAACAATATCTAAAATCTACTACACCAAAAACGCTTCACAAAACCGCAAAATGCTAGCTGAAACGCTACAGAAAAATAACAAAAAGCGTTTCAAAATCTGCTAGCATTTTGCGGATCTGCTAACGGGTTTTGGTGTGCACCGGGCCACATAGTTAAAAAAAAAACAAAAAAACACTCCTGCTGTTTAGAATAGATTAAGATGACATCCTGCATGAGACGCTGTTACCTACAGACTTCTGGGACGCTTTATTGCCTGCTGTAGGGGAGCAAATAATCATCTTTTTGATGCAAGAAAAAGATTACCCTTTCCTTGAGCTGATAGTGATTGGACCATTCCAACGACATATACAGTTCCCATCGTAGTAACTGTCGTCTGCCTTCCTGAAGAAATGCAGAAATATTATAGCAGCTAAAAGACCACTCTCCAGTTTCAGACAGGCCCAGCAGAGGCTGTCCTCTGGTGTGCCTGTCTGAAACTTGAGAGAGGTCCTTCACTTGCTATGACGTTTCTGCATGCTGTCAGGAAAGCAGGGGACAGTTTTACTATTGTGCTCGTAGGAGCTGAATATGTCGTTGGTATGGTCCAATGACTATCAGCTCAAGGAGAGAGGAATCTTTTCTTGCATCAAAAGGATGATTAATTGCTCCCTCACAGAAGGCAAAACTCCAGACTCCAGCTGGCATATGAACCAGTATCTGGGAACACACTTTTTTGTAATTGCTTGTTGGTATGTAGTAGAGCGGGACAGTTAGCCTAGAAAGCTGATAAGCAATGGAACGTGACACAACAGTGTACACAGCCAATGTATGCATAGCTCCCAACTGTCCCTTTTTCGGAGGGACAGTCCCTTTTTGGGAGCCCTGTCCCTCTTTCACCCTCATTTGTCCCTCTTTCAGGACTTTGTCCCTCTTTCTATGTAAATATATTTATTTCTCTACTAAAAATGTGTTTGATTGACTCTAAACTTTATTCCCATCCTTTAAATTGATATATTACTAATTTTAAAATGTTACTATGAAGGAAAATGAACAAGGATAGAAAGGACCAGTGTGGTTTGAATTATAAAACAACATATGTTTCTTATGAAATCTTTATGGTGTGCGTGACTAGAGGCGTGACTAGAGGCATGGTGAGGGCGTGGCCAGGGGTGTGGCAGGGGCGTGGCTTAAGTGTCCCCTTTTCTCATCTCAAAAAGTTGGGAGGTATGTGTATGTATTCATACACTAGTCAAGTAACTCATGACACACATTCTTCTTTACATGCATTTGGCAGTCCAAAGGATCAAACATGGATCTCTGGCCATCAGGCAGCCACCATACAACTATATCATGGCTTACCTCCCCTGGTCACCGGACAAGCATGTCTCGAATATAGCCATCATATTCCAAATGCAATATACTACAGCTGTATGATCTCTACAGACTCTGCACTTTAAAGTGAACCTAAACCAAAATGAAAAAAAAAAAAAAAGAGTTTCACTTACATGGGGCTTCTACCAGCCCCCTGCAGCCGCCCTGTGTCCGCACTGTCCTGGAACGGTTCTCCGGTCCCCCACCATGGCTTAGTTTTATTTTTGTGCGATCGGCCAGTCTATGGCCAGTGCACCAAGAATGTCCTTGCTCACATTGCCGGAAGCATACTGCACAGGCACAGTAGGAGCGAGGACACATTCGGCCAGGGCCGCGCCGGGACACAAAAATGAAATTTAGCCACGACGGGGGACCGGAGGATCTTACTGAGACAGTGCGGACACAGGGCGGCAGCAGTGGGCTGGTAGAAGCCCCAAGTGAAACTTTTTGTTTCATTTCAGTTTAAGTTTCCTTTAAAAGCAACATGCTTCCAATGCACATTCCACACTGAAGTGAATGATGGTTGTTACATAATCATTCCAGAGATTGTAATGGAGGGCGGAATGCCAGAAAGCCCTTTAAAATTCAGCAGCTCTACCTACATATGCACCCAACCTGAAACTCAATGCTAGTTGCTGAAAACGGACCAAACTTATCCCATAGTTAAAGTGGACCTGAACTCTTGCACAGGTCCGAAGGAAAACATAGAGAAATGCACTCTGTGTGTATTTAGAGAGCTTAGCCTCGGCAGAGCAGCTAATTTGTAAACACAGGATGATAACCCAATGTCTGCTTCCATGAAAGCAGGAAGTAGACACACTGCAGATTTAGTGCAGGATTTGTAGCAAAGAAATGTTTTTTCTTTAAAGGTTATTATGCAGTTGCTTATCCTTTAGAGCAGAGATGAAGTTCTGAGTTCAGGTCCGCTTTAAGGTAATTCCTGGGAACCCATCCTGATGCAGGGAACAGCAAAATCCAAACTTATTTGACACGAATATCACTCCTGCACTTGTCACTGCACTTCTTGGCCCATTTTTCATTGAATCCTTTTTTTTTTCTGTTGCAGTCCCGGGACAGAAAACTGCTGAGAGACAAGATTGGAGCAATCCAACATAGCTCAACTGCCTTTCGTCTAAACCTTGCTGCCACTGTGCTCAGTGGTGTGACTATTATTTTTGTCCTGATTTTTGCTGTTATCATCCCTGCTGCTAGTGCAGCCTCTGCTGCCTCTGCTGCCTCTGCTGCCTCTGCTGCCTCTGATTTTAAATGGCGAAATAATTATGGCCGATATTGATCAATGTGATTGTTAACCTTCAGGCTCAAGTTACTTGGTTCCTAATCATCTCTCATTATAATTCCTACTTAATGCAAATATATATGGCTGCTTTGGCGTTACATAATTACTCTCCGGCTGCAAACTACTGAATCTGGAGACAGGGATAAGAGTTCTGATACTCACTTTATAAATGGAAAGTGCCAGATAAATAAATCACACTTGTCTCTGTTTCTGATCTACCATTTAAAGGACAAACGACTTGGCGGCTGATTGATCATCCAATTCAATAATCAAATTCGGATGAAAATCGGTGCTGCCAAGTGCATACCCGACCGACAATGCAACCAATTTCTGGCCGAAATTGGTCGCATTAATTGATCAGCATGCGTGGCAGAAACTGCGAGCAATATCACGATGAGTAATCAAACCCCGTTGCTGTCCCCTCTAATGTAAAATGTCGTCGTCGCCAGCTCCCCACCCCCCTCCCGGTGCAAGCTATACATTACCTGTCCGCGGCCTCCGCTTGACCTGGGTTTCCTCCACTATCCATACATGCACGCCACGTGGTTGCCTAGTAACGTGGGAAGGTTTGTGCAAAGGAAGTCCCGGAGCAAGCGAAGGCTGCAGTCAGGTAATGTATAACATGCACTGGGCACCACGGGGATATTAAACATTAGGGGGGACAGAGTCGGTGCGGCATGGTCGTCAGATGTGGTGTCACAAGGCTGATTCCTGATCAATTTCATCAGAGCCGGGACAAGGTCCTCCAGCACCCAAGGCTGAGAAACCAAAGTGCGCCCCTACATCCCTGCCACCCCAGCATCACACACTGAATGCTATTAGACTAAGAGGCGCCACAGGGCCCACAACCCCTTAATATCTAGTTATCTGGCTTGCAGTCACTGCCATGTATCCCCTTTTCTTATTTCTTTCTGCTTCAAACACAATTAGGAATGACAGCTGAATTAATTCTGCGCCCCCCCCCCCCCCCCCCCCTACACTGCGCCCTGAGGCTGGAGCCTCTCCAGCCTATGCCTCGGCCCGGCCCTGAATTTCATCATGAAATATGGCCAGATGACAGATCTCTCTCTAATCAGATTCGATTAGAGAGAGATTTGTCTCCTGGTTAGATCTGCCCATCATCATTAGATGTATGGCTAATTTTATGCTGGGAATACATGTCTCGATTCTGAACTATTTAGATGGCTCGATAGATAATTTCTGACATGTCCGATCTCCGGCCCGATCGTTTTGCCGCTCGATTCCGCATTGAAGACAATGCAAAAAGATAAGAAAAACAATCGGAAGATAAGAGAATCGCCTGCGGAATCAAGCAGGGAATCGATCGAGCAGGAGAATCGAAAATCGAGCCGTGTATGCCCAGCATTAGAGTCTCATGAAATCCACTGATCCTGACATACATGATATGGGTGCTTGGTATTCAACTTTCCATTAGCAGATTAGGGGAATGGAGACAGACCATATTGCATTTATACATCTGTTTACCAAGAAAGATAGCAAGAAAGAGCTGAACTAAGCTGAACTATACTGAAATATCAGTAACATAGATGACCAAATATGCCATGAAAGCTCTTTTCCATGAAACAGCTTGTTTTCCTTGTTCAATCTGTTTTTATTAAGCAAGATATAGAGAAAGGAGTGTACAACAGTAGTGATCCGGGACTACAACAAATCCCAGCATTATTAACAAGCTTAATACAGCAGATGAATGCACAATACAGCTTGTTTTCCTATTGTTTATTTTTTCTTTTTTAACTCTAAACCAAAGTTTCCTGGATGTTGGCCAGAAACCACCTTTTTCTAATACAAAGACCTCACTGTACCAAACTGAGTGTATTACAGACATGGTTATAGTGATGTCCTTGTATTGCTCTCTAGCACAAGCTACAGAGAGTTATCAAAGCCACAAAGAAGATCATCGGAATCTGGAATCCCCTCCCATCTCTAGACCTCCTGTACCACACCAGACTGCAATCCAGAGCAGCTCCACAAGGCGGTTTAGGCAGGTACCTAGGGCTTAGAGAGAATCTAGGGGCCCAGTTTATGGTAGCCCCCAAATAAATCTTACCAAAAAAGCCAGGTGGCCATCAAGGGTGGACCGAAAGTTGTTGCTTGCTAAGGGCCCGATTTTACCCATCCCATTCCCCTGTGTTCTGTGTACCCATGTGTATGTTCTTTTCCCATGAAGGTCTGCTGTTCTGTCTTTGCCAACAATTCCTTGTACAATATCCTGTACTTGGTGACTAAAATCTATTCTGATTCTGTCTCTTTTGCTATTCTTTCTACAGATTTTTGCAAGAATCTATTGGTATTATAAAAATGATTTACTGCTATGTATTTTGGCAGCATTATAACTTTGCCTACAGATATCAATTGACTTAGTAATAAAGTGTTGTAAGCCAGCCAATCTAAAGTCAGTGTTGTTAATATGTAACAATGTTAATGAGAAAGTGATTTGTACTTCCTGGGGTGGGTTGGTGCGTTGTTTGTTTTTTGAATTTGAATTTACAGAGGCCCAGCAATTCAAGTCTGAGTTAGTCCATGGGAAGGGTGTCATAGCTGGGGTTGCAAGATCAAGAAGAACACCTGGTCTCCCAGAGTACTCTGAGAGAAGAATTTTGCATAACTAAACAGCCTAGGCTAAACATCACTGAGAGGGTGTGGCTACATGCCAATATACAGAAATATATAGCTATAGGAGGAGCTTCTGAAACCGGGACTATTAACCCAAAAGTGGGTATTCTGAATAACTTACTACATTCTACTATATGTCCCTGGAGTTCCTTTTTAATGTCGAAGGAGTGGTGAGGTGAATATACAGCTTGGAAAAAACAGAGACAATGGGAGCCCAATAGCACAGTAAGTCACCAAGATTTGAAGAAATACAGTATTTTTCGCCTTAGAAGATGCACCAAAAAAGGACCTCTTCTATGCATTTTCGCTTTACGATCACGTAAACGCAACGGCGAAAACACGTACCTGTATGTGAATTTTTTTGCAATCGATGCAAAATCGCAGGGACTTCCCCCCCCCCCTTTTGGGGGTGCAAAAGTGTGTCTTATAAGGCGAACAATGTTGACAACAGTTATAAACACATAGGTGGGTTGCATTGCGGGACAACCAACCAAAGGAACAAGGTGGAGAACACCATCCGGCCTTCACTTGGGCACACCAGGAGTAACTGGATGAGAGTCTGATTGCACTCATAGAAAATGACTGGTACTGCAGGTGGCTATGCCACTGTAGTCCATTGCCCCCTAACCGCCCCTCCCCCCCAATTGACAGGAGGTAACACAAGTTGAAGAGGTGCCCAAGGTGAAAGAAAGGCTCTTCATGAGTTGAAATCAAATAGTGATCATTAGGCCCAGTAACAAGGGGAAAATGTGGTCCTTGTATCTAGAGAATATTATTGCACACAGGCCTCCTAACCTCCTGAGAACCTGTTCCCATTGGAGGTTACTAGGATCAATGAATTAGTTGATACAGCATTTGAGGAAAAAATTACACCAGTTTAATATTTTAAAAGTATTTCAGTACATGAAAAAATGTTTTATTATTTCCAAGTAGAGATGGCCCGAACCGCCGATTTTAGGTTCGCGAACCGTCGCCAAACGTTCGATTTGCACGAACTTTCGCGAACCGCAATAGACTTCAATGGGGAGGCGAACTTTTAAAACTAGAAACACTTATGCTGGCCACAAAAGTGATGAAAAAGATGTTTCAAGGGGTCTACCACCTGGAGGGGGGCATGGCGGAGTGGGATACACGCCAAAAGTCCCGGGGAAAAATCTGGATTGGACGCAAAGCAGCGTTTTAAGGGCAGAAATCACATTGAATGCTAAATTGCAGGCCTAAAGTGCTTTAAAACATCTTGCATGTGTATACATCAATCAGGGAGTGTAATTAGAGTACTGCTTCACACTGACACACCAAACTCACTGTGTAACACACCACAAACAGCTGTTTGCGTACTGACGGCCGTGCTGGACTGGTGCGCACCATGGCGAGATTGCTCTTCCTCACTCAGTGATGTCAGGTAATGCCTGACTGCCTTATCAACTTTCGATGGTTCTTTCTCTACCATTGTTAACCTCCCTGGCGGTAAGCCCGTGCTGAGCACGGGCTATGCCGCCGGGAGGCACCGCTCAGGCCCCGCTGGGCCGATTTGCATAATTTTTTTTTTGCTACACGCAGCTAGCACTTTGCTAGCTGCGTGTAGCATCCGATCGCCGCCGCTACCCGCCGATCCGCCGCTATTCTTTGCGCCGCGGCCGCCCCCCGACCCCGTGCGCTGCCTGGCCAATCAGTGCCAGGCAGCGCTGTGGGGTGGATGGGAGTCCCCTTTGACGTCACGACGTCGATGACGTCGGTGACGTCATCCCACCCGTCGCCATGGCGATGGGGGAATCCATCCAGGAGATCCCGTTCTTTGAACGGGATCTCCTGATCTCCGATCGCCGGCGGCGATCGGAGGGGCTGGGGGGATTCCGCTGAGCAGCGGCTATCATGTAGCGAGAGTTTGTCTCGCTACATGAAAAAAATTTTTTTTTAAAAACACTATTTTGCTGCCCCCTGGCGTATTTTTTTAAACCGCCAGGAGGGTTAAAGCTTACATCTATTTTTTTAAATACTTGTTCTGCTTGCTGTTCAGTACCTGCAACGAGAATCTTTTATGGAGGGCAAGTCTGCCATTGTGAGTGACCACGGGTAATGGCCGGGGGAATCAGGGTTCGATTCCGGTCCAGAGTGGGAGCCTGAGAACTGGCTACCACCACCGCACATCCAAGTATAATACCCATTTGTTGTATAAGTAATGTACCTGCTCTGACCGTGCTTTGCAGACCAGGAATCTGTGGTCAGATGGACCCTTGACCCAGCGCAAGACAAACCAAATCAAAAGCATTCGCCAAGAATGTGTTATGGAGGGCAAGTCTGCCATTCATTCAACTGTGTGAAACTTTTGATGGTACTTTCTCAGTAGCATGGTGACCACGGGTAATGGCTGGGGAATCCTGGTTCAATTCCTATCCGGAGTGGGAGCCTAAGAAATGGCTACCACCACCACACATCCAAGGAAAGCAGCAGGCACGCTGTGGGCACCGGAGCAGGAACGGCTACCACACATCCAAGGAAGGCAGCAGGCATGGCATGCACGTCCCGAGGTAGTGGCCAAAAATAACAATACAGGAGGACTTTCGAGGCCCTGCTTTATATGAGATGAATCAACTTTAAATCCTTTAACGAGAATGTGTTATGGAGGGCAAGTCTGCCATTCATTCAACTGTGTGAAACTTTAGATGGTACTTTCTCAGTAGCATTGTGACCACGGGTAATGGCCGGGGAATCCTGGTTCGATTCTGGTCCGGAGTGGGAGCCTAAGAAACGGCTACCACCTCCACACATCCAAGGAAGGCAGCAGGCACGCTGTGGGCAAAAGGAGCAGGAACTGCTACCACACACATCCAAGGAAGGCATCAGGCATGGCATGCACGTACTGAGGTAGTGACCAAAAATAACAATACAGGAGGACTTGTGAGGCCCTGCTGTATATGACACTGATAGATTGTACTACCATTAATGAGAATCTGTTGTGGAGGACAAGTCTGCCATCCATTCAAGTGAAAGGTATGCACTGACTGTTAGGTATAATACAATGTGCAGTCAAAGATGCAGTGAAAGGTATGCAGTGACTGAAAACAGCTGTTTGTGTAGTGACGGCCGTGCTGGACTGGTGCACACCATGACGAGAGTGCAGGTGATGGCGGCTTTCCAGCCCATATGGTCGGGCTGAGGTAGCTGAATGATAGAACAGTGACTGTCCAGCTGATCAAATTTGGTCTGTCCACAATGAAGCAATGACCTTATTATCTTGTTTGGTGTGCCACCCCCCGAGACACTCATATAGCCGGCGTTGTTTCATTGTGATACGCAAGCCCCTTCACCGCGGCAAGGTAATGATCACGAAGGGGAATGGGCACATGTACATGCCTTTTGTTTTGTTGTAGCAGCTGCAGTGCAGCCAGAAAAATTAGGCAGTCATGTACACGCACCAGAAAAATTATTATAGCGGCCGCTACTAGCAGCGGCCTAAAAAATTCAGGAATCCGCCTGGAGTCCTGGACCCTGTTGGTGGTGGCAGAGAAGGCATTCAAGCGGCCTGCGGGCAGAGGTGCTGTGTGGGGAGCAACTTAGTCTTGGGGCAGGCAGCCAGTCACACAGCATGCAGGCAGAGATGCTGTGTGTGGGGACTGACTTAGTCTTTGGGCGGGCAGTAGCCCCCAGGATCCATGCCTCATTCATTTTGATAAAGGTGAGGTACTGAACACTTTTGTGACTTAGGCGACTTCTCTTCTCAGTGACAATGCCTCCAGCTGCGCTGAAGGTCCTTTCTGACAGGACACTTGAGGCAGGGTAAGACAGAAGTTGGATGGCAAATTGGGACAGCTCTGGCCACAGGTCAAGCCTGCGCACCCAGTAGTCCAAGGGTTCATCGCTGCTCACAGTGTCTACATCCACACTTAAGGCCAGGTAGTCGGCTACCTGCCGGTCTAGGCGTTGGTGAAGGGTGGATCTGGAAGGGCTAAGGCGAGGCATTGGACTAAAGAATGTCCGCATGTCCGACATCACCATGAGATCGTTGGAGCGTCCTGTACTTGCGTGCGTGGACATGGGAGGAGGATTACTGCCAGTGGTACCTTTATTGCACTGTGCTGTGACATCACCCTTAAACGCATTGTAAAGCTTGGTTGCCAGCTTTTTCTGCATGTGCTGCATCCTTTCTGCCTTCAGGCGAATTGGTAACATGTCCGCCACTTTGTGCCTATACCGAGGGCCCAGTAGCATGGCCACCCAGTACAGCTCATTCCCCTTGAATTTTTTATACAAGGGTTCCTCAACAGGCTAGACAGCATGAAAGACGCCATCTGCACAAAGTTGGATCCAGACGTACTATCCATCTCCTCTTGCTCTTCCTCAGTGACATCAGGTAAGTCCTCCTCCTCCCCCCCAGCCATGAACAATACCACGAGAACATCAAGCAGCACAAGCCCCCTGCGACGCCTGCTGCGGTTGTTCTTCTGCCGCCGCCGCCTCCTCCTACCCCTCCTCCGAAAAAACACCTTCCTCATCATCCGAGTCTGACTCCTCTTCCCCACACGACTCTTCCTCCTCCTCCCCCCTCTGTGCTGCCGCAGGTGTTGAGGAAACATCTGGTTCTGATGAAAACTGCTCCCACAACTGTTCCTCCCATAACTGTTCCAGTTCACGCTCCTCCATGGCTTGATCCACCACTCTACGCAGGGCACGCTCCAGGAAGTAAGTGTACGGGATCAAGTCGCTGATGGTGCCTTCACTGCGACTCAACAGGTTGGTCACATCCTCAAACGGCCGCATGAGCCTGCATGCATTTTGCATCAGTGTCCAGTTGTTGGGCCAGAACATCCCCATCTCCCCAGATTGTGTCCTTTTACTGTAATTGTACAGGTACTGGGTGACGGCTTTCTCCTGTTCTAGCAGGCGAGAGAACATGACCAGGGTCGAATTCCAGCGAGTCGGGCTATCACATACTGTATCAACCGTCTCACTGGCAAGTTGTTTCTCCGCTGAATGTCTGCAAAGTGTGCCATGGCCGTGTAGGATCGCCTGAAATGCCCACACAACTTCCTGGCCTGCTTCAAGACGTCCTCTAAGCCTGGGTACTTTGACACAAATCTTTGAATGACTAGATTCAGCACATGTGCCATGCAGGGTACATGTGTCAGCTTTCCCAAATTCAAAGCGGAAAGGAGATTGCTGCCATTGTCTCCAGCTGGTGCGGGGTCAGCCATTGATCCACCTGTTTGTTAAGAGTAGCTAGAAGAGCTGCTCCAGTGTGACTCTCCGCTTTGAGGCAAGACATGTCTAAGATGGCGTGACACCGTCGTACCTGGCATGCAGCTTAGGCCCTGGGGAGATGGGGCTGTGTAGCTGGAGAGGAGATCGCAGCACCAGTAGAGTTGAACTGTCATTCAGCCAAGGAGGAGGAGGAGGACGATAGCGAAGAGGATGTAGCAGGAGGAGTAGGAGGAGAAGGAGAGGAGGTGGCAGGGGGCCTGCCTCCAAGCCATGGAGGTGTCACAAGTTGGTCCGCTGCACAGCCATGCACTCCCTGCTTGTCAGCGGTCACCAGGTTGAACCAGTGGGCTGTGTAAGTTAGGTACCTGCCCGGACCGTGCTTGGCAGACCAGGCATCTGTAGTCAGGTGGACCCTTGACCCAAAAGTGTGCCAGAGATGACACCACTTGCCTCTCAACTTCACGGTACAGTTTAGGTATCGCCTTTTTAGAGAAATAATTGCGGCCTGGTATTTTCCACTGTGGTGTCCCAATAGCCACAAATTTACGGAAGGCCTCAGAGTCCACCAGCTGGTATGGTAGCCGCTCGCGAGCTAACAGTTCCGCCAAGCCAGCTGTCAGATGCGGGTCAAGGGGGTGACTGGCAGAAATTGGCTTCTTCCACTCAAAGATTTCCTTCACAGACACCTGGCTGCTGTGGGCAGAGGAGCAGGAACCGCTCAAGGGCAGAGGCGGAGTGGAGGAGGGTGGTTGTGAAGGTGCAAGGGGGAAAGCGGATAAAGATGCTGCACCTGAAGGAGGAAGAAGAGAAGGAGGGTGGCTTTGCTTTTGTGTGCTGCTTTTGCTCAGGTGCTCTTCCTCTTTGCAGTTTGTGCCTTTTCTCCAGGTGCCTCCGTAAGGCAGTTGTCCCTACGTGAGTGTTGGCCTTTCCATGGCTCAATTTTTGGAGGCAGAGAGAACAGATGGCATTGCTCTGATCAATGGACGACACACAAAAAAATTTCCAAACCGCTGAACCCCCCTGGGGTGATGGCACTATGGTGGCATCAGTAGCTGACGTTGAAGGGCATGTTGGCTGGCGCCGGACACTGCCACCAGCTGTTTCTGACAACGAGCTCCCCCTGCTTCTTTCAGGAACTCATCTCCTCCTACTCCTCTCTGACTCCCCCTCTGAACTGCCCCCCTGTTCATCTCCTCAACATA
The DNA here is from genome assembly GCF_040937935.1 of Hyperolius riggenbachi. NCBI lineage: Eukaryota > Metazoa > Chordata > Amphibia > Anura > Hyperoliidae > Hyperolius > Hyperolius riggenbachi. The sequence continues at coordinate 86,117,760 of NC_090656.1, forward strand.
CGTGGCATCCGTATCATCGTCATCATCATAATCATCCTGCCCAGCTTCGCTTGCCTCAGACACCTCCAAAACTGCACCAACAGCAGGTACTTCATCATCCTCCTCCTCACATGTTACGTCCATAGTGTCGCCGCCTAACTCAGTCATTTGAGGTGGTGTAACTTGCTTAGTGCCTTCATCTGGTTGTTACAATAATGGCTGTGAATCAGTTAATTCCCCACCAATTAACTACTGCGAAGTGTCAAATGCAGTGGATGTGGTGCTTATAGTAGCGCTGGTGGCTGCGAAAGATGAGTTGTTCTGTGTTAAATAGTCAACCACGTCCTGTCAGTCTTGGGAGTTGATGGGACGTGTCTTCTTCTGAGCACTGTACTTTGGGCCAGGGCCACACAAAATCACATCAACACGACCTCACACAGACCTGCTGGGTGGCCTTCCTCTGGGTCTGCTTCTACCTCTGCCTCTACCTGTTTTGTCCATATCAAGGGGGGGGGGGGATGAAGTGAAGGGTATGCACTGACTTGCCTAATACAATGTGCAGTCACACAGGTGCAGTTAACAGGTATGCACGGAGTGGTATATCACACTGCGTGCACTCACGTAGGTAGGTGGGTGCACTGTGAACAACAGGTAGGTATATGCAGTGATGGGTATTACAATGTGCACCTGTCAGTCACACACAGACAGGTACCGGACAGGCACAGTGACACTGCGTGCACTCAGCGCTCACGTAGGTGGGTGGGTGGGTGCACTGTGAACAACAGGTAGATATATGCAGTGGGTATTACAATGTGCAACTGTCACACATAGACAGGTACCGGACAGGCACAGTGACACTGCGTGCGCTCAGCTCACGCAGGTAGGTGGGTGCACTGTGAACAACAGGTAGGTAGGTATATGCAGTGATGGGTATTACAATGTGCACCTGTCACACACACAGGCCATCTCTATTCCCAAGGTCCTCAAACATTTGAGGTCCTTGTCTGGTTGTGCTACTGTATTGTGTCCACATTAATTCATGGACCATTGGATTGCAAGGGTCGCTATTTTGACAAATATTTGCAAGAACTCAATTATGGGTTGCTGTCATTTGTCAAGGATAGCCAGGATGTCCTGAGACTGGTTGGCAATATTGAAACAAGTGATCATAACTACTAGCAAGTATGGACATGGTTTGAACATGTCTTTATCTCATGATGCTACAGTGGGAATGGTGGCCTTCTTCCTTGTGCTTTCCTTGGGGCCAGTTTATTTGTTACCTCCAGTCTTTTTTTTTTTTAATGTCATGTTTCTTGGGTGCATTCTGGGTAGTAGCCTATGCCTGACTGCATTTGGGACATTGGGAGAGACAAGATATACATGATGGCTTGCTCCAGCAGCATGTGGTAACCTGGTTGAGGTTCATATATGATATATATGTGGCATTTGATTAGAGGGATTCCAACAGACTGGGCCGGTTCTAGACTTTTTGCCACCTGAGGCAAACTTGTGAAGATGCCGCCTTCCCCCCATGGGTAGCCTGGAGGGGGTAGCAGCCAGGAAGGGGGAGAAGCAGGCACAGCGGTAGGGTGGGGGGTCAGACCCTCCCTCCCTCCCTCACCTGGGGCTCCCTCGTCCGCTCGGCCCCTCCAGCTATTTTAGGTACCGTAAGTTTAAGTCACCGAGCAGCGAGTGGGGAAGCAATTACCTACTTCTTTATTTGCGTTCCACTGCTCGCACTGTCACTTCCTGCAATACTGCCCACTGTACTTCAGAGCGGTAGCGCAGACGGGGGGAGCCCCAGGTGAGGGAGGGGGTCTGACCCCCTTCCCCACCACTGTGCCCGCTGCTCCCCCTTCCTGGCTGCTACTCCCTACAGCTTACAAGAAAGAAAGGAGGGGCACTATAAGCCTTCAAATCACAATAGATTAGCCCACTTCCAGGACAGGTCTCACCTATTTCCAGTTTGGCCAGCACAGCGTACTTGGCCGCGATTAGCGTGTGTCCCTCTCTGCTGAGCCGGGGACTGAGCTCTCCAGGTCGGATGGGGCGGATGTGACGTCACTCTCCCACGCACGTCCTGGATGGTAACTATAGAAACAAAGACGCGCGTTCGCATCACAGTATCACTGCGAGCGGCCTCTCTAAGTTAAGGGAAGAGGTGGTCTAATGCAAATAGCCACTACCAATGTAATTGGGACTATAGTATTATTTATTAAAAACTGACAACGCGTTTCACGGAGGATCAGCCTCCGCTTTTTCAAGTCTTGTATGCTTAGTAAAATAGTTTCATTTTATACATGGCCTCATGAGTGATCAGCCAATCAGTCCTGTGTGGGGCGGGAATCAAGACCCTAATGTCTATAGTAGTGTGGAAAGGCGTAGTACTCCTAATAGATAGTCAAAGAAAAAGAACAAATAAGATATTACACTATACGAAGGATTGCTATCATAATGCCTCCAAAGTGATAGGAGATGTACTAAGTTGATTATAAAGTACAATAGAATTCCTATGTTGGCATCGCTACCGTTAATATAAATTAAGAGCGAAGGTTAGCTATTCCTACTCTCCAACATGAATTCATGTACAGGGTTTTCCATGCTCTCACACAAAACCCATCGGCTGTAACAATGTATTACATCTAATCAAAATCAATATATACATGCACACATATTTGCAAGCATAAGTATATAAAAATATATATAAAAATATAAAAGTATATACAGCACTAACCCCCAAAAAGCAGCCATACCTAAGCAATTTGCATGGCTCCGCCCAATACCCACATGACACATACATGCATCTATCCAGTCCATACGCACATACGTGCCATAGGTAGGTGCATAGCACACCAAAAGAGGAAGGGAATAAAGGTAAAAGAGGGACAATTAATAAAAACTAATAATATAATAATAATCACACAGATCAATGTACTATGGGTTGGAGATGGCCCATCTCTTCTAAACATTTGTTTAGGCCACCTGCTTCAAGGGTGCCCAGCTTTAGGATACAAAAGGACTCCCGTCTGCATAGAACTCTATATCTCTCATATTTATTAAAGTGGCAGACCTGTTCCATAATAATGGCCCCTAGCATATTAAAATCTCTATTATGAACTAAGTTAAAATGATTAGATACCCCATGTTTAGGTTCCCCTTTCGTAATATTAGATCTGTGCTTATTAAGTCTGATGTGAAACTCTTGAGTAGTTCGACCCACATAAAAAAGGTTGCATGGACAGCTGAGCACATATATAACATATGTACTCTGACATGTGAGATAGCTCTTTATGTGGAATTCTGTAGAGGTGCCCGTCCCAAAGGTCGTTGCACCTCTACCTATCGTTTTACAGCAAAGGCAACGCTTCGACCTACAGGGATAACATCCAGGTCTAGCCCGAATCGTGGCCTGCATACTAGTATGACTCAATGGATTCCTGGAACTAAGTCTACTGGGAGCTATATGTCCTCTAATATTCTTACTCCTCCTAAAAACTACTTGGGGTACAGATGGAAGGGCCTGTTTCAAAATAGGGTCACTCAACAGGACTGGCCAATATTTGTTAAAAATATTTCTACACTCTTTAGCCTGTCCCAAAAATTCACGACTATAGGCATACGTCTTTTGATAGAATTTTGGTCATTTATTTGGTCACTTTTGACCGATTCTCTGGGCAATAAACAGTCTTGCTGTGAGAGAGTAGAAGCTCTCTCAAAGGCTGATTCTATCAAGGGGGTGGCTAGTTGCGGGGATAGATTCGATTACAAGTGGTCTTTCCCATTATATCGACCTACATCTTCAGAAGTTTGTCTGCCAGCTCCCTGCATACCTAAAAGATACGACGCATACATTACAGACATTGAAAGAGATCAAATGGTCCACCTCTACATATAGATGGGCTACATTTGATGTTATTATTTAGAGGGGGATCCTTTGATGCCAGACATACAAAAACAATTTATATTAGACTCCATAGAGTTCATATTGAAGACCAACTACTTCACTTTTCTGGATTCCTTTTACTTACAGTTGCGGGGAACGGCGATGGGGACGAGGTTCGCTCCAGCCTTCGCTAACCTTTACATGGGCTGGCTGGAGGAGCAGTTTGTCTGGACCTCTGTAAATCCCTTTCGTGAGAACCTCATGCTCCATCGCCGTTTCATTGATGACATAATATGTGTGTGGGAGGGTACTATAGAGGATTTGTGTAGATATAGGGATTATCTTAATGGGAATAAATTGGGTTTATCCTTTACAATGGAGACAGATGACTTGCAGATACATTTTCTAGACCTGGACATTAAAGTCAATCCTGGGAGTGCTAATATTACCACTACGAACTACTTTAAGCCCACAGACCGTAATGGCTATCTTGACTATTATAGTGCACATTACAAGCCTTGGTTAAAAAATGTACAATTTGGCCAATTCAAACGGCTACGCCGAAATTGTACCAACACAGAGGACTATATACAACAATCAGAGATATTGAGAACAAGATTCCAGGAGAAACATTATCCCACCCCCTTGATAGAATCAGCCTTTGAGAGAGCTTCTACTCTCTCACAGCAAGACTGTTTATTGCCCAGAGAATCGGTCAAAAGTGACCAAATAAATGACCAAAATTCTATCAAAAGACGTATGCCTATAGTCGTGAATTTTTCGGGACAGGCTAAAGAGTGTAGAAATATTTCTAAAAAATATTGGCCAGTCCTGTTGAGTGACCCTATTTTGAAACAGGCCCTTCCATCTGTACCCCAAGTAGTTTTTAGGAGGAGTAAGAATATTAGAGGACATATAGCTCCCAGTAGACTTAGTTCCAGGAATCCATTGAGTAATACTAGTATGCAGGCCACGATTCGGGCTAGACCTGGATGTTTTCCCTGTAGGTCGAAGCGTTTCCTTTGCTGTAAAACGATAGGTAGAGGTGCAACGACCTTTGGGACGGGCACCTCTACAGAATTCCACATAAAGAGCTATCTCACATGTCAGAGTACATATGTTATATATGTGCTCAGCTGTCCATGCAACCTTTTTTATGTGGGTCGAACTACTCAAGAGTTTCACATCAGACTTAATAAGCACAGATCTAATATTACGAAAGGGGAAGCTAAACATGGGGTATCTAATCATTTTAACTTAGTTCATAATAGAGATTTTAATATGCTAGGGGCCATTATTATGGAACAGGTCTGCCACTTTAATAAATATGAGAGATATAGAGTTCTATGCAGACGGGAGTCCTTTTGTATCCTAAAGCTGGGCACCCTCTTTTACCTTTATTCCCTTCCTCTTTTGGTGTGCTATGCACCTACCTATGGCACGTATGTGCGTATGGACTGGATAGATGCATGTATGTGTCATGTGGGTATTGGGCGGAGCCATGCAAATTGCTTAGGTATGGCTGCTTTTTGGGGGTTAGTGCTGTATATACTTTTATATTTTTATATATATTTTTATATACTTATGCTTGCAAATATGTGTGCATGTATATATTGATTTTGATTAGATGTAATACATTGTTACAGCCAATGGGTTTTGTGTGAGAGCATGGAAAACCCTGTACATGAATTCATGTTGGAGAGTAGGAATAGCTAACCTTCGCTCTTAATTTATATTAACGAAAGCGATGCCAACATAGGAATCCTATTGTACTTTATAATCAACTTAGTACATCTCCTATCACTTTGGAGGCATTATGATAGCAATCCTTCGTATAGTGTAATATCTTATTTGTTCTTTTTCTTTGACTATCTATTAGGAGTACTACGCCTTTCCACACTACTATAGACATTAGGGTCTTGATTCCCGCCCCACACAGGCAGTGGCGTAGCTAAGGAGTTGTGGGCCCCGATGCAAGTTTTACTATGGGGCCCCCCAAGCACTCTATACATAGCAAATGATATGGCGCACCAAAACCTGCCAATGGCAGCTACAGTGTCAGAGGTGCAATAAGGGGATGGGAAACAGTTTGTTAATGATTACCACTATTCATAGTATCTATAGAAGGGATTATTATGAGCACAGGACCAATAGAGAGCTAATACTGTAGTTGAGGGAGGGCCCTTCGGGGCCCCTCTGGCCCAAGGGCCCTGATGCGGTGGCTACCTCTGCAACCCCTATTGCTACGCCCCTGCACACAGGACTGATTGGCTGATCACTCATGAGGCCATGTATAAAATGAAACTATTTTACTAAGCATACAAGACTTGAAAAAGCGGAGGCTGATCCTCCGTGAAACGCGTTGTCAGTTTTTAATAAATAATACTATAGTCCCAATTACATTGGTAGTGGCTATTTGCATTAGACCACCTCTTCCCTTAACTTAGAGACGCCGCTCGCAGTGATACTGTGATGCGAACGCGCGTCTTTGTTTCTATAGTTACCATCCAGGACGTGCGCGGGAGAGTGACGTCACATCCACCCCATCCAACCTGGAGAGCTCGGTCCCCGGATCGGCAGAGAGGGACACACGCTAATTGCGGCCAAGTACGCTGTGCTGGCCAAACTGGAAATAGGTGAGACCTGTCCTGGAAGTGGGCTAATCTATTGTGATTTGAAGGCTTAGAGCGCCCCTCCTTTATTTCTTATATCGTTTTAGTGGCATCCTGGGAGCAGCCTAGCCGAAAGTGGGTGGCCTGATCGCACTTGGGGTTTTTCCACTACCCCACCTTTCTTCCCTACAGCTTAGCGACCCCCCACCCACAGCCAGGCAGGCATCACCTAATCACTTTCACCGCCTGAGGAACCTGCCTCACCCCACCTCATGTGAGGCCCGGGGGTTGCCCACAGATCATTTCTTCTGGGCCAGAGGAACGGCTCAGATAAGTCTGACTTTGTAAGGGAATCTGGAGAGACGTTCCAATGATTTGGGGTGTACCCAAATAGGCTAGCAAGCCCAAAGGTGAGCAGGAACCCTATTAACTCCAAAACTAGCTGAGTTGCATGTTGGGAGGGATTTGATTCCTTTTGGGGTCACTGGGAGAGCTTGCATCAGGCAGTTGAGCATCATTGGCATGTCCTAACATTGGATTATGAGATTCTTAGTCTAGCTGGACCACGTACATAATGAATGAAAGTGAGACACTTTATTAGCCAATGTATTGCATTTGTACAGCGGGAGACATGGCAGCGTCCTCAAACAGAAGTTATACCTGAATGATCAATCTGAATGGATTTGCAGAGCGCCAGTAACTGGACAATATTTACAGTGACAAAAGTAACATGATGAATAAAACGTATAAAAAATTGCAAGACACTAAATGAATAGCAAGTTCCAAGACACAAAATAGATGAGAATGCCCTGCCCTTGTGAGCTTACAATCTAAAGGATTGGCTGTTAACACTGTCACGTTCTTATGCGAAGATGACTCATTTTATAACTCTGGATTGTATCTTTCACTACAGGCAGAAATACCGAAGTCTGAGTAAGCTCTGGACGGTTTATTTTATTGTTTTCTGCCAAATTTCGCTTGCCAGTGCTGTTGGCCAGCTCTCAGTAGATGCTAATCAGTGTTGTTTATAGTTCAAGGCCTGCAGAGCTGAAATTTCAAGTTCTGAAAGATAAACAGGCAGAATGAGATCAACATTAAACGTTCACTAGAGCCATCAATATATCTGACAGTCCAGAAAACTTGCAGCCAAGGTTAGATTTCTACTTTTCCTGAACCTCGGCCAACTCTCCTGTTGTTCCCCTTTCAGGTGCGCCAGACTCTCCCATTCCATGTGCAGCCCCCTCCAAGTGTAACATTTATGAACCACTGTCAGAGGCGTAGCTATGGTTTTCAGTGCCCGGGGACAAAGACAATTTTTGTGTCCCCACCCCCACACAAAAAAGGGGTGTGGACACGCATCAGAATGTGGGCGTAGTCATGGGTGGAGACAGATGGACAAATGCTGTTTAGATAGCCACATGTGCCCTCTTGCCCACCCATAGCAACGCCTCTGACAGCTGCCCCTTTCTTTCACGTACAGCATGTATAGCTTGGGCAGCAGATTTTCTCTTCTATGTGGTTCTCCCCATTTGCAGCATCTGATTTCCTTTTGCAGACTTCCATATGCAGCACGCTGCTCCTCCATCACTTATCTTCTGAGATCAGCCCTAGCTTGTCTTGATGAGACTTGGAGGGGGGCATTAATTGTGCTGCCAGTTATTGGAACTTGAAAGATTACTCCTGACAATCTGTGTGTGAGGATATCAGGAACTTGGTTTGTGTTATCACTTTACGAGGGACAGGTGTTTTAGAGACACAGGCAACTGTCAGGTATTCTAACCATTCCCTTCTCTGTATATTAATTGAAAGTGAAAAGGGAGTAGGGAAGAGATGTTCCATGCTTGAAAAAAAAACCTGTAAAACTATATAATCTCATTATAATAAACTCCAAGGGACCAGAAAAAGTGGTTTACTATATCAGAGATTTTCTATATCAGAAATTGTCCTAGAAATGGCCCAGCATGCCTTGGTACATTCTCTGCTGCACATTTCTACCTTAGGGCTGCACAGCCAGGCTGGACAAATCTCTGGTACAGTATCCAGGGCTCCTTAATTGAGTACAAAGTGCTGTGGCACTATGCTGGTTCACACACAGATAGTGTAACGATCTGCTCAGCTGTCTGCACGGGCAGACAGCTCTTTGTCCATTCCTTAAGTCTGAGGGCTGCAGGTCTCTGCAAAAGAGACCTGCCTGTGCTTTGCAAGTTTCAGACCTGCTCTGCTGCTGAGCAATTTGCATACACTTGTCATGCAAATGGCCTAGCGGCCTCCTTTGAAGGCTTGCAGTATTAATACCATGTGATCCCAGAATCCTTTGCTGCTCATAGAGGTTTGTTCCTGCTGGACTCACCTGGAGTGTCAGCCACTGCTATCTTAGTATAGTTAATTCTTGGGGAGTGCTCCTTGCATTCCTAGTTAGTGCAGTCAGTTTGTGTATAATTTGTTCTGCCTATTCTGTCCTGTCTTCTCTGTCGCGATTGCGCTGTCGCCAGCGGCGGTTGATAGCGAATCGCTCTGTCTTGTTTGGATCGCACTAGCCTCAAGCGGTAGCAGCTGTGGATCCTTCTGATCTGAGTTCCTGGAGTGTAAGCTGGAGCAGCGGTTGCTACTAGCTACCTAATCTGTCTTGTTTGGATCGCACTAGCCTCTAGCGGTAGCGGCAGTGGATCCTTCTGATCTGAGTTCCTGGAGTGTAAGCTGGAGCAGCGGTTGCTACCGGCTACCTCATCAGTCTGTCTTGTCTGTTTGTGCTCCTTGGTGTTACTTGTGGCTAGTTATGGTGGCGTGCTTGTCTCTGTTGCGCTTTTCGTGCGGAGACCGCGCTGTAAACACGTTCGCTGTTGCGAATGAGTGCGGTGTTCACGTTTAGCTAGCGTTTATTATTTTCCTTATCTTTTATTGTTGTTTGCTGTGCCTTTGCTACTCTCGTGCTCTGTCCTGCTCAGTCTGGTGTCACTATTAGGCAATCACCATTCTTGCAATTGCGTTCCCACTTTGTTTCCGCAGTTGTGTGCTCACCGTCGCTGGGTGGCGACTAGTTTGGTGGACACACATTGATTCTGTCTCTATGCTCTCTCTGTTTGGGGGCTATCTTGCCTTGTGTTGCTTCTCTTCGTACAATTTCCATCTGGCATTTGTGGCAGCGCAGAGGGTTTATTCCTCTGCACTCCACAGCTCCATCTGCCAGTGGGAATTCCCCTCTACTGGTGCTTGTACCAAAAGCTGGGTTCTATTATTTTGACAGGACTTCCGCACTGTCAGCGCACATCTTGTGCGCTGACCACGGAGATATCCCACAATCGTTACAGATAGTTGATCTTCCTAACCAGGAATGATCCACTCCAGATCCCTTTAAATAGTAGCAATGCCACTGAGAGGATCCTTTTTTCTGTTTTAGCACTTGGAGTGCATATATAGGTGGGCATTGCCACTATTTAAAGGGATCTGGAGTGAATCTTTCCTGCTTAAGAAGATTGACTATTTGTGTGTGTGAACCAGCATAGCGCCTCAGCGCTTTGTACTTATTGACTGTAGGATGAAGGAAAACACCCATCTGTGGCAGCAGAGCATGCTTGGATTGCACTATTGAGAAAAGTACGGTAATGTGGAAGCGACCTCTGGTTTATCATTGACTCCTTAAAAATTGAAGCTGTCACTGAATAGAGGCAGCCAGTTGCTTCCTGTGAGTAGCTCCGATACCTTAAAGAGAATCTGTACTCTAATATTCTTACACTAAAAAGCATACCATTCTATTCCTTATTTTCTCCTGTGCCCCTCTGTGCTGTTTCTGCCACTCTCTGCTGCAATCCTGGCTTGTAATTAACAGTTTTAGGCAATGTTTACAAACAAACTAACCAGCTTCTAATAGGCTCAGCTAAGCATAGTGTGTGAGTATGCAGGGGGCCTGCAGAGGGTGTGTATCGCTTCTACCAATCACAAGCAGCCCTGCACATTCCACACAATCAAAGCCTTAGCCCGACAAACAGGACAGAGGAAAGATACATTGATTTATTACAGAGACAGTGTAATTAGGAAGAGCTGCAGTAAGCCCCAGCACATTAGAACAGGCATAGGAACTCATAGGATAGAAGAACTAAGGCTGAAAAAATTGTTACAGAGTCTCTTTAAAGGGCGGGACTTGCAGCATGTGTCCTGCAAAACTTTCTGCTCACACTTGAGCAAATTAAAATGCAGCCAATCATGATAAGCCACTCGCATCTGTAATGCGAGTAGCTCCAATACCTCCACAGGCTGGACTTAGCACTTTCCTCCCCACTCTTCTTAGTTTTGCAGTGAGTAGGCCCGTTCTGATATGCACTACAAGTGAAGTCTGTGACAATACTTTTATCGGTGATTACAAAATGGAAGTGGTAACACTGCATCCTCTTTTGTTTATGTTCACATTATTCCTCATTTTCCCCAGGCTGCTTATTTTTACAGTACTGTATATCCAGCACCGGTGCCATTTTTCTTTTCTTACAAATGTTATCAGGCATCAGCTTACTTCCAACCAGCCTGAAGAGAGCAGCCAACAATGAGTTTCACACTGACATGTGATGCACGCACCACACACTTTTTACTATATCCAGAGTCAGTAGGGGCCAAAAAACATGTTTACTATAACAGAAGTTTTATTATATCAGAGTTTACTATACCAGGCGTTGCTCCCATAGACCTATAATGGAGATTGGCCAGGACCTGGTGAGGTAGTTTACTTTACCAGAATGTTTACTGTCACGGAGGAGCCGTGACACCAGAAAACGCAATCGCAATCGGTTTCCTGGGTCTTCTTTTGCAGTCCCATAGACAGAACAGCAGCAACACAACAGGACTTTGTCATATGGACAGCCCAAAGTGAAAATATAGCCAGTCATTTTTGGTAAGATTGTAGCAGAATGCCACTGACTATCTCTACTAAAATAACACATTTAGGCGCAGTTGAAATTGCGCACGTTTTAAGAGATCGTGGGAGTTTATAGCCCATTCTTAAGCAGAGTCATTAATTTTGGTGCAACCACTTGGGCTAGACTCAGAATTCTTGGTCTCTGTATGATTCCCCCGAATCCACTGTGTATTAATCTGTTATCAGCGCAAATGTGGCATTTAGCGATTTTGAATTACAGCGTTTTATACGTTTAAACCTAAATATCTCTCCAAGGACTTGAACTGTGATTGGTTTGTCAACCAGAGGGGCGGGCTTGGTCCCACCCCAAAACTAGCTTCCATAAAACCAGGATGCATACAAGGAGGGGCAGTCCTCCTCTGTGTACCATCACCTGATCAAGCCAGCCAGAGGACCATGTGGCTGGTGGCCGTTTTGCATGAACTGAAACAAAGGAACTTTACCGGTTTTCCCAGAAAGGACATATTTCCACAAACTTAAGTATTTTCTTCCTTTATTTTTATTTTCCATACTGTGCTATTATTTTTCTCTATAATTAATGATTTTAACGATTCTCTGTATATATTAATTATTTACATTGCATTTATAATAAATGACGCTAACGCCATTTATTTGCTCGGCTACACCTATTATTCAGCAACACAAAACCGAACCTAGCTTCTGAAGAGTCACTACAATTGTTGATAGCTAGATAAAATAGAGTGTATTTAACCGTTTTATTTGCAGGTCTAGAATCAGCCAGTCAGTGGGTTCCTCTGTCCCATTTGAACAGAGGTGGTGGCAGTTATACCCTGAAATAGTGTGTAATTTGTATTACCATAACTCACAAGCTCCCTTCTAGTCAGGCTGCTGCCAAAATCCTAGCGGTTTCTGCGCACCGATTGCGACCACAGATTGCATGGTCTGTGTGCTGAAACCGATTGGAAGGCATTGTGTGGTCCAGCCACTAGGGGGCTTGTGACATTTACTATACCAGAGTTTCTTATAACAAGATTATACTGTATACAAAAAAGGATGCTATTTAACTAAGTAGAGTGTAGCGTTTGAGTTGTTCAGAGTCTTCCCATGACCTCCTTGATTCCACTGCTGCTGGCTGAGTTCCTGCTCTTGTTTGTGACTGTGCTCCCCTCAGTGTGCGAGCATATACTCTACATGTGGGAGAACAGCTTCATACTACTACACAGGCATGGGCGTACTTGGAGAGAGCACACTACTAAAAGCAACGTTTGGTGTGATTTGCCTTCCTAAAACAGCATTTGCAGTTTTGACAACTTGAGGTAGAGCAAGAGATGCTCAAAACAGCAGGCTGTCATTGTGCTACTGCATTTTAATCTAGGTGACCAATAAAGAAGCTATAATTACTACCGTGGTGCCCGATCGAGTTGGATCTTGGATTTGACAGCTCCAGTGGCGTGGAAAGCTGCTATATCTTGGGCGCACTCTCTCCTGTTTATGGGTGCTGACCCACCATCCCTTTAGTCCTGTACAAGGTATTTGTGAGAATTCAGCTTTAAGTGAACATTTGTAGTTACCCACAATGCACCACTACTGAATATGCAAATAATCTCTTTATGCCCCTGTAGCCAGGCTTGCATCCAGAACTGCTGGTGTAAAGCACGCCTATAGCTTTAAATTTTATAAAGCCACATCTGACAAGCTCTTCTTGGTACCCAAAGGTACCCTGCACGGGACTGGTGGTCTCTAGGTGGATCAGGGAGCTTCTCAATTTTCCTCTACTGAGGCAAGTATTTATTTTTTCTCTTTTTTTTCAGAACAGGTTCTCTTTAAGTCTTCCAAATCCCCTTCAGTTGGTGCATGAGAGGAATATGCAAGTAGTTGGGGGCAGGGGCGTAATTACAGGGGAGCAACCTCTGCGACTGAGGAGAAGGGGTGGGGGGGGGGGGGGGGCGGAAAACTACTAACCTTCACAGCCTCCAATACGCCAGATCAGGTGTTGTTGTAGCTACACATGTTATGGGTGTGACGATCATGATGGCCACACTTGTTTTATGACCCTTGTAAGGCAGGTCCCCAGACTGTGAGGGTGACCAAGGGGAGGCAAGGGAAGGGTTGTGAAAATTAAGAGGGCCCCATCAGAGTTTTGCCTGGGGGGCCCCACAATTTCTAGTTATGCCCTTGGCTGGGGACATCTGTGCAGTTGTTTCTTCCACTCTGCTTTCTGAATGGAAAAACCACATGATAACTGCATGGTTTAACCATCCATGTTAATTAGCCCTGTGTGACTGGCTGAAGGTAGGATACTGCTGAATCAGTGATCCATGCCAAACGTGACTGGCACAGCCATTCCTTTCTGTCACTACTTCTCTCACTGTGAAGTATTACTGAAGACTGAAAATCAACAGCTTTCACTAAAATTGCACCAAACTTTTCCCCTAGCCTTCCAATCTACAGAGAGAGGAGTGGTGAATAGAACAAAAGGATTCTGAAGCATTGGCATCCTTCTGTCCTTTACTGCCCTAAACCGTGTCACATCAAGAATCCCACTGTCACGATTGTGGAACTTTCCCCGTGATCAGCGCACAACGCGTGCGCTGACACGGCGGAGATCCTCCACAAGCGTATAATTTGCAGGAACCCAGCAAAAGGTGCTGTGCACCTGTAGAGGGAAATTCCTGTCGGCAGATGGCGCTGGGGAGTGCAGAGGAACCAATCCTCTGTACCTCCACAAGTGCCAGACAGGAATTGTACGAAGCGCAGAACGCAATCGCAAGAGAGGCGATTGCGAATGAGATTGAGCAAAAGGGATAGGTTGTATGTGTGTGCGCCAATCCAGTCGCCACTCCGCGACCGCGCACACACAACAGCAGATACGAAATAGGAACGCGATCGCGAGAGGTGCGATCGCGAGACGTGACACAAGGCAGAACAGAATAGAATACGAGGGTAGCAAAGGCACAGCAAATACAATAAGGAGATACGGAAAATAACAACCGCTAGCTAACCGCGAACACCGCACTCATTCGCAACAGTGCACGCGGTTATGCGCGATCTCCACGTGATAAGCACAATAGAGACAAGCACGCCTAACTAACCATAAACAGACAAACATGAAACAGGGGACGCGAGCGCTTGCTTAACGGTTACCTCACCGAGCCTGTAGCAAGCGCAGCGGACAAGACAGACACACGAAAAACAAGAACTAGGCAGGAAGGATCCACCGCTCTTCCGCAAGAGCAAGTGTGATCCAAGCAGGAACACAGATCAGAAAGATCCACAGCCGCTAACGCTAGCGGCTAGTGCGATCTCAGCAAGACAGAACGATTCGCTATCAACCGCCGTTGGTGACAGCGCAATCGCGACCGACAAGACAGAACAGAAGGATCCCCAGCGCTCGCACAAAGTAGCTAGCGCGATCCCAGGAAACAGAACAGAAGGATCCCCAGCGCTAGCACAAAGTAGCTAGCGCGATCCCAGGAAACAGAACAGAAGGATCCCCAGCGCTAGCACAAAGTAGCTAGCGCGATCCCAGGAAACAGAACAGAAGAGATAGCTGCCAGCAACCGCTGCACCAGCTATACTCCAAGAACATAGATCAGAACCATTTCCTGTCAGCCACCATAGGGACAGGACAATGGCAAACAGGCAAGACAAGACAGAACAGGCAATACAGATAATACAACCTGACTGGGCTAGAAGGGGAGCCTAAAGCAACCCCCAGGAATTAACTATACTAGATAGCAATGGCTGACACTCCAGCAGTGTCCATCAGGAACTGAGCATGGAAGGGAAATGACCAGCAAAGCATTGTGGGAAAGACATAGTACTTATAGTACACGCCTCCAATGAATGTGGCCAGGCAATTTGCATGACAACGTATGCAAATTCCTCTGCAAGCACAAGCTGCAAAACTGACAGAAACTCTTCTTTCCAGAGTCCTGCAGCATGCAAACTTACACAATGGTCAAAGGGCTGCCTGTCTGCACAGGCAGCTGAGCAAATCATCACAGTACCCCCCCCTCCAGGGTCGAATTCCAGACGACCCCCAAAACTGCTATTAGCAACAGACTCAAACTGAAGACTCATGAAGGTCGGGGCAGCCCGACAAGGTCCAATTCCAGAGTCAGTCCACCCGAAACCGACCTCATCGGAAACAGAAGCCACCGAAACATGCCCATCAGTACTACCAGTCTCAGTATAACACCCATCAGGACTGTGAACGCCAGAGAAGAAGCCATCGACACCCTCCAGACAATACCCACCACCTTCCACGGAGCGTCCGAAAATACCAAACCTGCCACAATACCTGTTCGAAGTGTCCCTTACAACACAAAAGCCACCGTTGATCTTATCCAGTGTACCAAGCAAAATTTCTCCCGGAATCTCCCAGAACCTTTTGAAGCTCCACAGAGATCCCAAGAGGGCAGAACAATCACCAGGCTCACATGGAGAATTACCAAGAACCCCCATGGAACCAATGACAATTCCGGATTCAGAATTACTAGGACCCCCATCAAGATCAAGACTTTCAGGGACCACTTCTGGGCATGCAAGCAGGCAGGCCATATCAGAGCATGTCTCCACCGAGGAAGCATCTGAGTACGCTGGTAACCGAGGCACACTTGGGCTTTCTGGGTCACAGAGCACACTGGGGTACACCAGCACAGGAGAAACCTCAGGACATGTCGGGGAACTGCCAACCTCAGAGTCCGACACGAGGAAACCAAAACCAGGACCGGGCAGAGAATCACGAGCAATGGTCTCAAGCACTGGACTTTCAAAAGAAGACTCGGACTTAAATTCAGAAATTTCTGTGACTGCAATATCATCATTGACTACATATGAGTGAAGCTCCACCAGAGCTGCAAAGGTAGTCAGCAAGGCAGCAATGCCTACGGAAGAGGGTAACCCCTCAGAAGAACTTGGGGGGCAGGAGACATCTCCTACAAGTTCTGCACCCTTTGGGAGGAACTCGGAGACCTCCAGAACATCCAACAAGACCTCAGGAGCATCATTTTTCAAGTTTTCTAAAAAGGATTCTGAACTATCCATGTTACAGGGCAAAACTGGAACTTTATTTTGTGGACAGGGCAGATGTCCCAGGAATGGTTCCACCATAACCTGAGACTGGATCTCATCATCATGAGGGGAATGTACAGGTATATTTACTGGAACACACACTGACTCCCTAACTTCATTCTCACTGTACCCAGAATTCTGTGTGGCAGTCAAACTAGCTTGTAACTCCAAAACTGCAGAAAAACAAGTAAAAATAGCAGCAATACCTAGACGAGCCTCTAGGGGCAGGGCAGGAGATATTGTACAAGGCAATGTTGACTCATCCAGAGTACAGGGTGGAGAGTCAAAACTTCCCTCAGAGCAAGAAAGGGACTCACAAATGTCAGTGTGATTGGACATCATATTGTTATTCATGGTACAGGGCAGGTTCAGAGAAAGCGTCTCTGAATAAGGCAAAGAGGGTTCAGATTCGCAAAACCGAAGCGCTGTCTCACTCTTAGATTCGGCTAACAATGTCGAATCCGAGGAATCAGAACGCAAAACCTGCGAATCAAAATTCACTTTAGGTTGTGAAACTGACGCTTCTATAGCGCAAACCTCCGCGATCTGCGGAGCAGACTGCAAGGCATCTAGGACCGAAACGCTGGAGCAACTGTCCCCAGGCAACGGGCCCTTACAGGTGTGAACAGGGTGAGACAGAGACTCATCTGCAGAAGAAATAGTGACATCAACAGGACAAGCTTTATTAGGCATATTAATTTTACTTTTGACGCTGCACAGTCGAGAAACTTTCCCCATAGCAGGGTCACAGACGGAAGATCTCAAAGATCTGTTTCTAAATGACAAAGGATCCCACACATCCTTGAGGAAACTGGCAGACTCATGCCGATCACAATCTGCAGGAACATCCGAGAAACAGGCATCAGATCGCACAGATTCAAACTGCACACTGTCAGGAGCGAATCCTTCAGGATTCGCACAGGAATCAACCACAGCGGCACACTCATTCATTTCAGATTGCACAAAGTCAAGACTCACATGCTTTACCCCAGAAAGGCAGGAACAATCATCCGACAACGATGTCTCTTTATTGGAATCAATTGGTTGGTGTGTGTGCAACTCATCCAAAATCGTTTGCCATACATAGATCACCAGATCCACATCATCCTTGTCACATTCATCGGAATCAATCAGAAGGTACATAGAGTCAAGACAAGCATTCAAGACATCTTCGCTTTTTGCGATGTAAAAATCGCAAAATGCTTTCCAATCGAAATCGAATTCCTCCAGCAAGGCCCCAACATCCCAGGAAGCAAATGGGGGTTCAAACAGGCCAGTATCCAAATAATCTCCATAGGGGTGGAGTTCAGGAACAAGAACAGATTTTTTAACTGCTTTAATGTAGTGTGCGATCCTACCTATAGCAGGATCCACATAAGCTTTGGATTGGGGCAAAAAACCTGAAAACTGATCAGCAGATGCATTATAAACATCATTATCATACTGCATGGTTTTGCCCATTTCAGACTTGACAGAAATAACCTCTCTATCTGTGGTTGCCGTGGGCAACGTATCTTTCCGCTGGGAAGCCTTCCTAGATCTTTTACGTTTAGACTTAGAGGCTTTGGATGGCTGCTTTATGGATGAAAGAGTAGATGGAACAGCTGATTGAGCTGCTGACAACTCATTAAGGGGATATGGTAATTGAGGTAATCTCAGCCAATTGTGAATTAAAAAGGCCAAGAATTCCAGGGGTCTTTGACTCAGGGTGGTATGATTTAACACATCATAACCCCACATTGACATTTCGCCCCCCAACAGAATGTAGACCATTTGGGGGGCCCAGGTAGACACTGGGGTGCATTGGAATTCAGGGTTCGCTAACAGTTTCGTACACTCAGACAAAAATTCGTCTGCTGATTCAGGTTCAAGTTTTTTAAATCTCTTAAAGGTACAAGAGCCATATTCGACAAAATCGTACAAATCGGAAATTCCGTCTACACTGGGGTTTTGGGTTAGGCTGGTCATTCTGTCACGATTGTGGAACTTTCCCCGTGATCAGCGCACAACGCGTGCGCTGACACGGCGGAGATCCTCCACAAGCGTATAATTTGCAGGAACCCAGCAAAAGGTGCTGTGCACCTGTAGAGGGAAATTCCTGTCGGCAGATGGCGCTGGGGAGTGCAGAGGAACCAATCCTCTGTACCTCCACAAGTGCCAGACAGGAATTGTACGAAGCGCAGAACGCAATCGCAAGAGAGGCGATTGCGAATGAGATTGAGCAAAAGGGATAGGTTGTATGTGTGTGCGCCAATCCAGTCGCCACTCCGCGACCGCGCACACACAACAGCAGATACGAAATAGGAACGTGATCGCGAGAGGTGCGATCGCGAGACGTGACACAAGGCAGAACAGAATAGAATACGAGGGTAGCAAAGGCACAGCAAATACAATAAGGAGATACGGAAAATAACAACCGCTAGCTAACCGCGAACACCGCACTCATTCGCAACAGTGCACGCGGTTATGCGCGATCTCCACGTGATAAGCACAATAGAGACAAGCACGCCTAACTAACCATAAACAGACAAACATGAAACAGGGGACGCGAGCGCTTGCTTAACGGTTACCTCACCGAGCCTGTAGCAAGCGCAGCGGACAAGACAGACACACGAAAAACAAGAACTAGGCAGGAAGGATCCACCGCTCTTCCGCCAGAGCAAGTGTGATCCAAGCAGGAACACAGATCAGAAAGATCCACAGCCGCTAACGCTAGCGGCTAGTGCGATCTCAGCAAGACAGAACGATTCGCTATCAACCGCCGTTGGTGACAGCGCAATCGCGACCGACAAGACAGAACAGAAGGATCCCCAGCGCTCGCACAAAGTAGCTAGCGCGATCCCAGGAAACAGAACAGAAGGATCCCCAGCGCTAGCACAAAGTAGCTAGCGCGATCCCAGGAAACAGAACAGAAGGATCCCCAGCACTAGCACAAAGTAGCTAGCGCGATCCCAGGAAACAGAACAGAAGAGATAGCTGCCAGCAACCGCTGCACCAGCTATACTCCAAGAACATAGATCAGAACCATTTCCTGTCAGCCACCATAGGGACAGGACAATGGCAAACAGGCAAGACAAGACAGAACAGGCAATACAGATAATACAACCTGACTGGGCTAGAAGGGGAGCCTAAAGCAACCCCCAGGAATTAACTATACTAGATAGCAATGGCTGACACTCCAGCAGTGTCCATCAGGAACTGAGCATGGAAGGGAAATGACCAGCAAAGCATTGTGGGAAAGACATAGTACTTATAGTACACGCCTCCAATGAATGTGGCCAGGCAATTTGCATGACAACGTATGCAAATTCCTCTGCAAGCACAAGCTGCAAAACTGACAGAAACTCTTCTTTCCAGAGTCCTGCAGCATGCAAACTTACACAATGGTCAAAGGGCTGCCTGTCTGCACAGGCAGCTGAGCAAATCATCACACCCACAGATCAGAATGAAAACCATAACCATAAAATGATTGGCGTTCTATTAGTTGATAATGTCACCTGTTATTGTAATGCTTGTGTGCATAAGCAATACTGTCTGTTTACAAATCACAGGTGAAATGCTTGGGGGTTAAACTTTGACCACCCAGAGCAGCAAGACTGGTAGCTGATTAATGGAATAGGCTACACAGGCTGCCCAGAGCAACTGCAGCTCTGGGCTTCTGATATCGCTACAAATAAGACGCAATGGCAGCGCAGTGCGATGTTGCGCTGCCTTAGCGATAGCAAGCATCCAGACAGGTACAAGACAGGACTAGATTGAAGCATAACTAGTAGTAAACACAGCTCACAGTCACATCCACAGAAGCAGAGCAAGCTGGCTAACAACAGTCACCAGCAAGCATCCACACAGACAAAACTACAGGAAAGAACATAGCTAATAGCAACCGCAGCCTATAGTTATGTCCCCAGAACTCGAGTAGCAGGAATACTACCAGTCACCAACCTGGTGACAACAGAATCCAAGCTATCAGGATAGTGGACTTCATTGACCCACCGCAGATGCAATGAATGTCCATCAGGCAAGCAAACTAGGCAAGAAACAATAATACAGAAAAATAATAAACGGCTCAACTAATGGATAAATATACATTAGCAAGTCTGCATACATATTTATCAAGAACTAGCTAAAGCACAAGTAATAAGGTCGCATTGAACTACAATAACAAAACTATACAGAGTAGCACAGTGCCCAGCAGACCAGCATAGTGATGGGCGAGGTCTAAAAGGGGAGACAGACTTTTATGCCGGCATCGACCAATGAATGCAAGCATGCAAATCTCCACACAGCTGAATGGTAATCATTCAATCCTGAGTTGGCTTGATTACCATTTGCTAGCTGGTTGTGAATGCAAAGGACTCCCATAGGAAATACATGCAGTATTATGTAACAACATGTCTGCAGAAAATCCAGGGCTATCTGGCCGCAGCTCAGCTGTAGCAAGCAATTGTTGGAATGATGACAGCATCCTGAGCTGCCCAGAACTGCAGAGCAATTGCAAATGACAATGTGACTCATTGCGAATGCACAACCTAATGCAGGCTGACAAGCCAGAACTGTCTGTTTGCGGCTCCAAAGCAACGGACAGAACACGCCACAGGAGGAATCCTTACAGTTATACTGTAGTACTATTAACAAATGTATGGCTGCTATTGTGGTGAAACCCCTCCCACAGTTTTAGGTAAGAACTTAGGTCCTGACAGTTTCCTGTCTGTGAGCCTCGTTGCATTGTGAGAAATAACGTCTGTTTCCAACTGCCAAGCAACCAGTACAGGCCCAGATTTACATCACAGGAGCCTATAGGCACTAAAGTTCTAGCGCCCTTAGACTCCACCCACAAACATTGATGGAAATGCCTACCAAACTGCACCGCAAGTGTGACCAAATTCAATGCCATTGCAATCGTATTTTCTGTGGAAAACAGTCCCAAATTGAAGGAAATTGGGGTGCTGTTAGCCAAGAATAAAAAGTGTTGAGAACAGTATGGATAGAAAATATATATATATATATACACACACATATACACATACACACACACATACATTATATATACATTATATATACAGTATATACAGTATATTTTAACAGAGATAATGTGCTGCTTATGGTGATATGGGCAGTAAAAAAGTGCAGGGCAAAAAAAAACTATCACATCATAGAAAATATGACAATACAAACATTCCAACTCAGAACTCCCAACCAGCAGTGAGGGAGTTAATGAGGAATGCTGCAGTGAGAGAGGTAGGAGCTCTAAAGTTATAGTGAAGGGGAAGAAAAAACACAGATGAGCAGCTTACCAAAGGCATACCAGGCATGTGTTTAGTGCCCCATCCCGATCTGGCTGGCTGCATCATACAGCCAGGGCAGGTTCTCTCATGAAGCAAGGTGAAACATTTGCATCAGGTGCTGAGATTTCAGGGGCAGCATTTGTGTACTGTGTGTACTTCCCTGAGGAGGAATGGACTGGCTGAGGGTGAGCAGTTTTTTTTTCACAAACTCACAGCCAGCCAGTTTGCTATTGAGTTTAGCTGCAGCATGTCATGTGAGAACATTAAATGAAGGAGAGTAAATTGTCGGGTGCTGTGTGATCATTCTAATGGGGGGGGGGGGGGGGGCATCCTCACAAGTTTGCCTCAGGCAGCAAACAGCCTAGAAAGTCTAGAACCGGCCCTGCATACAGCGCTGTTTTAAACCCACCCGCGCTGGCTCTGGAGGCGTGAGCCAGGCAGTCAGAAGCAGCATAGCCAAGGCAGCATGTGACTGCATTACTCAAAGATTGACAAGCAAGTAGTGCGCAAGAGGAGGAAGCGTCTGCAATGAGGAAACCACCTCCTATAGTTACAAGGTGTCCACCATACACAAGTCCATTAGACTGTCAGTAACCACAATCTTCAGTGCACTAAATAAAATGTACTTAGAAACTGTTTGGTAGTATAGGTATTGTACAAAATCAGAAACGTCCTTCACCCAGCCTCCATCCACATGTATTACACGTGAGCATACAGTTTGCATCATACTCACCCAATCTCTGTGCTACTAGCAATTTATCATATATCTTGTGGCCAAACATTATCAGGCCATGATCCATTCAATGTGGCTGCACTGGCAGATGTCGGTGTCACATAGCGTGGTAATCCACATGCAGAAGAAACTGCCTCACTGCTTATTTCCTATGAGGAATTCAGGGTGTAGGCAGAGACCCACGTGAGGTAGAACTAACACCCAAGGTGATACCTTTTATCATATGACATATATTACTCTGTTCAGACGCTTCTTCAGACATGCTTTGACTATTGCAGAATTTGAATGCACTAGTGATACTTGTTTATCTATTGTTTTGTGACCAATCAATCTAGCCTATGATAGCAGAGGTATCTTGATTTTTCTTTTACTTGGTATACCTGGTTAAAGTGGTCTGAAACTCAGCATTTCCTCTATGTTCTAAAAGATTATCAACAGCTTTAAACCTACTACCACAAAAGACAGCATTCAAACAGTTAAACACAGCATATTGTTCTTCAGTGGAAAACTCCTTCAGCTTGTGCTCTGCATTCAAAGAGGATATGACATAACTTTTTGTTTACATTTCTCTGTTGCTACAATTAGTTACAGCCAGCCATGTCCTGAAATGGAACTGTACTGAGCTGACATAGCTGCTGTGTTTATGATATCTGCTGTATTTATGTATTAAAATCTATGAATAAAACGTAATGGCAGCTTTCAGAGCAGATTTGAGAACTTGTAATTTGTAAATGGACAATATTACTTGTGCACAAAAAGCAAATATGGTAACTGTATGGGTAACAAAAAGTAGGAAACCCCATTTTTATTGAATGTTATGTCACAGTTTTATCCAGGGGCGTCGCTAGCCCTGTTTTAGGGGGGCACGTGCCCCCAATCTTTCCTGGGGTGCCACGGATCTCCGCCCGGCCGCCCCCTCTGTCAAGACTCAGCGGCTCCCTCCAGCCGCCGCGTCACTGACAGTCTCAGACCTCAGGATCAGGCGGCGAGCCGGCGACCAATCGTGCGGGCGCTAGGACCCAGCGCCCGCACTGATATGCGGAAGTGACATCACTTCCGCATATCGAGCGGGTGCGTCCAGCGCCCGCTCGTACATCTGGTCGGGTCGCCGCTGATCCTGAGGTCTGCTGAGAGGTAGGGGGGGAGCGGCGGCGGCGGCTAGAGGGGGGGGGCTCCCTGTCACTCACTCACTCACTCACTCACTAAAGGGGCTCCCTGTCACTCACTCACTGCCTAAAGGGGCTCCCTGTCACTCACTCACTCCCTAAAGGGGCTCCCTGTCACTCACTCACTGCCTAAAGGGGCTCCCTGTCACTCACTCACTGCCTAAAGGGGCTCCCTGTCACTCACTCACTCACTAAAGGGGCTACCTGTCACTCACTCACTCCCTAAAGGGGCTCCCTGTCACTCACTCACTCCCTAAAGGGGCTCCCCTGGCACTCACTCACTCCCTAAAGGGGCTCCCTGGCACTCACTCACTCCCTAAAGGGGCTCCCTGGCACGCACTCACTCCCTAAAGGGGCTCCCTGGCACTCACTCCCTAAAGGGGCTCCCTGGCACGCACCCACTCCCTAAAGGGGCTCCCTGGAACGCACTCACTCCCTAAAGGGGCTCCCTGGCACGCACTCACTCCCTAAAGGGGCTCCCTGGCACGCACTCACTCCCTAAAGGGGCTCCCTGGCACGCACTCACTCCCTAAAGGGGCTCCCTGGCACGCACTCACTCCCTAAAGGGGCTCCCTGGCACGCACTCACTCACTAAAGGGGCTCCCTGGCACTCACTCACTTCCTAAAGGGGCTCCCTGGCACTCACTCACTCCCTAAAGGGCCTCCCTGTCACTCACTCACTCCCTAAAGGGCCTCCCTGTCACTCACTCACTCCCTAAAGGGCCTCCCTGTCACTCACTCACTCCCTAAAGGGCCTCCCTGTCACTCACTCACTCCCTAAAGGGCCTCCCTGTCACACACTCACTCCCTAAAGGGCCTCCCTGTCACTCACTCACTCCCTAAAGGGCCTCCCTGTCACTCACTCACTCCCTAAAGGGGCTCCCTGTCACTCACTCACTCCCTAAAGGGGCTCCCTGTCACTCACTCACTGCCTAAAGGGGCTTCCTGTCACTCACTCACTGCCTAAAGGGGCTCCCTGGCACTCACTCACTGCCTAAAGGGGCTTCCTGTCACTCACTCACTGCCTAAAGGGGCTCCCTGGCACTCACTCACTACCTAAAGGTGCTCCCTGTCACTCACTATCGGGGTCCCTGTCACTCACTACCTAACTGGAGGCGCCTGTCACTCACTAGCTAACCTGGGGTCCCTGTCACTCACTACCTAACTTGGGGGGGCTACCATATTAAGGGGGCATTCTGCCTATTTATGTGAAATGCTGTCTATTTATGTGCCTCATGACTGCTGAATGTGTCTTGTTGGGAGCCTTATGATTTGTTGGGGGCCTCATGATTGCTGAATTTGTCTTGTTGGGGGCCTCATGATTTGTTGGGGGCCTCATGATTGCTGAATTTGTCTTGTTGGGGGCCTCATGATTGCTGAATTTGTCTTGTTGGGGGCCTCATGATTTGTTGGAGGCCTCATGATTGCTGAATTTGTCTTGTTGGGGGCCTCCTGATTTGTTGGGGGCCTCATGATTGCTGAATATGTCTTGTTGGGGGTCACATGATTGCTAACTGCGAGACTATGGGAAAAGCTGAATCCTTATCATATGAGACAATAGCATTAAACCTACTTTTTTAGCGTTTTAAAACAGAAAATAAAACTGGGAGGTTCTAAAAAATTGAATACATTTTTCAGGAGTAGGATGGATGAAATTGTTTATCTTCACAGTTTATTTTCAACTTGGATTTTCCATAATGTTCATGTATGAGTTAAAACGTTTGTACAGTATTTAGTTTAAATTGCTGTTGCCACTTTGCGATAGATACCGGTAAGTGACTTTTGGGTTGCAGTTTGGGCACTCGGCCTCCAAAAGGTTCGCCACCACTGTCCTAATCTGATGTCCCACCATTGCTAGGTTCATGTAAATTTGTCTCCACCCGGCCGTTACCACACCTATATTCTGGTCCATGGCCCACCCATTTTTTGGTGCGGCGCGATAAGCACGCCGCACAACGTGATCGTCATATTTTTGGCACGCTAGCTGCAGTGTGCTGAATTCTGCTGCCTACAGTATGTACAGTATACGCTGTTCTCTAGTGCTTGCACTGTGTGCTGATTTACCTCCAGTGTGTACAGTGTAAGGTGTTACTCTGTGCCTTTATTGATTGTAAACCAGCTGTATTGTATGCTGATCCCTGCTACTTTCAGTATGTACAGTATTAGCTGTAAAGCCTGGTACACACATACAATTTTGATTAGCCAATTTTAGCTCTGTTCATAAAATTCATTGTCTGTTGGCCCACTTACTGCACGGGGGTGGGAAATTGGGGGTCAGTGATTGACCAATCAAAATTGTATGTGCGTATACATCTTTGATCTATGCCTATACTGATTGTAAATGATCGAAATAAAGGACAGGGGGCTCCGTCCAATATTTCGATGGGCAGGCCCGTTATCCGTAGCTTACACCGCTGCAAAGTTCATGTACATTTGGCCCCACCCATGGCCACGCCCACTCACCGCATGACCACGCCCATTTTTTGCCGCTCCCCGCCTGGTGCCCACAGGTGCCACTGATCTCCAAGGACCCTAGAAACGCCCCTGGTTTTATCCTATTTTAAAACATAACTGAACTCAGCCGTTTTGTTCAAAAGCTATGAATAAACTCGCCTTACAAACACAATTCTAAACATATTTTTTATTTGTACATCCACAACTCCTTTCAGTATAGATTGCTCCTTTTTACTGTCAAGGCTCTCTGAAGTTGATAGCACTGGGAGCATTCAATGACCCATATGCAATTAACTCTCTTCCCTGTATTTTCTCCTAGGTCAGGGGTCATGAACCTTTTTGTCTGAGAGAGCCATAAACACCTATTTTAAATTGTAATTCCGTGAGAGCCATACAATATGGTTCAAAGTGGGACAGTAGGGCTCACGTCCCTGTTGCCATGGTGATGTGTATACAGTTGATCTTCTGGGCAGCGGAAGTGTCAGACACGTCTTCAGCTTCTCTTGGGTTTCAGCAACATCAGCAATTTCCCCAAGTGCCAGACAGGAGAAATACCGACTAACAGCTTGTACAATTAGCTAGCTGACTTGAGGGTTGATTCACTTTGTAGGACGAGATCCCCGCACTTTGGCCCAATATTGGGCCAATCAAAGTGTGGGGATCTTGTCCTACCAAGTCACTGGACCTGACAGGGCCCAGAGTGGGGGAACAGTAAATTCGGGCGCCTGAGGCAAGTGGACAAATCGGGCGCCGCCATTCACTCCCATAATAAATATCGTTTAATGGGCGCCCGACAGGAAAAAAGGGCGCCGGAGAAAAATAACGTTTTATAAGCGGCGCCCGGAGACTTTTACTGTTTTATAACTGCTTCTCATGATTACACATTATTTTATGATTTATAATTTTTTAAACATTATTTTTAAACGAAAAACAGTACAATCTTTTTTAAAACATTATTTTTAAACGAAAAACAGCACAATATTTTTTTCACACGTTATTAATGCTTATCACAGGGGGGTCTTAGGTTTAGGCACCACCAGGGGGGTCTTAGGTTTAGGCATCAACAGGGGGGTCTTAGGTTTAGGCACCACCAGGGGAGTCTTAGGTTTAGGCACCACCAGGGGAGTCTTAGGTTTAGGCACCACCAGGGGAGTCTTAGGTTTAGGCACCATCAGGGGAGTCTTAGGTTTAGGCACCACCAGGGGGGTCTTAGGTTTAGGCACCAACACGGGGGTCTAGGGGTTAGGGGTAGGTACAGGGAGGGTTACTTACTATTTTTTTTTAAACGTTATTATACGTTTCACTTTTTAAACGGAAGATTAACGTTTTCACAATTGCCAATTTCATGCACATTATTTAATGATTTATAACTTTATAAAACATTATTTTTAAACGAAATATACTACATTATATTTTTAAACGTTATCCATGTTTATCGTTTAAAACCCGGCGCCCTTTTTTCCCAGCGCCCCTTTTTAACGTACGCCCAGAGTGGGACAATTGGAGTGGCTGTTAGTTTTGGGGGGAGCGCGAGTAAGTTAGTAGTACATGCTACAGCAGTAGACTGCCTACTTTTTAAATTTTACTTGCGCTTTGACACTAAGCTGCGCTGCTTGATTTGTATGTGAGCCAGATGTAGCCATCAAAAGAGCCACATCTGGCCCCTGTCCTAGGTGATATCTTCACAACTTGTCAATAAAGTGCCTTTTACACCACATGCGAACAAGAAAACACAAAAAATAATTATGATGGTACTTTTTCACTTACTTTTTGGTGCTTTATCAGTTGCAAAGTGCTGAAAAATTGTTAAAAAGAAGGTGAAAAATGATCTCCTAGGAGAAAACTCAGGAGAAAAAGTTAATTGCATATGGACCTTAGTGAGAGTACTAAAGTGTACCTGAGGTGGTGAAATAAAAAGATTTTATACTCACCAAGGGCTTCCTCCAGCCCCATGAGCACCGATACGTCCCTCGCCGTCCCCCCGAGTGCCCCTGTTCGGCCGCAGTCAGCCCCAGTAATCTGGCTCAGTCACGCCAGTGGGCTCTTCTGCGCATGAGCGGAGGGGCTGCGCATGCGCAGAAGAGCCCACTGGCGCGACTGAACCAGATTATCAGGGCTGATTGTGGCCAAATGGAGGCACTCGGGAGGACCGTGAGGGATGCATCATTGCTCATGGGGCTGGAGGAAGCCCCGAGTGAATATAGCCATCTCAGGTTTACTATAGGTGTAAAAAAAAAAAAAAAAAAAAAACTCCTGGCAAAAAGCAAAAATAACTAGATTCTGCAGCAGCTGTGTGCTCTCCATCAGTTTAAGGTCATCTCTTACAATACCAAAAAAATCCAAACTATGAGAATGAAAAAAAGTAAACTACATTGAAATGAAGAATTACTCACACACTGAATGCTTTGGAAAGTGTGTGACTTTCTAAATGTTCTAATAGTTCATAAAAAATGCATAAAATGTCAGTTTCACAATGTTCCTGGAAAAGTGTAAGGATAATGTTAGCAGCTGTAACACATCACTGCTGTAACACACTCTTAGGGCAACAAAGGATGGGAAAATGGATACATTTTGTTCTACGTTAGCCTGCCTTTACCAGAAATAGCCATTAAAAAGAACACTGTAAATAAACATTCTTTTTCTGCTAGTCTTATTTTGTGTTGGAAGATTACAATGTGACAAAGTTCAAAATAAAGGCAAACAAAAATCTACAGTAAAACCTTTTGTAACCTTGGGACCTATTGTATTAAGATTATCTGGCCTGAAGGCCATTGGGGAACATCTTACAAACCTTTTGTGGATTTATTAAATATTGGCTCATATGCAATTCACTTTTTCAAGAATATACTCGACGTGACCAATGTCATCACAGGGGGATCTGTTACCAATGCAAGGGACGCCAGGACAGGAAGTAGGAAGAAGATGGAGAGTGCATTGCCGGGATCAGAAGGTGAGTTTTTAACTAAACTATGCTCCCTCCTCCTGCTGCTCCGCCCAGCACCCTGCCTACCTATATAACCTATACTGGGGGAACTTATCTATCTAACCTACTCTGGAGGCACCTACCTATCTAACTTATACTGGGACAACCTACCTATCTAACCTATACTGGAGGCACCTACCTACACTGGAGGTACCCACCTATCTAACCTACACTCACCTACCTATGGGGGGAACCTACCTATCTATCCTACACTGGAGGCAACTACCTATCAAACCTACACTGGGGGAACATACCTATCTAACCTATACTGGGGGCATCTATCTATCTAACCTATACTAGAGGCAACTACCTATCGAACCTTTACTGGGGGCACCTACCTACCTACCCTTTACTGGAGGAACCTACTTATCTAACCTATACTGGGGGAACCTACCTATCTATAGAGATGTCGCGAACAGTTCCCGAACCGTTCACCGGCGAACATCTCAGCATCTCTGGGCCCTGTACTACTTCCGGGTCGCTATGACCCGGAGTAGTATGCCTGCGCTGGCCCGGCAGTGCGCGTCCTAGATCGCGCTCCTGTTGCCGGGCACTTTCTGCGCATGTGCGTGACGTCATGAGTGACGTCATGCTCATGCGCAGAGAGTGCCCGGCAACAGGAGCGCGATATAGGACGCGCACCGCCGGGCCAGCGCAGGCATACTACTCCGGGTCATAGCGACCCAGAAGTAGTACAGGGCCCAGAGAGATTCGCCCAGCGAACGGTTCGGCCCATCTCTACCTATCTACAGCCAAGCAAAGCGCCAGGGCCCCAGCAAAGCACAGCCCCCAGCAAAGCAAAACCCCCAGCCTAGCAAAGCCTTCTGGTCCCAGCCTATCAAAGCCTCTTGGTCACAGCCTAGCAAAGCGTACGGCCAAGCAAAGCCCAGTAAAGCCCCCAGCCCAGCAAAGCTCCCTAAAATGCCCCCAGCCCAGCAAAGCCCCCAGCAAATTTTCCAACCCAGCAAACCCCCAGCAAGTAACCCAGCAAAGTCAGGCCTGCTCAAAATCACCGCCAGCCAAGCTGGCACAGCATCACCACCAGCAAGGCCAGCACAGCATAGCATAACCACCAGCATAACCGCCAGCCGAGTACAGCACACAGTCAAGTCAGACGAAGACGAAGACAGAAGACAGGTGAGAGGCTTATTTATGTGAAATACTGCCTATTGAATATATTTAAAGAGAACCAGAGATGAAGCACCCTCATGTATTTTATAACATTTATCAGTGGGAACATGACAGTAAACACCTACCCTGCTTTTAGTTTTATTCTTCTCAGTCTAATCTATCTGTTATCAACTGTGATAAGAATCCATCGACTATTCAGTCGAGGTTTGACCTGGAATCATTATAGCTGAGTCACTCTCTTCTGTGGAGTCTTTTCAAACCCAAGCCTTCCCCCTCCTGGCTCAAATTTCATGCTTTACATACTGAGAGCTGTGATGATATGGGAGGGGCTGATGCTGCAGGAAAAATCTCTGTCTAACAGACAAGTGTGGCTGTGTGATCTGTGTGCTCTGTCTGTGCAGCCAGTCATCATTATTATCTACTGTATGCAGTTTCATTACTATGAGAGACACTTCCTACAGGCAGCCACAAAGCATACCAGAATATGAAGTTGAAAGCACACAGATGAAAGCCTACAGCAGCCCTTCTTGTCTATAGTCTCATATAGCCTAGACAGCACATCCAGAACACCTCATAACCTGGAAACAGAAGGAATATGAGCCGGCGGCCATATTGGATATTTCCCTCCCCGCCTCTCCCACATGTCACCTATATACATGCTGGCACCCATGGGTGCCAGCATGTATATGAGTGACAGGTGTGGGCGGAGTGGACGGCGGGAGCCGGCGGGGACTAGCGTGTATGCGGCGGCCGGCGGGTGAGCGGCGAGTGACGTCGGGTGCGGTGGTGTTACAAAGTAACAAAGTTGTTACATTGTAATAACTTTGTTACATTGTAACTGATTAGTATATTTCCGAGGATATTGCGTGGGAACTGGCTTTTAAAGGGACAGGTAAGTATTAATGGTTAATTAAGAATATTAAAGGACTTTTTTCGTGGTTATGTTTTTTGTTCAATTAAAATACTTTTTCTATGTGTTTGTGTGTTTATTTACTTTTAACTCTTAAAGGAAATGGGTAAGGGGTACTACAAGTACCTCTATACTCATTTCTCCTGGGAGGGGGGTGGGCATCTGGGGGACCCCTTTTTAAAGGGGACTCCCAGATGCCACCATGAACCCCTCCCCAGGAAATCGCGGCCTCCACCTCCACCGCCCATCGGAGGTGGAGAAGAGCCCGGAAAGCTTGGCTGCCCCTCCCCTTCCGAGACCCCCCAATCCATGGGCCATGCGGGCTGGTATAGTCAGGGTGCTCCGCATTCTGGCT
Organism: Hyperolius riggenbachi; assembly: GCF_040937935.1. Lineage (NCBI taxonomy): Eukaryota > Metazoa > Chordata > Amphibia > Anura > Hyperoliidae > Hyperolius > Hyperolius riggenbachi. The sequence goes on from NC_090656.1 coordinate 86,149,191, forward strand.
ATCCCAGTCTGCATGGGGGACAAGGGGTTAAAGAAGTCTGGGAGGGGGGACCCCACGTCGTTTTTTTTTTATATTTCCCACACTCAGAACGAAGTAAGTAAAACTCTTCCCACTTGGGGGAATCTATGAAAATAAAACACTATTGTTACCTGTGCAAAAAAAACTGACATTTTCCGCATTTAAAAGACATTTTCGCCCTTGAAACTTAAAAATCGATTTTCTCAAAAACTATAAGGTCTTTTTGAAAAAAAATGTTTTCCTCTTATTCCCACTGATCCCCTTAATATACCCTGTGAATTTGGTGTTCCTAAATTTTAAGCAGGCTTTGCTATTAACCGTTAAAGTCGGCGGGTTTTTAAATGTATATATTTTTCCTTTGAAACTTTAACATCGATTTTCTCAAAAACTATAAGGTCTTTTTGAAAAAAAATTTTTTCCTCTTATTCCTTCTGATCTCCTTAATATATTCTCCAAATTTGAGGCTCTTAGCACTTAAGGGGGCTTTGCTATTAACCCTTAAAGTCGGCGGCTTTTTTATATTATACGGGAGCGTAATATTACGCGATTACGGCAGACTGTGTAATTTCAATGGGAGTTTACTGTCTTACGCGTAATTTGTTACGCGTAAAACGTAACCCTACGGTCTACGCGTAATTAATTACGCGTAATACCGTAACCTTACACGTAACGCTTACGGTGCATTTGTAGTGAATTACGATGCGTAATTACGCTAATGCGTAATTTCGGCCCAGCACTGGTTCAGAGTACAGCAACAAGGATCAGGGAACACAGGAATAATGGCTAGAGTCACAACACTGCACAAATACCAGAATGATCTAGCAATGTGCTGCTAGGAAGTCCACCCTTAAAGAGAATCTGTATTGTTAAAATCGCACAAAAGTAAACATACCAGTGCGTTAGAGGACATCTCCTATTACCCTCTGACACAATTTCGCCGCTCCCCGCCGCATTAAAAGTGGTTAAAAACAGTTTTTAGAAGTTTGTTTATAAACAAACAAAATGGCCACCAAAACAGGAAGTAGGTTGATGTACAGTATGTCCACACATAGAAAATACATCCATACACAAGCAGGCTGTATACACCCTTCCTTTTGAATCTCAAGAGATCATTTGTGTGTTTCTTTCCCCCTGTTCTCATGCACTGAAGTTTCAGGCTGCTTGTTTCTTCCTGCAAACAGCTTTGCCCTTGTCTGTAATTCTTCAGTATGTGAAAGCCCAGCCAGCTCAGAGGACTATTTATCCAGCTTGTAAAAGATAAGAGTAAAGAGAGAAGCTGCTCTAATCCTAAATAATACACAGGCAGTGTGCATACAGGGGCCTGGAAGGGGGAGTTCATAGCAGAACCACAACACTGAAGAACTTGGCAGCCTTCCAGACACAGACCGACAAGTCTGACAGGGGAAAGATACATTGATTTATTACAGAGACAGTGATAGTATAAAGTGCTGCAGTAAGCCAGAACACATTGGAATAGCTTTTTGAACTTGTAGGATGATAAAAAACAGGATGCAATTTTTGTTACGGAGTCTCTTTAAATATGCAACACATTGATCAGGTGACCGTCCAGAATCTCCTCATAGTTCCATCTGCTGGCAAGCCGGGGAATTGCACAACTCCCAGCAAGACAAGAGCCATCAGCTGGTGGACTGAAGTCCACACCAAAGTTCACCAGTGCTGCCACAAGCAGGATAACAAAAGCATAGCGCCTGACACACACATTCTCTGTTACAGTGAAGAGATCAGGAATGACATGCCTTCAAACATTGTATGAAATTTGTACTTTGAAGGAGCCTGCCCACTTCGAGTTGACACGAATGACAATAAAATCTGCTGACAGATTTTCCATGTGAACCTTTTCCTAACTGTCTGGGAGGTCCATGATCTGGCTGTGGGACAAGAAAGATTCCTTGAGAGTGTTGTCACACTTTGACATTCGATCAGCAAATAACAATTCATCTAGCACTTTAATGCAGAGTTTCAGACAGTTCTTCAGTTGGATCGAGTGCACCTTTCTTGAAGTAGGCTTGTTAGATCCTCTGTAAAATATTGATATTACTCAAAGAGAATGCCATGGTTTTTCCACTGACAGTAACAAATGCACAAGCGGCCACACCTTTCAGTACATTTCAAGATAAATAGGGGAAGTGTCAGCATTCTGTTTACACATCTGGATACCATAAAATAATAAACTTAACTGTCCTGCAAGCGCCAGATTGCTACTTTATCTGGGTCCTAGCGCCAACTCTCTAGATTCATCATCAAAACCTTTCCAGCAGGAATAATGTACTTCTTATAAACACCTGTGTCATCGCACTAGACATTAGATGTAAGTCCTCATTTTGCTCACAGCTTTACAGCTCTGAACTGACCATTCCCCAGTGATCCTGTATGTGAAATGTATTCATCATTGTGGAATTGTATAATTTGATCATGTCACTGTACGAACCATTGATCCACATGTGTTTTGGCCCATAGTGGAAAATGCATGCAAAAGCGCATATAGTGAAAGTCTGTGGGCCACGTTGCAAATTGCATTTCTCTCGCGATTCGCAATGAGTATTTAAAATCACTCAACATGTTGGATCTTCCAGCATACAGTGCTTTCCTATGGGGAATAACTGTTTTTGCAAAATAGATCTGCTTCTGTCATTTTCTTCATCTTTAAAAGGCCCATTATGAAAAACGCAAACACTGTATATTCCTGCGTATAAGACTACTTTTTAACCCTTGAAAATCTTCAGAAAAGTTGGGGGTCGTCTTATACGCCGGTTGTCATTGATGCCGGGTGATACACCCTGTCCTGTTACCAACTCTCAGATCTCACTGCTGAGGACTGTAGTGAAGCAGCACAGGCGCACATGTGCGAGACATGAGAGGCAGAGAAGGAGGTAAATAGGATACAAGGGTGGGCCAAACAGGTGAAAGAAGCGTGTTTTATGGGCACAGCCTGATCTATTCTTCCATACCGCTCTGATAAACAGGTAGACAAGGAGAGCTGACCAATCCACTTAGGGAGAGTTGACCAATCCAATCAGTCAATCGCCTATATACTGTTATATACTGGGTACCACATACAGTACAGCTCCAGTATCTCTTCATACATAGCACCAGTATATGATTTTTTTTTAATTTGGTGTGCATTGGAAGAGGGGTAGTTTTATACGGCGAGTATATCCAAAACTCTATATTTTAACTGGAAACGTTGGGGGGTCGTCTTATACGCCCAGTCGTTTTATACGCCGGAATATACGGTACATAAAAAACACAAACTGCAATCGCACATAAAATCACAAATTAAAAAAAAATACACAGAAAAATGCAGAAACGCACATGGCACGAGCCCCCAGCCTAATGAATCTATGAGCATCTGGTGTAAGTAGCTAGAAAAAAGTATTCTAGGTTCCTGGGAGATCCGGGGCACCCCTGGGCACCAAGAGGGAATGATTGTGTGGCGCCGTAGCAAAAAATGGGCATGGTCATTTTGCGGAAAATGGGTGTGGTCATAGGTGGGGCCAAATGTACATGAACATGGCAGTGGCGTATTTCACATAAATAAGCCCCTCACCTGGCTTCGGTCTTGTATTCTAGGTTAGATAGGTAGGTGCCTCCAGTGTAGCTTAGATGGGTATGTTCCCCCAGAATAGGTTAAATAGGTAGGTGCCCCCAGTATAGGTTAGATAGGTAGATGCCACCAGTATAGGTTAGATAGGTATGTTCCCCCGGTATAGGTTAGATAGGTAGGTGCCTCCAGTGTAGATTAGATAGGTAGGTGCCTCCAGTGTAGGCTAGATAGGTAGGTTCCCCCCCCCCCCGTATAGGTAAGATAGGTAGGTGCCTCCAGTGTAGGTTAGATAGGTAGGTTCCCCCATAGGTAGGTGCCTCCAGTGTAGGTTAGATAGGTAGGTTCCCCCAGTATAGGTTAGATAGGTAGGTGCCTCCAGGGTAGGCTAGATAGGTCGGTTCCCCCATAGGTAGGTGCCTCCAGTTTATAGGTTAGATAGGTAGGTGCCTCCAGTGTAGGCTAAATAGGTAGGTTCCCCCATAGGTAGGTGCCTCCAGTGTAGTTTAGATACAGGGGTGTACCTTGAAATCCCCGGGCCCCCCTGCAAAAAAAATCCAGGCCCCCCTAGGGCCCGCTCAGGGACTTTTGGAGGGCAGGAGGAGTCGCAGCATAAGAGGAGAGTGTGGCAGATGGGTGGGGAGGGGGGACATTTCCCCCCCCCCCTCCCTCACCTCGGGCTCTCCTCTCAGCGCTCCCCCTCCTGCAATCATTGGTGGCAGCGGGCAGGCAGCGGCGGCAGCAGGATAACACATTACCTCCTTCTCGCTGGAGGTCTTCCGTTCTCTAAGAGCAACTTCCTTTTTACACAGGAAGTTGCATGAAGGTCTAAGAGAACGGAAGACCTCTGGCGACGGCAGGGGTCGCCTCCCCTATTGTTACGCCAGTGGTTAGATAGGTAGGTGCCCCCAGTATAGGTTAGATAGGTAGGTGCCTCCAGTGTAGGTTAGATAGGTAGGTGCCTCCAGTATAGGTTAGATAGGTAGGTGCCCCCAGTATAGGTTAGATAGGTAGGTGCCTCCAGTATAGGTTAGATCGGTAGGTGCCTCCAGTGTAGGTTAAATAGGTAGGTGCCTCCAGTGTAGGTTAGATACGTAGGTTCCCCGGTATAGGTTAGATAGGTAGGTTCCCCTAGTACAGGTTAGATAGGTAGGTTCCCCCAGTATAGGTTAGATAGGTAGGTTCCCCCAGTATAGGTTAGATGGGTAGGTGCCCCCAGTATAGGTTAGATAGGCTCCCCCAGTATAGGTTAGATAGGTAGGTTCTCCCAGTATAGGTTAGATATGTAGGTGCCTCCAGTGTAGGCTAGATAAATAGGTTCCCCCAATATAGTTTAGATAGGTAGGAGCCTCTAGTGTAGGTTATATAGGTAGGTTCCCCCATAGGTAGGTGCCTCCATTGTAGGTTAGATAGATAGGTAGGTTCCCCCAGTATAGGTTAGATAGGTAGGTGCCTCCAGTATAGGTTAGATAGGGAGGTGCCTCCAGTCAGGGGCATAGCAATAGGGGTTGCAGAGGTAGCGACCGCATCGGGGCCCTTCCTCAACCAAAGCATTAGCTGTTTATTGGCCCTGTGGTGGTAATAATCACCTCTATAGATGCTTTGAATTGTAGTAATCTTGCACCTCTAATACTATGTATGACCAAGGCAGGTTTTGTTGCGCCATATCAAGTGTTATATATAGAGTGCTGGGAGGGGCCCCATATAAAACTCACACCGGGCCCATAGCTCCAAAGCTACGCCACTGCCTCCAGTATAGGTTAGACAGCGGCAGGGGAGTGGGCAGTTTAGTTAAAAACTCACCTTTCGATCCCGGCACACACACACTCTCCATCTTCTTCCTACTTCCTGTCCTAGCATCCCTCGCATTGGTAACAGCGCCCCCTGTGATGACATCGGTCACGGTCACGTCATCACAGGGGGTGCTGTAACCGAGGCGACAGAAGCCAGGGGAAGAAGTAGGGAGGAGATGGAGGCTGTGCCTGTGGGAATCAGATGGGAAGGTGAGTTTTTAATTAAACTATGCCCGCTCCTCCGCTGCTCTACCCCGTGTGCACCCTCCTGTTGTTCAGTATGATCCAGGGCACCATGGCAACAGGTTCGGGGGCGGTGCCCCTAGCCCCTAGCAACGCCACTGATTCCTGCGATCATAGCACAGTGATAGCAGTCACAGAAAATGAAAGGAAACTTCAAGTGCAAACAGAGCCATAAAAGGGGGAAGTTCAAGCAAACCACACAGTACAGGCTATGTTTACAGTGGGACCTGCGCTGTGCTCCCTGTGGAAACAGGAACGTAATGCAAAAGAATGGAAAAGTCACACCGCATATTATTCAACTATTGTGTCGCATAAAGCAAAGGTGGGGACCGTATCCACCTCCCCCCCCCCCACCAGATTGTGGGACCCCCAGGTGGTGAACTGGTTCACTCCCCGCAGCTCACCTCAGCCTGCGGGAGTCTTCCCGCAGACAGAGCAGGGCTACGGGAAGATGGCGTCCGAAACCCTGCACTGGAGACTATTTGTGTCTCTAGTACAGGGCTTCGGGCGCCATCTTCCTGTGGCTTTGCTCTCTGACTGTCAGCGTAGGACTTTTGCAGCCGCTGGCTGCTGGAAGATCAAGTGACCAAGAAATGGAGAAAAAACCCTAATCAGGTGTATATTATTGAGCAAAATTGGATATCAAATTGAGACAATAATGGTACAAAATGTAACAACTCTATTAAGCCATATGATATTATCATAGTTAGATGGTGCGCTCCTTGAATACTTTATAATAGCAGTTTACCAGAGCAATACGTTTTTGGATCGCTATAACCAAAGGTCTAGTCGTCACCCCTCAATGATAAAATCTATTTTAAAAAAGGTCTAGCGTTCAACAAGATATCGGAAAAATTCTCTCCCTGGTATCCCAAAACAGTTCAGTATTATAATGTTAAAGAGTAACTGTCAGGCTGCAGAAGCTAATTTAAACCTCTATTCTCCTGTGTTAAACAGTTTAGAAGGAAGCCCAAAAGCCATTAGTGAAGATAAAAATCTCAGTTACCTTTGATGTGTGCTTATCAGCAAGTCTGTTATAGACCCATAAGGACGCAAGCCGCATACTAAACTGCAAAGCATTCTGGGGCCCTCCCCTCGGCTGCTAATAAGACGTTACAGAAGCTTCTAATCAGTCCAGCGTGTAGCACTGATAAATCTCGGGGCAGAGTACACTGCAGGAGTCAGCTATTGTTCCTAGCCACATGGCTCATTAATATTCACTGCACACTGTGTTGTTCAAGTAGGAGCTTATCTGTGATCAGGAAGCAGGCAGGACATGACGACACATTTGACAGAAAAACATGGAGCCTGCCATGAGCTGTCAGGAGCATCTATCTCTGCATATACTATATACAAATTCTGTGAAATCCAAACGTGGACAGTGAAATGCATATGTAATGTAAGTACAGCCAATCTTTAGCTACTGATATATGTGTTTATTTTCTCTGAGACCTTATACCTAACAGCTCCTCTTTAAACTCTTCATAGTATGACAGTCTTTGAATACGCTCACCAGATTAATATGCCAATCAATTACAGATTAGCGCATACGTTTTTGGCACAGCTAGTCAAGAAGTTCTTCTTCCAGCTTGTATCTCGAATCACTCAAAAAAAACAATGAAACAGAGCACATATGGTGTAGTTTGACTCTAGTAAGTCCGCTTCAAATCACCACACATATACAATCTGCTCACCAGATCTAATGGCCAATCGTTATAGACCGGCAATCTCGCTTTTAGCCCAGCCAGTATACGCTCCAGATACCTCTCCTAGCTTTCCCAACGATCATACCCTCAAATTCTCATAAAGGGAAAGAAAAGATACATATGGTGTAGTATATCACACTATTTTCACCCAAACAGTGCCCATGCGTGACTCAATGTGCTCACGAGATGGTATGGCTAATCTCCCTTAGGGATCAGCAACCTAGCTTGTGGCCCAACCAGCACTTTCCTCACACGGCTCTTCACCAGCTCCAATCCATAAAAAAGTGAAAAAACGGGGATATGGTGTAGTATTTCGCTTACAGGTATATCACTCAGGTGCTGATAACTACTACACAAGTGCATGTATATTCCCACACCACATACACTGCAAGCCTCTCACAGGATCATAATGCTGGCTCATATGCAGCCCAGTCAGATGCAATGCAGGTCCGTTGCTCAAAACATCAGCCTTTAAACTCAGAGAAAAGTTTCCAGAGCATAATACCGTTTAATAAAAAAAATCACATAAAAAGTAGTGCACTTACAAGTCTTGTATCACAAATGCACATTAAAATCAATCAGTTGCAACAGGTACATTAGCGTCTCCCGTCCTGCCAAGCTCCACCCGACTAGTTTCGTCGATATGACTCATCAGGGGCGTGGCTATTGGCATCGGGGAGACGCTGTTTACAGGCCTATGGAGTCACATGATGTGACTACATCAGTGTTACCCCACGATCAGATTTAATATTTTTAAAATCAATAATTCCTAAAAATTCCCTTCTCCAGAGACATCGGCCAAATTTAACATTGTTAAGATCATTAAATGCCAGTTATGCCAGTAATGCCAGTAATGCCACTTACTTCAAAGATAAACCATTAGCGTTGCATAACAGGGGAAAATGGAGAAGGTGGAGCGCAAGCGCTGTGCGGCATGGATTCTGTCCCATTATGTACAGCAAGCACGTCAGCGCAATATCGAGCGAGTAAGGGTTAGCCAATAGGAGGCCCCTGGAGTTCAGGATAAGGATTGTGGGTAATGTAGTTTCATCCGATGTTCAATTCTAATGCAAAGGTAATAAGTGGTTTATCTTTGAAGTAAGTGGCATTACTGCCGTTTAATGATGTTAACAATGTTAAATTTGGCCGATGTCCCTAGAGAAGGGAATTTTTAGGAATTATTGATTTTAAAAATATTAAATCTGATCGTGGGGTAACACTGATGTAGTCACATCATGTGACTCAATAGGCCTGTAAATAGCGTCTCCCCGATGCCAATAACCACGCCCCTGATGAGTCATATCGCCGAAACTAGTCGGGTGGAGCTTGGCAGGATGGGAGACGCTGGATGTACCTGTTGCAACTGATTGATTTTAATGTGCATTTGTGATATAAGACTTGTAAGTGCACTACTTTTTATGTGCCTCTCTTCCCCTCCAAATGACAGCGGGGGCAGCGGGCAAATTACAGTCAGGCGGGCAGAGACTACTCACTTTACTTCTGCGTTCCAGCAGCTGGAACGCTGGGTCGCCGTCACGTGCCTCTTCTGCGCCTCCAATGCTGTGACAAGCATTGGAAGCGCAGAGGCACGTGACGGCGACGGAGCGCTCCAGCTGCTGGAACGCAGACGTAAAGTGAGTAGTCTCTGCCCGCCCGCCCTCCCGCCCTTACTCTAAGTTGCCCGCTGCCCCCGCTGTCATTTGGAGGAGAAGAGAGGCAGAAGGAGGGGACCCAGGTGAGCCCCCACTGCCCCTCCTTCTAGCGCCGCTTCCCCCCTCCTGGAGTTAGGGTTGCCAGGTGTCCGGTTTTAGACCGGACAGTCCGGTTTTTGGCCGCTGTGTCCTGTCCAAAAAGGCATGTTAAACCGGACAATTAAGATGTCCGGTTTTATGCCTTTTGCCACTTGCCGCCACCCGTCCGCCAGCGCTGCGCGACCGCTGATTCGCTGCCTGGCTGTCAGTCAAAGGCACAGCCAGCCAGCTTACGCGGCGTAAGTTACGCCAGCTTAAGTAGCGCCCCCGAGCCCGCGCTTCCCGACGTTGCTACGGCAACGCCAACGCTGCGTTGCCAACGCACGCATGACGTGCGTCACTCACGTCATTTGCAATGCGATTCTGCATCTGCGAAGGAAGCAAGGTAAGGTCAGGAGTCTGGAGATATGGTGAGTGAGTGACCCATAATTCTCTGGTTGTATTTCCGCTCTTTGTGTGCATTGGCTCCGCTCTATCTCCCCTCCGTATAGTCCAGGCGTGACTTTCAATCTCATTCAATCTCGCCTGAGCCCGCTGCTTACTATACTTTACACTTGAATTCATACTATTGTACAACGCAATTTATACTGTTATACTGTTATATTTGTTATATTTGCTCAAAATGTGTACATACATGTATGCGCAGATTTATATTTTAACTTTATGCCTATGTATGTCCACTTTATTGTTCTCAATAAAAAATTTTGGTGGGAAAAAAAAAATAAATTTTAAAACTTCCCGCAAGAAATCGACCACTTCACTGTGCAAAAACGCCATAAATGCATTGCATTATTTGCATAGTTTCCAGTTTTGTAATAGTTTTCTGCTCTGTCTCTTATTATGTGCATTTACTGGTGAAAAGCGGTCTCTTATTATGTGCATTTACTGGTGAAAAGTGGTCTCTTATGTGCATGTACTGGTGAGGACAGTTAGTGACATGGCTGTGTACAGGGGCGTAGCAATAGGGGGTGCAGCGGTAGCGACCGCATCGGGGCCCTTGGGCCAGAGGGGCCCCGAAGGGCCCTCCCTCAACTACAGTATTAGCTCTCTATTGGTCCTGTGCTCATAACAATCACTTCTATAGATAGCTTTGAATAGTGGTAATCATTAACAAGCTGTTCCCTATCCCCTTCTTGCTCCTCTGACATTCTAGTTACCATTGGCAGGTTTTGGTGCGCCGTATCAATTGTTATGTATAGAGTGCTTGAGGGGCCCCATTGTAAGACTTGCATCGGGGCCCACAGCTCCTTAGCTACGCCACTGGCTGTGTACTCTGTAATGTGCTGCAGAAGATGTCAGTGCGATATAAATACTGTAAAAAAAAATTTTAAAAAGCCCATTGCTTAGCCCCACTCTACATAAAAGTGCGCTTCTGACTCCGCCCCTAACTCCACCCCCTGTCCGGTTTTCTCCATCAGCCGACCTGGCAACCCTACCTGGAGTAGCTATACTGGGGGCAACTAAACTAGCTATACTGGGGGCAACTAAACTAGCTATACTGGGGGCATCTATACTAGCTGTACTGGGGGCAGCTATACTAGCTATACTGGGGGCAACTATACTAGCTATACTGGGGGCAACTAAACTAGCTATACTGGGGGCAACTAAACTAGCTATACTGGGGGCATCGATACTAGCTATACTGGGGGCAGCTATACTAGCTATACTGGGGGCAGCTATACTAGCTATACTGGGGGCAATTATACTAGCTATACTGGGGGCAACTAAACTAGCTATACTGGGGCCATCTATACTAGCTATACTGGGGGCAGCTATACTAGCTATACTGGGGGCAATATACTAGCTATACTGGGGCAACTATACTAGCTATACTGGGGGCAACTATACTAGCTATACTGGGGGCAACTAAACTAGCTATACTGGGGGCAACTAAACTAGCTATACTGGGGGCATCTATACTAGCTATACTGGGGCAACTATACTAGCTATACTGGGGGCAACTATACTGCGGGCAACTATACTAGCTATACTGGGGCAACTATACTAGCTATACTGGGGGCAACTAAACTAGCTATACTGGGGGCAACTAAACTAGCTATACTGGGGGCATCTATACTAGCTATACTGGGGCAACTATACTAGCTATACTGGGGGCAACTATACTGCGGGCAACTATACTAGCTATACTGGGGCAACTATACTAGCTATACTGGGGCAGCTCTGGGGGCAGCTATACTATCTATACTGGGGGCAGCTATACTGGGGCAACTATACTAGCTATACTGGGGGCAGCTATACTGGGGGCAACTATACTAGCTATACTGGGGGCAACTATACTAGCTATACTGGGGGCAACTATACTGGGGCAGCTCTGGGGGCAACTATACTATCTATACTGGGGGCAGCTATACTGGGGGCAATTATACTAGCTATACTGGGGACAACTATACTGGGGGCAACTATACTAGCTATACTGGGGCAACTATACTGGGGGCAACTAAACTAGCTATACTGGGGGCAACTAAACTAGCAATACTGCAGGCAACTAAACTAGCTATACTGGGGGCAACTATACTATCTATACTGGGGCAGCTCTGGGGGCAACTATACTAGCTATACTGGGGGCAACTATACTAGCTTCACTGGGGCCGCTATACTGGGGGCAACTGTACTAGCTATACTGGGGGCAACTATACTAGCTATACTGGGGGCAACTATACTAGCTAATACTTTAAATTACAGTTAGCTCCGCCCTCATCCGGTCATGACCACGCCCAATTGTTTGCCGGTTGTGGCCACGCCCATTTTTTAAGAGGGGGAGGTGTCTTTTAATACCCAGCACCGGGTGCCAAATGCCCTAGATACCACTGGTGCCGATCAATTAGCTCCTGTATTCACAGACATATTCAAAGCATCTCTCGAACTCTCAATTGTTCCGGCCTGTTTTAAAAGCTCAACCATTGTACCAATCTCAAAAAATTCAAAATCTACATGTTTAAATGATTACAGGCCTGTTGCCCTGACATCATTGGTCATGAAAGCATTCGAAAAACTGTTAATGGCTTATCTGAAATCCATCACAGATCCCCTGCTGGACTCTCTGCAATTTGCCTACAGGCCTAATAGATCCGCAGATGATGCCGTGAACATGTGTATGCATTATGTACTACAGCATCTAGACACCCCAGGAACCTACACCAGGATTTTATTTATAGATTACAGCTCTGCATTTAATACCATAATGCCATCTCTGCTACACAGCAAGCTCTCCCAGCTACACATACCTGAATCCACTGCAAATGGATAACCGATTTCCTAACCGATAGGAGACAGCGTGTTAGACTTGGTAAACACACATCAAGCTCTCTGACCGTCAGTACTGGTGCACCCCAGGGCTGTGTGCTTTCCCCACTGCTCTACTCACTGTACACCAATGACTGCATCTTCACAGATCCATCTGTTAAGGTAGGCATGTGGTGGGACAGCTTTCCTCCTGGTGCAGCAGCAACAACTTGAAACTAAATGCTCTCAAAACCATGGAGATGATAATAGACTTTAGGAGATCTCCCCCCCAGCACCTCCCCTTAACCATAAATGAATCCACAATAACCCAGGTATAGTCATTCAAGTTTCTTGGGTCGACGATCTCACACAACTTAAAGGGAACCAGAGAGGATGCAATATACATACCTGGGGCTTCCTCCAGCCCCATACGCACGGATCGCTCCCACGCCGCACTCCTCCGCTGCCTGGATCAGCCGCCACCGGGTCCCGTCATTGCCGCGAGTCGGCAAGTCGGCCGGCGGACGCGGCCAATTCTCCGCATCACAGGGTGCTCTCCCCATACAGATACGCATGTGGCTGTTAACTGCGCAGCAGCATGTGTACATGTATGGAGGGAGCTCCTGTGATGCGGACAATTGGCCGCGTCCGCCGGAAGTGACGGGCCCGGTACCGGCGGATCCAGGAAGCTGAGGACGGCGGCGTGGGAGCGATTCAGGCTTATGGGGCTGGAAGAAGCCCCAGGTATGTATAAAATCTTTTTCTTTTTTCACCCCCCGTTCCTCTCTGGTTCCCTTTCAAATGGGACAACAACACTGCCACTATTATCAAGAAAGCGCAACAGAGGATGTACCATCTACGGCAGCTGAAAAAGTTTGGCCTACCTCAAAATCCAATGGTGCAGTTCTACACTGCAATCATCGAATCCACCATAACATCATCTATGACTGTATGGTTCGGCTCCTGCTCAGCATTAGAAAAGGGGAGGCTGCAGCGCATCATCCAATCAGCGGAAAGGATAATTGGCTGTAGCTTACCTTCCCTGCAGGATCTTTACGCTAGCAGTGCAGAAAGAGAGCGATCAAAATTGCCTCTGACCCCTCTCACCCAGCTCACTCCATCTTCCAGCGCATGCCTTCAGGAGTAAGATTCCGGTCAATCGCTACCAAAACCTCCAGACAAAGGAACAGCTTTTTTCCTCAAGCGGTAGCCATACTTAATGCTGAACCACGTTAGAGCTGCTAGGACTTGAAAGTAATCAGCACAGAACTGAAAATGAATACACAGGTATATAAGCGCTTAACAATTAAAACAGATTAAATAGTCGTCAGAACTGGCCAAGCAATACACCATCAAGATAAGGTGGAGCGCTATCAGTAAAAGAAATTGAATCAAACAGTAGCAGATAAGTGCTCAGAGCAGTCCAGTCCTATATTATTCACTGGAGATACCCCTCAGGGCTCAGCTGTACATAAGTAGATAACATCCAGGGATAATATGCACACAAGGGTCTCCCCCCAATGTTTAACGACTCACCAGATGGTGCGGCCTACAGGGCCCGTCTTCGCAGCAGGGGTATCGGCCACCCAGAGCCGGGACAAGGTCCTTCAGCACCCAAGGCTGAGACAGCAAAGTGCGCCCCTCCATCCCTCCCACCCCAGCTGTCACACACTAATTGCTATTAGACTAAGAGGCGCCCCAGGGCCCCCAACATCCCCACCACCTTAATCTCTAGTTATCTGGCTTGCAGTCACTGCTATGTATGCCCTTTTCTTATTTCTTTGTGCTTCAAACACAATTGGGAATGACAGCTGAATGAATTGTGCGCCCCCCTCCTACACTGTGCCCTGATGCTGGAGCCTCCTCAGCCTCTGCCTCGGCCCGGCCCTGCGGCCACCCCTCAGCCTCTCTGGCAAGTCTCCACAGCTGGGTCTGTCACAGGATAGGTACACCTCCAGGGAAAAAATATAAAAGACGCCTCACATAGCGTAAAAGGGATTACTCCCGTGGTTTATTAAAAAGTTAAAAATGAGCGATGCTCAATACAGAGAACTAGTGCGGTTGGGGCTTGAGGCTAAGCATGCAGCTTGTTGCTCAAAGGCAGCCGCCGGAGTGAACTCCGCATAGCAAAAAGATCCCCGCCGCTAGATCAAAAACAAAGATGGCGCCCGTCAACCAATCACCGCGTCCGGTGACGTCAGACGTAATGCTGCTCCGTAGCTCCGCCCTACGCGTTTCGTCGCTATGGCGACTCCTCAGAAAATGAACAATTCTCACATTGCTTACTGCCACTATACTTATAATGTCCTTGACTTGTAATATACACACTGTCTGTCCTTGTATTGTTTTTGTTTGTGTTTGTTAAGCAACTGCCAAGACTAATTCCTTGTAGGTGCAAACTTACTTGGCGAAAATAAATTGATTCTGATTACAATTATTTTCATGGGGGGCACCATGGGGGTGGCGCCATAGGTTTTCTCGCATGGAGTGACAAAATGACTAGAGGTGCCCCTGCTTCTGGGATAATAGCCATGCAGACCAATTTGATGCAGTACGCAACATATGGTCTGCTCACTAACAGGCTCCCACCCCTTCAAACTCTGCAGCAATGTTACCAGCACTCATATGTCTATTTGCAAAAGACAAGCTTTGCATATGATGCCAAACAAGTGCACTCAACTTCTTATGTCGACCATGGCGAGACCTTTTTTGAGTGGAACTGCTCCTGACTTCTGTCAAACACTGTATGGTCTTGGCCACTGAGGTGCAGGTCAGTTTCAGGGTGTTGCCAATCTTCAGCTAGTACAGAATGCTGACGCATTTGTTAACAAGCCAACTCAGCCATTGCCACATAACACCCATCCTGTGCTCACTACACTGGCTACCCATAAAATGGAGAATCCTTTTCAAAATGTGCATGCTAACCTTTAAATCCCTAAATGATGGGAACCTAAGCCATGGAAACCTAAAGGATTTGTTGCAACTGTGTCACATCTCCTACAACCTCAGATCAAAAGGATCCAATAACTTGTCCAACCTCAGAGTCCAACTAAAAACCTTTGAAGCCAGAGCTTTCTGTCATGCTGTCCCTATCTTTAGTAATGTCTTGCCAAACTTAATCAAGACGTTTAAATGAAAACTGTAAAGCCACCTGTTTATCCTGGCATTTATGATCACATAACTTTTTCCCCTGTTCACATCACTATTTACTGATCTGAGACAAGCTTATGCGCTTTGGGTCCTATGGGAGAAAAGCACTTTACAAATGTTTATTTGATGTTGGTATTCTTATAGCCTGGGACATCTATATGTAGAGCAAGAATTTTTTTTTTTATTTTTTTTTAAAGATCTTCAGAGTGTTCCCTCCATGAGGTGCCATTTTGAACTTCCTGTGA
Source organism: Hyperolius riggenbachi (assembly GCF_040937935.1). NCBI lineage: Eukaryota > Metazoa > Chordata > Amphibia > Anura > Hyperoliidae > Hyperolius > Hyperolius riggenbachi. The sequence continues at coordinate 86,164,902 of NC_090656.1, forward strand.
CCAGTATGAGAGAGTATAAGAGCGATAACACTAAACATAACACACCTGCTCCCCATTCGCACCTGAGATCTCGTAATACTAACAAGTAATGATAATAAATAATAATCCAAACATTTGTATAGCGCTTTTCTCCTGTTGGACTCAAAGCACTCAAGAGCTGCAGCCACTGGGACGCGCTCAAGCGGCCACCCTGCAGTCTTGGGAGTCTTGCCTTGAACTCCTTACTGAATAGGTACTGGCTCTAGCCAGGATTTAAACCCTGGTCTCCCATGGCAAAAGCAGTGCCCTTAACCAGTAAACTATTCAGCCACTTAGTACACTATTCAGCCACATGTAACATTAAAACATCATTTTTACATTCTTCATTTATGGATGTACACAGTTTTATTGCCAGTGGTTTAAACATGTATGGCTGTTTGTTAAGTTATTTTGATGGGACATCAAATTTACACTGTTATACAAGCTGTACACTGATTACTTTACATTGTATCAAAATTTCACATCTTCAGTGTTGTCCCTTGAAAAGATATACGGTAATAATATATTTACGAACATGAGAGGTGTACTCACTTTTGTAAGATACTGTACTTTCTATTTATTCATTGCTAATTGCTTAGCTTTATTGCTAAGCTTTGCTCCTCTGTTTAGTTTACTTTACCCAAAGTTTTACTATATCAGCGTTTACTATAATGAGATTATACTATACTAATAACAATTGGAATGTTAATGACATTTCTGTCAGCATGATAAATTAATCACTTGCCTAGTAGTTAAACATCGCGCTTCTAACTCTCATTAGCCTAATACAAAGTTCTGTGAATTAGGTTTCTTGCTGAGCAACAACCTTCCCCATCAATTCAAAATTCAAGCACATCTCTAGAGGTACCAAACTTTGCTACCCATCAATCTTAAGGTTGTACTCAGCCAGTTTTAACAGGTGGGTGGACCCAGTGAATACTCAAACTAAGGAAAGGGTGGGAGAAGCAGGCCCTCCCCCCATGACAAGTGTATGCAGTGGAGCAGAAGGTTTCAGCTCACCTGACCAGCAGAGAGTACCTCCATCTTCATTCATCTCTAGGAAACCCCCGCAGCATCAATGCACACATGTCCTGCTGACATGTGAGGTGGACTTCACATGTAGGTGGGAAACAATGATGTGCCAAAATGGGAGAAGGCATGCTGCCGGAGATGAGAGCATGAATGCAGGACATGAGAGGTGACACCTAGACACCAGGGAATGCTGTTTGGTGGAGGAAGGGAAGACCCCAAGGCAAAGTAATATGAGGGAGGGAGAATGGCCTCTAGGAAACCAGGGAACACTATATGGGGGATGTAGGGTCAGCACCACCATAAGGGCAACCTGGGGATGTGACCCAGTGGCCTTAATTGGCTGCCGGGCCTCCTGCTAACATAACTGTTGCTCTGTGAGTTCACTGCAGAGTCTTCAGCAGAGTAGTGTCTCACCTGTCCCGGTGGGTGCACTCCCATCCTGATCCTCGCAGGGGTGCCTTTCCTCCGTGGGCCATTGAATAGAGATGGGGAGGGGGACCACTAGACTACCAGAAAAACGTTATATAGACATTGCTGCAATTAGACCCCCAGGTCATACTTAACTGGCCAGGGGGAAGGTGGCTAGAACTCCAGGGAAAGCTGTAAGGACATAGGGGCTACTTACTATGAGCCTGAAATGCAGACCACAGAGGGAATTATGTTCATACTCCCCTTAATTATCTTTGGGGAGATTCCTGGTAATTGATGTGAAATGCTGCCTAGATATTTTTGGGAAATTTCCTGCCCAATTCTGTTTCTTTTAGGGGGTAATGCTGCCTAATTTGTTTGTGGAGGATGCACTAACTTACTATTTTCTTTGGGGCCAACACTCTACCTAGAGTAATAATGTTTTTAAGAGAAATGTTGCTAATTATGCACATTCTGCTGAATATTATGTTTTTGGTGAAACATGCTGCATAATTATTGTGTGTGGGATCTTTTTACTTAAATAAAATGTAATAAGTGGTTACTGTGGGAAATATCTGCTGGTATTGGCATGTTCTTCAAGGAGAGGGGGCACACAAGTACACGTGTATCTGGCTTCACCCAGAGTATGTCACAATCACTCCCGCTTTTTTGCATCGGGACATGTCTTTGTGTCGTCCTTTCCTGGCTCCAAAAGTTGGGGAAGTATGTTTACATAGCTTATTTGTCACGCTTGGTATAACTTATACACAGAGGATCAGATAATCGTAATTAATCGAAATTAGGGTCATACACGAGAGATCAGAAGGCAGCGGTACAATAGGCTGAGACAAAGCTAGGTCGTAAAACAAGCTGAGGTCATACACGGAATATCAGACGGCTAATGTACAATAGGCTGAGGCAAAAGGCTTGGTCGTTAACAGGCGGAGGTCATACATATGTGGTCAGATGGCTAAGGTACAAAAGGTTGAGATAGAATCGAGGTCAAGGAGAAGCAAAAGTCATACACAATAATCAAAATACTGGAAAAGCTGGAGTGCAATAAAAATTGTAAAAAAGAAATTAGGCTGGCAAAGATCGAAGCTGAAAATCAAATCGCTAGGGATATCAAATCTAACCCAAAAAAGTTTTACAAGTACATCAACTCTAAAAAAAAGAAAGGTTGACTGTATAGGACTCCTAAAGGATGAGGGTGGGAACTCAATGGTGGATGACCAAGGTAAGGCAGAGTTATTAAATGCTTTCTTTGCTTCTGTCTTCACAAAGGAAACAGCACTGTTGCAAATTACAGAGGCAGAAGAGTCTCAATCTTCTAACTGTAAAATAAATACTTAACGCAGGAAGAAGTAAAGGCAAGACTAAATAAATTAAAAATAGACAAGGCACCTGGCCCGGATGGCATGCATCCTCGGGTCCTAAGGGAATTAAGTTCAGTTATAGCTAAGCCCCTTTATCTTATCTTTTGTGACTCTCTTGCAACTGGCAGAGTCCCAGTGGATTGGCGTACAGCCCACGTTTTCCCATTATTTAAGAAGGGCAAAAAATCTGATCCAGGAAATTATAGACCTGTAAGCTTAACATCAGTTGTATGCAAACTATTTGAGGGGTTACTAAGAGATACTATACATGACTTCATAGTAGAAAATAATCTTATTTCTCAGCATCAACATGGGTTTACTAAAGACAGGTCCTGTTTGACTAACATGCTCAGCTTTTATGAGGTAGTGAATGCTAATATGGATATTGGGAATGCTGTAGATGTGATACACTTGGACTTTGCAAAGGCCTTCGACACTGTTCCCCACAGAAGTCTGGTGCAAAAGTTGAGGATGCAAGGACTGGGGAAGAGTTTGTGTGCATGGATAGGGAACTGGCTAATGGACAGAAAACAAAGAGTTGTGGTCAATTGATCGTACTCAAAATGGGAGACTGTTAGCAGTGGGGTCCCACAGGGGTCTGTACTGGGTCCAGTGCTCTTCAATTTATTTATTAATGACCTAGTAGATGCAGTAGTGAGCAATGTTGCTATTTTTGCAGATGATACAAAATTGTGCAGAATCATCAACTCTCAGGAAGATAGTGTCATATTGCAACAGGATCTGGATAGGATGGCTATATGGGCTCATACATGGCAGATGAAGTTCAATGTTGACAAATGTAAAGTCATGCATTTTGGTCGTACCAATGGTCTAGCACCATACATAATAATTGGGATACAGTTGGGGACATTAAACTTGGAGAAGGACTTAGGAGTACTCATCGACAACAAGTTAAATAATCGTACTCAATGCCAAGCCGCTGCAGCTAAAGCGAACAAAATTTTGGGATGCATTAAAAGGGAAATAAAAACTCGAGATGCTAGCATAATATTGCCCCTGTTTAACTCTCTAGTAAGGCCACATCTGGAATATGGAATTCAGTTCTGGGCACCACATTACAAAAAAGATATTGCAGTTTTAGAGCAGGTGCAGAGACGAGCTACAAAATTGATACGTGGGATGGAAGGTCTCGCTTACCAAGAAAGGTTAGATAAACTGGGTTTATTTAGTCTAGAGAAAAGACGCCTTAGAGGAGATCTAATTAACATGTATAAATACATCAGAGGGCAATATAATAGCTTGGCGGGTGAGCTTTTTGTCCCTAGGCCTTCTCAAAGGACTAGAGGACATGATCTGCGCATGGAGGAAAAACGTTTTAGCCATTTATTTAGGAAAGGGTTCTTTACAGTAAGAGTGATTAAGATGTGGAATGCATTGCCACAGGAAGTCGTTATGGCAAACTCTATACCTGCATTTAAAGGGGGCTTAGATGCTTTCCTTGCGCTGAAAGACATCCATGGCTACAATTACTAGGTTATGCCTATTGATGTTGATCCAGGGATTTTATCTGATTGCCAACTGGAGTCAGGAAGGGATTTTTCCCTTTTGGGGCTAATTGGACCATGCCTTGTGGGGTTTTTTTCGCCTTCCTCTGGATCAACAGGGGTATGTGGGGGACGGGCTGGCGTTGTACTTTGTACTGGTTGAACTCGATGGACGTATGTCTTTTTTCAACCAAAATAACTATGTAACTATGTAACTATGGAGTATATATATATATATATCGGCAGTGTCTGCATATATATATATATAGCTCAATAAGCTAAGTAGACTAAGCAACAAGCATTAAAATCAGAGACAGAATGCCCAGCACCAGCGTACTGATTGCTATCACGGGCAGTGAATGAGAGCGAGGCGGGGGTTTAAATCCTACAAACCCCGCACCCAGGACCGGCCCAACCCAGAGCAACCAATGTCGGAGGGTATAAGAGCGGTTTTGAGCCGCGCGTGCCCGCCCAGGGACACAGGGGAGGCGCAAACTCCCGTTCACCGCCGCAGGGGTGCCGGGGATGCCGTCGGATGAGGAAGACCGGGCTCCACTCGCTAAGCCGCTGGCGCTTGAACCGCTGACAGGTGAGTTCCTTACATTAATATTTCCTGTTTAAACTAAAAATAAATCGTTGTATATGTGCGCTCAACACCAATGTACAAACTGGAAGAAAAACATAAAAATGCAAAATAGGAAATCAGAAAGTGCGGACTGCTCAAAAGTCCCTAAAAGTCTTTAAAAATAAATCATTTGCACATGCACGAAACGCTTAGGGCGGAGCTTACAGGCAGTGGCGTAGCAATAGGGGGTGCAGAGGTAGCCACCGCATCGGGGCCCTTAAGCCAGAGGGGCCCTCCCTCAACCAGAGCATTCACTCTTTATTGGTCCTGTGCTGATAATAATCACTTCTAAAGATGTTTTGAATAGTAGTAATCATTAATACACTGTTCCCCATCCCCTTATTGCACCTCTGACACTGTGGTTGTCCTTGATTGGTTTTGGTGCACCGTATCATTTGTTATGTATATAGCATTTGGGGGGCCCCATGTAAAACTTGCACCGGGGCCCACAGCTTCTTAGGTACGCCACTGCTTACAGGCGTGGAGTGGTTGGCGTGGAGCAACTTGTTACTCTATGCTTATGTATACTGGCCTGGGATCATGTGAGTGTAATTGTTTTTAATATCTTTTAATAAACATACAGTTTTATGCTATGAGAAGCTTTTTAGTTACTAGATTCAGTCTGCTGCTTCTTGGATGATCCGTTTGACTGAGCCCGCTGCCTTGGGAGTTTTCAGACTGGGAGCAATAAGCGCATGAGCTGTCTTATAATGTGGATGGCATATTAATAAGGTGAGAGGCCACGTGTGATATTAAGAAGCACTTGCACGCTGGGGGAGAGAGTGGGAGTCTCCAATCACAAATGTTTTATTGCTGTCTGTGGCTTGGCAGCTGCACTATTTGGTGAGAACCTGTGAGACTTACAGTATATGGTAGTAATATTGAGCACAGAGAATCTGTTTGGAGCACTGGTGTGATGTAAAGGACAATTTAATGTTGATACAGAGTCACGATATGGTTTTTTGTTTCTTTTTCTTTATTTTGAGCACTAAATTGAAGAGGGATCTCTTCTAGAGTACATGAGAGCGCAGCGTCTGGATGAAGTGAATATTTCCTGTTTGCTGAATACATTGTGAGCCAGCCACTACTACATTTTTTCCGGTCATGTACCACAATGTTGAATGTTGAATCACAATGTGGTGATATTTAAAACCACAATATTGTTACAGGCAAATTAATAATGTCAGTCTGGGGACGACGCCCACAAGCACTAATACCCCAAGATATAACTGTATCACAAGAGTTCTCATAGGTTGTGTTAGATACCACAAAAGTCTCGGCAATTCATAAACTACAGCCTTCAAAGTTCCACACAAATCTTGATCAATGCATAAAATATAAAATCAGTCATCTCCAGAGACAACACAACATTCTGTAACCGCTATGCCCTCCACTCTGCTGATCTCCGCATTGTCACTATAAGGAGATAGAGCTCCTGGCAGCTCAATCAAGTTCAATGCGCCTCACCGTTCTGGCCCAACAGTTCCGATCACTCAGAGTGTTCTCAAAAGATTTTGAAAAGTTCCTCTCAATAGTATAGTTCTCCGGTACCCTCCGCACTCTCCACCCAATCTTCTCTCCCGCTAGCTACGGGGTAGCTTCTCTATCAGCCCCAATTGTGTCAACCCTCTGAGCAGCAAACCATTTCCTGGTTCCAGTCTATGCGCTCCACTGACGTCTCCTACAGCAAGGAAGAAAGGACAAGAAAGTGCAGACTGCGCGCTGTGTTGGCGGCTGCATAATAGATACAAAATACTTACTATCAGTCAACTTGATTTATTGTGTATCATGAAAAAAAACAGCTTCCGACCTAGGTTTCAGGCACAGACTTCGTCAGGGGCTATCGGGGATACGGACTAGCCGACCTCTATACAGTATATAGACTGCTTCTCCCCAGTTCAATTAACCCTCAAGCAGTCCAACACCCGCTCTTAGGCCTCTTGCACATTACATGCAATTCCGATTTTTTACACGTCCGATTTTTAATTCCAATTAAAAAAACGTAACAACATGCAGTATGTTTTTTAATCGGAATGAAAAATTGGATCAAATAAAAAATCGGAATCGCATGTAGTGTGCTAGAGGCCTTAAAGGGATATACCTTTTTTTCATGCAAATCCAATTGAAATCCGTACAAACATTATGTAATTGAATAAAAACATTCTATATAAAACATTATTCAACTAGAGCTCACTCTTAAAGAGCCATATCTTGATTATTTGACTGGAGCTCTCTCTTAAAGGGCCATATCTTCATTTTGCACATATCCTTTTAAAATGCATGCAAATAATATGCAATTGAATAAAGCTCATTCTATACAGTTATTGTTCACCTACAGCTTTTCAGTAGCAGCACTCATATGGAATTAAACCACACTAATTAAAAAATATATAAAAAGGTAATTATATAAATGCATAAATAAACACACAACTACATCTAATTTTATACATTACTTAAAAAGCACTTCAAATCTATATCATCATTTTGAATTTTTGGTAGAAGTCTATTTATTTTGTATATCCACATGTTTCTAGCTGTAACAACTTTGTGATAATGTTACCTCCCCTCCAATCACGTAAGCATCTTTCAATTCCAAACACTTTGATTCCTTCTGGATTTTTCCCACATTGAAAAACAGTTCGATAAACTACGAGTCTCTAAACCAGTCCTTATGTTATAGATGTGTTCTGAGAATCCCTTTTTTATTTTTCTTCCCATTCTTCCACATACTGTTTGCCATAAGGACAAACAATCGTATAAACAACGTTCTCTGATTGACAAGTAATCATTGTTTTATCTCATGCTGCCCCCTATTCACAAATGATGTAAAAGTTATATACTCTTGTTGCGCCATATTCACACATTTTGCAGCCTTTCCTTCTCCTGCATGGGAAAAGCCTTTTACTTGGGGAAATAACTCATTTCTTGGCCTGGGGATAAAGCTTCTGACCAATCTGTTTCCAATCGATTTTGGTTTCCTGAAGATGAACTTTGGTTTCTCAAGTAACCTCCAAGGATGCCAGTTCTTCTCCACTACCCTCCTCACTGCCTTCTGGCCCTTTGAGTAGGTGATAATAAACGTACACTCCCCACTTTTGTCATCCGGCAATTTAATAACATTCATTATAATTTTATTTTCTAAAGATAAAACAAATACATTCTTTAGCTTACAATACCATTTGTAGCAATGTCAGGCCTCCTCTCCCGGTGATCACACCACACGTCTTCACTAAGCTATATTCCCAAGCACTCCCATCCTTATTCACATAAGAGAAGGGAATGAGTGGAAAACAGCATTTAAAGTGGACCTGAACTCTTGCACAGGACAGAAGGAAAACAGAGAAATGCACCCCATATGTATTTAGAGCTTTTAGCCTGCCTAAAGGCTCATACAGACGCTCAACAAAAGTCTTTTAAATGCACAATTATTAAACAACTTTTGTTGTTAAAGCAAACAAAAAAGTTATTTGCTATTGTTCAAATAACTTATAAGACGCAGCTCAAGTCAATCCAGTGGTTGGATTGACTTGAACGCCTCTGCTGTCATAAACGTTATGTTAAAGCGGAATATAACCCTGCATTTCAACTTTGCTCTAAAACATTATTTACAGCATATTATATGCAAAAAGCATTTTTTTTTACTAGACCAGCATTGGAAGGGTTAAACACAGAGGTTTAAAGTTCCGTGGAGAGATATGCAGAAGTTCAGATTGTTACATTCTATTTAGTTAAATGTATCTATTGATAAATGTTGCACACTCTTTGGCTGTCCTCCAGCTCCTTCTCAGTCAGAGAGAGCGAGTCACATTCAACACTTAGATACATTTATGTAAACAAAATGTATCTATGTCAGCTTCCGATGCGTCTGCAGAAATCTCCAGGAACTTTAAAGCTCTGTGTAACCCTTCCAATGCTGGTCTAGTAAAAAAAAAAAATATGCTGGTTGCATGTAATATACTGTAAATAATGTTTTAGAGCAAAGTTGAAATGTAGGGTTATATTCCGCTTTAAGGTTGAAAAATGTGAACTCAGCAAACTATCCAATTTTTGGGACTTGTATTCTCGTCTCATCTCTCCTCATGGAATATTCATAGATCCTCTGAAGGTTCAAGCAGTCCTCAGCTGGCCTCCACCTGTCGATAAGAAAGGATTCAAAGATTTGCAAATTTTTACAGAAAATGTATCAAAAAATTCTCAGCCATTATTCTAGCCATTACACAACTCCTCCACTAGCAGGTACATTTCAAATGGAATCCTGAAGTCCTAAAAGCCTTTGAAATTTGAAAGCAGCATTCACACCCATGCCTATTCTCAACCACCTTGAATTCTCTCTTCTTTTTACTCTGGAGGTGGATGCTTCAGAATATAAAGTAGGTGCTATTTTATCCCAGAGACAATGACCTAGATTCCTCCTTTATCCTATTACACTTTTCTCCCAAAAGAATATCTGATTCTGAAAGGAACTATAATGAGGGAGATCGTGAGTTATTGGCCCTCAAGGAGGCACTGGAGGAGAAGAGATATCTAAAGGAAGGGGCAGGACAGCCAATTCTCATATATATAAACAACACTGCAGACCGATAAAATCTACAATTCTTGAAACCCACAAAACTACTTAAGCCACGACAAGCAAGATGGGCACTTTTCTTCTCACTCTTCAATTTCCATATCACTTACTGGCCAGGAAATAAGAATGTCAAACCGTGTGCTCTGTCATGCATGTTTTCAGTAAATTCACAAACACAATCTTCAGACACCATACTTAAAGGATACGTCTGAGGAAATAAAAATAAAAAAAAAAACAAGATCTACTTACCTGAGGCTTCCTCCAGCCCTTGGCAGTCAATCTGTTCCTCGCCGCAGCTCTGATGTCCCAGGCACCAGGTGTTTGTCAGGAGAGGAGTTGGTGACTTGGGCCCTAGAGGATATTGGTGTGAGACCATTACTGAGGATATTGGCATTGGATCATTAATGAACGGTAAGTATTTATGGTTAATATAGATTAATAAAAGGATATTTTTTTCCATGGTTTTTATTTCTGTTTTAACTGTTAACTGGTTTTTATTTCTGTTTTAACTATGGTGTACTACGCACATTAGTACACCATACTCATTTCATCTGTTAAAGGGGTCCCACAGATGTCACCATGAACTCCACCCAGGACATAAACCCACAGGAGTGGAGGTAGTTACCCCCAACCTCCTCCTGGGCACCAGAGGTGGAGATGAGGCCCTTGTCCATGGATTGGACGAGGGCTCTGGGAGAGTGCGGGGGGGCATTGCCCTCTCTTTCAGAGCCCCCATACCATGGGCCATGCAGGATGGTGTAGCTTAGGGTGCAGAGCCCTATGTGGTCTGGGCTACAAATTCTGGCTATACCAGAACGGGTGACAAGGGGTTCAAGAGGCTTAGGAGGGGGGACCCCATGCTGTCCATTTTCATGAAATGTAAACAATGTGTTTACAGAATTCGGAATGCAGTACAGTGTACCACTGCAAAATGTAATTTTACTAAATAATTTTTTACCATGTTCCTACTAATCTCCCTAACTTATATGGAATTTGGTGAAGATATTAACTGCAGAAGTTAGCGCTATTGACTTCAATTAAAGAATGGAATGTGGTACTCAGAGCAATTTTCATGTTTTTACTCCGAACTGCAGATACTTGGGACACCTACAGTATGCCTGGCTACGTATCCTGGGGGGACCTATACCTGGATACCTATACTGGGGCCACTATACCTGGCTAGGACAGGGCAGGGGGACATAGAGGGGGACAAAAGAGATTCAGGGGGAACAGAGGAAGACAAAAGAGGCAAGGGGGGATTTAGGTGAAACATAGGGGGAAAAAAGAGGTACAGTGAGAACAGAGGGGGACAAAAGAGAATAGATTCAGGTTAATAACGGACCTACAGTCTCTACAGTTAACCAGGGAATACCTGTATTTTGCTAGTATTTTGCTCCACCCACATCATGTCATGGCCACACCCACTTTTCCACAGCTGCACGCTTCAAACGCCACTTTCTTTGGTGGCATTGCTAACCCATTTTTCGCGTGCCTATCTTCTAAATCCACCGCTCTTCAGTTAGCACTATATATGCCAGCCCGAAATTGGTTGCATTGTTGATCGGTCATGCATTTGGTGGCGCTTATTTTCATCCGATTCTGGTTATAATAATTGAATCGGATGGTCAATCAGACGCCAAGTCGTCTGATGTATGGCTACCTTAAGGTTCAAATTCACAATCTTGTGACTTTATTACACTCAAAGGCCATTTTTTTTCAGAAACAAATTAGTCTACCAGAATGTTCTAGGGACTGGGAGAGAACTGAAGCACCTATGAGAAACCCAAGGCTAGCACTTCAAGGTGATAGTTCTAGCCACTCGGCTGTGGTGTCCACCTTTAAAGGATAAAGGTCACGGTGACATGTGCCATGATGAGATAGACATGTGTATGTACAGTGCCTAGCACACAAATAACTATACTGTGTTCCTTTTTTTCTTTCTCTGCCTGAAAGAGTTAAACATCGGGTATGTAAGTCAGGAATGGGTCAGACTACAATGTGACCCTCACTGATAAGAAATTACAACTATAAAACACTTTCCTAGCAGAAAATGGCTTCTGAGAGAAGGGAAGAGTTAAAAAGTGATAGTTCATGAGCTTTGGCACACTTCAAAGAATGTGTCATTGAGCAAAAACAATAAAATGGTAAAAACTTAAAAAGTAGATTTAAATATAAAATAAAACCATGGAATATCTTAAAAAGTCATTTTTAGGAATAGTAGGATAGTTACAACTGTTTATTTCATTCGTTTATTTTCACCTCGAGTGTCCGTTAAAATCTTCTATGGTAGGATGGGTGGCTATTTGAATAAATCACCTACCCTTCCACATCTAACCTTAACTGATAACCCTACAAAGACCCTAACCTGATTATACCGCTATAACACTCATCTTTTTCCATTTCATACCATTTGTCAGGATAACACGTATTTTCTACTAAAAGAAACTGAATGTAGAAAAGAACCAGTCATCATAATCCAGGCAGTGGCATCCTGGCTTACTCTCACATCCCTGGTCAATGTCCTAACCTTATGGTACGTTCGCATGCAAATGAGATGCAAATAATTCATGTTGATGCAGAATTATGCACGTATTTATGCAAATGTATGCAGATTGGAAATGAACCAATCGGCAGGTTTGATGAAACATCAGGTCATGCTACTCTGGGAGGGGTAGAGGATTTTTTTTTCTTACTGAAGTGGGTCATGCTGTCAAAATCTGCTGTTTACCACAACAGAGAACTAAGGTGAAAAACAAAAACAGGTTATAGGCTACGTGACATATATGAATCTTTCCATTTTGTGGTACACCTGTCTCTTTAAACATATTCTGCTCTTACTTTTCCTGCATGAGGAAAACTAGTTTAGTGAGTTGTTGTTTATTCCGCACTTAGTTCCTGCTCAGCTGCACAGTGAGGAACAGGTAAAGGTAATCTCTCACTTTGGTATATAACTATTTGACATTCCTGGACGTGAAACTCACGTCCAGGAAGCCATGTGCGCTCCTGCGCGTCCACGCGGCCGATCGCGCGCGTGCACGCGCGCTCCTGGCCGGCGGTTTGTTAGCCAGTGAATCAGTGAATCGGGCAACGGTGCCCGATCACTGATTCCTGTCCCCCGCAGAAAAAGCGACAGCTTCTCTCGGAAGCTACGCTTTTTCTGCTTCCTATGTCGCTCTAAGCGTACGTGGTACGCTTAGAGTGACGTCACTGTAAACAACTCATGGCTGCCATCTTGTGGCCAAAAAGTAAACTACATCTAAATGTTAAATAAAAATAAAAATACACATATTTACAAAAAAAAATACAATTTCAATCCCACCCTCCCAAAAATACCCACATAAAATGTTTAATTAAAAAAAACAAAAAACATTACAATAATAAAAAAAAAAAAAACACAAATATTTACCTAAGGGTCTAAACTTTTTAAATATCTATGTAAAGATGAAATATTTCTTTTTTTTTTTTTATTATAAGCTTGTAAATAGTGATGAATGCAAAACGGAAAAAATGCACTTTTATTTCCAAATAAAATATTGTCGCCATACATTGTGATAGGGACATAATTTAAATGGTGTAATAACCGGGACAAATGGGCATATACAATACGTGGGTTTTAATTATGGAGGCATGTATTATTTTAAAACTATAATTGCCGAAAAGTGAGAAATAATGATTTGTTTCCGTTTTTTTTCTTATTCTTCCTTTTAAAATGCATTTACAGTAAAGTGGCTCTTAGTAAAATGTACCCCCCAAAGAAAGCCTAATTGGTGGCGGAAAAAACAAGATATAGATCAGTTCATTGTGATAAGTAGTAATAAAGTTATAGGCTAATGAATGGGAGGTGAACATTGTTCGGATGCATGAAGCGAAAAACGACTGAATGCGAACTGGATAAGAAACGTCTCAATATTCTAGGGCAGCGTCAAAATGGGGATATAACAGATTTTGAAATAAAATAATCCTAACATAGCATAACTAAATATCCTTATCATGCACTTGCCAACGTGTTTAAATGTAAAGTATCCAAGAAGTGAGAATTGGCTCTTGGGTGCATGAAAAGGATGAAAACTTTAATTTAATTACATATCACAAATATCAGACAGTAACAATATTACAAAAACCCCGTAAATACAAAATAACCCCATAAAAATCCCTCCTCACAGAAACCTCCCAACAACATGGGGGCTGCAGTCACCCATGAAACTGTAAATATGCACCCTGCAAAAACCTAGTAGTGGTACCACTGTTGTAAACAGATTAAAAGGCCAAAAAAGGGGTCAAGCCTGACATATGGAGCACAGTTGGAAATCGATAGGTGCAGGCAAAACTCCTGAGTAATGTTCCTGAAACATATGATAAGCGCAGGGAAGCAGATTGGGCAGCGGCATGCAAAGCACAAAGGAGCTCATAAACTGGAAGTAAAAAATAGCATCAAAGCAGACTGATGGCATGCGATGTTGATGACCAGTAATGCAGATGGATGGCATGCAAATGGCATATGTGAGAAACAATCCCCCAATCGCAGGGTAAATGGAGATAAAGCAGAGCAAAAGTCTTTCACACTGGAAGGCACATGTGATGGATGTGGCATAAAGTCCCCCAATCGCAGGGCATGTGCAGGCAAACAGCCATATATATTCGTGCGATGATGCTCTCACATAGTTACCAAGCTCCAGTGGTGGAGTCCAGAAGGCAAATGCAGATGCCGGCAAGGCTCCCTTATGCTGCCACACAGTTGACCCAGAGGCCAAGATGCTGAATGTCCGTGGGACCAAGGGGGTGCAAATTCCGGGTTGAGGAGGAGGAAATTCGCGCTGTCAGGAGGAGCCTGACATGTTTCGCCGCATCTAGCGGCCTTCTCAAAGGCAGACAGCGTGGTTATGAACATGGACGCCATAACGGCGTCCATAAATGCTGAATGCGCCCGCGCAGCCCGCCTACCCGCCCGCCCCCAGTCACGCACACCGTCACCACACGCCCACCAATGTCGGCGGCTGGGCGGCCCGCACTTGGAGCGCAGATGCGCTCCAAAGCGCATCACAGGACGGCGCCGAGCGGATGACGCGAGAGGTGGCCACCCAATGGGGAGGATGAACGAGCGGAGCAGTGGGCAAAGCGGGTACCGCGGACGCACCCACCAGATGTACACCAATACAATTAAAAAATAAAAGGAAAAAATGAAACAAACGAATACTAAACCCTTATAAATGTGGATTCAAGTGTGTGAATTAGCGTCCCGAGCATGGACGCACCAATGAACTTTAGGGGCGCCAAGCATCAAAACGCAAATCCCACCCAAACACATAAACATTTATGTGTATATACGTATAAAAGAGAGGTGGAGAGAGACCCGCCCCCAATAATAATATTATAATAACATCCAAGTGGGTATGAAAACACGCCCACATGTATATAAATGGCCCTAAAGGAAAATTAGCTACCTGTAAGAAGAGGGAGGCCAACAAACAGGGGGGAAAAAATGCACGGGGCCCAAAAGTGAGACCCTCCCAGACGCAACACAATGTGCATCCAGGTAGAGGGACCAGAGTGGAAAAAGAGGGGGGCTAGAGCAGAGACCCACCGAAAGCTCCAGGAAACTCCAACTTAGACCTATAGAACTAAACGGGCAAAAAAAACCGATAATTGATGCTGTCATTTAAACCCTTCGGTTCAGTGGCTTTAAGATCAAAAATCCAACGGGACTCCAGCTGTAGGAGGGCTCTGTCAATGTCGCCACCCCTAGGATGAGCATGAACTCTATCCAGGCCTATGAAACTAATAAAGCTAGGGTCCCCTCTGTGCTCCAAATGGACGTGTCTGGAAATTGGGGATTTAAAGTTGCAATTTGCAACGTCCCCTACATGGTTTTTAATCCTTTCCTTAAAAGCTCTCGATGTTTTTCCAACATAAAAACTGCCACATCTGCAGTACATAAGGTAAATAACCCCCACAGTATTGCAGTTAACAAAATGTTTTAATTTCCATTGACGCCCATTGGGCAAGGTGATATCCCTGCCTATTTGTAAATAGCGGCAGTAGACGCACCCTGGCTCGATACCAGCGCATAATCCCACCATGTATGCCCGGCATAACACACAATTACTCAATGACCTAGTTTGTGAGCTTTGCGGTCTTTGGCATTAATATTTTGCATTGAAATGAAACAAAACTGATTGGCTATTTGTGGCTGTACCAGGTTTGGAGCTTATGCCATTAACAGTGCAAGAATGGCACAATTGCATATTCCCCTTAAAAAACAATAGGTGAATTTTGATTGGCTTTTGTAGGCTTCACCTACTTTTCTGAATATGAATCCCAGTCACCCAGTGACCAACGGTGCAAAGTTTGAGAACCCTACCATTAACAGTGTAAGAATTTGTCTCCACCCACTGATGACCCGGTTTGGCCAGGTATGTATTTGGCTGGTGTTGGCTGCGGTTACTCAATGACCAAGTTTGTGAGCTTTGCGGTCTTTGGCATTAATATTTTGCATTGAAATGAAACAAATCTAATTGGCTGTTTGAGGCTCCACCCCCTTTTCTGAATTTGAACCCCAGTCACCCAGTGACCAGCTGTACCAGGTGAAAGGCTTGTTCCACTAACAGTGCAAGAATGACAGCAATGAAATATTCCCCGTGAAAATCAATAGGTACATTTTGATTGGCTTTTGTAGGCTCCACCCACTTTTCTGAATTTTAATCTCATTTACCCAGTGACCAACTGTTCAAAGTTTGAGAACCCTGCCATAAACAGTGTAAGAATGGCTGCCGTTTACATTTTCCCAGTGAAATTAGTATTTGTCTCCGCCCACTTTTTAATTCTGGGGATAAAACGTATCCTATATTTTATTCCAGGTAATGTACTATATGTGTGCCAAATTTCATCCAAATCCATTCAGTTATTTTTGCGTGATCAAGTAACAAACACCCAAACATCCAAACTTTCCCATTTATAATACTAGTAAGATGCAATACAATACAATAACATTTCTATAGCGCTTTTCTCCCATAGGACTCAAAGCGCTTCAGCCTTAAAGAGGAACTGTAACGCCAAAACGGCCCCTGGGGGTTACTCACCTCGGGTGGGGGAAGCCTCAGGATCCTAATGAGGCTTCCCACGCCGTCCTGCGTCCCTCGGGGGTCTCGCTGTAGCCCTCCGTGCAGTCCGGGCAGCGGTGACGTCATTATTTACCTTCCTGGCTCCTGCGCAGGCGCTCTGATGCCTCTCGGCGCCGAAGTAGGCGGAAATACCCGATCGCCGTCGGGTCTGCTCTACTGCACAGGCGCAAGTTTCCGGCGCCTGCGCAGTAGAGCGGACCCGACGGAGATCGGGTATTTCCGTCTATTTCCGTGCCGAAAGTCGCCACAGCGCCCCCGCTGGAGCCAGCAAAGGTAAATATTGAACTGACAGTCGGCACAGTCGCCGGCTGTTCGGAGGGCTGCGGCGAGACCCCCGTGGGACAGAGGACGGCGTGGGAAGCCTCATTAGGATCCGGAGGCTTCCCCCACCCGAGGTGAGTACCCCCCAGGGGAGGTTTTTGTTGTTACAGAGTCTCTTTAAGTCTCATCTACACGGGTAGATGAGGCTGCGATCCGGCGGCTCGATTAGCCGCCAGATCGCCTCTTCCGCGTCTTCGCGCGTGCCCACCGCGTCCCCGCTCGCCGCGCGTGCGCCGCATTTGATACCCCGCTCGTCCCCGCCGGCGCCGCTTATCTTCCGCTTGATTCCCTGCCATTGTCCCCTCGCGGGTAGTGAGCAGGGAATCGGCGGTGGGGAGATCCGTCCTGTCGGATCTTATCAATCGAGCTGCATTAGCGGCTCCATTGATAAGGAACATCGCGGCCGCATCTACGCATGTAGATGCGGCTTTAGAGAGCAGCAGCACCAGTCTGGGCGCGCTCAGTGATAGGATAAAGACACTCCCTAAAAAGTTTTTATACAAAGTTGCTGGCCAGCCTCCCTGCTCACTGCACACTATTTTGTCAGTTAAATGGATCAACTGCTATTCACCACGTGAAAGAAAATACCCCATTTTTACTGCCTATTGTAAGTAGTGTTGGGCGAACAGTGTTCGCCACTGTTCGGGTTCTGCAGAACATCACCCTGTTCGGGTGATGTTCGGGGAGCGCATGGCCGAACGTTACCCGAACGTTCGGCTAGCGCTGTGATTGGCCGAACGGGTCACGTGTAGTGTTGGGCGAACATCTAGATGTTCGGGTTCGGGCCGAACATGGCCGAACTCCGAACATAATGGAAGTCAATGGGGACCCGAACTTTCGTGCTTTGTAAAGCCTCCTTATATGCTACATACCCCAAATTTACAGGGTATGTGCACCTTGGGAGTGGGTACAAGAGGAAAAAAAATTTAGCAAAAAGAGCTTATAGTTTTTGAGAAAATCGATTTTAAAGTTTCAAAGGGAAAACTGTCTTTTAAATGCGGGAAATGTCTGTTTTCTTTGCACAGGTAACATGCTTTTTGTCGGCATGCAGTCATAAATGTAATACATATAAGAGGTTCCAGGAAAAGGGACCGGTAACGCTAACCCAGCAGCAGCACACGTGATGGAACAGGAGGAGGGTGGCGCAGGAGGAGAAGGCCACGCTTTGAGACACAACAACCCAGGCCTTGCATTAGGACAAGAAGCGTGCGGATAGCAATTTGCATTTTGTCGCCATGCAGTCATAAATGTAATACAGATGAGAGGTTTAATAAACAGGGACCGGAAACGCTAACCCATCACAGATGTTCATTGTTCATGTTACTTGGTTGGGGTCCGGGAGTGTTGCGTAGTCGCTTCCAATCCAGGATTGATTCATTTTAATTTGAGTCAGACGGTCTGCATTTTCTGTGGAGAGGCGGATACGCCGCCGATCTGTGACGATGCCTCCGGCAGCACTGAAACAGCGTTCCAACATAACGCTGGCTGCCGGGCAAGCCAGCACCTCTATTGCGTACATTGCCAGTTTGTGCCAGGTGTCTAGCTTCGATACCCAATAGTTGAAGGGTGCAGATGGATTGTTCAACACAGCTACGCCATCTGACATGTAGTCCTTGACCATCTTCTCCAGGCGATCGGTGTTGGAGGTGGATCTGCACACTTGCTGTTCTGTGTGCTGCTGCATGGGTGTCAGAAAATTTCCCCACTCCAAGGACACTGCCGATACCATTCCCTTTTGGGCACTAGCTGCGGCTTGTGTTGTTTGCTGCCCTCCTGGTCGTCCTGGGTTTGCGGAAGTCAGTCTGTCGGCGTACAACTGGCTAGAGGAGGGGGAGGATGTCAATCTCCTCTCTAAAGTCTCCACAAGGGCCTGCTGGTATTCTTCCATTTTGACCTGTCTGGCTCTTTCTTCAAGCAGTTTTGAAACATTGTGTTTGTAATTGGTGTTGTCCAGAATGCGCACAATGCGTGGGTCGCGTTCAATGCAGTCCTAGGCCGAAGAGGTCATAGCCTAGGGTCACAAAACCTGTTTATTTGGGCAATTTCAATGGTGGCGAGTCTGACGTACATAAATCGCAGCAATGGCCGTTAGCAACGTCTGAATCTCACGAAATGTCTCATGCAGGTAGAAGACATATTGTTAGACTTGGGCACCAAAGATGGGTTCCCTACATCTCTGCAAACCAGAGTTACAGGGCTCCAAATTTGGTAAAATCACCCATAGGCTTTCATTGGGCCTCCTATTTACAGTTCCAAAATCTCACATCTTTTCAAAGGGCAATTACTCAGCAGTGGCAAATTTTCTAGCATTGTAGGGACCCTTAGGGGGAACATGACTGGTGAGTTTCGGGCCCCTAGGCCGAAGAGGTCATAGCCTAGGGTCACAAAAACCTGTTTATTTGGGCTATTTCAATGGTAGTGATGGAGACGTACATAAATCGCAGCAATGGCCGTTAGCAAAGTCTGAATCTCACGAAATGTCTCATGCAGGTAGAAGACATATTGTTAGACTTGGATTCCAAAGATGGGGTCCCTACATCTCTGCAAACCAGAGTTACAGGGGTCCAAAATTGGTAAAATCCCCCATAGGATTTCATTGCCTCCCTATTTCACTTTCCAAAATCTCACATCTTTTCAAAGGGCAATGGCTCAGCAGTACCAAATTTTCTAGCATTGTAGGGACCCTTAGGGGGATCATGACTGGTGAGTTTTGCCACTGCTGAGCCATTGCCCTTTGAAATGGTGTGAGATTTTGGAACGGTAAATAGGAGGCCCAATGAAATCCTATGGGGGATTTTACCAATTTTGGACCCCTGTAACTCTGGTTTGCAGAGATGTAGGGACCCCATCTTTGGAATCCAAGTCTAACAATATGTCTTCTACCTGCATGAGACATTTCGTGAGATTCAGACGTTGCTAACGGCCATTGCTGCGATTTATGTACGCCACCATCACTACCATTGAAATAGCCCAAATAAACAGGTTTTTGTGACCCTAGGCTATGACCTCTTCTGCCTAGGGGCCCGAAACTCACCAGTCATGTTCCCCCTAAGGGTCCCTACAATGCTAGAGAATTTGGTACTGCTGAGCCATTGCCCTTTGAAAAGATGTGAGATTTTGGAAAGTGAAATAGGGAGGCAATGAAATCCTATGGGGGATTTTACCAATTTTGGACCCCTGTAACTCTGGTTTGCAGAGATGTAGGGACCCCATCTTTGGAATCCAAGTCTAACAATATGTCTTCTACCTGCATGAGACATTTCGTGAGATTCAGACTTTGCTAACGGCCATTGCTGCGATTTATGTACGTCACCATCACTACCATTGAAATAGCCCAAATAAACAGGTTTTTGTGACCCTAGGCTATGACCTCTTCGGCCTAGGGGCCCGAAACTCACCAGTCATGTTCCCCCTAAGGGTCCCTACAATGCTAGAAAATTTGGCACTGCTGAGTAATTGCCCTTTGAAAAGATGTGAGATTTTGGAACTGTAAATAGGAGGCCCAATGAAAGCCTATGGGTGATTTTACCAAATTTGGAGCCCTGTAACTCTGGTTTGCAGAGATGTAGGGAACCCATCTTTGGAGCCCAAGTCTAACAATATGTCTTTTACCTGCATGAGACATTTCGTGAGATTCAGACGTTGCTAACGGCCATTGCTGCGATTTATGTACGTCAGACTCGCCACCATTGAAATTGCCCAAATAAACAGGTTTTGTGACCCTAGGCTATGACCTCTTCGGCCTAGGACTGCATTGAACGCGACCCACACATTGTGCGCATTCTGGACAACACCAATTACTGGGTTTATACCCTTCTGGATCCACGGTACAAACACAATGTTCCAAAACTGCTTGAAGAAAGAGCCAGACAGGTCAAAATGGAAGAATACCAGCAGGCCCCTGTGGAGACTTTAGAGAGGAGATTGACATCCTCCCCCTCCTCTAGCCAGTTGTACGCCAACAGACTGACTTCCGCAAACCCAGGACGACCAGGAGGGCAGCAAACAACACAAGCCGCAGCTAGTGCCCAAAAGGGAATGGTATCGGCAGTGTCCTTGGAGTGGGAAAATTTTCTGACACCCATGCAGCAGCACACAGAACAGCAAGCGTGCAGATCCACCTCCAACACCGATCGCCTGGAGAAGATGGTCAAGGACTACATGTCAGATGGCGTAGCTGTGTTGAACAATCCATCTGCACCCTTCAACTATTGGGTATCGAAGCTAGACACCTGGCACAAACTGGCAATGTACGCAATAGAGGTGCTGGCTTGCCCGGCAGCCAGCGTTATGTCGGAACGCTGTTTCAGTGCTGCCGGAGGCATCGTCACAGATCGGCGGCGTATCCGCCTCTCCACAGAAAATGCAGACCGTCTGACTCAAATTAAAATGAATCAATCCTGGATTGGAAACGACTACGCAACACTCCCGGACCCCAACCAAGTAACATGAACAATGAACATCTGTGATGGGTTAGCGTTTCCGGTCCCTGTTTATTGAACCTCTCATCTGTATTACATTTATGACTGCATGGCGACAAAATGCAAATTGCTATCCGCACGCTTCTTGTCCTCATGCAAGGCCTGGGTTGTTGTGTCTCAAAGCGTGGCCTTCTCCTCCTGCGCCACCCTCCTCCTGTTCCATCACGTGTGCTGCTGCTGGGTTAGCGTTACCGGTCCCTTTTCCTGGAACCTCTTATATGTATTACATTTATGACTGCATGCTGACAAAAAGCATGTTACCTGTGCAAAGAAAACAGACATTTCCCGCATTTAAAAGACAGTTTTCCCTTTGAAACTTTAAAATCGATTTTCTCAAAAACTATAAGCTCTTTTTGCTAAATTTTTTTTCCTCTTGTACCCACTCCCAAGGTGCACATACCCTGTAAATTTGGGGTATGTAGCATGTAAGGAGGCTTTACAAAGCACAAAAGTTCGGGTCCCCATTGACTTCCATTATGTTCGGAGTTCGGGTCGAACACCCGAACATCGCGGCCATGTTCGGCCTGTTCGGCCCGAACCCGAACATCTAGATGTTCGCCCAACACTAATTGTAAGTGCCAGCAACATAGGAGAAAAGTAATTTATTGCTCATTTTACTCTGGAAGAAACATACTTGTTATTTGCATGTGTTTGCATGTATTTTATATTTTATGTTGTTCGCGATAGTTGTGCTTTAAGTCTGTCATCGTTTGTATCATTATATGTATCATTATATGTATCTATTGTCCAGCGCTGCACAATATGTTGGTGCTTTATAAATACCTCTCTTCATGCCAGCAACAAGTGGCACTCTCCTTCCTACTTTCCAGCTGGCCTTGTGCAGCCACTTGTACCAGTTCCTTGCTTGGTGATGTCCTCAGACTGGACCCCAATAGTACATGCAGCCAGAGGAGGCTGGCTCTTTTCAAGTCAATGTCCACACGAGCAAACTTCTGACTAACTTGAAGCAATATGCAATGTGGTGTACCATTTTAGTACATAGCAACCTTAACCACTTGCCGACCGCATGCTTATACCGTGCGTCGGCAAAGTGGCAGCTGCAGGACCAGCGACGCAGTACTGCGTCGCCAGCTGCAGGCTGATTAATTAGGAAGCAGCCGCTCGCGCGAGCGGCTGCTTCCTGTCAAATCACGGCGGGGGGCTCCGTGAATAGCCTGCGGGCCGCCGATGGCGGCTCGCAGGCTAAATGTAAACACAAGCGGAAATAATCCGTTTTGTTTACATTTGTACGTCGCTGCTGCGCAGCAGCGCCGTAAGGCAGATCGGCGATCCCCGGCCAATCAGCGGCCGGGGATCGCCGCCATGTGACAGGGGACGTCCCGTCACTGGCTGCACAGGACGGATAGCGTCCTGTGCAGCCTCGATCGCCGGGGGGGGGCCAGGTAGGAGAGGGAGGGGGAGGATTTCGCCGCGGAGGGGGGCTTTGAGGTGCCCCCCCCGCAACACCCAGGCAGGCAGGAGAGATCAGACCAGGGGCGTAACTAGGCCCCACCGGGCCCCCCTGCAGATTTTCTGAGCGGGCCCCCCCCCCCCCCCCGGGGCCCGCTCGCGGCCGTTTTGTGGGTGCTGGAGGGGTGGCAGCATGAGGGGAAAGCCTTGCCCACAGTCGGTGGGGAGAGGGGTAGTTCCCCCCTCTCCCTCACCTCGGGGCTCTCCCCTCTGCGCTCCCCTCCAGCTCGTAAGTGTCTGTGGGGCTGTGGTGGGCAGCGAGCGGCGGGCAGATACATACCTGCTTCCGTGCGTTCCATCGGAGACTTCTCCCTCTAGCGGCTGACGTCACTTCCGGAAGTGACGTCAGCCGCTAGAGGGAGAAGTCTCCGATGGAACGCACGGAAGCAGGTATGTATCTGCCCGCCGCTCGCTGCCCACCACAGCCCCACAGACACTTACGAGCTGGAGGGGAGTGCAGAGGGGAGAGCCCCGAGGTGAGGGAGAGGGGGGAACTACCCCTCTCCCCGCCGACTGTGGGCAAGGCTTTCCCCTCATGCTGCCACCCCTCCAGCACCCACAAAACGGCCCCGAGCGGGCCCCAGGGGGGGGGGGGGGCGGGCCCCCCCGCAGGGGCTGCAGGGCCTATTCCTACGCCCCTGGATCAGACCCCCCCAGCACATCATCCCCCTAGTGGTCTCTCTGATCTCTCTGCCTGCAACCTGATCTGTGCTGGGGGCTGCACAGCCCACCCAGCACAGATCACTCAAAACAGCACTGGTCCTTAAGGGGGGGTAAAGGGTGGGTCATCAAGTGGTTAAAGAGACTCTGAAGCGAGAATAAATCTCGCTTCAGAGCTCATAGTTAACAGGGGCACGTGTGCCTCTGCTAAACCGCCACTATCGCGCCGCTAAACGGGGGTCCCTTACCTCACAAATCCCCTCCGAGCAGCCGGGGATCTCTTCCGGATTGAGGCAAGGCTAACCGCCGCAGCCCTGCCCCACGCGCGTCTGTCAGCGCGTATCTCCGCCTCTCCCCCGTCCCTCTCAGTCTTCCTTCACTGAGAGGGGCGGGGGAGAGGCGGCGATGCGTCGCTGATAGACGCGACTAGAGGCAGGGACACCCGTTTAGCCGTGGGATAGCGGCATTTTAGCAGGGGCACACGTGCTAACTATGAGCTCTGAAGCGAGAATTATTCTCGCTTCAGTGTCTCTGTAACAGCAGTATATTACATTGTGTTATAAGTCAGTGTAAGAACATATAACCAAAAGTTAAAAAAACTATTTTAGATAAGGTGAACTCATTCATACTTAAAGGATACATGTATTGCACCTGCGCAGAACACTCCCAGCCACAGACGCAGAAGCCCAGTAAGGAGGAATGGCGCAAAGCGGAGCTGCGGCGAGGGACACCTAGGCTTCTAGGGCCTGGAGGAATCCCCAGGTAAGTAAATCTGATTTTTTTACTTGCCTCATGCATCCTTTAATGGTCATTTAAATGCAGTTACTGTGTGACACAGGTAAAACAGGTTTTCCTCTGCTTAAAGAGAACCCAAGGTGGGTTTTAATAATCCTATTAGCACACAGAGGCAGGGTCTGCACATAATGCCCAGCCCATGGGCGTCCGCAGAAAATTTTCCATGGTGGGGGGGGGGGCAAAAAGGGGGGAAATTAGGGTTATGTTGTATGGCGCCGAAAAATGGGGTTACGTCGTGGGGCGCATGCTAAAAAATGGGTGTGGTCATGGACCAGAATGTGGGTGTGGTCATGGGTGGAGACAAATTTACATGAATTTAGCAATGGTGGGACATTAGATTAGGGCAGATTAGATTATCATTTGACCCCCAACAAGACAAATTCAGCAATCATGTGACCCCCAACAAGACAAATTCAGCAATCATGAGGCCCCCAACAAGACAAATTCAGAAATCATGAGGCCCCCATCAAGACAAATTCAGCAATCTTGAGCCCCCAACAAATCATGAGGCCCCCAACAAGACAAATTCAGCAATCATGAGGCCCCCAACAAGACAAATTCAGTTACCATCAGGACCCCAACAAGACAAATTAAGTAACCATGAGGCCCCCAACAAGACAAATTAAGCAGTCATGAGGCACATAAATAGACAGCATTTCACATAAATAGGCAGAATGCCCACTTAATGCAGAATGCCCCCTCTCACCTGGCTTCTGAATTCTCCTCGACTGGCTGCTGTGCCTGGCTGGCCTGGCAATACTGTTTTTGGCTGGATTGGGGATGATGTATGGGATGAAAGGCCTGGCAGTAACGCTGTGGCTGGGCTGGCGGTGATGCTGTGGCCAGGCTGGCGGTGATGCTGTGGCTGGGCTGGCTGGCAGTGATGCTGGGCTGTGATTGGCTGGTTGAAGTAAATGCTGTGACAGGGACCCCCCAGTGTATGTAGTGAAAGGAGCCCCCAGTTCAGGTAGTGACAGGAGCCCCCCAGTTCAGTTAGTGACAGGTACCCCAGTGTAGGTATAACAGGAGCCCCCCTAGTATATGCAGTGACAAGTGCCCCTAGTTTAGGTAGTGACAGGTCCCTTCAGTTTAGGTAGCGACAGGAGCCCCTAGTTTAGGTAGTGACAGGGCCCCTCAGTTTAGGTAGTGACAGGGCCCCCCAGTGTATGCAGTGACAGGAGCTCCTAGTTTAGGTAGTGACAGGTCCCTTCAGTTTAGGTAGCGACAGGAGCCCCTAGTTTAGGTAGTGACATGGCCCCTCAGTTTAGGTAGTGACAGGGCCCCCCAGTTTAGATAGTGAAGGTGCCCCCCAGTTCAGGTAGTGACAGGTGCCCCCCTGTATAGATATCTAGGTCTATAGGTGTCCCCAGTATAAGTAGCCAGCTCTATAGGTGTCCCCAGTTTAGATAGCCAGATCTTTAGGTGTCCCCAGTATATGTAGCCAGGTCTATGTGTGTCCCCAGGATAGTTAGCCAGATCTATAGATCTATAGATAGAGACTCCCCTATAGGCAATCTGGGTTTTATTCCTCCAGAATTGTCTAGTATTCAGGATTTGCAATGTCTGCAGGTTCTGGAAGATTTGCTGAATGAAAATAAGCGAGAGGAGGAAACTCAGTCCAGCTTTAGACCCTGTAAATCGATTAGACCTTTTCCAGTGACTGCAGGATCGTCTTTAGATATTTTTCAACAAACTGTGCTTAGGGAGATGAAGGCTCTAATATATCCAGAAGAAAAATCTAATTTAACAACTATGGAGGTTAAGGCATTGTCCTGGCTTAGGTCACGGGAGGACTTGATTGTCAAAAAAGCCGATAAAGGCGGAAATATTGTAATCATGAATATTGAATATTACAAAAAAGAAGCATATCGCCAGTTGAATGACATTAATTGCTATATTAAATTGAGGTCGAGTCCAACCCTGACCTACCAGAAACAATTGAGATCTTTTTTAAGATCAGGGGTAGAACAGCAAGTGATATCAAGATCTATCGGTGAAGGTCTGCTTCCTGTTTCTCCTATTTCGCCGGTTTGGTACTTCCTCCCCAAAATTCATAAATCCCTGGTGGAGCCACCGGGCAGGCCGATCGTCTCGGGACGAAGGTCTCTAACTGAGCCTCTGTCTCGGTACCTGGACCACACCCTACGGCCCCTGCTCTCCGACGTACCATCGCTACTGAGGGATACTATGGATTTGTTGGACAGAATTTCCGGCTGGCCACATGAAGCCGAGTGGTCAGTGGCCAGCATTGACGTGGTGAGTCTATACAGTCGTATCCCTCAGGCGATGGGGGTTCGGACAGTACGGGGCCTTATGCAGCGGGCGGGGTGGAGTGAGCAGTTGATTGACTTTGTAGGTGGTGGCCTGCAATTCGTTTTAGAGCATAACGCCTTCCAATTTGAAAACACATGGTATAGGCAGATATCTGGAACGGCGATGGGGACATGTGTGGCCCCTACATTCGCTAACCTCTATCTGGCCGAATGGGAAAGACGTTACGTTCTTTGCGATGCCAATCCATTCCGCTCTTCAATTAGGGTGTGGTCCAGGTATATAGACGACGTCTTGGTCGTTTGGTCGTCCACCAGGGATGAGTTTGATGAATTTGTAGAATACCTTCAAATAAATGATATGAATATGCAGTTTACAAATGAATGGGGTGGAGAGGAGGTACCATTTCTGGATGTGGTGGTGGGACTGTCACCTCAGGGGTATTACACGAGAGGTTATCGTAAAGAGACCGCGACTAATGCGGTCCTTCACTGGGATAGCTATCACCCTGATCATACGAAGAAGTCGATCCCCTTTAGTCAGTTTATGCGATTACGTAGGAACAACAAAGCAGAAGAAGATTTTTTGGCTCAGGCTTATGAGTTAAGAAATCGGTTTGTACAAAGAGGATATCCGGAAAAAGTTGTAGATGATGCTCTACAAAGAGCCTGTAGTAAACCAAGGGACTGGAAAAGAATGAGGAGTGAGAAAAGAGGGGATCAGGAATCTCTGAGAAGGCCCTTCTTTACCTTTGATTTCTCCCCAATGGCAGGAAAAATTAAGGATGTCATCAAGAAAAATTGGACAATGTTGCGAGATGATCCTTTTTTGAAAGCCAAGGTACGGGATCCTCCTGTGGTTTCATTTAGAAGATGCAGGACAATTGGAGATATGGTGACGAATAGTGAGTTCAAGAGTAAAAAGAAAACCACTTGGTTGTCTGATTATATACCAAGTGGTAATTATCCATGTGGCCATTGTTCAACCTGTACCTTCACGGAGAAACGGAAAAACATTATATTAGGAGGCCAGAACTTTGCTATTAAAGATTTTATAACTTGTAGCACAGGATATGTAGTATATGCACTTTATTGCACGTGTGGCAGGTTCTATATAGGGATGACCACCAGGCCTATGAGAGAAAGGCTCCAGGAGCATAAAAGGTCAATTGGTTCAGGACATGGCTGTCCAAGGGTGATTGAGCATTTTAATGAGAACCATGGTGGTGATGTCACAGCAATGAAAATTGTGGGTTTATGTATTGTCAATACCCCACCCAGAGGTGGTAATAGGGTTAGGTTACTCCTGCAGAGGGAGGCTAAAATTATTGCTGTGACCAATGCTACAGGTAATTTGGGACTAAATGAGAAAAATGAATTGAGTTGCTTCCTGGAGCCCTATTGAATGGATCTGGTGGTCGTCTACGTGAGTTATTAGTGTTAGGAGTTGTTTAGATAATTATGCCTGTTGTAAAATAGGTTATGAATTATGTCTATATATAAAATTGTATTCAAACTTGTCCTGGGTCGCCTGTGGGATATGTTCTTTTCTTCCCTTTCCCCCTTCTTTACTGTCCCTTCAATCTCTCACTCTGTGATGGTCTGTAATGAGGAGTGTGGTTTCTGTAGATAATACTGCATGCTCCCCACCTCTTGTGCACACAGTTTCCCTGTGTATATCTTGGTGCTGTTTATTGGGCTCACTTGTACTCTGGCTCCTGTATCTGGCTTTAATGTATGGAGGATGCTTTCTCCCCCGTGCGGGCATATGCGCACATACGCGTCGCCATAGCAATCCTTAGTGGGAGTGAACTGGGAGAATACACACTGACAGGCTATGCCGCGTGGATCATTTGGATCCGTGGCCCTGGATTGGCCTGTCTGTGTCCCGCCCCACCTTTAGGTGTAGCGTAGTATGTAGCGACGCGTCATTGCTGCAAGATGCGCCTGATTGGGGGAGCGAGATATCCTTCATGCACGGTGGGAGGAGCGGCTGGTGACGTCAGACGCACAGCCCGGAAATAAAGCGAGGCTTTGATCGAGCGCAGTTCACCGGCCTCTCTGCACCCCCGCAAAACCTCTGATGAGACAACCGATGTTGTGAAACAGCTGTCAGGTAGGGGGGAGCGCTCTCCACCGGGGGCCTCCTCTGCTTTTACCATCTGCCGCCAATAAATGTTCTTAAGGTAAAACGAGCACCAGTGCCCGCCTTCTTTCTTATCTTTTGGATCTATAGGTGTCCCCACCCAGTATAAGTAGCCAGGTCTATAGATGTCCCCAGTTTAGGTAGCCAGGTCTATGGGTGTCCCCAGGATAGTAAGTCAGATCTGTAGGTGTCCCCAGTATAAGTAGCCAGGTCTATAGGTGTCCCCAGGATAGTTAGCTAGGTCTATAGGTGGGAGTGGCACTGGCAGCGGAGAGAGAAGAGTGAGCGATGGTCACAGCGGTGGGGAAGGGGGGACGTCTCCCCCCTTCTCTCACCTTGCCCCCCTTCTCTCACCTTGGGGCTCCCCCTCTCTCTTGCTCCCCCCTCTAGAATTCAGTGATGCGGGCGGCAGCGGCGGGACACTTACTCTATTCTCCCGGTGCGAGTGAGCTCTCTCTCTCTGTACGCCTCTGCTCTGGTCTGGACTAGACCAGAGCAGTGGCGCACAGATACAGAACTCACTTGCGCCGGGAGAATAGGTGAAGTGTCCCACCGCTGCTGGCCGCATCACTGAATTCTGGAGGGGGGAGCAAGAGAGAGGGGGAGCCCCAAGGTGAGGGAAGGGGGGGAGAAGTCCCCCCTTCCCCACCGCTGTGCCTATCACTCTCTCTTCATTGCGCTGCCACCCCAGGGCTGGCGGGCCACTTCCGGGTTCCAGTGGCTGGAGGGGGGGGGGGCAGCAGCAGCTGGCCAGGGGAGGGCGGATGCCCTATTTTGCCAGACGTAGGGACGCCCATGGCCCAGCCTCTGCTGCTATACTGTTTCCCCCCCCAGGCCCCCCCCCCCCTGCGCTCTGCTGTCCCCTATAATACGATACGCAGCGTGTCAATAGCCGGCTGTTTACATTTGTACTGTCACTCTCGCCACTCCCCCGCCTCCTATATGTCACCGCTCCCCGCCTGCGTCCTTTCCCTCCAATCAGCGGGGAGAGAAGGGACGCAGGCGGGGAGTGGTGACATAGAGGAGGCGGGGGAGCGGCGCTGAATGGCAGTGCAAATGTAAACAGCCGGCTAGCGATGGGATTTATGGGGGACAGCAGAGCGCAGGGGGGTCTGGGGGGAAACAGTATAGCAACAGAGGCTGGGCATTATATGCAGACCCAGCCTCTCTGTGCTAATAGGATTATTAGAACCCATCTCGGGTTCTCTTAAAAAAAATAGATTTTAGTAGATATTACAATACCTTGCCGTGGGCTTTCGGTAACTCCCAATGTCAACTACAGCAGATAATTAAATACTATGAGGCGCCTCACATGCATTCATATTTCCAGTGAAATGCAGGATGAAAGTACTTAATTAGTTCCCTGCAGCATGTCTCGTCTTCGAGATGTGTTCCCTCTTGTTATGTCTCCAGCGCTGAGAAGTTCTCCATTTAGGCTCTTTTCTTACTGCTTCTGTTGCCTTCTATTGCTGCAAACAATATACTTGTGTCACAACATGACACAATTATATTTCGATGGCATGTTGACATCAGTGCACGCACCAGTGGTGTGGCCGATTCCATCAGCATGCTGTGCTCTACAGTGGCAGTTGAGCATGCATTAAAAGACAACTGAAGAGAGAAGAATATGGTGGCTACCATATTGATTTCATTATACACAATACCACTTGCCTGGCTGTCCTGCTGGTCTATTTGGCTGAAGTAGTGTCTGAATCACACCAGGAACAAGCATGCAGCTAATCTTGTCGGATCTGACAATGTCAGAAACACCTGATCTGTTGCATGCTTGTTCAGGGTCTATAGCTAATAGTATTAGAGGCTGAGGATCAGCAAGATAGCCAAGCAGCTGGTACTGCTTAAAAGGAAAAAAATATGGCAGCCTCCATAACTCTCTTGCTTCTGTTGTCCTTTAAAGCGCCACGTCGCACTTGTACTCTGCAATGCCTATTCCTATACAACGTGCATAGTGTGTAAGCTGCCTGAGGGCTCGTTCACACTGCAGTTTTTCAAAACACCCCTGGACCGCATGGCCAATGAATGTCTATGAGAAGGTTCATATCAGCACGGGGTCGTGCGCGGTGCGGCTAGGAAAGCGGTGTGTGTTTCATTTTTGGGTGATTCCGCCTTAATGGAAGTTATAGGAAAATCGGCGAAAGCGTACAAAAACGCGTATTAAGGCGATTGTGCTCGCTTTTTTAAGAATAAATACATTGTATTTATTATTTTCCGGGTCAAATAGTTCACTTCCTGAGTTGCGTCGCAGTGAATTACAAAACCGCTCGGAAAAAACGCTTAGAAAACCGCTAAGCACAAAAACGAATCGCCTACCCGAGCGCCGGGAATCGGAAAAAAAACAACGCGGACGGACACACGAACGGAACGCAAGGTGAACAAGGCCTGATAGACTGCACTGGGAATCGGCTAAAACACAGTTCATGGTATGCTTAAAGAACAAGCGACATCCATTCTAACCTAGAAATAAAAAACACATAAAAGTAGATAAATACTACTTTTACTTACATAACAGATGTATTGTGCTAGCCACGTAATGATTCCTGTGAATTTTACAAAGGAAAAGCAGAAAATCCTATTCTAGGCAGTGGCCATCTTGCCAAGCTAATGCTGACATCATATCCTGCCCAACTCTTGTTTTCCCCCTCCCTTCTCTTGCTCAATGTGTATTCATTAGCTGCCCTCCTCCCAGAGCTTTCAGACACTCCCACTGAGGTGTATACTAGCAACTTCACTGTCTTTTTTTGTTTCCACATCCAATCACTGAGTCACCTCAGCCTTGCTTGTAAACACTAGTAATCAGAGGGTGTTTCTGATAAGCAGCAAGGCAGGGAAATGGAAGAGGAGGAATATATTATAGATAAAAAGAACTCCCAGCATTCAACTCTTTGGCACTGTTTGGCACTAGGGCCAGTGCTCCTAAAGTATGTAATAACTACACACGATAACAGCAGAAAAAGTTTTGCAAGTTTTGAATGCAGGATTAGCATATTTATCACTTAATACACCACTCAGACCAGTTGCTGTTGAAGCATGCAAAAAAAGGGCTCAATCATTATCACAAAGCTTAAAGAGGAACTGTAACGACAAAACGGCCCCTGGGGGGTACTCACCTCAGGTGGGGGAAGCCTCAGGATCCTGATGAGGCTTCCCACGCCGTCCTGCGTCCCACGGGGGTCTCGCTGCAGCCCTCCGTGCAGCGGTGACGTAATATTTACCTTCCTGGCTCCTGCGCAGGCGCTCTGACGGCTGTCGGCGCCGAAGTAGGCGGAAATACCCGATCGCCGTCGGGTCTGCTCTACTGCGCAGGCGCAAGTTTCCGGCGCCTGCGCAGTAGAGCGGACCCGACGGAGATCGGGTATTTCCGTCTATTTCCGTGCCGAAAGTCGCCACAGCGCCCCCGCTGGAGCCAGCAAAGGTAAATATTGAACTGACAGTCGGCACAGTCGCCGGCTGTTCGGAGGGCTGCGGCGAGACCCCCGTGGGACAGAGGATGGCGTGGGAAGCCTCATTAGGATCCGGAGGCTTCCCCCACCCGAGGTGAGTACCCCCCAGGGGATCTTTTTAATGTTACAGAGTCTCTTTAAACCAAAAAGAGCTGGTATTAAAAGATTACAAAAAATTAAAAAATGTAAAATAGGAATTGCTACTTACAGTAGGAAGTAAAAATCTCACAGGGTTTGGACTAGTCCATTTCCTCATGGGGAATCCTCAGGAATTCCTCTATTTTTCTTGACCCAAAATGTCATGATCGATTTTCTGACTATGATTCATGCTACAATCCAGATTGCATTTCTAGGTGTGGCAGAGAGCAAAAGCCTGGGGTCTGGTCTATTCCAGCTGGATACAGCCGCTATTCTGGAATTACAATGTTTTTCTTTAATTACAGAGAAACAAAAGAATCTTCCTTCAGTAGGCAGCTCACACATAGGTGTGAACACCATCTTGAAAAGAACCATTTCCTATGCTGGATACACACGGTGCGTTCGTGCACTCGATTTTCCCGTCGATTCCCGTCGATTCGTTTATTTCCAACATGTCCGATTTGGATTTCGATGGATCGTTAGGTCGATTCGGCATACTTTGCATGCGAATCGACCTAACGATCCTTCGAAGTCCAAATCGGACATGTTGGAAATAAACGAATCGACGGGAATCGACGGGAAAATCGAGTGCACGAACGCACCGTGTGTATCCAGCACTAAGTACACTGTAGAAAGCAGCCCTGAGCACGGAAGGACCTCAGACTTGGTGGAGCCTTTACGACCAGATATTAAATAACTGTAGCATATGATTTTTGCCTTTTTTAGAGATACCGTACTTGTGATTTGTATGGAAAGTGGATTATTTGATTGCTAACAACCCACCGGACGTTCTGGTACCCTTTCAAGGAGCTGGGGGTAAGCCACAGCCCCTTAATTAAACTTCTCAGGAAAGGAAGTTCACACACTATCCATGTCTGGTATTAATGTGATCTATATGCTTTGAGGTTGTGGAATTTGCTCTTATTATTTGTGTGCAATGAACATGGTTTGATTTATAGAAATGTCACATATTTGGGATTCAAAGTTGCCTACAAAATAAAGCTACATACCTGTTTGAGCACCACAGAAAGAAGCCTAGCCTTTCCGAGTATTCCCATGAGGAGATTGACTAACTAGTTTAAAGGACAACTGTAATGAGAGGGATAGGGAGGCTGCCATATTTATTTCCTTTTAAACAATACTAGTTGCCTGGCTATCCTGCTGCCTCTAATACTTTTAGCTATAGACCCTGAACAAGCATGCAGCATGTCAGGTGTTTCTGACACTATTTTCAGATCTGACGATATTATCTGCATGCTTGTTTCTGGTGTAATTCAGATACTACTGCAGCCAAATAGACCAGCAAGGATGCTAGGCAACTGGTATTGTTTAAAAGGAAATAAATATGCTTCTCACTTCAATTGTCCTTTTAAAACCTGTCAGATTTTTACTACTAAGGCTACTTAAACACTAGATCCATTGGTGTGTGTCCACTGAAATTGGATCGCACCGCAGCGGTGCTGACAAGTCACATCACATATTTTCAGAGACAGCAACATTGGAAAGTGTCATTTATAGTGTATTTTACTCTGGGACAAACGCGAAATTTATATGTATGCCTATTTATCTATTTAAAATTGTATTTGCTGTAGTGGTTGTTTATACAGACAGCATTGGCTGCTACAGTCCACCTCTTGACATTAAATCAGATTCCAGCAGGGACCAACTGCCACCGCTTAGGGCCGGCACTACCATAGAGGTAAAGGGGGAAATTGTTCCAGGGCCCCCGAGCACTGTTGGGCACCCCCCAGGTCGTCCCCTGGCTTGTGCTCCCTGGGAAAAAATTTTGTCAACTTAGCAACTCACCTGTCCCGGCCTCCCGCTCCATCTGTGCTTTCCGTCCTCATCCATGCTGGCTGCAGGGGCGTAGCAATAAGGGGTGCAGAGGTTGCAACCGCATCTGGGCCTTTGGGCCAGAGGGGCCCCGAGGGGCCCTCCCTTAATCACAGTATTAGCTCTCTATTGGTCCTGTGCTGGTAATAATCAGAGAAGAATAGATACTTTGAATAGTAGAAATCATGAACAAACTGTTGTCCATCCCCTTCTCGTACCTCTGACACTGTAGTTGCCATTGGCAGGTTTTGGTTCGCCATATCAATAGTGCTTGGGGAGGCTCCAATTTAAAACTTGCATTGTGGCCCACAGCTTCTAAGCTAAGCCACTGGCTGGCTACCTCTTCTCCATTGTCCATTGCATTACGCAATAACGTACTAGGTGAATGAGCAGAGGTGGCCCGTGAGGATGAAGATAGGAGTGCAAGGACTGGAACTGCGCACCGAGAAAGGTGAGACGAGTTGCTATGCTGACAAAAACAGTGCAAGGGCCGCAGGGAGGACAGCAACATTGAGAGGGGAGATCAGGGGGAAGCGTTTGGGGGTGTTGCCAGACGGGGCCCCCTAGGTTAAATTTTGATCGGCTCACATTGTGGCTTGAACCACAAAGTCCACCACTGCTAGCTTTGTATTACTCAATGCTGTGCAAATCTATGCAGAAGCCAATCACATTGCCACCCAGTTGGATAAAGAATGGCTTTTTACGATAATTTTCAACTGGTAAAAATTATTAAATGTCAATCACTATTTAACAGATTTTTTTAATTTGATGATTTGTATCTACCCTAATGTATAAAACCTGTCGTATAGTGTATAGATACTTTTATACAGCCTCAGCCATCCCTATACACTTAAATTGTATATAACTCTGTCTTGTCTTAAAATGTTCTAGATGCACAGTTCCCCAACCCTATCCTCACCAGCAATACATGTTTTGCAGAAAACCGCAAACATTTATAGGTGGGGTAATTAGAGTCTCAGCAGAGTAACTACCTCTGTGGATTTCCACAAAACATGCACTGTTTGCAGGGCCGGATTACCGACCAGGCAACAAAAGCAGTCGCTTGGGGCCCCCATTCAGAGTCAAAGGGGCCCCATCAGCACATAAACCAGCCCTTGCCATCCTGTCAGCAGTGGCTGGATGGTATAATGGTTAAAGGGACTCTGAGCAGTGCAGTAACTATGGAAAGATGCATATCATTTTAAAGCTCTTTTTTTCCTCTTTCCAATGATATATAAACGGCTGCTCTATGCCTTTTAGTTTTCGATATTTTCGCGATCGAAATCGCGGCCACAGGACAACTTTTCTCCAAAGTCAGTGGTGGCTGGATGGTATAATGGTTAAAGGGACTCTGAGCAGTGCAGTAACTATGGAAAGATGCATATCATTTTAAAGCTCTTTTTCTCCTCTTTCCAATGATATATAAACGGCTGCTCTATGCCTTTTAGTTTTTGATATTTTCGCGATCTAAATCACGGCCACAGGACGACTTTTCTCCAAAGTTGGCAGCTCGATTCAGCACAATGCAATGAAATATAAGGAACCCAGGGGGATATAATTACAAACATCATGCTGGTAGGTGTGAGGATGTAATGAATTAGTTGTGGGTATGCTTAAAGGCATATCCACAGGCACTGCTTGGAGTCCCTTTAAGGGCTCTGCCGCTGACACAGGAGACCAGGGTTCGAATCTCAGCTCTGCCTGTTCAGTAAGCCAGCACCTATTCAGTAGGAGACCGTAGGCAAGTCTCTCTAACACTGCTACTGCCTATAGGGCGCGTCCTAGTGGCTGCAGCTCTGGCGCTTTGAGTCCACCAGGAGAAAAGCGCGATATAAATGTTATTTGTCTTGTCTTGTCAAATGATGCCGTGCGCTGCTGATTGTCTTCAGAGCCAGGCTCTCCTCCTAGGTCCCCCTCCTGCTACTGTGCGCTCTGCCGCTGCCCACTCCACCCTCCCTTCCCACAGAGAACCACAGCTGCAGCAAGAATGATAGCAGCAGATGGCAAACGCTCACTCACCTATCCATGATCCAAGCAATAGAGATCCCGTCATCTGAAACCCATCTGTCTCTTCTACAGTGCAGCCGTTCGCTCTGAACTTCCTGATTCTCAGATCAGACAGGAAGTAGGAAGTAGTAATAGTAGTAGTAACAGAGCGGCAGCACTCTAGAGGAGACAGATAGGCTCCGGATGACGGGACCTCTATTGCTTGGATCGCAATAGGTGAATGTGATTCATCTGGTGCTGTCAT
Organism: Hyperolius riggenbachi; assembly: GCF_040937935.1. Lineage (NCBI taxonomy): Eukaryota > Metazoa > Chordata > Amphibia > Anura > Hyperoliidae > Hyperolius > Hyperolius riggenbachi. The sequence continues at coordinate 86,201,374 of NC_090656.1, forward strand.
TCTCCCCCACTGCGGCTGCCTTCTCTGCTGGACTATCGTATTCACTGGGATGGAGGCTGCATGGTGGCTGTCTAGTTTGGGAGGAAATTGGTTGTTCGGTGGTGGGAGTGGTTATGTAATTCTGTCTGGGGAACGGCTTCCGGTTTGGCGGTGTCCAGAGCTTTCTGCTGTTGCCAGGCTGGAGATGCAGGGGGAAAGTGCTGCTGCTGTGATATCTGGCGCCCTCTTCACAGAGGTGCCCCAGCCCCTGAGTGCAAATGTCCCAGCCATTCATCTCTCACTCTGCATTTTGCCGCTGCTATTCCCTGCATTGTGCACCCACAGAGGAAAGCGTGCTGTTGCCCATAGCAACCAGTAGCTCGGCTGCCCGGTGTGTGCGGCATATTGCTGTGCAGCTGCATCTTCTGATTCTATTACGACATGATGGGGGGGCCCAAATCAGTTACTTTGCTTAGGGCCCCATTTAGCCTTAATCCGGCTCTGACTGTTGGTGGGCCTTGAGGACAGGGTGGGGAGCACATTAGAGGTCATCTGGCTATATTGCCCATTATAAAGCCTGTGGACACCAGCGAGTATTTTATACCAATCCGACAGTTGTCAGAATTTTCTGTACCCCATGCTAGGAAACCTTCTGCCCTTCCCTTCTTAATCACACTCATATCTCCCCAATCCTTTTTGTTTCTTCCCCTGCATATGCAGAGCAGAGTGAATGGTGCATGCTTCACTCAACTGTCGGTGCTGCCAGGATCCCTGTTAAAGTGAACCTGAAGTGAGAGGTACACAGGGGAACGTCATATATTTATTTCCTTTTACACAACACCAGTTACCCAGCTGTCCTGCTGATCTCTTTGGCTGCAATAGTGACTGAGTCACACGCCTGAAACAAGCATGCAGTTAATCTTGTCAGATTTTTGTCACAGAAACACCTGATCCGCATGCTTGTTCAGGGTCTATTTTATTTATTTATTGTATCTATAAAGCGCCAACATATTACGCAGCGATGGGCATTAGTTTAGGTTACAGACAATTTTTGGGGGTGACATACAGCAATAAGACAATACAGGAATACAAGAAAGACCAGATCACACAGCACAGTATGAGTACAAGGTAATGCTTAGTCAGTCACTAGATGGGAGCATAGAGATTAGGTTCACTCAAGAGTTGACTCAGATCCATATGATGGGTGAACGGTAATGGAGGTGCATGAACAGGTAGGAAACATAAGGAGGAGGACTCAGCCCAAAGGCTTACAATCAAAGAGGCGCTTGGCACAGACCTGGACGGCTATTAGTTTGTATGCTCCAAGCTGACTGTCTGATGAAGCGGGGTCACACCTGTGAAACGCGTTACACACAAACCCAGGAGAATATCAGCGAGTATATATTGTCGATTTTTGTCCTTTGGAGTAGGTAAGTCCACCACTGCCACTCCATGTTTTGAAAGTTTTATTGCACTTGTATTGCATTTTATTCTTCTGCAAAGGAACCTCTGTTCCTTTGCATATTAATCTAGAGGGAGAGGTAGGGACATGAAAGGTAAAGGACCAGAGTTCAGCTGCGGGTTTAGAGCACTAGTGTTGGGCGGTAGGCCAGGGTGAAAAGGTAAGTTTTATGGGCCTGTAAAATAAAAGCATTAGAGGCAGAGGATCAGCAGGATAGCCAGGCAACAGGTATTGTTTAAAATTAAATAACCAATGACCAAGATTCATACAGGCATTGTCAAAGCAATAAGAAATGGGCAATGTGGAAGGGGGTGGAGTAGGGGTACAATGGGTTAGCAGTTCATGTACATTTTTAGGTTTACAGTTCATTTATGCTTCTCTCAGTCAGTGATTATCACTGTGGATTCCTCTTCTCCTAGTAGAATGTAGAGTTTCTCTCATCCTTTAATGTGTGAAAGTCTGAGAATAGTTTCATCAATTTCTTAACCTTTTGAGGACCACAGATTTATACCTCGCTAGTGACCAGGCGATTTTTTTACAATTCGGCACTTCACAGCTTTAACAGTTTATTGCTCGATCATACAACTTAGCACCCAAATGAATTTTACCTCCTCTTCTTCCCACTATGGCCTGGTGCACACCAGAGGAGTTTTTTTGAGCGTTTTGAGTTTTTAAATCTGCTGCTAATGTTATCCTATGTGTCTGTGCACACTGGAGCAATGAGGTTTTGTAAAAAAAAACCCCATAGCATTACATTGGGAAGAGCTTTTGAAACCTCTAGCGCCCAAACGCTTGATTTCTGCTGCGTTTTTGATTATTAAATAAAATGGTCATTTTTCTTTAAATAAAAACCCCTATTTTTTTTGTTCCCCCCTAAATCAGCCCTAGACTGTGATTCATACACTACACTACAGATACATAGGCATATGCATATGATAGAAATTAGATTATGAGCCATTCGGAGGGACAGTTAAGTGACAAGGCTGTACAGCGCTGCGCTAGATCGCAAAGAAACAACAAAACTTTCAGCCAAACCTTCACCGCTGGTTTGAGGTGGTGGCTGGTGCAGTTATTTCCTGATGGCAGAGACCAGTCAGCAAGCTTTGGCTTTTAGGACCTCTATGGCTGAATTAAGGCTTCTAGATTGGTTGATTTACAGACCAAGGTAAGTATATTTGTTAGTCCTGCTGATTTCACAGTCAATGAATGTGAGGATGGGCCATGGGCAGACTTTGTGTTTTTCCTCTGGAACACCATGGTTTTTGTTTTCTTTAGATTAAAGGGTGCAGATCCAAGCGAAGCAGGCACCACCTTCAGTAATTTAGTAGCTCTTTATTGGAAAAGTCATAAAAAATGACAAGTCATCGATAAAAATGACTGTAGCGGCTGATGACTTGTCATGTAGCGGCTGTAGCCGCTACAGCCATTTTTATCGATGACTTGTCATGTTTTATGACTTTTTCAATAAAGAGCTACTAAATTACTGAAGGTGGTGTCTGCTTCGCTTGGATCTGCATCTTTTGATCATTGGTACAGTGATCTTAAAGCTACGGCACCCCCCCCCTCATCCTTTTGCATCGGTGCTCCTCCACTTCTGTTGTTTTTGCTGTTTAGATTAAAGGGAAATGCCCATGTTGTGCTGAATTTCTCCAGGATTTTCAGACCGCTCTCTGTTGGCGATAGCAATAAGAGGTCATTTGCATACAGTAGGAACTTCACTGATGTGTCATGTCCTGGTGCTGGTGAGGCCTCTAGGGCAGAGGCCAATTTATTGATGTATATATTTAAAACTGTTGGACTCAGGGCTGGTTCAGACGGATGGTTTTGCGGCATTTCACGCGGCGTTCCAGACGCGGAGTTTTTTGGGATCTACCGCCATCCCATTCAAGTGAATAGGAGCGTTTATGGCTGGCTTTTGCAGGCTTTCATAAACGCCTGGCGGTTGATCCCGGCGTTGCGTCGTCTCAAAAGCAACATGTTGCTTTCAGAGGCGGTAAACGCCAGGAAACAATAGCAGAGACCAGAACTGCTAGCTTTGAACGCTTCCAAAAGCCTTCAAAAGCTAGCTTTTAAACGCTGGCGTTTGAACGTGACGCCAAGCGAAAGCTCAGCAGACGCCCGTGTGAACCAGCCCTCAGGCTACAACCCTGCCTTACCCCCTGACCCTTGTTCGTTTCCCATTCACAGCGCCCTTGCTCCCAGTGTATGAGCGCTTTATGACATTGTATGTTTCCCTCCTATTCCGCTCTCTAGGAGTCTCAGGAACAAACCTGGGTGCCATACAAAAAGCCTTTTTAAAGCCCACAAAGAAGGCAAATATTTTTCCCTTCCTGATCTGTGTACAGGGTGTGCATTGTATAGATGTGGTCGGTGGTGTGATGGTTTGGCACAAAACCTGCTTGGCTTTCACGGATAACATTGTGCTATGTGAGAAAGGTGAGTATTCTCTTATTCAGGATGCTGTATCTTTAAAGTGGACCTGAACTTTTGCACAGGACAGAAGGAAAAATAGAGAAATGCACGGTGTATATATTTACAGAGTTTAGCCTGTTTAATTCCCCCTCATTTGTGTTTAATCACAAGTTGTAATTTGATCTCTCCCCTGTGTCACCTGACTGCTATGGTAGAAATGGCAGATAAGCTCATGTGAAAGCACAGGGTGTTAACAATATGTCTGCTTCCATGAATCAGGAAGTAAAAACAGTGCAGATTTATTGCAGTATTTGCATCAGCTGTAACAAAGAAATGTTTTTTGTTTAAAGGTTATTATGCTGTTGTGCATCTTTTAGAGCAGAGAGGACGTTCTGAGTTCAGGTCCGCTTTAAGTGCTTTTGCTTGATGATGTCATTAAGGGAGGATCCACAACACAGGAGAATGCCAGTCACTGTATTGTAGTGTAGACCACAGTTGCTGTCAACAGGACAGAGGGTGAGTGAATGCTGCTGCAGCTGCTGCTTGAATCCTACATGGGAGAGAGAGGACAGGAGGAGAAAAGGGCACATCATAGGACATCTGATCCAAGGGAGGAAGGGGGGGAAGCAGTCAGACAGAGCAGATACACATCATGAAAGGGAGAGCACTATATGTGTCCTCAGCAGTGAGGATATATTATTTCCAAAGAAGACCAAAGGGGAATGATCTTAGCAAGTGTGTCTGTCTCTGTTCAGTGTTTTGAATGCATTCAAACGAGTGTAGCATGTGTGTGTGTGTTTATATATGTGTGTGTGTTTGTGTGTGTGTGTGTGTGTGCGTGCGTGCGTGCGTGTGTGTGTGCGTGCGTGTGTGTTTTCAGGTGTGTGTGCGTGCGTGCGTGTTCAGGTGCGTGTGTGTGTGTGTTTTCAGGTGTGTGTTTGTGTGTGTTCAGGTGTGTGTGTGTGCGTGCGTGTTCAGGTGCGTGTGTGTGTTTGTGTGTGTTCAGGTGTGTGTGTGTGTGTGTGTGTGTGTTTTCAACTGTGTGTGTGTGCCTAGTACAAGAGTTTGCAATGGGTCCCCAAAAATCTGTAGCTACACCAGTATTGTAGAGCCCTATTTCCACTGGGTGACACGCCCGCTTCAGAACAGACATGCAAATTGCACCTGTACTACTGCAAAGCTGCAGACGAATATCTATAGCTGTGCCATACATGGGCGTGCCCTGGTCCTAGTGAGGCCACTTGGGCAGAGGCCAGTTTATTGATGTAGGGCTAGATTCCCATTTTGATTGATCTGGGTAGGAGATGGGGCCCCATATTTTGCTTCCATAGAGTAGGATTGGGATGATTTCAGCTAGACATTCACCTCTGGTTTGAGGTGGTACAGTTCTTTCCTGATGGCATAGAACAGTCAGCAAGCTTTGGCTTTTGGGACCTCTATGGCTGATTTAAAATTGATTTCCAGACCAAGGTAGGTATATTTGTCAGTTCTACTGATATCACAGTCATTGAGTGTAAAGGATGGGCTCTGGGCAGACTATGGGGTTGATTCACAAAGGTTACTTATTTTTCACCTTCACTATAAGGAGTGCTAATGCAGGATCCTATCGAGGCTTCCCCTGTCCTCCTGTGTCCCATGGCGGTCTCGCTGCAGCCCACAGAATGCACAGCCGACAATTTGACAGGCTGTGTAATATTCACCTTATCTGGATCCAGCGGGGGTGCTGTTGCGGCTCTCCGCTCTGGAATAGGTGTAAATTGCTATCTCTGTTGGGTCCGCTTTCAAGTTGCGCCTGCGCAGTAGAGCGGGCCGACAGTGATCGGCTATTTCCGCCTATCTCTGAGTGGAGCGCCGATACTGAGCCTGCGCTGGAGCCGGGAAGGTAAATATTTAGAGCCCCACCATTCGGGGGGAGCTTTATCGCTGCCGCCGTGGGACACAGGAGGACAGGGGAAGCCTCGATAGGATTCGGAGGCTTCCCCCACCGGAGGTGAGTGCCCCCCAGGGGAACTTTTTTATTTATAGATTTTCTTCAAGAAATAGCTAGTGATGGAAGCCTCAATAGGATCCTGAGGTTTCCCTCTCTTTAGGTAAGTATCTGATATTGTGTACCCCAGCTTTGGCTCAGGTAAACTTCAAGTGCCTCTGCTTGATGATGTCATCACAACACAGGAAAGTGCCAGTCACTGTAATGTAGACCACAGTCGCTGTCAACAGGACAGAGGGTGAGTGAATCTTACATGGGAGGGAGAGGACACGAGGGGAAAAGTGCACAGCATGAGACATCTAATCCAAGGGAGGGAAGGAAGCAGTCAGGCGGAGCACATACATGACACATAATAAAAGGGAGATCACTATGTGTCCTCAGCAGCGAGCATATATTCGTTCTAAAGAAAGACGAAAGGGGGATTGTATCTTGAAGAGAATCTGTATTGTAAAAATTGCACAAAAGTAAACATACCAGTGCATTAGGGGACATCTCCTATTCCCCATTGTCACAATTTCGCCGCTCCCCGCCGCATTAAAAGTGGTCAAAAACAGTTTTAAAAAGTTTGTTTATAAACAAACAAAATGACCACCAAAGCCAGAAGTAGGTTGATGTACAGGATGTCCACACATAGAAAATACATCCATACACAAGCAGTACAGCCTTCCTTTTGAATCTCAATAGATCATTTGTGTGTTTACCCCCTGCAGCTCTCATCCACTGAAGAGTGACAGGCTGATTGTTTCTTCCTGCAGACAGCTCTGCCTGGTGTCTGTAATTCCTCAGCATGTGACAGCTCAGGCAGCCAGCTCCTTTCACAGCCTAACAGAGGACGATTTATCCATCTTGCAAAAGATAAGAGAGCAGAGAGGCTGCCTAATGTAAATAACACACACGGGAGTGTGCATAGAGAGGGCATGCATAACAGATTAACAACACTGAAGGGTTGGCAGCCTTCCAGACACAGGGCGACAAATCCGACAGGGGAAAGATAAGTTGATTTATTACAGAGACGGTGATAGTAGAAAGTGCTGCAGTAAGCCAGAGCACATTAGAATAGGTTTAGGAACTTGTAGGATGGCAGAAAACAGGATGAAATTTTTGTTACAGAGTCTCTTTAAGCTAAGTACACACATGAAATAAAAGTCTTTGGAAAATGAAAGATCACAGACCATGTAGTATGAGAGCATACCTATACAGTCTATTCTATTAAGCTAAGTGCACCCATCAGATAAAAATCTTTGGAAACTGAGGAATTTATCTGTCACATGGGTTTGTCAAAGAAGTTTGAAAGACTGATCTTTCTGAAGATGCTGTCCACCTGCAAAAGATCAGTTCTTGCAAAATGCTTTCATTGTCTGTGATATCTGGAGATCTCATACACACCTTGTTTAATGGACACTCATCTGCAGACCAGATTCACCAGGATGGAACTTCAGATACCATCCTGGAATGATGCTCTGGTCCCCTGCCGCAGCTAAGTTTCGTTTTCGCCAACTGACCAGTCATCGAGCCACTGCGCCTGCATGTCCCTGGCTGTGTGCATCCTTGCTCACATTGCCATTCTGTGCAAGCGCTGAGCGATGACATGAGCGAGGATGCGCGCGGCCAGGGTCACGTAGGCGCAATGGCTTGGCGACTGGCCAGTTGCCAAAAAAACAGACAGGGGTACTTTAAAGTACACAAAGCAGGCAAATATTTTTCCCTTCCTTGGTCTGTGTACATGGTGCTTGATAAGCGTGTGCAGGGTGTAGATGTGATCGGTGGTGCAATGGCTTTTCCTGAGAACATTGTGCTGTATCAAAAAAGGCAAGGATTCTCTTATTCAGGATGCTGTATATTTAATGGAAACCAGAGACGGTAATAAAGAAAGAATTGATACTTACCTGGGGCTTCCTCCAGCCCCATAAGCAGCGCTGAGTCCCTCACCGTCCTCCCGAGTGCCTCCGTTTGTCCGCAATCAGCCACCAGTAACTCGGGAGGACGGCGGGGGACTCAGCGCTGCTTAAAGCCCCGGGTAAGTATCGATTCTTTCTTGATTACTGTCTCTGGTACACTTTAAGTGCCTTTGCTTGATGATGTCATCAAGGGTGGATGTTTACCAGGGGCGTTGCTAGCCCCAAAGATCAGTGGCACGTGCCCCGGATCTATTCTGGGGTACCCCGGATGTCACCCGCGCAGAGTCAGCTGTGGTGCTTCAATGGCAGGCATGCTGGGAGCTGTGGTGCATCAATCGGGGGTATGCTGGGTGCTGTGGTGCCTCTATGTGAGCTTACTGGGTGCTGTGGTGCCATGCTGGGCGCTGTGATGACTTTATGGAGGCATGCAGGGAGCTGTGGTTCTTCCATGTGGCATGCTGGGAGTTGCGGTGCCTCAATGGGTGGCCCATGGGAGGGGGTCCACCAGAAGATCAGGGAATGCTATGGGGGAGCTGCCATATAACCTGGCAGCAGGCCAACCCACCCAGCAGAAAGCCAGACCAGCCAGCATTGAAGCCAGATAACTCTGCCTAATTATCTTTTAGTGACACTGCCTATTTATGTGATGTGCTGCATTTTTGTTTTGTTTATTGTATTAATGGAGAGGGGGATTCATTCAACATTTTGCTGGGCAGGCCTACTTAGGCTGCTGTTAAAGGGGCACTACAGTGAAAAACTGTAAAATTTAAAATATGTGCATATACAAATAAGAAGTACATTTTTTTTCCAGAGTAAAATAAGCCATAAATTACTTTTCTCCTATGTTGCTGTCACTTACAGTAGGTAGTAGTAATCTGACAGAGGTGACAGGTTTTGGACTAGTCCATCTCTTTATAGGGGATTATGAGGGATATATTTATTTTCAAAAGCACTTAGTGAATGGCAGTTGCTCTGTCCAACTGCCAAAAAACTGTGGAGGGAGCAGGGAAGCTGGCCAGCATTATTGTTTAAATCCGTTTTAGGGAATATCTTTATAAAGAATAAAAGCCTTGCTGAGAATCCCCTATAAAGAGATGGACTAGTCCAAAATCTGTCACTTCTGTCAGATTTCTACTGCCTACTGTAAGTGACAGCAACATAGGAGAAAAGTAATTTATGGCTCATTTTACTCTGGAAAAATGTACTTCTTATTTCTACGTTTTCATATATTTTAAATGTTACAGTTTTTCGCTGTAGTGCCCCTTTAAGTTCATGTAAATTTGGCTCCACCCATGACCACACACATATTCCATTGTATGGCCACACCCATTTTCCGGCTGGAGTGCCCAAAAGTGCCCCGGATCTCTAAAGCTAAATACACACGAGCTACATTTGTAGCTGTCAGCGTGTGCGTGACAGCTCGGCGACAGCTCGTCGCCAAGTCCCTCTGCATCCACACGGCAGCAGAGGGATTAGCGATGCGGCGGAAGCTGTCGCCGAGGTTCCTCCCCCCTGCCGGAAGCTCTGTGTGCTGGGTGCGGGTTGCTGTTGCTAGCCCGCATACACATGCGGGACTAGCGACCGTTCCGCCGAAGTTGCGGTGACAGCTGTAGCCGGCGATTGAACATGTCAATCGCCCGGCGACAGCTCCGACGGGCGATGGTTCGGGGCGCGCTCGTCATACACACGGGCGACCTGTCGCCGCAACACGCGCGTGCCACGTGGTTGCGGCGATGGCCGTACCCCGTGTGTATGAGCCTTTATGATCCTAGCAACGCCCCTGATGTTTACAACACAGAAGGATACCAGTCACTGTGTAGACCACAGCCGCCCTCAATAGGACAGAGCGTAAGTGGCTGCTGCTGCTTGAATCCTACATGGGAGGGAGAGAACAGGAGGGTAAAAGTGCACAGCATGGGACATCTGATCCAAGTGAGGAAGGAAAGCAGTAAGGCAGAGCACAAACATGACACATCATAAAAGGGAGAGCACTATATGTGTCCTCAGCACCGAGCATATATTCTTTCTAAAGAAAGACCAAAGGGGGTGTGTGTCTTAGCAAGCGTGTCTGTCTCTGTTCAATGTGTGTGTTGAAGTGTGTATGCATTCAAACGTCTGAATGGTGTGTGTGTGTGTGTGTGTGTGTGTGTGTGTGTGTGTGTGTGTGTGTGTGCGCGCGCAATATAGTGTAGTATATTTGTACGTAGAAAAACTAATGTAGATCTGGAATATGGCCAAGTCCTTGGCAGGTTTTGATGCACCGTATTAATTGTTATGTATGGAGTGCTTGGGGGAGGGCCATCTAAAACTTGCACCGGGGCCCACAGCTCCTTAGCTACGCCACTGCCTCTGACAGAGAACCAAAAATAACAGATTTAAGTCTGTCTGTCTACAAGGGAGGTAAGTCCACCACAACTTCCCTCTTTTAAATTATTTTTAGATGTTTTTATTCTACACTGTGTGTGCCTGTGTTCAAACGTGGGTGCCGGTATTCATCACTGTGTGTGTACCAGTGTTTACCTGTGCGTGTGTGTGCCTGCCTGTGTGTTTATCTGTATGTGTGGTGTGTGGTGTGTGTGTGTGCCAGTGTTCACCTGTCTGTGTGTGTGTGCCTGTGTGTTTATCTGTGTGTGTGTGTGTGTGTGTGTGTGTGTGTGTGTGTGTGTGTGTGTGTGTGTGTGTGTGTGTGTGTGTGTGTATGCGTGTGCCTGTGTTCATCTGTGTGTGCAACGATTGCATGATTTTGCATTGGGGCCCAAAGATCTGTAGCTACACCAGTATTGTAAGGCCCTATTTCCACTGGGTGCCACGCCCGCTTCTGAACTAGACATGGCACCCGTACTAAAGCTGCATCCAAATATCTACAGCTGTGCTATACATGGCTATAGGGATTCATATGCATGCTGCGGAAAACTGCTGTATGCCGGCAAGAATCGTACCAGCATGCCATTCGGACTGTGAGCTTATTGTCTGAATGGGAAGCGATTCCCCATCTGGCTTGCATGTGGGGAAATGCTATGCTTTCAGACTCAGTAGAAACAGCCCTCAGGGTCCTCGCTTAATGACCACCAGCGCAACTGAGGATGAGTGCCACTGCCTGCATCTTACATCTGTATCAGAGGGAGAGAGGGTAGCGTAGCGCAGCCCAGGGACATCTGCATCGGAGTGGAAGACAGTAAGGGTGGAGGGAGAGGTGCCTAGGGACCAGTAGACTGGCAGGGATATTGGGAGCTCCCTGCCTGATGCCACAAACTGCCCTCAGGAATTTACAGTCTAGTGTGTAGACTACGTTGGCATAGTCGGGCAGCACAGTGGCATAGTGGTTAGCGCACTAGCCTTGCAGCGCTGGGTCCCAGATTTGAACCCAGCTGGGGCACGATCTGCACAGAATTGTATGTCCTTCCCGTGTCTGCATGGGTTTTCTTCGGGCACTCTGGTTTTCTCCCACATCCCAAACAAATACAGATAAGTTAATTTGCTTCCCCTAAATTGGCCCTAGACTACGATACATACACTACACCATATAGTCATCTGACTATAGTATTGATTGGATCGTGAGCCCCTGAGGGACAGTTAAAGAACAACTATCAAAGAAACTGTTTTTCTGTAAACGCCACATACCTTTTAGCCAGCAACACTAGAAAGCTTTTCTGAGGTCTCTCAGCTCAGCCTGTGTGAAAAAATAGCTTTGTTTATGCCAGCTGTGCAAATTTGTGTCAGCACTGGGGGAGGCAGAGATGAACTGTAGCATAGCTGTAAACTGTTTCTTTTACACTGCAAAGCAGAGAGAGAGATAACACACAGGCAACTGCAGACAATGATTATTTACACACATTTTAAGCTACATTTCTGTTTTATATAATTCTGAACAGATTCCAGTCACAGTATTAGAGCCAGTGAAGATTATTTCCGTATACTGGATCTGCTGGGCACAGTCCTCCATAGTAATGTCCACAGTGAACACTTTTTACTGTAAATGTCATATTTTCTTCTCATAAGACATGAAAAGATGAAAAAAGCCTTTGTATTGGTACTTGCTAGTAATTACTAGAAATATATGTGGCATTTAGAATTTTAGTTAACTTTGATAGTTGTCCTTTAACCTCCTCTGCGTTCCGTTTTTCCTGGATTTCTGTACAAAAAGTGTTTCAGTTAATTTTCATAACCTTTTTTCCTGTAACTTACCAAAAAATGTCAAGCAAAGGTCTAGTTAACATTTTGAGTATAATTAAAGCTTGAAACATAAAATCAAATCAAAACTAAATTTCAAAATTACTCTCCAAAATAAATCTCTGATTATTTACACTTCCGAGCTGCAGCTGCTCAACCCGCACTAATACAAATGTAAAGGTGCACTGTAAGTAACAAATATGCCTAATAAGTAAAAAGCATGTCTAGCATGCTTTAAATTCTACATGTCCATGACCAGGTCATGATGCCTTCAGTGTGATCTGCCGGGGTGAAGGGATTCTATCCTTCTTCGCAATATTGCTAGCTCTGTAAGGGCTTAGCCACACTATAAGCACTTTTCTGAGCGCTCTGTGATTGATTAGTGCTTTCTGAGCGCTTTTTAAAAATCGCTCCCATTCACTTTCATTAAAATCGCTGTTAAAATCCCATAAAAAATGCAGCGATCGCGCACATGAAAAATCGCTGCAATTTTTACCACGATTTTAATAAAAGTGAATGGGAGCGATTTTTAAAATCAATCAATCACAATCGCTCAGAAAAACGCTCATAGTATGGCTGAGCCCTAACTGTCTGGACATGGCCTTAGTCCGAGCGGAGAGCTGCTACTGCGCATGTGCCCAACCCGACAAACGGCCGACAATGAGATCCTGGGGGGGGGAGGGGTGTGCTGGATCCCCTCTACCCTTCTACTGAGGAGGAAGGGGGAATCCTCATTAGGATCCAGGATAGGATCCAGAGGCTTTCCCCCTCCTGAGGTAAGTAAAACCCCACAACCCACCGAGCTGCTTTTTTTGTTACAGATTCCCTTTAAGTAAATCATAAAAATCAATTAATCTACACAAATGGCAGCTCTCATAATTAAAATGGTCCTGAGGCATTTGCAGCAATATCCTTTCACCACTGCTATGTACAAGGTCCTGGTGGATCACAAGGTGTGATAGATAATTTCCAACATGTTGGAAATTATCTATCTGGCAGGTACTGAAAATTGTATGGTGTGTACAAGGCAAACACAGAACATTTATATAGCGCTTTTCTCCTGGCGGACTCAAAGCACCAAAGCTGCAGCCTCTAGGATGCGTTCAGTAGCAGTATTGGAGAGACTTGCCAAAGGTGTCCTACTGAATAGTTGCTGGCTTACTGAACATGCAGAGCCAAGATTCGAACCCAAGTCTTCTGCGTCAGAGGCAGAGCCCTTAACCTCCTTAGCGGTAACCCCGTGTGTGACACGGGGTAAGCCGCCGGAGGGTGCCGCTCAGGCCCTGCTGGGCCGATTTAAATAATTTTTTTTTTGCTGGACGCAGCTAGCACTTTGCTAACTGCGCCAGCACCCCGATCGCCGCCGCCGCGCGCCCGATCGCCGCTATCCGGTGCGGCGCGCGCCCCCCCCCCGGGCCCCGTGCACTGCCTGGCCAATCAGTGCCAGGCAGCGCCGAGGGTTGGATCCGGAGTCCCAATGACGTCCCGACGTCGCTGACGTCGGTGACGTCATCCCGCCCCGTCGCCATGGCGACGGGGGAAGCCCTCCAGGAAATCCCGTTCTTTGAACGGGATTTCCTGATCGGAGATCGCCGAAGGCGATCGAAGCGGGCGGGGGGATGCCGCTGAGCAGCGGCTATCATGTAGCGAGCCCTGGGCTCGCTACATGATTTTAAAAAAAAAATTATTAAAAAAAACTGCTGCGCTGCCCATTGGCGCTATTTTTCATACCGCCAAGGGGGTTAACCATTACACCATCCATCCAGCATAAGAGATCTCCAGATATCGTAGACTATAAATGTATTTTGCAGGAACTGATCTTTTGCAGATACTGATCTTTTGCATCTGTACAGCATCTTTATCAGTCTTTCATATCTCCCAGACAAACCTATGTGACAGATAAATGCCTCACTTTGCAAAGATTCTTATCTTATGGGCGTACTCCGCTTAAAGCGGATCCGAGATGAAAAACTAACTATAACAAGTAACTTGTCTATATATCTTATCTAAAGTTTAGATAGATTACACAGCAAATCTAGCTTCAAACAGCTCAATAGAATATGATTAATTTTTCCTGTGATACAATGAAAGCAGCCATGTTGTTTGTAAACATTACACACAGCAAGCTTATCTGCATCTTCAGAACTTAGGCCCAGTGCACACCAAAAAACCTCTAGCAGATCTGCAAAACACTAGAGGTTTTTGAAGCAGATTTCAGAGTGATTCTAGGCATGTTTAGAGACATTTTCTAAACATGCCTAGCGTTTTTTTTTGGGTGCGTTTTTGTGTAGCAGATTACAAATATTGTTACAGTAAAGCTGTTACTGAACAGCTGCTGTAACAAAAACGCCAGGAAAACCGCTTTGATCTAGCGTTTTTCAGAGCAGTTTTGAGAGAGGAGAGCTGCTACTGCGCGCGTGCACAGCCCGACAATGAGATCCTCGGGGCGGGGGGTTGGGTGCCAGTGCTGGATCCCCTCTACCCTTCTACTGAGGAGGAAGGGGGAAACCTCATTAGGATCCAGGATTAGGATTCAGAGGCTTTCCCCCTCCTGAGGTAAGTAAAATCCCCACCCCCCACCGAGCTCCTTTTTTTTTTTTTTTTTGTTACAGATTCCCTTTAAGTAAATTATAAAAATCAATTAATCTACACAAATGGCAGCTCTCATAATTAAAATGGTCCTGAGGCATTTGCAGCAATATCCTTTCACCACTGCTATGAACAAGGTCCTGGTGGATCACAAGGTGTGATATGCCTAGTACACACCATACAATTTTCTGTAAGATTTTCTGTAATTAGATTATTTTCTGTAAAGTACTGGTAGAGACTGGTCCTTATCTTTGGTGCATTGTTATCTGGTTATCTCCTGCTTAGTGGAACAATGCTTAATTGCTAGGCAGATAGATGGTTAGATAGATAATTTCCAACATGTTGGAAATCATCTATCTGGCAGGTACGTACTGAAAATTGTATGGTGTGTACTAGGCAAACACAGAACATTTATATCGCGCTTTTCTCCTGGCGGACTCAAAGCGCCAAAGCTGCAGCCATTAGGACGCATTCAGTAGCAGTGTTGGGGAGACTTGCCAAAGTTGTCCTACTGAATAGTTGCTGGCTTACTGAACATGCAGAGCCAAGATTCAAACCCTAATCTCCTGCGTCAGAGGCAGAGCCCTTAACCATTACACCATCCAGCATAAGAGATCTCCAGATATCGTAGACTATGTGTTATAAACAGTGACGAGGCAGCTGTGGTGAACAGCGCTACCACCGCAGCTGCCTCCGTCTCCTTGCCCGATAGTTTACCCGTGCCTCGGGCTTCTAGCATGCAGAGGACGGGTCTTTCGTTTGCACATAGGGTCGCTTTGTCGTGTGCGCGCGCGCACAGACAGGACCTTTATGCGGGGAAGAGGCGCGTCAGCTGACCGGCCGGTCGGCTGACGTCAGTGGAGATGCTCGCCGCTCCCAATTGGCTGATTGGGGTGGTGTTGTGAAATATCACAGATCAGTCTTGTAGAAGTATAGTATAAGTTTATTTACTGTACAGGAGACATGCACTTAATCATAGCAATGTCTAACTTGCAAAGCTCAGAACAGAAGTTATATACTTCCAATTACACATTACAATCATACCTCCTACCAATAACCTGATTGGATCCTCACAAAATCTCTAAGTTAACTATTGGAATACAGAATACAGCATAAATGAATACATGAATACATTTTAATATTTAAGTGGATGAGGTCAGTTAGTCGTTAATTATTATTAGAGGTATTTGCTTCAATAGTAGCTTGTTTAATTTAAGGCTAGTTTGACTGATGTGATTCATATGGCGCCATCTCTTATCTGCAAGACAGACAAATCCCCTAGTAGCACATTCCAAGCCCCATTAAAACATGTGAAAGAAGAGAACTAGTCTTATACGTGTAACTGTATAGAACAAAGGGAGTGTGGCAAAATGGCTTACAGGTGGCCATTTTATTTATCAATTTTACTTCATTGGGCGTGCCCGAAGGGTCTCCTCTGCTTCTTAAGCCGGGCGGAATCACTCGCAACTTGTCTGCTGTTGCAAATACCTCGTGTTAGTGCTCAGATCTTTGATAGCTATGATAATAATTCATTATAGACTGTATATTTATCTGTGTATGACTTTGGCTCGTTCCTGACTATTCTTTCGCTCTATGCTCTTGTACCTCTGCCCATCTGATCTAGTTGCCGACTCTGCCTGTTAACCTTCTGTCTCTGCCTTCCGATTTTGTACCTGATCTGTCTGTCTGTTGCCAACCCGATCTGTCTGACCATTCTACTCTCACCAGTGATCTCCTGTCACTGGTGAGGAGCTCTCAGTACTGTAAACACCCACCAGCTCCTCTAGTGAGGTATCCCTGTGGTATTATCAGTACTTACTGTTGCACCCAATCACTACCTGTGCATATTGTTTATTATACTTGTCCGCATCATTATACTTGCATTATTGGTGATTCTGCAGATCACCACATAATCAGGTATATTACCTGTAATATTGGTGATACTGCAGATCACCACATAATCAGAAATCTGTTACTAGCTGACACAAATCGTTACAGAACAGCAGACCAAACATTATAGAAGCACTGTGTAATCAGGTCCAGGCCTTGACCACGGCAGTAAACAGCTTGACTGCCACGGTCAATGCGTAACAGGTGCAGATTAACCAACTGTCTGAGACAGTGCGGGCCTTACAGAACCCCACTTTACCAGTGCCATCCCCTGTTGTTATAGAGCCTAGAATGCCTCTTCCTGAAAAGTTTTCAGGGCACAAATCTGATTTTCAGAATTTCAGGAACCGCTGCCTTTCTTATTTTGAGATGAGACCTATTTCATCAGGGTCTGAGAACTAGAGGGTGGCGTTTATTAAAACTTTATTATCTGGGGATTCACAGACATGGGCATACAGTCTTCCTAGTGGTCATGAGGCATTGTCGTCAGTGCAGGATTTTTTTAAAACTATGGCTATCATATACGATGATCCCGATATCGCAGTTACTGCTGAGAGGAAGCTTAAGACTCTCAGGCAGGGACATAACACCGTAGAAACTTATGCCGCAGAGTTTAGAAGGTGGGCTGTGTCGGCTAGATGGGGGCAGTTTGCTTTATTAGATTGTTTTTTAACGGGTTTATCCGACCCTGTCTCTGATGTAATGCTAAGTCACCCAGAGCCTAAAACTATTGAAGCAATCTCACTGGCAGTAAAGATTGATCGCCACATTCGTTATCAGAAGCAAACTCGTGGTAGATACTCGGTGTGGTCTGTCCCCATCGCCTCTCCTTCATCTTTTTCCCCTCAGGATAAGCCGATGCAGATCGGACATTCAAAGTTATCAGAGGTGGAAAAAAAACGAAGACGGACAGAGAGGCTCTGTTTATACTGTGCGGAAAAGGGTCATTTGGTACAGAACTGCCCTAAGAAGTCGGAAAACTAGGTGTAGCTAGAGGTACTACCCTAGGTGAGCCAGTTTTACCTCTATCAGATAATCGCTTACTCCTCCCGTGTTCTATTGCCTGGGAAGATCAAGTTCTGTCTACCCAGGCATTTATAGACTCAGGATCTGCTGCCGATTTTATTGATTATGATTTTGTTATGAAAATAGGGATTCCTCTTGTCCCTTTGGATAGACAGATTTTTGTCACCGAAGTAGATGACTTTCCACTCCAGAGTAAACACCCCCTTTCTCAGACTCCCGTTCTGTTGTGTCATGTGGTGGTATTGCATAGGGAAAAATTACAGTTCTTTGTGCTTAAAATGGCCACTTCCACTGTGATCCTTGGGATGCCGTGGCTGCAAAAGCATTTTCCTTAGATAGATTGGAGCTCCGGCCAGTTGTTAAGCTGGTCCTCCTTCTGTCATCATCATTGTATGGAGAAAGTTGCAGTTTGCGCCACCAAGGTTCAGATGGAAAGTTTGCCCGCACAGTATGCAGAATTCACTGATGTGTTTTGTCCCAAGTCAGCAGACAAACTTCCCCCCGCACAGAAGTTTTGACTGCCCCATTGAGTTAAGGCCAGGTTATATGCTCCCTAGAGATCATTTATATAACCTTTCCGGTCCTGAAAAACTCGCTATGCAGGATTATATTAAAAGAAAACCTGGCCAAAGGGTTTATTCGTCCTGCTAAGTCTCCGGCCGGAGCAGGATTCTTTTTTGTCCAGAAAAAGGAAGGGGGGCTTCGCCCCTGTATCGATTATCGAGAATTGAACAAAATTACCATAAAGAATCGTTATCCACTCCCTTTAATTGATGATTTGTTCTCCCAGGTCACTGATGCTGGTATCTTTTCTAAACTTGATTTGAGGGGGGCATAGAACCTGGTACGCATAAGGGAGGGTGATGAATGGAAGATGGCGTTCAACACACCCGATGGGCACTACCAGTACCTTGTTATGCCCTTCGGGTTGTGTAACGCTCCCGCCGTCTTCCAGGAGTTGGTCAATGAGGTGTTCAGAGAAGTCCTGGGGCGGTTCGTTCTGGTATACCTGGACGATATACTAATTTTCTCACCTAACCTGGCAGAACACAGGGAACATGTAAAGTTCGTCTTAAAGAAACTTAGATAGAATTTCCTGTACGCAAAGCTCGAGAAGTGTCTCTTTGAGGTGTCTGAAGTTCCTTTTTTGGGGTATATCATTTCTACCTCCGGGCTCTCCATGGACCCCAAAAAGGTATCAGCCGTTCTGGAATGGCCGCAGCCCATGGGGCTGAAGGCACTCCAGAGATTTCTTGGCTTTGCTAACTATTATAGAAAATGTATTAAAGAATTCTCTGCTGTGGTGTCACCTCTCACGGATCTCACAAAAAAGGGGCAGACACTTATAACTGGTCAGCAGACGCACATTCCGCCTTTTCATCATTAAAGAATTTGTTTTGCTCCGCCCCTATCTTGCGACATGTGGATGTCACCTGTCCCTTTATAGTGGAGGTGGATCAGAGATTGGGGTCGGGGCTGTACTGTCTCAGCACTCTGGTTTCCAGGGCAGATTGCATCCCTGTGCATGTTTTTCGCGTAAATTCTCTCCCGCTGAGAGAAATTACGATATCAGAAACAGAGAGCTGTTGGCCATCAAACTCGCGTTTGAGGAATGTCGTTACTGGCTCGAGGGGGCAGAACATGTAATTACGGTCTATACTGACCATAAGAATTTGGAATATTTTGAGAGGGCCAAGAGACTCAGTCCCCGTCAGGCCCGCTGGTCTTTATTCTTTTCGAGGTTCAGGTTTATTATTACCTACAAACCAGGAAGCAAAAACTTCAAGGCAGATGCTCTGTCTAGATGTTTCAACTTTCGAGCCCGAGACAGTACAGCCACCAACCCCCGAGAATATCCTGCCCGAGAAGGTTGTTTTAGCAGCCACCGAAACATGGGAAGATTGGTCTCTTACACTGGGTCCCTATCAACAAGATGTTCCCGAGGGGAAACCGGATGGGGTTCTATTTGTGCCACTTCATTTCCGCCTGCAGATTTTACAGTTATTTCATGCACATAAGAATGCAGGGCATCCCGGGGTTGTAAGAATGCAAGATCTGTTTTCCAGATGCGTTTGGTGGCCATCCCTGGCCCTAGACTGCAGAGAGTTTGTGAGAGACTGCTCAATCTGTGCCAGAAACAAACCGTTCAGACAGGCTCCTGTGGGTACCCTCCAGTTGTTGCCTGTGCCTTAGGAACCATGGACCCACCTACCCATGGACTTTGTGGGCGAACTACCCAGGTCTAAGGGTAAAACAGTCATATGGGTGGTAGTCGACAGGTTCAGCAAAATGGCCTATTTTATCCCTCTGGACGGACTCCCCTTCGCCCAGGAACTGGCAGATCTCTTCAATCAACACATTTTCCGGTTACATGGTATCCCGGAGAATGTGGTGTCATATAGGGGAGTCCAGTTTGTGTCCAGATTCTGGCAAACCTTTTGTCAACATCTTGGGATGGACCTGTCATTTTCATCTGGCTACCATCCACAAACCAATGGGCAAACTGAGAGAGTTAATCAGTCACTAGAGCAGTTCCTTAGGTGCTATGTGGCTGATGCGCAATTGGAATGGGCAAAATTTCTGCCATTTGCAGAATTTGTGCACAACAACTTGAAAAGTACCTCATCAGGCTTTTCTCCCTATCAGGTGGTCTCGGGGAGATCTCCCAAATTCTCCCCGTTACCAGTGGTGTCTTCTCCTTTTCCTGCTCTGGAGGATTGGGAGGGATCATTGAAAGAGATTTGGACCATGGTCAAAAGGAACCTGGAAAAGGCCTTTCAGACTCAGAAGCAGGCTGATAAAAAGCGGTCAGTAGAGTGGGAATTTGTACCAAGGGACATGGTGTGGGTTTCAACCCGGCATCTAGCTCTGAAGCAACCCTCAGCAAAATTAGGCCCCAGATTTATAGGCCCATACCCTGTCTCCAAAAAGATCAATGATGTAACTTATGTGATCGCACTGCCATCCAGTATGAGAGGGGTGAAGTCTTTTCATGTATCTTTATTGAAGCCGGCTGTGCATGTGGATTCCTCTCCAGGCAGCTACGGTGAACAGCGCTACCATCGCAGCTGCCTCCGTCCTGTGGCGTAGCTAAGGAGCTGTGGGCCCTGGTGCAAGTTTTAAATGGGCCCCCCCAAGCACTCTATACATAACAATTGATACGGCACACCAAAACCTGCCAAGGACTATCACAGCGTCAGAGTTGAAAGAAGGGGATTGGGAACAGTGTGTTAAGGATTACTACTATTCAAAGCATCTATAGAAGTGATTATTACCAGCACAGGACCAACAGAGAGCAAATACTGTGATAGCGGGTGGACCTTTCGGGGCCCCTCGGGCCCAAGGGCCCCGATGCAGTTGCTACCTCTGCACCCCCTATTGCTACGCCCCTGCCTCCGTCTCCTTGCCCGATAGTTTACCCGTGCCTCGGGCATCTAGCACGCCGAGGATGGGTCTTTCGGTTGCACATAGGGTCGCTTTGTCACGTGCGCGCGCGCACAGACAGGACCTTAACCACTTGAGGACCTAGCCTTTACTTAAGGATCAGCGCTGTTTTTTCAGATCTGTGCTGGGTGGGCTCTACAGCCCCCAGCACAGATCAAATGACAGGCAGAGCGACCAGATCGCCCCCCTTTTTTCCCCACTAGGGGGATGATGTGCTGGGGGGGTCTGATCGCTCCTGCATGCTGTGGGTGGCGGGGGGGGGGCACCTCAAAGCCCCCTCCACCGCAAGATTCCCCCTCTCTCTCTTCTCCCTCCCTGCCCGAGAGATCGGGGGCTGCACAGGAACGGATCTGTCCTGTGCAGCCTCTAACAGGCTCCCTGCTGTCATGTGACAGCGATCCCCGGCCGCTGATTGGCCGGGGATCGCTGATCTACTACAACGCTGCTACTGTAGCAGCATTGTAAAAATGTAAACAAAGCGGATTATTTCCGCTTGTGTTTACATTTAGCCTGCGAGCTGCGATCGGCAGCCCGCAGGCTATTCACGGAGCCCCCCGCCGTGAACTGACAGGAAACAGCCGCTCACGCGAGCGGCTGTTTCCTGATTAATTAGCCTGCAGCCGGCGACGCAGATCTGCGTCGCTGGTCCTGCAGCTACCACTTTGCCGACGCGCGCAATGGCGTAGGGCCCGCGGTCGCAACGGTCGCCATGGCGACCGGGCCTGGCTCCTGAGGAGGCAGGGGAGTGGCCCGGGGGGGGCCCATGTCCGTTTGGAGGGCCATGCGGCCCGTGCGCGCTATTGGGAGGGGGGAGCCAGCAGCTGCGGGGAGGGCAGCCTGACCTCTCCCTCCCTTCCTCTCCCCGGGGCCCCCCCTCAGATGCAGAGTGAGCGCGCACGGAAGCGCTGTAGGCAGAACTCACCTCCCTGCGTTCCAATCGCCGCTGATCTCCTCTCTGCATAGAAGCTGATACACACACTGCTTCCGGCAGTGTGTGTATCAGCATCTATACAAAGCGGGAGGAGATCAGTGGCGATTGGAATGCAGGGAGGTGAGTTCTGCCTACAGCGCTTCCGTGCGCGCTCACTCTGCATCTGAGGGGGGGGGGGGCCCGGGGAGAGGGAGGGAGGCAGAGGTCGGGCTGCCCTCCCCTCGGCTGCGGCTCCCCCCTCCATTATGGGGGGGGCACCTACCTCCCCTATCCTGGGGGGCAGCTACCTACCTAATCTATCCTGGGGGGCAGCTACCTACCTAATCTATCCTGGGGGGGCAATTACCTACCTAACCTATCCTGGGGGGGCAGCTACCTACCTAACCTATCCTGGGGGGGGCAGCTACCTAATCTAACCTATCCTGGGGGGGCAGCTACCTAACCTATCCTGGGGAGCAGCTACCTACCTAATCTATCCTGGGAGGGCAACTACCTACCTAACCTATCCTGGGGGCATCTACCTACCTAACCTATCCTGGGGGGGGGGGGGGCAGCTACCTAATCTAACCTATCCTGGGGGACAGCTACCTAACCTATCCTGGGGGGCAGCTACCTACTCTAACCTATCCTGGGGGGCAGCTACCTACTCTAACCTATCCTGGGGGGCAGCTACCTAATTTACCCTGGGGGGCAGCTACCTAATCTATCCTGGGGGCAGCTACCTAACCTATCCTGGGGGGCAGCTACCTACCTAATCTATCCTGGGGGGGGGGCAACTACCTACCTAACCTATCCTGGGGGCATCTACCTACCTAACCTATCCTGGGGGGGGGGCAGCTACCTAATCTAACCTATCCTGGGGGACAGCTACCTAATTTACCCTGGGGGGCAGCTACCTAATCTATCCTGGGGGCAGCTACCTAACCTATCCTGGGGGGCAGCTACCTACCTAATCTATCCTGGGGGGGAGGCAACTACCTACCTAACCTATCCTGGGGGCATCTACCTACCTAACCTATCCTGGGGGGGGGGGGGGCAGCTACCTAATCTAACCTATCCTGGGGGACAGCTACCTAACCTATCCTGGGGGGCAGCTACCTACTCCAACCTATCCTGGGGGGCAGCTACCTACTCTAACCTATCCTGGGGGGCAGCTACCTAATTTACCCTGGGGGGCAGCTACCTAATCTATCCTGGGGGCAGCTACCTAATCTATCCTGGGGGCAGCTACCTAATCTAACCTATACTGGGGGCAGCTACCTAATCTATCCTGGGGGGCACCTACCTATCTAACCTATACTGGGGGGCAGCTACCTAATCTATCCTGGGGGGGGGCAGCTACCTAATCTATCCTGGAGGGCAGCTACCTAATCTAACCTATACTGGGGGGCAGCTACCTAATCTACCCTGGGGGGCAGCTACCCAATCTATCCTGGGGGGCAGCTACCTAATCTATCCTGGGGGGCAGCTACCTAATCTAACCTATCCTGGGGGGAAGCTACCTAATTTATCCTGGGGGGCAGCTACCTAATTTAACCTATACTGGGGGGCACCTACCTAATCTAACCTTTATTGGGGGGCACCTACCTAATCTAACCTATACTGGGGGGCACCTACCTAATCTAACCTATACTGGGGGGCACCTACCTAATCTAACCTTATACTGGGGGGCACCTACCTAATCTAACCTATACTGGGGGGCACCTACCTAATCTATCCTGGGGGCAGCTACCTAATCTATTCTGGGGGGCAGCTACCTAATCTATCCTGGGGGGCAGCTACCTAATCTATCCTGGGTGGCAGCTACCTAATCTAACCTATACTGGGGAGCACCTACCTCATCTAATCTTATACTGGGGGGCACCTACCTCATCTAACCTATACTGGGGGGCAGCTACCTAATCTAACCTATACTGGGGGGCACCTACCTATCTAACCTATACTGGGGGCACTTACTTATCTAACCTGTATTGGGGGCACCTAGCTAGCCTATACAGGTGGCAACTATACTGGCTACCTATATTGGAGGCACCTACCTCACTAACCTATACTGGGGGCACCTACCTATCTAACCTATACTATGGGCAACTATTCTGGCTACCTATATTAGAGGCACCCACCTAGCTAACCTGTACTGGGGGCACCTATCTATCTAACTTATACCGGCGGCACCTGCCTATCTCACCTATACTGGGCGCAACTATACTGGCTACCTATGCTGGAGGCACCTACCTGGCTAACCTATACCGGGGGCAACTATATTGGCTTACCTATGCCTGGCTACCTATACTGGGGGGACCTATAGCTGGCTATAGGGATTTGGATATGTGTGTGCGTCGGGTGTTGCCGGGGGAGGGGGGTCTGTTGTTGCCGGGGGGCCCACATCCAGATTCCGCATCGGGGCCCAGAGGTTTGTAGCTACGCCACTGGACACGCGTTATGAGTGCGCGGTCGGCAAGTGGTTAATGCGGGGAGGAGGCGCGTCAGCTGACCGGCCGGTTGGCTGACGTCAGAGGAGATGCTCGCCGCTCCCCATTGGCTGATAGGGGTGGGCGTGCCCGAAGGGTCTCCTCTGCTTCTTAAGCCGGGCGGAATCACTCGCAACTTGTCTGCTGTTGCGAATACCTCGTGTCAGCGCTCAGACCTTTGATAGCTATAATAATAAATTCATTATAGACTGTATATTTTTCTGTGTATGACTTTGGCTCGTTCCTGTTCCTATTCTTTCGCTCTACGCTCTTGTACCTTTGCCCATCTGATCTAGTTGCCGACTCTGCCTGTTAACCTTCTGTCTCTGCCTTCCGATTTTGTACCTGATCTGTCTGTCTGTCGCCAACTCGATCTGTCTGACCATTCTACTCTCACCAGTGATCTCCTGTCACTGGTGAGGAGCTCTCAGTACTGTAAACGCCCACCAGCTCCTCTGGTGAGGCATCCCTGTGGTATTATCAATACTTACTGTTGCACCCAATCACTACCTGTGCATATCGTTTATTACACTTGTCCGCATCATTATACTTGCATTATTGGTGATTCTGCAGATCACCACATAATCAGGTATATTATCTGTATTATTGGTGATACTGCAGATCACCACATAATCAGAAATCTGTTACTAGCTGACACCAATCGTTACACTATGAATGCATTTTGCAGGAACTGATCTTTTGCAGATACTGATCTTTTGCATCTGTACAGCATCTTTATCAGTCTTTCATATCTCCCAGACAAACCTATGTGACAGATAAATGCCTCAATGTGCAAAGATTCTTATCTTATGGGCGTACTCCGCTTAAAGCGGATCCGAGTTGAAAAACTAACTATAACAAGTAACTTGTCTATATATCTTATCTAAAGTTTAGATAGTTTACATAGCAAATCTAGCTTTAAACAGCTCAATAGAATATGATTACTTTTTCCTGTGATACAATGAAAGCAGCCATGTTGTTTGTAAACATTACACACAGCAAGCTTATCTGCATCTTCAGCACTTAGGCCCAGTGCACACCAAAAACCTCTAGCAGATCTGCAAAACGCTAAAGGTTTTTGAAGCAGATTTTAGAGCGATTCTAGACATGTTTAGAGACATTTTCTAAACATGCCTAGCGTTTTTTGGAGCGTTTTTGTGTAGCAGATTACAAATATTGTTACAGTAAAGCTGTTACTAAACAGCTGCTGTAACAAAAACGCCAGGAAAACCGCTCTGATCTAGCGTTTTTCAGAGCAGTTTTCCACTTTCCTATACTAACATTGAGGCAGAAACGCCTCAGAAATCTAAAAAATACTGCAATCCCCGAGTTTGCGTTTGTGAAAAAAATGACCTGCTCTGGTGTGCACCATCCCATTCACTTTCATTAGCCAAGTGGTTTTCCCCCTGCAAGCGTTTTAAAAAATGCTCCAGAACCGCTCTGGTGTGCAAGCCCTTAGCCTGTAAAAAAAACCTAATCCCCCTCCTCCTCCCTCCTCCCCTCTGCCTCTGAAATCTCTGGCTAGTAATACTTCCCCCTCCTCCTGCCCAGACTGAGCACCCATGAGCCCTTGCTACTGTCTGAAATTACCAAGGCTCTCTGAAATGCTGTGGGCGAGACTTGTTTAGTTTATAGGAGTCACAGGAGCCCTAGTGGTCAGACCGCAAATTGCCTTCCAATCGGTTTCAGCACACAGACCATGCAAGCTTTGGTCGCGATCTTTGCGCAGAAACCGACAGAAATTTGGGCAGCAGCCCGACCAGAAGGGAGCCTGTGGGGTTATGGAAATACAACTTACACACTATTTCAGGGTATATCTGCCACCACCACTGGTATGGGCCAGTGGACCCTACCGACTGACTGACTTAGTGATCCTGCAAATAAAACGGTTAGAACACGCTGTATTCTGTCTAGATATCAACAATAGTAGTAGAGTCTCTCCAGAGACCTGGGATCAGTTTCTGTGTATGGCTGAATAGCAGGGTAGCTGAATAAACAAAGGACATTTGAACGTCGTTTATTAATGTAAGATAAATAATTAATATATACAGACAATTATTAAAATCAACAATTGAAACATTAATAGCCAGTATGAAATAAAAAAGGAGAAAATACTTAGGGTTTGTGGAAATATGTCTGTTCTGGGAAAACTTCTAGAGTTCCTTTTGTTCAGTTTCAGCAAAGTTCAAAGTCCAAACAAAATGGCTACCACTTGTTCCTCAAAGTGGTAGCAGCTTTCATGAAGGTGGAAAAATGGAGGAATGAGGGCCTGCCTGCCGGCCACGTGCTTTTGATGAAGCTGGTTTGGGGGGTGTGGCAATGCCGGCCCCCTCTGAGTTACCAACCAATGACAGTTCATTCCCTCTGAGAGATTTTAGGCCTAAACTTATAATGAACGATACATGTCATATTTAAGGGGATAGCAGATTCATACTTGTCGGAAAATACCGATTAATATGACATCAGACATGGCTAGGGCAGCGGGTCAGGTTCCTGAGAAGATTCATACCGCAATAACCGGACGGCCTATGGCGATGAATTTCATATCAGCACGTGGAGCAGACTTTAACGAATAAGACTATATGAATTTTATAGCTGTGCGATATACGGTCTCCATTTAATAGGTAAGAAACCCTATCCCACGGGTTTTCATATCTGCCTTGTCGGTGCCGCTCTGGCTGCTTTGTCATGGCCCCCTGGTGAGCCAGTTTCCTGGTTCTTTTCATGGGGCCATCTGGCTGTGGGGGGAAAGGAGCTGGTCCCTGCAGGGAATCTGGCCACGTGCGACATTCCTGAGGTGTGAGGCATTCCTGAGGGGTGAGGGGAATGCTTTGCTCACAGGGGAACAGATCTCTGGATTAAAAAAAACACAAAAGTGTTGTTTTCTGATCGCTTGCATGACTGCACAGATCTGATCATTTGTAACCCCTGCTGCTGCTGCACACAGACACAGTGTGCAGAGTGGGGGAGGGGGTGAACAGGGCAACTGTGTAAGTGAAGAAAAGGCATGGATAGCCTATGTGGCATTTCATATGAGGTAAATTTTTGCTACATTTCACATTTTGCTGCATTTCATATGTGGGGTAATGGTTTCGGCATTTCATATGTAGAAGAAAAGGTTTCTGCATTTCACATGTAGAGTAATAGTTGCTGTTGAAAAAAAGTTTTCTACATTTCATGTTGGGAAATATATGCTGCATTTCATATTCGTGGTATTTATGGGTCCAAAGTGTGTATATGTGAGTGTATACGTGTTTTTTTTTTTTTTATATTTATATCTTTTTTATTTATGTCTGCAAAATTTACATAAAAATACCACAGTTCAAGTTATATGTAGGCTCCATCCAACTTACAAATACCGTGGTTTACAATGGCCATTATATACTATAAGTTGAACTATACAAAACAGCCTATTTTCTATTCACAGTAATTCCTTCCTTCTCCATTATTTTAATTCTAATACATTATATCTATAATTGCACTTTGAAGACAAAGAGAAAGAACACAACAAAAGAAAAAAGCAAAACAGATCACTTATTATTTCCTGTCTTATCCCCCTGAGGTGGTATATCCATTTCCCATGCTCCATAAACCAAGCATTCATTATCTTTATCTATCTGCCAGGGAGAGTTGACTGAATGTTTAATACATCATATATAAAAAAATAGATTATTTATTCTTATCATTCTTAATACTAAAAAAATTCTGCATATCTTTCATTTTCCCTAAACTCTAGCCACTTTCTCCATTTTGCATAATGTATATCTGACTTATTCAGTTTCAAGAAATGTAATTCATCAAATGCCGACAGTCTATTTACTACCTCACACCACTCCTTTACTGTAGGGACTGTATGCGACTTCCAATATCTGGGTACTAGACTCTTAGCTGCATTAAGTAATGAAGGTATAATTGACTTTTTATAGCTCTTTACCCCTGTTTTAATACCATGTAATAGGATAAACCAAGGATCCCTCGAGATTGTTTCTCCCACAATTAACTCCATCACCTCAAGAATAGTATCACAGAAAGCCGTGATTTATGGGCAAGTCCAGCCTCTCCAACATTCATCCGAACTTTCTGGATATATTGTATGTATCTTGTCCGGAGTCATATACCATCGAGCAAGCAGCTTGAAGGTGATTTCTTGGATAGGTGATCCAAAAGAGGATGCCAATACTGCAGTCTTTTGCATATCTGAGCCGGGTATCCCCATTTCTCTCTCCCATTCTGCCACATATTTAAGGATGTCTGGATACACAGAGTTTATCAACAGTCTATATAATACAGAAATACCATGTTTAATTTTGATTTTACTATTAACCAAGATTTCAAATTTGTGACTTTGATTCGTCATCCTTATTTGCCCGGCCAAAGAGGCTACGAAGTGAGCCAACTGCCTCTATCTCCAAAAATCCATCGGAAATTCCCCTCGTTCATGGCGGAGAGTATCTAAAGAGGCAATTGAGTCCCCCCGCATCACCTGGCCCAGACGCAATTCAGAGTCCACCAACCATGTACCAAAACTCTTCTTCTCTAAGCCGGGAGGGAAATACGGCATTTGAATGAGAGAGAGAAATGGCGAAACAGTATCATCCATACCAAACATTTTTTCTACTCTATTCCAAATTCTAAGCGTATCATTTGAGTATATGGAGCGCACTGTATTTGTCAACCTCCACTTCCTGGGAGCCCAAGGTAAATTTTTTAAAGGGAATCCACATAGTGTTCCCTCAATTCCCACCCACTTCTTATTATCTCCCGATTGGGTCCAGTCTATAATTCTCTGCAAATGGATAGCATAGGAATACAAACTCAAGTCGGGGATGCCACCCCACCTCTCTCTTTCATTCTATATATAATTTTTCTTCCCAATCTTGCTCTTTTTCCTTGCCAAATGTATTTATGGAAAGTTGATTCTATTTGTTTAAAAAAAGAGAGGGGTATTTTTATCGGAATAGTTTGCATAACATACAATAACTTGGTAATATGTTCATTTTAATAACATTTATTTTCCCCATCCACGTTATATGAGAATGTGACCAATCCAGAAGATCTTTCTGGATCTGTGTCAGCAGTGGGGGGGAATTAAGGGTAAACATGTCCCTTTCGACCGCAGATATATAAATCCCCAAATACTTCAAACTTCTATCCCTTATAACAAAAGGAATCTTCCGGCTCAATTTTTCCACTTCCGCTAGTGGGACACTAATATTCAACAATTCGGATTTCTCTATATTTACTTTGAGATTAGAAATGGAACCGAACAAGTTCAATTCTGAAAAAATATGTGGGATAGTTTGAATCGGATCTGCCACTATGAGCATCATATCATCCGCGTATGCTGCTATCTTTTCTTCTTGACCATTATTTAATATTAATCCTTTTATATTCCTGTTTTCTCTCATTTTTGTAACAAAGGTTCTAAGGTTAAAACAAAAATCTGGGGGGAAAGGGGACAGCCCTGTCTGGTTCCATTTCCAATCCCCACTGAGTCAGAGAGGGTCCCATTTATCTTTATTCTAGCAGTTGGTTTGACATACAGTGCCATTATTCTACTAACAAAATTAGATCCCATCCCCCATTTTTTAAGGGTCATCTCCATATACTCCCAGTCCACTCTGTCAAAGGCCTTTTCAGCGTCCAATGACAACAACATAATATTTTGCTTTTTAGCCTCGACAGAATGGACCAGGTTCAGGATCTTTACCGAATTGTCCCTGGCCTCCCGTCCTGGGACAAAACCCACCTAATCAACCGATATCAGACTCGGTAGATATGGTCCCAATCTATCCGCCAGGATTTTAGAAAAACACTTAATGTCACAATTTAATAAAGAAATAGGCCCATAGCTCTGACACAGCTGGGGATCCTTCCCTTCTTTATGAATCACTGCAATATGTGCATGTAAAGCTTCCGGTCTAAATGGAGACTCTAGTGAAATGGTATTAAAATAATTCAACATTTGTGCGGACAAGATGTTCCCAAAAACGTTGTAATATATACTAGGTAGCCCATCTGGGCCTGGTGTTTTCCCCGTAGGACTTGACCTTATAGCTTTTTTAATCTCCTCCAATGTAAAGTCCTCTTCCAGGTTGGCCATCTCCAGCTGTGTCCGAGCAGGCAACTTAAAGAGAAACTCCGACCAAGAATTTAACTTTATCCTAATCAGTAGCTGATACCCACTTTTACATGAAAAATATAATGATTTTCACAAACAGACCATCAGGGGGCGCTGTATGACTGATTTTGTGCTGAAACCCCTCCCACAAGAGGCTCTGGTACCGTACGGTACTCTGGGCAAACTGCCACAATGTAACAATGACACACACAGGAAATGGCTGTTTATAGATGTCTGTTAAAGCCAGAACAGCTACATAATCTGCCCACAGTAACAATGTCACCATGTAATACATGTCAGAATGTGAATCTGGGAGAGGAAAGATTTTACAATGAGCAAACTGACTAAATCATGTATACATAATTATTGTAAAAATTAAGCACCTTTTTATATTAAATTATTTTCACTGGAGTTCCTCTTTAACAGAATTTAAGAACTCCTCTATTTTCAATTTTTTTGATACCAAGGGGTCTAACCCCCCTGATTGCTCTAGATTATAAAGTCTCTTATAGTGTAAACGTGTGTATGTGTGTGTGTGTGTGTGTGTGTGTGTGTGTGTGTGTGTGTGTGTGTGTGTGTGTGTGTGTGTGTGTGTGTGTGTGTGTGTGTGTGTGTGTGTGTGTGTGTGTGTGTGTGTGTGTGTGTGTGTGTAGTGTGTGTGTGTGTGTGTGTGTGTGTGTGTATATGTGTATGTATATGGGTGAACAGCACAAGCCATTTGAAAATAATGCAAGTCCCTGTCTCTTTTTTCCATTTGTGTGTGCTGCAGCACCTTGTTTTTATGTATTATCTATGTGGAGATGGGTCTTCATGGCTGTGTACATACATTGCATACGTTTGCATGAAATTCAAATGATTTGTGCTGTTCACCACCTGGTTTTATAACTATTTTTCCCTGTGAGCGTGCGTAACCACACCCACTTCCAGCACAGTCAAAGCAAATAATTAGGCAAGTTTGCATTTTTTTCCAGATAATCCAGTTGGTAGCTGATAGAAAGGTGAGGTGATTTTAATTAGAAATGATTCCTATTTGTTTGAGGGTAGAAACACACTAGGCAGAATCGCATATGTGTTTTCCATAGCACACAGTGGAAAACGCATATGCGATTCTGCTTAGTGTGTTCCTCCCCAAACTCTTGGGCCTTGGAGATTATTCCTATAGTAGGAGATGTGAAGAAAGTAACATTTGTGTTTGTGTGTGCGTGTGTACTGTAAACCCACGACCCCTGCCCCCCCGATATTCCAGTTGGCAGCTGATAGAAAGGCCCACTCCAACTGGTCCAAGTCCTCCCCTGTGTTGCATGATGTCATTGCTGGAACTTCAGTGGCTCAAGGGAGTGAAAAAAAGTGAGAAAAAAAGTATCAAAGATTATGACTATCATGCAAAGGGCACTTAGTAGCAATGATACATGAAATTGAAGCCCATTGCAGTAGGTGATGGAGAGCCCTAAGCAGGCCCTCTGGAATTTGGATGAAAGTAGGCATGCAGATGTGTGGAACAGGTTAGTGAATATAATAAAGTTGTGATGATAATGATATTCAGTATACTGTACTTCAAGTTAATCCGAGGTATATTGAATGCCTCCTAAACTCTCACAACTGTTCGCTGCTGTCTGGCAACAGCTTGTTGAACACACAGTTAAATTTTCTGTAGAAAAGAGGCCAAATGGCCCATACTCACGGGCTACATTTGTGGCCTGTCGCTAGCACACGGGAGCGTGTGCGCGACAGGCCGGCGACAGCTCGTCGCCAGGTCCCTCCGCATACACACGGCGGAGGGACCTGGCAACTAATGCGAAGGAAATGTCGCTGATGTTCCTCCCCCCGCCGGAAGCTCAAGGTATTCCCTGCTGGTTGCTGTCGCTAGTCCGCATACCCACGCGGACTAGCGACAGTTGCGGCGGAGTTGCAGCGGCAACTGTCGCCAGGCGATTGACTGCGCCAATCGCCTGGCGACAGCAGCGACGAGCGACAGTTCAGGGTGCGCGCCCGTGTTGCGCCTCATACTCACAGGCGACCTGTCACCGCAACACGTGCGCGCCGCGTGTTGCGGCGACAATTGTAGCCCGTGAGTATGGGCCATTATATAGCTTTTTGCATGCTGGTTAAAGCTGGGTGCACACTTTGCAGTGTGGTAAACCTCGCGTTTTTATGCATATGCATTTGTATTGCATTTTCTATGCGTTTGCATATACCAAACGCATATGAGTATTGTATGCGTTTCCTGTTGTGTTTTATGCAAATCACTAGGAAGACCACAGGAAGTGGAAATACATCAGAAAATACATTACACTGCATCATTATTGACTTTCATTATCTGTGTTTTTGAAAAAAAATGCAACGAAGGCAGCGTTTGTATTGTAAAACGCATATGCATTTTTTTCTTTTACTGCGGTCCAATGACTAACATTGCATGCATAAACACTGTGTTTTCCGCAACGCTAGCATTTCTGCTTAGCGTGTTCCCAGCCACATGCATACATTTGCCCTAAAGTAGCTGATGTGACTAATAGGAACTGTTGGTTACGGTTGATGTGAAAGAGGATGTGACCGAGAGTAACCATGACTACAAACTCCTACAAACGATGAACCTCTGTTTTGTCTATGCATACTTTGTTTAGCTACAAGTCATCAATTCCAAGAGTACTACCAGTGCAGTTTCTAGGTTAAACTGCTCCCAGGGCGAGTATCAAAAAATACGCCCCCCCCCCCCCCCCCCAAAAAAAAAGCTAAAATGCCAGCTGCACTTAGTGCGCTGCTGTCCGTTTTTTATCAGCACATTAATGTTACAGATTGTTAAGCGTTGCTGAAAAGCGGACAGAAGCGCACTAGTGTGTACAGGTCCTACAGAGTTTAGGCCGCTGACACCGGTCCCACTTATTCAGTGATGTGTTGTGGGCAACCACCGCATTGTGTGAAGGGAGAAATCAACACATGTGGTGATTGGCTACTGCCTGCAAGGGGAGGGGTGTTGGGCCAGGGATGCCTGAAGCTGCAGCCACACTCCCAACTTTTTGAGATGAGACGGAGGCACACTTTAAGACACACCCACAGCCAGATTTGTACTTTTTACCGCCCGAGGCCCTCTGTCACCAGATGCCCACACAAGTCCAATACACATATTCCACCCCCACCCCCGCAGCAGAAAAAAAACAGTACCTGAAATTACAGAAGAGAGGTTTTTACATCCCACCATTCCAGCACTGGGGCGCTCTTTGCTCAAGTAGGTTTCTTCATAGAGCAAGCACGGGCGTGGGCGAGCGTATCCATACTGGGCATACACAAGTAAAGTCTGTGCATGCCTAGTAGAACTAAGGCACTTGTGCAAGGCTTTTTTACTCTGTGCACAAGCACTTCATTTTACTGGGCATGTGCGGACCTTGCTTGTGCATGCCCAGAACAGATACATTCGCCCACGCTCGTTTGCATTCTGAAAGGAAGATACAGGAAACCCCTGGACTATCCTGCCCTTCCATAGAGGCACCACAGCTCCCAGCAAGCCCTACCTCCATTATAGAAGTACCACAGCTTCCAGCATGCTTCTCCCCTCCATAGAGACACCACAGCTCCCAGCATGCTTATCCTCTTCCATAGCGGCACCACAGTTCCCATATAGTATTGGATTGTCCCTAGGGCCTCAAGAGATCGCAGCTGGGCCCCTCAGGGCCCCAATGTGAATTGTGGTCCCCTGCAGAACATTTTCAGTGGAGCGCACTGTCCTGTCCGGCTGGCTTGCTCCTCTATGTGCTTCATCCTCGTGGGCGCCTCATCTCTGTGACCTGACGGCATGAACATACTCCAGTGGTCACAGAGATGAGGTGCATGTGAAAAGCGAAAAACTCGCAGAGGAGCGCACCATCCAGACAGGTGTATGTGTGCTCTGCTACGAATACCCAGAAGCTCCAGGGGACCACTATTCACTTTGGGGAGACCAGGGGGGTTCGCCAGCCGGCTCTGGGGCCCTAAGAGAAATCACAATACTATATGGAGGAGGAGGGGCATGCTGGGATCTGTGGTGCCTCTATAGAAGGAAGGTGCATGCTGGGACCTGTAATGCCTCTGTGGAGGAGAGGAGCATGCTAGGAGCTGTAAGGGGAGGGGGGGAAGGGGCTTGCTTGGAGCTTTGATGCCTCCACAGAGGGGGGGGGGGGGGGAGATGCTGGCAGCTGTAGTATCTGTATAGGCTGGGAGCTGTGGTACCTCTGTAGAAGGGGGACTTGCTGGGAGTACTGGTACGTTTATACAAAAGGGGAGGGTGGCTTGCTGGGAGCAGTGGTACCTTTATACAGAGGGGAGGGGGGCTTGCTGGGAGCAGTGGTACCTTTATACAAAGGGGAGGGGGGCTTGCTGGGAGCAGTGGTACCTTTATACAAATGGGGATGGGGGCTTGCTGGGAGCTGTGGTACCTTTATACAAATGGGGATGGGGGCTTGCTGGGAGCTGTGGTACCTTTATATAGAGGGGAGGGGGGCTTGCTGGGAGCTGTGGTACCTTTATACAAAGGTGAGGGGGGCTTGCTGGGAGCAGTGGTACCTTTATACAAATGGGGATGGAGGCTTGCTGGGAGCTGTGGTACCTTGATAGAGAAGGGAATAAATGGGCCACCTAATGCTGTGGGGTGGAGGAGGGGTTGTCAGGACAGAGGAGCAGGGCAAGTACTCACAGCATGCAGGCCAGGGGGACACAGGCAGCAGAGACACAGACACATTCTCTCCGTTTGGGTGAACACTCTCCCCTTCCCCCGACTAGGGTTGCCACCCGGCCGGAATCTGGCCGGCCCAGCCGTTAAAAACACTTAAAAGCCGGCGCCGGAATAAAAGTTTCACCGGCACGTCATCTGCCGGAAAAATCAGCCCCAGCATGCTCCCAGCTCTGCAACCTAGAGACAGCTCTCCCTCCTCTGTTCTTGGATTGGCTGGCTATGCACTGCCAGCCAATCACAGTGAGGATTCTGGGGAAGAAGGAGGAGCCCAGCCGAGAGGGAGTCGAGCTCACTGGTCTCTTCCCTGAACAGCATGAGTCCAGGGCAGGCTCGTACTGTGCTGAGCCAGCGGGGCTTCAGGAGTTTTCCCGGTAAGGTCACCTGTCATGTGACGTTCTGGCCCCCTCTCTGTCCTCTCTGCACTTCTCCTGCAGCGGCATGGGGGCCCTTCATTCAGCTGCACAATCTGAATGGCTCTGACACGCACCTCAGGCAGGCACAGTACAGGCTCCTCCCCCGGCTTTCCAGCTGCAGAGCGGCAAGTTTAGATGTGTGTGACAGACTCTCATCCAGGGAACTGATCTACACAGCAGCAGGGTCAGGGTGAGACTGTGACATACTGCAGACAGAGAGAGGTTACAGCTGAGCAGAGGCAGCGCTGTGTGTAAGCCTGACAATTAACAGTGTATTAGCCTGACTTTGATATGTTATCTCTGCCGTGTGCCCCTGACCCCCTCTCTCTTTTCTCAAGGGCTGGTTCAGACGGACGTTTGGAGGCGTTGCGTTTGCTGGCGTCGCGTTCAGCAGCGTTCGTGTGCGTTTGGATGCGGTCGCGTTTTTTCTTCCCCTAGGGGGACATTAGCCGTCGCGGTTAACCTCCCCTGGAAGCTACATGTAGCTTCCAGGGGCTCCTTGAACGCCAGAGAAAATCGGGACCCAAACGCCGCGTTTGTGTAAACGCGCTTGAAAGCTTGGTACAAACGCTCCCATTCACTTGAATGGGAGCGTTTAACACCAAGCCCTGAACGCTGGCTGTAAACGCTCTGCAAACGTCCGTCTGAACCAGCCCTTACTCGCAGCAGTATGTTTTTATGAAAGCTTATTGTCTCTGTATGTTCCACCAGCCTAATGGTAGAGGTAAAGACTGGAGTCCTGGTGAAAAATCACCCTGCAGTTATTCATCTCCCCCAAAATAACTATGTAACCTCTCTCTCTCTCTCTCCTCTACTTTCTTATCTTACCCTCTTTCTAATGTCCCCCTTTTCTCTATCTCTCTCCCCATTCTCATGTCTCTCGCCCTTTCTCTTCCACACAGTCCTTATATTATTATTATTATTATTATTAAGGTGCCCATACATGGGCAGATCGACCAAGAGACAGATCTAGATTCTAGATCAATTTCAGTATGAAATCTCTCAGGAATCAGCCTTGCGGCGCCGCCTCGCTGATGTCCCCCCCCCCCCCCCAATATAAAATGTGCCCCATGCAGTATACTTTACCTGTCGGTGTCCACTGCTGCCTCCGGGCTCCATCCTCATACACTTCCCACGTGATTGCCGGCATATACGTGGGCATGTGTGTGACATCACGTATGCACCCACGTATACGCCAGCAACCACGTCGGGCGCATGTATGAGGATGGAGCCTGGAGGCAGCGGTGGACACCAACAGGTAAAGTATACTGCATGGGGCACATTTTATATTGGGGGACAGCTCCGGGGGTTTCTGCCCTTATCCTGATATTGAACGCCATTACCACTGTGCATCTGATCGAGCATGCCAGCCCTACATCTTTCAGCATTTGTGATCGATACATGCGACCAATTTCAGCCCAAAATTGATCACATCATCGATCGGGCTTGCTCTTAGCAGCACCGATTTTCATATGTTATTATATAATTAATAATTATAATTAAATCAGATGTTCGATCGGCCTTATGTATAGCCACCTTTACCGTCTTTCACCCCACCCTCTACTCTGTCCACTCTCCAATGTTTCTTTATCCATCTACCACCCTCCTCACTCCTCCTTATTCTCATTCTCCCTCTATGCCCCTTTGCGAAAAAAGAAATTAACAACAGCTCACTCTAAATGACTAAATATTATCGTTTAATTATTATCGTTTATTTAAATTGTATAGCACTGACATATTTTAAACACTTTACGAATCAAGCAGTAATGTCACTGTCACTGACTGTCCTCAGAGGAGCTCACAATCTAATCCTACCATAGTCATAGTCTAATGTCCTACCATATTATTATTATGTATTTATATAGCACTGACATCTCCTGCAGCACTTTACAGAGTACATAGTCATGTCACTGACTGTCCTCAAAGGAACTCACTATCTAATCCTACCATAGTCATAGTCTAATGTTCTACCATATTATTATTATGTATTTATATAGCACTGACATCTTCTGCAGCACATTACAGAGTACATAGTCATGCCACTGACTGTCCCCAGAGGAGCTCACACTCTAATCCTACCATAGTCCTAGTCTAATGTCCTACCATATTATTATTATTATGTATTTATATAGCACTGACATCTTATGCAGCGCATTACTGAGTAACATAGTCATGTCGCTGACTGTCCTCAGAGAAGCTCACAACCTAATCCCTACCATAGTCATATTCCAAGGCCAAACCATATATTATTATTATTATGTATTTATATAGCACTGACATCTTATGCCGCGCATTACTGAGTACAACAGTCATGTCACTGACTGTCCTCAGAGGAGCTCACACTCTAATCCCACCATAGTCATAGTCTAATGTCCTACCATATTATTATTATGTATTTATATAGCACTGACATCTTCTGCAGCACTTTACAGAGTACATAGTCATGTCACTGACTGTCCTCAGAGTGGCTCACAATCTAATTCTACCATAGTCACAGTCTAATGTCCTACCATATTATTATTATGTATTTATATAGCACTGACATCTTCTGCAGCACATTACAGAGTATATAGTCATGTCACTGACTGTCCTCAGAGGAGCTCACAATCTAATCCCACCATAGTCATAGTCTAATGTCCTACCATATTATTATTATGTATTTATATAGCACTGACATCTTCTGCAGCACTTTACAGAGTACATAGTCATGTCACTGACTGTCCTCAGAGTGGCTCACAATCTAATTCTACCATAGTCACAGTCTAGTGTCCTACCATATTATTATTATTATGTATTTATATAGCACTGACATCTTCTGCAGCACTTTACAGAGTACATAGTCATGTCACTGACTGTCCTCAGAGGAGCTCACAATCTAATCCTACCATAGTTATGACCCACCCTTTTATATATTTCTATAACACTGGTAGCTTCTGCAACATATTACAGTGTTCTGATGCTTAAAAAGACTCAGAGAGGAAGGAAAATACAGCTCTGATACTTACCCTGGGCTTCCTCCTGCCCCATAAACACGTCTAAGTCCCACCCCGTCATCCCGCGGTCTGCCATTCAGCCACGATGAGCCCTGGTAACAGGCACAGTGACGTCAGTCCGGGTCTACTGTTCATGCGCGGGAGGTCTGTGCATGCGCAGTAAGCCTCAAATGACGTGAGCGGAGGCGCGGCAATGCGCATTATTCGTCTGTGTGACAGACGAATAATAGCCCGGTGCCGGCTGCGGGAAAAGGCGGATGGGAGCAGGACGGCGTGGGACATTACCGCTGCAGGGGGCTGATAGAAGCCCCAGGTAAGTGGCAGTTTTTCTCCTCAGAAACCCCCACAGAACCCTTTTAAGCAACTTCGGCTCCGTCTTCTGACGACGCAGACGTTACTCTGATGCATCAGGAGTTAGAGCCTTCCCTGAGGCAATTTTTAACCTTACCGGTGTTCTTTAAACTTTAACAGTTTAACATTTGTGTTTATTTTTATAATTTTAAATTTTACCTGTGCTATTTTTTAAAAAGGGTCGTAACAAACCCCTCCCACTTTTAGGCCACACCCTCCAGGCCACACCCCATAGCCGGTATTTTCTCCGTCAAAAGGTGGCAACCCTACCCCCGACACCATGCTTTGCCGTCTGGACTTGGACTCTTGGAGGGAAGAAGGAAGAAGCTGCCTGTGACCCTCTTTCAGTAAGTTATAATCCCAGCCCAGATGAGCTGCAGGCAAGTGTCATGCCTGCAGCTGTGTGTTTGCTTTGCCCACCACGTGAGTTTCCCTGCCATCATTCAGCTTTCCTTCACTTAGGAGCCCCCTGCCTGACCACACTATCAGCCATTGCGGGTGGCAGCTGGCTGGAATCTGCGCCTCCCCAGGCTCCCCCCCCCCCCCCCCCCCCACTGAGAGCAGCCATATCTGGAGGAGAGTGACAGGTCAGATGAGATCCATAAGGAGTTGAGCTAACAAACTACTGACCAGGGGCTGGCTCCTTCCACTGTTGCCACACGTCACTGATCACGGACCATCCAGGACCAGGAGAGAGGATGCAGCAGGGACCCAGGCAGGGTAACACACGTGGTCTGCTGCAAGTTATCTCCTTCTAGGGCGCCCTGACACCTGCAGCACCGCTACTGTACGTCACTGTCACAACAGTTGGTCATGTGGTGTTCACTTGAAGCTGGGCACGGCTGTCCAGGCAACAGGACGCCCAGGAGGAGTGCAGAGCGGTGATCACACTGGTCTTCTTAGGTTAGGCTGCACCACGTGTCACCGTCTTCCTTTCTCTCGGTACTTCTGTCAGCGCCCCCCCTTCTGCCTCCTGCTGCACTGCGCCCCGTACGATTGCACGCACCGCACGCCCCAAAAAACGGCCCTGAGTACTACCTTAACTTTAAAAATTGTTGGAGAATATACAGTATGTTCTGAACAGGAGGATGTTTAACCACCCATAGAGATGGTAAATGACATTTGAATAAATCCAGCAGGAAGTGCATTTAACCCATTCGCAGCTTCAGTAGTTCTCTCGTTTGAGATAAGTGCACTGCTTTTGACCTCAGTCGGTAAATTCTTGGAATGCTTTGATCTCTCTACTGGCAGACAATATAGAAACTGAAAGCAGAAGTCTTCTATTGTCTCACGTTGCCCCCTAGTGACAAGTGGCCAGAAATTGACATTTCCTGAGGTAATTACTGCACAAGTCGGTAATTTACCTCACTAGTCGGGAACTCTGATTTTCTGTGCAGTGATAGGTTTAGTGAATTTAAACTTGGGAAGGTGATCGGTAAAATCAGCTGTTTTTGAGCATTACTAAATGCGGTACCATTCAGGTGTTTCTGACATTATTGTCAGATCTGACAATCAGAACTTTTCTTCCTGTCAGTAAGTAATTGTAACTGGCTTACTGTGATGCATTGTGCTATTTTAAAGTAAGATCCCTAGAGGGACAGGGTAGCATTGATGCTCTGCCAATTGCCATGACTCTGAAGCCTGCTATATACATCCAATTTTTATTGGTCAATCATTGAGGTGGTAAGATTGGCCAATCAAAATTAGATGTGTGTATACCAGGCTTTACAGCTCTGAAGCGCATCTGGCAAAGCTGTTGGCTAAGTACCCTGTATTGTCTTATTATCATCCTGTTCAATTTTATTAACGTTGCGGAGTCTGATCCTTCACTTTGAATACACCCAACTAGAACCTCACTTTATCTTCAGCAACCAAGCGGTCCGTGTTGTAAGTTATTTAGAGTAACGGATGTCCTAGCAAAAGCAAGGGGCCCAGTTACAGGGGCAATCTCTGCAACTCCTCCTCCATTCATCACAGTACAGTGCTTCAGACTCTAAACAGGTTTCAAGACAGCCTGTAAAGTTAGTGCAGTCTCCAGTGATGCCCATTAACCTAGCAATCGCAAAATGCTAGCGTTTTACACGGGTGATTTTAGTGCTGTAAAATCGCTGTATACTCTTTTGATTCCTGAGCGATCACGATCAGCCCGTTTTTTTTTAAGCCCTGTATCGTGATCACTCCAGAATCACAGCAAAATGGTACATGCAACACGTTTTGCGATTGGCACTAATCGCGAATGTCCCGCGATCGTGGGCAGTGACATCACTGCCATTTAGTTTGTATTGCGCTAAAGCTTTAAAAAGTACTAGCGCTTCGGTGATTAGCAGGAATCACGCCCTGAAACTAGAATGGAAAACACTACTTATAAAATTAAATTAACTTTAGGTGACCTAGTGGAATTGTTAGGGCTACTTAAACTGTATTCTTGCCACCCGACAGAGGAAGATGGCTCCAGCGATGCCCCCCTCATGATGAGCCTTCCGCAATTAATCTTCTGTACGGTGGGTACTCACGATGTGGCGAGAATGGGAAATCAAGCAATCATGGTACTTTGCATAGTCATCGGGGATCTTAACCACTTCCGGATTCTCGGAGCGTATATACACGCCCCTGAATCCTGAAGTGTATTCCATGGAAACGGCCGCTCGTATGAGCGGCCGTTCCATGTCAGTTCCCGGAGGGTGTCTCCGTGAACACCCTGCGAGCCGATCGGCGGCTCGCAGGGTAAATGTAAACACACGGGGAAGACCTTCCCCGGTGTTTACATGTATACGGCGCTGCTGCGCAGCAGCGCCGTAGAGGAGATCGGTGATCCCCGGCCTCTGATTGGCCGGGGATCACCGGCATCTGATAGGCTAAAGCCTATCCCATCAGGCGCAGGACGGAAATCCGTCCTGCGCCGCTCACAGGGGGAGGGAGAGGGAGGGAAGGGGAAGGAAGCCAGGAAGCGCTGCGGAGGGGGGCTTTGAAGAGAGCCCCCCCCCCCGCAAGCGCAAGCAGCCGGCGGTGATCAGACCCCCCCAGCAGGACATCCCCCTAGTGGGGAAAAAAGGGGGGAAGTCTGATCGGCCTGGCTGCTAGCTGATCGGTGCTGCGGGCTGGAGAGCCCACGCAGCACCGATCAGCACAAAATAGCGTGGTAGGGAAGTGGTTAAAGATCCTATGTGCCATGACGGTCGTTATCACCACGCGACACTGAACGACGTTTGTGTGATCGCGCACCTGTCACTCAATCGTGGAAACTGTTGCTGCTCACTCAGTATTGCCGATCGAAAATCGCGCTGTGGGCACCGGCCTTTACAGATTTTTGTCAGAAACATCTGATCTGCATCCTTGTTCCAGGGTCTATGGCTAAAAGTATTAGAGGCAGGTGATCGGCAGTGCAGCCAGGCAATGTGCTTTGTTTAAATGGAAATAAATAAGTCAACGTCCATATGTCTCTCACCTTGGGTTCCCTTTTTAAAGGGGTAAAAAAAAATGCCATGGGACAACAGTTCAACAATTTCCATGTATTCTGTGGGAAACCACCCGCTAATTAATGGGAAACTAGATTTTACAAGTGCTTTTCCTGGAACACAACACTGTTGTAAACTGAGGAATCCTTGTACTTTTTAATTTTTTTTTTTTTTACTTAATCTATTTACATACAGTCGGCCGGAGTCCAAATTCTTTTCAGTCTGCTCTATGGAAACTCCTTGTGCATGTCCAAAAACAAGTGATGACTGTAGTTACAGGAAAGCTATTTCTGGAGTAGATTATTTTCTTACATGCAGCATGAGATTTGACAGATTAGCACTGTTGGGGTTGAGGGCCCTTTTCCACCAGCGCGTTTGCGCTGGCTGAATCGCAAAAACGCAAACCGCTAGCGATTTTACAATCGCTACGGTTTGCTTTTTAACATAGGAATCGCGGTAGGTCATTTCCACTACCGCGATTCGTTTTTTACTTGATCGCGATCGCGCCGCGGAGCGACTTTTGCCGCGATTTTGCTATGCAGTGCATAGCATAGAAAAATCGCGGCCGCGAACGTCGGGGAATCGCCGCTAATTGTGATTCAGCAATCGCTAGCGTTCAGCGTGAACGCTAGCGATTGCTAGTGGAAAAGGGCCCTTAAAGTTCCTCTTAAATCCCCAGATTTACACCAGATGCTTAAAAATTTAAATGCATCTTTTTCTATTCATCAATGCAATGACATGACTCATGCTGATGCGTTTGATCTACCTCAGCCAAGGGAGTGTTGCTTTGTTTCCTAAGAAGGTGTGGCCGAGCTGTAAGGCCTCGTTCACATCATAACGCGCATCCGTGTACATCTGGAAGCGCGTATGATGTGCATGTGCGACTAGAGTGGGGCCGAACCTCCGATTTTCGGTTCGCGAACCGGGTTCGCGAACTTCTGCGGAAGGTTCGGTTCGCGTAAAAGTACGCGAACCGCAATAGACTTCAATGGGGATGCGAACTTTGAAAAAAAAAATTATGCTGGCCACAAAAGTGATGGAAAAGATGTTTCAAGGGGTCTAACACCTGGACCCCCAGGTGGAGGAGTGGGATACATGCCAAAAGTCCCCGGGAAAAATCTGGATTTGACGCAAAGCAGCGTTTTAAGGGCAGAAATCACATTGAATGCTAAATGACAGGCCTAAAGTGCTTTAAAACATCTTGCGTGTGTATACATCAATCAGGTAGTGTAATTAAGGTACTGCTTCACACTGACACACCAATCTCACAGTGTAATGCACCGCAAACAGCTGTTTGTGTAGTGGCGTGTTCACAGAACAGGTATGCAGTGGCAGGTTCACTGAACAGGTATACAGTGGCGGGTTCACTGAACAGAACAGGTATGCAGTGGCAGGTTCACTGAACAGGTATACAGTGGCGGGTTCACTGAACAGAACAGGTATACAGTGGCAGGTTCACTGAACAGAACAGGTATACAGTGGCGGGTTCACTGAACAGAACAGGTATGCAGTGGCGGGTTCACTGAACAGTGCAGGTATGCAGTGGCAGGTTCACTGAACACAACAGGTATGCAGTGGCGGGTTAACTGAACAGAACAGGTATGCAGTGGTGGGTTCACTGAACAGGAATACAGTGGCGGGTTCACTGAACAGAACAGGTATGCAGTGGCGGGTTCACTGAACAGAACAGGTATACAGTGGCAGGTTCACTGAACAGAACAGGTATGCAGTGGCAGGTTCACTGAACAGGTATGCAGTGGTGGGTTCACTGAACAGGTATGCAGTGGTGGGTTCACTGAACAGGTATGCAGTGGTGGGTTCACTGAACAGGTATGCAGTGGTGGGTTCACTGAACAGGTATGCAGTGGCGGGTTCACTGAACAGTACAGGTATGCAGTGGCAGGTTCACTGAACAGGTATGCAGTGGTGGGTTCACTGAACAGGTATGCAGTGGTGGGTTCACTGAACAGGTATGCAGTGGTGGGTTCACTGAGCATGTATGCAGTGGTGGGTTCACAGAACAGGTATGCAGTGGCAGGTTCACTGAACAGGTATGCAGTGGTGGGTTCACTGAACAGGTATGCAGTGGTGGGTTCACTGAACA
This sequence comes from Hyperolius riggenbachi, assembly GCF_040937935.1. Taxonomy (NCBI): domain Eukaryota; kingdom Metazoa; phylum Chordata; class Amphibia; order Anura; family Hyperoliidae; genus Hyperolius; species Hyperolius riggenbachi. Next base: position 86,245,769 of record NC_090656.1, read on the forward strand.
GGTATGCAGTGGTGGGTTCACAGTACAGGTATGCAGTGGTGGGTTCACAGAACAGGTATGCAGTGGCAGGTTCACTGAACAGGTATGCAGGTATGGCGGGCTCACTGAACAGAACAGGTATGCAGTGGTGGGTTCACAGAACAGGTATGCAGCCAGGAACAAGCTAAGCCTAACTAATCTTTCCCTATGAGAGACAGTCTGCAGCAGCTCGCCCTACTCTCACTAACGCAGGCACACGAGTGAGCATAATGGCCGCCGCTGCCTGCCTTTTATTAGGGGGGGAGTGGCTCCAGGGGCTAGTGTAGCCTAATTGGCTACACTGGGCCTGCTGACTGTGATGTAGAGGGTCAAAGTTGACCCTCATGGTGCATTATGGGGTGAACCGAACTTCCGCAAAACTTCGCCTGCGGGACACGAACACGAACCACTGAAGTTCGCATGGAACCGTTCACAGGCGAACCGTTCGGCCCAACTCTATGTGCGACACACAAGAACGGCAGAAGGGCATAGACAGCCCTCCTGCCGTTAGCGCATTGCACTGTTGCGCAGCGCCTATGATGTTATTCGCGGCAGTGAATGGGATCAGCAGTGCGTAGCAGTGCAGATGGCGCGCGATCGCACGGCCATCTGCGCATCATGATGTGGATGAGCCCTAACTCCACTTCTACGAAACAGGCCTCTGGAGGGAAGCATGGCGGAGCTTCCACTAGACGCCCCTCCTACTGGAATGAATGGAAGTGGGCTGTGGCTGTACTGAAGTATTCTAGACTAGACTCTCAGAAAGCTGCCAGGGAGCCTACTATTGGTGAATCAGAGCACTTAAATGGGACTTGACCACTTTTAACCAGGATTTTTTTTTTCTCCACAACCCTCCCTCCTAAAGCCAGCCAATGACAGCGATTGGCTGTTATAGGCTTCAGCCTCTGACAGCGGATCGTTCCTGTGTGTCCCAGGGTGACAGCTGTGTCACACTGTACAGTGTAAATAGACGGCGGTTTCACCATTTAACAGTCTCCTAGTGTCGATTGCTGATGGGAGACTGAGGGGGCTTATTTTACACTAAGGGAGACATCGCATTCACGGCTCATCTCGATATCGCACGCCGTTACTGCCCCGCACCTGAATGAGCATGAGAACCCAACATATTGCAGCATGTCCAATCGATACATGCAACCAATTTTGTCGATCAGCCACACTCACAGTATTTTCCACTGAACCTATTATAGGTGGTGACCAAGACAGGTGGTGACCAAGACAATGTATTGTGCAATGGAAGATGTCGGCACTATATAAATAAAATAAAAAAATGCCATACATATTTTATAAGAAAAATATTCTGGAAAGTACATGAAGAAATTGTTTAATCACTTGAAGGACACTTGAGGAGAATATGGAAGCTGCTATATTTCTTTTTAAACAATACCACTTGCCTGGCAGCCCTGCTGATCTATTTGGCTGCAGTAGTGTTTAAATAATACCAGAAACAAGCATGCAGCTAATCTTGGCAGATCTGACTATGTCAAACACCTGATCTGCTGCATGCTTGTTCAGGGTCTATGACACGGAGGATCAGCAGGATAGCCAGGCAACTGGTATTGTTTAAAAAGAAATAAGTTTGGCTGCCTCCATAGCCCTCTTGTTTGGTTCTGCAATAAAGGTGTGAACAGATGGCCTCGCACACCCTGCTGGCTGTTGCACTATGACCTGGATCTGTGAGCTGTAATGTTCCTTCAAGGTCACAAACAAACATAAAAGCAACAGGGCGTTACAGAGGGCCTAACAGCCATTACACAGGGTAAACAACCTGCTTCCTCAGAGACCTCTCTCTCTCTCTGAGGATCTTTAAGCCAGGGCCGGGCCGAGGCGAGGGAGGCTCCAGCCTCAGGGCGCAGTGTAGGAGGAAGCGCATAACTCACTCCAGCTATCATTCCCCTATTGTGTTTGAAGCAGAGAGGAATAAGAAAAGGGGATATATGGCAGTGAATGCAAGCCAGATAACTAGAGATTAAGGTGTTGGGGGCCCTGGGGCGCCTCTTATAGTATAATAGCAATCAGTGTGTGACAGCTGGGGTGGGAGGTATGGGGGGCACATTTTGGCATCTCAGCCTTGGGCGCTGGAGGACCTTGTCTCTGCTCTGCTGCAAGCTTGCGCTCTGGTACACACTACTGTTCTCACTTAAAGAAGTCAGTGTTTCCTCCATGAGTGGCTCAATGTAACCATTTTTGTGCCCTTTCCTATTTGATAATGAAGAAATAACTTTTGCCATCAGCTGATCATAAATGTATGTGCTTTAGCACAAGCACAAGCAACCTGTCTGTGTTGGAAGTCTCTGGAAAGGGAAGTGCTTATTCATACACTGTCATTACGTGTGTGTTAAGTGTGTGTTACGTGTGTGTGAGAGTGTGTGTGTGAGAGTGTGTGTGTGTGTGTGTGTGTGTGTGTGTGTGTGTGTGTTTCACATGGGCCTTACCAGTGGTATAAAATACATAGCTCCCAACTGTCCCTCTTTTGGAGGGACAGTCCCTCTTTGGGAGCCCTGTCCCTCTTTCTAACTCATTTGTCCCTCTTTCAGGACTTTGTCCCTCTTTCTATGTAAATATGTGTATTTATCTACTGCAAATGTGTTTAATTGGCTCTAAACTTAATCCCATCTTTTAAATTGATATATTTCTTATTTTCAAATGTTAATATGAAGGAAAATGAACCAGGATAGAAAGGACCAGTGTGGTTTGAACTATAAAACAACATATTTTTCTTATGAAATATTTATGGTATGCGTGACTAGGGGAGTGACAGGGCGTGATCAGGGGTGTGGCAGGGGCATGGCTTAAGTGTCCCTCTTTCTCATCTCAAAAAGTTGAGAGGTATGAAAATATTTTTATTTAAAACCTCCTCGGCTATTCACACAGGCCCCAGTTCATAAGGCCACTCTGGGATATCCAGGAGGGCCCAGTTTAAAATGGCGCAGGATGAAAAATGGTGCACCGTTACGCTGATAAATGTATCATAAAACGCTATTTACCGTTTTAATGTAAACACATTAAAGAGAATTTGTACTCTAAAATTCTTACAATAAAAAGCATACCATTCTCTTCATTATGTTCTCCTGGGCCCCTCTGTGCTGTTTCTGCCACTCCCTGCTGCAATCCTGGCTTGTAATTGCCATTTTTATGCAGTGTTTAAAAACAAAAGACATAGCAAGTGATAGGCTGAGAGTAGCTCAGTGTGTGAGTCATACAGAGTGTGCAGGGGGCCTGGAGAGGGTGTGTATAGCTTCTATCCAATCACAAGCAGCACAGCACATTCCAGCCTGACTGCTTGAGCGGACAGAGCCGACAGAGGAAAGAAGATTAGATCATATAACAGAGATAATACAGCCACTGTGCAACTAGGAAAGGCTGCAGTAAGCCAGACCACATTAGAACAGGTATAGGAACTTATAGGATAGAAGAAATAAGGCTCAAAATTTTGTTACAGAGTCTCTTTAAAACAGTAAATAGTGTTTTATGATACATTTATCGGCAGAACGGTGGACCATTAAAATGCAGGGGGGCTAGTGTTAGGCAGCGGGGGTTGGAGGGAGGGGTAACAGGAAAAAAGGGTTTAGGCAGCTAGTGGACAAAAAGGGTGCCACATTCACTCCCATAATAAATATCGTTTAATGGGCGCCGAACAGGAAGAAAAGGGTGCCGGAGATTATAGAACTGTGCTTGTGATGATTTACGTTTAGAAAATGCACCCGTGACGAATAACGTTTATAAAAATACTAAACATATTTATCCTATTTAACTAAAACATTATTTAAAATTTTATCCCTTACTGTTTGTAAAACATTATTATTCACAAAATAAAGCGATCAGTACGTAACATAAATTGCAATATTTTTTACAGTCACTATTTTTAAAACATTATTATCCACATAATAAAACAAACACTAAGGGGGGTGGTTAGGGTTAGGCACCACCAGGGGGGTCTGGCCATACATTAGGCCGATTACCCGCCGACCGACAGCAGATTCGATCACTGGGATCGAATCTGCTGTCACATCGTTCACGCTAAACTTTGATCTATTTCGTCCCGAAATATCGATCCTGTCGATCGCTCCGTGCGGGAAATTACCGTCAATCGCCCGCGGGTAGGGAGCGCATCGCTAGCGGCGTACAATCGACGCTGGTATACATTACCTGAAGCTGGCTCCCGGCATCTTCTCCGCATCACCTCCCGGCTCCCAGCTGGCATCTTCTCCGCATTACCTTCCGCATCACGGCATCCGGCGGCATCCCTGTATAACTTTCTGTGTCACTGCAGAGACAGCGGAAGTACAAATAGAGGGCGCTCTATTTGAACTTCCGCTGTCACTGGAGTGACGGATGTCGTGATGCGGAGAAGATGCCAGCCGGGAGTCGGGAGGTGATGCGGAGAAGATGCCAGCCGGGAGCCGGGAGGTGATGCGGAGAAGATGCCAGCCGGGAGCCGGGAGGTGATGCGGAGAAGATGCCCGGGACCAGGCTTCAGGTAATGTATGCGGGGGGGGACAGGCGGCAGCTCAGCAGATGGTGAATCGGCTTCAGGCTGAAATCGATTCACATTCTGTTTGCAGTAAAGGTAGCCATACGATCCCTCTCTGATCAGATTTGATCAGAGAGGGATCTATCTGTTGGTCGAATCCGATGGCAAATCGACCAGTGTATGGCTACCTTTAGGTTTAGGCACCACCGGGGGGGGGGGTCTTAGGGTTAGGCACCACCAGGGGGGTCTTAGGGTTAGGCACCTTAGGGCTGGGCACCACCAGGTGGGTCTTAGGGTTAGGCACCACCAGGGGGGTCTTAGGGTTAGGCACCACACAGGGGGTCTTAGGGTTAGGCACCACCAGGGGGGTCTTGGGGTTAGGTACCACCAGTGGGGTCTTGGGGTTAGGCACCACCAGTGGGGTCTTGGGGTTAGGCACCACCAGGGGGGTCTTGGAGTTAGGCACCACCAGGGGAGTCTTGGGGTTAGGCACCACCAGGGGAGTCTTGGGGTTAGGCACCACCAGGGGGGTCTAGGGTTTAGGGATAGGTACAGGGAGGGTTCTGTGTGAGAGTAGGGTTAGGTATAGTTACAGTACAATATACAACACCACCAGGGGGTGGTTAAGGTTAGGCACCACCAGGGGGGTCTTAGGTTTAGGCACCACCTGGGGGGTTTTAGGTTTAGGCACCACCAGGGGGGTCTAGGGGTTAGGGATAGGTACAGGGAGGGTTCTGTGTGAGAGTAGGTTTAGGTATAGTTTTAGTAAAATTTTAGTAATACTTACTAATGTTTTACAACACTTATTACGAACGTAGTTATATTTATATTTATATCATCGTTATAAATAATATTTTCAGATTTTATTATAAGAAGAAACAATAAATGAAGGTTATTCACAATAATATACAATTATAACGATAAAACATATATTATCGTTTTTTTAAGAAACGTAATTATAAGTTTCACTTTTGGAACAGGGAAGATTAACGTTTTCACAATTGCTGATTTCATACACATTATTTAATGATTTATAAATTTGTAAAACATTATTTGTAAATGAAATACAGTACAATAAACGTACGTTAAAAAAGGGCGCCGGGAAAAAAGGGCGCAGGGTTTTAAACGATAATCATGAATAGCGTTTAAAAAAAAATTGTGCTATATTTCGTTTAAAAATAATGTTTTATAAAGTTATAAATCATTAAATAATGTGTATGAAATCGGCAATTTTAAAAACGTTAATCTTCCCTGTTTAAAAAGTGAAATTTATAATAACGTTTTATAAAACATTAATAAGAATTTTACTAAAGCTATACCTAACCCTACTCTCACACAGTACCCTCCCTGTACCTATCCCTAACCCCTAGACCCCCCTGTTGGTACCTAAACCTAAGACCCCCCTGTTGGTGCCTAAACCTAAGACCCCCCTGTTGGTGCCTAAACCTAAGACCCCCCTGGTGGTGCCTAAACCTAAGACCCCCCTGTTGGTGCCTAAACCTAAGACCCCCCTGGTGGTGCCTAAACCTAAGACCCCCCTGGTGGTGCCTAAACCTAAGACCCCCCCTGGTGGTGCCTAAACCTAAGACCCCCCTGGTGGTGCCTAAACCTAAGACCCTCCTTGTGATGCCTAAACCTAAGACCCCCCCCAGTGATAAGCATTAATAACGTTTTTTAAAAAAATATGGTGCGGTTTTTCGTTTAAAATTAAAAAAAAAAAAAAAATTGTACGGTTTTTCGTTTAAAAGTAATGTTTTAAAAAATATTGTACTGTTTTTCGTTTAAAAATAATGTTTAAAAAAGTATAAATCATTAAATAATGGGTAATCATGAGAAGCAGTTATAAAACATTAAAAGTCTCCGGGCGCCGCTTTTAAAACGTTATTTTTCTCCGGCGCCCTTTTTTCCTGTTGGGCGATATTAAACGATATTTATTATGGGAGTGAATGGCGGCGCCCTTTATGTCCACCTGCCTCATGCGCCCAAATTTCCTGCTTCCGTGTGCATATGCATAGATTACCTTGTCCCGGCGATCGTTTCTTCACTTCCTAGTTAGTTTGCAGGAGTCCTGCAGCCAGCCAATCACCATACGGGGACTGAAGCCACAAGGTGATTGTCTAAATGCAAGACTACAGCAAACTAACTGAAAAAGTGATCGCTGGGACAAGGTAATGTAGGCCTATGCACACATCCTCCCTCCACCTAATCCTACTCCCTCCACCCTGCGGTGGCCACTAATGATCCAATCTTTTTCATCCAATCTTACCATTTCTAATGCTGGGAACAGGGCTGATCGGAAAAGCTGAATTCCGATTTTGTCGAAATTCCGTGTACCGCATGTTCTGAGTGCATTTCTATTGAAGTCAATAGTGCCAACTTCTGCGGTTAATTGTAAAGCTCCCTTACATGCTATCATCACCAAATTTGGCATGTATATTAACCTATTTTGGTTCCTGGACGTAGTTTCTACGTCCAGGAACCATGCGCGCTACGGCGCGCCCCCGCGGCCGATCGTGCGCGTGCACGCGCACTCCCGGCCGCGGATTCGGTAGCCAAGGAATCAATGTATTGGGGTACGGAGCCCGATCATTGATTCCTCTCCCCCGCTGAAAAAGCGACAGCTTCTCTCGGAAGCTGAGCTTTTTCTGGCCGTCTTCTTCCTGATGCGTCACTCTAAGCGCGTGCTACGCTTAGAGTGACGTCATGTAAACAAACTCATGGCCGCCATCTTGTGGCCAAAAAGTAATACTACACCTGAAAAAAAAAAAACAGAATTAACACACATTTACATTATAAATCTATTGTTTACCTCCCACCCTCCCAAAAGTACCCAAATAAAATGTTTAGTATAAAAAAAAAAAAAAAAAACATTACAATAAAAAAAAAACATGTAAATATTTACCTAAGGGTCTAAACTTTTTAAATATCAATGTAAAGATGAAATATTTCTATATTTTTTTTATTTTAAACTTGTAAATAGTGATAGATGCAAAATGGAAAAAATGCACCTTTATTTCCAAATAAAATATTGTCGCCATACATTGTGATAGGGACATAATTTTAACGGTGTAATAACCGGGACATATGGACAAATACAATACGCGAGTTTTAATTATGGAGGCATGTATTATTTTAAAACTATAATGGCTGAAAACTGAGAAATAATGAATTTTTCCATTTTTTTCTTATTCTTCCTGTTAAAATGCATTTACAGTAAAGTGGCTCTTAGCAAAATGTACCCCCCAAAGAAAGCCTAATTGGTGGCGGAAAAAACAAGATATAGATCAGTGCATTGTGATAAGTAGTGATAAAGTTATAGGCTAATGAATGGGAGGTGAACATTTCTCACGTGAAAACGACGGAACCTGAATGGGTTAAGCAGATGAGTAGGAACATGGTTAAAAAAAAATTTGTGAAAAGACCTTATAGTTTTTGAGCAAATCGATTTCAAAGTTTCATAGGAAAAATGTTTTTTAAACTGTGTAAAATGACACTGCTGCAGTACAGGTTACTGCATTCCGAGTTCTGTATACATATTGTATACATTTCATGAAAACAGACAGCGTGGGGTCCCCCCTCCCAAGCCTCCTTAACCCCTTGTCCCCCATGCAGGCTGGGATAGCCAGAATGCGGAGTCCCGGCCACGTGGGGCTTCGCACCCTGAGCTATACCAGCCCGCATGGTCCATGGTATGGTGGGGCTCTGGAGGAGAGGGGCGGCCAACCTCCCCCTCTCCACCAGAGCCCTTGTCCAATCCATGGACAAGTGGCTCTTCCCCACCTCCGGTGCCCCAGGAGGAGGTGGGGGCCGCCGATGTCCTGGGGGGTTCATGGTGCCATCCGGGGTTCCCCTTTAACAAGCGGACCCCGGAAGCCGCCCCCTCCCCTGGAGAAATGAGAATAGGGGTACACGGTACCCCTTACCCACTTCAGCAGAGTTAAAAAAAGAAATAAAAACACGACAACGAAAAAAGTCCTTTATTGTTCTAAATTAACCAGGGATACTTACCTTGCAATAATCCCACGCCAGTATCCTCAGGAGTGGTCCCACGCCAGTATCCTCTTAGGACATCCCACCACCCTCCCACACTGACGAACTCCCGCCACTGAATGGTCCACTGAATGGTCACAGTCAGCCTCTGTATAGCAGAGGCTATGAACGCGAAAATGTTGCCTTTGAAACAAGAAATTTCAGCAAACAGTGATGCAATCAAAATGGCCACTGGGAAATAACGGAACGCTGGAGGCCACACTAGAGTGGCGAAACCAGCCATTTTTCACATAGATGGTGGGTCCAGGTGACCAGAGCAGGAGGTGCCCTGGTCCCCTGGACCTACCTATTTATGTGAAATAACGCTCAATCTGACACTCTGAGGTGGCCTCCAGGGAACGGGAATCCCCAGCAGCCATTTTGTTTATGACACTGTTTGCCGAAAATTCTTGTTTTAGCTTATGCAATACAGATTGCAGAGGCTGTCTATAGCCATTCAGCCCCGGGAGTTGGGCGGGTGCGTGGTCCCACTCCTGAGGATACTGGCGTGGGATTATTGCAAGGTAAGTATCCCTGGTTAATTTAGAATAATAAAGGACTTTTTTCGTTGTCATGTTTTTATTTCTTTTTTTAACTCTCTGCTGAAATGGGTAAGGGGTACCGTGTACCCCTATACTCATTTCTCCTGGGGAGGGGGCGGCTTCCGAAGTCTGCTTGTTAAAGGGGACCCCCGGATGGCACCATGAACCCCCCAGGACGTCGGCGGCCCCCACCTCCTCCTGGGGCACCCGAGGTCGGGAGGAGCCCCTTGTCCATGGATTGGACAAGGGCTCTGGGGGAGAGGGGGAGGTTGGCTGCCCCTCTCCTCCAGAGCCCCCCCATACCATGGACCATGCGGGCTGGTATAGCTCAGGGTGCGAAGCCCCATGTGGCCGGGACTCTGCATTCTGGCTATCCCAGCCTGCATGGGGGACAAGGGGTTAAGGAGGCTTGGGAGGGGAGACCCCACACTGTCTGTTTTCATGAAATGTATATAATATGTATACAGAACTCGGAATGCAGTAACCTGTACTGCAGCACTGTCATTTTACACAGTTTAAAAACCATTTTTCCTATGAAACTTTAAAATCATTTATTTCAAAAACTATAAAGTCTTTTCACAAAAATTTTTTTAACCATGTTCCTACTCATCTGCTTAATATACATGCCAAATTTGGTGATGATAGCATGTAAGGGGGCTTCACAGTTAACCATGGAATTTAGCACTATTGACTTCAATGTAAACGTGAATTCGGTACTCGAAATTGCCGAGTTTTCGAGTTTCGAGTGCTTACTCAGAACTGCCAAATTCCGAAGGCAAACTCAAAATTCGGAATCCGAAAGCTCAGCCCTGGCTGGGAATACACGGGTCGATCCAGCAGCCGATTAGCCGGATCGACCCCAGCCATGTCCCCGCGCGTGCGCGCGGATCGATTACTGCTCGTCTCCGCCGGCGCTCCTTATCAGCCGCTCGGTTCCCTGCCATTGTCCGCCGGCGGGGATCGAGCGGGCGGGGGTCGAGCAGCGCGATCGGACCAGCTGAATATTATCAGCTGGCTGGATCAGCTGCTCGATACACGGTACAGAAACGTACCGTGCATCCCCAGCATAAGGAAACTGCCTAAATTATCCATTCAATGTATTCACTTAATTTACCCTTATACTACATATATTTGGTAAAATTGGATGAAAAAGATTGGATCATTAGTGGCCACCTTAACACCGCTTCATTTTTTTTTTAACCAATAAAACGATAAATATCGTTTTAAAATGTAAATTAATGCGGCACCATTTTTATACTGACGGCGCTGTGCGCCATTTTTAACTGTTCCGATCCAGAAGGCTCCAGAAAGGGAAAATGGTGATGTTACTGATGATCATACTCGGTGTTATTGTCAGGGACTCCCTTTGCTGCCCGAGGAAGGAGTAAGCACAATCCAGTGACTCTGCATCCAACAACCTCATGCTGTCTATTCCTGCCGTTGTGTAGTGGAGTCAGAGCTCTCGTGCACCAATGCAGTGTGTCTTACCAGTTATATAAAACATTTTCTTTAAAAGTTGCTGGGCCCCTCAGGTATTCAGACAGGCCCCAATGTAGGCCTAAATGATTTTAGGAAAAAATTGCATTGAGCGATTTCTGTCTGAAATTTCGATTCATGATTTCCTTCAAATCAAGCTTTGTTCCCCCTCTGTGCCTATTTGTTCCCCCTCTATGCCTGTTTGTTCCCCCTGTACCCCTCTCTCTTTGTGACCCCTTTGCCTCTTTATGTCCCCTCTGGGTCTCTCTCTTGCCCCCTTTGTGTCTCTGTGCCTGCTCTGTTTCTTTATGTGTCTCTGTGTCTTCTGTGTCTCTGTGCCTGCTCTGTGTCTCTGTGTTCCCCAAGCTGCATCAGTTCTGAACATAGCTTCAAGCACGAGTCCAACGATGCCCGTCTATCCACTTCGCCTCCTGCAGGCTCTAATGCACAGAATACTGTATGTCACATAACATCACGGAATACTTCCTGTATGTCACATGACATCACGGAATACTTCCTGTATGTCACATGACATCACGGAATACTTCCTGTATGTCACATGACATCACGGAATACTTCCTGTATGTCACATGACATCACGGAATACTTCCTGTATGTCACATGACATACAGGAAGTATTCCGTGCATTAGAGCGTGCAGGAGGTGAAGTGGATAGAACCCGGAGTTTTGCCAAGCACAAGAGCCGGCAGATGGCGGTAGAGGACGGACTCGTGCGGAAAGGTATGTCCAACGCTGCGGGCCGCACACGTTTGAAGCCACTTCTTGACGTGATCGCGATAATTGCTGCTTTGATGATTCCGAAATTGTGATCTTGGTGATCACGATTTCGGCTTAAATTCGATTTATCTTTCAGGCTTACTCCAATAATCATGAATGCCTCTCTGGTCTATCCAGGAGGCTCCACAAAGGGAAAATGGAGCAGTCACTGTTCATAGCCCCCCAGCTCCCCCCACGTACTGTGATGGCTGCATGTGTGAGAAAATGCTAAATACTAGAAGCCTGACTGACCACTGGGCCCTGACCTTTCAGGCTTCAAGCCTTCAGCATTTTATCACACATGCAGCCATCATACAGTACATGGGGGGAGCTGGGGGCTCTGTCTTCAGGGGGGAGTCTTGAAGCCTGGACACTGGAGCAGGGGGTCAATCAGTCAGGGTGTTATACATACTGTTGTAGTAGCACCCAGGGTGATGCCCTGAAACAGGGTGGCACTACACTGGTGTACTGGTCTCCCACCCCACCTGTGTGGGGTGGGAGACCAGTAGCTTTTAGCTAGTAAGCATTTTTCAAATTGGCCAATAAATGGTATTATCCTGATTTAAAACTTCCTGTCTGTAAAATACAAGCTCTAGTCTGCAGCAATGTTTAGCTACTAAGATAAGGAATCACAGTGTTTCTTCCCCCTCCTGCCTCTTCCCCCTCCCCTTGCTTGTAGAGTGGTCAGACACAGGCTGGAATGATTTGTCTGTGATCTGTCCACATAGGATCAGCTTGCTAGCAAGTAAGGATTAAAGCATGCCAGCAAACTACCCAAATCTGTAGGTAACTTTTTTTTACTTTTATAATATCAAGCAGCTCTATTCAAATCCTCAGAGTTCTGGTTGTGATGTTTACATTTGGTCTCTTTTACTAGTTTGCTTAACTAGTTAGGGCCTGTTCAGACTGTCAGCGTATAAAGCACGCGTATAAAATCAAAGAAACGCAAGTTGAAAAACGCATGCATTTTTCTTGCGTCCTAATGCATTTTCTATTGCGTTTTGCACACACACGTGACCCAGGGGAAAAAAAGAATTATGGGAACCGCAGAGGGAAATGTACGCTAAAAATGCAATAGTACGCGTTTTTGATACACGTCCATAGACTTTCTATGCCTGACGCACAGAACTACATGCAGCAATGCGGATAAGAAACGTATGCGTCTCATACGCATACATGTGAACTAGCCCATTCAAAAGCATTAGGAGCCGTTTCTATGCGTTTTTGGTACCCGTACGCTTTCCCTGAAAACGGCTAGGAACGCGCATAGTCTAAACAGGCCCTTAGCCTTAATCTTATTACCTGAGCTAGGCAAAAATAAAAAAAAAGCTCCCCATACACTCAAATGGGTCAACGAGCCAACCACTGTGCTGTCGTAGTCTGCCGTAATCATTTGGAGGTACTGACGTGTTTTTTGTTTTGTTTGGGGGGGGGGGGGGGTGTTATCTGCCCTCGGGCTCACACATCCTGTTGATCTGATTTTCCCTACATAAAGCTGAATTATTGCATATACCTCCTTTCTCAGCACTAGTGACTTGCAAAAGCTCTTGCTAATGGTATGGGGGATTTTTCTAAAATCCCATCGCTCAAGTGGGATCACACCCATAGCATTACACTAGCAAGAGCTTTTCAAATCACAAAGCGCTCAGAAAAGCTCTCCTAGTGGGTTCCAGGCCTGAAAGTGTGCTGCTGACTGCTTTTTTTGGGCCTTTTGTCAACGTGGGCTAACTCCTGCAGGATACAGCAGTGAGGCCTGGAACCCACTAAAAAGCGCTATCGCAATCGCTAGTGATTTGTGATGGCGTTTTCCCTGCTCCTATACAATTCATTAGAATGGAAATGCTGCATGTTTTGCAATTTTTATTTTTTTTTATTTTTTTTATAGATCTATATTTTCCCTAAGGGCTGGAACCCACAGAAGAGCTTTTGGCAGCGTTTTGCCAGCACTGCGATACACTAGCAGTTTGCCAAAACGCTGGGCTAATGTTAATGGATGGGGCAACTTCCACAGGAGCGTTTGCGTTTCCCAGAAACGCAAACGCAGGACCTGCAGCATTTTGGGAGCGTTAGCGCTTCAATGTAAAGTATTGAAACGCTAGCAGAAACGCTCAGCAAAACCTAAACTGAGCGGTTTTGCTAGCGTTTTGCGGTTCAGCACACTGTAACAAAATGAAAAATAATTCACAGGACCAATCAGGATAAAAACGCAAAACGCAAAACGCTAGGCACCCGCTGGGGAAAAAAATACAATGTTGCAAAACACGACCAAAAACGCGCATGAATCCGCTTGCAAACCGCTCAGACAAAACCCTAGCGGTTGCGTTTTGCGTTTGCGGTTTTCAGTGGGTTCCAGGCCTTAGAGTCTGAAGCGAATATAAATCCTGCTATTTAGCTTAACGAGTATGAGGAGAGGTGAAATGCCGCATTCCCGCGGCAAAACAAGGGCTTTATATCCCCCATATCCCGGGGCAAAATTCCACGACTTTCAAAGCCGTGGATTTTGCTGCCTGGGGGAGGCAGAGCTTTGTGCTGTAGCTCTGCCTCTACTGGAGTCGATCTCAGTGCGGATCTCCACCTTTCCCCGCCCCTCAATGTGAAAGAAGATGGGGGCAGGGAGAGGCGGCAATCAGTGGAGATTGATTTCAGTAGAGGCAGAGCTACGGCGCAAAGCTCTGCATCTTACAGGAAGCGCTCCCCGCATTTTTCCCCAGGGATTTAGGGGGGGGGGGGTTATAATGTCTTCAGACCCTCTTGAGGACTGCAGTGCTAAACCCCCCTAGTGACCAGGCAATTTTTTGTAAAATGGGCCACTGCAGCTTCAAGGTTAAGCTGCAGGGCCGCACAACACAGCACACAAGTGATCCCCCCCCCCCCCCCTTTTCTCCCCACCAACAGAGCTCTCTGTTGGTGGAGTCTGATCGCTCCCCCCATGTTTATTTTTTTTTAAATAAATATTGTTGTTTTGTTTTTGTTTTTTTATAAAAAAAAAACCAGTTTCTTTAAATATTAACCCTCCCTCCCCACAGCCAGCCAATTATGGCAATCGGCTGTCATAGGCTTCTGCCTATGAGAGCCGATCGCTCTCTTGTCCCCCAGGGGGACAGCTGTGTCACACGGCTGTCCCCAGTGCAGCGCTGCTGCTGATCGCAGCGCTGCACCGTGTAAATAGACGGCGATCACGCCGTCTAACAGACTCCGGGGCGGCAATAGCCGCTCAGAGACTGAAGGCGGGGCGGAGCTCCGCCCCCCAAGCAGGAGATGCGCGCGCAGCCTGCGCGCTATCTCCTGCAAAACAGAGCCCCAGGACTTTACGCCAATTGGCGTTAGGCGGTCCTGGGGCTGCCGCCGTGGCCACGCCCATCGGCGTGACGCGGTCGGCAAAAGGTTAATCGTAATCATACTAGTGGTATCTGTACCATCCATTTACATTGTCAGAGCATTTAGGAAAACTGCTAGCGATTGAAAGTGCTCCCTAAAGGCTCTAGTGGGTTCCAGGCCTAATGCTGGGCATATACGGGTCGTTTTCTTGTTATCAATCGAGCCGCTGATGGCTCGATTGATAATATCCGACGTGTCCGATGACCCGCCGGATCGATACCCGCGGGCGGACAATAGCGGAAAACGAGCGGAAGATAAGAGAGGCGCCCGCGGGGACGAGCGGGAATCGATCCAGACGCAAGCGGGGACGCGCGGGAGTCGATCCGGCGGCTAATCGAGCCACAGAAATGGATCGTGTATGCCCAGCATAAGGTAGTTTTAGATCTTGCATATTTTGGTAAGCAGATGCAATTTGCAAATGCTGAGCCATTTTAATTAGTAAATAGACATGAGACAGCCAGTATGTCAGGTGACGCCTATTCTTAGCACACACACACCCTTTTCTCTTTTTGTTTGCAGAAAAGGCAAGCCAGTCACATGGTGGGCGGGGCGAGTAGTGAGAACAATGTCCTTAGCCAGTGCAGTTTGCTGGCCAGGCAGCCGAAGGGTCGGGAGCTGCGGTACACACGCTGGACTCTCAGCTAGTGATGTCGCGAACCTCTGATTTTCGATTCGCGGATCCCGTTCGCGAACCTTCGTGGAAGGTTCGGTTCACGAAAAAGTTTGCGAACCGCAATAGACTTCAATGGGGAGGCAAACTTTGAAAAATAGAAAAAATTATGCTGGCCACAAAAGTGATGGAAAAGATGTTTCAAGGGGTCTAACACCTGGAGGGGGGCATGGCGGAGTGGGATACATGCCCAAAGTCCCGAGGAAAAATCTGGATTTGACGCAAAGCAGCGTTTTAAGGGCAGAAATCACATTGAATTCTAAATTGCAGGCCTAAAGTGCTTTCAAACGTCTTGCATGTGTATACATCAATCAGGGAGTGTAATTAGAGTACTGCTTCACACTGACACACCAAACTCACTGTGTAACGCACCGCAACAGGGGACGTGGAGGCACACCATGGGGCAACGGAGGCTGGTCTTAGTGTGCACAACCAGCCTCTGTGCCCCAGTAACATAATTAAATCCCACCTAGGGTTCTCTTTAAGAGCTTTTTAAAATGAAAACTTGATTTTAAGGAGGCTTCAGAGTATCTTTAAGTGTCTGCAGGGGCGTAGCAATAGGGGTTGCAGAGGTTGCGACGGCATCGGGGCCCTTGGGCCAGAGGGGCCCTCCCTCAACTCCAGTTTTAACTCTATTGGTCCTGTTCGCATAATAATCACTTCTATAGATACTTTGAATACTAGTAATCATTAACAAGCTGTTCCCCATCCCCTTTTTGCACCTCAGACACTATAGTTGCCATTGGCAGGTTTTGGTGCACCGTATCAATTGTTATGTATAGAGTGCTTGGGGGGCCCCATTGTAAAACTTGCATCGAGGCCCACAGCTCCTTAGCTACGCCACTGAGTGTCTGAGGTGGCCATACATCTAGTGACTTGGAAGCCGATCGATTATCTGATTTGATAATTGTTGTATTGGATAAAAATCAGTGCCACCACAAACTTACCCAATAGACAATTCGACTGAGATCAGGCCGAAACTGGGTGAATGTATTGATCACACATGCTGGAAAAAATGGTGTGAGATATTGCGAGCGTTTCGACCCCCCATATGTTACCTGTCATGCCGTCCACTTTGAGTCTGCTGTACTTCAGCATTGGGGTCCCATGTGAATACCGGAATATAGTATGTGGAGCCCACGTTACACCTGCTGCCACGTGGGGTGGAAGTACGGAAGACAGCGGACAGGTAAAGTATTTTAATGCGTATGGGGGGCACAAATTCAATTGGAAATCAGCCTGCAATGTATGGGCAGCCAATGGTTCATATACTGTGTGTCTCTATCTCTCTCTCCTCATAGAAGTGAATTGATATCGATTGGAAAAATCGATCTTAAAATCAATTGGCCAGTAAATTTGCAGAAAAAACTGTATTCCCAGCATTATAAGTGAACAGTAGATGTTAAGGTGCCCATACATCAGAAGATTATGGGCAGATTTGACAAAGAGACAAATTTGTCTCTAATTAAATCTGATTAGAGATAACTTTGTCTTTGTCAAAGCTGCCCATATACTACAGGCCGATTCCCGTCCGATTTCAGCATGAAATCTTCAGGGAATTGGCTGAGCCCGCCCCGTCTGCCCCCCAATGTATAAATGTGCCCCCCCATGAGTGCATTTACATATTACCTGTCCTGTGTCAGCCTTCAACGCAGTGTTGGTAACCTCCAGGTGGCTCTCCGTACACGCCACTGGGGCATAGTGTTGGAGGCGGACCCTGGACCCGGAGGTGATGGACACTGTGTGGACTGGAGGCTGACACAGGACTAGTAAAGTATAAATGCGCACACGGGGGGCACAGTTATACATTGCTGCAGGGGTATTAGTTTCGTCGCCCGTTCTGAAATTGCCCGCTGCGCCCCAGATCAACCAACTTTGGTCTGACATCTTGCACCAGGCACGATCAACTAGCTCAACCAATTTAGCCCGAAATTGGTTGCATTGTCAATCGGGCCTGCACTTGGCGGCACTGATTTTCAACTAATTTGATAATAATCACCTGATGTATGGGCACCTTAAGCCCGGTCCACACGGGGAGAGATTGTGGCGATCCGGCGGCTCGATTAGCCGCCGGATTGCCTCTTCCGCGTGCCCGCCGCGTCCCCGCTCGGCGCGCGTGCGCGGGAATCAATACCCGCTCGATTCCCGCTCGTCCCCGCGCCGCTTATCTGCCACTCGATTCCCTGCCATTGTCCCCTCGCGCGGAGCGAGCAGGGAATCGGCGGTGCTAAGAACCGTCCTGTCGGATCTTATCTATCGAGCCGCATCAGCGGCTCGATTGATAAGGAGCATCGCGGCCGCATCTACGCGTGTAGATGCGGCTTTAGCCCTGATTCATCACGTTTGCAAGAAAAACTGTTTCCAAGCCCAGTGTCCTAGAGGGCTTTGAGGTCAGACCCTGGGGCTATCTCCCCAGGTGGCAGCAGTTCAAATATAGCTCAGCTAGATTTCCAGTAAATGCAAGAGTAATCCCAGCTTTGAGGGCTTTCTGTGTATTGTTGTTATCTGTTTATCCAGATTAAAGTCTGGTCCTTGAACTGAATCCCAACACCCAATTGTTTAGGCTTTCTTATCCATGAAGGCACATCTAATTATGATGCAGATGCAGACTTAAAATGTTATCAGTTGCAGCAGTCTCTATGGGGGAGGGGGAACGATGGCACAATGGATTGGCTTCTTGCAAACAGTGGCTGGAGGGGGACAATAAGTGAGTAAAGCTGAGTACACACTTACGATAACGATTGTTCGATATCGATCGTTCCAACGATCGTTTTTTTGGACGATAATGACCGTTATCGTTCAATCCGACCGATCCAACCCGGCAGATTTTTCAAAAGATAATCATTCAATCGTTGCAGTGTGTACAAAGATCGTCCGATAATGATTATCTGTGGAGTAGTACGCATGTTCTTATTGCCTGTCATAACGTCGCTTCCGTTTGCACACACATTTTTTTATCGTTCGTCGTTCAGTACTTTATACTTATATCATTCACGTGTGTACACAATCGTTCATTACGAACGATCTTTTCGGTCTAATTTGAATATTGTGTAAACGTCACGAATCGTTCGTAACAAACGATCTTTATCGGACGTGTATACGAACCTTTAGTAAGTGCTTTTCTGAGCGTTTTGTGATTGATTAGCGCTTTCTGAGCTCTTTTTAAAAATCTCTCCCATTCACTTTCATTAAATAGTGGTAAAAATCGATGCGATCGAGTACGTGAAAAATTGCGCTTTTTTCCCTGCGATTTTAATGAAAGTTAATGGGAGACATTTTTAAAGCGCTAATCAATCACAAAGCATTAAGAAAAGCACTTAGTTTGTCTGAGCCCTTAGGGCCCGTTCTCACTATGCCGATTAGCGGGTGAGTCGCTAGTGCAATAGTAACTACATGGCAGTGATCTCACTGCCGCAATTGCCACCGACCACAGGTGTTTCCGTGATTAGCGGCAAACGCGTTGCATGCAGCATTTTGCCACGATTGAGTGATCATGGTACAGTGCTTAACAAAGCGCTGATTGCGATCGTTGGAAATCGTAAGGGTGTCCAGTGAAATTTTTTTTTTTTACGGTAAAATCACCTGCGCAAAACTGTAGCGCTAAGCGCTACAGTTTTTCTACTTTGTAGTGAGAAGGGGCCCTAAGGGCTGTTTTCCACTATGAAACGCAATCTCATTTCAAAGCAATTTTCACTAATGCGATGGAGCTACTATACTCAGTATAGCAGAGCTCAATCGCAAACAAAATGCGGCAGGACGATTTCGCTTGGGCCAAAATTACGACGCAATCAGATCGCACTAATAGAAATGATCACTGCCGTTTCCATTAATTTTACTGTACCCTGCGTTTTGCGATCCGTCAGCAATCTGAATCAGATCGCAAAACGCAGGGTAGTAGAAAAGGGCCCTGAGCTCGTTCATCTCTGCTGTTTATCTGGCATGCTGGATGTGTAATTGACATTTGGGGGCAGCTGTACACTTGCTGGATTCTTGGCTGAGGCAGCCCCAAACAGCAGCAATGGCTGAATTTGGGAGAGTGGCTGAATAGAGTACTGGTTAAAGCGGACCCAAACCAAACATTTTTTTAATTCAAAATATTTAGTTGCACCACTCTGACACATACAAACATAAATAAACACTTCTTCAAGCCTATGAGCATTTCGGTGCATGCTTTTCACTCCTCTCTTTTCATAACTAGGGTTATACAGGTGGCAGCCATTAGCAATTCCTCCATTGCTGGACACCTGCTATTCCTCCAGTTTGTCGGTTTCTGTCCCGGCAATATGAAAGGAAGGGAGGGGTTTCCTCATTATATGTAAAATATTTTATATGTGTCATCATGCAGCTGAAAAAAGGCCGTTATTTATTATTATAATTTAGAAAATAGATTTTATTTCTGAAATCTTGTATTTTTAATTTGGGTCCACTTTAAAGTGAACCTAAAGTCAAGTTTAAAAAAATGAGATTAACTCACCTGGGGCTTCCCTCAGCCCCCTGCAGGAGGCCGCAATAGCAGCATAGGGGGTGATATACAGGTTGGGAACACGAAGAATCACTCGCGGTCCCATGCCTGGTGGCCGGTGATGGCCAAACCGGAAGTGTTCGCTGGCGGGTCCTGGACCATCGGATCGGGGCTGCGAGGGCACCGATTGGCTGCAGGGGGCTAAGGGAAGCCCCAGGTGAGTTAATCTCATTTTTTTTAACTTGACTTTAGGTTCACTCTAAGGGCTCTGCCTTTGACATGGGAGATCAGGGTTCGAATCCTGGCTAGGGCCAGTACCTATTCAGTAAGGAGTTCAAGGCAAGACTCCCTAACACTGCAGGGTGGCCTCCTGAGCGTGTCCCAGTGGCTGCAGCTCTTGAGCGCTTTGAGTCCAACAGGAGAAAAGCGCTATATAAATGTTCAGATTATTATGATCATAATTCCACCTAGCTTGTGCATGAGGAGGGTTGTCTGTGTGTAAGGACAGTGGATAGAAATATTGGAGGTGTTGATAAAGTGGATGTGGCTAAAATCCACACACATACCTGGGGATTCCTCCAGCCCCTGTCAGCCGTCATGTGCCCTCACCGCCGGTGGCCCCGGGTCCCCTGAGGCGCAGGATGTCCACTGTGCCTGTGCGAGCGGCTCTCTCGGGCTGACATCATCCGGACTGTATTGAGCTGTAGTTCTACACCTGCGTAGTACAGTCCGGATGACGTCAGCGCGACCACTCAGCCACATGCTGGAGCGCAGGAGAAGCTGACCTGGCAAGGTCGGCATCTCCACTGGAGGGGACCGGAAGCCACCAGAGCTGCGGCGAGGACACAGGACGGATGCAGGGGCTGCAGGGAAGCACCAGGTAAGTGGATTTTTTTTTCCATTGTTCAGACATTCCCTCTTAAAGTGTACTTGAAGCATAGCCCCCAACCGTCCCGTTTTCGTCGGGACTGTCCCGATTTGGGGGGTCTCTCCCGCTGTCCTGTTATGACCCCCCAGTGTCCCGGGCGGCTGGGGGGGTCAGATGTGCAAAAAAAATTATCGAGGCCCCAGCCAGCAGATGCGGTGTGTGGGATGCGGTGTATGGGATAATATTGTCCCTCCCTCCGAATGTGCCCCCCAGTGTCCCCCTGTATGCAGAGTTTAAGAGCGCAGCGGAGCGGGCAGTCTTACCATTCATCCTCGCGTACGGGCATCTCTGGCTTCCATCTACTTCCTGTGACGTCACAGGAAGCAGGAAGCGGAGAAGAGCCAGAGATGCCCGTACGCGAGGATGAATGGCCTCCTCACCCATGGGCACCCTCAGGAACATTAAGGTATATAATATATATATATATATATTATATTTATTATAATATATATATATATATAATATGATTGACTAGGGGTGTGGTTGGGAATGTGTCATGGGTGTGGCCTAAGTGTCCCGCTTTCTCATTTGCAAATGTTGTGAGGTATGCTTGAAGGGGTAAAAAGTGCCTCTAGGGGGTGGTTAGGATCCAGAGACTTCCCCCTCCTGAGGTAAAGAGACTTTCCTGTCCTCCGCAGAGGGGATCCAGTGTTGGCTCCCCGAAAGTCCGCTTGGCGCCGCTCTTACACAAGCACACTAGCGGTGGCTTTCTCTTGGATTAACAGAAATAGCTGAGGGCAATCAGGTCCGCTCTACTGCGCAGGCTCCCACCCCCCACCAGCAGGGCAGCCATCAGGAGGGGACAACTGACACTGCAGTGAGGGGCCCAGGGCTTCTGGGGGCCCTAGGCCCCCCCCCAAAGCGCTGGAAGAGCAGCATGTGCTGGCTGTGGGCCTGTGGCTCACTAACCAGCACACCGCGTTCCAGCACTGTCCAGAGTGACATCAACGTGGGGAGCAGATGAGTGAGCCCACTACAGCGGACTTTCTATACTGGGGCACCACCTATACCTGTCTTCCTATAGTGGGGCTGGAACCACCTAAACCTGGCTATCTATACTGTGGCACCACCTATAACTGGCTACCTATACTAGGGCACCACTTATACTTGGCTACCTTTACTGAGGGCACCACCTGTACCTGGCTACCTATACTGGGGCACCACCTATACTTGGCTACTTATATTGGGGCGCCTATAGCTTGCTACCTATACTGGGGGCACCTGTACCTGGTTAACCTATACTGGTGCACCACCCATACCAGGCTACCTATACTGGGGGCAACTATACCAGGCTACCTATACCAGGGCACCATCTATAGTTAAATACCTATACTGGGGCACCTGTATCTTGCTGGCCTACACTGGGGCACCAGCTATCCCAGGCTACCTATACTGAGGGCATCTACACCAGGCTACCTATACTGGGGCACCACCTATAGCTGGCTACTTATACTGGGGGCACCTATGCCTGGATACCTATACTGGGGGGGGGGGGGGGGATAAACCTGGCTAGGGCAGGGGGACCAGTTGAGACAGAAGGGGACAAGGGGCAACACAGGGGGACAAAAGAGGCACAGGGGGAACAGAGGCAGACAAAAGAGGCACATGGAGAAAAGAGATGAGACGGAAACATGTGGTCACACAGAGGGACACAAAAGAGGCACAAACTGAGGTGAGACAGGGGACAAAAGAGACACAGGAAGAAAAGAGGGGGACAAAAGAGAAGGTATAAAGGATAATAACGGACCTCCAAGTCCCTATCTCATTTGTTAATCAGGGTCTACCTGTATTTTGCTAGTATTTGGCTCCACCCCAAACATGCCATGGTTACACCCACATTTCGCAGCATCATACTGTGCATGCCGCTTTCTTCAGTGTCGGAGCCATGCACATTTTGGCCGCAGTACACTTCGCGCACTTTGCGCACGTACATGGGGGTAGGGTGGCTAGTGGGTGGGCATAGCAACAAGGGTGGGCCCAGGGAGAGGGGGCCCCAGACCTGATGATGTGCCCTGCCCACCAGGTAAGCATAGCTCCCAACTGTCCCTTTTTTGGAGGGACAGTCCCTTTTTGGGAGCCCTGTCCCTCTGTCCCTCTTTCCCCCTCATTTGTCCCTCTTTCAGGACTTTGTCCCTTTTTCTATGTAAATATATATATATATATATATATATATATATATATATATATATATATATATATATATTCTAAAAATGTGTTTGATTGACTCTAAACTTTATTCCCATCCTTTGAATTGATATATTACTAATTTTAAAATGTTAATATGAAGGAAAATGAACCAGGATAGAAAGGACCAGTGTGGTTTGCAATATAAAACAACATATTTTTTTAATGAAGTATTTATGGTATGCGCGACTAGAGGCGTGGTGAGGGTGTGGCCAGGGGTGTGGCAATGGCGTGGCTTAAGTGTCCCTTTTTCTCATCTCAAAAAGTTGGGAGGTTTGGGTAATTTTATTTTTTTTTTTCCCCTTAAAATTGTCAGGTTTACTTTAATCTGCTCTTTGCATTTTGAGGAAATTTCTACTTTCATAACTAGAAAAACAGGCCATTTCTGCTTAGCCACGTTTTATTATTTTTCTGTAATGTGAAATGATTAGTGTCTAGCATTTCATCGTGAATGTTTTTCTGTGCTCGCACAATAAGGAAATAGACTGTTCCTATTAGTAGGCAGGACAGACTCCTCCCTCCATCCTCGCCCAGCAGTTAACCTTCCCATCCCCTCTCCTCTGCTTCACAGATCACTTCACAGGAACGCTCTCCGCAGACTCTTCTAACCAGTCCACCTCTATTTGGAAGTTATGGAAAACTTTTCCAACGAAGTTCACCCTCCTCCAGCCTATGGCAACCAAGGCTATGAGCAAGTCAACCAGGATTATAAGAAATATTCCAGTCCCCAATCCACCGTGGTGACTATAATGCCAGAAGGTCCCCCTGTGCGAGATCACATCATCTGGTCGATCTTCAATGCCATATACCTGAACTTCTGCTGCCTTGGAGTCATCGCCCTTGTGTATTCCGTGAAGGTAAACTTTTCTTTAAAAAAAATATATAAATGGAATCTATGTAGAAGTTTTCCTTCTTCGGTCATGTGCTGAATGTTTTTTTTAACAATCGGTTCTCAAAAAAAAAAATCTATATTATCTCTCTCATACACACATTGAGTCTGAGGGGAATCCATTCTTTTAGATGTTTAATTCAATCCATTTTGCACAAAAATTGATTGAAATCATGGAGAATCTAAATCGATTGGGGGTGGGACAGGTGCTGCAGATCAATAGATCATTGCATTGCGTGGAACTGTTCAACACTGCGGTTTGATCGATCTTTCAATAGATTCCCTTCAGTAATCTTTTTAAATCAATGTGCTGTGTGTGGTAGGAATAATTTTCTTCTGATTTGATTCCATATTGAAGGGAATTTTTTTTTATTATTATTATTAGGTGGAAATCTATAAAGGTGCCCATACACTCATCGACTTTCTCCCCAGATTCGATTCATCTGCTGAGAATAGATTCACCAAAATGTCAGATCGTTTGTTTTTGTTTGACAAAAATATCAAACAACAAACAAAACCAGACAGGACAAAAATGTAGTTTCGTGGGGGCAAGAGCATTGGTAGATTGCTGGCCCATATCTCTGCACTGCATTAAACAGTGCAACTCTGCGGTTCGATCGATTAACAATAGATTTCCTGCTGGAATCTATTGAAAATTGATGTGTAGTGTATGGTAGACAAGACAACCTTCATCAGTGTCTCGAGTGGATGCGAAAGGCCATCGTTTAGTGCCATCTGTGCCCTAGCACACCCACCTTCTCTCCCACTCCAGCCTACCGTTACACATGTATGCACCTAGCGGTTGTACTGCAAATGTTACGGCTGTTTTTGATGATTGTTGTGCACACTGGAGTCTGTTCACAAATGCGTCACTGATGCTGCCTGTTTTTTGCTTGATCCTGTTCCATGTTTTCCTTCCAATCCATTATGGAGCACATCAGGGACAGGAATCCAGACTCGAGCAGCTAGAAGCAGTGAGATAATTTAACCCTTTCTTCGCTGCTATAATAACTGAGTGCTGCACGTTTTTTGTTTCTTCTTGGTTGAAACAAATAACATTAATATTGTGCTTTTCTCATGGTGGACTCAAATTGCTTGAGCTGCAGCCACTAGGGCACACTCAGTGGTAGAAACCTGCAGCGGGTCGGGTACCCGCGGGTTACCCGCAATGCGGGTCGGGTGCGGGTACCCGAGGTGCGGGTTGGGACCCCCCCATACTAGTGCATATAACTGGGAACACGCCAGTGTGAAAGAGGAAAAGGTGATAGGAAAGCTCTGTCTGTTAGTGACTGTGGATTTTTGAAAGGCCAAGAGCTAGAGAATGTTCTGACATGTTCTCTAAAGCTGGAGGGAGGAGGCAGAGCAGCACATGGCAGGCAGAGAAGCACATGCCACATGTGACAAGTAGTGTTGTCCGGATCATGAACGATTCGGATCTTTGATCCAAATCTCTTTTGTGAGTCGAATCATCCGAATCATCAAAATGAGTGATTCGGATCGCAAAAGGGGCGGGGCCAGGAGCGACACGCCCCCTCTCAGCGGGGTCCTGGAAGCAGAGCAGAGATGGATCGCTCTGTTGGAGGGGAGCCAGGGACAGGTAGATGAGAGAGAGAGAGAGAGAGAGAGGACATCGGTGCCACTGCCAGATATGTGTAGAGCACACATACTGGCTATAATGTGCTGCTCATTACAGGCTGTCTGTTCCGTAGTTATGCAGTGAACACATTGGAAACTTTTGGCTCAGCACAGCTCAGCAACTTTGCAGGCACTGTGATTGCTATGCAATATGATCCTCCTGCACTCGGCACTAAACAGCTGCACTTATGTTTGGGGAATGCTTTCTTTCACTGTGCGACGTTTGCATTCAAAGAGTACAGATGAACATATAGGTGAAATATATGTAAAGCATATGATTGCAGCATGTGGGTATTGTGTGCAAACAAACATTTCTGCTCTCTGCTCGTCCCTCCTCCCTTCTCTGTCCACTCCCTGCCCTCTGTCCATCTTCTCCCCTTCTCTGTGTGTCCACCTCCCCTCCTGTCCTGTTAGTCATTTCATCCCGAAATGCTTCCCTTATAACATACCTCCCAACATTTTAAACGAAGAAACCGGGACACTGGCCACACCCCTAACCACACCCCCAACCACACCCCCAAGACACGCCTACCATCATTTTTTTAATATTTTTTTTTTATTAATATTTATGCCCTTATTCTTTTTTTTTTTTTTTTTTTTTTTTTTTTTAATTAAATATACCCTCATACACCCTGCCCGTGGGTGGGGAGGAGGGTAAGGGTGTCCGTGGGTGGGGAGGAGGGTGAGGATGGGTGCCAAAAAATGATCGAGGCGCCAGCCGCGCGCGGTATGCGGGATGCGGCCATATCATTACTACCTCCCTCGAGATCTGCCCCCCCCTGTGTCCCCGTTAGCAGAGTGCGCAGCGAGCGGAGCAGGCTGTCATCTTACCTCCGTCCATGCACGCATTACCGATGTCTTTCTCCAGCTTCCTGCTTCCTGTGACGTCACAGGAAGCAGAGTGAAGCCGGACATCGGTATGCGTGCATGGACGCAGGTAATGACAGCCCGCTCCGCTCGCTGCGCACTCTGCTAACGGGGACACAGGGGGGGCAGATCTCAAGGGAAGGAGGGAGGGAGGTAGTAATGATATGGCCGGCATCCCGCATATCACTTAGGCGCGGCTGGCGCCTCGATCATTTTTTTTTTTTTTTTTTTTTTTTTTTTTTTTTTTACTGCTGCCCACTGCCGCCGGGACTTGGGGGGCTCATACCGTGACAGCGGGAGAGCCCCCCCAAATCGTGACAGTCCCGACGAGATCGGGACGGTTGGGCCCTCTGCTTATAAGATGATCCGAGATTCGGATCAAAGATCCGGATCTTTTCAATGATCCGATTCGAATCATCCGGATCATTGAAAAGATCCGAACTTCGCATTTCTAGTGACAAGATCTGCTGACACAGTGTAGCTGCATCCACAGCCATCTAGCACACACAGCCATCTAGCACACACAGGTATGTGTTTGCTACATATGACAAGAATAATTAAATACAGGATTTTATTATCATACAGATGCAAGACAATGGGGCAGATTTTTCAACACAAGTGCATGCAAAATGGAGGGACATTTGATGTGTGTGCTCTGGGTCCTATAGAGCCTTCCGACTCCTCCTCTCCTGGTCCCGTCGTTCCGGTGCTGGCTCGCCTGGTAGCAGTATTTGACCAAATTAGTCAAATACTGCTTTATCCGGCCGAAGGAGGCTGAAGAAGTCTTCAGGGAGCCCGAGTGCTCCTGAAGAAGGGCGGCCCTGTACTGCGCCTGCACAAGCACACTCTTGCACGCTCCTGGACCAGTTCAGGAACATTAAAAATAAAAAAAAAATCCACTTACCTGGGGCTTCTTCTAGCCCCTTGCAGCCGTCCTGTGCCCTCACTGCAGCTCTGATCCCGGCCGGGGTCCCTTCCGGTAAGAGGCCTACTTAAGCTCCAACGTGCGCCTCACTTAGTCGTGCTGACGTAATCCGGACTGTACTGCACCGTAGTTCTTTGCCTGCACAGTACGGTCCAGATAACGTCAGTGTGACTCAGTGATCCACACGCTGGAGCGCAAGTAGATGCTGACCTGGTGAGATCAGGAACCACCAAAGCTGCGGTGAGGGCACATGACAGATGCCAGGGGCTAGAGGAGGCCCCAGGTAAGTGGATTTTTTTTTTTTTTTTTTTTTTTAAGGCTCCTCGGACCTTCCCTTTTTTAACCAGTAGGCTGTCCAGCTGCTCGTTTTTTTATTGTTCATAGCCTTGTTAAATGGATTGTTTCTCAATATAAAACAAGTAGGACAGGTAATGGAGTAAGGCCCCACCCCTACATCACACACAAGACTCTTTTTTCCCTAGGGCAATATGAATTGGGTTTGGCAGACTAATAAATGTTTATTACGATAAATCTTAACCTTTAAAAAAAAAAAAAAAAAAAAAAAAAATATTTTATTAGATGGTAAAAACACAATGCACAAATATCTGGATGTAATCCCTGTATTCATACGAAAGAACAGTTTGCTCAAAAACTCTTTTCATAACGGTTGATATGTCAGTGATAAAGTTCAAAGCCTGATGTGCATTTCACGGTTCAGACTGCTTTTTCAGAGGCAAATCGTGTTGGTGCCAGAGTCGTGCATAGGACTCTCGCTTTGGGTTCTAATCTAGGCCAGGAGATTATCTGCATAAGGCAGAGTTCTCAAACTCAATTTACCCGGGGGCCGCAGGAGGCAAAGTCAGGATGAGGTTGGGCCGCATAAGGCCTCTTGCACACTGCAAGAAATTCAGATTCAGATTCCGCTTTTTAATCAGTTTTTACCTCCGATTTCAGATTCAGATTTGCAGTGTGCAAGGAGCAAACTGCAAATCTGAATCTGAATCTGAAGTAAAAACAGATTAAAAAGCGGAATCTGAATCTGAATTGCTTGCAGTGTGCAAGAGGCCTAAGGGAGTTCACGTGTCCCCGCCGCAAAACGAGGGCTGCAGAGCCCCCAAATCGCCCCAGGGGGCAATCCGCCGGCATTTCCTGGAAGGGGCAGAGCTTTCAGCTTCAGCTCTGCCCCTCCTGACGTCAATCGCGGCGGATCGCCGCCTCTGCCCGCCCCTCTCACTCTTCCTTCACAGAGAGGGGCGGGGGAGAGGCGGCGATCCATTCGGCGATTGACGTCAGGAGGGGCAGAGCTACAGCTGGAAGCTCTGCCCCTCAGCGCAGTCGTAGATGTTTGCGCGGGGGATTTGGGGGTCTGCAGCCCTTGTTTAGCGGCGGGGATGCGTCGGATTACTTGGGAGCACTGAAGCGAACTATAAGGTAAAATGGGCAAATATAGTTTGCTTCCGTGTCTCTTTTGCTTTTGCCGGCAGGCAGGGCCGGTTTAAGCAACAATGGGGCCCCAGAGCAAAATAAACCTACCCCAGCCTGCATGGGGGACAAGGGGTTAAAAAGTTTCAGGAGGGGGGACCCCACATAATTTTTTTAAAAAAAATTCCCACACTCACAAATAAAAATGGGAAAATAGGAAAAAATGCCAGGAATCTTCATACAGCCATATTGCGGCTGTATAGCGATCCCTGGCCAAAGCGCTGCGGCTGCGTATGGACCCCCTGGAAACCCTGTCTGGAAATGTATTGCTCTTTCTTTTGATACATGTAAAATTACACTACCGTTAGGTTTGCTACTAAAAGTGACATTTACCGCATTTAAAAGTATACTATTTTCCTTCGAAACTTTAAAATCGATTTTCTCAAAAACTATAAGGTCTTTTTGAAAAATTGTTTTTTCCTCTTATTCCTAATGATCTCCTTAACATATCCTGCAAATTTAGGGTTTCTAGCATTTAAGGTGGATTTGCTATTAACCATTAAAGTCGGCGGGTTTTTAAATGTGTATTTTTTTCCTTTGCAACTTTAAAATCCATTTTCTCAAAAACTATAAGGCCGATTTGAAAAATTTTTTTTTCCTCTTGTAGACACTGGGGGCCCCTACAAGCTCTGGGGCCACAAAATATTGTATCGCGGTCCGCAAATGGCCCGCGGGCCGCGAGTTTGAGACCCCTGGCATAAGGTATACATGTTTTGCGGCTCCAAGAAGCTCCCCCCACCCCCCTACAATTAGCACAACTTTGGTGCTGCAAAACATTTGTCCTGCTTTTGTTTCAAAGATGATAGCAATAGTTTCCCAGACAATAACATCACCCAGCCCCTGTAAAACGGCCTACAGATATGAACATGGTGGCGTTGGAGGTCGGGAAGCTTCTGCCCCCTCTCCCCCCTACTTGGGTCTTTGACAGCTTAATGCTGGGAATACACCATACAAAGCATTCTGTTGTTTTTTTTTTTTTTTTTTTTGGTGTTTGTTGTTTGTTTGTTTGTTTGTTTGTTTGTTTTGTTTTGTTTTTTTTTTTTTTTTTTTTTCTCCAGGCAGATTTACCTTCAGATCGATTATTTCCATGTCCAATCTGATTTCTGAGCCTTTTCCGATTGATTTCCTATTGAAATGAATGGAAAATGGTCAAAAATCAGATCAGACATGTTGGAAATAATCGATCTGACAGTAAATCTCATAGTATAGATTTTCTGTTAGATTTCCTGTTAAGCCTCATCTACATGGTACAATTTTCCATTAGATGGATCTATTAATTTCCAATCGGATTGCATTAGATTTTGCAATAGATTTTGAATACTTATCGGACATCTCGGAATTTATATATTGCGCGGAGAATCGACTGCGGAAAACTTATTCCCAGCATTATAGATCCGTCTATCTGATGGAAAATTGTACCATGTAGATGAGGCTTTATGCTGGGAATACACCATCCAATTTTCTGTTTAAGTGCGTACACACGCACCACAGAAGCCAACGCCATGTCCGTCGGACCCTCCCGCTGGGCGGAATTTCAGCAGACTGTAGTGCGTGTGTACGCAGTGTCGGCGAACTGATCAGGCTGTTCCTGAGCGATCCGCTGAGCGGAGACCGGGGGAATGGCGCCGGCCGGATCATGTAATGTATAGTTTGGGGGGGGTTAGCTGCGGGGAAGTTAAAACAGTAGAGGGTGCGATTTTGGACAGAAATCGATTGCTCGATCAGCGTTTGTGCAATGATTTCACAGCAGATTGGATCACAGTGATCGAATCTGCTGTATATCGGCAGGAAAATCGTTAGGTGTATGATAGTTTGAAAGATCTTTTTGGACAACAGTTTGATAGAAATAGAATTTATCACATGGTGTTTTCCATAGAACAGGTTATTTAAGGAATGCATGAGGAGTCATTCAGCTGCTTACAGCTCCTGGTGGTCTGAGTGAATCCTGGTTGCTGGTTGTTTATGCATATGTGTTGAGCAGGTGGAGCTGGGAATAATGCAATGTCCAGCTCTCCTGTACAGTCAACCACATTCCAGGAGATAGGGTTTTGGAGAACAGATACAATTATGCTCTCTGTGGTGTGTCCTTAATATCAATGTGATGGTAAGGGTACAGTTAAAAATGGCGCCGGCCGAATAATGGCGACATTTTTTAAACTATATCTTTTTTTTAAACGAAATTTATCGTATTTACAATTGGTAATTAGGAGGATCTCTGCCTCTCCCCGCCCCTCTCAGTCTTCCTTCGCTGAGAGGGGCGGGGAGAGGCAGAGATCCGCCGCTGACAGACACGCGTGAGGCGGGACTGCTGCTCATAGCCCTGCCTCACTGGGAAACTAAGCCCGGATTGCCCCCGGGGAGTTTGGGGGCAATTAGTTAGATTAGAGCGTCAGGAATGCGGCGTTTTAGTTAGGGCTATTGGGTATAACAATGTTGTTGAATAAAAAAAAATTTTACAATGGCAAACGAAGACGACAATCTGTGCCATTATTTCACCCTAAAAAACGATCAATATCGTTTTTCATAAAAGTCTATGAGGCACCGTTTTTCACTGATCCGGATGGTAATATTGTATCAAAGCACAGTAATAAAACCTTTCAGTTATAACATGTTGCGGAGTGCTTAGATAAAGGCTGGAAAGGGATGACGTTATAGATATCCACTGATTGTTGTTTATCTTGAGAACTTATCATATTAACCTGCTGTGATTTGACTACAAGGAAAAACCTTGTTGGTTGGTAAGCTGGTGAGGTATACAGTTACCAGGGATAGAAAGACTTTGAAAGAGTGATCTGTAAGAAGAGAGAACTTTCACCTCGGAATGAATTTCCTATACTGTATGTGGAATGTTTCTCCTTTCTGTGCTCAGCAACTCTGTAAGTCTGTATCAGCCAGTCGGTATGTGGCTGGAGACAGGCAGTGGAGAAAAGTGTGACTGTAGTGCCTAATAATAAAAAAAAAAAAAATATATATATATATATATATATATATATATATATATCTGAGAGGACTTGAGCTACATACCCGGGGGGGGGGGGGGGGGATATGCAGGTACTGAGCCCTACTGGGCAACAAAGCAGCAACAACACTGTACATATGTACAGTATCAGCTGACAACGCATATGTTGCTATGCGCAGGAGGGGGGGGGGGGGCTGGTGGGCAGGGGAATGATGAGAACAATGCCTGGCATCTCTACATATCCAACATGCTGGATCTTTAGCAATCGCCATTGGTGTATTGGTTTGGGTGATAAACCTGATGACCAATAAGGCCCGTTGATCATTCAGACAGGCTTTTTAATTATTTGTTTGGGGGGGGGGGGGCAACGCAAAGGGTATTAGCCCTTGCTCTCGCAGCTTACACTTTCAGCAGCGCATGAAACTCTGCAACAAACGTCAGTTAAAACAAAGGATTTTGGTGCTCCAAAAATGCTGCAGCATTTTCAGAATAAAGTGAGATGCTAAGATGCCTTCCCACCGTTCCCTCCTTAGGATTGGTCCACTCATACCAGCATGCAGGCAGACAACTCATGCATACAACTTGAAATTGTAGGCCAGGCTTCAGGCTGTAGCTCTCCTATACATATACCACTATAGCCCGTTATTGCAATGGCGCAAGGGAGTGTTTGTCGCTTCCTTAAATGGCTGGTTAGATGCATATGCTTGAGTTCCTTCATTTAAAAGTCTAAATGTCAAGCTGTAGGCATGACTTCTCTGCCTGCATGCTGGTATGGGTGGATCAATCCTAAGGAGGGAGCTGACAAGGTGGGTTGGCTTTATTTTGGAAATGTTGCAGCATTGGGCATGGGCAAATTTGGCCGCCCTGCTGTTAACGGAACTACAAGTCCCACAATGCATTGCAGGAGTCTGACAGCCACTGTCATGACTCATAAAGGCAAATGCATTGTGGGACTTGTAGTTCCGTAACAGCTGGAGGGCCAAGTTTACCCATGCCTGGCCTAGATTGTATTTCAGCAGCTTCTGCAGAGGTGTATTTCCCTTCTCAGCCTGTCACAGTGAACTGCCATCAGCAAATCGGTGAGGAGCAGGAATATGGGAGGGGAGGGGAGATTACAACTTCCCTCTCCCCGGCAATGTACCAAAATAGAGCCAGGCTGACTGAGATAAAATTCAATACAGCAGAAACCTTTATTGTGTTGGAATGCTTACATTGCAAACTGCATGTAGACTACATAAAAAACACAGAGCAGTGGGTAAATGGAATTTTTATTTTGTGGCTGACAAACCCGCTCTAAGCCGTATTGCAAGTGTAAACTGAGTGCAAGGGTTAACATTTGATTTGCAGTTCACTGGAATACTTGGCATGGATTTCACTGCCAATCTATTTTGGAAAGATCTTTTATCAGGCTCACACACAAGGCCAGCTTTTGGGTGGACACAAGGTTACTGCTCTACCGATGCTTAGTTTTTGCCTTTGTTGGCTGGAAGAGTTTGTACCTGGCCTTCACCCTCAGTTTCCCAAATCGCTCGTGTGCGATATTTCTGCGCAGGAGAACAATAACGAAGTACAACATTAATGTTCTGATTTTATGTATTTGAAACCAGGTGTGTATATATAGACGTCAGCGAATACATATTTTACAGACTAATCAGCTGCTTGTACAGAATGGCATACATTGAAATATGATCAGCTATTGTGACTTTTAGTTTGGGATTATATTTACATTCCCACTAAACAAGAATGGTGTACATTTTAGTATGTTTGGCTACCTGACCTCAGTTTGTTATATTTACATACACCATAGCTAAGATCTGTCTATCTATATATTACATTCTTGTTTACATAAGTGCTCAAGATCCGTAGGTATCTCCTTAAGATGGCAAACATTTTATGCTGGGAATACACGGCTGGATTTTCTGCTCGATCGTTTCGCTACTCCTATTTCCGGGGGCGATTCTCTTATCTTCCGCTCGTTTTTCTTTTTCCATTGTTTTTCTATGCGTAATCGAGCGGCGAAATGATCGGGCGGGAGATCAGACATGTCGGAAATTATCTATCGAGCCATCTAAATGGCTCAAAATCGAGCTGTGTATGCCCAGCATAACAGACTTGAGTAACAATAGGGAATTACACTAGGGGACTTCTAATAAAGACCATTTGTTCTGTAAAGGGCAACAAATAGAATTTTCCATCAGATGGACCAGTGAGCTGATAAGAAACACTTTGGATGTATACACACTATGCAATTTCTTATCGATTTTGCATTAAGTACCCAAAATTGATCACAAAATCAATCGGACCGGTCGAATTATCTGATCAGATGGAAAATTGTACAGTGTACCCAGGTTAGTATTTCAGAAGCTAAAACATTTGTTCTTTGAGGGCTGATTCACACTCGGAATGCAAAACGCAGTTGTGATTTTGTCGCAAGTTTGCCGCAATTTGTATTTTGATTCCCGTTCAACAGGATGAGAATCACAATGCAATCACCTCCAAAGTACTGCATGGATCAAGTTTGCGACTTATGCAAAGGCTGCAGTGTGAATGATCCCATAGGCATACATTAGCAGGAGCGCTTTGCTGATCACCGGCAACAAGCAAAGATCTGAATGGCGATCAAGCATGTAGCAAATCTTGTCAGATCTGACATCCTCTGGTTGCTAAGGAGATTTCCCCTTTCTTCGTCTTCACCAGAGGGGATGCAGCACTGGCAGCCCCAAACAATGCTCACTTGGTGGCTTTTAGTCCAGGCTCCAATGTAAATAGCTGAACCCGGTCAGGTCCACTCTACTGTACAGACAACTCATCCATGTGCTGTGCAGTAAAGCGAACCCGACAGATCGCAGCGCTGACAAGTAGTATTTTGGGGCGTCCCACCACTGAATTGCCTCTGCAGAGGCAGACAGGCGAAGGACCCTCCAGGGGCACTTTTATTAGCTACAGATACACTTCAATATTTAGTGGTGTTGCTTTGTTGCCTTTCCCAAATTTCCTCTTACACAGTCTTTATAGAGCTGGATTTTTGTGTAGGACACATACTGGCATAGCTCACAGCTGTCTCTTCTTTGGGGGAACAACCCCTCTTTAGCAATAAAATCTCTCTATCCCCCTCTTCTCTTAGGTCTGATATATTGACTTATATAAATGTAGTATTTGATCTGTCAGTGAGTGTCTATGTACACTAGGGTTGCAACGGTATGAAATTCCGCGTTATAACATAAAAAAAACACATGGTATTACGGTATACGGTATAATTGTTAGTTATTTGGACCCACACCCCTCCTTACATTAAATGTGCCCCCGCCCCAGTAGTAGGTGGCCGCAGCATAGGTAGCCAGGGGTAGGTGTAGCCAGTAGTAAGTGGCCGTAGCATGGGTAGAGACGGGTAGGTGGTCACAGCATAGGTAGCCGGGGATAGGTGTATCCAGTAGTAGGTGGAAGCAGCATGGGTAGCCAGGGATAGGTGTAGCCAGTAGTAGGTGGCTGCAGCATAGGGAGCCAGGGATAGGTGTAGCCAGTAGTAGGTGGCCGCAGCATAGGGAGCCAGGGATAGGTGTAGCCAGTAGTAGGTGGCCGCAGCATAGGGAGCCAGGGATAGGTGTAGCCAGTAGTAGGTGGCCGCAGCATAGGGAGCCAGGGATAGGTGTAGCCAGTAGTAGGTGGTTGCAGCATAGGGAGCCAGGGATAGGTGTAGCCAGTAGTAGGTGGCCGCAGCATAGGGAACCAGGGATAGGTGTAGCCAGTAGTAGGTGGCTGCAGCATAGGGAACCAGGGATAGGTGTAGCCAGTAGTAGGTGGCCGCAGCATAGGGAGCCAGGGATAGGTGTAGCCAGTAGTAGGTGGCCGCAGCATAGGGAGCCAGGGATAGGTGTAGCCAGTAGTAGGTGGCTGCAGCATAGGGAGCCAGGGATAGGTGTAGCCAGTAGTAGGTGGCCGCAGCATAGGGAGCCAGGGATAGGTGTAGCCAGTAGTAGGTGGCCGCAGCATAGGGAGCCAGGGATAGGTGTAGCCAGTAGTAGGTGGCCGCAGCATAGGGAGCCAGGGATAGGTGTAGCCAGTAGTAGGTGGCTGCAGCATAGGGAGCCAGGGATAGGTGTAGCCAGTAGTAGGTGGCCGCAGCATAGGGAGCCAGGGATAGGTGTAGCCAGTAGTAGGTGGCCGCAGCATAGGGAGCCAGGGATAGGTGTAGCCAGTAGTAGGTGGTTGCAGCATAGGGAGCCAGGGATAGGTGTAGCCAGTAGTAGGTGGCCGCAGCATAGGGAGCCAGGGATAGGTGTAGCCAGTAGTAGGTGGCCGCAGCATAGGTAGCCAGGGATAGGTGTAGCCAGTAGTAGGTGGTTGCAGCATAGGGAGCCAGGGATAGGTGTAGCCAGTAGTAGGTGGCCGCAGCATAGGGAGCCAGGGATAGGTGTAGCCAGTAGTAGGTGGCTGCAGCATAGGGAGCCAGGGAGGGGTGGGGGGGGATGCAGCGCAGGGATAAATACTCACTTGCTGGCAGCCTGGTTCTTACACGTGTACTGACTTCATTCTACTTCCTGTTCTTGCATCATTTTAATAGTGCCCAGGGGGTGCTGTTTCAGGGAAATGTGATGCAAGAACAGGTAGTAGAATGAAGCAGTACAGTGTGGAGTATTTACTTATCCCCGCCGCTGTTCGCATGCTCGTCACTGCGTCGCATCCCCGTTGCTAAGTTGCATCCCTCCCAACGAAAACTTGTAAAAACGAGATTGTGCATGTTATGATTACCATTAGGGATGGGACGAATCCACAATTTCTTCGAATCCGGATCCGAATCTAAAGGTTCTCGAATCTAACGAATCCTGCGCATAAGAATTGTGCGATCCATGGTATAGTTGCCCGCAGTATAAGGTACCCAGGCATAGGTGCCCGCAGTATAGGTAGCTAGGTAAAGGTGTCTTCAGTATAGCTACCAAGGTATAGGGGCTCTTACTATATGTTGCAAGGTATAGGGGCCTTCACTATAGGTTGCAGGGTATAGGGGCCTTCACTATAGGTTGCAGGGTATAGTGGCCTTCAGTATAGGCAGCAGGGTATAGGGGCCTTCAGTATAGGCAGCAGGGTATAGGGGCCTTCAGTATAGGCAGCAGGGTATAGGGGCCTTCAGTATAGGCAGCAGGGTATAGGGGCCTTCAGTATAGGCAGCAGGGTATAGGGGCCTTCAGTATAGGCAGCAGGGTATAGGGGCCTTCAGTATAGGCAGCAGGGTATAGGGGCCTTCAGTATAGGCAGCAGGGTATAGGGGCCTTCAGTATAGGCAGCAGGGTATAGGGGCCTTCAGTATAGGCAGCAGGGTATAGGGGCCTTCAGTATAGGCAGCAGGGTATAGGGGCCTTCAGTATAGGCAGCAGGGTATAGGGGCCTTCAGTATAGGCAGCAGGGTATAGGGGCCTTCAGTATAGGCAGCAGGGTATAGGGGCCTTCAGTATAGGCAGCAGGGTATAGGGGCCTTCAGTATAGGCAGCAGGGTATAGGGGCCTTCAGTATAGGCAGCAGGGTATAGGGGCCTTCAGTATAGGTAGCAGGCTATGGGGGGCTTCAGTATAGGCAGCAGGGTATAGGGGCCTTCAGTATAGGTAGCAGGGTATAGGAGCCTTCAGTATAGGTAGCAGGGTATAGGGGCCTTCAGTATAGGTAGCAGGGTATAGGGGCCTTCAGTATAGGTAGCAGGGTATAGGGGCCTTCAGTATAGGTAGCAGGGTATAGGGGCCTTCAGTATAGGTAGCAGGGTATAGGGGCCTTCAGTATAGGTAGCAGGTTATGGGGGGCTTCAGTATAGGCAGCAGGGTATAGGGGCCTTCAGTATAGGTAGCAGGGTATAGGGGGCTTCAGTATAGGTAGCAGGCTATGGAGGGCTTCAGTGTAGGCAGCAGGGTATAGGGGCCTTCTGTATAGGTAGCAGGGTATAGGGGGCTTCAGTATAGGTAGCAGGCTATGGAGGGCTTCAGTATAGGCAGCAGGGTATAGGGGGCTTCAGTATAGGTAGCAGGGTATAGGGGCCTTCAGTATAGGTAACAGGGTATAGGGGCCTTCAGTATAGGTAGCAGGGTATAGGGGCCTTCAGTATAGGTAGCAGGGTATAGGGGCCTTCAGTATAGGTAGCAGGGTATAGGGGCCTTCAGTATAGGTAGCAGGGTATAGGGGCCTTCAGTATAGGTAGCAGGGTATAGGGGCCTTCAGTATAGGTAGCAGGGTATAGGGGCCTTCAGTATAGGTAGCAGGTTATGGGGGGCTTCAGTATAGGTAGCAGGTTATGGGGGGCTTCAGTATAGGTAGCAGGCTATGGGGGGCTTCAGTATAGGTAGCAGGCTATGGGGGGCTTCCATATAGGTAGCAGGCTATAGGGGGCTTCAGTATAGGTAACAGGCTATGGGGGGCTTCAGTATAGGTAGCAGGCTATGGGGGGCTTCAGTATAGGTAGCAGGCTATGGGGGGCTTCAGTATAGGTAGCAGGCTATGGGGGGCTTCAGTATAGGTAACAGGCTATGGGGGGCTTCAGTATAGGTAGCAGGCTATGGGGGGCTTTAGTATAGGTAGCAGGCTATGGGGGGCTTTAGTATAGGTAGCAGGCTATGGGGGGCTTTAGTATAGGTAGCAGGCTATGGGGGGCTTCAGTATAGGTAGCAGGCTATGGGGGGCTTTAGTATAGGTAGCAGGCTATGGGGGGCTTTAGTATAGGTAGCAGGCTATGGGGGGCTTTAGTATAGGTAGCAGGCTATGGGGGGCTTCAGTATAGTTAGCAGGCTATGGGGGGCTTCAGTATAGGTAGCAGGCTATGGGGGGCTTCAGTATAGGTAACAGGCTATGGGGGGCTTCAGTATAGGTAGCAGGCTATGGGAGGCTTTAGTATAGGTAGCAGGCTATGGGGGGCTTTAGTATAGGTAGCAGGCTATGGGGGGCTTTAGTATAGGTAGCAGGCTATGGGGGGCTTCAGTATAGTTAGCAGGCTATGGGGGGCTTCAGTATAGGTAGCAGGCTATGGGGGGCTTCAGTATGGGGGGCTTTAGTATAGGTAGCAGGCTATGGGGGGGCTTTAGTATAGGTAGCAGGCTATGGGGTTGCTTTAGTATAGGTAGCAGGCTATGGGGGGCTTCAGTATGGGGGCTTCAGTAAAGGTAGCAGGCTATGGGGGGCTTCAGTATAGTTAGCAGGCTATGGGGGGCTTCAGTATGGGGGGCTTCAGTATAGGTAGCAGGCTATGGGGGGCTTCAGTATAGATAGCAGGCTATGGGGGGCTTCAGCACGGGTACCTTCAGTATAGTTAGGCTACTGGGGGCTTCAGTATGGGAGGCTTCAGTATAGGTAGCAGGCTATGGGAGGTTCAGTAGAGGTAGCAGGCTATGGGGGGCTTCAGTATAGGTAGCAGGCTATGAGGGGCTGCAGTATAGGTAGCTGGGTAATCCTCCTCCCTCCCCCCGCAGCCTCCTCCACTCGTCCCCCTGCATAAATAAGGAGAAGCAGCCTCTCACCTCCAGCATCAGCGTGGAGCCCGGAGCGGCAGACTTCTCCCTTCACTTCCTGGTTCCCCCTAGTGGCCACCTGACCGGCTCTTAGGGCTGGTTCAGACGGACGTTTGGAGGCGTCGCGTTCGTTGGCGTTGCGTTCGTGATGCGTTCAGGCTTTCAGCAGCGTTCGGATGCGGTCGCGTTTTTTCTTCCCCTAGAGGGACATTACCCGTCGCGGTTAACCGCCCCTGGAAGCAACATGTAGCTTCCAGGGGCTCCTTGAACGCCAGTGAAAATCGGGACCCGAACGCCGCGTTTGTGCAAACGCGCGTAAAAGCTTGGTACAAACGCTCCTATTCACTTGAATGGGAGCGTTTAACGCCAAGCCCCGAACGCTGGCAGTAAACGCTCTGCAAACGTCCGTCTGAACCAGCCCTTACTGATGACGCATAGTAAGAGCCGGTCACTAGGGGAAAT
The DNA here is from genome assembly GCF_040937935.1 of Hyperolius riggenbachi. Taxonomy (NCBI): domain Eukaryota; kingdom Metazoa; phylum Chordata; class Amphibia; order Anura; family Hyperoliidae; genus Hyperolius; species Hyperolius riggenbachi. Next base: position 86,285,425 of record NC_090656.1, read on the forward strand.
AAGGAAGTCTGGAGGAGGTCTGCCGCTCCGAGCTCCACGCTGGAGGTGAGAGGCTGCTTCCTCTTATTTATGCGGCGGGCGAGTGGAGGAGGCTGCAGGGGGAGGAAGGAGGACAATTGCGGACGGGAAAAGCGGCGGATGCGCGGCGATGCAGCGTCGGGATGCGGCGGATTCGGCGATCAGAAAATGGCGTCGGGATTTTTTTTTTTTTTTTTATCGTGCATATCTACCAGACTTGAGGCCCATATATACTTGTCATGTACCACCTAGTTTTTACCATTCAGGGATTGCCTTCTGTGCAAGGAGCACAGCACTGCACTTTGTTTATTTGTATAACAATCTTCCAATGATCCAAAATGAGGAGTGGTTTATTCCTGGTCATTGTGTAATTTCTTCTTTCTTTGTGTTGCAGTCCCGGGACAGCAAGCAGCTGGGAGACAGGAACAGAGCAACCGGTTATGGTTCAACAGCCCGTTCTCTGAACATCGCCGCCACCGTGCTCTCCGTCTTGGTTTTCATTGTTGTTATAATCATTTACGCTATACAGATCTCCAAGATAATTGAAATGTTACAGAATAAGCAATCGGGAGGACAGAGTGATTATCCTAACATGTATGGAAAGTAATTTGCATTCACCAGGCTGTAGCAGTGCTGACATGTTTTGGCTTCTGTTTTCTCCTTTCATAATACTTTGTTAAATCCAATATAAGGTTGATTTGATGTTGCAAAATGACTGACTTCAGAAGACCATCCTTGAGCAAGTTGAAGCAATCAAGTAAATGCCTTTTCTCTCTCTGCTTCTGATCTTTTAAAGTCTGAGCCCGGACATTCAGCTACTCGGGTGCTTGACTTGGATCTAAGGGAGTATGTTTGGGGTAGATTAACTAAACTGTATTGCAGTCGGCTCTACTTATCGTGCCTTAAGGGTTTACACACCTTATTCTGCTTAAAGGGATCCTGAGCAGACCCTTACAATCAAAATCTGTGCTTACCTGGGGCTTCCTCCAGCCCCCCCCTTAGGCCGTGAGGTTCTTTGGCATCCTCTGTGCCCCCCTCTGTTGTCCCGCTGTGGCCTTGTTACCCTGGTGACTTTAGGCAAGGTTGTGCGCAACTGTGCATGCACAGCCTGTCTGCACACCCCGCTCAATGACACGCATTGCTCTAAGCTGCATGCGCAGTTCAGTCATTTGAAAACTTACGGTGACACACACGAACAGGCCGCACGTGTGCAGTTGCACACTACTTCCCCTGAAGTCGCCAGGCTAATAGGTCCGCCAGTGGGACCACGGAGGGAACCCAGAGGATGCTGAGGGACCTTGCGTGCTACAGGGGGCTGGAGGTGGCCCCAGGTGAGTTTAGATTTGCTTTTTAAAGGTCTGTTCAGGATCCCTTTTTTTTTAAAGTTACCTGAACACAGAGGGATAAGGAGGCTGCCATATCTATTTCCTTTTAACCAATACCAGTCTAGTAGTACGTGGATCACACAACTGAAGCAAGCGTGGGGCTAATTCAGTCAAACGCCTGATCTGCATGCTTGTCCGGGGACTACGGCTAATAGTATTGGAGGCAGAGGATCAGCAGGATAGCTAGATTACTGGTATTGTTTAAAAGTAAATATGGCAGCCTCCCTATCCCTCTCAGTTCTGGTGTCCTTTAACACAGGTTAGTGTACACACCTCATTGTGGTGGAGCGATAAGGAACATTTTTAAATGGGATCCCTGACTTCTAATGCTCTCAAAATCCAAGATCTGCACCATTTTATACCAGAAATAAATCCTAAATTACAGTGCCCCAACTGCTGACTATTTACCAAAGAAGCCTGCATGCCTAAAAACCATGGTGCTAGTCTGGTAACCTTGTGCAGTGGTGCCCACATTGCAATTGCTTGGCCTGCTATGGTTACATCCTTTGTGGGCACAAAGAGGGATTATATACGGTACCTACTCAAGGCATTCATGTTCCAAAATGCTCTCCTTCACAATAGACATTTCTTGTAAAGTACTGGCTAATTTTGATATTCCATTAACGAACGCATTGGAAACATTTGATGCAGAGTGCCAAAGAACTTTTTAATTCCAAGATTTTTTTTTTTCTTTAACCTAGTGAAAATATTCGCAAACTGGCTAAAAACTTCTTTATGCCTTTTGTGTATTCTAAACCAAAGCTTTCTGAATGTATGCTGTGAGACCCCTTCCACATTACTAAAACTTAGCAAGGGCTTGGCCTACTATATTGTTCATTGGTGCAAGTTATTCCAGATATGTTGATTGCACTTGTTCTCCTTGTATTGTGAAAGGGCTCTTTTCTGTTATATCTGCACTGAACTCTACAGGTTTTTTTTTTTTTTTTTTTTTATTTGTACGATTAAAAACATTTTTTATTTTTATATATTCACAGAAACTTACTGTTTTGCAGAGCATATATTAAATGCATTAAAAACGGTACCGTGTTGTAACCTCATCTAATCTGATAACCTGATATGTGGTTGGTGGGGATGGGAGGAGTGCTGCAAAACATTGTGATCTGCATTTATAATTGGATGTAAAGACCTGCTTTGCTTATATGTTGCAGTATTGGTGGTGATAGTGGCACACAGCACCCCTTTCTTCTTTATCCAAAGCGGTTATTATAGTGTATGTACTTGCATTTAAAGATATTGTTTGTATTTTTGGTGTTCTCAGAAAATGGCATATTTCAAGAATTAAAAGTCAAAATCTATCCTCTGACTGTTTTCTATATATTCTATATACTGTGTAACAAGGAAAACCACAAGAGTTGGAATACACCACATCTGCTGACATAATATGAAACCGGGGGGGCAATTCTGCTTTAGTCAACATTAAGGGCCCATTCACACTTGTGCGTTTTCAGAGCGATTTCAGCTTTGCTGAAAATCACCAGCGATTTGAAAAACGTGTGCACAATGAAAGTGTATGGAAGTGTTCTCATCTAAGAGTTTAGCGGTTTGCTGAAACGCAAATGCGTTGCATGCAGCATTTTCTGAGCGATTCTGGAGCGATTAGCATTTCAAAAAAAGTATTTGAATTGAACTAGAAATTGCAAAACGCTAATCGCTGGAAAAACGCTCTCTATACAGTGAAAAATCGCTTGGAAAAAACGCTCAGCGTTTTGCGTTAGCATTTAGCGATTTCTAGTGTGAATGGGCCCTAAGTGTAATTCCCCCTTTTTATGAGTAAGTCACATAAGCCATATGCTGTAAGGCCTAGTGCACACCAGAGCGGTTCGGTCACGTTTTCAGATCCGATTGCGGATGTGGAAACGCTTGGGTAATGTATTTCAATGGGCTGGTGCACACCAGAGCGGGAGGCGTTTTGCAGAAACTCATACTCCCGGGCTGCTACAGATTTTGGATTGCGGAGGCGTTTCTGCCTCAATGTTAAGTATAGGAAAACCGCAAACCGCTCTGAAAAACGGCAGTTCAGAGCGGTTTTGCAGGCGTTTTTGTTACAGAAGCTGTTCAATAACAGCTTTACTGTAACAATATCTGAAATCTACTACACCAAAAACGCTTCACAAAACCGCAAAATGCTAGGTGAAACGCTACAGAAAAATAAGAAAAAGCGTTTCAAAATCTGCTAGCATTTTGCGGATCTGCTAGCGGGTTTTGGTGTGCACCAGGCCTAAAAGAGTATTAATGGCACATTTTGTAGGCTTGTGCTTATTACTTCAGGTATGTAGTGACGTTTTTATGCTAGAGACTGGCACCTTAGATCCTTGGCATCCCCCAAACAAGTTAGTATAAAAACATTTTATCAGGAGAGGGACTAGTATCAGAAATTTGCATAGACTGGGTCAACTACAATGCTATCTATGGGCCTACCTCAGTATACCAACTGAAACAAATAATCCTCAATAGTGCTGTAAAAGTGACGCATAAAAAAAAGGGGAAAGTATCAAAGCATGTTGCTGCTGGATGACCATAGAGTATGTGACCACACACCAGCCATCAAATTTATTTATTTTTGTCAAGGACCCTGTATGGCCTTGATCCGGCTCGGTCTACAAGTACAAATCAAAAACTGGGTCCATAGGGAAGCAGCAGATTTGGGCGCATGAGACCAGTGGACAAAAAGGGCGCCCCATTCACTCCCATTATAAATATCGTTTAATGGGCGCCGAACGGGGAAAAAAGGGCGCCGGAGATTAACGTTTTACAAACGGCGCCAGGATATTTTTAATGTTCTATAACTGTGCTTGTGGTGATTTACGTTTAGAAAATGAGCCTGTGACGAATAACGTTTATAAAAATACTAAACATATTTATCCTATTTAATTAAAACATTATTTAACATTTTAACCCTTACTGTTTGTAAAACATTATTCACAAAATAAAGCGAACAGTACGTAACGTAAATTGCAATATATTTTTTACATTCACTATTTGTAAAACATTTCTAAAACATTATTATCCACCCCCAAATTTTTTTTTTTTATTAATGTTTGTAAAACATTATTATCCATAGGGGGTCTTAGGTTTAGGCACCACCAGGGGGGTCTTAGATTTAGGCACCACCAGGGGGGTTAGGGATAGGTACAGGGAGGGTTCTGTGTGAGAGTAGGGTTCGGTATAGTTTTAGTACAATTTTAATACTAATCAACAGGTATTATGAATGTATTTCTATTAATATCATTGTTATAAACAATATTTTCACTTATTATACTAATCGATAAATCAAGATTATTCATAACAATATATAATTATAATGTTTAAACAAATAATACTGTTTGTTTTTTTTAACAAACGTAACAACCCAGCCTGCAACCCTGTATTAATCTGAGACACAACTATGCGCTTTGAGTCCTATGGGAGAAAAGCGCTTTACAAATGTTATTGTATTGTATTATTGTAATTATAAGTTTTTCAGTTTAGAAACAGAGAAGATTAATGTTTTAGGAATTGCCGATTTCATACACTATTTAATGATTTATAAATTCTTAAAACACTATTTGTAAATGAAATTCTACACAATAATTTTATAAACGATAATACTGCTTATCGTTTACACCACGCGCCCTTTTTTCCCGACGCCCTTTTTTGATGTACGCGTCCATAGCACCATCATCAGGTAATTTGGATGCTGCCATGAAGAGGGTAGCTCTGCATCAACTACATAGGAGAATCTGTGGAACTGGCTTACATGTCACCTGGGTGCTATGATGTAGTAAAACCAACTTAAAAAAAAGTTACAATGTGCTTTTTATACATATGCATTTACTCCACAATAAAATGCACTATAAAGTACCCTTTTCCTATATTGCTGTCACTGTAGATATTAAAGATCTGACTTTTTTTTTTTATTTAGTCCTCCTGGGGGATTCTGAGGATTTTTTTTTCTTTATTTTCAAAACCGTACTGAATGGCAGTTGTTCAGTCCAACTGCCAAAATGGTGTGTAAGGAGGCTAGTAGGCATCCTTAGATTCTTTTCATAAGTAATTTTATGGACTTTTTTTGGTTTTCTGCAATAGCGGTCCTTTTAATGCACTGAGGTTTTCTTATGAGTTGCCTTATCTTGTGGTGGTGGCTTTTTTTTTTAGCGTCTCTGTATAATGTTTGAGCATTCACCAGAGGCATTTGAGAAAATTATCAAAGGTCCATTAATGAACAACGGTTTTCAAGTGTTTTTACTTGGTTGCAATTAGTTGAAGAAAAGTCCATACTGTAAGTAAAAAAAATAAAGGTGAGATAACTGAGGTAAGTTTATTGCATAAGGGTCAAAGTCTAGTGATATTACCTTCCTGCATATACAGTGCAGTGTTAAGTGACACAGCCCACACATCTAATTTCATAGTACATAATAGAAAATGCAATTAGTGGGAGGCCACCTGACTTCCGCAAACTCTCACACCATGAATAAAGGGGAAACAGATTACTGTAATTGAAGTTAACATTCAATGCATCTTAAATACTTTTAAAAGTATATAACTATATTATTGCACAAATGTCATAAAATACATTTCTCACTCATCAGATATGTATTGTACATATTGGCAAGTAACACTTTGTACAGTTATTGCTTGTACAGAAACGGTGAAAGTGTCAACATTGTCTGGCATACCTTGTTATTGTACAAGCCATTTCTTTAAAGGGAACCTGAAGTGAGAGGGATGTGAAGGCTGCCATATTTATTTCCTTTTAAAGAAAACCTGTACTGAAAATAAGTCAAAATAGGCATACACAAGTCATACTTACCTTCCATGTAGTCTACTCCTCAGTGTCTTTCTCCGGTTCTGCGTCCTATTTGTTCACTATGATCAAGGGAATTTTCCGTCCTCCATTTTGAAAATAGCCATTACCCATAACAGCTTTCTGGTCAGCACACAGTTAAACTGTAACATCGCCCACTTGAGCCATAGGGAAACATGGACATTTACCTGGTACATCCGTTTTCCTCTGAGCTATAACTGACAGCAACTGATATTTTACTGACAGCAACTGATATATTTCAGATCTGACAAAATATTGTCAGAATTGGAAGGGATTATTGTCAGAAGAAAATGGTGAGCTTCTGAGAGGAACTGATGGCAAGGTAACTCTGTAATTTTCATTTGAAGTTACCTCATGTGTTTATTTTAAATATTTTTACTCAGTACAGGTTCTCTTTAAACATTGCACATTGCCTGGCTGTCCTGCTGATCCTCTGCTTTTAATACTTTTAGGTTAACCATACATCTAGCGATGTATGGGCAGATTCGACCAAGACCTCTCTGAATCTGATTAGAGAGATTTGTCGGCTGCCCATGCACCGCAAGCTGATTCCAGATCAATTTCGGCATGAAATCAGCCAAGTCCGCCACCTTACCCGTTACCACCATATTTCCCCCCCCCCCCGGTGAATAAATGTTCCCCCTGTGTGTGCATTTATAAATTGTAGTGCCTATCCATCTTCCGCTTCCCGCTCCTCCATTTGCACCTCACGCCACCAGCGTTTAGCATGTGACGTCACATACGCACCATGTGCTATCTGCTGGCAGCATCTGAGGTGCAAGTGGAAGAGGAGAAAGCATAGGATGAGTGGGTCAAAAATTTGCATGAGCTCACCAAAATTGGACAGTTGAAGACTGGAAAAATGTTGCCTGGTCTGATGAGTCTCGATAGTCAGAATTTGGCGTAAACAGAATGAGAACATGGATCAATCATACCTTGTTACCACTGTGCAGGGTGGTGGTGTAATGGTGTGGGGGATGTTTTCTTGGCAAACTTTAGGCCCCTTAGTGCCAATTGGAGGAGTTATCCGGGCTATAAAAAGAAAATAAACGCTACTTACTGGGGGCTTCCTCCAGCCCCAAGCTCCCAGGACCTCCCTCGCCGCACCTCTGCGCGCAGCCGTTCGCCGGAGCTCCGTCCCGGTCCCCGGCGATGTCAATCACCGCCACGCGGGCCGGAGCAGACTCCGCAGGCGCAGTAGTTCTGCGTTCCTAATAATAATAAAAATGTTCCTAATAATCCTTTAGATAAGGATGTATATAAATCTCACTGAAATCAAAATGTGGACAGTGCAATACATGTGTAAGTAGAGCAAGTATTTATCTACTAATATGTGTTTTTTTCAGAGATAGTACCTGCTAACAGCTCCTCTTTAACCGCTTGAAAACTGCAGTGCTAAACCCCCATAACGACCAGGCCATTTTTTCCCTACTCAGCACGCAAGTGATCCCCCCCCCCTTTCTCCCCACCAACAGAGCTTCCTGTTGGTGGGGTCTGATTCCCCCCAGAGTTTATTTTTTAAAATGTTTACATAACTATTTTATTCATAAATTTTGCTTCCTTCGTTATTTTTTTTGTTTTTTTTTAAATAAACCCTCCCACCCCCCGGCCGGCTAGTCCTGGCGTTTGGCTGTCATAGGCTTCTGACTATGAGAGCCGATCGCTCCCAAGTGCCCAAGGGGGACAGCCATGTCACACGGCTGTCCCCAGTACAGCGCTGCTGCTGATCGCAGCGCTGTACATGTAAATAGACGGTGGTTACGGTCCTTTAAGAGTACCCAAGCCAAAGCTTCCCCTCCCTGCTCTTATGTCAACTGTCGCTGAGCGTAGCGCCCCAGAAGATTAACGACAATGCATTGTTTCTAATCTTATCGGGCCGCGCAGCTCTTCTTCCTCTATCGTGACCATGCATTAGCCGACCCGCACATGAGCAGTAAGCCGCGGGCTCTGTGGTACTGTGCATGTGCAGGTGGGCTCGCGTGGCTATGCTTATGGGGGAAGAGTTGCGCATCCCCTGATGCAGAGGGGTGCTGCGCCCAGCAACGGGGTGCTTGAGAGCAGAGAGGGGAGCCTCAATAGGATCCTGAGGCTTCCCTCTTTTAAGGTAAGTATCTGATTTTGATCTCGAGCTTTGCCTCGGGTTCACTTATTTAAAGGGAACCTGAAGTGAGCGAAATATGGGGGCTCCCACCTTTTATTCCCTTATAAACAATGCCATTTGCCTGATTTCTGTGCCGATTCTCTGTCTCTAATACCGTACGTCACTGGCCCAGAATGATCTAGCATTCAGATGCTTTGACTCTGGTCTGACTCCACTAGCTGCATGCTTGTTGCAGGTGTGTGTGATTAAAAAAAAAACTAAAGCCAAAAGCTCAGCATGACAGCCAGGCAACCAGCAATGTTTATAAGGCAATTAAGTTCTCAGCCTCTATATCCTTCTCTCTTCAGGTTCCCTGTATAGGTTAGGCATGCTTGATCTTTAAATCACAGCTATGTCAAGTGTATTGATCCCCCTCCTTACCCCACCCACTAGGAACCACTGTGCACCGTCTTCCCTCTTCCCCTCCCCATAGCAACAGTATGCATTACTCTGGTATATAATGAGTTGGGTCAAAAAATGGTTACAGAAGGCAGGAAAACTGAAAGAGTGGTTTCAGGTAAATGTACTTGAGGAACTGAAGTAAAAAAAAAAAACACATAATGAATAACCTTTTTTTTTTTACAATGTTAAAGGGACCCTGAGCAGTAAAAATAAAATAAAAAATCATTTGGGCTTTCTCCAGCCCACTGTAGGTCGGGAAGTCCCCTGGCGTCCTCCTGGCTCCTCTACCGGTCTCGTTGCAAATTACTCCACCAGTGACGCCTGGCCCGAGTGTCGGGCTGACACTTCCTTATCAGTGACGCTACGCGTCATCGCGGCAGCCAGTGTGACAGTTCTGTGCATGCGCGGTTTTCAAACTAAACAGCGCATGCGCAGTACTGTCACGCTGGCGTGATGACGCGTAGCGGCCGCCGTGGTCCCTTTAACGTATAAATAATTTAGTCAGTTTTTGCCCATTGTAAAAAAAAAAAAAATTCCCAGATATAATTTCTGAAGCATATCACAGGTGGTGGCATCTTTTATACTGGCAGGTGATCTCTGCAGAATATTAGTTTTACTGAGAATTCTAAAGCCAGTAGAAAAGAGCTCTGGTCTCCCAGAAGGCTCTGGTGAGGATAATTTTACATAATGAACAGCCTAGGCTAAGCCTCAGCAAGAGGGCGTGGCTTTATACCAATATACAGCCAGGGCCGGTTTAAGGGGCCCTGGGGCAAACTAGAGTAGGGGCCCACCAGCGCAAAGCTTCTCTTCCCCCCCCCCCCCTCCCCTCACGCCATTACCCCTCTGCTCCCCGCTAATATAATAGCCATAATTAATTACCTATTAGTCCCGGCGGGGGAGCAGACGGGCAGCGGCTGCACTTTGAGACACGCTGTCTTCCTCCCGCTCTATGACCCGGCGCGTGTTTACACATGACGTGCCGGGTCATAGAGTGGGAAGGAGACAGCGTGTCTCAAAGTGCAGCTGCTGCACGTCCGCTCACCCGCCGGGACTAATAGGTAATTATGGCTATTATACTTGCAGGGCCTGGGGGAGCAGGCAGAATGTAGCAGGGTCGGCGCTGCGGGGGCCTCAGCAGAGGTCGGGGCCCCGGGGCAATTGCCCTCTTTGCCTCTATGGTAGCGCCGGCCCTATATACAGCAATATATAGCCATAGGAAGTGTTTCTGATTTTAAAACCAGGATATTTAATGTAAAATTGGGTATCCTAAATAATTTACTGCATTCTACTATCTGTTATGGTTCCTCTTCAAAAAAAGTCTGTGAAAGATATAACTAGGAAAAGCCTTGTAAGCTATAGAGCTGCTATGGAGTTCTGCAGCAGCCCAGCACTCACATACCTCCCAGGGATCCAGTGCTGCAGTTTTCCCTCCATCCTCTGTGTGGTGCTCTAACCCTATAGGGAGATTGCCGGCTGACATAATGACGACAGACGGCGATCTCGCCAGGGGGAAGCAGAGCCTCGTAGGAGAGGAAGAAGAATGGCGGCGTCGGTTTCCTGAATTAAAACGCCCACTGCGCATTGCTCTGCATAAACCTCCGGCGGCTACCAGGAGTTACCGCGTCTGGCTTGTTTTATCCACCCCGAGCTGAACTCGTGATTACCGCTAAGGAGGTTAATAATCACTAATCGTAATTGTGCACTACATACTTGGCTGTAAATGCCTTGTATAAATTATTAGTTATTTTCGGTTGTACACTTATACACTTTTCTCCTTTCAATAAATATTACCTACTTGTAACACAGTTTTCAGTCTGTAGTACATTTCATATCTCAGAAAAAGTGGTACTGTTTATAACTCATGCAATATCAGTTCTTCTATAGCAATGTAAGGTACACTTATCGATTCTCTTATCAGTTCCTTTCAGATTTGATTCATCTGCTGGGAATCTATTCCCCAAAATGTCAGATTGATCCATTTTTGATCCATTTTAAACAAAAGCAATTGAAAGAATCATTCGGATTAAATGATAAAAATTTAAAACAATAGGAGGCGGGCCAAGAACATTGACAGATGTATGGCCTATAGCTTTGAACTGCATGGAACAGTGCAACTCTGCAGTTTAAACGATTTTCAATAGATTCCCTGCTGGAATCTATTGGAAATTGATGTGCAGTGTATGGCAGGAATCTGTTCTTGCTGAATGTATATTTTTTCAGAAAGGAATCCATCGTTTTGGAATATTGGATGGAAATCTACAAGTGTATGGCCAGCTTAACTATAGCCCTCCATGGCAGGGGTGTGGCTCGGGGGCAGTGGGGTCCTGCTCCTCTTCCCCCTCTGCAGAGCATTGTACAGTATTTACCTGCTCCAGTGCTGTGTAGGGTTGTAGTTACTTCCCCGAAAATACATCAAATAATATGGTACATCGATTGTAGACATGTTTAGTGGATGTTAGAGAGCATCATAGTTTGAATACCTTTCTTTTTGCCATAGAGATAGGAATTACAAGCTGTGAAGGGGAAACTGCTCTCTTTCAATGCAGCCTCTCTTCACTCCACTCTCTCTGAAGAGCTGCAGTTACAAATGGGAAGCCAAAAATGTAAACTTAGGCCTGGTGCACACCAAAAACCGCTAGCAGATCCGCAAAATGCTAGCAGATTTTGAAACGCTTTTTCTTATTTTTCTATGGCGTTTTGCTAGCGTTTTGCGGATTGCTGCAGCAGATTTCAGTATAGTACATTTCATATATTGTTACAGTAAAGCTGTTACTGAACAGCTTCTGTAACAAAAACGCCAGCAAAACCGCTCTGAACAGGCGTTTTTCAGAGCGGTTTGCGTTTTTCCTATACTCAACATTGAGGCAGAAACGCATCCGAAATCCAAAAAATGCCTCACCCCGGCATTTTTCGTTTCTGCAAAACGCCTCCTGCTCTGATGTGCACCACCCCATTGAGATACATTGGCCAAGCGGATCCGCAGCCGCAAGCGGCTGCAGAAACGCTGAAAAAGCCGCTCGGTGTGCACCAGCCCTTAGAGCCAAGAACATAATCCATTACGGGAGAAACCGCAGCCATCAAGTGCTGACTTGGGTTATCCAGCAGTTGCTTAAAACTTCACTGGCATATAGAGAACTATATTTTACCTTGTATACAGTATATCCCGCAGTCACTTTTATTAGACCAACATTCTTCTGAAGCTACATACTCATTGTCCAACGGGTCCAGAGACGTCCCCTTGATGAAGGTTTTTAAGCGATTCCTCTTCCTTCTAGCGATGTCACGTGACTATGACTACACGATGGGCGCGAACGGGAAGTGAGCGATCACAGTACTTTGTGAGGAGTCGTAGGGGATCTTAAAGATCCTATCTGCCATATCCGTTGCTTAACGATGTGCGATCACCGCAGGGGCAACATTGTTTAACATGCTTATGTTAAACGCTATTGCCTGACGTCCGGTAACATCGCCGCAAGTATCGCCCAGGGAGTATGGGGCTTAAGAGTTTCAGAGTAGCAGGCCTGAAGTAGAGCAATTTCGATTCCCCCCAAATTTTCTTACACCCTCGGATACACACATGCTTGTACATCAAGTCCCTCTATACAGTGCCTTATTATGCTGGCTTGAAAGGCCAACCTATTGTTCTTCGATAGATTCACCTTTTTATTATTCCATCAGCTTATTATTGTTCTCCGCCCCCCGTTTTCTATATGCTACTCCCACAGTTTTAGCGGTACAAGCACCAAACTTTCCACACTTCTTCGACCTATAGCGAAGTACGTTGGTTGTGCTTTAATGAGCAATCCCACCCTCCGCGCCTCTGTGGCATATCACTGAAGACCCCCTTTTCGGCATTGACTTTGACATGGAAAATTTTTGGAATTGCTGCTACTTGTACAGTTTTGAAACTCTACGGAGGCTCTACCGCCTCCGTAGAAGCGCAACTGCACAAAACGGCCATCAGGCTTACTGTGCCGTGCACCCAAATACAGCCTATTAGGCCTCTTTCACAGTGCGACGTTAAAGTCGCACGTTACAACAACATGTAACGCACAATAACTTACAGCAATGAAAAATCAATGGGCTGTTCACAGTGCAGACGTTGCGTTGGTGTCTAACGCTGCACGTTAAATGAAAGTGCTGCATGCTATGCTTTATATATGTTTTTGGCTACGTTAGACTGTTTGCACATGCTCAGTAATGTGTTTTTCTTTTAAACACATGCACCGTTTTCATTCTATCACTGTGCGACGAAAATGGCGCACCAAATGCAGGGCTAAAGAAGGCACTATAACGTCCAAGTTATAGTGCACAATGTGTTGTGTTAGGGGCACGTTGTGTGACCTTAACGTCGCATCAAACACAACGTCCCACTGTGAAAGAGGCCTTAACCTGCACTGGTACATGTTCTGTCACTCTTTATGCAACATCACGGATTTGTATTAACTGCACGTTAATAAACAGCTTGCCAGCAGTGTCGACCTCTGAAGTTTTCTTCTTCAGTTGATGATGTCCATATTGCTTCATAACATCTCCAGATCGCATTTGGGGCAGCTAGAACAAGAATCCAATTTAAATTTCACTGTTTGGGGAGCTGTAAAATAGTCCCTATGAAAGCTGTATAGTCAATTAATTATTTCTGAATAACTCTTACAATCAACACCTTTCCTCCGGAATGGTTTCCCACCGACCCATCAGGTTCCGAGTCTGAAAGCCTTCAAATGTACTTTCAAAAGACACCTTTTCAGACACGCCTATAATCTGCTGTAGGTAGCATTGGCTCACTGCTTCATCCACTAACACCTGTGTCTCATTCCCTATCCTGGCTTGATAGTGTACTGTTTAAGGAGACCAGGGTTCAAATATTGGCTCTTTCTGTTCAGTAAGCCAGTACCTATTCAGTAAGGAGTTCCTGGCCAAAATTCCCTAGCACTGCAGGGTGGCCTATAGTGCACACCCTTGGTGGCTGCAGCTCTCAAGAGTTTAAAGTACTTACAAGGCTAGACATAAAAAAAAAAAAGATCAGTACCTGTACGTTTTTTGTACCATAGAGGATGTCATATGTGCCCTCCCTTTCATTCCGCTGCCTGCAATCAGTTTTATCTGGCCCCCTCGGCGGGTCCCGACCCCACCGCACGGGTCGTGTTATTTTCCCCACTAAAGATGGCCACTGAGCTGAGCCATGGCTGCTCAGTGCGCATACACACGAGTGCTCCTGCGCAGCTCTCAGCCCTCCTCCAGCCGCGCCCTCATTCCCCGCATCCTCTTGTGCCGCAGTAGAGACACAGCACAAGATTCCCCTGGGATCAGGGAAATTAGGTGCCAGTTCCAGAAGGTGTCTCGTAACTAGAAAGTGGAGGCGATATAGTGTATAAGTGGCTGGATAGAGTAACAAAAAAGGAAACATAAAGCAAAATGAGCTGCCCCATGATGTACTTACCGGGAGCTTCCTCCAGCCCCTTGCAGTCGACATGTCCCTCGCAGCATCTCCGCTCACAGCCGCCAGCCCGGGGTCCCTGTCGGTGTAGAGGCCGACCTTGAGGTCATTCTTACTGCGCCTGCGTGAAGCGCCGCTGTCAATCAAGTCCACGTCTGCAGTGTACTGCACAGGCGCAGTAGTTCTGCACCTGCGCAGTACACTGTGGACAAATTGGACTTGATTGACAGCGGCGCTCGAATACAAGCAGTAGAGGGGGTTGGCCTCTGCATCGGTGAAGATCCCGGGCCGGCAGTTGTGAGTGGAGATGCTGCGTGTGACATGTTGGCTGCAGGGGGCTGGAGGAAGCCCGGGGTAAGTATATCATGGGGCAGCACATTTTGTTTTATATTTAATTTAAGGGCTCTGCCTCTGACACGGGAGACCTGAGTTTGAATCTCGGCTCTTCCTGTTCAGTAAGCTAGCACCTATTCAGTAGGAGACCTTGGGCAAGCCTTTCTTATGCTGGGAATACACGGCTCGAGTCTGAGCCATTTAGATGGCTTGATAGATAATTTCTGACGTGTCCGATCTCCCGCCCGAATGTTTCGCCGCTTGATTCCGCATTGAACACAATGGAAAAAGATAAGAAAAACAAGTGGAAGATAAGAGAATCGCCTGCGGAATCGATCGAGTGGGAAAATCAAGCAGCAAAATCAAGCCATGTATGCCCAGCATTACACTGCTAATGCCTATAGAGCGTTCCCTAGTGGCTACAGCTCAAGCGCTTTGAGTCCACCATGAATGTTATTTATCTTTTCATTCTCTTATCCCTTTGTCTCATCATGTAGTGTCTCCACTCCACCCCCTACCCTCTAGATTGTAAGCTTGCAAGGGTACAGACTTCCTCCTAGTGTTTATTATTCTGCTGTAAGTTATCATATACACATGCACCACTATTGGTGATGTCTGAAACTACACATCAGTTATGTCTGTATTTGTACTTGTATTGCTGGTTTGCACTTCTCATGTACCACTGCTCTCCATTATTATTATTATTATTATTATTATTATTATTTTTTGCTATGTACAACACTACAGAAAATGTTGACGCTACATAAATAAAATAATACTGTATATTCTGGCGCATAAGACTACTTTTTAACCCTTGAAAATCTTCTGAAAAGTCAGGGGTCGTCTTATACGCCGGGTGTCATTGATGCCGGGTGATACTCCCTATCCGGTTACCGCCTCTCACTGCTGAGTCTGTAGTGAAGCAGCGCAGGCGCACATGTGTGAGATCTGAGAGGCAGAGAAGGAGGTAAATAGGATACAAAAGTGGGCCTGAAGATTGAAAGAGAAGGCGTGTTTTATGGGTACAGCGCGATCTATTCTTCTTTACTGCTCTGATAAACAGATAGGCAAGGAGAGCTGACCAATCCAACCAGTAAATCGCCTATATACTGTTATATACTGGGTACCACATACAGTACAGTACCAGTATCTGTTCATACATAGCACCAGTATATGATGGTTTTGTTTTGTTTTTTTATTTGGTGAGCATTGGAAGAGGGGTAGTCTTATATGGCGAGTAAATCCCAAACTCTATTTTTTGACTGGAAAAGTTGGGGGGTCGTCTTATACGCCCAGTCGTCTCATACGCCGAAATATACGGTAATAATAATTCAGTTATTCAGTCCTATTTTCAACTCCTTATGCTCCATGAACTTTATCTTTCCATGACCTTTTATCCTTGTTCTTTCTCACGATAGGAGAAATGTATTTTCCCCACTTGCATCATTCTGAAACATGATGACTGTTTTTCCTTTGACTCAACTGGGAGGCTTTTGTTTCACCACTAGCTGTTTGCATTTACAGCAGCATTCTTTCGCAAAGTCTGCAGTACATCTGGTATCACTTGATTTTTTTTCAAACTGATCCCTTAAAATACTTTTTTTTTCAGCAAGCACAAACATTACTGTAGTGCTGTGGCGTAGGGGCTGATCAGAGTTGTCAAACTCGGAATTTCCTGGCTATCCAATGTTCCGAATGGAATTCTGACTTTAACCTATTTAATCAGCAATAATTTAAAGTGTACATGAGATGAGAATAAAGAAAGATTTGATACTTACCCAGGGCTTTCTCCAGCCCCATACGCACCGCTGAGCCCCTCGCCGTCCTCACAAGTGCCTCCGTTCTCCGGCTATCGGTCCTGGTGATCTTGCTCAGTCGCGTCAGTTGAGGTATTCTGCGCATGCGTGGTACCTCCGGGCATGCGCAGAAGCGTTTGCCATGGATGTCTTTTGTTTGGGGTAGTTCAGTAACTACGTCCATGGCAATGGACTCTGCTTTATATTTGTTGCTCTATTGTTTGGTTACTGATTTTTGCCGCAAATCGATTGAAAATTACAATCTATGTGGTTTGTTTTGATAACAATTGCTCTTGGGATATAATTCAAGTTACCTATGTAAATATAACTGCAACATGGGCTTCTGCAAGTTAAAATATAACTTTTATTCTCACATATAAAATACACATGTAGTTAAAAAAAAACTCAAATAGGGTAAACCAGGCAATGTCCCTACAGTGCGCACTGCATCATGTACTTGGCGATAATTAAATCGCCAGAAAACCTCATCTGTGGCCTACAGATATAGTCTCTCATCCAAAAATCAGCAGAAATCAGAAAATAATTGTCCAAAAAAGGAGTGGGATTATTAAGTATATTCCACTGATCATATTAAATCATTATTCCTTTTTCCTGATAGATTGCTCGATATAAATATAGTGAAATGTTGAATCCACATGGACGTAGAGTCATATGCCTTAGTCCATAGATATACAGGGTAGCATTATTTGCAATAAACAGCCGTTGCACAGGCGTCTAAAGTCCTCATTCAGTTTGCCATGAGTGTCCCAAAGAAAGAATAAATATGAAACGGTCTCACCACCCATAGTCACGTCTCCGTGAATTTGCTCAGATCACACCAACGGTCAGACGTAGAGACCTCTCTCCTCCACTCTGGCGACGTTAGCCTTGTGGTCGATTGAACTCAATGTTGCACTTCCGGCTCTGCTGACGAAGTATATCATATATAATCCCGCTGCGGTTACGGCAGCATCATGAACAAAACGTCCTGTGCAGTGCGTCTTCCGTGCATCCGTGCAGGCAGGGCTATTGCGCGTCAGTTTGCCACGCTATGGATTTCAGAAATATTGAATCTGCCAGTTAAAATCAATGCATGGCGTATGGCCTGCCTAACCCTAACCTAATATTTTACCTAAGCAAACCTATTAAGAATGCTAATCTATGAGACCATGACCCTTTATCAGCAAAACTACCTTCACCAGATACTTTGCGTTAACTCGCCCTACCGTAAACTGACTATTATAGATGGCTAGACTATTACTAGGGTAATTTTCCATACCCTGGTACTAATGTTACTTACTTTTTTGAATACAGAGCTATGATAATTGGTTTTATTCCACACAGGAGCATCCTCACTGGCCATACTCCCAAAGCTAACTGCCAATAAGTTTCCTGCAGCAGTGACATCATCAACATGGCCACCAGAAATCCCCTTTTCCCCAGCGACCGTGGTAGGGCTAGGTTTAGAAGACGTAACGCTTTCTAACCTGAGTGAAGGGTCCACCTTAGTTTTAGATCTCTGCATTGTATCCACCAGCAAGCAGACTATTGGTTAATTCAGATATAGCTGCCGGAGAGCAGGGAAATCAGAGACTATTAGAGGGACAGATAACATAGCTGTGAGCATGAAAACAGCAGGCAGTGATTGAAGAAAAATGAAACAATATGAGCTGTACTATTGAGCATCAAAGCTGACTGGTGGGCATCCATCTGAACATGGCGACTGCGAATAATGGCGCACGGTGTTGCCGCTAATCCGTTTGACGCTTATCGCTATTTAACGTTAAAGCCTTATTGTTATTTAGCGTTAAAGCCTTATTGTTATTTACCGTTAACACACAGAACCCTCTCTGTACCTATCCCTAACCCCTAAACTCCCCTGGAGGTGCCTAACCCTAAGACCCCCCTGGTGGTGCCTAACCCTAAGACCCCCCTAGTGGTGCCTAACCCTAAGACCCCCCTGGTGGTGCCTAACCCTAAGACCCCCTGGTGGTGCCTAACCCTAAGACCCTCTAGTGGTGCCTAACCCTAAGACCCCCCTGATGGTGCCTAATCCTAACCACCCCCCTGGTGGTGCCTAACCCTAAGACCCCCCCAGTGGTGCCTAACCCTAACCTTGACAGTGTTACATTAAATCCATTCCCCGTTTTGCAGTTAAATAACGTCTGCAGTTTGGCTTATGTAGGGCGCTATTGGTAAATAACGTTAGTGTGTGCCACTATTGATAAATAACGTTACTGTGTGCCACTATTGATAAATAACGTTAGTGTGTGCCGTTTTTATTCTTTTTTCCCTGTGCGCCATTATTATGCAGTACTAACGATGAATAGCGATAAGCGTATCTTTTTAATGCGGCGCCATTTTTATGCATAGGCGCTGTGCGCCATTATTCACTGATCCCGACTGGTGGAACACAAAGATATTTGTTAACCGTATTTTAAATGAACCTACAGCAGCAATATATCTGTGTGAGAAAAACAGATGCATACTATAATGACCATTAAGCAGCCGAAGATAGGGAACAGGTGTAGGTCTTGCCTCACTAATAAGACACTTTTTTTGTGTGGGAGTTTCAAAGTGTCCATGAAAAAGGAACATTCAGAAGCAGGAAACTGCTAAATGGAAATCCCCCTTTAGTTAAAATGTCACTACAAACTGATAAGAATTGCACAAGGCATGTTGAAGCGCTGCAATAAAAGCAGGGATTGTTCAGTAAGAATTAAGCATCACCTGATTCTTTTTCTTCACTTGGACAATTGACAGACACTAACAACTTGATTCACTAACCGGCGCCAAGCCGGTTAGTGAGCCTAAATACATTGTGGGCGCAAACCAGGGCGATAGGAGGTTTGCGCCCACATATCGCGCACAGCCCCACTCAGTGCGTGCGCTGCGCCGGTAATAGTGCGCAGTGCAACAATAATGTCGCACCCGCTGCCCTGTAAACGTTGCACCCGGTGCGCCGAAAACTGCGCATTGGGTGCCCCCGAAGTGGCGCTTTGATGCGCCGTTTCAGGGGCACCCAATACGTTGTTTTTGGCGCACCGGGTGCAACGCTTACAGGGAAGCAGGTGCGACGTTATCATCGCACTGCGCACTATTATAGGCGCACCGCACTGCGCGCGCACTGAGCGGAGCTGTGCGTGATGTAGCTTTGCGCAGCTGTTAGTGCCTGCAAAGCTACTTTTCGGGCACTAAGTGGCTTTTCACTCCGGCGCTAACACTTAGCGCCGGTTAGTGAATCAAGCCCTAAGTGGGTAGAAGCTGAGTTAGTTGTGCTGGAGCCTCTCTCGCCTCTGCCTCGGCCCGGCCCTGAAAAGGCGGCCTTTCTCACAGTAATAAAGCCCGAGTCCCCAAATTTGCCACAGTTGGTAACTTGGTGACCAAGGTAAAACATTTGGGGAAAGTGGGTGGAGCATAAAATAGCCAATAAAATTTCAGCAATTCATTTTCAATGGGAAAATGTAAGCTGCAGCCATTCTTACACTGTTAATGGTAGGGTTTTCAAACTTGCGGCCAGGAGGTCGCAATAGCAGCATAGGGGGCGATATACAGGCTGGGAACGCGAACAATCACTCGCGTTCCCATGCCTGTCGGCCGGTGACGCCGAAACCGGAAGTCGTCGCCGGCGGGTGCAGAGGCATTGGAGCGGAGCTGCGAGGGCACCGATCGGCTGCAGGGGGCTGAGGGAAGCCCCAGGTGAGTTAATCTCATTTTTTTAACTGGCTTTAGGTTCACTTTAATGGCAGAGGCCTCAAACCTGCTACAGTCAGTTGGGTAACTGGAGTTTAAATTCACTAAAGGAGGCGGAGCCACAAGCAGCCAATCAAATTTGTTTGCTGGATAAACTGCTTCCATTCATACATCATCCAGTCTATCCACTTTAATCAGCTGTTGACTGATCAGCCCGCTCTGTTGTATGGAGAGGGAAGGAGACACCTCACTTCTGGAACTACAACAACAGTTAGACAAGCATGATCTGATGTGGTGGACTGCTGAAGGGCTGTCAGTGATGTCCAATGGTACATGTACTTCAGCTTGGTTTTTATCCAAGAGAATAATGATTCTTAGTGATCATTTTGGGTGCTAGTTTAGGAATGAACTGAAGAGACATACTGCTTGGTTGTCAGACCTACAGCCACTTGTAAAGGGAGGGGGAGGTTGAGCAGGAGGTACCCCTTTAACCACTTGAGGACCACCCCCCTAAAGACCAGGCCATTTTTGTGGAAATTGGCCACTGCAGCTT
Organism: Hyperolius riggenbachi; assembly: GCF_040937935.1. NCBI lineage: Eukaryota > Metazoa > Chordata > Amphibia > Anura > Hyperoliidae > Hyperolius > Hyperolius riggenbachi. The sequence goes on from NC_090656.1 coordinate 86,306,007, forward strand.
TAAGGGCTCACTGCAGGGCCACACAACACAGCACACAAGGGATCCCCCCCCCCCCTTCCTTTTTTCCCCACCAACAGAGCTCTCTATTGGTGGGGTCTGATCACCCTCCTAGTGGTTTGTTTGTTTGTTTGTTTTAAATAAAAAATTTGCATCTTTATTTAGTTTTTTGTTTTTTTACTATTTTTTTAAACCCCTCCCTCCCCCCATCCAGCCAATCCTGGCGATCAGCTGTCATAGGCTTCTGCCTATTAGAGCCGATCGCTCTCTAGTGTCCCAGTACAGCGCTGCTGCAGATCGCAACGCTGTACACAGTTATTAGACGGGGATTTCGCCGTCTAACAGTCTCCGAGCAGCTCGGAGACTGAAGGGGGAGCGGAGCTCCACCCACCAAGCAGGAGATGTGCGCGCAGCGTACGCACGATCTCCTGCAGTAGCCAGCCCCAGGACTTGACACCAATTGGCGTTAGGTGGTCCTGGGGCTGCCGCCGCAGTCACGCCCATTGGCATGGCGCGGTCTTCAGGTAGTTAATGCAACAACAATAAAATAACAAGAGCGATTGAGTAAGCATAATCCAATGCAATGAATTACTGATGATTTCGTCAACGATATTTAGGAAACCTGAACTCTAGATCCCCCCTCGATACAATCATGATTCCTCCTACTTGCACTATTCCCCTGTATTTCCCAGCAGCCAGCAGTAAAGCCTGGTCCACATAGACAAGAAAAGTCACCAGCGAGGGATCATAACACCATCCCTAGGGTGACAGTATGGGGCTAATTCTGTACAGATATGTCACTAGCCTGCAGGCTTGCTACACATTCTGTTGCTATTCAGGGGAGGCAGAGGGACGATGTTATGCGGCGATGGGGAGAGAGAAGGGAACAATACTCTTAGTCGGCAATTGGTCAACTCAGGCCGCCTGTCAGATCCCTGGCCGAGGTGTCGGGGGCCGCTGTACACATGCTTGATTAGGGATGGCTAATAGCGACCGCTTCAGCTGAGTTTCCTCTAGCATAGGTACAAGCTTTAGGGCTCGTTTCCACTATTGCGGTGCGTAATCGCCTGGATTCCACCGCTGATGAAATCGCATGCGGATGCGATTCCCCATGCGTTTTATGCCACGAATTTGCATGCGAGGGTATATGCGATTTTAACCATGTCACTGCCTGTGTGAATTTACATTGGTACCTATGCAAATTTGCATGCGAATTCACGGCAAAAAAACGCATGGGGAAACCGCATGCGATTTCCCTATTAAATACATAAATGCATGCATTCCACTCGCAGGCGAATTCTGCGGCTCTTTTGTGCGTTTTTTCACCGCTGAAAAAAACGCACCTCAACAACGCTACAGTGGAACAGGCCCATCCACTTGCATTACATGTGCGAATCCGCATGGGTTGGACGCATGCGGATTCGCGATAGTGGAAACGAGCCCTTAGGAACAGCTACCTGTTGAAAGTAACAGTTCCGAGATGCAATTATAGCCAGCAGTGGATTAACTACTTGAAGACCGCTCCACGGCAATTGGCATGGATGCGGTGGTAGCCCCAGGACCGCCTAACGCCAATTGGCGTGCAGTCCTGGGGACAGAGTTTGCAGGGATCACGCGCCCAGATTCACGCGCATCCCCACTACAATACCCAAGCTTCGCTCCGCCTTCAGTCTCCCAGCGGTGATCGTTGATAGGAGACTGTTAGACGGCGAAACCGTCTAACGGCGAAACCGTCAACAAAGTACAGCACTGCAATCTGAGGCAGAGCTGTACAGGGGACAGCCGTGTGACACGGCTGTCCCCTCTGGACCCCCAGGAGTGATTGGCTGTCATAGGCTGAAGCCTATGACAGCTGATCATGGGGATTGGCTGCCGGGGGGAGGGAGGGTTTTGGGGAAAATAAATAAATAAGGAAATTGAATTAAAAAAAAAAAGAAATAGAATAAATATTTCTTTTAAAAACACAACAACAACAAAAACATCCTGGCAGGGATCAGACCCCACCAACAGAAAGCTGTGTTGGTGGGGAGAAAAAGGGGGGGGGGGGAATCACTAGTGTGCTGAGTTGTACGGCCCTGCAGCTAGGCCTTAAAGAGGAACTGTAACGCCAAAACGGCCCCTGGGGGGTACTCACCTCGGGTGGGGGAAGCCTCAGGATCCTAATGAGGCTTCCCACGCCGTCCTGCGTCCCTCGGGGGTCTCGCTGTAGCCCTCCGTGCAGTCCGGGCAGCGGTGACGTCATTATTTACCTTCCTGGCTCCTGCGCAGGCGCTCTGATGCCTCTCGGCGCCGAAGTAGGCGGAAATACCCGATCGCCGTCGGGTCTGCTCTACTGCGCAGGCGCAAGTTTCCGGCGCCTGCGCAGTAGAGCGGACCCGACGGAGATCGAGTATTTCCGTCTATTTCCGTGCCGAAAGTCGCCACAGCGCCCCCGCTGGAGCCAGCAAAGGTAAATATTGAACTGACAGTCGGCACAGTCGCCGGCTGTTCGGAGGGCTGCGGCGAGACCCCCGTGGGACAGAGGACGGCGTGGGAAGCCTCATTAGGATCCGGAGGCTTCCCCCACCCGAGGTGAGTACCCCCCAGGGGAGGTTTTTGTTGTTACAGAGTCTCTTTAAAGCTGCAGTGGCCAATTAACAGAAAAATAGCCTGATCTTTAGGGGGGTTTAACACTGCAGTCCTCAAGACCCAGGAGGAAGAGGGTACTGGAGAATCAACCTGATGGGAGGAGCTTGATGCGAGAGGGGACCCACATCCGAGAACTGTGACTATGGGTCAGTCCTGCAGGTTGGCGCACTTCCATTCAATAAGACTACTAGCATTGTATACTTTTATGGCATTTAACATTGCACATGGCATACTTTGTACTGCTATGATTACATATTTAAATTGAGTTGTGAGATAGGGATACAGGATAGCTAGTGAGCGCAGGTGAAGATCGTTTTTGGCCTGTCTTTTTAAAATAATAGAATTTGCAATCCATGCAGGGCTGTATTTAGGGTTTGGGCTCCCCTAGGCACCCCAGAACTACGTGCCCACCAGAACAAATGGGTGTGCCCACAGTATGCAGTGGGTGTGTCCATAATATACAGCCGGTGTGACCAATTAAAATTTCCTAGTAAGAATGCAACCCAAAGTCGGTGGGTCCGTGTTTCTTTCCCGGATATGAGTAAAGTGTCCCTAAACAAGCAAGTAGGAAATGTTCCCACTATAAAAACATAAAAGCCAGTGTTCTCTCCCACAATATAGTGGTAGGTATTAGATTGTGAGCTCTTCTGAGAAAAGTCAGTAACATGACTATGTTCTCTGTAAAGTGCTCCAGAAGATGTCAGTGCTATATAAATACACAATAACAATATGGTAGTAGCCACTATAACTATGGCGGGATTAGATTGTGAGCATATTAGACTATGACTATGGTAGGATTAGATTGTGAGCTCCTCTGAGGACAATCAGTGACATGACTATGTACTCTGTAATGTCCTGCAGAAGATGTCACTGCTATATAAATACATAATAATAATATGGTAGGACATTAGACTACGACTATGGTAGGATTAGATTGTGAGCTCCTCTGAGGACAGTCAGTGACATGACTATGTACTCTATGAAGTACTGCTGAAGATGGCAGTACAATATAAATACATCATAATAATAAGTTTACACCAAAATACTAAAAATGTGGCAGCGTTCCCACAACATATACATAATGCAGCATTCCCACAAAATACAAACAATGTGCCACTTTTGTCCCCCTGTGCCACCTCTGCTCCACAGTATAGGTAGGTAGGCATAGCTAGGTGCCCCAGTATACGCAGCTAGGCATAGAAAGGTGCCCCAGTAGGTAGCTAGGCATAGGTAGGTGTCCCAGTATAGGTAGGTAGGTGCCCCAGTATATGTAGCTAGACATAGGTAGGTGCCCCAGTATAGGTAGCTAAGCATAGGTAGGTGCCCCAGTATAGGCAGCTAGGCATAGGTAGGTGCCCCAGTATAGGCAGCTAGGCATAGGTAGGTGCCCCAGTATAGGCAGCTGGGCATAGGTAGTAGGGATGGTCGGAAATGCCAATTTCCGATTCCGCTGTAAATCCGCATTCCGCCATTGGCAATTACCGATTCCGCTTTCCGTTACCAATTTCCGCATTCCAATGCGGAATTTCCGCCGGAAATCGGGAAATTCCGCCCGATTTTAACATTGATTTTCTCAAAATCTATAAGGTCTTTTTGAAAACTTTTTTTTTGCATCTTGTTCAGAAGATCCTGTTTGATAAACCCTGAAAATGTGGTGTTTCTAGGACTTACGGGGGCTTTGCTATTAACCGCTAATGTCGGCAGATTTTTACTGTAATGTAAAATGCAGAAAGTAGGCAGATGCAGATTTTCTGCATTTTACATTACAGTAAAAATCCGCTGACTTTTGCGCTTAATAGCAAAGCCCCCTTAAGTCCTAGAAACACCAAATTTCCAGGGTTTATTAAACTGAATATTGTGAACAAGATGCAAAGAAAGTTTTCAAAAAGACCTTATAGTTTTCGATGTTAAAGTCGGGTGGAATTTTCACGATTTCCAGCGGAAATTTCCGCGATTTCCGGCGGAAATCCGCCTACCGCACTTGCATTATCGATTTCCGTATTCCAATGCGGAAATGCAATTTCCGATCGGAATTTCGGAAATTGCATTTCCGCGGAATCCGAAAGAGCATCCCTAATAGGTAGGTGCCCCAGTATAGGTAGTTAGGCATAGGTAGATGTCCCAGTATAGGTAGGTAGGTGCCCCAGTAATTAGCTAGGCATAGGTAGGTGTCCCAGTATAGGTAGGTAGGTGCCCCAGTAGTTAGCTAGGCATAGGTAGGTGTCCCAGTATAGGTAGATAGGCATAGGTAGGTGTCCCAGTATAGGTAGTTAGGCATAGGTAGGTGCCCCAGTATATGTAGCTAGGCATAGGTTGGTTCACCAGTATAGTTAGGTGTCCCAGTATAGGTAGTTAGGCATAGGTAGGTGTCCCAGTATAGGTAGTTAAGCATAGGTAGGTGTCCCAGTATAGTTAGTTAGGTATAGCTAGGTGTCCCAGTATAGGTAGTTAGGCATAGGTGTCCCGGTATAGGAAGTTAGGCATTGGTAGGTGTCCCAGTATAGGAAGTTAGGCATAGGTAGGTGTCACATGTATAGGTAGTTAAGCATAGGTAGGTGTCCCAGTATAGGTAGTTAGGCATAGGTAGGTGTCCCAGTATAGGTAGGTAGGTTCCCCAGTAGTTAGCGAGGCATAGGTAGGTTCCCCAGTATAGGTAGTTAGGCATAGGTAGGTGTCCCAGTATAGGAAGTTAGGCATAGGTAGGTGTCCCCGTATAGGAAGTTAGACATAGGTAGGCGTCCCAGTATAGAAAGTTAGGCATAGGTAGGTTTCCCAGTATAGGAAGTTAGGCATAGGTAGGTTTCCCAGTATAGGAAGTTAGGCATAGGTAGGTGTCCTAGTATAGAAAAGTTAGACATAGGTAGGTGTCCCAGTATAGGTAGTTAGACATAGGTAGGTGTGCCAGTATAGGAAGTTAGGCATAGGTAGGTGTCGCAGTATAGGAAGTTAGACATAGGTAGGTGTGCCAGTATAGGAAGTTAGGCATAGGTATGAGTCCCAGTATAGGTAGGTAGGTGCCCCAGTAGTTAGCTAGGCATAGGTAGGTTTCCCAGTATAGGTAGTTAGGCATAGGTAGGTGTCCCAGTATAGGAAGTTAGGCATAGGTAGGTGTCCCAGTACCGGTAGTTAGACATAGGTAGGTGTGCCAGTATAGGAAGTTAGGCATAGGTAGGCGTCCTAGTATAGAAAAGTTAGACATAGGTAGGTGTCCCAGTATAGGTAGTTAGACATAGGTAGGTGTGCCAGTATAGGAAGTTAGGCATAGGTAGGTGTCGCAGTATAGGAAGTTAGACATAGGTAGGTGTGCCAGTATAGGAAGTTAGGCATAGGTATGAGTCCCAGTATAGGTAGGTAGGTGCCCCAGTAGTTAGCTAGGCATAGGTAGGTTTCCCAGTATAGGTAGTTAGGCATAGGTAGGTGTCCCAGTATAGGAAGTTAGGCATAGGTAGGTGTCCCAGTACCGGTAGTTAGTTAGACATAGGTAGGTGTGCCAGTATAGGAAGTTAGGCATAGGTAGGTGTCCCAGTATAGGAAGTTAGGCATAGGTAGGTGTCCCAATATAGAAAGTTAGGCATAGGTAGGTGTCCCAGTATAGTTAGACATAGGTAGGTGTGCCAGTATAGGAAGTTAGGCATAGGTAGGTGTCCCAGTATAGGTAGTTAGACATAGGTAGGTGTGCCAGTATAGGAAGTTAGGCAAAGGTAGGTGTCCCAGTATA